>NC_092816.1:225885815-227085815 GCF_023375885.2 Dermacentor andersoni
TTGCTACTGTGTTCCTCGTATAATGGATGCAGTAGCAATACTTTCCAAGACGCAACTAACTGTTATTGGGCGAACCTAAGCCCCCAAAAATTGCTACACCTAAAGAACGGCGACAGCGGCGACCACAATGGGCGATCTTCAAAATCTGATCAGCGGGTCAAGCACGTCGGCTTTTATACAACCGTGGTCGTATGTTCCAGAGTAATCGCTCGGACCCGCGTGTCTTCCACAAAGTTCTACACCGTTCACGTGGCGCATACATCCAATCAGATTACACAAAGTTCGTTGACAGAAAGCGGATGAAACCATCGAGAACATTCCAGAAACTCCCTATACATGCAGGCGCGTCCTGCGCTGTGCGATAACATTTGTTAGGCAGTGAAACGTGCTCACCCGATAAAGATAAACATGTACACGTGTTAATACCCCCCTCTTAAAAAGCATAAGCCCGATGCTGCAAACAAAGGAAAGTAATAAGCAAAAACACCCGTAGCAAAAAAGGAAACTGAGGAAGTTCGTCAGCGTGCGTAAAATGGCTAAAGACGCACCACGTTCACCATTTCAGATCATGCGCGGCGCCGCTGTGAATGCGAAAGGCCTTCTGGCGCGACCTCATAGTCCACTTTGCCAACACGTCGGGTGATCTTGTAGGGTCCGAAATAGCGTCGCAATAGTTTCTCACTGAGCCCTCGTCGGCGTATTGGTGTCCAAACCCAAACACGGTCGCCAGGCTGGTACTCGACTTGGCGTCGTCAGAAGTTGTAGCGTCTACTGTCGGTACGCTGCTGGTTCTTGATCGGCAGGCGGGCGAGCTGTCGGGTTTTTTTCGGCGTGCTGGAGACAGCTAGCGACGTCAGCATTCTCTTCGTCGTAGACGTGCGGCAGCAAGGCGTCGAGAGTCGTTGTCAGGTTCCTGCCGTAAACCAGCTTAAGCGGCGTGATCTCTGTTGTTTCGTGCACCGCCGCAAACGTTACGTACCGCAGCACCGCATCCCACGTCTTGTACTCGACGTCGACGTACATTGCCAGCATGTCGGCTAATAGTCTAGTTCAGGCGCTCCGTCCGACCATTCGTCTTCAGGTGGTAGGCAGTTGTCGTCATGTGGCTTGTCTGGCCCTATTGCGGAATGGCTTGGCTGAAGTCTGCTGTAAAGGCCGTTCCTCTGTCGGTGATGAGGACTTCTGGGGCGTCATGTCGCTGCAGGATGTTCTCGATGAAGAATTTTGCCACTTGGGCTGCGCTGCCTTTCGACACAGCTTTCGTTTCAGCGAAGCGGGTGAGGTAGTCCATCGCCAAAACGACCTACTTATTTACGCACGTTGATGTTGGAAACGGTCCCAACGAATCCATCCCGATCTGCTGAAATGGTCGGCTAGGAGGTTCGATCGGCTGGCACCACTGACAAGGCCTGCTGGCCTTGTCAGTGGTGTGTTGCGTCGCTGCTAGTCTCGGCATCTCTTGACGTAACGGGTGACGTCGGTGGTCAGACGCGGCCAGTAAGACCTTTCCTGTATCCTCGACAGCATCCGGGTGAATCCGAGGTGCCCAGCGGTTGGATTGTCATGTCTGGACGCAACGCTTACGGAACAGCAAGAAGGTACTTGGCGTGGACTGGTGAGCAGTTCTTCACGAGCAGGTTGTTTTGTAGCGTGAACGAAGACAATCCACGCTTAAAACCCCTAGGGACAACGTTGGTGTTTCCTTCCAAATACTCGACGAAGCCTTTTAGCTCCGTGTCTGCTCAATGCTCTTTAGTGAAATCTTCCGCGCTCATTGTTCTAAGGAAGGGGTCGTCATCGTCATCGTCTTGCGGGTATGGGGGCGCGTAATAGGCAGTCGGCGTCAAAGAGCTTTAGTACGGACTTGTAGATGACCTTGACGTCATATTCTTAAAGTCTGAGCCTCCACCGCGCCAGTTGTTCCGAAGGGTCCTTTAAGTTAGCTATCCAACACAGCGCGTGATGGTCGCTGACGACTTTGAATGGCCTCCATATAGGTGTGAGCGGAATTTCGCTGTAGCCCAAATAATTGCAAAGCATTTCTTTTCAGTCGTAGAATAATTGCCTTCCGCTATAGACAGCGACCGGCTAGCATAAGATATCACCCGTTCAAATCTGTCTTTCGGTATAGGAATCCTCATCGAAGTGTGCAAGTACTGGCGGCGACTGCATGCCTTGTTGGAGTTCTTGAAATTCGTCGGGCTTCAGCGTTTCCCACTTGAGCTCGACATCGCATTTGGTTAGATGTGTTAGTGGGTCCGCGATGCGTATAAAGTCCTTGATGAAGCACCTATTGTAGGAACACATGCCAAGGAATCTACGCATTAGCTTCTTGTCGATGGGCTGCGGGAACCTTGCGATGGCAGATGTATTCTGCGGGTCATGGTGGTCTCCAGATTTGCTCATGACGTGGCCTACGAACAGAAGCTAATCCCAAGCGAAGCGGCACTTTTCTGGCTTCAGAGTGAGCCCTGCTGAATTGACGGCCTCTAATACTGTCGCAAGCTGCCTAAGGTCATCATCGAAATTTCCGGCGAAGACAACGACGTCATCCAAGTAAACAAGACACGTCTGTCACTTCAATCTTGCTAACACCGTGTACATGACGCGTTGAAACGTTGCAGTCGCCGAGCACAGTCCAAATGGCATAACCGTGAACTCATAGAGGCCGTCTGGCGTGATGAAGGCGGTCTTTTCGCGATCCATTTCGTCGACTTCTGTTTGCCAGTAGCCAGACTTGAGGTCCATCGATGAGAAGTATTTAGCATTGCAGAGCCCATCCAATGCGTCCTCTATCCGTGGAGGAGGGTTACGTCCTTCTTCGTGGTCTTGTTAAGTCGACAAATCGACGCAGAAACGTAGGATTCCTGTCTTTTGCTTCCACAACAATACAGGGGAAGCCCACGGGCTTTTAGACGGCTGGATGACGTCGTCGTGCAGCATTTTGCAGACTTGTTGCCTAATAGCTTCACGTTCTCACGTCAAAACTTCGTAAGGGCTCTGGTGGAGTAGTCGAACGCACTCTTCAGTTATTATGGGATGCTTTCCGACTGGTGTTTGTCGAATCCTCAATGGTGTCGAAAAACACTCTTCGTATCGTCGGAGACTTCTGAGCTGTCTGCTTACTCACGGGGAGACGCGGACCTATGTTGAAGTCTGCTTCGGGAAATATGGTCGTCAGGGTATATGCGGCAGACTCCGAGAGGACAAACGAATTGCTGGTTTGCACAATTTTCATGATGTACGCGATTGTCGTGTCTTTGTTAACGTGCTTGAACTTGTGATTGAAGTTTCTCAGCAACACTTTCATTTTCCATCCACGCAGTCCAGCGATTCCACTCGCGACACAAATTTCACTGTCGAGTTGTAGACTTTGGTCACCCTCGAATACGCCTTCTACGTTAGCGGGTGTTTCAGCACCAGCGGAAATAATAATGCTCGAGCGCGGTGGGATGCTCACTTTATCTTCGAGCACACTCAAGGCGTGGTGTCTACGAGAGCTCTCTGTCGGTAGCGCTTTATCTTCCGACAACGTTATCAATTTCGACTTCAGGTCCATGACTGTGCCGTGTTGGTTCAGGAAGTCCATGCCCAGAATGACGTCTCGTGAACACTGTTGCAGGATAACGAAAGTGGCAAGGTAAGTCCGGTCATGAACGGTAATTCTTGCCGTGTAGATTCCAGTCGGCGTAATGAGGTGTCCTGCAGTGGTCTGAATTTGAGGGCATTCCCATTCAGTCTTAACTTTCTTTAACTGGGTGGCGATGTCTGCACTCATGACGGAGTAATCGACCCTTGTGTCCACTAAGGCGGTGACTACGTGGCCGTCGAGAAGCACGTCGAGGTCGGTGGTTCTTTGTCTTGCGTTACAGTTTGGTCTTGGTGTCGGATCACGGATACGTCGCGTTGACCTGTGGCTGGTACGTGGCGTCGTGCGGTTGTGTTTCGTCGGTGAATTCTTTGCTTCTAGACTTCGTCGGGGCGGCGACGTGTCGTTGTTATGTCGCCGAGATAGTCTCTTCGGCGTCCTCGTCGGCAGCGGAGGATCTTCGTCAGTTCAACGAACAGCAACCGCACCGCCAGCAGTTACTAATTATAGTTTACGGGATATGAGCTTGTAGACCGGCCCCGGGCTGGACCAGTGTACGGTCGGGGTTGCGGGGGCTGTAGCCGCCTGGTAATGGCGAACGGGACGGTCGTCGAGAGCCCCACTGAGGAGCGGTGAGGTAGTCGGCGATATCGCGAGGGCGTTCACATTGCAGCGGGCGCTGCGCGTTGACGGCAAACCGTCGGAGTCCCATTTCGCGGTATCGGCATCGGCGGTAGATATGTCCGGCTTCCCCGCAGTGATAGCAGAGCGGCCGATCCTCGCGTAGCTACGCTGGGTGACGGGTGGGCATGCTGGCGGCGGTGGAGGTGGACGACGGAATTGCGGCATTACAGGGCCCTGGCGCGGTCGCGGAGGGGCATCTTTACGACGGGGCGATGGCGGCGGAGGTTATCGCTTCCGGCACCGGAAGTGACGTGTCGGGCTGCACTTCGGTAACGCCCAGTGACCGTCTAATTTCATCCTTGACGACGTCAGTGACTGAGGACGCCTCATGTTGCGAGAAAAGAAACATCTTGAGCAGTTCTTTGCGCACAATGGCCCTGATGGTCTCTTGGAGGTCACCGGAGCCCAATGCAAGGATGGCGAAATTCGGCGTGAGCACTTGGCGTTTATATTGCCTAGTGTGCGTTGCAAGAGTTTTTTCAATCGTCAATGCCTCTGTCAAGAAATCAGCTTCGGTCTTTGGCCGGCTTCGGATCAGTCCGGCGAAAAGTTCATCCTTTACGCTTTGCATAAAGAAACGCGCAATTTTCTCTTCTTGACATTTCCGGGTCGGCGTGCCGGGAAAGACGGGTCATTTCTTCCGTGAATATGGTGATGGTCTCATTGGGCAGTTGGCCTGGGGTTTCCAGCAGAACTTCGCCCTTACTTTTCCGACAACGCTCGTGAACGTCCTCAGGAAGTTACTGCAGAACAGGTCCCATGTTTTAAGGGTGGACTGTCGGTTCTCGAACCAAGTACTGCAGCATCTTCCAGGAAGTACACATGTCGTAGCTTATCCTCAGAGGTCCAGTTGTTGAAGGTCGAGCTGCTTTCGAAGGTTTCGAGCAAGGTTTCCGCATATTATGACGTGTCTCAACGGAAGGTAGGGGGCTCTCTGGGTTGTTGAAGTACGATGGGCGACACTGGGGCTTCCACTGTTTTTGTCTTGGCCACTATCTGCCTGGTCTTCTCAGGTAGAAGTCCGTGCTCCGGGGGCAGCTGTTGTAGACAGCGGCTTGCTCGATGGTCCGGGACTACGGTTACGTTCTCTTTGTTCTCTTTACGTCGGATGATCTTCTACGGTCCGAAATAGCGACAAAAAATCTTCTCACTCAGTCCTCATCGGCATATAGGGGTCCAAACCCAAACACGTTCGCCGGGCTGGTACTCGACGAAGCGTCGTCGGAGGTTGTAGTGTCGGCTTTCGGTCCTCTGCTGGGTTTTGATCCGCAGGCGGGCGAGCTGTCGGGCTTCTTCGGCGCGCTGGAGATAGGTAGCGACGTCAAGATTCTCTTCGTCAGTGACGTGCGGCAGCATTGCGTCGAGCGTCGTCGTCGGGTTCCTGCCGCAAACCAGCTTAAACGGCGTGATCTGTGTTGTTTCTTGCACCGCCGCGTTGTAGGCGAATGTTACCTACGGCAGGACAGCATCCCACGTCTTGTGCTCGACATCGACGTACATTGCTAGCATGTCGGCGAGGGTCTTGTTCAGGCGCTCCGTGAGACCATTCGTTTGCGCATGGTAGGCAGTTGTCCTCCAGTGGCTTGTCTGGCTGTATTGCAGAATGGCTTGGGTGAGCTCCGCTGTAAAAGCCGTTCCTCGGTCAGTGATAAGGGCTTCTGGGGCACCAGGTCGCAGCAGGATGTTCTCGACGAAAAATTTCGCTACTTCGGCTGCGCTGCCTTTCGGTACAGCTTTAGTTTTAGCGAAGTGGGTGAGGTAGTCCGTCGCCACGACGATGCACGTATTCCCGGATGTTGACGTCGGAAACGGCCCCAACAAATCCATCCCAATCTGCTGGAATGGTCGGCGAGGAGGTTCGATCGGATGTAGTAATCCTGCTGGCCTTGTCGGTGGTGTCTTGCGTCACTGACAGTCTCGGCATGTCTTGACGTAATGGGCGACGTCGGCGGTCAGACGCGGCCAGTAATACCTTACCTGTATCCTCGAGTGCGTCCGGGAGAATCCGAGGTGGCCAGCGGTTGGATCGTCGTGTAGGGCGTGCAGTACTTCTGGACGCAGCGCTGACGGTACAACGAGAAGGTTGCTGGCGCGGACTGATGAGAAGCTCTTCTTCACGAGCAGGTTGGTTTGTAGCGTGAACGAAGACAACCCGCGCTTAAATGCCCTAGGGACAACGTCGGTGTTCCCTTCCAAATACTCGACGAGGCCTTTTAGCTCCGGGTCTGCTCGTTGCTGTTTAGTGAAGTCTTCCGCGCTTATTATCCCAAGGAAGGCGTCGTCGTCCTCGTCGTCTTGCGGCGGGGGATCGATTGGGGCGCGCGATAAGAAGTTGGCGTCGGAGTGTTTTCTTCAGGACTTGTATATTACCGTGACGTCATATTCTTGTAGTCTGAGGCTCCACCGCGCCAGCCGTCCAGAAGGGTCCTTTAGGTTAGTTAGCCAACACAACGCGTGGTGGTCGCTGACGACTTTGAATGGCCTGCCATAGAGGTAAGGGCGAAATTTAGCTGTAGCCCAAATGATGGCGTGGCATTCCTTTTCAGTTGTAGAATAATTGCCTTCCGCTTTTGACAGCGACCGGCTAGCATAAGATATCACCCGTTCAAGTCCGTCTATCCTCTGGACTAGGACCACACCGAGGCCTAGGCTACTGGCGTCAGTGTGGATTTCAGTATTGGCGTCCTCGTCGAAGTGTGCAAGTACCGGCGGCGACTGCATGCGTCGTTTTAGTTCTGCAAATGCGTCGGCCTGCGGCGTTTCCCACTTGAACTCGACATCACATTTCGTGAGATGCGTTAGCGGCTACGCGATGCGTGAAAAGTCCTTGACAAAGCGCCTATAGTAAGCACACATGCCAAGGAATCTGCGCACTGCCTTCTTGTCGATTGATTGGCTGCGGGAACTTTGCGATGGCAGCTGTCGTCGGCGGGTCGGGGATTACTCCAGATTTGCTGATGACGTGGCCTAGGAATAGAAGCTCATCGTAAGCGAAGAGACGCTTTTCTGGCTTAAGAGTGAGCCCTGATGACTTGATGGCCTCTAATACGGTCGCAAGCCGCTTAAGGTGATCGTCGAAATTTCCGGCGAAGACGACGACGTCATCCAAGTAAACAAGACAGGTCTGCCACTTCAATCCTACTAAAATTGTGTCCATCACGCGCTGGAACGTTGCAGGCGTCGAGCACACTCGAAATGGCATAACCTTGAACTCATAGAGGCCGTCTGGCGTGATGAAGGCGGTCTTTTCGCGATCCCTTTCGTCGACTTCTATTTGCCGGTAGCCAGACTTGAGGTCCATCGATGAGAAGTATTTAGCATTGCAGAGCTGATTCAATGCGTCGTCTATCTGTGGAGGATGGTTACGTCCTTGTTCGTGGTCTTGTGAAATCGACAAATCAACGCAGAAACGTAGGATTCTTGCCTTTTGCTTCACCAAGAATACAGGGGAAGCCCACGGGCATTTAGACGGCCGGATGACGTCGTCGCGCAGCATTTTGCAGACTTGTTGCCTAATAGCTTCACGCTCACGTCGAAACTTCGTAAGGGCTCTGGTGGAGTGGTCGAGCGCACCCTTCAGTTATTATGGGATGCTTTCCGACTGGTGTTTGTCGAATCCTCGATGGCATCGAAAAACACTCTTCGTATCAATGCGTTGGCGGGCTAGTTGTGTCGTTTTGCGCTAAACAAAGTATTCATGGACTCTTCGTATCGTCGGAGACTTCTGAGCTGTTGCTGCTTACTCATGGGGAGACTTGAACCTATGTTGAAGTCCGCTTCAGGAAATATTGTCGTCAGGGTATGTGCGGCATAATCCGAGATGACAAATGCATCGCTGTTCTCCTGAATTTCCTCGATGTATGCGATCGTCGTGCCCTTGTTGGTGTGCTTGAACTCCTGGAAAGTCAGCAACACTTTCGTGTTTCCTCCATGCAGTCTAGCGATCCCTCTGGCGACGCAAATTTCATGGTCGAGCAGTAGACGTTGGTCGCCTTCGATGACGCCTTCTGCGTCAGCGTGTGTTTCGGTGCCGACCGATATAACAACGATGGAGCGAGGCGGGATGCGCACTTGATCTTCGAGCACACTCAAGGTGTGGTGACTACGAGGGCTCTCCGGCGGTATCGCTTGATCTTCCGACAGCGTTATTGACTTCGACTTCAGGTCGATGATTGCGCCGTGTTTGTTCAGGAAGACCATGCCGAGAATGACGACTCGTGAACACTGTTGCAGGATAACGAAGATGGCAGGGTAAGTCCGGTCATGAATGGTAATTCTTGCCGTGCAGATTCCACTCGGCGTGATGAGTTGTCCTCCAGCGGTCCGAATTAACGGGCCTTCCCATGCAGTCTTAACATTCTTCAATTGGGCTGCGATGGGTCCACTCATCACGGAGTAATCGGCTCCTGTGTCTACTAAGGCGGTGACTGCATGGCTGTCGAGAAGCACGTCGAGGTCGGTGGTTCTTTGTCTTGCGTTACAGTTAGGCATTGGCGTCGGATCACGGCTGCGTCGCGTTCACCTGTGGTTGGTACGTGGCGTCGTCAGGTGGTATTTCGTCAGCGTGTTCTTTCCTGCCAGACTTCTTTGGGACGGCGGTGTGTCGTCGTTGTTATGTCGTCGAGATAGTCTTTTCGGCGTCTTCGTCGGCGGCGGAGGATCTTCGTCAGTTCGACGAACAGCAACCGCACCTCCATCGGTTGCTGCTTTTAGTTTTCCGGATATGGGCTGACGGACCGGCCCCAGGCTGGGCCAGTGTATGGTCGGTGCTGCGGCGACAGGTAGCGGCCTGGTGACGGCGAACGGGACGGTCGTCGAGGGCTCCACTGAGTAGCGGCGAGGTAGTCGGCGATGTCACGAGGGCGTTCACCTTCCCTCGGGTGCTGTGCTGACGGCGAAGCCTCCCAATCCCACGTCGCGGTATCTGCATCGGCGGTACACATGGCCGGCTTCGCCGCAGTGGTAGCAGAGCGGGCGGTGGTCGGGGGTGCGCCAAATGTCCGTCTTCCTCGCGTAGGTACGCTGGGCGACGGGTGGTCGTGCTGGCGGCGGCGGACGACGGAATTGCGGCGTTACAGGGCCCTGGCGCGGTCACGGAAGGGGGCCTTGACGGCGTGCGACGGCGGCGTAAGTCATCGCTTCTGGCTGGGGCTGCGGTAATTGTTGTTGCACTTCAGGAACTCCAAGCGATCGGTGCACCTCTTCTTTCACGATGTCGGCGATCGAGGCCACTTGAGGCTGCGACGATGGCAAGACCTTGCGTAGTTCGTCGCGCACAATGGCCCTGATGGTCTCGCACAGATCGTCCGTGGCCAGTGATATAATTCCGGCGTAGCTTGTTGGCTTGGTGCGTCAGTCGAATAGCCGGTTGCGCAATTGCAGTTTCTTCTCGATGCTCGTCGCCTCACGAAGAAACTCGTCGACGGTCTTCGGTGGGCTTCTTACCATTCCGGCGAAAAGTTCCTCCTTTACGCCACGCGTCAGTAGGCGTACTTTCTTCTCCTCTGACATTTCCGGGTCGGCGTGGCGGAACAGATGGCTCGTTTCCTCAGTGAAGATCGTGGTTGTCTCATTCGGCAGCTGCGCTCTGGTCTCCAGTAGAGCTTGGGCTCGCTCATTTCGCACGACGCTTGTAAATGTTTGCAGGAAGCCGCTTCGGAACAGGTCCCACGTCGTCAAGGTGGCTTCTCGATTCTCGAACCAAGTCCTGGCGGCGTCCTCCAATGCGAAATAGATATGTCGCAGTTTGTCGTCCCTGTTCCAGCTGCTAAATGCAGCGACTCTCTCATACGTCTCAAGCGAGCATTCCGGGTCCTTGAACGTTGAAGCGCGGAATGTCGGTGGTTCCCTGGGCTGCTGCAGCACGATGGGGGACGCTGTGGCTGCCATTGGGGTTGCCTTGGCCACAATCTTCTTGGTCTTCTCAGGTATAAGTCCGTGCTGTGGGGGCAGCTGTTGAAGACGGCGGCTTGCTCGATGGTCCGGGACTACGTTGGCATTCTCTTTGCGGTCCGGGCTTGGATCAAGGCTTGTCAGGTCGTCCGGTACATGAACAAAAAGCACCTCCACCAGATGTCACGTGGCGGTGACGTTGAAGAACGCAGTAGCAATGCTATGAAAGACAAAACTTTTATTGGGCGAACGTGTGCCCACAAAAACAGGTTACACTTATAGCACAACGATAGCGGCGAACACAGTCGGCGATCGTCGAAAATGTGATCAGCGGGTCAAGCGCGTCGGCTTTTATAAGCAGTCGTCGAATGTTCCAGACTAATTGTTTGGACCCGCGTGTCTTCCACAAAGTTCTACACCATTCGCGTCACGCGATGAAATGAGATAACACAAGGTTCGGCGAGACAACAGACAGCCGGATAGAAGCATCGATAATTTTCCAGAAACTTCGGATACATGCAGGGTGGCGAAACGTGGTCGCCCGATAAATATAAGTACACGTGTCAATGCATATATATATATATATACATATATATATATGTACAGTGAAGCAGACGCGCGTATGCGGCGGTTTATTGACGTTTCGGCCGGGGTCCGGCCTTCATCAGAATACATTGCATGGCGTCAGTACAGTTAATATACATGTGCCTATCAACCAAATGAAGATACGCTTACATGAAAAACGAATGAAATGGGTGAACAAAATGCATCCGAATTGTTCAAAGGATAGCTGACACGTGTATAGACCGATGGCGATTGCAAACATATCATCTAAAATACAAAGCATAAAAACGCATCGAAATGAATTGTAAGAAGCCAATCGCCACGTGACAACAAAACGTGCTCAATGTGCTCAATATGTGCTATGTTATCAAGCAAACACAGACAAAGAAAAAGGGGAATAGCGGCGTACTAGGAGACAAAGGGATATATATATATATACTATCACGTAGTAGTGACTGTGCAGAAAGTAGGAAAACAGGGAATGGCTACACTAGCGTTTTATTTGGAGAAGTTACGCCTTCAAAAACAGGCTGCACTAAAAGAACGGCACAGTCGCCGATCGCCGGAAATCTGATCAGCGGGTCAAGTGCGTCGTCTGTTATACATCAGTCAGCGAAGATTCTAGAGTAATCGCTGGTGCCCGCGTGTCTTCCAGAAGCTTCTACAACATTCTCGTAGCGCATACATAGAATAAGATTACACAAGGTTCGGTGACAACAGCCAACAAAAATAATCATGGATAACCTTCGAGAAACTTTCGATACGTGCGGGCACGTCCCGCGCTGAGCGATAACATTTGTTACACTGTGAAAAGCGCTCACCCGAAAAAGACAAACAAATACAGGTGCCATAGCCTGCCAGTCAGTTTGAGGTTAGGGAGTTCGCCTTGCTGCCGTTGTGTGGCCCAGTTTTGGCGACTACAGCAAACCACAGGACAAGTTCACACGCTGCTGTATCCGCCAATAACCGGAAACAAAGGATGCAGGTGGGTTCTGCAAAGAGCGGACGCGAGGAATACCCATGCGTGGAAAGAAATTGTATTAGTGGCTACGCCGTAGAAGAGGCACTAGATCTGCACCCTCACTCGGAACGAAAGGGTAGACGGTCTGAGCTGAAGGGGAGCGTTCGGGGAGACGTGCGGGAAGCTAACAGGCAGGGGGTGGTTGAATCACCACCACCGCGAGTGCCCATGCGCTTCCTACATGGGCAGTCGACCGTCTAGGCTAGGCGACAATGCCCAGCTGGTTCAATTGAGTGTCAATGTTTGGCATCCGTGTGCACCTTCTAAGAATGCCTTTAAAAACGGTGGTAGCTTTACCAGAACGTAGCCGGCTACGACCGTAGGATACTTTTGTGTGCAATCGCCATTCGGTCCCAATTATGGTGTTTAGATTTCCAGCGAACCGGCCCACAGCTGCACGGGAGACAGTAATGGCAGGGCAGCCCACTGCCCGGCAGACATGCAGTCAATAAGCCGTAGTTTCATGGAAACATTCTCGCAGCTTGCGTGGCGGCCGCTTGCAGGTGAAAAGGTGAGGACATCAATAGCCGATACTCGCAGCCTAACGTAGGGGAGAGGGAGCTGACACGTGTATTTGAGAAATCCTATCCCCTGGCGTGTTGTAAAGAGTGCCACTGTTTCCACCGATGCCATGTGTGGTACGAAGGTGGTTGTGCTATTGGTTACAATGATGTGAACTCGCATGTGTGATTGGTTGGCTTGCCACTCCTCTATGCCACTGAGGGCTTAAAAAGTCATGTTTGGTTATGTGTAGAGAGCGAAGTTTCGGGCTTTGACTTGGATAGACGCCTCGGCGTTGGAATAAAGTGTCGGGCCTTGTCGGAACTGCGATACGAGAAGGCTGCACCGCTCGTCGCTCCGACGACTTCGTCTCCCCAGTCGCGACTGTATCGCGACTATCCTAGAAGAATAATTTAGGGACATGCGCTTGGCTGGCGAGCTCGCGCGCCGCGAGCCAGTGAGCTAGCGCGCCGCGTGTTCTGCGTGTTGGCGGGCCCACGCGCCACATGTTGGTGCGTACTGGTGACCTCGTGCGCCACGTGTTGTACATGATGGTGTGCTCGCACGCCACGTGTTGGAGTGTGCAGTGACCGTGTGCACCACGTGTTGTGCCTGCCAGTGGGCTCGCCGCCACGTGTTGGACTGTATTGTGCACAGTTCTAGCATTCTTCTTTCTCTCTCTTTCTTTTTCAACATGGATTTCCCTGTGCCGGGGGGGCACCCACCACACATGCACCGCTGAAGCCATGCGAGCACATGGTTCGTGACTCTCGTGCCTGCAACCTTGCAAGAGCTCAAAGCAAGAGAAGAACTTCAGCGTCGTGCACAGGACATTGTTGACAAGTGGCTTAAAAAGCAAGCCACTACCTCTTATCCTGCGGTTGTCGCCCAGACTGGGGCCCCACTTGACAGTACCAGCACCCCGGCGGCCCCTGCAGTAGCTGTGGAGCCTACACCGGCGAACACTCTGTCTCTGACGCAGGACGGCACCCTTGCTGAAAAGGTCGCAGTCCCGCTGCCGAGCTCTTCAGATGATGAAGAAGAGATGGACCAATCGAGCTCACGGAAACGCGCCCGCGAAATCGAGAGCGAGGACGAGGGTGTGACCGGTCCTCGCAAGCAGGCACCGTTGTTAGATATGGAGCTGTTTCCTGCGCCTACTTCGAGTTCCCCCGGACCACATCGAATCGCAGCACATTCCAGAGGATCGCTCGAGCCAACAAGTTCACGTGCCAACAAGTTCGTACGCCGCCGGTAGCTATTCAATGCTTGAGTTTTCCAGAAAAGCGAAGGGATAGCCCGGCACTGCTGAAGTAAAGTGGGTGCCAAACCAAGACGGCGGTATTGTGCCGGGACGGCCTGACGGCGGTAATGCGCCGTGACAACCGGACGGCTGTGATGTACCGGGAAGACCCAAGCGTCCCCCTTCTTCGCCTTTGAAGAAGGCATTTGCCACCACAGCGGGGCCGTACCACCGGGAGCAGGTGAGCCCTCGGACAATGGAGCCCAATCGTCCCCCTTCTCCGCCTTTGAGGAGAGTATTGCACCACAGCAAGGCAAGACCGCGGGGAGCCGTCGGGTGTGACATCACCGCACGGGTGCCTACCATTGGCCGAAGGTGGCGTAATCTGAGCGGGCTATCCCATTGGCCGAACATGACGCGACTTCCAGTGCTCGAAGGTTTTAAAAGAAGCATTCCAGAGAGACCAGAGCATTCCCTGATTCACCTCTCTCGAACTTCTTGCCGCGGGCCGCAGCGTCCGAGCTGCTGCCGGCCCGTAATGACTGTACGACTGTTACTTGACTCTCACCTCTCTGTATATAATGTAAAATAAATACTCCCAAGTTTGTTTTCATCCCGAAGTCCGTCCCCAACCCCTACATCTGGTTGGCAGCGGTGAGATCACCTCCGAATGCATCAGCTGGTGGCAGCGCTACGGATCAACCTTCGTCGAGAGAGATCCTAAGGAACCGGGAAGAGCGAAGAAGAGAGAGCCTTCGTCGAAAGAGGTCCGAAGAAACTGGGAGTAGCGAAGAAGAGCGAGCCTTCGACCCAGGGAGTGCGGAGGAACCGGGAACAGCGGACAAATGAACCGGATGGCAGGGTGCTGCAACCGTAAGTGAGCGCGTGGTTTTTTTCCTTTTGATTCGCCAGACTCAAATGTTGTGTGTTCATTTTGATAGTTCTGTGAATCGGGAGTTTGTTGCATTGTGTGTTTGCGCAAATTAAGGAAAACAGTTCTAACCTCCTGTCGGGGCAGCTGCCATGGATCTTAGAAGGTTGACGAGGTTAGACTTGTTGTTGGTGTGCGACGATTTGGGAGTTGAGGCGGACGAACGGATGAAAACGCCAGCTATCATAAAGGCGATTGAAGATAGTGGCAATGATGATAAAAGCATTCAGCTTGCTTGGGAGGTGATACAGGAGCCACGGGAGCGTGAGCGTCGTGAACGTGTGCGTGAGCGTCGTGAAAGTAAGAGTAAGCGTAAGCGTGAAGAGCGCGAGAATGAACAGAAGCGTGAGCTTCAAGAACTTACTCTTTGGCGTGAGCGTCAAGAACGCGAGAATGAACGCGAACGCGAGTATCACGAACGTAAGCAAAAGTACGAGAGAGAGAAGGCAGCACTGATCAAAGAGATACAGTATTGTGATCAGTTAATGGCACAGAGACAACGGCTGTCTGAGAATTCTGTAGGTAGTACAGAGTGAAAGAATGAGGCAGCATCGAGCGGATTTTCGCCAAAAGCCGACGAGAAGAGTAGTGCCTGTGAGATTGGCTGCAGATTCATAAGTGAAGGAAAAAGGCTAGCTGCTAACGATGCCTTAGTGGCAACAGAGGCCGTTAAAGGCCGCAAGGAGAGCGACGAGGTGCTGTGCCAACAGATGACTGTAGAGACAGCTAGGCCAGCTGCGAACAAATTGGCACAGTTACCGCGCGTGTGCGTCGCTGGTTATGTTAGCGAGGTTGCTAGCGAAGAAAAGGGTACTGCTGACCCGACAGACGCGAGCACCCATGTAGAGCCAGATTTGCGTGCAGAAGTGAAGTGCGAACTGGACGATGCAGTTGAGAGTAGTTCTCGGGATGGCGAGCTCCGTAGTTCACGAGAGAACAACTGCATTGTTCAGGGATCGGTGCGGCTCTCCGCCAGTCTAGATAGCCTAGATAAAGATGATTCAGTTATTAATCATTCGGACTGTGCGCGTGAGACAACGAACGATACCGACGGACTGTGTGTCGATGCACAGCGTGAGCTGGGCAATGTAGTAGAGGGCAGTTCGCAAGAGTGCGAGTTGTCTAACTCGAGTAAAGCCTGCTGCATTGTTCCAGAGTCGGTTGGGCTGTCCGCCAGTCGAGGCAAAGTGAGAGTAGATTTAAATGTAAATCACTCAGACTGTGCGGGTAAGAGACCGATCCGGGCCGACGAAATGGGTACCGGCCAGCACGAGGCACGAGAAGGCGACGTGAAAGTGAGTGCGAAGAGAAAGCGCCGTAAAAAGAAGCGCGGTAAAGACCGAAAGACGGTAACTAATGTAGTGCCGCCAAAGATGGCGAGAGACCCAAGAGGGCAGGGCGCGAGGAACAAGGTGCGGTCGTCACTGACGATGTTGACGCATCGAAAACGTTCGAGCCACCGGTCAAAAGGAGACCGAGAAGCATGTTGTGCACGGACGCGGACAAAGGGCACGGGGCTGTTATACTCCTCGCCGTTCCGTAGTTCTTTTTATAGCTCAGCGTGCAGTACGAAGAAGCGCAAGGTGGCAGGACGAGACCAGGTGGGGAGTAGCGACACGGTCAATCGAGTTCGTGTTGAAAGCGGGGCGCCAGGACGCAAATTGGCAGGGGACTGTAACATCTTGGGGGAGCTGATAGTTAGCCCTGTTGTTGTTCCTCGGCAGCCAGAGTAGCTTTCAAACCGCGACCACCTCGGGTACGACTCAAAGTATGAGTCAGACATAAGCGTTTGGAAAGGGAGGCCAAGAGCGCTTCCGTAGAAATGAAGTGTTTTGTTTTTTATTTTGAGCATTGGAAAAGTTTTCGCGATTTGAGACTAGGATTTCTTTCAATGTGTAAGGTTTGAGCTTTGTTTGTGTTTTCGTTTGAGAAGCTCGGAGATTTGAAAGATGAGGTTTGTGTAAACATGTAGTCTCGCGAGTGTTAGTTAATGAGTAAATAGGCTTTATTTTTGTGTGTCTGAGGGTCAAGGTTATTGTTGAAAGGCCTATCGTAACGCGCGTGTGTTATTTAACCTTCTTTCTTTTTGAGTGTTTTTTTATTTTCTAAGGTTAAGCGCGTAGGTTTTCAGTGAGTGCATGATTTGCACTGAGAAGCGTTGTTAGTTTAATTAGCGCGTGTCCAGTGTGGACGGAAGGAAGCAGATTTATGACTGGGTTGCTGGTGTGTGTTGAGGGCAGCCGTATTCTGACTTCTTTAGTGAGCGTGCGTGGAAAGAGTTAGTAGAAGACGCATCATTTTAAGAGTTCTGCGGAGTGTGTAAGTCCCGCGAGTTTAATTGTTCGTTTAAGTCACGTGTCCTAGAGGGACTAAAGGAAGAAACGTGAGTAAGCGAAATGAAAAGTTTGCCTAAAACGCAAGTACGCGTTCTGAATAGTGACCACAAGGTTGGCGCGCTTGTGATTACGTGCTTGTGAAGTTGACCAGACGGTTCAGTGGCACCAATACGTGCGATAAGTATGCCACTGCGACAGGTTGAAAACATGCTGTTCGTGTAGTTAGGCCACTTAAGTTATGTTCGGCTGTTTTCATTTGTTGTTTGCAACGTCAACGACCCTTTGTTTTGCAACAACAATAGTACTCTGGTCTTGTCGGCATTCGGGGAGAAATGGATAGCTGTTTGGAAGGGTGGTTGGAACTGTTTAGTCAAAATTGGGGAAATAAAAGATCAGGGTTCATTTTGACTCAGTAATAGCCTGGCGAGTCAGGGGTGAAGAGCCTGCGCTTACGCGTGGTGCAGCGCTGTGTTGTTTTGTTTGTTTGACGTATGTTCTCCAGGGCCCAGGATCCCGAAGTTCGTCAAACGAGGCTCGACACCAATACCCTGCAGGTTCTTTCGGCGTTCCTCATGGCCAGCGAATTGAGTTCACCGGCCATTTAGAACATCCGGGGCGAGGACGAGCTGTTAGATATGGAGCTGTTTCCTGCGCCTACTTCGAGTTCCCCCGGACCACATCGAATCGCAGCACATTCCAGAGGATCGCTCGAGCCAACAAGTTCACGTGCCAACAAGTTCGTACGCCGCCGGTAGCTATTCAATGCTTGAGTTTTCCAGAAAAGCGAAGGGATAGCCCGGCACTGCTGAAGTAAAGTGGGTGCCAAGCCAAGACGGCGGTATTGTGCCGGGACGGCCTGACGGCGGTAATGCGCCGTGACAACCGGACGGCTGTGATGTACCGGGAAGACCCAAGCGTCCCCCTTCTTCGCCTTTGAAGAAGGCATTTGCCACCACAGCGGGGCCGTACCACCGGGAGCAGGTGAGCCCTCGCACAATGGAGCCCAATCGTCCCCCTTCTCCGCCTTTGAGGAGAGTATTGCACCACAGCAAGGCAAGACCGCGGGGAGCCGCCGGGTGTGACATCACCGCACGGGTGCCTACCATTGGCCGAAGGTGGCGTCATCTGAGCGGGCTCTCCCATTGGCCGAACATGACGCGACTTCCAGTGCTCGAAGGGTTTAAAAGAAGCATTCCAGAGAGACCAGAGCATTCCCTGATTCACCTCTCTCGAACTTCTTGCCGCGGGCCGCAGCGTCCGAGTTGCTGCCGGCCCGTAATGACTGTACGACTGTTACTTGACTCTCACCTCTCTGTATATAATGTAAAATAAACCTCCAAGTTTGTTTTTCATCCCGAAGTCCGTCCCCAACCCCTACAACGTGCGTTCCTCCCCACTCGGAGAAGTGCGTATATCCTGACGAATCTCCGGAAGATCAATCTGAAAGGACGGACAACGGCGGCAACATCTCCGGGCACGCAGGAGAGACGGTCGATACCTCATCCCTGCCTGACGCGCAAGATGACGCTCCGGCCGCCAAAACAGTTTGGTCTGCTGCGGCTCCCCTCCCGATGGAGAGTACGGATGCCATCTCTCGACCTCTCGACTGCCTCGAAGCAAGGGCGCGCCTGCGGCCATAGACACAACGTTGTCTGGTAACTTGGGGGGTATGCTGTCTCCTGCCACGACTGCTGCAGCACACACTCCCAATCCGAGGGTTTCGGCCCCGTTGGTGCTTCCGGACAAGACCCTCGCGTCGAAGTTCCTGAAGGGCCCGCCACGCCAGATACCTGCACAACAGAACCTTCTGAAGAAGAAGAAGCAGCAGAAGAAGGCGAAGAACACTTCTACCGCTTTAGAAGCTTCTACTTACCGGGTGGCCGACTCCTCGCAGCGCGCTCCTGAGACTGCAGCCTCTACAAAGGCAGTGGCGCGTGAGAACCTCCTAGCTCGTGAGCCACCTGCGGATAACTTCCAGCTGGTCCTGTCGAAAGGAGATCGACGCCGTACAATGGCTTTGGAGAATGCAGCTTCCCAGTCCTATCCTTATCCCAGTCAACCCTGCGGTCACCGGCACGGTGCTCTTCCACCCATCTGCACCGGGTGGAGCCTTCCGGAGTGCCTCGCGCCTCGCACTCGCGGCGGCACTTTCTGCGCGACCAGGTGTTGCTGCAGTTCGTATCAACCACAAGCGCAACACCGTGGCCGCCGATACGACCATTCGGGCATGCCTTGAGGAGCTGCTAGCAGTCACCGAGCTCCATAACATTCCAGTGACTGCCTGCCTGCCGGCTGAGCGTGGAAAGAGCACCGGCTATATACAGGGGATGGACGGGATGCCTGATGACAAGGACCTGCTGAAGGCCATCGAGTCTTCCACTCCAGTCCTAACAGCAACAAAGGACGGCAGCACGGTGACCATACGGTTTGCGGGGCCGGTCCCCCCTGAACAAGTGAGCATCTTGAAGCTCTGGTTCAGGGTAAGGCCAGCAAGGCCTCCTCCGCTGCAGGGCCGGCAGTGTGGCCGTTTCGGCCACGTGGTGGAGAGCTGCAAATGGCCGACAGGTTGCATTTCCTGCGGCAGGAGCCACCCTGAAGGCTCCCTTTGCCAGACAGTCCGCTGTGTGAACTGCGGTGGCGCCCACACCGCGGACACTCCCACCTGTCCCCAGTGGCAGGAAGAACGATGGGTGGCCACCATCATGGCGTCCTCCACCACTGCACTGTCCAGGCGTGCTGTGCGAACAGGGGTCCGTGAGGTGAGCCGGCTGGAGCAGGCCACCACACCCTCGCCGCACCCCTATGCAAACGCAGTCAAGGGCATCGCTGATCCTTCAAGGCACCCGGTACCGGCTCCACGCAGCTCCCAACGTCCGGTGCCGCAGGCCACTGCTGTCCCTTCGACCAGATAACCGTGAAAGCCGTGATAACCGTGCAGATAACCGTGAAACAGCTGGTTGAAAACCTGGTGCTCACTATGCAGGCAGTCAGCACCATGCTTCCTGCTGACCACCCTCTCCAGGTCATCTGCCTGCAGGCAATGGCACTCCTGAACCAGACCACCTAACATGGCTGATTCCTCTGCTACAAGGAAGGGCCGCCATCGTCCAAGTGTTCTCTAGTGGAACGTCAGCTCACTGCGGCGGCGGCGGCATGCGGACCTCTCGCTACATCACCTGCAGAGTGAATATTGTTACGTAGGAAGATGCAGACGAAAAGCTATATACAAGTATATTTACAAGGGAATACGCCCCACTTGGCCAAGAGGCAGCAGCCCGCTCTAGCCTCCAATCGTCGTCGTCGTCTTTTCACTGCTCGCCCCTTCGTCATTGGAAATACCGTTCCGTAGCAATATGATGTGCTTGCTCTGCAGGAGGTATACGTTGCTGCAGAGGAGCTGCGACTGCCAGGCTACGTGGGCTACAGTGCTCGCACTTTCTGCTCACTGGAGTCATGCCAGGCCACCCCCTGCCTCGATGACACACACCATCGAGGAGCTCTCCGCTGCGCAGTGCACGGTAGGCCAGAGCTACCCCAGGTGGAGATACAAGTGGCTGACCTGACTGCCGGGCCGTTTGTGTGATGTACAGTGCGCGTACGCGTCGGGGGCGTGGACACTACTGTCGCCTGGGTGTATGTCTCACCCTGCCAGCCCTGGGACCCCTCCTGCCTGCTGCGTTTGGCTATCCACCTGGGCAAAGACTTCGTACTCTGTGGCGATTTCAATGCCCGCCACACAGCCTGGGGTGGGCGGCACTGCTGTCCCCGTGGCAAGGCACTACAGGAGGCTGCTGACGAACTCGGCCTGCAGATTCTTAGCCCCCACTTTCATCCGGCGTGGAGCTCGTCCAACACAGACGGCAATCGACCTGAGCCTGATCACAGACGACTGCCGGTACAGCTGGGAGGCGCTTCCTGACACCTGGGGTTCCGACCACCTGCCTCTGCTGCTGTTTCCGTTTCGAGGCAAGTCCCCCAGGAGCAGAGAGTGCCTCACAGTCACCTGGAAGGTCTTCCGTGAGCTCGGCCGGCAGGCGCACAACGACGGGGATCTGTTGCACATGATCGTGGAGTGCGCCACTGCCGGTACCATACGCTCTTCTGTCCCTGAGGGCAAACAAGTTCCGGATATTCGCCATTTAGAAATGCGAACTACTCGGCGCCGTGTGGAGCGCAAGGCCCGGCGAACCATGCTTACGGAACTATGGACGGCCTGCCGCCGGGTGGATGCTGTCTGCCGCGGCCACGCTCAATGACGCAGACGCCAAAGCTGGGAGAGCCTCTGCTTCATCATCAGTCGCAATCCAGATGGTGCTCGAGCTTGGTGCCTGCAGAGGTCACTGATGGATGCGCCAAGTGCTCAAAGCCAGTTTTAACCGTGGCTGTCCTCATGGGCATCAGCGAGCGTGCACTGGTCGAGCGCCTAGCCGACCGGTTTGTTGAGAGGTCCCCAGTCCCGCAGATCCTGCCCACGACGGTCGCTACAAGACGCTGCCTCCCTCCCTGTCACTATCCAGATTGTGCACTATTCAGACTCCGCCCTCTGCAGCGAGCCTCTCCGCATGCACGGGCTCGAGTCGGCGCTGGCTCTCACACGACGACGGACTGCTCCAAGAACCGACGGCATAACCTGCCAGATGTGGCGTTACCTTGCAGAGCCGCAACGGGTACGACTCCTGGAGTAGTTCAACTTCTCCTGCAGCACTGGGGGTCCTGCCAGGGAGCTGGCTAATGACCGTGGGGTTGCCTTTGCTGAAGCGACGGAAGCCTACGAGTTCGCTCTCCTGATACAGGCCAGTCTTCCTTACCTCTGCAGCATGCAAGGTGATGGAGAAGATGGCCCTATCACGGCTCGAATGGATAGCTGCCCAGCTGAAGTACTTTGCAGAACAGCAATCTGGCTTCAGGCACAAGCGCTCAATGGCGGACTTCATCGCAGATGTGGTGACCACCCTGGAGGATGCCAGGGGCAGTGGGGACGTCGCCAGGCTGCTGCTCGTGGACGTCCTGAGTGCCTTTGACCGGCTGCCGCACGAGGTGTTCAATGCTGCACTGGACTGTTTAGGCGTCACAGGATGCCTCCGGGGCTTCATTTCTGCCTTCCTGGTGGACCGGAGCTTTCGTGTGCGAGTAGGCAAGGTGCTCAGCGATCCTAGAGACATCACCTCCTGCATCCCGCAGGGATCGGTGCTCAGCCCTTTCCTCTTCAACCTGGCTCTGGCAGGACTCGCAGCAGCACTACCGGCTGACAGCCGCTACCCAGTCTGATGCGCTATCTACGCAGATGACGCGGCACTGTGGATACGAGGAACCAGGAAAAGCATCGCTGCCATCCGGGGCTCACTAGAGGGGGCATTAGAAGCGATCATCGCCTTCCTCGGTGGCATTGGCCTCTCCTTGTAACCGGCAAAGACAGAGGCACTTCCTGTGCAGCCACTGGCCTCCACACGCCACTACGTGAAACAGCTGCGCCTTGCAAACACCACCGTCCCATGGAAGCGCGAGGTCACCTACTTGGGCCTAACCATTGATCATCGGCTATCCTGGATTCCTGCTGCCAAGGCTGTCACCTCCACAGTCCGAAAAATCCAGGGGGCAGTGAGGAAGGTGCAGGAGCGTGGTCGTGGCTGCACCGTCAAATGGGCGCTGCGGATGAACCAAGCTATGTCCACATCCATCCTGCTATATGACATGCCGCTGGTTCTACTATATCCAGCCAGGAAACAACAGCTCGAGAGACTGCACAGGAGTGCAGTACGAAGCATCCTCGAACTCCCCAAGCACTCCCGAATCGCTGCCATACTGGGTATGGCCATTGTCGCTGCACATGCTCCAGCGTGCCCTTGGGCATTGTGACCGTCTGCAACGTGCTCCAGATGGTGGGGCTCTGCTCTGTCAACTGGGGGCCTCTGTGAGCTCTACGAGGAGCTGATTGTGCAGCGACGAGTGCCCATGCTCACATCTCCGCCACACGAGCACCCTCCAGAGCTGCACCTATCCCGGAATGGAGCATCAAAGCGCCGGACGCCAGCAGCAGCATTACAACAGGCTGCTACAGGCAAGCTCCTGGAAGAGCTGGACGTCAGGCTGCTCGTGTTCATGGATGGCTCCGTGCTCTCCAATTGCTCCGCAGCGGCGGCCTGTACCATCCCATCTGAGGGCAGGAGCAGGCAATGCCGACTTCCTTTTCCCACGAGCACCAGAGCAGCTGAGCTGGCGGGACTCCATCTGGCTGCAGACCTCCTGGCTGAGGAACCCCCGACAAAACCAGTGGCTGTGCTAAGTGACTCACGACCGGCTCTCCAGGCACTTTCCGAACACCATCGGCACGGAGTCAGTGAGACCTTCCTGAGAGCAAAAATCTCCGCCCTCTCTGCAGCCGGGGTAGCGGTCTTCTTCCACTGGGTACCTTCCCACCTAGCGATCGCCGGAAACCAGGAGGCGGATGTTCTTGCTAAGGCCGCCCACAACCCAACCGTTGAACTCACTAGAGCAGTCGCAGTATCGCACTTCTCCAGGCAGCGACTAAAACAGCTGCGCACTTTCAGCCATTCCGAAAAGAGGGTAGGTACCAACCGAGCCCCAAAACTTCTCCCTGAGAACGGTCTCTCGCGACGCGACCGTTCCGCACTCCTTCGTCTGCGCACGGGCTCCGTGTGGGCGGCGGCCGCACTTCATGCCAAGGGACGCATCGCCTCGTCGGCCTGCAGACGGTGCGGTGACGCCGAGACCCTCGAGCACCTACTCTGCACCTTTCCTGCATTAGCCCAGGAGCACGCTCCAGTCTCTGCCACCTTCCGACGGTATGGACTCCCGGCTACCTCTGAAACGCACCAACACTTCCCGGCCCGCTACCACCTTCCTGCACTGGCAAGCCTGCTTGACCATGTGTACACAAACGGGCTCCTAGATCGCCACTAGACTTCGGCCTCCCATGGGCCTCTGCCTCGCGCGCCGGCCATCGCCCCTGGATGATGCTGACGTGTGCTGCCTGAAACCTACTCTCGTTTTCCCCCTCTATCCCCTCATCTTTCATCCCCCACCCCCATTCCCAATGCTCTGCGCCGTGCTCCTATATGGGATGCATAATTAAGCGTACTTTCCCTCTCAGAAATCACAAAGAATAAAGCGTCACTTCATCGGATAACGGCTCCTCCTTCACGCTGCCACAGTGCACTCGAATCACTGAGGGGCGCCGACTTCGGACCTTAAACACCTTCCCTCCTTAACTAGTGTCGATGTTACCACAGGATAAAGTGAAAGGAAATTAACTCCTCTCAAAAAGCATCGCCCTGATGCTGCTAACCAAACAGGAGAGCTAAAAAGAGGACACTTGTTAAAGGAAACCATCAAAACTACAAAGAAGCAAATTCCAAAGTAACACAGTCCGAACAAAGTCCAAAGTTATACTATTTAAGGTCCCAAAGTTCGTTAGCGCTGGTATAGCGACTTAAGCCGCACAACATGGACAATTTTAGGTCGTGAGTGGCGCTGCTGTGATAGCGAAATGCCATCTGACACGACCTCATAGTCGAGTGCGCCAATGCGCCGGATGATATTCTTGGGTCAGAAATAGCGTCGTGATAGTTTCTCGCTGTGCCCTCGTCGGCGGATTGGTGCCCAAACCCAAACATGGTCGCTGGGTTGGTCCTCGACGAGGGTAACGATGAGGGCTTGTTAGTGGGATATCATTGAAAGGTATCTGTATAGCGCAGCAAAACAAGGACACAAGAAGAAATGAAGACAAAGACAAGACCATCACAAAAGCGCTTAGAAAATCATGCCCATACCTAATGAAAACCAGTCTCTAGCGCGTCTTAAGGAGGCTTGTTATCCTAACCATCTGTTGGTGTCGGTGGCGGAGACGTTACTAAAACAGGAACGCTCGAGAGATTGCCCTGATGAAAGTGGCAGAGCTAGCAGTCGTGGGCTGGTGAAAACCGCTGTGACTCCGTAAATGTGTACACCAGGTATCACATTAGCCTGAAAAAAAAATGGAAGTCGTGCCAACGTACGGGTTGTTTTTTCGGCTCCAAATAAGCTGGGTATCTTGTGCAAAACGACGAACCCAATGAAGACGAAAAGGCTAGTGT
Source organism: Dermacentor andersoni (assembly GCF_023375885.2). Classification (NCBI taxonomy): domain Eukaryota; kingdom Metazoa; phylum Arthropoda; class Arachnida; order Ixodida; family Ixodidae; genus Dermacentor; species Dermacentor andersoni. The sequence goes on from NC_092816.1 coordinate 225,910,670, forward strand.
GTGATAAGAATCCCGAAGATCGGTTCGTAGGATGCGCGGTTGGGACGATCTCTCGCATTCTGCTGTCATGTGGCAAATGCTACATACGCGAAACCGGAAGTTTCATTATTGAGCGCTTAAGAGAGCACAGAAACAGGTGTCACAGTGTATCAGGCGAAGGTTTTCTTGCTTTCCATTCTAAACCTTGTCCATGTCGGTCATGTCGCCAACTTCTAGAAGAGACCACTAATATAGATAAGGGATAAGCGCGAATGTGTGAGCCTAAAAATAGAAACGGAGCATATCCTCTCGGCCGCTGGCAATCGCACCAGCAAACCGTCACTGTCATTGTCCGCGATAGAGTTGGATTATTTGCGCATGTCATAAAGGCTGAGCCGCATTTTCCATATGTCATTTAGATTTTCTCGTGTTATATGGATTATAGATTATTTTCATGCCTTCATGTACGTAAGTGCATCCTTGTGGTAGCTATCATAGTGTGCACGTGATTCTTTTGGAGTGTAAGTATGACCGATTCCTGAAATAATATTTTTGTTGTTGATAGCTAGCGCTTGTCTTCGTCTTTATTTCTTCTTGTGTTCTTGTTTTGCTACACAGATGCCTTTCAATGGTACTCGTCGTAGCGTCGCCGAAGGTTGTAGTGTCGGCTGTCGGTCCTCTGCTGGTTCTTGATCCGCAGGCGGGCGAGCTGTCGGGCTTCTTCGGCGTGTTGAAGTTGGTGGCGACGTCAAGATTCTCTTCGTCGGGGACGTGCCGCAGCATGGCACCCAGAGCCGTTGTCGTGTTTCTGGCATACACCAGACTCAAGAGCGGGATTTTTGTTGTTGCTTCCACCGCCGTGTTGCAAGCGAACGCTACGTACGGCACAACGGCATCGCACGTTTTGTGTTCGAAGCCGACGTACATTCCTAACAAGTCGGCTAAGGTCTTATTCAGGCGCTCCGTAAGACCATTCTTCTGCGGGTGGTGGGCAGTTGTCCTCCTGTGACTTGTCTGGATGTATTACAGAATATGTAGGGTGAGCTGCGCTGTAAAGGCCGTTCCTCTGTCGGTGATAAGTACTTCTGGGGCGCCATGTCGCAGCACGATGTTCTTGACGAAGAATTTCGCTACTTCAGCTGCACTACTGTTCGGCAGAGCTTGCGTTACAGCGAAGCTGGTGAGGTAGTCCGTCGTCATGACGATTCACTGATTTCCGGATGTTCACGTCGGAAAGGGTCCCAAGAAGTCAATCCCTATCTGCTAAGTGTTCGGCAAGGAGGCTCGATCAGCTGTAGAAATCCCACTGGCTTTGTCGGTGGTGTCTTGCGTCGCTGGCAGCCCCGGCATGTCTTGGGGTAACGGGCGACGTCGGCTGTCACGTGCGGCCACTAATACCTTTCCTGTATCCTCGATACCGTCGGGCGGAACCCGAGGTGCCTACTGGTTGCATCGTCATGTCGTGCGAACAGTACTTGTGGACGTAGTGCTGAGGGAACAAGGAGGTAGTTGGTGTAGACTGATGGGAAGTTCTTTATGAGAAAGTTTCTCTGAAGCAAAAACGCAGACACTCCTTGCTTCATTGTCAGAAGGCCAACATCGGTGTTAACTTCCAAAAACTCGACGAAGCAATTTAGCTTCTGGTCTGATCGTTCGTGTTCAGCGAGGTCTTCCGCGCTTATTATTCCAAAGGAGGCATAGTCATCATCATCATCTTGCGGCGGTGGATCAATGCGGACGCGTGATAGACAATCGGCACCAGTGTGTTTTCGTCCGGACTTTTAGATTGCAGTGATGTCATATTTTTGCAGTCTGAGGCTCCACCGCGCCAGGCGTCCACAAGGGTCCTTTACATTCACTAGCCAACACAACGCGTGAAGGTCGCTGACGACTTTGAATGGCCTGCCATATAGGTAAGGGTGGAAATTTGCTGTATTCCAAATGATGACGAGGCATTCTTTTTCAGTCGTAGAATAATTGCCTTCACCTTTTGACAGCGACCGGCTAGCATAAGATATCACCCGTTCAAGTATTTATTTCCTCTCGACTAGGACGGCACCGAGGCCTAGGTTACTGGCGTCAGTGTGGATTTCGGTATCGGCGTCCTCGTCGAAGTGCGCACGTACCGGTTGCGACTGCATACGTCGTTTGAGTTCTTGAAATGCGTCAGCCTGTGGCATTTCCCGCATAAACCCGACATTACATTTACTCAGATGTGTCAGCGGCTCAGCGCTGCGTGAAAAGTCCTTGAAAAAGTGCCTGCAGTAGGCAGACAAGCCAAAAAATTGACGCACAGCTTTCTTGCCGATGGGCTACTGCAACTTTGGGATGGCAGATGTCTTCTGTGGGTTGGGGCGGTCTCCAGAAGTTGCTGATGGCGTGGCCTTGGAACATCATAAGCGAAGCGGCGCTTTCCAGCCTTCAAAGTGAGCCCTGATGACTTGATCGTTCTATTACTGTCTCAAGACGCCTAAAGGAATCGTCAAAATTTCCGGCAATGACGGAACGACATCCGAATAAACAAGAGAGGTCTGCTATTTCAATCCTGCTAAAACCGTTTCCATCAGGCGCTGGAAAGCTGCAGGTGTGGAGCACTTCTAAATGGTATCACCTTGGCCTAGAGGCCATCTGGCGTGATGAAGGCGGTGTTTTCGCGATCTCTCTCGTTGACTTCTGTTTCCCGTAGCAAGACTTGAGGTCCATCGACGAGAAGTATTTAGGGTTGATATCCGATCCAATGCGTCGTCTATCCGTGGGAAGGAGTATACAACATTCTTCCTGATCTTTTACAATCAACGATAATCGACACAGAAACGTAGGGTTCTGTCCTTTTTTTTACCAAGACTATACAGGACATGCCCACGGACTTTTCGACGGCTGGATGATGTCGTCGCGCAGCATTTTGTTGACTCGTTGCCTAATAGCTTCACGTTCTCGCGTTGAAACTCGATAAGGGCTCTTACGGAGTGGTGCAGTGCACTCTTCGTTTATTGTGCGATGCTTTCCGACTGGAGTTGGTCGAATCCTTGATGACGTTGAAAAGCAGCCTTTGTATCGTCGAAACAGACTTCTGAAATCTTGCTGCTTAATCATGGCCAGACGATGATTTATGTCCAAGTCTCATTCGGGAACTATGGTCGTCGGAGTTGATGCGGCAGAATCCGAGAGGACAGTCGTATTGGTCGTTTCCACAATTCTCTCAATGTACGCGATGGTCGTGTACTTGTTGGTGTGCTTGAAATACTGGCTGAAGTTTCCCATCATGTCTTTCCCATTTTTACCATGCAGTCGAGCAAATCTTCTCGCGACGCCAATTTCGCGGCTCAGTAATACACGTTGGTCGCACTCGATGATGCGTTCTACGTCTGCATGTTTTCGGTGCCGACGAAAATAACAATGATGGAGCGAGGCGGGATGGTCACTTGATCTTTGAGCACGCTCAAGGCGTGGTGCCTACGTGAGCTCTCCGGTAGTATCGCTTGATCTTCCGAGAGCGTTATCCACTTCGACTTCAGAACGTTGACTGCGCCGTGTTGGTTCAGGACGTGTAATGCGTAAACGTGGGATCGTTCCCCACCTGCGGGAAGTTTTTTTTCCTTCGTCCACTATCAATTCCATTATTTTTAATTTCTTTATTTCAGTTAGTAGGTACAAGTAATTTCAACTTTGTTTTGCTTGGTGTCCTTGTTGGCTTCTAAACATATTTTTACGGGAAAGAAGAAGCGTGCGTCTATTTACAGGTGGCGTTTAATGGCTGAGCCAACAAGCGTAGAGCAGTGATAAAACTAAACACTTCTTCGTCGTCTCCAAGGCCACCATCATCGCCCTCTTTTTCTCACATTACCGACTGTGACAATATGATTAATAAAAAAATTCCGCCCCCTTGGTTAACTCCTTTTGTTGTCGTTCATTACCTAACGAGGGTCTGGAATCCGGCGGCATTGGTGCCTTCACGTAGCACGTGTGACTTTATTTACCAGTTGCCTTCACCCAAGAAAGATCACGTGCTCGTGGCCCCTGTGGTAGAAAGGATGTTCCACATCCTCCCCCATGGTTTGTGAGTGGTGGCGCTGGCAAACACTCCCGGAGTTAGACAGCGCCGCGGTAGCACCAGTGGCAGAGCATCGCATACGTGATGCCTAGACCTGGGATCGTTCCGCACTCCATTGTACTTAAAATTTCTTTATTTCAATTAATAAGTACAAGTGACTTTCCCTTTTTTGTCCTTGGTGTCTTTCAGGCACGTACCCAGGGGGGGGGGGCGGGGGGCCCAGCCCCCCCCCCCAAATTAAGCGGCATAGCCCCCCCCCCCCCCCCTATGCGCCCAAGGCACCACACCCACACATTTCTAAAGCGTCGACAAATCAATCTACCCGGCGGTCAACATTTTGCTTCCTTTTACAGCGAAAGCAGTGTATAACTTCCGTAGTATTTTTCAGCCTCCGTTGACAGAAAAAAACATCATGTGGGCCGATCCTGGTGATAGTGCAAAAAGGGTCCAAGATCAATGGCACATACCCCTGTGGACTCGGGAACCTATAACGCGCGCTTCGGAATTTTCGCGATCGGCTTACGTATGGGCAGTTCTTAATGCCTGCTTCACCTCCACCGCGGGTGGACCCGGTATTGCAATATCTTCGGGATCGGCCTACGTATGGGGATTTCTTAATGCCTGCTTCACCTCCGCCGCGGGTGGGTCCGGTATTGCTAAAACTTTGGGATTGGCATACGTATGGGGAGTTCTTAATGCCTGCTTCACCTCCGCCGCGGGTGGGCCCGGTATTGCAATATCTTCGGGATCGGCCTATATATGGGGAGTTCTTAATGTCTGCTTCACCTCCGCCCCGGGTGGCCCCGGTATTTCAATATCTTCGGGATCGGCCCACGTATGGGGAGTTCTTACCATCTCCTTCACCTCCGCTGGGGGTCGGCCAGGTGTTGCACTATCTTCAATCTGACCCGCAGCGGAGGTCAAACAATTTGCTTTTCTTTTGAGAGCTTTGACTGTAGTCAGCTTTCGCTGCAATTCCATCTTCACAGAGTGGAATGGTTGTCAATTTTTCACTCCTTTGGATGGCGGTAGTTATCGACTTCTCCTGGGGTGTGGAGGCCAGTTTTCTCATCGATTCCGTGCCCTCGCGATTAACTCAAGATGAATTAATTTGTCACCATCTATTGCAGTAGGCAGGGTGTAGTTTATAGTTTTAATTATCATATTTTATTTTATTCATAAAGCCCAACACAATTTCTGTGTCACCATGTATTCAATAATCCCGCGCATCTCTGTTGCTTCGTTAGTTCTACCTTTGTTTAGACTGATCCAGGGGCCAGGAAAGGGATTCGTTTCATAGTCGGCTGGTCTGTATGCTCGTGGAACAAGTTGTGGCCGGAGAAAACGCCAGTAGAGTTTTTTTCCTTTTGCTTCCTTATTTCCTCCAGCGACGGCTCGCCGCGACGCTGGCAGATCCTCGGAACCATATATCCGCGATATGGGTTAGATAAGGTGGAAAATGAAATATTGCGAAGCAGCGTCGATGATCAGACCCTGCAAAAACCGTTCAACCCTTAAGCAGAGACTGTCACCCGATACCTCGTCTAGTTTTTCCCTTATTGTGCAGCAGTTTTCGTGCAAAACTGGCAACTGGAAACAAGAGTCGCAACGAGATGAGAAATTAAGCGATCTACTAAGGGAGAAAGCCAAGGCAACAGCCAAACAGGGAAGAAAAGCGAAAATTGTTAGTGAAAATATTTATGGATCAACCTTTTTTTATTGAAAAGGAAGGAGAGGAAACGCCGCTGCAAGTGGAGAATAATTGCGTGTTGTTTGAATGACGCCTCTACAGTTATCAGTCGAACCGCATGACATAACCGCTTCTAAATGTGGGTCTTTTTCTGACCTTCCGCGGTTGGCGCAGTTAGTCTAGAACCGCAGCGTCCTGCGCTCTACGCGGTTGTACGGAACTGGTGACCACGCATCGTTACGCAACTTCCCAAATAACAACTCGAGTCGGTTTTGCTACTTGGTCGAGCAGTAAACGAGGGATCCAAAATAACTTTGACTGTTCTGCAAATATACATTTCTCTATAATTCTTCCAGGGCTAATTCAAAAAAACGCTACTAGAAATCTTTATTTTGCACTCTCGCTTATTAACTTGTTCTTGGCAAGGTTTTTCCTGCGCATGTTTCATGCGCGAGTCCATTTTATGTGGTTCTTTGTTTGCCATGTAAAGAAGAAGTGTATCTCAAAGGCGTACCTGTGAGACACATGTTATTTCGATTCTTTAGTGCGGATTTAAGCGTCTTTATGGCAAATGGTAGGCATTATTCAAATTTATATTAGTAAAGTACCCTCCCGTTCATTTGAATAGAAAAGTTACCTTGGATTGGGCCCAAGGTACCTTGGGCCCAACCGAAAAAAAAATCCTGCGAAAAAAAATCCCAGCCGAACAAAAATCCTGCGTACGTGCCTGGGGTCTTTGTTGACTTCTTCTGATATAATTAATAAAAAATCGGGCCCCTTCGCTTAAACCCCTTTCTTCCCGCTCATTACATAACGAGCGTCTCGAATCCGGCAACATTGTTGGCTTCAGGTAACACGTGTCGTTTTATTGACTAATTGCTTTCACACAAAATGGATGACCTACACGTGACGCTTGCGGCAGAAAGGATGTTCCACATCCGCCGCCACGGTTTGTGAGTGGTGGCGCACGCCAATACTCACAGGGTTCGTTCTAGCAGTAACACATCAATACTCCAGGAAGTGGATGCAAACGAAGTTGGTCAGTGCGTGTTGCTATTCCCACAACCGCTTCCCAAATAATGTACCGGAGTCACTGAGCCTCCCTTTATCTTCCTACTGCGGACAGCGGGGCAAGCGGAGCGCTGGTTCCGGCGCCACCGAAGATCCTTGATGCGTGCACCTAGTGAAGGCCGGGTCACACGTGAAAGCCGATCACCTGACGATGCTCAAGGGGAGTGGGAGACAGGCACACAAACAACGTTGGTAAGTGCGTATGGCTATTTCCACAACCGCTGGCCAGATAGGGTGCCGGGGCGCTGAGCCTCCTGTTATTCTGTACCTAATGAGGACTGGCGGCGCTAGCGCAGCGCTCGTTCGGACAGCACCGAAGATTCTTGATCCGTGCGTCTAGTGAAGGCCGCGTGACACGTGGAAGCGGATAACCGAATGATGATAGGGGGGAGTTGGAGACAACGACACTCGCCCTCAGATGCAAGCAATTTTGTTCAATGCGCGTTGCTATTGCGACAACCGCTGCCCGAATAAGGTACCGGAGCTGTTGAGCCTCATTTTATTCTGTTCCGACTTCGCACTGGCAGCGCAAGCGCAGCGCTGGCTGCGATATCACTGAAAACTCTTGATCCGTGCACCTGGTGAAGAACGGGTCGCATGAGGAATCCCATTGCCCTACGATGATCACGTGGGGTGGGAGACAAGGACACTCGTCTGCAGACGCAAACAACGTCGTTCAGTGCGTGCTGCTGATCCAAGAACGTAAATAAGGTGCCGGTGCCACTGAGCTTTGTTTTATTGTGTTCCTACTGCGGACTGGCGGCGCAAGCGCAGCGCTCGCTGCGAGAACACCGAATATTCGTAATCTGTGCACCTGGTGAAGCCCGCGTCACAAGTGGAATCCGATACGTTTACGATGATCACGAGGAGTGGAAGGCAAGGTCACTCGGCTGCACATGCAAACAACGTTGTTCAGTGCGTGGTGCAATTGCCCCAACCGCTGCCCAGATAAGGTGCCTGTGCCGCTGAACATCCTTTTATTCTGATCCTACTGCTGACTGGCGGCGCAAGCGCAGCGCTGGTTCCGACGGCACCGAATACTCTTGACCTGTGCACCTGGTGAAGGCCGCGTCACACGTGGAAGTCGATAACCTGACGGTGATAACGGGTATTGGCAGACAATGACACTCGTCTGCAGATGCAAAGGTTGTTCAGTGCGTCTTGCTATCGCCACATTTATGCCCAAATAAAGTTCAGGTGCTGCTGAGCCTCCTTTTATTCTGTTCCTACTGCGGACTTGTGGCGCAAGTGTAGCGCTGGCTGCGATAGCACCGAATAATCTTGATCTGTGCACCTAGTGATGGCCGGATTAAAGTTGGAATCCGATAAGTTTACGATGATCATGGAGAGTGGGAGGCAAGGACACTCTCTGCAGATGCAGACAACGTTGTTCAATGCGTGTTGCTATGCCACAACCACTGCGCAAATCAGGTGCCGAAGCCGCTGAGCCACCTTTTATTCTGTTCCTGTGATAACAGAGTGATGTGACTGAATTGGCTATCGTGTGCGCATGTCTTCCGTATTTAAGCCCATCGCACGTGTGTCGATGAGCGATGCACGGTGCCTACATAAACCCTTGTTTCTTGTGCATAAAAGGAATAGTGCCCAAGCTGCTGCTGCGTACACATCGGTTATTACTCTGGCGACGAGGCATGGTAGTGCCCGTGCAGAGATGGCGTTGCCGGCAAGAGGCCTTCGGCGTTCGTATCGGCACATTTCACGTAAAGGGTAACTCTTCATGGGAGGATTACGTCGAGCATAAAGAGCTATGCTGCACTGCAAACAAGCTCTGGGAAGACGCCGACAAGAGGGCAGTATTGCTGAGCTGCTGCGGGGAGGATACATATTCCCTGATACCTACCCTCAATAAGCCTCTCCGACCACCGAACGCTGACTATCAGTCCATCGTAAAAGCCGTGACGAACCACATAAACCCTAAGCCATCCGAGCTATACTCAAAGTACGTGTGCTCGAAGGGAGATCAGCAGCACGTCGAATCTGTCGCGGTCTACGGTACAGCTTTACGTAAGCTAGCCGACAACTGTGGGTTCAACGTCAACCAGCTTCCTCTTGACGTAATGCTGAGGGACCGGTTGGTTTTTGGAATCTCCGACAGCATTGTGCACAACGTTTGCTGGCCGAGAAAGACCTGACTTTTAAGACGGCCTAAGATCTAGCAGTCATGGCAGAGGCTGCTGCAAAATATCAAAGGGCTATGAGCGAGCTGCGTCACGACGTCCTAGATTTGACAGCCAAAGTTGACGGGCAATACATGAAGCAGCATAAGAAAGGGCAAGATGAAAAAACTTCAAGCGAGCATTTGAAACGGCAGTGTTTCCGGCGTTTGGGCGACCGCGCTGCATACCGTTGCAGGTTTAAAACCGCAGTGTGCTTCAACTGTTACGTGAAAGGACACTTGACCAAAGCGTGTCGGAGGAAAGAAAGAGGTCAGGTTTACCATCACTTGGTAAATATGCCAAACTCGGTGAAAACTAAGTATGATGACATGTTAATTATTAATCAAGTGTCTAGCGGTTGCCTCAAGTTTATGGTGGCCGTAAGAATAGGCGGTATAATGGTGCTCTTGGAAGTCGGCTCAGGAGCAGCTAGATTCATTATCAGTCAAAATACGTTCAGCAAACTGAAAGTGGCAAGACACATTAGGCTTGAAGAAGCAGGCACCAGGCTCGTAACTTGGACTAAGGAAGGATTGGACGTCGTCAGAAAAGCCAAACTTCTAGTCAAATTCACAGAACAAGACTTCTAGCAGCCGATACTCGTTGTAAGAAAAAAAGGTAGCACGCTTTTGGGTCGTGATTGGTTCAAGGTCTTGAACATAAATGTCACTGGGCTTCACAGCATCGAACAAAACGCAGAAGCCCTTATCAAGAAGTTTCCGGATGCTTTTCGCGAAACACTTCTATGCGCCGCTCTGCCGCCACTACACATCGAGCTGAAGCAGGACGCCCAGCCCAAGTTTATAAAATGCCGCAGCATTCCGTTCGCACTCAAGGATGACGTCATGACAGAACTGGAAAAACTCGAACGTCAAGGTGTACTGCAACTTGCGCAATTCTTCGAATGGGCTAACCCTGTGGTCATCGTCCGTAAAAAGGATAGGTCATTAAAAATATGCGGCGACTATCGTAGTACAGTATACCAAGCGGTAAGGAACAACGTTTATCCTTTATCTACTAGCAAGGAACTTATCGCAAAGTTGGGAAAGGTCGTATTTTTTCTAAAATTGATTTGACGCAAGCGTACCAGCAACTTGCAGTTGATGATGCTTCAGCAGATGTTCTCACGATAAATACAGTAAAGCGCCTGTACAAAGTGCGACGTTTGCCATTTGGTGTGTCGGTGGCACCCGGATTATTTCAAAGAGCAATTGATACAGTGCTTGCAGGTTTATTCCAGGTGGCGGCATACATTGATGACATCCTTGTGGGCAGCGAAACGGCAGCGGAGCACCACGAAGTCCGCATGGAGGTTCTCAATCGACTTTCAAAAGCGGGACTGCGTATGCAAGGCGCCAAGTGTCAGTTCTTCAAAGAGAGCCTAGAGTACTTGGGACAACATACAGACGCAAATTGCATCTACCCATCAAAGACTGAAATCGAGGCGATTCACAAAGTACTGCACCGAAGAATAAGAAGGAGCTCCAAGCTTTTCTAGGTATGGTGAATTTCTACAATCGCTTCCTAAAGGGTCAGTCTGAAGTTGCTGAAGTTCTCTACCACCTACTCGATAGCGACAGTACGTGGAAGTGGGGTGAAGAGCAGCAACTAACTTTCGAAAGACTAAAGGCGTTGCTGACGTCCGAGTAACTTCTAGTGCATTTCAACCCTGATGCACCCTTAATTCTGTCTTGTGACGCATCACCCGTGGATGTGGGAGCTGTATAAGCTCACAGCGATGCTCAAGGACGCAAGTAGCCTGTTGCTTATGCGAAGAACACTCACTAAGGCGGTATGTAATAACGCTCACATTGACCGCGAGGCTCTAGCTATTGTCTACGGCGTCCGTCAATTTCACCTGTACCTCTGTGGGCGATAATTCCGTATCTTGACAGATCATAAGCCACTACTCTGTATCTTTTAACGAGACAACCAGATTCCTGTTGTTTTGTCACGCCGCATGTGGCGGTGGTCTTTGTTGTTATCTGCTTACGAATACAAACTGAAATGTAGAAGGACGCAAGATCACGCAAACGCTGACTGTCTGAGCAGGGTAGCGATACCCGGTAACCGTATGGACATCGAGCCTCCTGGCGACGTTCTTTTGTTGGAAGCAGTGGAGTACCCTCCTGTAAGCGCAGCAGACGTCGCATCAACCACTCTGCGTGATCCTTCGCTGTCCAGTGTGAAGAAATGGGTCGCAACTGGCTGGTCATGACAAGGTGTGCCCCCAGAATATGCCACTTATCCGGTAAGGCACGAAGATTTGTTTTTCCACCGTGACTGCCTTCTGTGGGGTAACAGGGTCATACTGCCAGAAGAACTGAAAGAAAATGTCCTCGCCATTCTGCATGCAAATCACCTTAGCATAACGGCCATGAAAGGTCTGGCAAGGCCATATATGTGTGGTGGCCGAAGATCGATGCCCAGATTGAAGATTTCGTGCATCATTGCGAACTATGTCAAGAGAACAGGCAAAGCGAATCTAAACCGCCTGTGCATTTCTGGACGATGCCCGAAAGCCCATGGAGCAGAATTCACATAGATCTTGCAGGGCCGGTTAAGGGCGTTTTCTTTCTTGTTGTCGTGGACGCGCTATAAGCTGGGCTGAGATTGAGATAATTCCATCACTTCGCTTCTCAGCTGTGACCCAAAAACTGCCAAGAATGTTTTCTTCATATATATGCCGGAGTTAGTTGTTTCCGATAACTGCACAGCCTTCTCGAGCAACGAAATGCAGTCTTTCTTGAACAAAAATGGCGTGCGCTGCATGTACACAGCGCCATACAATCCCGCAAGCAACGGAAGGGCTGAGCAAATGGTTCGCGAGCTAAAGTCTGCGCTCCGAAAACAGAGCCACGGCACAGTGGCGTGTGAAGTTTCTCGTTTTTTATTCAAGCAGCATTACAGGCGCCACTCGGAAACCGGGAGGGCGGCAGCAAAACTCATGCGGGGCAGGAGCACCCGCTCCGTCTTGTCGAGACTGCACCCTGACGTGAAAGGCCCTGGATGTACCAAGCCGCCATCCGCGAAAAAGCTTCTACACGGTGACCCGGTGTATGTGCGGAACTTCTCTCGCGGTCCGAAGTTGCTGGCCGCACTGATACTGCGTCGCTTGAGCCACGTCTTGTACAAAGTACAGACTTCGAGTGCTTCAGTAAACCGTCGTCATCGCAACCACGTGCAGAGAGCATGGGATGCTGTACCGATAGCCCCCATCCCGCTAACCCCTGCTTCAATCTTCCAGTGACTGAAACTGCAGTGCAGAGATCACCTATCCTTCCAGTGACGCAAACTGCACTGCAGAGGTAGCCTGTGCCAGAAGTTCCGCAAGCACGCCGTAGGTCTACTCGTGTACGTCAATCAGTCCTTCGTTATGCCATTGACTACTTGGTGGGAAGGGATGTGACAGGGTCATGCGACTGAATTGTCTATTTTGTGCGCATGTCTTCCGTGTTTACACATATCGCAGGTGTGACGATAAGCGATGCACCGTGCCTACATAAACCCTTGCTTTTTGTGCAATAAAGGAACCTTGCAAATGCTGCTACTGCTTTCACATCGGTTATTAAATTTCCTACTGCGGACTTGTGGCGTAAGGGCAGCGCTGGTTCCCACAGCAACGGAGATTCTTGATCCGTGCATTTGCTGAAGGCCGGGTCACACGTGGAAGCAGCTAACCTGACGATGATCACGTGGAGTCGGAAACAAGGACACTCGCCTGCAGATGCACACAACTTTCGTTAGTGTGTGTCGCTATTACCACAACCACGGCCCAGATAGGGTGCCGGCGCCCCTGAGCATCCTCTTATTCAGTTCCTACTGCGTACTTGCGGCGCAAGCGCAGCGCTGGTTCTGAAGGCACCGAATACTCTTGATCTGTGCACCTGGTGATCACCAGGTCACACCTGGTAGGCGATAACCTGACGATGGTCACGGGGAGTGGGAGACCAGGTCACTCGCCTGCAAGTGCGAACAACGTTGGTCATTGCGTGTTGCTATGCCACAACCGCTGCCCAAATAAGGTGCCGGTGCCGCTGATCATACTTTTATTCTGTTCCTACTCGGGAATGGCGGCGCAAGTGCAGCGCTCGCTGCGATAGCACCAAGGAATCTTGATCCCTGCACCATGTGAAGGCCGGGTTACACGTCGAAGCCCATAAACTGACGATGATAACAGAGATTCGGAGAAAAACGCACTCGCCTGCAGATGAAAAAAAGATGTACAGCGCGTGTTGCAATTGCCACATCCGCTGCTAAAATAAGGTGCTGGTGCCGCTGAGCATACTTGTATTCTGTTCCTAATGTAAACTGGCGACGAAAGCGCAGTGCTGGTTCGGACTGCAACTGCTCTTGATCTACGCACTTGGTGAAAAGGCCGCGACACACCTGGAACTCAATAACCTGACGATGATCTCGCCGAGTGGGAGACAAGAACACTCGCCTGCAGATGCACACAACGTTGTTTATTGCGTGTTGCTTTTGCCACAACCGCCGCCCAAATAATGTACCGGTGCCGCTGAGCCTCGTTTTATTCTTTTCCTACTCAGGAATGGCGGTGCAAGTGCAGCGCTGGCTGAGATAGCACCGAAGAATCTCGATCCGTGCACCCGGTGAGGGCCGGGTCACATATGGAAGCCGATAAGTTTACGATGCTCACGGGGAGTGGGAGACACGGACACTCGTCTGAAGATGCAAACAACCTTGTTCAGTGCGTGATGCTATGCCACATGCGCTGTGGAAATGAGGTGCCAATTCTGCTGAGCCTCCTTTTGTTCTGTTTCTACTGCGGACTTGTGGCGCAAATGCAGCGCTGTTTCCGACAGCAACGAAGACCCTTGATCCGTGCACCAAGTGAAGGCTGGGTTACACGCCCAAGCCGATAAACTGACGATGATAACAGAGATTCGGAGACAAAGACACTCGTCCGCAGATGCAAAAAAAATTATTTTCAGTGCGTGTTGCTATTGCCACAACCGCTGCCCAAGTAAGGTGCCAGTACCGCTGAGCATCCTTTTATTCTGTTCCTAATGCAGACTGGCGGCGCAGGTGGAGCGCTAATTCCGACAGCACCGGAGATTCTTGATCCGTGCACCAGCTGAAGGCGGGGTCACACGTGGAAGCCGATAACCTGACGATAATCACGGGGATTTGGAGACAAGGATATATGCCTGCACATGCAAACAACTTTGTTCTGTGCGTGTTACTATTGCCACAACCGCCGCCCAAATAAGGTACCCATGCCTCTGAGGCTCCTTTTTATCCTCTTCCTACTGCAAGCTTTTAACAACATATTCATCCTCATAATCAATGTCTTCTCTATTCTTTCTGTCCACACCATTTCCCCTTCCCCCAACGCCGAGTAGCAGGTCAGAACTTTGATTCAGGCCGACCTCTCAGCTTTGCTCCCATAATAAATACCCCTCTCTTTCTTCCTATGGCGGACTGGCGGCGTAAGTGGAGCGCTGGTTTCGATGGCACCGGAGAATCTTGATCTGTGCATCTGCTGAAAGGCGGGGCAGATTTGAAAGCCGATAACCGTACGTTGATCACTGGGAGCAGGGAACCATGGCACGCACCTTCGGATGCAAAAAACCTTGGTCAGTGCGTCTTGCGATTGCCGTAACCGCTCCCAGAATAACATATCGCTGCCGCTGTACTTCCTTTAAAACTCTTCCTACGGCGTGCAGGCAGACCATACGCAGCGGAGGTTCCACCTTTGCTCCATGCAGGTCTACGTGTGCACTTTTGAAGGCCGGGACACAGGTTTTGGCCAGGAGCTGGACGCTGATCATAGGGAGCGTCAGGCAACGACACTGCCTTCAGATGCAGAGAAAGTTGGTCAGTTCATGTTGCCATCGGCACAACCGCTGCCAGAATAAAGAACATGACTGGGGAACATATGTGGAGCTCCGCTTAGGTTGCCGCTTGTGTAATCTGCTGACGGACCTATCGCAAGAGCAGCAGCAGTACACAGCAGCTTCCAATATGCAAGCTCCTTCGGGGACATCTTCTTGGACCATCACTAGCACTCGGAAGAATACCCAAATGTTCGCTTGTCGCCACGGTGGTGACGTTGATGGTTGGATAAGAAATTATGACCGGTGAGGGCAGTTAACAATTGGAACGATTTGGAAAAGCTGACGCACGTACTTTTTTCTCCAGCGAACGAGCCGTGAACTTGGTTTCGGACCATGAAAATAACTTCAATTGCAGCTGCGACAGATTTTGGCATCCCCATTGTGCGCACAAGCGTCGCGAAAAAGAAACTACGGATCGTGTTTACCCCACCAATGAGTCCTAATGCAAAGAAGACGTCCTCACGTTTGGCCTCCATGGCGGAGAATGACCACGTGGGACATTTACTCAATGGTATTGGGACCGTTGCGCTTTTTGCCCTTGCGTGAGCAACACCACTATTCTAGCTGACGTCATCGTTTCATGCCAGCTGCACGATGAACTTCTATCGATCCGCTTGCAGCTTGACACGCTTGATCACAGCGTAACGAAAGACAACCAGATGTGCGTAATGATTCCTGCCATCACTGGTTAGTAAAACCTGCAGAAGCTTCATCGAGTGCTGGATATTTATTTAGTGAGTACTCACAGGAGCCAAAAGGCATTACAGGGGGGGAGGGGGTAAGGTTTTACAAAACAGTTATAAAGGTTCACAAAAGATTTTTCGCCCGACGTGATAAAAAACAAAAGTGCCACAGAAGTTACAGAATTTTCAAAACACGGTAACTTATACATGGGCAATTCAACCTAAAGGCAAAAGAAACGGGCTAGTTGAGTCACTTCAACAGGGCCAAAAATCCATCATTTGACACGACGTTGACGACACTGGCAAGTACCCGATTCCATTCTTGTATAGCTTTTGGAAAAAATGTATTCTTATACAGTTCTGCCTTGCATGTGTCTTCTCGTACCTTTAGCTCATGGTCCACGCGTTGTGATCGGTAATGAGGCGGCATTATATATTTGTCTCTTTCGGTACCACCTAATGTCTTACCTAGATTAAACAATAAAAAAGAAAAAAGAACACGATGAACTCCCGCGACAGAATTGTCTGATCTCCTATGCCGAACTGTTCTTTTGTACGTCTCAGTTTTTTATCGTTTCCCTACTTTTCTTCCACCAATCTTCCAAACGTCATTACAGCGTCTCCTAGTGGGTAACGTCATGAGGAAAGAACTGGCTTCAGTGGCGTGCCCGTAAGGCGCAAGCATTCAATTATTTTCAACTCCCACACACGCTCAGTTTGCTACTTTGGCATCACTCTTCCTGCAAGCCCAACCACCTCGGCCTGCACCAAATGGTTCTCTCTACCTTCTCAGCAAGAGCATATGGCTCCGCTCTATGACAGCGTATGGCGCCCAACCGGCCGGTCTGCTTTTACTGGGATATCCGTTGTCATATTTCAACGTTTTTCCAACGCCGTCAACGGGATCAACGACGTGGTTTGAATGCTGTTGAACGAGATGAACTTTCTGCCGAGCATCACAACAGCGCCGCTCTTACTAACGCTTCCCATCTCCAGACAACCTCGGCACAGCCGCATAATTTCCTTACGCGTGTCGTCGTTCTCCCTGGCGGATTTGACCCTCGTTTTCTCATAGTGTTGCCACTTCGTCTCCAGACCATTGCTCGGAAAGCTAGACAGGGCCGCTTTTGGAGGCAAAGCTGCATCTATCGGACTACATGCAAAAGCTAGCGAGCTCTCGTCTAATATAACTATTGCTCTGTGTTAGTGGTGTGCACACTGATCCCGTGGTTGACACGGGGGCTCCGCTTCCAGGTATTAGTGCCCTAGTTCAAGACGGCCTACAATGCCCCACGCTTTCATTCTGTTAATGACATCCTTGTTCAGCCTTCCGTAGTTGGCGTTTTCATTTAAATAATGAGTCACAACATTCACTGTCTAGTGTTGTCCTCCTGCACTCAAGAAATCATTTAAGGATCGAACCTCATCTCTACCGCATGAGCTTTGATCTGCTGCCGTCAACGCGTAATTGATAAAATCAGCTTTGCAAATCAGCTAGACGGGCATTATGACCAAGTATCACGCAATCCCTCACAAAGTTATTTGTCACATGGAAATGCAAATAATTTTAAAACCATAAAAAACACTCAATGCAAGTTTGAGAAAATTATAATTCATGTTGACTGAAAATCTGGCAGTCACTCTTCCTTTTATTGTTCAAAAACAAGAAAGGGGCTGACAGATGGAATAGCACACTGTGGTATAAAGTTTGTAAACAGGGATAAGGTGCCTCAGAAAGGCTGGCCAACGTTTCGATAGGAGGACCTATCTTCGTCAAAGGCGGCCTCGTCATCCTCGGCGTGTTAGTTTTAAAGGGTTAGTGCAGTGACGTCACATGCGGGTGTTGTCGCTGGCGGCTGGTTTTAAAGAGAGAGATTACCAGAGGAAACAAGCGCTGTCGTCCGACGTCTGTGAGCTTCATTCCCAAGACGAGGGGACAAGAGCGTGACAGTGGGCACGCGGGGAGAAAAGAAAAGAAATAGAAGCAGGAAAAAAAAGAAAAAAAGAAGATAGGGGAGGGGGTGGGGGAAGCCAGGGCGGCACCAAGACAGACAAAAAAGAAGGAGGGGTGAGAGTGAGAAAAAAAAAGAAAAAAAAAATGAAATTTTTAAGAAATATCGGGGCTTGGGAGCGTGTTGGGGATGCGCAAGGTTAGGAGGTATTCCGGGGGAGTCGTTGGCGGCATGTTTTTGAGGCATTAGAACGGCCGGTCAAGCGGTCAGTGCGCGAGTGAGTTGTGAGTGAGCGAGATGTGAGTTGTTACAAAGTAGTTGATTAAAACAAACAAAAAAACAAGTGCAGTGAGTTCTGGTCATATAATGACTCCCCTGATTATACAATGTTAGCTAATCTTGTGCAAAAGAAGTTTGTTATCGTTGGTGGCTACCACAATTGAGGAGACGCAGTTACATTCCTGGGATGCACGGGGGATAAAATATTGAAAGAAGGACTTCGTGTAACATCAATCAATCGCTACTTTACTGCAATGATCGACGTGTTTTGAAATGTACTGCGGCCGCCGTATGCAGTCGCCATGAAGTGCGATGTGATGGAAAATTTGATGAAATAGCGAAAGCCGGGCGACATTGCGGCGGTTAGTTGTCGAATAGGTGCTAGGTTTGTTTTATTTGAGGTTATACTCGCAGTACAGCTACAACTGGAAAGAAGGAAACAAGTAGTGTGGTTTTTTTATTAGTTCAAGTGAAGTAATAAGATTAACGCCACGGGGATCCCGCATTGCAGATGCATATTGAAGCTTCGAGCCTGTTAGACTCTTGTAAAACTGTACTTTAACGTAGGTGGCGCTTTAGAAACGTTACGCCGTCAGTACCTGAGCATATGATTAGCTTTGCGAATCACGTACTCTATATTATTGGACCACTTTTGATTATTTGTATTGTTTGCAGCGGGATACTTATAGGGCATGAGGAAATTTAAGGGAACGCTGTAAAGAGGAAGCTTTATCTGGGGTACTCGTATGTAAATACATGTAAAAGGAGAATTAGTTTTTCATGTTAACCACTGCACCAAACTTGACGTGGTTTGTTGCATTTAAAAGACAAACTTGAAGTCTAGCGACTGTTGTTTTCGAATTTATTATTTAGGTCGTCAATATTTTACTAAAAGCTAGCCAAAATCAAAACCTTTCAAAAACGAAACAAGCAAGTTTGCAACTCGTGTAACTCAGCAGCGAAAGATGATATCACAGTCCTGTGAACTGCAGCTAATAGTACATCTGTAGTGGTGGTTCGCACGTATGTCTGTATCTAGTCAAGCGGTAATGAACATCACAGACGCGAGGACACGCGTAACCCAACATTTATCGGAGATGGTAGAAGCGAAACAAAACAAGCAGTAAACAAAGAGTATAGAATGATAGTCACTAAAACAAACTCATGTCTACATTAGGTCGTACGCACAGTGTTCTAGAAAGGAGTGAAAATGTCTCACATATTCAGTTTCGATGGTGGCGACGATCGGCGGTAGAACTGTCGTGACGATTCTAGTTGTAGTCAAGCCAAGGCATGATGACCCTCGCGGTAGGTGAACCAGGCACCAACTCTCGTGGCAGGCGAGCTGAGAGGCGATGACGATACTGGTCATCGCGTGAGGCAGGCGACGGGCCCCGGCTGCATTACCGTGGCCAGCGCACTCGAACGGGTGTCAGGTGGGTGGCTTCCACCGCCACAACTCCACGTGCCACGTGGAGCAATAGGCGGCCTCAACGAGAATGCCTCGGTTAGGCCTCAATTAGGCCTCGTCCCGGACGCAGCCTTACTCTGATCGGGCAGGCAGCTATGAGCAGGCAACAGCCCGGCCTGCACCAAACGGCACCACACCGGGCGCCACTCAACGTCTTCACCAACAGGCAGGCGCGTCCTCAGGGCCGCCTCAAGTACCGCAGCAGGAGCTCCCGGAACAGCGCACTGGGTCCTGCTTCTTCCAAATTACTAGTGCCTAGCTGGCTCGTTCGGCACCCGCCTCTTTTCTCTTTTCCTCTTGGTGAGAATCCTTGACGCTGCCAAGCGCGCAAGTTGTCCCTGGCTCGCCTTCTTCTGCTTCTTTCTTCATTCTTTTCGACACAAACTTAAGTCAAGTCATTGCGCCACAATTATCCGCCCGCTTAAGAAATCTGTTTGTAAAACAACTTGTCCACAGTTGGGAAACTATTGTGAAACATACACAACCATGATTTGCATGATGCTGTACACATCTGTCCTAGCGTAACTTAACGATGGTAACAATAGTAACGTGTCCGAGAGTCACGAGAGTAACTCACTACGGTAGCCTTTTTATGGCATCTCTCTGGCGTAGAGTCACGGAGACTATTTCATCTCTTTCCCCAATATCCGACTCGACGGTGCCTGCGGCGTACTTCTGGTTGTGTGGTTCTGTTTACCTTTCCTCATATCTTTTCAGAAGGTTAATGTCGATAGGCTCACTAGCGAACCAAGGTCTATAAGGTAGTCGTAATCGTTGCATCCTTCAACGGCTGTGAAGGGGCCCTTCCAGGTCAAGAATAGGTTGTTCTCTGATGGAAGGAGCATAACACTTTATCGCCTGCAAAAAGCTGTCTAGCTCTTGACTTTTTATCAAAGCACTTCTTTCGGGAAGCTTTTGCCTGCTTTAGTTCTTCATGAGCCATCTTGCAGGTATCCAGTAATCTTTCCTGGAGCTCTACGACATATCCGTGCGTCGTCTTGGTTTCTGTGCGAGATTATCGCCTGTTCAGAGTTTCTTAAGTATGGGCATCGGTCCCCGCACGAATCTTCCGCACAGGAGGTCAAATGGCGAAAACCCATGGCTTGCTTGTGCGACCTCCCGGCAGGCGAAAAGCAATGGGGCCAAGTATAGATCCCATTTTTAGAGCATTCCTGACAGATACGTCAGATCATTTCGTTAAGTGTTCCATTAACCTTTTCCACAAGACCATTCGCTTTTGCATGGTACGGCGTTGTGAGCAGTTGTAGAAATGACAGTACTCGTCCCCGTTCCTGCATTAGGCTGCATATGAAAACCTTGCCACGGTTAATCACTATCTCTCGCGGAACACCAATTCGAGAAAACATTTTGAGTAGGCCTTCTGCTACCCGCTCTCTCTCAATACTTGGTAATGCTAGCGTGTCGGGGTAGCGTGTAGCAAAGTCGATCATGGTCAGCGCATATTTATTTTCTTTATCGGACGTTAGCGAGAGAGGACCAATAATGTTGACTGCGAATCGGCCGAAGGGTGTCCCGATGTTGGGCATATTTAACAATGGCACGCGGCCTACAAGGTGCTTCGGTATAGTTCTTTGGCATGTCACATGATTTTGCGAAACGTGTAACGTCCGCCTGTACTCCCAGCCAATAAAATTCCTCAAGGACATGGTCTACTGTCCTCTTTTGTCCCTCATGACCAGCAAGTAACCCTTCATGTGCCATCTTTGTTACTGTGTTCCAAAGCTTCTTCGGGACCACAAGTTGCTCCAAGTCCCGCCACTCGGCAGTCTGGTAGCGCCGAAAGAGAATGCCATGAACCAACACGAACTCTGTTACAGCTTGCTTCTTTGACGTGCTTCTTTTGTCGAATGCTGCGAAACAAGGTTCTCCCGTGGGATCTGTGTTTTGCAACTGTCGCTGTTCCTCCGGGCTGATGTTTAACGAGTTGACTTGAGGTGTGGGTAGTTTTCGTTGCTGCTCTTTCTTTTTCCCTGCAGCAGCCGCCATTCCTTCTTTACGTGAATGTGATGCTCTGCGACTTGACAATGCTGAATCGAATTGCTTGGACACAATATCGTCAATTGGGAGGACACCTTCAACGTTGCCAAGCGCAACTTCGTACATAGGGTTCTCCATGCAAACTGCAATAGGGTCTCCCTTGTAAACCGGCGAGTCAATATACACCTCTGCCTCTGGCATTCTCTTTGCAGACTGGCCTAATATGTGAATAATACGAGTATCACCAGTCAATTTGGAGTTCGGAACGACTGCCCGTTTCACTACAACTGTGTCGCAGCCGGCATCTCACAAGAGCGTAACCCTTTTCCCTTCACGTAACCCATTACCCTCGGCATCGGATTCGACACACCTGCACACATTGTACCACTGTTGGCAACATGAAGAACATCGTGACCGTCATCTGCAATTGTGGGGCAAGTTCGGGTTTTTATTGTTCCCCTTCGACTTGTCTTGGTTTTTGGAGAGAGCATGATGCTTCGCCATGCCTCCTATAGCCAGTAGGGCAAGCATCAGCCCTATGGCCTGTCTTCTTGCATATCCTACACGTTGATGCATTGGGAATTCTGTGTCTAGTCCAGTAGTCGGAAGCTCAGTGTCCCTGTTTATTATAAAGAAAGGAGAGCGGTTTTCCATTACTTTCATTTGTAGCCACTGCTTCATTGTGGGCTAGAGCTTCCCCTCGTTTTCCTATTGCCTCAAACTTTTTTAGACCTTGCGCTTCCAGGTACTGGTCGGCTGTGTTTCCCAGTGTGTCAAGGTCGCGACCTCCTCTTTCCTTGAGAAGAGTGGTTAGCTTTGCCTCGCAGGGTTATACAAATTGTTCTAACACGATCTTGTCTTGCAACGCTCCATACGTTTTCGGTGTCTTGGCTCACTCTTGCCAGTGGTCAAAGTACCCGAGAAGATGTCCTGCAAACTGTCTTGCCGTCTCAGCATTCTCGGGCTTCGCATCCCGAAACTTCTCGGGATACCCTTCTTCCGTATAGCGGAACCGCTGCAGAAGCGTCTGTTTCAACTTTGCGTAATCCGTGGCGTCTTTCGCAGACATCCGACCTATTGCCAGTAATGATTCACCACTCAGACACAGACTTAATGACAAAGCCCACTTCTCTTGCGGCCAGCCTTGACTAACAGCCACTTTCTCAAACCTTTGTATTTAGGCGCCTATTTCATCTCTACCCTCGTTAATGGGAAAACTATGACCACGACCAGTTTTATCGCTTACGCCAATCGCATGTGAACGCTGTGCCTCTACCATCTGCCATCGCTCTCTCTAAAAGGAGTGCTCGTTCAGCCTCCATGCGGGCTAACTCTACAGTACGTTCTTCCTGTGTCGCTATGCTTGAATATTCTTGTTCCTTTGGTGGCTGATCTCTCATATCTTTCTGCTCTGTGCTCACTCATGCCTTCAAAGCCTCTCCACTCAGTACCATTTCCTTACCTAACTCAATTAGCACTCTCTTTTCTTCTATTATCGTCTGCCGCACACAAACCACACGCGGCTTTAAGATGTAATGATAGAGCTTGTCCTGTCGGGGACGCCAGAAATGTAACGGTTGTTCGTCACGTATGTCTGTGTGCAGTCAAGCGGTAATGAATGTCAGAGAAGCCCGGACAGACGTAAACCAACATTTATCAAAGATGGTAGAAGGGAAAAAAGAAAGCAGTAAACACAGAGTACAGAACGCAAGTCACTAAAACAGACTGTTGTCTACATTAAGGTCTACGCACAGCATTCAAGAAAAGACTGAAAACATCTCAAATAATCAGTTCCGATGGTGGCAACGATTAACAGTACAACTGTGGTGACGATTCTGGTTGGGGGTGAGCTACGGCACGAACTCTCATGGGAGGTGAGCCAAGACGCGATGACGACACTGGCCATCAGATGAGGCAGGCGCAGGGACCTGGCTGCATTACCGTGGCCAGCACACTCGAACGGGTGCCAGGCGGCTGGCTTCCTCTACCATAACTCCACGTGCCACCTCCAGCAAGAGGCGGCCTCAAAGCAAAGGCCTCGGTTAGGCCTCAATCAGGCCTCGTCCCGGATACAGCCTTACGCTGCTCCGGCAGGCGGCTACGAGCAGGCAACAGCCAGGCCTGCTCCAAACGGCGTCACACCAGGCGCCAGTCCGCATCTGTACCAACAGACAGGCGCGTTTACAAGGCAGTCTCCAGTACCGCAGGAGGAGCCCCCAGCAGAGCGCACTGGGTGCAGCGCCTTCCAAACGCCTCGCCTGCTCGTTCGGCACGCGCCTGTTCTTCTTTTCCTCTTCCGGACGCTGCCGAGCGCGGAAGCTGTCCCTGGCTCGCCTTCTTCTTGTTTCTTCATTCTTCTCGACAGAACATTCAAAACCCTAAAATACTCACAAAGTCCACGTTTACATAACTTAGTAAAATTAGGTCCTTGCGCTACAACACGTAAAGCAGAAGAAATTTATATTTTAGACACGAATCTAAAAAAATTTGTAATATGAAAATACGACTTTTGCAGGACTCTTGTACACAACGTAAAAAATTTGCGTAATAGATAAATTAACACATTGAATTTGTCCGCTTTGAATGATGTAACGGACGCCGTTTCTGTCCTTCACGGAGAGCTTTTAATGCGTAAACTTTGTACTTCTATTTTTTTTTTTCAAACTTGAGAATCTGCAAACAAAACTCTGGTGCTAAATAGAAAATACACTTCAACAGTCACTAGAATATAACTTTTTCTCTGAAATGCAACAAATTTGATTAAAATCGGTGCGGGGGTTATAAGCGTTCTTGCGTTTTATATTTATTTAAGGAGGCCGCGCCGCCATTGCGTCCGCGCTAAAGCTTCCTCTTAACTTGGCAACTGGTATGATAACAATTAGATATCAATACGCGCATTATTTGACATTTTTTACTTACAAATTGTTCATGTACAGTTTGCGCGAAATCAATAACTAGGCTAGCCCTGTGCCGGAAGATATAGCTAGAAAAAGTGTGTGTTCGTACAATCCGCCCACTCCATGCATCTAAAAGAGACAAATCGCTAAAAATAATTTTTCGTTCTCTTGAAACAGCAGATGACTAACCTGAGCACAGTGTCTTCCCAAAAAGGTTTTGAAATATGCGCGGAGTGAGCTTGACTTCACATTAAGCCAATGAACAGTGAACAGTGGAAGAGCAAGGTAAGCCTCAGTGTGGGAAATTTTCTTCGTGATGGCCCTAACAAATATGTTTGGTCGTTAAAACATTGCATCCAGGCAGAGGCTCCCTTCCTCATCTCTGTTACTCAATTGAACCATTCATCTCCTTGCAACCAATTTGGCTAGTATGAATACAAAAACAATGTTTTCTTTTTCAACATAAAATTGTAAATTGCATGTTCCATTGATCCGTGAGCATTAATTGGACTTTTCTTATATGTTTATTTAATGTCCTTCTTTATTCACACAATATTTTCAGAAGTCCTTGGGAGCACCGTTGTCTCCATAACGTTCCTTGCTTTCGTACGAGTACTCATCTTCTGTCAAAACCTTTACTGTCGCATCTGAACACTAAATGTGCAGAAGAAGCATCAAGAGCAGATAATATAAGCTGTAAAATATAGCATAACCTGTTTTCACCTACACTGCGTGCCTCTCGCCGATGTGTTGTGAAAACAATGGTAAATTGCAGCTCGAGCTTAACTTTCTGTCAGAACATAATTGCCATGCACTTTCTATGTATCTTCTTTTTTTTTGAGCAGGCTGAAATCGTCAAACTTACACAATATACTTAATGTATGAAATTCGTCAAGCAGCGCTGTACGCAAGTACAAGTGCGAGAGTAGAGCAGCATAAGTATAATTGTTTCAACTATCGCTCTCCCTGCTTTAGCGGCACTCCGCACTCGACAAGAAAGCTTCGCTCGATTTCAGCTTTCAATTCCACTAAACAGATGGCTCTCTGTATTTCTTCATGTTGTAAACTTAGTGATTCACAGCCTTCAGTCTACCTGAGCTGTACCAAAACTGAGCATGTACTGCTTCATTCATCATTGACAATAAACAATGTATGCTTACTTTTGAAGTGTCTTTCTGCCAGGTGAAGCGTCCCAGTGAGCTGGAGACATAATAAACATATCTGTAGTCATGTTAGAGTACCGTACACGTGAATACCGCCCAGAAAGCGGTTACGAAGCACCCAAAACCAGCGAGCATGCAGCGAGCGCGGCCTATTGCTCGCTACATATTGATGATATTAGTTTAGATTATTTGTCAGCGCCATCTCTCAGTCGTATATTTTAGTTCACCACGCCACCACTACTCTTATTTCCGTTGCACTGTGGAAGGTACTGTTACCCTTCTCTAAATTTATATAGGTGTTCTGTTGTTTGAGGTCGAGGCGTCGACGCTGAGAGATTCCTTCCACGGAGAGTGCCGATGGACGGTTCGAGAGAGAATCCCTCGACCGTGAGTGCGGCCACAGCTGCAAGGTGTGTGACGGACTGTGGTTTGATCACAACCTCACCCAACTGAAGAGTGCGCAATCCGGAAGTGAAGCTCAAAACCACGACAACGAGACAAAAGACTTTTATGCAAATTGCGCTAACACGAGTTTAAACATGAAAATAAGACCATCAGCTCCACTGTTTTGACAGGTTTTACTGCGTGGAAGTAGCTTTATTTTTTTTTTTTTTTTTGAACCCATCGCGTTGCGTGATGGAGCACGTCGTGTCCTGTTGAGTGTCCGAGGCAAAACATTTTGTTGATAATACGCGAAAAGCACCAGACTCTGTCGCGCAGTTTTTAAAACGACGTCGCTTACAACCTACAAGCGACTTTATAGAGCGACCTTACCGCAAATCAGCCCACATGCTATTGTATATCGGACCAGACCACAGCAACTGGAACCCAATTCTTCCATTTGTGACGTTTGTTCACAACATCGCAGTTCAACGAACTACTCGTTACTCGCCTTAGTACCCTGTTTACAGCTGTTAGCCGAAATTTAACATGGACGCCTCTTTAGTGTCCCTACTTTCTCCTCGATGTCTGCGTCTGAACAGTCCGTTTCAAGACTTGACAAATATCGGCGGCGCGCTCGACCCAACACAGCAGCCAGCCAAGACCGCAAGCAAAATTACGACACCTAGCGCTGCAACGTTTCCTTTCTTCCCGGAGATGAGGTGTTGCTCTGGAAAACGACCCCTACCTCTGCAATGTGCGAAAATTTTCTGTCGTGTTTTCTAGGTCCCTCTTTATTACGGAACAGACCTCCCCTGTGAACTACCTTGTCGCTCCCTCTGAAATTTCTTCTGACGGTGGTGGAGGGATCCCGAGTTTGTTCGCGTTGCGCGTCTCAAACCGTTCGTTGGGTGTTTCTTGCCAGTGTAATTAGCGGACGAGCTTCCCGCGTCAGCGCCCGGACTAAATTAGGGCGAGCGCTTCTTATGCATCCCATATTCCTCTGTGCATAATAGTCATCATCACTCGGGGCGGTGGTAGTGGGTGGCTCATTCGCTGAAATAAAAGGAATACCTGTGGTCTAGCCGTTGTCTCGTTATGTGTTTAATTTAGGGAATCGGGGGCTGACATAGAAACAACATAGCCCTCCCTCCCGTCCTTCCTGGTCAAACGAAAACTATGCTCGGTGTTCCTTGGCGAGCACCTAAGTCTAAAGAACTGAGCCTTTTTCCATTTATACCACATCGACGTGCGGTTGCCGCAGTACGTTTCAATACGCGACACTGAGCTCAACAGTGAAAAGACACGGCGACAAAGATACTGCCCTCGGTAGGCGCAGTTTACTTCATCAGTACTCCTTATAATGTCGGCGCAAAGGTATCTAAAACGGACGCTCAAATTCAGCCTTTTACAGGAACTTAGCATTTTGTGCAATTGATTACTTGATTTACTTGATCTTTGTTTATGTAGCCATTTATTTATCGGAAGTAGAACACTATATTTTTTCTTCTCGTGAAATATTATTAAAAGCGCCTCCCCCACCTGAGTATCCATTATATACATATTCCTTCAATAATTGCAGTCAAGTCGAAATAATGGGATGTATTGTTTCACTTCTCTGCTACAACACTGGTATCGACTTTCTACTGACATTTTTGTGTTTATTGTAAGAAGTGTATGAGGCTCTCCCTCAACTCCATAGGCCAGAAATTGTTTGATGTTGATGATCATTGATTGGCATTCACTTTGAAACGGGGCGGTGACAGAGAGACATATAGACTGTCATTGAGCTATGCGAAACATGTTTTTCATTTTAGCATTTTCGAATAAATCTCCATAACCTTTTTCCTCAAATCTCTTCTACCTTTCACCACTACCTATGCCACTGACAGATCCGGTTCTACTAATCTCTTCGCCGCATTTTTTCCACCAATACGCTAATAATGTACTGCTTATATCGACTGCTGACCGGTTAATGTTGCCATCCACTTAAAATCCATACGCTTCTGTACGGTGTACGTCACTTTCGGGTGTCACTGGGAAAAGCCTGTAGAATGTGAAGTCCAACACTTCAGATTTCATTAGGATATGCTGAGTGACGTCAGGAGTTTGGACGCAGCAGACAAATGCCTGATCTTGTAGCGTACATATGCTCCCGTAAGTTTTTGCACTTAGAAAACCAGCTCGAGCCCGTAATAGCAAGGTACTGCCCTATGTGTAAACGTGCATATTCTTCCTTCTAATTTCTGTCTTCCAATTTTTCTAAATCTCCATGGCCATTATTGTTTAATTCTTTGCATCCGATTCCCTCTCTACGTTCCTCACTTCCTTTTTGATGACGCCCGCTTGCCGATTTACACTTTCGCTTACCCTGTACTTGGTTGCCATTTTTATTTAATATCTTTTTCTATTCTGTATCCACGCTTTTCTAGTACAGATACTTGTGAATTTTAACCACCAATTTACTACGACCAGTGTTGCTGAGTCTCTCTGAAATCTAGTTTTGCTTCACGCTTCTTTGATATTAAAAGAGGCCCGAGCCATGCCACCCTGCAATTCCTGCGTTATGGTTTAACCATGGCCTCCCGAAGCCAACCGGCCTACTGTTTTATGGTTAACTTCCAGTCCCCACAAGATATTCGATTTTCAACGCAGAATAGTGTTTGCGAACGTTAGCTCTGGTATCATTACTCGTTTCCAGGATCCACACCCCACTTCATTGTTACACCAGCACCAAAGTGCACTTTGTATCTGTAGGGGTGCATTCTGCTTCCCCTTTATTTTGAAGTTATAGGATGGCTGAGTCAGTCCCTTCATTTGTATGCTTAAACGAACGTATTAATGTTGTTTAACTACAGATATAAATTTCTCTGAAATGACAACACGTAATTAGTCATCTCTTCATTAATCATAATTCCCCATTTCTCTGTGCTAAACTTAAGGCCCAGATTTGTCGCTTCGTTCATCAGAGTGGTGGCTCTCCGGCAACCTCCTCACGAGTGCAAACACGATCGCGCTGCTTTCATCCTCAGGCCAGGCAAGAAGCTGAGGTTCGAGAATGTCTGGGTCATCTCTCTCACTTTGGCGTGGATTTCATTGTAGGTGTCTTCGTAGAAGGGGGCGAGAACTGGTGGTGACTACAGGCAATGATTAAGCTCTTGGAAGGCTTCGGCTTGCGCCGTTTGTTACTGGATTTCGTAAGGGAGGTTAATGTCGTCTGATTTCGTAAGAGAGCTAAGAGAGGGAAAATATTTTTGACGAAGCGCCTGTATTGGGCAGACAGGCTAATGAATCGGCGCACTCCCTTCTTGTTGGTAGGCTGGGAGAAGTTAGCGATGGCAAATGTATTCTGCGTATCGGGACGGGCTGAGGATTAGCTGGTCACGTGGCCAAAGAACACAAGCTCGTCGTAAGCGAATCGTCACTTTCCGGCTCCAGGGTGAGGCCTGATGACTCGATGACCTTTAGTAGTGTCCGAAGCCGCCTGGGGTGATTGCAAAAACTCACGGCGAAGACAACGACATCAGTAGGCGGGACAGGTCTGCCACTTCAACCCTGCTAACAACGTGTCCGTCACGCGCTGCAACGTTGCAGGTGCCAAGCACAGTCGAAATGACATGACCTTGAACACATGGAGGCCGTCTGGTGTGATGAAAGCGTTTTTTTTTTTTTTTTCGCGATGCCTCTTGTCAACTTCTATTTGCTAGTAGCTAGTCTTGAGATTTATCGACAAGAAGTATTCAGCGTTGCAGAACCGATCCAATGCGTCGTCTATACGTGGGAGGGGGTATACGCCCGTTTTCGTGATCTTGTTCAGCCCAGCATATTCGACACGGAAACGTAGGGTAACGACCTTTTGCTTCACCAAGACTACAGGAGACGCCCACAGGGTTTTCGAGGGCCGGATGATGCGTCGTGGAGCATTTCACCGATTTGATACCTTAAACTTCGCGTTATCTCCGTCGAAACTCGGTAAGGGCTCTGGTGAAGTGGTCTAGCACACTCTTCAGCTATAATGTGATGCTTTGCAACTGGTGTTTGTCGAATTATCCGTGATGTTGAAAAGCCGTCGTTGTTTCGTCGGAGGAGACTTTTGAGCTGTTGCTGCTTAATCATGCGGAGACTTCGATTTATGTCAAGTGTGGTTCAGAAAGTATTATCGTCGAGATACATGCGGCAGAACCGGAGAGGAGAAACGCATTGGTGTTTTTTTTAAATTTCCTCTATGTATAGGATGTTGTGCTCTTGTTGATGTGCTTGAACTCGCTGCTGAAGTTTGTCAGTATCACTTTCTCTTCCCCAGCGTGCACTCAAATGATCCCTCTTGTGACTAAAATTTCACGGTTGAGCAGTAGACCTTGGTAGCCCTTGGTGACGCCTTCTACGTTGTTGAGTGTTTCAATACCGACGGAAATGACAATACTGGAGCGAGCCCAGATGCTGGCTTGCTCTTCGAGTACACTCAAAGCATACTGACTACTCACGCTCTCCGGCGGTATCGCTGCATCTTCAAATAGCGTTGTAGACTTCGACTTCAGGTCGATAATTGCGCCATGTTCGTTCAAGAAGTCCATTCCGGCAATGACGTCTCGTGCGCACTGATGGAAGATAACGAAGGTGGCAGGGTATGTTCGGTCATGAAGGGTAATTATTGCCGTGGAGATACTAGTCGGCGTTATCAGGTGTCGTCCAGCGGTCCGAATCTGAGGGCCTTCCCTTGAAGTCTTAACTTTCTTTAACTGGGCGGCGATGTGTTCACCTTTGGTGAAGTGGGCGGCTTCTATGTTGACTAAAGCTATAACTGCATGGTCGTCGCGAAATACGTCGAGGTCGGTGTTTTTTATTTTTTAGTTGCTGTTTGGCCTTAGCGTTGGATCAATGTTGCGTCCTATTGACCGGTGGCTTGAACGTCGAGTCGTCACGTCCTCTTTTGTTTGCTTATTGTTTGCTTCCAAGCTTCGTCGGGATGGTGACGTTTCGTTGATATGTCCTCGAGACAAGATTTTCGGCGGGTTCGTCGGCGGTAGAGGATGTTCGTCAGTTCGACGAACAGCAACCGCACCTCCATCGGCTTTTAGTTTTCTGAATTGCAGACCTGTCCCGGGCTGGGCCAGCGTATGGTCGGCGTTGCGGCGACACGTATCGGTCCGGCGGCGGCGAACAGGACAGACATCGAGCGCTCTACTGAGTCGCGGCGAGATAGTCGGTGATATGACCCGGGCTTTCACCTAACTGTTGGCGCGGTGAATAAACGGCGAATCCTCGCCGTCGCAAGTCGCGGTATGGGCATCGGCGTTAGACAGGGCCGGCTTCCCTGCAAGGTTAGCAGAGTGGGCGATGGTCGGGTGCGCATCAAGAGCCTTATAACGTAATGCTATTCCAAACTTTTGTATTCGAATACTGCAATCAGCAATCCGCAATTTGTGAAAAATATTTTGGGGCACCTCACTTCAACTGTCTGTCACGCGACGTCATGAAAACCACGATAGCTCCCCATCTGATATAACGTGTATACATTGATTATGCATGATCGGGCTGAACAAAAGAAAATAGTTATTTCATATTCAAGTCCTTTTCCCCATTAGCCCCCTGCTATTGTTCAAAAGGTTTGGCGCTGCACACACTTCACGTGCCCGTTACGCGCCGCCACGAAACCGCGAAAACTCCCCACATCAAAGTGACGTGTACGCGGTAAAGATGCATTATTATGCCGAACAAAACTGATTTTTTTTCTGAATAGCCGCAGGCTGCCCCATTCCGAAAAGAATAAAAGGCGGCTGCCACCGCTCGCTCAGGCACTGGCCACTCGCACCTGCCGGAGAGGTTGGGTTTATGTGCGTATAATACCATTTTTTCTTTGGCCGTGTAATGTTTTTGAGCACTTTCGGCCCGTCCACGACCTCGCTTTGCCTACTCTTCTTTTCTGAGGATCCCTTTTAGTGGCAATCGTAACCTTTCATTGCACGCTGCCACAATTTTCGACCAGCGACCGCAAGGTAAGTGAGGGAAAGTGGACCAATCGCAAACATCGACACCACCCTCTTCATCCGGTTATCTATTTTCAGTGCGCGGGCTCGGCCCCATCACTACCCTCTCCACTTGAGCGTGCTCCTCGCCTCCTGGTGCCAATTACATACGAAAAACTGCTCACTGTAGGCAATATTATGCATTTTGAAAGCAAAAAAAGAAAGTCACCAGCACCATTAACTAGGAGACCGTTTTACTTGGCCGATAGTGCAACGCTGCCATCACCACTCAATGCTTGCATCGGCGGTTACTCAAATTTGACGTCAGGAAATTGGAACGAACATAACGGAATAGCTTTACGTTATAGGGCCCCAGATGTACGTTACCCTCGACTAGCAGCACTGGGCGACGGGTGGGCGTACTGGCGGTGGCGGAGGTGGACAACAGAATTTAGGCGCTACAGGGTCCTGACGGAAGGCGACGGCGGCGTAGGTCGACGCCTGCCGCAGGGGTTGCGGTGATACCTAACTTCTGGTACTTCCCGTGACTGCTGAAGCTCTTTAACTATGTCAGCGATCGAAGCCACCTGGGGCTACGACCTTGGGTACAACTTCTGCACCTCTTAGCGTACGACCGGTCTTTGGCTTCAGCGCTGGAGCTTCGTCACAGTTTGTCAGCGCACGTTGGTTGCGTTACTTGTGTGTATTACAAGCGTCTTCTCGATCGTTGTGGTCTACGAAACAAGTTCTTCGACAGGCTTGGGTAGGTTGCGTGTCGGCGAATAGTTATTCTTTCACCTCTCGCATCAAGAACGGAACTTGCCTTTCTTAAGATATGTTGGGGTTGGCGTGACGGAAGGGGCGAGTCATCTCCTCCGTGATATCAGAATGTACTCTTTCGACAGCTGCATGAGGCCTTGCAGCAGAGCTTTGGCTCGCGATTTGCGCAGGACGCTCGTGAAGGCCGGCAGGAAGCCGCTGCAGAGCAGGTTCCATGTAGTCAGAGTCGATTCCCGGTTATCAGTCCACGTCCTGGCGGCGTCTTCTAAGGCGAAGCACATATGTCGCAGCTTGTCGTTGGAGTTACAGTTGATGAGTAGAACGTCGTATGTTTCCAGCCAGTTATCAATTACTTCAAAGGATGATGAGCAGAAGGTCGGTGGCTCCTTGGTCTGCTCAGCACGATCGGATACGCTGGGGCTGCCACTAGGCTTGTAGACTTGCCTACAATTTTCTGGGTTGTCTCAGGTAGAAGTCGAGACCACGGTGGAAGATATATAGGTGAGGATACAGCGGCCTGCACTGGTCCTCGATAAAGTCCCTGTGTATCTTTAAGTGCCACGAGGTGGCTCTTCTCGCAGGGGCCCGGGCGTAGTGAACGGCAGTGCATTTCTAAGGGGAAGACGCGATTTGTCAATGCCATTTTTCCGGAAACTATTGCTGATGAAGAGAAGAAAATACTTTTGCCGCATTGTTTCCGTGCAGCGTCATTACTAAATCCAGTTTTGTGAAACAGCGGTCTCGTTCTCGTTTTGTTGAACGCGTAAGAGGCAATGAATTTTGCCGGTTTACTTGAACCTGCTACGCGAGTAAGCGCTGATGCCCCTATAACGCAGTCGTAACAATCGCTCGTCTCTTTTGTTCTCTTCACCTCTAGCTTGTTCTTTTCTTCGCGCGTTAGTTTGCCTCACGTCGGTGCATTCCACGCCCTGATCGTTTGTTTGCTAGTTCATTCGTTTGTTTGTTCCTTAAATGATTGTAGCATTTGTTTGAGCTTTCATACAAGGTATCGTTCATATTTCCGTGCACTTCCTCTTTATACAGTCAATTCACTAAGTCGTTTACTCATTCTTGATTTGTCCGCTCGTTCCGTTGGTTTAGTGCGAAAGCTCTACTAGGCTACCCTGGATTCCGCGGCTGTATGCTTGCAAGGATGTATAGATGCAGGCGTGCGAGAATGATAACTTCAGCTCCCGAGAAGTTGTTAGGTAAGAGAAACCTGGGTATCATGAGCACCATGGGTGGCTGTTTTGGAAACAGCCGCCTACCAGGGCAGTTGTCTATCACTTAACAGTGGCCCCGCTGTGCCAGGAATGGAATTGGGACTTTAGGCGATCTATAAATTTCCCCGACGGATTGAGCCACTGTGGTAGGGAGCAGTGAAACTGCATAATCTACGCATGGCAATGACCTGGCATCGCCTAACCCGACTCCCGAATGTGCTGTCGCGGAGTACTGCGCTCGTTGGTGCTGCCACACCATCCCTCATTTTATTTTGTTCCTTTTACCTGGTCGCGTGCTGTAGCGTGCGGATGAGTTATATGTTTTTAACACTTTCCTTCCATTATTTACTCTTAACTAAAAACTGCGATAAATATGC
The DNA here is from genome assembly GCF_023375885.2 of Dermacentor andersoni. Taxonomy (NCBI): domain Eukaryota; kingdom Metazoa; phylum Arthropoda; class Arachnida; order Ixodida; family Ixodidae; genus Dermacentor; species Dermacentor andersoni. The sequence continues at coordinate 225,944,669 of NC_092816.1, forward strand.
TTCCCGAGTGCCTGCAGGAGAATCGCGCGACTCAACCGTGGGGTGATATGCTACTCAGTCCACCACGTTGCAGCATCAAGCGCAATGTCAACCTACTGCAATATGTGCAGGGTGTTTTCTTTTGCTGCGTTAAGGAGCAACGGCCATGCCTCCAGGTAATGCTCGCGTCTTTGTAGCCGCATTCTAGGCGTACATCTGCGTGCTTACTATGATATTGGCCGCCAGGACAGAGTTGCAGTTCATGAAGACATTCTACCGCTTGGCTTACAACGGCCCAGTACCTCTAACAGCGCAGCTGGCAAAATCTGAAATTGCTGTTATTGGAAGCTTCCGGCTTAATATAAAAGGGTTTAAAGACAAAGCTGAATTTTTCACCTGTTGGACTAGGAGAGCCTTCGATGGAAGGGATTGTCCTAATGGGGATATGATAACTACCATAAAGCAATGGCTTTGAAGTGCCTCTTGATTAACACAATTATAGTTGCATGCAGCACTGGGCAGTTGGGCGGCCGACGGATTTCATCCGCGGTGGAGCTAGCCTGCGTTACACTGCTGCAGAGTCCCTGCTGGGCATTGTGTCGAGATGTCTGGTGAGGCAGCCCTCATGAACGTTGATATTGTTACGTAGGAAGACACCGGCGAAAAGCTATTTACAAGTATATTTACAAGGCAATACGCCGCAGTTGGCCAAGAGGCAACAGCCCGCGCTAGCTTCCAATCGTCGTCGTCGTGTTCTTCCTGCTCGGCTCTTCGTCATTGGAAATACTATCCCGTAGCACTACCCACGGCGGCAAAAGCGCCGTCCCGGAGCGACTAAAGGCCGGACTCTGAAGCAGTGTAGTAGGTCTTGAGCCTACTGACGTGCACGACATCACTAGATGCCAAAGTAGATGACGAGGTTGAGCTCACAGGAGCAATTTCGTACGTCACAGGCGTCCCCTGGCGCAGCACGCGGTAGGGCCCTCTGTATCGCGAAAGGAGCTTTTCTGAAAGTCCGACGTGACGAGAGGACGACCACAGGAGCAGGAGTGCACCAGGCGAAAACTGTACGTCATGGTGGCGGGCGTTGTACTGGCGCTGCTGCGTGGTTTGCGAGTCCGTCAGTCGAGCACGGCCAAGCTGGCGTGCATGGTCGGCGAGGGCGATGGCGTCACACGCATACTCGGTTGTTGAGATCGCAGCAGAAGGAAGTACCGTGTCAAAAGGCAAGGTCGGTTCGCGACCGTAGAGTAGATAAAATGGAGAAAATCCGGCGGTGTCGTGCCGGGAAGAATTATAAGCAAATGTGACGTAAGGGCAACGTCCCAGTCGTGGTGGTCCTTCGAAACGTACTTGGACAGCATGTCGGTAAGAATACGGTTTAACCGCTCTGTCAGGCCGTTGGTTTGAGGATGGTATGAGGTAGTCAGCTTGTGTTGAATAGAGCAGGAACGCACAATGTCGGCGATAACTTTCTAGAGGAAGTTGCGACCACGGTCAGTAAGCAGCTGTCGCGGGGCGCCATGCACTAAAATAATGTCACGCAAGAGAAAGTCCGCGACGTCAGTGGCGCAACTGGTAGGGAGAGCCCGCGTGATAGCGTATCGAGTGGCGTAATCAGTTGCGACGGCTATCCATTTGTTCCCAGAGGATGACGTGGGAAAGGGACCGAGGAGGTCTAATCCAAAACGAAAGAACGGTTCCACAGGGACGGTGATCGGCTGGAGATGACCGGAAGGTAGCACCTGAGGTGTTTTCCGACGCTGGCAGGGATCACAGGCAGCAACATAGCGTCGGACGGAGCGAGCGAGACCAGGCCAATAGAAGCGGCGGCGGACGCGGTCGTACGTGCGGGTTACCCCAAGATGTCCTGCAGTGGGTGCGTCATGCATCTCTAAGAGTACAGTTTGTCGTAGATGTTTTGGCACGACAAGAAGAAGATCAGGGCCATCAGGGAGGAAGTTCCTTCGGTACAGAATGCCGCCCTGGAGGACATTTCGGCGAACGGATGCGTCGGTAGGTGTAGAGCGCAGACGCTCGATGAGTACTCGCAGCGATAGGTCTCGGTACTGCTCATCGGCGATGTTAGTGAAGGCAGACACAGAGAAAATGCCGTTGGCGGTACTACTGTCGGCGTCGTCAGGTTTGTCTACCGGGTAGCGAGACAGGCAGTCAGCGTCCTTGTGTAGTCGGCCAGATTTGTAGGTGACAGAGAATGAATATTCTTGGAGGCGTAAGGCCCAGCGACCAAGTCTTCCTGTGCGGTCTTTCAATGAGCATAACCAGCAAAGCGCGTGATGGTCTGTGACAACGGAAAATCGTCGGCCATATATGGGCGGAACTTCGCAACCGCCCAAACTAGGGCCAGACACTCACGCTCAGTGATGGAATAGTTGCGCTCCGCGGGCGAGAGGAGCCTGCTGGCGTAAGCGATAACACGGTCGTGGCCACGCTGGCGTTGTGCCAGTACTGCGCCAATTCCGTCACCGCTGGCATCAGTACGGGCTTCGGTAGGCGCTTAAGGATCGAAATGGGCCAGAACGGGAGGCGTTGTGAGAAGGTCGATTAGAAGCGCGAATGCAGAGGCCTCGTTAGCGCCCCACTGGAAAGGGGTGTCTTTTTTCAAAAGCTCGGTTAGTGGTGGTGCTATGGCCGCGAAATTTTTCACGAAACGGCGGAAGTACGAGCAAAGGCCGATGAAGCTACGCACTTCCTTGTCACACTTCGGAACAGGGAAATGCGTAACAGCATGGATCTTGCCTGGGTCCAGTTGCACTCCGTTCGCGTCAACGAGATGTCCAAGGACGGTAATCTGGCGACGGCCTAATTGGCACTTCGATGCGTTGAGTTACAGGCCGGCTCGACGAAAAACGTCCAGAACTGCTAAGAGGCGCTCGAGGTGCGTAGCGAATGTTGGGGAGAATACTATAACGTCGTCCAAGTAGCACAGGCAAGTGGACCATTTGAAACCGTGAAGAAGGAAGTCCATCATGCGTTCAAAAGTGGCAGGAGCGTTACATAGACCGAACGGCATCACTTTGAATTGATAAAGACCGTCGGGTGTAACAAAGGGAGTCTTCTCGCGGTCGAGATCGTCCACGGCAATCTGCCAATAGCCGGAGCGAAGGTCAATAGAGGAGAAATAGCGAGCACCGTGGAGGCAGTCAAGGGCGTCATCAATCCGAGGTAGGGGATACACGTCCTTTTTGGTAACCCTGTTAAGGGGCCGATAATCCACGCAAAAGCGCCATGAGCCATCCTTCTTTTTTACCAGCACAACAGGTGACGCCCATGGACTACATGACGGTTCAATAATGTTCTTGGCAAGCATTTTGCGAACTTCGGTGAGAATAACTTGACGCTCAGCCGTTGATACTCGATACGGGCGGCGATGAATAGGAGGGGCATCGCCGGTATTAATGCGATGTTTAACAGCTGTTGTTTGGGCCAAAGGACGATCGTTAAAGTCAAAAATATCTTGGTAGGAAATCAGAACGCGGTAGAGCGCACGAGCGTGTTCGGACGGCATGTCGGGTGCAATCATTTTCTGTAAGTTGGCGATGGTAGAGGAGGATCGGCTGAATTGTCGTCTACTGAAATCGATGCTACAGAGTGATCCTCCAATGAGCAAAGTTGGGCCAGAGACATCCCGCATGGCAGCACTCGTGTCGTCAAGCCAAAATTGACCACTGGCAGGCAAACGCAATTCGCCGTAATAGATAAAACTGTATGAGGTACTGTGATCCCGTATGTAAGGAGGACGTCTTGCATAGGAGCCGCGATGTAGTGACCGTCGGGGACTGGTGGGGATGACACAAAGTCAACGTAAGTCAGTGCCGAAGGTGGCAAGCGAACGAATTCGACGGAACTGAGGCGAGTAGGGTGTCGTTCAGCGGGATCCAGAACAGGCAGGTCGAGGTGGAGAGTACTGGCAGAGCAATCGATGAGAGCAGAATGTGCGGAGAGGAAGTCTAAGCCGAGGATGATGTCGTGGGGACAGTGAGCGATGACTGTGAATAGCACGGTAGTGGAGCGATCGGCGAAGGAGACGCGGGTGGTACACATACCAATTACGGGGGCTGTTCCGCCATCGGCGACACGGACAACAGGCGTCGTGGCGGGCGTGATTATTTTCTTCAGCCAGTTACGATGGTAAGCGCTCATTACCGACAAATGCGCCCCATGTCTATGAGAGCAAATACAGGAACACCATCGACTTGCACGTCAAGAAGGTTCAGATGAGTGGGCAACGTCAGGAGAGGATTTGGCGGCGTACGGAGCAATGCAGCGTCACCTCGAGGCGCTGCATCGTCTAGTTTTCCGTCTGGGAGCGGCGTCCGAAGGGAGTCGGTGAATAGGAGTGACGGGGCTGGGGGGAGCGAGATTGTCGTCGTTGGGGCGAAGGTGAACGAGAATAGGGGCGGTTCGGCGCAGGAGAATCGGTGGCGGCATTATGTGAGCGGTCAGCATAGGGACGAGAAAGGCCACCTGGGGGGCGAGAGTAGGCAGTATATGTAGACTGGTTCGTGGAACTCCAGTGACTGCGACAGTGCCGAGAAATGTGCCCAATTCGATGGCAGTGAAAACAAATTGGCTTGTCGTCTGCAGTGCGCCATTCAGAGGGGTTGCGGAAACGTGGTGGGTAAGAAGGTGCCGGACGGGGCGGAATCGAAGAAGCCGGGTGGGTATCAGGGCGATGGGCCGAGCAGATGGTGTGAATACTAATGTTGGCGAACTCCTGGCGGACAACTGCCTGGATCAGGGAAACAGTGACTGCAGGTGCATTGGAGGGGCTGGAGTCGAAGGCAGCCGGATAGGCGGCCTCGATCTCACGACGGACAATCCTGGTAACATCGCCAGTGTTGTTGGGACGAGAAGCGTCGGCACAGGAAGATGTCGCTGGGGTGTTGGGCAGATGGGCAAACTGTTGGTCGATACGTCGGCTTTTAGCGAGTTCCAGGCGGCGGCACTCTTTTATAACTGCATCCACCGTCACCACGTTGTTAAGTACGAGCAAGTTGAAGGCGTCATCGGCAATGCCTTTGAGGCTGTGGGAGACCTTGTCGGACTCAGTCATGTGTGCGTCAACTTTGCGGCACAGAGCGAAGACGTTCTGAATGTACGTGACGTAGGGCTCCATTCACGTCTGCACACGACCGTAAAGCGCCTTCTGCGCGACAAGTTGGTGACCGTAGGGGTTGCCGAACAAGTCTCCGAGCTTTTGCTTAAGCGAATCCCAACTGGTCAGCTCATCTTCGTGCGTCCGATACCAAACTCGAGGTGTGCCACCGAGGTGAAAGACTACGTTGGCGAGCATGATAGTAGGGTCCCACCGGTTATTGCGGCTGACGTGTTCGTACAGGCTGATCCAGTCCTCGACGTCTTCCCCATCTTTTCCCGAGAATACGCCAGGATCACGGGGAGCGGGGACAGTGATGTAGGCCGTCGAAGTGGCAGCAGGTGTCGGAGCCGGCGGAGTCGAGTTGTCGTCGCCGGGAGCCACGAAGGAAGGCTCGACGTACCGTCCACTGCGAAGCTCCGTGACTAGGTACAGGGAACGTCCACCTCTACCAGATATGTTACGTAGGAAGACACCGACGAAAAGCTATTTAGAAGTATATTTACAAGGCAATACGCCACAGTTGGCCAAGAGGCAAGAGCCCGTGCTAGCTTCCAATCGTCGTCGTCGTCTTACTGCTCGGCTCTTCGTCATTGGAAATACTATCCCGTAGCAATATTATAGAATTCTGTACACTTGTGCTCAACGAAGGAAAAGTCCTTTTCTTCAGAAGCAACATTCGGGTCCTCGTATACAGGCACAAAGGATGCTTGCTTGATCTCATCATGCTGGGGTGCTCCATAAGCCTCATCTTTCGTGCTCACTTCTGCTGTATGTCGTTTCGTCCTGGGCCTTGCGGGTGGGGGTGATTTCCTGGTCATGGGCGACTTCCGCTTCTTCAGGTATGCCGGTGCAAAAATGCAAGGTGGGGCGTGAGCTGCCGGCATTGCTCTCTTTGGAACGTGAAGCCAAATGTTGCCACGAAAACCAACGAAGTTCCTTTTTCCAACCGTCATTTCCTTCATAAAGTGCTTGCTGCAAACGGCATCTTTTTGGCTAAGCACACGGCCTTTGCAAAAAATGGCTTCTGCCCAGTTTTTTAACCACTTTTAATTGCATAGGATTACGTTTTCTTTGCAGCTTACGTAGGCATCGTTGCAGTTTTCAACGAAACTTTTGCGGCCCCATCCCTGCACTTTACCGGTCACCAAACTGCCGCTGGCGCAGCGCTGGCGTAAAACGTCAGTCAGCAACGCAGTCATAAAAGAGCTACGACGATGCTGCTGGAGTCGACCCAAGGAGCTGTACGGGCCACGTGAACGGCATGTGTGACATCGATCTGTGCGATGAACTCTAATTGCTATCGCAAGGACATCTTTCGTGTGTGTTTTTGTATCTTCTGGAGAAGTTTCATCGCACGGCCAAGCTGACGCTGCGATCAGCGGGCCGGTTCGCCCGAGCATGGCTGGTACTTTATCTTGGTCTCTTGTCCCTTGTGAATCGCCCGTGCTGCGTCCTCACATGTATATTGGCACGTGTACTTGTTTGTCTTTATGGGGCGGCATCTTTTACCGTCTAAGGAATGTTATCGCACAGCGCGGGACGCGCCTGCATGTATCTGAAGTTTCTGGAAAGTTGTCGATGCTTCTATCCGCTATCTATTGTTGCCGAACCTTGTGTTATCTGATTTCATCGCGTGACGCGAATGGTGTAGAACATTGTGGAAGGCACGCGGGTCCCAACGATTAGTCTGGAACATTCGACGACTACTGTATAAAAGCCGACGCGCTCGACCCGCTGATCAGATCTTCGACGATCGCTGACTGTGTGCGCCGCTGTCGCCGTTCTTTGAGTGTAGCCTGTTTTCGAGGGCACTAGTTCGCCCAATAAAACGCTAGTTTCGTCTTTCCCAGTTTGGCTGCTTTCTTTACCGTCAGTACCACGTGACATCTGGTGGAGGCGCTGCGTATTGACACCAGTACTTGTTTGTCTTTATCAGGCGACATGTTTCACCATCTAACGAATGTTATCGCACAGCGAGGGACGCGGCTGCATGTATCGGAAGTTTCTGGAAAGTTATCGATGCTTCTATCCGCTGTCTGTTGACGCCTTCCTTGGGATAATAAGGGCGGAAGAATTCACTAAACAGCAACGAGCAGACCCGGATTTAAAGGCCTCGTCGAGTATTTGGAAGGGAACACCGATGTTGTCCCTAGGGCATTTAAGCGCGGGTTGTCTTCGTTCACCCTACAAAACAACCTGCTCGTGAAGAAGAATTTCTCACCAGTCCGCGCCAGCTACCTTCTTGTTGTACCGTCAGCGCTGCGTCCAGAAATACTGCACGCCCTACACGACGATCCAACCTCTGGGCACCTCGGATTCTCCCGGACGCTCTCGAGGATACAGGAAAGGTATTACTGGCCGCGTCTGACCGCCGACGTCGCTCGTTATGTCAAGACATGCCGAGACTGTCAGCGACGCAAGACACCACGGACAAGGCCATCTGGATTACTACAGCCGATCGAACCTCCTCGCCGACCATTCCAGCAGATTGGGATGGATTTGTTGGGGCCGTTTCCGATGTCAACATCCGGGAATAAGTGGATCGTCGTGGCGACGGACTTTCTCACCCGCTTTGCTGAAACTAAAGCTCTACCAAAAGGCAGCGCAGCCGAAGTGGCGAAATTTTTCGTCGAGAACATCCTGCTGCGACATGGGGCCCCAGACGTCCTCATCACCGAGAGAGGAACGGCTTTTACAGCAGAGCTCACCCAAGCCATTCTGCAATACAGCCAGTCAAGGCACAGGAGGACAACTAACTGCCTGCCATCCGCAGACGAACCGGTCTCACGGAGCGCGTGAACAAGACCCTCGCCGACATGCTAGCAATGTACGTCGACGTCGAGCACAAGACGTGGTACGCGGTCCTGCTGTATGTAACCTTCGCTTACAACACGGCGGAGCAAGAAACAACGCAGATCACGCCGTTTAAGCTGGTTTACGGCAGGAACCCTATGACGACGCTGGACGCCATGCTGCCCCACGTCACTGACGAAGTGAATGTTGATGTCGCTAGCTATCACCAACGCGCCGAAGAAGCCCGACAGCTTGCCCGCCTACGGATCAAGAACCAACAGAGGACCGACAGCAGACACTAAAACCTCCGACGAGGCTTCGTCGAGTACCAGCCCGGGGACCGTATTTGGGTAAGGACCCCGATACGCCGACGAGGACTGCGTGAGAAACTACTGTGCCGCTATTTCGGACCCTACAAGATCATTCGACGTATTGGCGCACTGGACTATGACGTCGTGCCAGACGGGCTTTCGCATTCACAGCGGCGCCGCGCACGATCTGAAGTGGTCCACGTGGTGCGTCTGAAGCCCTTTTACGGACGCTGACGAACGTCCTTATTTTGTTGTTTTCTTTGCTGCGGGTGTTTTTCTTTATTACTTTCGTTTGTATACAGCATCGGGTCGATGTTTTTTAAGAGTGGGGTATTGACACGTGTACTTGTTTGTCTTTATCGGGCGACATGTTTCACCGTCTAACGAATGTTATCGCACAGCGCGGGACGCGCCTGCATGCATCCGAAGTTTCTGGAAAGTTATCGATGCTTCTATCCGCTGTCTGTTGTCACCGAGCCATAGAGAAAGAAATTTAAACAAGAGCGGACACTCCCATAGAGCCCAGCGGCCAAATTGACTGTAGCACACCAAGCAGATGTTATTGACTCCCTCCGGTTTCGGTTCTGGGCGCGCGCGTTTTGAACACCAGTTGGTACACGCCGCGCCGGCTCCGTTGCTCAGCGCGGCATTCCTTTTTTTTTTTCGCTTCTGCTGAACCTCGCGTGGCCTTGGCGTGGAATAGTTTCATTATTAAGTAGAAATGATTGCGATTGACCTTTACAAGACTGCGCCAAATCTGTAAGCTGCAATTTCATAAAGAAAACTAAAGACGTCTTCTGAAATGATGAAATGTTTATTTTGCTCTATATAAATGCTCGTTGCGGGTTTCTTCTGCATTCATTCAAAGTTGTGGCACCAGGTAAGCAGCAGTCGTTGCCGTACGATGCTCCACCGGATGCCATCAACTGAAAGAAAGAAATAAAAGCATGTATCATTTCGGTATATTGACCTAACAGGAGTATTGCGTGTACAGGCGAAACGTGCGTAAGTGGTGAATGACCGGCATTACAGATAAATTCACTTTTACGTACATTTCGCAGGAATGGCTCCTCCTAAACAATGCCATAAAATCTGAACATCCAATTTTCAAGCACCCCTCCTTTCCCCGGTATTATTTCCTGCACTTTAAGTGCACAAATACACGGTTGACTGCGCGTTTCCAAAACAACTATCAGGATTGGGGGCTCAATCCCATCGCTCGAAATCCGTTGCCAAGATTGGAGTCCGGCATGAATTCGAAGGTAGCTGGCCCATGCCGTCGTCCAACTTAAACGCGCTGAGGACTTTGATGAAGGGAAGAACTGCTTCTCATCGAGAACGAGGAAAATGGGTTTATTTACAGAAAATTAAATCAGTCTAACATGACTGCTTAAGAAAAAGAGTGTCAGTCCAACATGACTGCTCAACAGAAAGTCTGTCAGTCCAACCTGACTGCACGAGAGAAGTGTGTCGAGCCTCCGCCCAACAGCCGTTTTTAAACGCTCGGTCCTTCGGCGATACAAGGCAGCGAATGTTCGTTTCGTCATCGCAAAACTAGCCGCCTCCTGCGACAAGGTGACGCACACACACACGCAAACACACAGGTGCGAAGGACTGAAGCCGACGACAGAGGCGAGTCGTTCCGGGAAGCTCGGAGACATCCTGAGTAGCTCGTTGTCCCGCCGCGGCTTGCTCATGCGTAGCGAAATCAGGTTCGCGCCGGGGACCTCGGGTACAATAGTTCGTCAGTCGAACCCGTTTCGTCACAACGGAGATGGGGCTCGTGGATGGGGGCGGTTTTCAGCACAAAGCCCGCTTCTTCGAACGCAGTCTTGCTGCAGCGACGGAGAGTGGGGGATGCGCGCCTTGTCCCCCAGTCGTAATTGGGTGGCAATTTTTCCTTGCAGCTCGCCATTCTTAACAGCGCCTCCATGGCCCGAAAAATCTCGACTGTCTAGCGCTGACAACCGCTAGGCAGGAAGAGAACGGCAGGTGGTCAGGGGGGGATTGATGTCTTGGCTCGCAGCGACCACTTGTGTATTGATGTCACCGCCCCAAAACATCCAACAAGGACAGGCAACTGCAAAATGAACCCCACAACACGGCTCTGCGCCGAGATGACGTGCATTGGCTCTCACTTTAGACTCGCTAGGCTTCAAAAAAAAATATGCAACAGAAGTGCAGAAACAAACAATGCTGCACTTCGCTATGTCAATTTCTGAAGCAAATTCCTGCTGACGAATTCAGCAATCATGGAGGGAATCCTGCTAAATGAGAGGGGATCTTCTTCGCTTAATAAAATTAGCACTAGTAATCCTAAAATTTAGGCGGGACCCTCAAACGCAGAATTCAAATTAGCCTGCTCAAACCATCCGCATTGCTATGCAACTTTCCCTTCTTATATCTAACGGAGAAGTTGTACTCTTGGAGAGTGAGGCTCCGTCGGAGCAAGCGGCCATTTTTGTGTCACATTTGATTGAGCCACGTCAGAGGACAGTGGTCGGTCTCGAAGATGAACTTCGCTCCGTACAAGTAACACGACAGCTTCTGTGCGGCCCAAACTAAACAAGCACATTCCTTCTCTGAAGCGCTGTAGGCTTCCTCTCTTACATTTAGTTTACGGCTGGCATAGAGGATAGGATGCTCCTCGTTATCGTCGCCGACCTGACTAAGTACCACGCCCATACCTCTGTCGCTTGCGTCGCATTGAACTATGAATTCCTTTGTGTAGTCTGGTGCGCGAAGCACAGGGCGAGAAACCAATAGCGTTTTCAAACTTTGGAAAGCGTTCTCTTTGTCCTTATCCCAGTGTACGTTACTCGGTGCTCCCTTTCGGAGGGCGTCTGTTAATGGACTTGCCATTTGCGAGTAATTCGGAATGTACCGTTGATAGTACCCCACAAGTCCCGAAAATGAACGAAGGTCCGTTTTCGTGCGCGGCTGAGAAAATCCTCCAATCGTAGCTATTTTCAGCTCCGCCGGCCGTCTCATGCCCTGACCGACAACATGGCCCAGATAAGTAACCTGCGAACAACCAAACCTACACTTTTCCGCTTTCATCGTCAAGCCGGCTTCCCTCAACCGTGAGAACACCTGTTTGAGGTGCGATACGTGTTGTTCCCAGCTGTCCGAAAAAATTGCCACATCATCAAGATAGGGCAAGGCGAACTCCTGCAAGTCTTTTAGGACAATATCCATTAACTTACAGAAGCTAAACGGCGCGTTCTTCAGCCCGAAGCTGAGTGCGAGAGGGCGAAAAGTGCCTACAGGCGAGATGAATGCGGCATAGCGGCTGGCACTTTATGAAAGGGGAACTTGCCAGTACCCCCGCACGAGATCTATAGTTGAAATGTATTTAGCAGCGCTAACTCTTTCAATTCGTTCCTCAATGTTGGGTATCGGGTACAGCTGATCCCTAGTGATGGCATTTAACTTTCTGTAGTCAACACACGGACGAGGGTCCTTGTTAGGGGTTTCTACCAGTATTAGCGGTGACGTGTAGTCACTCTCAGCGGGCTCAACTCCCAACTCTAGCATGCGCTGTATCTCTGCCTCCATAATCTCTCTCTGTCTTGGAGACACCCTGTAAAGCTTTGATCTTACTGGTTCGGTTGATGTCAGCTCAATTTGATGCGTTATCAGTTCGGTTCTAGCCGGCCGATCGCTGAATCTGTCGAGATATTCCCCTAACACCTCTTTTAGCTCATCTAGCTGCTCGGGTCTTAGAGCGTGCGAGCTTACCGAGTGCTCGACTACTTCTTCTAGGCCGATTTCAGAGATGGAGGTCGCCCTATACTCCTTAAACTTGGTACTAATGCCATCCGGCTCTTTCATGGTATAGTTAACGACTCCGCTCCGCTCTACATACGGCTTCATCAAATTACAGCGATATTTCCTCACTTCCTTCCTGCGACCGGGCATTCTCAAAGCATAGTTAGTGTCTGACAGTTTGTGCAACACTTTCGCGGGCCCGTCCCAGTGAACTTCAAGCTTGTTCTTTCTTGAAGGTTTGAGGATCATTACCTGGTCTCCGGCGTTAAACGTACGAAGCCTCGCATTCTTGTCGTAATAGAATTTGGCGTTCTTTTGAGCTACTCCCATGTTCTTTCCGACTAGTTCTTGGGTTGCGCTTAGCCGTTCCAGTAAATTTAGCACGTATTCAACCGCTGTTGGACTCTCACCTTTTTCCTCCCACATCTCTCTTAACATTCTCAGTGGAGAACGGAGTGTCCTCCCATACACCAGTTCTGCTGGTGAGAACCCTGTCGCTTCATGTGGAACCGTTCGCAAAGCAAACAAAGTTGCCGGCAGACAGTTCTCCCAGTCCTCCTTATGCTCGTAACAGAGCGCACGCAAAACTCGCTTAAGCACCGAATGCCACCTCTCTACACTGTTTGACTGAGGGTGATAGACAGAACTGTGTATTACCTTTATCCCTCACTTTTGCAAGAATGTGGAAGTCAGTGCGCTCGTGAATACTGACCCTTGATCTGCCTGAATTTCGGCTGGAAACCCAACTCGTGCAAACACTGTTAAAAGCGCGTCTACTACTTCGGTGGAACTGAGCTCTCTCAAAGGGATTGCTTCTGGAAACTTGGTAGCCGGACACAGCATGGTAAACAAGTACCTGTAGCCCGATTTTGTTTTTGGAAGAGGCCCTACCGTGTCTATTACAAGTCGCCTGAAAGGCTCTGTTATTAAGGGCACTACCTTCAGTGGAGCTTTCCATGTCTCTCCTGGTTTACCCGAACGCTGGCAGGCGTCGCATGATCTTACAAAGTTTTCTACGTCTTTGAAACAGCCAGGCCAGTAGTATTCCATAAGCAATCTTTCCTTTGATTTGTTTATGCCTAGGTGGCCGGACCACCCATTTCCATGACAGAGACTCAAAAGGTCCTCCCTATACTTAGTAGGTACGACTAACTGATCTAAAATCCTACCCTTTCGATCTCTGTAGTGCCGATACAACAAACCTCCTCTCTCATGTATCGTCACGTTGCGCCTAGCAATGCCTTCTTTAGCTGTGTCATGTAATTTAGCTAAGCTCTCATCATTCTTTTGCTCAGCTGCCAGTGACTCTTTATCCACACGTAAGAGCTGATCAAAGTTCTTTGAGGCCGGTGATAATAACGACCCTGTCTCGCTTGTGAGTGCGTCAGCTTGCCCTTCCTGCAGGCTAGAACTTTGACACTCAAGTGCTACGCTCTCATTGAGCTGGTCAGCAGGCAGGCTCTCCTCGACTGTTCTTTTGTCCCTCGGGCCTAGCTCGGATTCGGGTATTGAAGTTATCCCCTTTTCTGCTTCCGCTGGAGGAGCGTGTGCATTTTCCACCGAAAGCGCCGCGATCTTACGAGCTTGGCCTCGGGTCAATGCCTGTACTATGCCCTCTCCCAGTTTGAGCCCTTTGTCACACAGTAACCGATTCGAACGATTCGAAAAGATGTAAGGATACTGCAGTGACAAAGATTTGGAAACTGCAGCCTCAGTCTCTAGCTCCCCGAATGGTCCATTGATTTTGACTTTGGCCATGGGCAGACACACGCTGTGTTCTTCTACAACCTGTTTTATCCATGCTACTTCTCCGGTGAAGTCATCTACCGTCACGTAAGACGGATGGACAATGTCCATCGTGGCGGCACTGTCTCTTAGCACTCGGCATGGTTTTCCATTACCTTGCAGGTCGTGAAGATATGGACTTAAAAGTTCCATATTCTCATCCTTTTCCTCCACGTAGGAGAAAACTACGCTAGACTTCTCGCAGTTTACAGCTATATGTCCCAGTTTGTGGCATTTGTAACAGCGCATTGGTCTAAAAGATTCGAATTTTCTTTTCTGTTCTTCTTGTGCGGTTTCTCCGTTAAGTTTCTCCTCGCTCTTTTCTGCGGGCTTTTCCGCCATGTCTACAGGCTCCGATCGTCTAGTCTGCGCACCCTTTTTGAACGGAAATGGTTTCCGCGGTCCATTTCGACCGTCCCAGTTTCCCTCCTCGGCGTTCAACTTTCTACGGGTTGCGTACTCTTCGGCTAATTCAGCCGCCTTTTCCACAGTGTTTACATTACCTGTGTCTTGCACCCACAGTTTCACAGCTTGGGGGATGGTTTTGTAAAACTGTTCTAGACACATGCATTCAATGATCATGTCTCTGCTGTCGTACGCTTCCGCGCTTTTAAGCCACTCGACTAGGTTGGCCTTTAAGCTATATGCAAACTCCGGATATCCCTCGCTATCTTTCTTGCCTGTGCTCCTAAACCTTTGCCGAAAAGCTTCGGCTGAAAGGCGGTATTTCTTCAGGAGACTAGCCTTAACTTTTGCATAATCATATGCATCCTGTGCACTCAGTCTGGCGATTACTTCCGCCGCCTCACACGGCAACATAGACAGCAACCGCTGTGGCCATGTATTCGGGCCGAAGTTCATCTTTTCGCAAGTCCTTCCAAAATTGCTTAGGAACAAGCCTATGTCGGTCCCGACCTCAAATGGCTTTAATAGCCTGTCCATGCGGTACGATTCTGCCTCACTTGATCGTCCCAGAGTGCCTTCACTTCCTTGAGACAACTCCAAACGTTTGCTTTCAAGTTCAAGTTGCATTTTTGTTAACTCGCGATTTTTATCGCGTTCCTCTCTCTCCCTGTTCCGTTCTTCTCTTTCCCGTTCTTCTCTCTCTTTCCCGTTCTTCTCTTTCTCTTTCCCGTTCTTCTCTTTCTCTTTCCCGTTCTGCTCTTTCTCTTTCCCGTTTCTCTCTCTTTTTGAGAAGTTCAAATCCCATTTCAATATCTTCCTCACTGGCCTGTTCGGGAATGATATGCAATAATTCTGATCTTAGGATTTACTTGCGTACATCTAGGCCCAGTTCCTCACCAACAATCAACAACTCGTCTCTCAGCAGTGTCCTTAACCCCATGACTGCTGCTTTACTGCCTTGATTCTGCTCTCTAAATCTAGCTAGGAAAACACAACCTAGCTAACACACAACAATCTAACTTCCCTACAGTTCTAAAGAGAACAACCACAAAATGAAGCCTAGAGAGTCAAAGCAAGAATCAAGCACTCACCGCAGATACAGCACCATGTCGCAAAGTCCATCTCACCGCTGTCAGCCAGTTGTCAGGATTGGGGGCTCAATCCCATCGCTCGAGATCCGTTGCCAAGATTGGAGTCCGGCATGAATTCGAAGGTAGCTGGCCCATGCCGTCGTCCAACTTAAACGCGCTGAGGACGTTGATGAAGGGAAGAACTGCTTCTCATCGAGAACGAGGAAAATGAGTTTATTTACAGAAAATTAAATCAGTCTAACATGACTGCTTAAGAAAAAGAGTGTCAGTCCAACATGACTGCTCAACAGAAAGTGTGTCAGTCCAACCTGACTGCACGAGAGAAGTGTGTCGAGCCTCCGCCCAACAGCCGTTTTTAAACGCTCGGTCCTTCGGCGATACAAGGCAGCGAATGTTCGTTTCGTCATCGCAAAACTAGCCGCCTCCTGCGACAAGGTGACGCACACACACACGCAAACACACAGGTGCGAAGGACTGAAGCCGACGACAGAGGCGAGTCGTTCCGGGAAGCTCGGAGACATCCTGAGTAGCTCGTTGTCCCGCCGCGGCTTGCTCATGCGTAGCGAAATCAGGTTCGCGCCGGGGACCTCGGGTACAATAGTTCGTCAGTCGAACCCGTTTCGTCACAACGGAGATGGGGCTCGTGGATGGGGGCGGTTTTCAGCACAAAGCCCGCTTCTTCGAACGCAGTCTTGCTGCAGCGACGGAGAGTGGGGGATGCGCGCCTTCTCCCCCAGTCGTAATTGGGTGGCAATTTTTCCTTGCAGCTCGCCATTCTTAACACAACTTGGCCCCAGTCGACACGATGGTACGCCAAGTACACAAAGGTGGCTACAACACAGGCTCAGCCAGACCATGTTACACGCTCGCAGAATACCTTCTAGTTGCACTCAAGACAGATTCGTGGGAGCAAAGTCTGTTTTCAATCGCTCAGAATACATAAATATCAAGTTCTTGAGTTCCTCCGTGTTATCTTTTACGCGTCCTGCCGGCGCATGCAACACTCCCGTGTTATCACTCTCGGCAATCGCTCGTCGCGTTTTCGAGAAGCGTGAGTACCGAAATAAGCTATATGTTGTTGCAGGGCTATAAAATGTGTCACAAACTTGTCCCACTAAAATTCAGTACACGCAAAACTAACTCACTATGGCCGGCTTGCTTTTTTGCTAACAGCTTCACAACCCCAGGCGCGGCGAGCAAGCCTCAAGATATCCCAAAAAGTTACCAAATAAATTACACTACTTTTTCCGGTCAGAGAATGCGTCACGAACTTCTACTACTAAGATTCAGTACACGCGAAACTAACTGCGGCACACAGCCGAGCTGCTTTTCGCTAACTGCGCCACTGCGCCGAGCGCGGCCACTGTGCTTGAAAAGCACCCCAAAAAGTAGTGAAATTAGTTACAATAATGTCTTGGGTCAGAGAAAGCGCCAAAACTTGTCCCGGTAAGATTCAGTACACGCGAAACTGCGTCACACGGCCAAGGTGCTTTTCGTCAGAAAGCAAGGTGCGGCGAGCGTGCCCAAAAACTACCGAAATAGGTTATAATTATGCTTGGGCTCATAGAAGGCGTCGCAAACATCTCCCAGTACGAGTAATTACCTCATATTAACTAGGCTTGGACTGCGGAGCTCTTTTTCGATAACTGCGTCACTATATAGGTTCAGTTTTGTGCAGTAAGCCTAAATGTGCTTGAAGTGCGTCGCAGACTGTCAAACAAAATTCCTCACCTTGCTGTAGTCCAGTAGTGCAGCGGTGCCGTGTCGAAATGCGGATGGAACACAAGAGAACGCCGGGAGCCCAAAAAACGGGCTACATCCAAAGGAGACGGGTCGGCGAGCACGCCAGCTTCACATGCGCAGCCGGCCTTGCTCACTCCTGCGGCTTGTCTGGCGCATGACGTATGCACGCGCGTCTGGCGTCCCGCTAGCTTGTTGCTAGGCAACGCAACAAAAAGTTGCAAAGTATCAGTTCATTTAGACGCAAAACATTTTCACATTTAGTGGGAAGGTATAAAAAAAAATAAAACGTTGTCTGGAAGTTTATCTCGCATTCTTTTTTTCTGATGCTCGCGTCAACTCACGGATGGTGTCGAAACTAGGCGTGACGTGTTTCCTGTTGCCAGTTTTTGAAGAGTGTCCCCTCTTGTTGAATTTCTTTCTCTAGGGCCGAACCTTGTGTTATCTCATTTCATCGCGTAGCGCGAATGGTGTAGAACTTTGTGGAAAGCACGCGGGTCCCAACGATTATTCTGGAACATTCGACGACTGCTGTACAAAAGCCGACGCGTTTGACCCGCTAATCATATTTTCGACGATCGCCGACTGTGTTCGCCGCTGTCGCCGATCTTTCAGTGTAGCCTATTTCTTAGGGCACAGGTTCGCCCAATGAAATGCTAGTTTCCTCTTTCCCAGTTTGGCTGCTTTCTTTACAGTCACTACCACGTGACAATATTTTCCACCGTGGTCGGCACGAAGAAGAAATGGCTCTTGTGTGGAACCCCGTTTTCTCCTGCTCACATTTTACAAGTATTTTTGCGTGTTTTCGGGAGGCGCCGCTCCCGATATCTTCGGCGATGGAAGCGGAATAAGCTAGGCGTCCGGGCGAGACAGACGTCACAGCGTCAAGCGCTCCGAGAAAGCGCAACCACCTCATGAGCCACACCAGCAACGGGGACATCATGCTGTACTACTCTGCTTCAGAAAGGGATGTGTCGGATGAGGTTCACTACTTGACAATTGTAAGGCAAAAAGGACAGAGGAGAATCGTCACTGCTTCCTCGTCTTCAACAAGGACGACAGCGATGGCAAAAAACAATGACGCGGCTCATACCATCCTCTTCTTTCCCCAGACGCCGACCGACGACCTGTATCGGGCAAGCAGGCAAGCCATATCTGTCACACTAGAGGCTCTTCTTCCGAGTCAGATAATCGATGTGATAAATAACACCCGTAAGAATATAAAAAAAAATTAATTATGGGGTTTTACGTGCCAAAACCACTTTCTGATTATGAGCCGCGCCGTAGTGGAGGACTCCGGAAATTTCGACCACCTGGGGATTCTTAACGTGCACCTACATCTATGTACACGGGTGGTTCCGCATTTCGCCTCCATCGAAATGTGGCCACCATGGCCGGGATTCGATCGCGCGACCTCGTGCTCAGCAGCCCAGCACCATAGCCACTGAGCAACCACGGCGTGTAAGAATATCCTCGCAGTCGATGTCAAGAACAGAGCAGCGCTTGACATGTTGTGAAGAGTCAAAGTGCTGGGCACGATAAAGGTTGCGAACACAGGGCAGCGACACTTTAGCATAAGTAATTTATAACGTCGATGAGTTAATCAACGAGACGGACCTGCCTATTTTAATTAAACCCGCCACAGCGGATGCGCCGCCTAGGAGAATCAAGTTGTGTCAAGATAACTTTCAAGAGAGGAAGCTTGCCGTCACACGTGAAAGTTTGATTTTTTTTGTCATCCAGTGCGACCTTTCGTTGCGAGATACTTCAGTGCCGTAATTATATGAAGATGGGTCATGCCAGCGGTATATGCGAAAATTCGACCGTGCGCCCAACATGCTCTGAGCAGCACCGCGCTGATGCTTGCCGTATGACTGATTTCAAGTGTGCCAATTGCTCTGGTACCCATGAAGCATCGTCGAAAGACTACGCGAGATTGAAGACAGGGCTGAAAGTCCTCAAACAAATGTTGAGAAACAACTCGACGCACAGAGAGGCGGCCGCCAAAGTGCCACGGCGTCGTGCCCGCCGCAGACGATCATCGTCTGCTAAAGATGCTGATACTGTTGTAAGAAAGACGCTACTTTCTGAAGCTTGTGCTCCCAAGGCGATCGACCGCACTGAAAACACGATGTCTGGTGACGTAGTCCTTGCGTCTACTGCAAACGTCTGGTCTGCGCGTCTGGTATTAAATCCTCCAGTAGAACAAACACCGACGGTGGACTACCGACACAGCAATGACGGCACAGATAGGGTGCAAGGTCAAGACAAGCAAGGGATCGAAATGACTAAGTCTCTAAAGAAATTCATTCGCGTAGTGATAAATGACATGCAGACGCCATCTGCTCGGGGTGCACAGTAAGTGCTGGGCGGCCTGAATCCGGTTCTTGCGAGCCTCGAATAAGAAGCACAATGGCTCTACCGGCTAAGCCCTTCTTCAGACAAGTCAAGGAAGCGTGAGTTATGCAATCGAATGCCCGTGCACTGAAATGCCGTATTGCTGATTTGCGCCAATATGTTTTCACCAATTGATTGCCCATGATTGTTGTCTGTGAACCGAACCTACAGAAACCCGTTCGGCTTTCAGGATATGAAGTACTCCTTGCTGGGCTAGCTGGTGCATTGCTTTGAAGAAGCAGGTAGCGCATGCAGAATGGACAACCACAGGGAAAGGCGACGGAGACGGAGACGCCCTTTCCGCCTCCGTCACTTTTCCTGTCGTTGTCTTTTTTGAATACGCGACTTGGTTCTTCAAACGATGTGAACCTTATGTGACATTCACATGTAATAACATTAGCAAGCGTATCCAGCTTTTCTGGACACAAGGGTTCTGGACACAAGGGACACACAAGGGGCACAAGGGACACGTGGCGTACTGACCTTAAACTTTTCAAACTTCCCGCGGGGACGCGTGATGACGTCAACAAAACAAAAAATAATTAAAAGCTATCCCTGCGCATTGAACTTCGCCACAATGCTTGTCCCGCCGGCGTTATCAGTGTTCTTGATAAGGCGTAGCCGCTCGTTGCCTGGAAATTACTCGCCATCCTAAGAGTGTTTAGTCGCGACGAGCAATGGTTGATTCTGGGCTTTTGATACGGTTCTTTTTTTTTCTTCTTGTTCTTTTTTCTTTTTCTTTTGATTCTACGTAGTAAAGAAGCTAGGTTAACCGTCAGAAGCACTTCGTGGCAGCCTTTCGTCAGTCGGCACGCATTGTTAACGTCCGAACATCGCACAGCGTTTACTAGAGACGCCGTCGTGGACAGATTTTGATTTTCACCTGTCGAGTTCATTAAGGTGCACACAATTATTTCACTAGCGACTTTGCAATGCGCACTCATGGACTACCGCCGCAGCTGCACATCTAGATGTACTTAAGTATTAAGACATATACATGGATATGTTGGTTTTTCACCTTGACACAAAAGTCACGATCCAATAATTCAGCAAACTGTCCTTGTGTCGTCGCAGGGTGTGAGACCGGGCTAGTTGGTATTCCATGCTGCAGTGACTAGAGCAAGAGTGAACACGGGACACTAAAGAGGCGACAAGGATAAGCGCAAACTTCCAACTGGGCCCTTGTCCTTCGAGTGTCTTTAGTGTCCCCTGTCCACTCTTGCGTTAGTCACTTCAGTCTGTGTCGTCATCCGTTAGCACGCTATGGCCGAAGCTGCTCGCAATATTACGTCACATTTACTGGCCACCAGGCCAGGTACACCCTTGGGTATGACATATACAATACTTGCAGTTAGTTTTCAAAGTAGTCTCCTATGACGGTTATACACGTGCGTGTAGCAAGAACGCTATTTAAAATTATTGTGCAGTAATATATGCGGGATGTGTATGTTCTCCACATTCTCTACCATGTTACCGTTCCGCCGCAATGCAGACTAGCAGCTATCGAACGCCATAAAGGCTATCCACATACTCAAAGACCTGGCGCACAACTCCTGACACCTAATTGTATTCAGAAGTTGTGCGACTGCCCAGGATATCCTTAACGAATGTTACATAACACAGTATGAGGTTTTACTTGCCAAAACCACGATTTCATTATGAGGTACGCCGTAGTTGAGGATTCGGGAATTATTTAGACCACTTGGGATTTTTTAACGTGCGCCTAACCCTAAGTACACGGGTGTTTTCGCATTTCACACCCATTTAAATACGGCTGCCGTGGTTGGGATTCGATCCCGAGACCTCGTGATCAGCAGCCGAACCCAATAACAGCTAAGGAACTACGGAGGAGAAGGAATGTTGCCAGTTCGAGGAAGGTGACAGCCGGCACGTGAGGCAATTTGTTCCCATCCTCATTGCGCGAGAATCGGTGCCAGCTGTCGAAGAGTGACACCGTAGAATGCACTGTATTTAATGTGATGGAGTCCGCGTCCAATATTTCAGACCCGAATCATACTGTAACGACTGACGACCAGGCATCTCCCTAACACGTGCAGTCGCTTGAGACCTGCCGAGCGCTGGCGTCGGCCACAGGACCTACTTGACCTTTGTTCAACTCTTGCCGACATTCTCGCCTTATTTCGCACCATTGCGTTCCAACTGAACTGCTTCAACAGCCAATTTATTTTTGCCAAAATTTGGCCACCCTGTCAACGTTATGGTTTCTTATTTCTAAGTCATCTTTTATATTTAGACTACTGCTGTCCTGAAATTTCCAGCGGTTTCACCTTTCCCAAAATCCCCGCATTGTTGTCGGCCTCTGTTCATATTTCGAAGGATCTTTATTAGACGTGGAAAACATTGCGTGGCCCCCTGACCAAGCTGCTCAAAAAGTCATTTTATATCCCTGAGGTCTTGTGCAAGCTTCTGCCTTCTTGCCGTTCATCAACCTCCTGATTTCTCTGTCACCTGTATCCCATTTTGACGACTCCAATCCCACGGAAGTTGGCGACGATATAATGTCCATGGGATTAAAGCCATTTAAACCAATTCTACTGTGGATACGACAGCCGCTTTTGCTCACTGTGGATGGAAATATTGCGTCAATGAGCGCCATTCTGAAGCATCTAAATTGATAGTCACAAAATTATGCGGATCCCACGTATGTGCGAATCGATGTAAGCAAAGCTTTCTGTGTTTGTTGTCATTGTTAAACGTAATCTCCACAGAGTAGTCAGGCACCCTCTGATGAAATGCTGTCAATGCTTCCCTTATTACGCCCGCTATAGTGATGCAAATAAACGTAACTCCAACTCATTTTCTCAGAAATAAACGCTGAATGAAATGCTGACGTCATGCTGAGCAAGATCAACAAGCGCCCTAGTGCTCGATCTTATGATGCCCCTATTCGTACGCTTATATTCGTGATTTAGTTATTTGGGTGGGGGGGGGTAGGGGGGAGAGCGATGTGCTCTTATACCATACAAACATCCCTCGGACGTCTCTGATGTGCTCGTTTTTATTCTAAAGTACCCAATGAAAACTGTCATCGCTGCAACTTCATGTTGTCCTGGTGGCAGGCCACCATAGCATGTCGCGCAAGTATGACCACGCTGATTCAGTTTGGTTCGACATATACTATATTGTGCGTGATACTTCGCCACATTCATTTTTCAAACTATGCCAGAGCTCGAAAAGGGCGGCCAACTCACTACGTCCCTTTCCTCTGTTTACTTCCGCAAAGTGTGTGTTTATCGCTGTGGTTACCAAATACGCCCAGCGGTATGCTACCAATCAAGCCTTTCTGGCGGCTGAGTAACTGAAGTCTCAGGCTTTATTCAACATGGCGTCGACGTTCAATATGGCTATCCTCAATTCCTTTTCGCAGACTTCGCTCACCGCCTTCTCTCCAGTGTCATCTCTTGCACTACTCGCTCCTGCTAGACACAACACAAATACGCAACGACCTTAATGAAGTATCAATTACACGCTAGTTGACATGCTGTTGATGTATATTTCCGCTGAGCACTGGGATTGGAGCGTGGTCCTGTCTATGGTGACATTATCTGTCTACAGCCTCGCTCAACAGCACCGCTCGTTACTCATCACGTTTTTTTTTTTTTTTTTTGACAAGAGCATAGTGCATTTCCTCTGAATGTGCTTTCGGCTTTAGGTGTGACCTTGCACGCCCGCTTATTCTGTTACGTTGACGGCGACCACTGTCGTCAGGATGGCGCCTCATTCTGAGCTTCGCAGTCACCAGAGAGCACAGAAAGCTGTCTTCACAAACAAACCACCGGGATTCGAGCCCATCTCCCAAATGCACCATCTTGCATTTGGGAGATGGGCACGCTAACCATTACGCTACCACCTGCCTCCACCAATTTCTGTTTATCTGCCTTCCCACTTCACGTTTTTGCGGCAGACGCAGGAAGAACGGGTGCAGAAACGAAAAAAGAAAGTAAGGATTGCTTGAGCCACCAGTGACGTATGACCTTAACTTGGGCAGGTTACCCTCAGTGGAGCGTATGTAGGCTTGCGGCTTCGTGCAAATTGTGGGTCGCCTTAGCTTAATTGTAAATTTGCTTTCACCAACTCTTTTCAGCTAGAACTGAAACGCCGGACAAAAATGAGACCTACCGTTGAATAGTTTTTCTTGTTTTCTAGGTTTAAAGCAAAAACGCTCATTTAGACAAATAGTGATTTTTTGAAGAAATGGCATAAGGATACTATATTTCAAGGTCATATGTTTTGTCAATACGGCCCGGCACTACGTATCGACGAAAGCGCATCACAGTGCCGATGCACGCGGCAGGTTACTGAATGAAGTAAACAAGAAACGACTGTTTTTCAGTTCTCGGAACATATTGTACACAGAACACAAGGCACCCACCACCATGACATCTTTTTTTTTTTGACAACAGCGACACACAATGCCGGATTGATATACTTCCTAAAGAGGTCTCATTTTATTTTTCATCGCAGAACCGCAAGCACAGTTGCGTCGCGCGTATACCGCAGCCACGTACTGTGGCCGTGCTCCTTTTCCTCTAACAATATGGCCGCCGGCGGCTTCACGCGCTCCCGTAGGTGGCGGATTGGACTGTCACTCCAGAAGTTTAAATACATAACCTCTTTGCATAGAAGCGACGGCGTGATTGTTAACATCATTGCTCTCCAGACTGATCTTGATGAGCTAACTCATTGGTGCGGCAGGGCAGATGGTAATTAACGCAGACACAACTATAGATCTCGAGTTTACTTCCGCTGTTAAGACGATTCCTAATGCCTACACAGTTAATAATACTTTCATTGAAACTTCAGCGTCGGTAAAATACCTCGGTGTAAATTTTAGCTCGTATTTATCCTGGAGCACTCATACTGAACTCATTACTACCAAAGACTTAAAAAAACTTGGTCTTCTTAAAAGCCAACTACGCCAAGCCAACCAGGACACAAAACTACACGCATTCAACATACTAATCAGGCCTGTGATAGAATACGCACCCGTGATCTGAAACACTCATTATACCTATCTTGTTAACATGTTGGAATCTATACAAAACAAGGCTGCTCGAGTCATCCTTTTCCTTTACTCTCGGTATCAAAGTGTAACAGCACTGAAAATATCGCTCCATGTCCCGCCTCTGGTCATGCGCAGAAAACTCAGCCGTTCATCTTTTTTCCATACTCTCTACCACAGCAACACACCATTCGCAAGTTCACATCTTCTCCCGGTGCCGCACACATCGGCTCGTGTAGATGACATGAAGAAGACTAAACCCATTTTCGCTCGGACAGAACGATACAAATGCTCACCTTTGGCCCTGACTGTTGAAGAGTGGAATTCGTTTCCTTCTAGCATTGCGGCTATCGCTGGAACATCATCATTTCAAACAGCTCTTTGGTCATACTGAGAAAATTCCACTGTAGAATGATGTGCGTTTTTTTCGTTTTTTTTTCAGTTTGTGCGTATGGGCCGTAACGTTCCGCGGAATGTTAGATGACATGCTTTGTAACTTCTGAATGTACGATTTTTGTTTTGTTTTGTGGGATTTGCTACATGTGCATTTTTTCAGTACCTGTTCCTAGCCATTCTTTCCCCTATTAATTGTACCTGGCTTATTAACTTGTTTATTCCTGTCTTCAGCCGTTTATATTCTGTATTGTATATTGTTAAGTTTCCTTTGATGAATCCCCCCCTATGTAACGCCCGCATTGGGCCTTTGGGGTATTGAAATAAAATAAATATTGTTGGCTTGGATATGTTTGGCACGAGGCCCATGTCGGTACCCTGTCTTCTAATGCGTTCTTTTGTTTTCGTCTCTGTCTTGAAGGGACGCGCACCGTAACATGCTACAATGGTGCTTGCATTGGTGAGAAAGGTGAGAAACGCGGTTCTAAAATGTCTGTTCACACTTGTGCAGTAAACCCATAATTATAGTATTCGCGCAATAGTAAGAGTCACGAGTATGGCAACCGTAACCGCAAGCGTCACGTTATGGTCGTAACTTGTCGCGACAGCGTAGTTGAAATCCACTGACCCTGCCACTAAGAAATACGTGGCGCGGTATGGCTGATAAATAATTAATTGCGAAGATTGGTTTTCAGGAAACGTTTGTTACCAAGAACGGCGGGTGCTTATACTACCGCAAAGGACGGATGCTGGGCGGTGACTCCAATCATTTACTCGCCACATCCCACATCTACACTGGAATTCAACTGGTTTCACCAACTCTTGCTTATATTCTCTCGCCCCTAAACTGCGACTTCACCTGCCACCAGGGCTCCAGGTTTTCCTCTTTGTCCCCCGCTTCTTTCCCAATCTGCTGAGACGTGCTTCCACTGATGCTTGCTCTTCTTTTTTCTCAATAAATGAAGGCATTCATTCACGCCTTCCTAAGTTACTGCAGAAAATAGCGTGTCTTTATATCCATAACCACCCCGTCTCTCACCTGGACTATCCAATCGCAAAACACAGTTGCGGTGTTGCAAATGGCTGGGCGTCACATATACAATTTTCTAGGATTGCCCATAGCACGGTGGGCAATTTTCGGTGGGTGACCAGACAGTATATAGAACACCTTCTCTGCCATATCCACACTCAGTGCTCTGCTTCGTGAGCAACTATTAGCCGCTACTACGATGTACAAAATGAAAGAAACCTAGCTGGGCTGGTCACGGACAGCTCTTTTTGGATTCGTGGTGCGTCGATTTAAAATATATATATATTTCTTACCTAAGCCTAAATGACAGCGATATAGGCGAGGTGAGTTACGGTAGCTCGTTGGTTTGGACTAACGACGCTCTTCATGCAGCACTTTCGTCTTATGCGTGTTTGCGAACGGGAATGAAAGACAGGAGCTCACTGTAAAAAAAAATTTGCCTTACTTTACAGAAAATTTGCTGGTAATTTGTGACCGAACACTCTTCCGTAAATTAAGAACGGTCCTTTCCGTAGAACGGACAACTGTAAAAGAGAGACCGTAATACAAGATACGAGTGCTTCTGTATCTAGAAAACGGAAGACTCTGTATTCTGAATCTGTACTATAACCGTTAAAGTACGGTGCTTCTCGTATTCAGAAAACGGAACACACTGCATGCCGAATTTGTACTATAACCGTGAAAATACAGGTGCTTGCCGTATTCAGAAAACGAAGGACTCCGTATGCTAAATCTGTGCTATATCCGTTAAAGTACAGGTGCTTCCCGTATTTCATCTTGCAGAGCATATCCATTGTTCGAAGAATGTGCCATCGGGGACAAAACTGCCCAGGACGTGCGAGAGTCGACCCAATTTTATGGTGCACTATTTGCTGGGATCAGCCGTGCAACCAACTGCGCTCGGAATGTGCATACATCACCCACTGTTTTCAGCGGTCTTGAACAGAAATGGAATTTGGTCAACGCTCGCACTTCCAGGGTACTTCTGTCCACGATAGTACATCGTCTTTAATGCAAATGTCATGAAGGCAGCTCATAGACAAAGCAGCAGGTCACCATTGAGAAAATTGTCTTGCCAACACACTGACATGGCTGCAGAGATAAAACACTTTGCACTTTGTGATATGAATGCACTGCATAGCATATGTACAAAAAAGTGCAACATTTCAGTCCTCAAGTTCTTAGATAACAGAAGCAACTTCATTTTTTTCAATCACTCGTCTTGCACTTCTTCCTGGTGAAAGTTGTTCTAGACCCAAAACGCTTGCAAGGATAAACTTGCTGCTGTTAGGAGAAACAAATAGTATTCATGAATATCCATCCTAATGAAAGCGGCAAAAAAGTATAATCACAGAACACGACAAAGCATTAACTTCTGTGTTAGAAAAACATGTAAGTAGACCAACATTGTTGGAACAAGGGATGTTGCTGTAGCCAACATTTCGACATAGGTGCTTGTCATTAGGGTAGCAAATGTTTTCCTTGGCTGTGTTGTTTTCGATTGTGCATAGCTCACTGGCCCCTAGCCTCATTGGGGGAGACGAAAGTGGTGCATATAATAGGTCAAGAGAAGCCAAAGTGTTAAAATAAAGGAAGGAAGGGTGTGCTTAGCAGTGGTGATTGTGATGAAGCGGGTATGAGCACTGCTGTCAGTACTTGCTAAGAGTAGGGGTGACCAAAACAGAAAGCGATGTACACATGTAAGCAGTCATTAATCCAGTAGACCTAATCTTCCCAGAAGACAAAATAGGTATCAAGATAAACAGTTTGCACTTTTGGAAAAGGAAAACGAAGAATTAAGGAAAATAAATTTTGTATCAAGATGCATCTGGTTAAGATCCCTGTAAATGGTAAATGAAGGCACATTACGAATATATATTTTGTTGAAAGCCGATGAAGAAAAGATATATTAACCCAAATATTCAAAAATAGCGACATTAAAATTACACTGGGTATGACCATAAAACAGTAAAGAACAGCCTGTGGAAAAAATAGGATGGACAATATGATAATCAGGTGCAAGATTGCAAAACGTCGAGTACTGTTTATATTCATGCTGCTGTTGACGGCTTCAAGTTTCTGTCTTCCTGTAGAACCTTTGTCTTACTTGAACAAGGAAATGGGTCATTTTTTAAACAAGTCAGTTCAAATGCAGTTCAAAGCTTCAGCATTATTATAATGAAAGAAAATATTATGGTCAGTTCTCCTGGGTGTGCTTTCATTCACCAGTTATTTGCACCGGTGTAAGCTCAAAATTTAATGGTCTAAATGGACCTTAGCTCCTGGGAAACCATTAGCTGGTCTTTTTTTCAACACAGATGCCTGCACATTATATGTGTTGGCAGGAGTGCTAGTGAACTACATTATACTTGTTGCCACAACCAAAGTGAAACTTGGTAACAGTGATTAAAAAAAACAGCATTCCACAATATTGATTCAAGTCGTCTGGAAAAGTTGCTTAAGTTAATGTACACCCCCACCCCACCAGACACAATTATAAACCACACTGACTCTCATGGTGTCAACCATGCTATTATAGCACTAGGCATCATGTACGAGAATTAGGGGATAAGAGGGCACAATGCTTTTTGTTAGAATATCAAATGTGCTTTACATAAGTGCTACATTCCAACTAACAAAGGAGCAGCCGATAGTGACCAATGCATACGAAAGCTAATGACATTCTGTGCAGCAGAATGTTCACGATGAGGTGTTATGCGCACAAGTGCACTCTTTCACACAAAATGACATCCTGTAGTCAAACCTTGTGCCAACATTAGAGTTTGAAAAACACCACAGTGGAAAGCAAAGAGTGCTAAATTTGTTGAAAATTACTAAAAATTATTCGATTATTCATTATCCTTACTGTTCGTTAAAGATTCACAGATTGTTCCCTACGGGTGCTGTAAACAGGCACCCTGCTTTTACAGTCGTAGCAACAATGATCTGTGGCACAGATAAGAATAAATGCTCATGAAGTTTATGCAAGAGTATACCCTACAAATTACGCCCCATTTCACATTCCAATGTGGTAGAAGAGGAAGACTAAAAAACTACTTTCTGGTGGAGGATGCATACCCCAGAATAGAAGAAACAAGTGTACCCTAACCATTGCTGCTGCCGATGCCTGTGCACTAGCAGTTACATATAATATGGCAGTTACAATTGTTTTTCCACAAGCACTGCCAGCTGCTACCAGTTACCAGTACAGAGCTGTAATAAATTTAGGGCAAGTTAAAGCTCTCTAATGGATTCATCTCATATGACACAATTGGAATGCAATATTCTGCAAATAAGTGAAGAGCGATGTGCCATCCCATACAATGAAACACCTTTGAAGAATCTGAATCACCACCTGCACTCTTAGGCAGATACACCCTTTGGAGTGCCCCTTCTGCCACACAACAATAATCGTTATCTGCTTTAATGTGTTTCCTTTCTTGAAAACGCCGCGCCCGCTACTTTCCTGTCGGGAATGCTATCATGCTGATAACGCGCATGCTGTTCGTTACTGGAAAGTACAGGGCTCGCAGCGTTAAAGAAAGGACACGCATCAAGGCAGATGACGATTATCGTTGTGTGGCAGAAGGGGCACTCCAAAGGGTGTAACTTTGCCTAAGAGTGTGGGCAGTGACGAGGTAAAAGAGTGTGTTCTGTGTAAAGTAGTGCACCTGTATAACCTAAAGCTGTGGAGAATGCATTTAGTATCAGCTGTGAAGGTTGGCAATTTTATTGCACACAGTAAAAACCTGCATGCAGTTTTGCAAAACGCAAACCCCCTACCTTTTTGTTGTTCAAAGGTAACGACATGTAGGGCCATAACATGTACAGTATGGGTTACATTCCCAAACAATCAAAATGAATAGCACCACCCTAAGTGTTATGTGCCTTCTGTCTCACATTTTCTGTCACAAAATTGTTAGTGTCAAATGCTGCGATCGGCAGAGAAACGGATTTTTGGAGCAATATAAATTGAATTATGGGTTTTACGTGCCAAAACCACTTTGTGATTATGAGGCACGCCGTAGTGGAGGACTCCGGAAATTTCGACCACCTGGGGTTCTTTAACGTGCACCTAAATCTAAGTACACGGGTGTTTTCGCATTTCGCCCCCATCGAAATGCGGCCGCCGTGGCCGGGATTCGATCCCGCGGCCTCGTGCTCAGCAGCCCAACACCATAGCCACTGAGCAACCACGGCGGGTATGAAGCAATATAAAGTATTAAGTACTGTGATCTCAGTTCTTTCACGGCTGTTTATGCATTATCGGTTCTTAAAGTAAAAAAAAGAGGAATAAATAGATGCGTATTTCACGTCACAACCCTCATGAGGTATTTAGTAGTCTGCATTATAAAGGATTCCACATTTACAACGCAGGACAATTTTATTCCACTGAAAGAATGGCATCATGCCAATGATTCTGCATTTGGTGCTATATTTATTTGTATTTACTTCAGTTGGAATGTTTGTGTATTATCAGCGATATCGCTTGACATGTTTTAGATTGACTGTTTTCCCAATTTGGGCAAATTCGTATTCGCAAATAACCTTGTATGACAACAAAAGCTTGCTTAGCAGGAGTATTTCTAGCATTTGCAAGGTATGAGGCTCTTGAATCCGTGTCTAAGCCTGGGGGGCACGCCGCCCTCTAAGCTCATCAGCAAGTTTCTGGAACTCATCTGCAAGGTTTCTTATGATGAATGTAAAGTTGCTGCAATGGGACAAATAGGGAATTTAGACAGGTGAATTATGCAGCATAAGAATGATGTCAGCACGAAGCAAGCATCAAGAAGCAGTCACTCAATGTGCATAGACTATCAAACGCAAGAATTATTTGGGATGATTTAAAATTCTGGCATTGGAACGAAATGTCTTTTAATTTATATATAAACTGATTATTCACTCTACTACTACTACCTTCACCAGAAACATTTATAATCATTACCCTATCTATGCCACATCATCCAAGCTAATATTCAAGCCTTTATAAGCTGCTTTTTTTACTGCTAATTCTCTGTGGGAAAGAGGTGTCCATATGAAGACCATATCATATACTTATTACCCGTTTTTTGATAAATGATAAGGGAAAAACTTCACACCAAAAATGCATTGAGCTTGAGCAAGTTCTACGTTTGAAGCTGTTGATTCTTTTTTCCCTTTGCCATCATTGACCCACCTGGTTAGCTAAGTAGACAGAAAAGCTGCAGGAGAAAGGTAGGGGTGCCAAATTAGACTTGTGCCCCAGG
This sequence comes from Dermacentor andersoni, assembly GCF_023375885.2. NCBI lineage: Eukaryota > Metazoa > Arthropoda > Arachnida > Ixodida > Ixodidae > Dermacentor > Dermacentor andersoni. Next base: position 225,975,755 of record NC_092816.1, read on the forward strand.
GGACCTTTTCACGGTCACTGGAGGAACTGCCTGTGGCCTCGGCATCTTCCTTGAGGTCCATGGCCAAGTCTAAGAAACCTTGTCTCTACAGGCTGCATAAAGAAGGATAATTTTCTGAGCCAAGTCTTTTTCTTAAAAGAACCCATTTAAGTTGTATTCGTGGCTTTGCACCACAAAACTGACACATGACTGGCCACTCAAGACACTTTGTGTATTCGCAGGCTTATTCCTTGAAAAAGAACTTTTATGTAGCACACAATGAGTAACAGTAACAAAAAAGTGTATCAGGAGGCTTTCATATTGCTCTACAACTTTTCATTGACACATTTCATTTAATTATTTGAGATATTTATCAACTAATTAAGAATTCTGTAATTAGGCAGAATGCAAAAAATAATCAAAGTATCTCCAAGCGATGGCAAACAGCATTACCTTCATTTTGTCTAGTTACATCGCATTTACATATTTCTAAATCTTGGTGTACGATAGTTAAGACACCCTGTAGATCATAATATATTATTACAATTTTCATAATCATCTCTTGCGTGTTATTGGTGGCTATGGCTGCTTCAAGTTATTCTTTCAGTACGGTACAAGCAGTTTTGACGTGAAATTGTTTTCCATCGAGGGCGTGTAATCTAGAAAATCAAGCAAAAGGTCAAGTTGTGTTCACTATTCAGATGTTTAACTAAGAAGCTGCAGGAAAAGCAAACAGGACACAACACCTAATAAACAATGCAAAATTTGAAAATTTAAACTGAACAAGAAACCAGTTTTTGAAAACACAGAAAAAAGCCAGAAGCTTACGTCGAATACACCCTTGCTATGTACTCCAAGTGAAGTTGTTACCGCAATGCTTGGGCACCATATGAACGTAACAATCAACAACTTTGAGCAGAATATTAACACCACTAAATGAACTGGCCTTCGAAGATTCTTGATCTGAAATCCTCAACGACTTGTTCTGGCGTTTAATCTGTCGACCTCAATCTGTATTCTCAAAAGCTGGCTCTCGGCCATACTTTCTCTAAACGCAACATCAGCTTAAATCTCAAGATAGGGTTGACCTGTAAATAAAGTGGATAATGCATGGCAAACATGATGAACACTCTTACATGTTAACCAGAGGGTTCACTCATGCAGCCATGAAATTGTGATGCAGACACGATATATTGAAGCTGGTTTTGTTAAGTGTTTCATGCTTCGAAGGCTTCTTCTCCAGTTGTGAAAGCTGTCTCCACTAGCTAAATAAGCGATCAGAATAAAAAAAAAAACTTCAACATGCTCGCAATACGTTGGCGATTTGCAAGTAAACAGCAGCCTTTTTGGGCGCCCAGGTTGCCTGGTGCAAATCTACTATGCCACAGTACTTGCGTTACCCAGTACCAGCCACTTTAAAATGCAATGTGTTCAGAGCCCTTTCCCTCTGTTTTTTTGCTTTGGAAACAGTTTACCATGTGTTCGGTAGGCGTCGAGAAAGGGGGCACAAAACACTGTGCGCCACTGATTTCTAATGTTTTGCTGGATGCAGCACACCGCTCCGGATGCAGGTGAAGCCAGTGGAAATGCGGTGTCATGCAGTCGCTTGTCCTGGAAGCAGGGCATATGGTGGACTAACTAGTGCATGCGATCAGATAATATTGCTGCCGAAAAACTTTTCTTTGTGGTTTTTCACTTTTTAGGAGGTCTCTACATGTCTGGTAAGCGCTTTTATGACAATTTGAACCCGTATACGATAGTGTTCTCTTACATCAAGTTTTTTCTCATTTACCAGTGTTTCCATTGCACGCCACTTATGTTAGCGACACTGTAGACACTGCAATGGAAAAATTCTGGACACCTCGAAACACTGCTTGGGTAGTTTATGGCACATCAGGCAGGCATGTTAGGGGAAGAAATGCCACACACCCGTGCAAATGAAGTGCTGCCGCAAAGTTGTGAAGCACCAACTTCCGGGACAAGGTTGGCTTCATTCGATGGTGCTCGATGTGCTGTCCATCCCCTGTAGTAGAGATCAGTGGTGTGGACCCTTTTATACTGGCTGTCTTTTCTGGTCGGAACCTTGGCAACAGCTTCCACCATACCTTTTTGAACCTGCAACATGTGCAGAGAAAATCACATCACTGTGCGTTGATTGTAGGGCTTTACTGTTCTACACATTCTATCAAATCATTCAAAAATACAGTTCGCACATTTTTACTACTGTATATAGACAGTCTAATTGCTAGACACGCGAAACATTACCATCCCTCTGACAGAATGCAACAATAGATGCGTACACTGTAAAGCTACACTAAAATTTAAATTGATGTGACACCGTATGAGCATACAGTATGCTTACTGTATGCTCTAGCCCTGTGTCAAGTAAAAGTGAATTGTCAATCATTTATGGAGTATTTCTACTTATTCTGGGTCATCAAACTGTACAATCAATGTTCCAAGTTTACACATTGTTGGCTTTTGATTGCCTATGTGATCTGTTTCCTACTTACACATACAGTAATGCCACTGTATTAAGGAAAAAGAGTTAGAAAAAGAAATGCCGTGATAATCTTCCACATTTGCTGAGGGCAGGAACAATGGCCAATAGCATGTGGTTGAAGCTACATAAATACTCAGTTTTCACAGAGCTTAATTGTTCAGCAAGTAGTAAAGAGGTACGCTGTGCGCCTCTGCATGACCAATAAAATCTGACTACTTGACACTGCACTAAGGCTGCTGCTTGATAGTGTTCGGCAGTTCGGCTTTGGTTTTCTGATATACAGAACTGTTTAGGTACCAGTAGTTTACTTTGCAATAAAATGGAACGTGGAGCACTGGTCATTTGCAGATAAATAATGCGACAGCAAATATAACACAAGGATAGAAATATGGGTCTGTTAGAAAAAGTACATACACATTATGATTATAATGTGATGTGATGCCACAATAAAACAGAAAGCAACGCATAGAAGTGGACGGCACTTCCATGTCACCAAGGTTATTGGACAGACAGTACTTCAGAAGTGCCCGCAACACAGTCAAAGAAGGCAAAGCCGCATTTCTTTGCATTCAACACAATGCGTTGGTGGGCTAGTAGGTGCGAATCCATAAATACTTTGTTTAGCGCAAAACAATGGGCACAAGAAGGACGACCCCCAGCACAAGGCGCTACTCTCAACTGACATCACTTTATTGCGTCACTCCTTTATAGATAGTAGAATCTAGAAGAAATGTGCAGTGAGCACCATGTGCAGGAACCACCAACAACCGATCACAAGAGCATACTCATGCGACGGGATCCAAAAAACCATATTGAGCACTGCACAAGGTTAAAGAAGGCACACTAATGCACTGTGACCCCAATGACTGTATGAAGAAAGCTTCCGATAACTCTCGGGTGGTGGTATCACAGCACTTTTTGAAAATCATAGTATCACGAAACATGGCTTCGCACTTCCATATTTTACAATGTTGAGCCAAATGGGAACCTGTGCCTGTTGGTATGGATCGCTTATGTTCGCAATGTTTTGTGATACTACGATTTTGAAAAAGAGCCATGATACCACCGCCAGAGAGTTATCGGAAGCTTTCTTCATACAGTCATTGGGGTCACAGTGCATTAGTGTGCTTTCTTTAACCTTGTATGCTCAATATGGTTTTTTTTGGATTCTGTCGCATGAGTGTGCTCTTGCGATCAGATGTTGGTGGTTCCTGCACATGGTGTTCACAGCGCATGTCCTTCTAGATTCTGCTGTCTACAAAGGAGAGACGCAATAAAGTGATGTCAGTTGAGAGTAGCGCTTTGTTCTGTCATCTTTCTTGTGTCCATTGTATTGCGCTAAAAAAGCAATTATGTATTCCTTGTGTGTGTTTGAAGACAGCTCCACACGCAGTAGCGATTCCAGTATTGCTGCCCAGTGGTTTAGCTCGCCGCGGTTTGAAGTGCCACAAAATATAAGGAGAGAAACCTGCATTATAGTCTTGTTGCAAACAAGAATATAACGTGAAGTGCATTCTGCGGCCAGAAACTATAGAAAAAAATTTCATGATGCACCACTGTGCAGGGTTTTATAGCAAAGTCAAATACATTTAGTGTAAATATCACACTATGATGGTACACAATGGTGGTAATCTGTAATAATATAAAAGGTGCCTTAATGTTACAACAAAAGTTGACATTACTTAATAATAGCCCTGTAAAATTTAGCATGCAGGGTCACCCCTTGGTTAAACAATAGTGATGCAATGTCATGTACACAAGTATTACCCATGCATTTCTGCCATTGTCCAAATGGCATAAATGAATGAGTAATACTTGTATACATAGATATTACATCTCTATTGTTTAACCAAGTGGGTAAACTATGTCTGCCTCATACAAGATTAGAATGAAACTATAAATTATATATAGTCACCGTAACAGTAACACCTCATTTGAACTTCACAGTAAGTAGATGTCACCAATTCAATGTTTATATATTGAATGTAACGAACCCTCATTACAGCAGCGCAGAGCATTGCTCACATTTTCTTACGTACTCAGAATTGAGTCATCACCGCAACACATATGTTACAACATCGTCACACAGTGCAACTCACGCTTACACTACACAAATAAACTAAACATCATTAGGCCACTTGTACTGCGGTATGAGCAATACTGTTGGGCTTATGAAATTCCCCACGAAGTCCTCCAGGTTGCCAAGAAACCAGAACGGTTGGCCCTGTGGTACGATTTCACGCAGTTGTGCGACTGGACATTAACACATTTAAGGAAAAGAGACACTCCACACGAACACATTATACAAGAATTCCGTGCTCTTCAGGACCAATATCAAAATCACATGCAATTCTACACTGATGGTTCCAAAGCAAAACAACACGTGGGTGTAGGGGCCGTAACAGAATATTGGGAAAGAAGTATTCGTCTACCAAAACATGCCTCTGTTTTCATGCTGAAGTTTACGCTGTATGGGTTGTAGGTAAAAAGATTATCACTGGCAAGCACAAAAACACAGTCATTTACACTGATTCCTCAAGTACACTGAAGGCTCTAAACCTAAAATCTGAGTGTGAACCCCTGTTAGGGGACATACTAAACACGGTCGCGCTTAACAAATATGGGAGATCAATCCGCTTCTACTGGGTACCAAGTCATGTTGGGATACCGGGTAACGAAGCAGCCGATAGATATGCATCGATGGCAGCGAACAAAGAGACAACAAACACAACACTTCCATACAAAGATGGCATCCGCGCGATTAGAAAAGCCTTAACGGCGAAATGGCAATGCGAATGGGACCGTTGTGCTGACAACAAACTACATCTCACGAAACCCATAGTTGGCGAGTGGAAGTCATGCTACCATCAGGAGCGGTTCATCGAAGTAGTTTTATGCCGACTACGCATTGGGCACACACACCTCACACACAATTACTTACTAACGAAAGAAGGCACACCAACATGCGAGAAATGTCAACAGCCACTAACAGTTATGCACATATTACTCACATGTACGCAGACTGAAACACACAGACCAACACTTTTGCACAAATTATATCCACTACACATACCTTTACACCCTGCTCTAACTTTAGGTGATGATCCGCTAGTCCCATTATGTGACGTTCGTAAATTTCTAGACGACACCGGATTTTTACATAAAACATATTATTAACAAAAGCCTTTTCCTTCATTAACTGGATTTTAAAACACCTCGTGTTTGGCGCAGCATAGCCTTAGCCGCTTTTGCGCCATTAAACCCCATTTAACTAAGTAAGTAAGTAAGTAGACGCGTGTTGATGCCAGCCTCCCCCAATGCTAAACTGTGCTGCATGCTTTACAGAGAAATTATAGTGGTATTATCAACTCTGAAGCTATTCAGGACTGCAGCATTGTAGAAGACATCTACAAATGTCCCATTTCATGTGTAACAGCCTGAATTGCTTGCACATCTTACCAAGTGCGAATTAAAATTACTTCTCCTTGTTTAGCATTTTTGCCTGCTAGACCACAATCCAATGTCATCAATATACTAACATATTACCTCAAAGAACCTAATTTGGCTTACAGATTAACACCTTCGCATACTGCCACAGCTGCACTCTGTGATATGCGTTGAAATCATAAAGGAGTGCTTGTCCACCAGCACTCCAATGTCACTAACAGTGATCACCTACACAGCTTGATTCAGGTGGCAGGTGGCAGTCATGATTCAGGTGGCAAATAGCTAAGAGAAAAAAAAAATCCACTCACTTTGAGAGCTACAATACTGCGATTACTTGAGAGAGATGGACCCATTGCAGGCAGCAGACCTCTTCTCAGCTCCAGCACAACCGCAACTTGCCTTTCAGTAAAAGAAAACGATTAATTAGTAATGATATGTTACCTTGTTTTTTCTGAGTATCAATAATATCCGACTTTCATGCATATCCACTCTCCGCTTTAGTAATACAACTGAATTATTTGTAAAATAGAGTCTATGATGATACCATTCGCTTCTCTTGTATGTCCAAATTTTTTCGCACTGATACACCGTTTACTGCTTGCTTACTGACACGAATGCCTCGACTGCCCAGACATCATTCGAAGCAACACGTCTTGCTGCACCGCAAAAAGTTGCCCCAAAGAAACACAGCACAGCCAGAGCGAAGAACTTTTTTCTGGTCAAAATTAAAACGTGCACCCAAGCAAGAAAGTAACGATCACAGGTAGTGAGCGACAGCTATTGCCTCGAACGTTTATTTCCCTATTTGAACAGAAGTTCTTGTATTGGATACAGTATGCTCTCAAGCCAATACAAGCGTCAATACAAGTGCGCAACTGAACGCAGTTTTATTCTACGCTTTTAACGCGAGTGAGCAAAAGGTTACGATCGAGCCGATCGCGCTACGACTGGAATCGATCTGAAAAGATAGGGTGATCCCTTTCCCCATTCATGCGTCATTTTTGCTCTAAGACGTTGCATAGTGGTCCTTTGAAACAATATTTCTGTTCGCGACACCGGCTTACCACACATCATTTTAACACCTACGTTATGCAAACCAAATAAGATTAAAATGGGCTTACCTCATGAGCAAGTTACGAGTGCGCGTAGACTGTTGAACACCCGTTGAGAGCAAGCAGGCTATCCGTGTCCAAGCGCATACGTGCACCCAAACACAGGACAACTTCTTCGATGCGGCAGCGTGCAGAGTTTTGCACACGAAGTGAAAGACATCCAGCGCAAATATCTCCGCGCGATGACGGCAAATGACGAGCGCACAAGCGTACAAAACACAGCGACAAATTCGGAACTTTGCCAATTCGAACGTGCCGAGACCCAAGCAGCGTAACCATCCATCGTTTCTGTTCTTCGCTCCCGATGCGTCAATCTCTCTTCCTTGGAGTCTTGCTCCACTCTTGAGTACAAATCAAGAGATATTTACGGCAAATTAACAACTTTTACAACACGACACGAAAAATTCCGGCTGCCTACACATGTGCAGCTCCGCCTGCCACTCCTAACGGACGCGCAGCGCGCGCTGCCCCCTGGTGCCGCACTCTGTGAGCGCGGAGAACAGAACTGAATCGGTTTCGTTTTCGCATTTGTGCTCTAGTTGCTGGAACCGCAATATAATTGCTTGACAATTAATTGATTTATAAAAGACGAGACCGCTTTCTCTCCCACAAGTTAGTGCGTTTTATACAAAGGGAGAGAGAATGCAAGAAGCAGAAAGGCAGGGAGGTCAACCAAAGCGTTCGCTACTGGGGTCAACAAACCCCTGTGCTGCAATGAAGTGCAAAGCAATGCACTGCGATGCGCCCATAATCTCTAGTATAGTGATAATTTGGGCTGGTTGGTGCATGTAATGAACGGGTAAATAATGAGTTGTTTCATAACATTACCCATATATAAAGCGCATGGAACTAATGGTGTTGCATTCTAGGTCAAAAAGAAATAAAGCTTGAATCGTTACATCTCGGCACTGGGCATTCTTTCTTTCCGTATTATTTTTTTCTTCTTTTTGACAGTACACACAGTACTAGCACGGTAATAGGTCCTTCATCTTTAGTCACCTTCCAGTAGTTTACACACATGTCGGTGCATGTTCGCGTTCTTTATTCTACCGTATACAAGAACGAGCGCGCTTACTGGTCTTGTTTCAAGATGAAGCGCCAAATGTTTGCGATTACATCTTATCGCAAGAATTAACACATGAACAGTGAAGATTATGTGTAATCGATTTGTCTCAATGAATGGGCAGTTATTGTCAGAGACGAGATATTTTGTAAATATTATGGGAATGAGTTAAACCATCTACATTGCAGTTCAGCAATTCCATTTGACACTTGGGTTAATTGCTTGCCGCATTCGAAAATTTCATCCGACCGTTGTACTTGGATCTATAGGCCGCCAGCCCCCTTCGAGACAATTTGTTGCAAAATATAAACGCCGTTACGGTCATTATACCACTCCCTGCATTTCGGTACTGATTTAGAGTGCGCACAATTTTTGGCGTATACAGAGCACCAATGTCATTCCCAGTGCACCAGCACCTGAATGCTGCAAGCTTGTTTACGTGTGCACGTATGTCCACGGCTCTTCGTTCACTTAAACATATATGCAGTGTTATTAACTACAAAGCGCTTAATTTGAGAACATTGCGAGAACACGCATATATTTGCGCATATGATCAGCGAGGCCCATATACGCGGCAAACTGCGACCGCAATAGAAGATGCGTATATATATTTATACGAACTGTTATTGCAGCTTTTGGTAGAAGGCTAGCTCTCACATTTTGTACGCATCTTCATAATGCGTACAGTTTGCGTGTTCAATAAAATATTGTTAGCTGAAACTTTACGAGTACGAGCGCTCTTTCAGACAGCTTGAATTTTCTCACAATAATACGGATGTTCGCATAACAAAAATACGGAATTCTGTCTGTTTCGTCCAAAACAGTGTACAGCCGTATATGATTACAGTGAAAATGTCCGGAAACCTGAAAACGGAGAGCACTTTTCGTATATTAACGGCAGATTTTGCCGTATTTTTGAAATATGACATAGTTTCGTATATTTACCTGCAGTTCTCCGTATAATGACGGAAATCCTCTGTATAATTACGGAAATTTTTTACAGCGAGGGTAACACGCTTTCCTGAAATGAAACATTCGGAATAACTCTTTGTTTGACGGTTAGACATATGTCGAGGGCCCCCGATGCGAACCACCTGCAAGTCTGCATTAGCTTGCAAAGAGGAACTCACATTAAACGTTGTCAAGAGGATAGGCTTTTAATTATCATCAGGATATCTTTAATAAAATTCCTTACCATGAGGTGAAAGCCGACTAATAAGCATTTAAATTTTCTGTGTTATTAAAACGTCCTGTTAATAAAAGGTTGTTGTGCTTTACAGCGTCTTAAATTAGGTTCTAAAAAATAAATTGGTGCGGTAAATGTGTAAACGCAGACGCAAGAAAAGGCCTAGTCCGTTTCCCAGTATTCACTCAATGAAGATGGAGCGCCTCTATACTCTCACATTGTAGGGATGTCAAGAACAAAACACTTCCAAAAGAGTGAGTCACGAATATAACTCATTATAAGGTGAGCTTGCGCGGGAAAAGAAAACGCTCAAAGCGCAACGATGGCTGCGCGCAAAGTGCTTCCTCTGATTCCGATCTACGGATTAAGGCGTCAGTTCGTCAGATTGAAATGCTCGTACATTGCAGCGCAATTTCGGGTCCTCAAATGTGATGGAGAATGTACGCCAGTATTCGCTTCACGCGCGATCTGATAAGATAACGCTCTTTCGCTATTGAATTCGTGACGACATACTGCATATTAGAAACACATGCAGGCGCATCTTGAGCTAACTGATAACTTTGGAACTGTGGCTAGACGCCAAAGAAAGCCCCCCCCCCCCCAAAAAAAAAAAAAGGATGCAGTTGCTTTCAATATTAGCTGAAAAATAGTGCTTGTGGTTTAAAAAGGGCCTCCAACACTGCACAGCGGCGCCGACATACAGGAAATTCAAGCCCGAACCACTTTCCAATTACTGGTATTTATCAAACCAGCGTATCGTGGTTCAATGTAGCCCAGTAGTCCAGGGGCCAGTTCCACCACGGGTACTGTGTCGGAGCTCATATATCATGTCAGCATTAATTGTCATAAAATCACAGTATTTTTTCTTTACATCTTATTAGACAGCTAAAATACATCCAGCGAAATCCTCATCTTAATATTTCAGTACTTTCCTTCTAACGTACATATCCGTGCTGATCCATATGTTACAAAGTACTGAAAATGTACCGAATGCTTTCCTCCAGGCAGCTGTTTTATTCATTATGATGCCAGAAAACAGAGCCTGATGCCACCAACGCTCAGAAACCTAATCGGGAGCGCGCACAATGTTCTCGCACGCCTTGTGGGATGTACCGTAGCACTGAGGTGCTCCTTGTATAATGTATGAGAATCGGTTGTAAAGGCAGCCGTGCAAGGTTGGGCACATGCGCTTAAGCTCATGAAGTTGATTTGTGCCAAGATAACCTGTCCAAGCTTTCACACTTACTTTATAAGAAGTTTGCAGCACCATCAATATGCTGGCTGCTTTTACCTGCATGAAACAAAGCTATTGAAACGATACAAACAATGTTAACATCATTTTATCATTCGAGCATTGAGATTGGTATCTCTAGATGCGGTGTAAGTTGGGAAGTTAACTGTTCGCGTAATTAACAAAGCTACATTAATTAATTTTTTAGCAATGGTTCTTACGTGGCTAAAGAATATGAGCAGTTTGGAGCCCGTCCTCGAGATTATGCAGTCAAGCGAAAAACTTTCGACTCAACATGCTCCTGTATGAGCCATGCGAACAAAAATTTTCCAAGTAAACACTCTTGGAAGGCGTAACTGACGCAGAAAAGGAACTTATGTAAAGCCACCGAAAGAACAGCAGTTCACGACGGGACACAAAGGAGGAACCACACACAAACTGCGCTAACAACTTCAAGCGCTGTTCTTTATGTGATAATGAAGCAAGTAGACCGTCAGTCATTCGTTCCAAAGCTGTAAAGTCAACATGACCACATCTAGCCTTTTGTGATGCCGTCATCAATTGTATGGCCCCGTGAACATGTTCCCCGTGGCCTTATAGTCGCGTTCCATTTTTATTCATGCTGCTTTCTCGAAGGCAAGCATTTTAAAGTTTTAGTTTCAATGCGGCAATGTACGTGTGCCGCCGAAAGCTTGCTTGGTCGCAGAAGCGATGCATGACGGAATGATGGTGCAGATTTCGCGCGTCGCTAGCATCAAGACAATGCGCGGCCGCCAAGGGACGGAAGATAACGAAAGTGAACAGCTAGGTAGCTAGCTGCTCACGGAGCCGGGCCGATGGTGACGGCGCCATCACGACAAAATCTGCGGCGGCGATATTGATGGCTGCAGCGTTTTTTTTCGTTTTATTTTTTTTTTTACATCGAAGTCGTTAAAAGGAAGCTTTAACACGGGCCCTACTCCGACTGGGCCTATTCAAATAGATGTAAAACGCCGAAACGCTTTTCTTAGATAACCCCTGGACCGATTTTAATGAAATTTGTTGGATTCGGGAGAGAAAAGTAAATTCTAGCGACTATTGGAAGCGGAATTTCTATTTAAGGCCTGAATTTTGGTAAAAAATATTCAAAATTTCGAAAGTGAGAGAAGTACACAAGCACGAAGTTTACAAATTATTAACTCCGCATCAAGAACTGATATCGCGGTTCTGTAAACAGCATCCATTAGACAATTCAAAGCGGACAAATCCAATATGCCGATTTATATCTTGCGTGAAATCGTTACGTTGTGAAAAAGGGTTGTGAAAAGCTGTATTTCCATATTACTAAATTTTTTGAGATTCATGCGTAATATATCAAATTTGTCTGCTTTAGATGTGCTGTTAGATGCAATGCACATAATTGTGATATCAGTTTTCATTGCCGAAAGAGAGTTGTAAATTTGATGGTTTCGTTTTCTTAAAATTTGCGATTTTTGACAATTTGGAATAAACAAATGATGACCTAAATCAAGAATTCGAAACGAACAGACACTACATGGTTTTTGTTTTAAATGCAACGAGCCTTCTCCAATTAGATGCAGTGGCTGTCGAGAAAAACGAATTCTCGTTTTACATTTATTTAGATAGGATCACCAGAGCTAAAGCTTCCTCTTAAGGGCTACTTTCCCCACTATCGCGTCCGCGTTTAGAGCCAAATCCCGAAGATAGCGTAATACCGGCCCGACCCGCAGCGGTGGTGAAGCATGCGTTCAGCGCTCCGCATACGTGGGCTGATGCCGAAGTAACGCCATGCCGGGGATACTCGCGGCGGAGATGAAGCAGGCGTTAAGCACTCCCCATACGTGGGCTGATCCCGAAGACAGTGCAATGCGGGGCCGACATACGGTGGAGGTGCAGTTCGCCATTAAGGGGCCCACATACACAGCTTTGCATGTTATGTTTCTTCACAGAGTGGAAGGGCACTGAGATTTTTTAGTTATCCGCGTTTATCCTGCATGCGATGAAAACAAGAAGCAGGTATGCCTGGAAAATCTAAGGTGGTGGAAGCAGGTGGTAGCGGAGAAGTTAGCATACCCAGCCCCTGCACGTACTTATATCTGCATTGGCATGGGTTCGTGGTAGTGATAGCGACCAATGCTCTACTTTTTCTGCGTACTCTAGTCATTGTGAAACTAAGAATGTGGTTAGCATGGCCAGCCATTGAATGCAAATTGCAGCAGTTACGAGTGGTGGAATCCCGCTGGGGCTGATTGTGAAGAAAGCTTCCTTTCTCTGTCCACTCTCGCGATGGTGAAGCTAAAAATGAGGAGGAGGCCTGACGGACACAACGTTGATCGTCGTCATAACAGAATGGATGGACGACCTGCGGAAAGGACAAGGCACACCAAGTTCTTAGCACTTAACTTGTCCTACAGTAAAGCGCTACAATGGCTAGTGTGCCCTCATGGGAATGGTAGACCGAACTGCTTCTCACTGCTAACACTGGACTGATACTAAGAAAATACTCCGTCCGCAGGCACCACGCTACACTGCAATTAGCAAAACAATGTCAGTTTATAAACTGATATTGCCAATTATCTGATGTCCTTGTGTGTGTAGAGGGCATAAAGGTCCTGGCAATGAAATGGTAGTATCTTCGTTTTTGTTGCAGTTGCACACAAACAAAATTCTTTGAACTGATCGGACAGCGATCTACCGGCGGAGAAGACCAACCCACAAGTTAAAAATAATTGCTGGTTTCAGATCTTCCAATGTACTTTGCGCTCAGCTACCATCTGTTACATTTTTCTTTTTGTGCTCTTATAAAGAAGAAAACACCACATTACTACAATATCAACAACCGTACACAAAACAGACTGGCTTGGAACCTGTGACCACGCACCGCACTTTCGTACATTTAGCACATGTAGTATTGGGGCAACACGTTTGAGCAAAATGACGAGGTTTTCGGTCAAAGCACTGTGACAGACGGGAAGAAATAGTTGTCATGCCCAGTCGAAACAATACCATCTGAAATCTGATTTAGTTATATTCATTGTAGAAAAATCACTATAACCGTTTATAGATTTGCTTCGTATGAGTTATATACTAGCTTGCCTCGTCTATCTCAAAAATGTATTCTCTTTTCGGGAGACGGCCTTCGTGAAAAACGACGCAACATGACAGTAATACGTCCAGCAAGGTTCTATCCAATGATTGGCGAAATTGTGCACTGAGTGCGTGACGACAAGCTAGTGAAAGTTTAATTATGATTATTGTAAGCTTGTGTTGCCTCTAGCACGAGTGAGTAGTGTTAGCGGTGACATTGGTGTGAAAATGGTCAGCTCGGTCTGCGATTTCTTCTTGTGATCTCCACACTGAACGTCGCAGTTGTCACAATGAGAGTACTTCTGTGACATTATTAGCCCTGTGGGCTGGGAAGGCTCGAGTGGTAGCTCATCTTGAGAAGTAATAAGTAACACTTATTAATATACGTACTTTGCGATGATGAAAAAGATGCAGAAACACCACTGGTGTTGTCTAACACCACTGGTGTTGTCTAACTGGTGTTGTCTTAAACTTGAAGTTGGCCCAATCCCCAATTTCAATTGGGCCACCCCTAATTTTCAAGTTGGTCCACCCACAAATTTCCATAAATTGTCCCCCAAATTTCCAGGCGATGCACCCCAAAATTTAGGTTGGCCCACCCCCATATCGCCCCTAAGTTCAGTTTGGCCGACCCCGAGATTGCCCCCTCATTTATGTAGGACCAACCCCATATCACCCCCAAATACAGATTGGCCCACCTTCCCAACACCACCAAATTTATATTGGCCCACTCCAACACCACCTGCAAATCGAGCTTGACCCACCCCCATATCAGCCCCAAACTAACGCTGGCCAACCCCTCGATCACCTCAAATTTAGGATGGCCCACCACAAATCATCCCCCTATATAGGTTAGTCCACCCATCACCCCCCCCCCCCTATTCAGCTTGGCCCAGCCAAATATCACCCCCATGGTTAGGTTAGCCCGTCCCCATGTTACCTCCAAATTTAGGTTGGCCCACCCCCATATCATCCCCAAATCCAGGTTGGCCCACCCCCATATAAGCCCCAAACTTAGCCTGGCCCACCCCTCTATCACCTCGAATTTAGGGTGCCCCACCGCAAATCACTCCCAAATTTAGGTTAGCCCCCCTACCCCACCCCCCCCGATTCAGCTTGGCCCAGCCCCATATCACGCCCATGGTTAGGGTGGCCCACCCCCCCTATCACCCCCAAATTTAGGTTCTCCCACCCCCATACCATCCCCAAATCCAGGCTGGCCCACCCCCCATATTCCCCCAAACTTAGGCTTACCCCCCCCCTTCTATATCACCTCAAGTTCAGCTTGGCTCACTACCATTTCACCCCATATTTAGGTAGGGCCACTCCCATATCCCTACCAAATTCAGCTTGGCCCATCTCTGTATCACGCCCAAATTTATGCTGGTGCCACTTCCAATATCAAGTTGGCCACCCCAACCCTTTTTATGAAGACCTATGTATTTATATGGGAAATGCGTCAATCTTTTGGCGTTACAGACACGATTTTGCACGATTTTGCTACCAAGTTGCTGGGGTACTCGCCAAAGAATGCTGCGCATTAAAAGCAAATGCACCGAACGAAGGACACCATATGTTGATCCTAAATACTGACGGCTAGCCAAGCTAGCTTCTCTGTAGAGCGACCGGGACAGACACAGCACGCGACATTTATTCAAATGGTTGTTTACGGCCACACCTACGGATTGTACCACTTGGCTGTAGGGAACACATTAATAGTAGCTATTACTCCAGACGCTGCACATGTTCTAGTTGGTGCATTTCTTATTTGGATGAATGTTTAGAAGTAATTAACGTTCGGGTAGCGACTCAGCCCAGCAGACCCTTCGTTCCACACGAATGTTGCAAAGGAATGGCACTGGCCACCGGGTGGCATTGTGGCACAGGTAGACGTGATTCGCTCGGAGTGTGTGCCATTAAGGACAGCCGAAAGTCAAAGAAAACGGACCTTCCAGAAGAACGCAATAAGAATAGCCATTTTGTTCTCCCAGGTTCGACGCTACAAAGCACGAAATTTTTTTTTTCATAACAAAAAGCCATGCGCAAGCTTCTAGTTATGATGTCCAATGAATAAAATCTTCATAAAAGTGATGACTTATCAAATGAACACGATACTGCTACGTTCTATGACGGAATATTAGAAAGCATAATATTTCAAGAGCACCACTGGAAAACCAGAACCGAAAGCAAATCTTGGGTTTTGTGATTCTGCCATCTAGTGAGAGACTACAAACTAGGTCCTATGCGGCTTAAAAGAAAGTGGGAGGCGGGAATCGAACCGCGGCCACCGTGACGCGGGAGTAAAGGTGCTCGCTATTCTACCACTCGGCCACGGTTACCAAGGCTTCACCAAGCGGTACGCTCATGTTTTTATATATACCACGTGAATTTCCACGACAGTGTTACAAAAATCGCTTTCGGGAACAGTCTTACGCCATGTATGGAGAGTCGCGATAGGCATCAGTCGAAAGCTGAGTCTCCGGACTACATACGCTGCACTGGGTATTACGATAGACGCGATAGCTTTATTATAGTCATCGTTCTTGCCTCAAAAATCGAGCACAAATTTTCGTCGTTTCCATAGGCTTCCATTGCTAAAACTTTAACCGCTGTGGGAACAAAATTCTTACGTGCCATTGAGTGATCGCTGCATTTGGCTCATGTGGATTGTCTTCCAGAACACGTTTGTCACCTGCCTTTTTCAATAATCGGCCTGCAGCTTTTGTTATTCGCGAAAAACCCGCTCGCTCCATTGAAAACGCGCTAGCTTCGTGCCGGGCCGGCTTGGTGCGCTAGTTGGTACGTGTCCGGAAAAGCTGGATATGCGGTGATCATCTATGCACGGTGAGAAATGACTTGTGCTTTTCATCCAGTATGGCCTCATGACACAAATTAGTATGACAGTTTGACCATGGAAAAACACAACCTCGCCTTTATTCCAGTGTGCGTTTACCTTTCTTCATCAACTTCTTTGGATAGACAGAGGATGAGGGACATTTTAGATACGACTCCTGGTCCATAGGCTGTTTGGTACTTTAACGCACGTCATTACATAATTCAATCTGGGGAAGTATCAAGGTAAATTACCAAGGAAGAAATCTCGTTTCCTTTGCCTGCGAGCATGAACTTTGCTGCCTAAACGATGGCAGTCCCACGTGTCTGCGCAGCCGGACGTATAGCACTTGTTTAGACTTAGCTTTTGTCACAAAAAAACAAACAAACAAAAGCAAAATTCTTTATTTTCCAAAACAAGTTTTGTGGTTGACAGGGCTAAAAGCTGGGGTCTGCAGCTTGACAGAGGCCCGGACACCATATTCAAGCAGGGCTTGACCTCGACGTGTATGTTGAACCGTTAAGCAAAAACGTACAGAAAATAACAGTTCATCAGAAGAAGAATACATAATACCAGATATAATGCTGATATAATACCAGATATATATATATGTATACAGACGCAGATATATATATAAAAGTCAAATATAATGAAAGAAAGAGGGAAACTAACGTATATACATACATAAACATACATATATATATACATATACATATATATATACATACATACACTCATATATATGCACACATACATGCACATATATGAATTCACATATGCATACACAGAAACACATATAATACATCAGGAAAAGATATCACATTCCAAAAACGCTACAATGTGAAATACAAGCAGACACAGGAGTATTTAGCTTCTGTTAAAGAAAAAAAAGAATTATGAATGTACGTAGCTTCACGACAATAGGGGTAGGTATGATTTTTTTTTAAGAAATGAGCTGTTGAAGTAATGCTAGTGTGGGCTTTGGTATATCTTTGTATTTATTTAGGATTAACAGAAGATTATATTTCAAAGACTGCAGTTTGTAAAAAGTGCGGAAACGTGGAATTATCCAAAAGTCAAGAGAACGTGTACGATCATTGGTATTTTGCTGAAGCAGTGCTATTGTACTAATAAAGTTTTTAAAAGCGGGTGAAGACACATAGAATGAACGCAAAACACGAAATTCATACATATGTTGTATTTTCATAATGTTGTACAACCTAAAATAATATTCTGTGGAAGCTAAATAATCGATATTTGCGATATTGCGAACAACTTTCTATTGTAATAAACAAATCCTCGTAATATTCCTTTGTGTAGTGGTCAACCATACGAGACTACAGTAATTAACATGGGCAGCGAACAATGCAGAATAAATTCTTTTTGACTTCCACTGGGAGAATTGCACGGCAACGCGATAGAGCTCCTGTGGTCATTGAAAGTTTTTTGCCTAAGTTGTCAACATGCGAATCCCATGTGAGATTAGAGCTAAATGTTACTCCCAGAATTTTATATTCACTGACGATTTCGATCCTGTGCCCGTCGCAGTATATATCCTGTTATAAATTGATTACTTTATTTTTTGCACGGAAGAAAAGTACCTTGGTTTTAGCTGGGTTAATCTTGAGGCAGTTAGAATTTGACCAGAATAAGAGCTTCTCAAGGACCAGATTTCATCTTGACGCTAGATCTGCTTCATCAGTTCCGGAGAGTAGGATAGTGCTATCATCGGAATATATGATAAATTTTGAGCTTGTGTCAATACGGACAATATCGCTTATGTATACGTTAAACAAAAGAGGACCTAAAATACTGCCTTGAGGTACACCACATTTTATATCGAGGGGAAATGAATAGTAAGTGCCAATGTACACAGACTGAGTCCTGTTGGCTAAGTACGAACGGAATAGTTCGAGCTGCTTACCGCGAACCCCGTAGTCCGAGAGTTTTAATATAAGTATGTTATGGTTAAGTGAATCGAATGCCCTACTGTCATCTACGAAAAGACCGAGAGTTATGTGTTTATTTTCAATGTTTTGTAGCACACTTTCTTTAAGAGTTAATAAAGCTGTTTCGGTAGAGCGTCCTTTTCTAAAACCAAACTGCGCGTCGGAAAGAAGATTTATTTTGTCAAAGAAGTTAGTCAGTCGAGAACACAATATTTCTTCTAAGCCTTTAGAAAAAATTGGTATCACAGATATTACACTGTAATTTTTTGTCTCATTTTTATTGCCTCCCTTGTAAATGACTGTTACCTTGGATCGTTTCAGTGCGTCAGTAATTTGACCTGATTGGATAGCGAGATTGAATATGTGAGCGAGCGCAGGTGTAATGTATTCGATAACATATTTTATGGGCCTTACTTGTAGGTTGTCTATATCTAAAGCCTTGCTGTTCTTTAGACCTAGAAATGGTCGATAAACTTCAGCTTCACTTATATCATGCAGAGCAAAGCCTTCAGCAGGGCAATTGCTTGATGGTCTGATAAC
Source organism: Dermacentor andersoni (assembly GCF_023375885.2). Lineage (NCBI taxonomy): Eukaryota > Metazoa > Arthropoda > Arachnida > Ixodida > Ixodidae > Dermacentor > Dermacentor andersoni. The sequence continues at coordinate 225,994,685 of NC_092816.1, forward strand.
CTGTAGGTTACTATCTGGAAGGGAGTGGTCTAGAAACGCTTGGTTGAAATGATCAACAAGCGCCTGACCGACTATTTCACGGGTATTGTGCGTTAACTTTGAGGGCGTTTCCGTTTTACTTTCGCGACCGAGCACCCTGTTTAGCACTTTCCAAGCGGCGTCAGGTTGCTGTTTCTTTACATCAGAAAACAACCGCTGATAATATCGTAATTTTGCCGACCGTAGCTCGGCATTTAGTTTATTTCTGAAAGTTTTAAAATCTTTCAAATCAGACGGTACTCTTGTACGTAAGAAGGTGTGAAATAATCGATTTTTCTTGTTGATAGCTTTCCTGTGGGCAGGAGTGACCCAAGGCTTTCTTATTCTTTTTGATGGTTTGAAACTTGTAAAAGGAAAATATATCGCGTATATTCCCTGAAAAATTTCAATGAACTTAGAATATGCATCATTCACGTTTTTTATTCCGAATATAAAAGACCAATCCTGAGCACCGATGTCACGCTTAAATAAAAGTAAAGCATCGTCTGATATATACTGGACTGCGATTGCGTCCTTTGGACTATTATTGTGAACTTTGGGGGGGGGGGGGGGGGGGGCAGAAATTCATGAAGATTGGGCAGTGGTCACTTATGTCACATGCTATGGTTCCTGCATCAGCGACTCTAGTTTCCGCATTGGTAATAAACAAATCAAGTGTAGATGAAGTTAGTACAGTGATGCGTGTCGGTGTAGTGATTATATTCACAAAGCCTATGGAAGAAATGGTGTTGTTGAAATCTTGAGCGTAAGTGCTAGCGTCAAGGGTATTTATATTAAAGTCTCCACCACAAATGAGTTTCAGACTATTTGAGGAAACAAATTGCAAGAAGCTTTCGAAAAAGTTCATAAAGTGCCCAAAATTCCCATTTGGTGGGCGATAAACGACAGTAATGACGTCGGCGTTTCGTTTCAGTGTTAGTACCTCGTAATCATTTGTGATGCATGTATAATCTAATATTACTTCATATTCTTCAGAAGCTTTAACATAAATAGCGACGCCACCGCCCCTACGATTACTGCGATTGATAAAAAAGTTTTTGTATCCATTAAGACGGAGCATTGCACACCCGTCGTAATACCATGTTTCAGTAAGCATTAAAATACTATACCGAAAAGAGAATTCATCTAGGAAATACGCAATCTGGTCATGCTTAGCGAGAGCAGAGCGTGTGTTAATATGCAAAACAGAACCGTACATAGAAGAACTTGGAAGAATTTCATAGGGCAACGCAAAATTGTGGTAGCGCATTTTGAATGCTTAAAGTGTACTCAGAAAGAGGGGGGCTAATTACACCGATGTTATCTTATTGAGGTCGTCTTCACAAGTTATGGATATGGCGCCAGAAGTGTCTGACTGCCTCGTAAAAATCCTTCCATTATAGGTCCACACGGATCTCCACTGCCAGTCCTTCTTACGCCTGATAGCCATACTGAGAAGTCTCTTCAGTGTAGGACAAAGATGCTCATTTACATAGATAGGACTTGAGCTGCCAAGTCCTAGGCTGTCATTAGTAAGCCGGGCTTTTCTCGCTTTCCTTAATGTCATGTCGCGCTTCGACCGGGAATTGAATTGCACGATAATGTTAGTTTTATCCGGATTACGCGTGGGGACGCGATGGCAAGTCTCGATATCGCACTGACTGATCGGTTCTTCAATAGCATCTCCGATAGTGGACAATGTGGCAACAACACTTTCATTTTCTGTCTTAACGACTCCCTGGATTTCAAGATTCGCATTCCTAGAATACTGTTCAAGATGAACTACCTGGTTCTCAAGTTCGCCATTCTTTCTTTCCAAGGAAACGTACTTTGCCTTGATTACCTAGTTCTCTTTCAAAAGCTGAGTGTTTTTTGCTACTTCAGGTTCAAATTTCTTCTTTAAGTCGGTTATTTCTCTATGCGCGAATTCGATGCTCTGCGCCATGTTTCGCTGCTCATTCTTCAGATCACGAATTTCATTGCGCAGGTCTCTCTCGTACGCTTCGCGCGACGATTTCAATTCTATCTTGAGATCATCTTTTAGTTTCTGAAGGATTTCGTCTTTCGCTTTTGCAAACTCTTTTGACATCGCCACACAAGCAAGGCGAGGCACACACTTGGCAGCAGCGACGAGAAGGAAAAAAAACAAAAAGAAAATAATAATAAAGAGAACCTAACTAACCTGCACCAAAGGAAATAGCAGGCGTAAGGCGATGCACACCAGGGTCATCGCCACTGCCAAGTGAATGCAGTAAGCGCAAGAAGGCTCCTTTTGTAGCTCTGGAATGGGTGACGTCAGGTCTTTGTTGCAGATATCAGCGCCGCCGAAGAGTGCCGCGCCTCCTGTTGTCGATGCGTGCCGAGTAGCGTGTCAGGTCACGTGGTCTCGGCCGATGCTGACGTGGCGCACAATTGCGGCTGCGCAGAGACAATCTGCACCAAAGGAAGTAGCAGGCGTAAGGCGATGTACACCCGGGTCGTCGCCACTGCCAATGCCTCACTCGCTGCGTTCATTCACTCGCTGCGCCACTGACACAATGCCTGACTCGCTGCGTTCATTCATTCGCAGGCGTAGAAGCTCCCGGAAGTGACCCCATTCATACCGACCTGAAGATCAAAGGGCCAGCGAAATTGATTTATTTCGTCAAATTTTAAATAAACAATGAATTGGTGTGCGTTTAACTCACCTATGGAAAACGCATGCGACAAAGGCTTTTCATTCACACTGGAAATTAAGATCGCCAAGGCCATGCAGGATGCTATGCGTTCATTTCGGTCACTAGAGAAATAATCGGATTTCAAGCGCAAATATAGAGCCCCCATGCAAATTCGCCGGCTAGCGGACCGAGGTACAGACGGACTAAATTGGTTCACGACCTGAGAGAGGCCAGGCGCATTCAAAAGAAAAATCAGCGTGCCATTGCTGTACTGCAACATTAACGCTGGAAATCTTTTTGCGAGTCCCTCGATCCGCGTAAACCTCTGTCGGATGTATGGAGAACAGTCCGTGCACTTCGAACAGCTCCTCAACAGTGCCGTCCATTTAAATCTCTAGCCCTCCATCAAGGACGCCAAGAAGAGGACGTATCCGAAAATTACTGCGCAAGACTCGGGGGCCCGACGTTACAGCCTTGCACACCTATTCCTATTGTCTCCATTTGCTCCCGAGATCTTCGTATGAATGCGCCTTTGTCGGTCGAAATACTGGAGGCCGCACTCGCTAGGTGCAGGCGATCTTCGTCACCAGGACCCGATGGCATCACAAACTCTGTGGTTGCAAACTTTGGCCAAAAGGCCTGGCATGCACTTCTTGGCCTATTCAACACATCATGGTGTGACGGCTTGGTCCCTACGACGTGAAAAGTGGAATTGTCATCTTACCGTCAAATAGCACTGGCCAACTGCGTCGCCAACGTAATGGAGAGAATGATCCTTGCACGGCTAGAATAGTACGGGGTATTTTACAACGCCTGCCTAGAGCCAAAGGCAGGCTTATGACGCGTTCGTTCGTCAATCGATAGCGTTATTGATATTTCAACGCACGTACAGCACCAGAAACACCTGAAACGAATTTCGGCGGCCTTATCCCTTGATGTTAAAGGTGGCTACGATAACGTAGATTATCATGTAATTATGGACGCCTTAGAAGCTGTAGGGATTGGTGGACACGTCTTTCGCTGGATACGCAGCTAGTGGAATGGAAGACCTTTCTTTATCTTCACTGAAGACGGACCAACGCCGTGTACCTATACCAGCCTTGGTGTGCCGCAAGGCGCAGTACTCAGCCCTACCCCTTTCCACCTGGAGCTCCTGGTGCTTTTCCCCATGGGCTTCAGGCGTGACACGTGTCCAAGCCCGCGCATGATTTCAGACAGCTCCAACGGCCATGTCAACCTGCCTAAGAAGGCAAGGCCTGGAGCTTTCACCGGAGAAGTGTGCACTCGTTGCTTTTTCGCGCAAAGCGATGCCCCCGTATGTTTTGCAGATAAATGACCAAAATGTACGATACAGATAAACGTACCGATTTATTGATGTCATCACTGATAGAGACTGGTATTGGAGCCCTCACTTCTCGCACAAGACAAAGCGTTTGGCCGCCATTGTGAACCTTCTCGCGTATCTCAGCGGGAAGCCCTGGTGCGAAACTGTACCATCAATGTTGCAACTATATAACGCACCATTTTAGGGCTTCCTGCAGTTCAGCTGCAGTGTGGGAGCCTAGGCACTCCGAACTCGTCTTGGTCTCCCAAAAACTATTTCATTGATTGCGAATGTGGCCATCGCCAGAGACGCTTCTTTGACAGTCTAAATTGCTACAGATATCCTCAAAGCACATATCCGACCCCTTACACGGATTCTCTAACACTGTCTTGCTTGCTTGCCAGCAAGGAGGCCACATTCAACATCTGCCAAAAGTATACTAAGACATCCGTCCTACTTTCCCTCACAATTCACGCCTGCTGCACGATTATTAGACTCATTGTGACGTCTCCACCTGCCACAAGTGCAATTGACAATGCCGGGCATCAGAAAGAAAGCCGGAGCGCCATTACAAGCTTTGTAGTAAGCAACTTTGGAACACATTTACAACGTACACAGATTCAGGCGACATGTCTACGCAGATGGGTGGGTAAAACTGAATAGCTCTGCTTCTGCAATCATGCCGGCAAAATCTGAAGAAATCAGGTTGAAGACTGCACGTGTTACTACGTCGACGGGTGCAGAACTTGCGGCACTCTGTGCTGTACTTGATTTCATTATTCAGGAATCATCGCATCAATGGGCACTCGTAAGGGATTGTAATGCAGCACTTAAGTACATACAAAGCCCAATGCGGTGCGGACCCAATAACCAACAGGCCTCAGAAATCCGGCAGATATATCATCGCAGCCATCATAAGGAACATAACATAATCTTTCAATGGCTTCCAGGGCATTTCTACATCAACGGGAATAACCACGCAGACGAAGCCGCCTGATCCGCACATCAAAATGGTCAAGTTGTCTTGGTTCCGCTTTCGAGAACAGACGCTGTGGGTTGGCTGCGATTGATGTCCGATGAATGTACTTTGCCCCGGTTGGATTCGAATGTCTTTGCCATGTGTCGTTTGCGTTCGTTGTCTCCAGATCTACGGATGCATCTACCGCCTGCGTTGATACGATGCGAACAGACCATGCTTTACCGTCTGTGGCTAGGCGTTGCATTTACAAACTCATGTGGTTTTCCTTATTGGAATGGCCAACAGCCCCATGTGCGACACATGCAGCAGGGATGAGACGCTCGCACACATCTGTGCCTGCACACGATGTAGTGCCAGAGAGTAGTGATGTAAAGTGTGCTAGACCAATTAGACAATTGTTCACTATCAGAACTAAAAGCTTTAGGTCAGCGCTCCCAAAAAACATCCCCGCTGAATGCCTTAGTAGCGTTACTAAAGTTCATGCGGTCTACGGCGCTTCACAATAGACTTAAGAACGCCGCCCCCACCACTCCATAGTGTACGCGGTTTGTTTGGTTTCGCCTCTCTTTCTCTATATAAATCTGCCCTTTCCACCCTCCTTTCTATCCCCCTTAACCCTTCCCTCCGTGCAGGATAGCTAACCGGAACTACCTATCGTTAACTTCCCTGCCTTTTTATTCATCATTCATCCTTCACTCTCTCAAACAGAAGTTCGTGTTTCAGGGGCAGGTGTACCCTGCGGCTTGCTCGATGGGCAAGGACGACGTTGGTGTTGTATTCGCCGTCAGGGCTTGGATCATGGCTTGTCGGGCGCGTCCGGTACACGAACGCAGAGCAGCTCCACCAGATGTCACATAGTAGTGATGGTCAAGGACAGAGTAGCAAAACTTTGAATGGCGAAACTCTTTTGGGCGAACCTGTGCCCAGAAAAACATCATCATCATCAGGCGGGTTACGCCCACTGCACGGCAAAGGCCTCTCCCATACTTCCTCGACAACCCCGGTCATGTACTAAGTGTGGCCATGTCGTCCCTGCAAACTTAATCTCATCCGCCCACCTAACATTCTGCCGCCCCCTGCTACGCTTCCCTTCCCTTGGAATCCAGTCCGTAACCCTTAATGACCATCGGTTATCTTCCCTCCTCATTGCATGTCCTGCCCATGCCCATTTCTATTTCTTGATTTCAACTAAGGTGTCATTAACTCGCGTTTGTTGCCTCATCCAATCTGCTCTTTTCTTATCCCTTAACGTTACACCCATCATTCTTCTTTCCATAGCTCGTTGCGTCGTCCTCAATTTAAGTACAACCCTTTTCGTAAGCCTCCAGGTTTCTGCCCCGTAGGCGAGTATTGGTAAGACACAGCTATTATACACTTTTCTCTTGAGGGATAATGGCAACCTGCTGTTCATGATCTGAGAATGCCTGCCAAACGCACCCCAGCCCAATCTTATTCTTCTGATTATTTCCGTCTCATGATCGGGATCCGCCTTCACTACCTGCCCTAAGTAGATGTATTCCCTTACCACTTCCAGTGCCTCGCTACCTATTCTAAATAGCTGTTCTCTTCCGAGACTGTTAAACAGTCTCGGAACTTTAGGTTAAACTTTAGTTTTCTGCAGAATAATTTTAGACCCACTCTTCTGCTTTGCCTTTCCAGGTCAGTGAGCGTGCATTGCAGTTGGTCCCCTGAGTTATTAAGCAAGGCAATATCACCAGTGAATCGCAAGTTACTTAGGTATTCTCCATTAACTGCTATGCCCAATTCTTCCCAAATCCAGGTCTCTGAATACCTCCTGTAAACACGCTGTGAATAGCATTGGAGAGATCGTATCTCCCTGCCTGACGCCTTTCTTTATTGGGATTTTGTTGCTTTCTTTATGGAGGACTACAGTGGCTGTGGAGCCGCTATAGATCTCTTTCAGTATTTTTACATACGGCTCGTCTACACCCTGATTCCGTTATGCGTTCATGACTGCTGAGGTTTCGACAGAATCACACGCTTTCTCGTAATCAATGAAAGCTACGTATAAGGGTTGGTTATATTCCGCACATTTCTCTATCACCTGATTGATAGGATGAATATGGTCTATTGTTGAATAGCTTTTACGGAATCCTGCCTGGTCCTTTGCTTGACAGCAATATAAGGTGTTCCCGATTCTATTTGCGAATACCTTAGTAAAGAATTTGCAGGCAACTGCAGTAAGCTGTTCCGTCTATAATTTTTCAAGTCTTCGGCGTCCCTTTTCTTATGGATTAAGATTATGTTAGCGTTTTTCCAATATTCCGGTACGCTCGAGGTCATGATGCATTGCGTATCCAGGGCGGCCAGTTTTTCTAGAACAATCTGCCCACCATCATTCAACAAATCTGCTGTTATCTGATCCTCCCCAGCTGCCTTCCCCCTCTGTATAGCTGCCAAGGCTTTCTTTACTGCTTGCGGCGTTACTTGTGGGATGTCAAATTCCTCTAGACTATTCCTTCTTCTATTATCGTCGTAGGTGCCACTGGTACTGTGTAAATATCTATACTACTCTTCAGCCACTTAAACTATCTTATCCATATTACTAATGATATTTCCGGCTTTGTCTCGTAGCGCATACATCTGATTCTTGCCAATTACTAGTTTCTTATTCACTGCTTCTAGGCTTCCTCCATTCATAAGAAAATGCTCAATTCCATCCATATTATACTTCTTTAAGTCAGCTATCTTACGCTTGTTGATTAACTTCGAAAGTTCTGCCAGTTCTATTCTAGCTGTAAGGTTAGCGACTTTCTACCCAATTAGATAGTCTTAGTTAATTTATCAACTTCTCAAATATTATAGTAAGGAAATGTAAATGAGGAACTTGTGGAGCCACAAGAAAAACTTCAGATAAAGCATTCTGATCCTGAATACGTGCTCCATAACAACGTTTTTGCGAGCGTGAAAGCAGTCCACGGATAAACGCAATGTTCCTTGAGCTGCCGGTGGCGCGGCAATGTGCAACCATGTTTTGATGAACTTCGGCTCATATTTTGATACGCGCGGGCGTGTTATCAAGTTTCAAATAACTTCCGCGGGTATAACATATCAAAACTGTGATCTCACTTTAGGACTTGCCGTAGGGGCATGTATGATGTAGATAAAGAGCACCTATTCGCAACTGTGAAAGGTCGTCGGTACGCCTCTAGGGTTTCACTAGCCGAGTTCACGGCCGTCTGCGCACGTGCGATTCCAGAACTACGAGGCCAGAACAGTTTAGAAATCGTTCTATATTGGGTTACCCATCGCGATCAGGAAAACATATATGTTGCGGTTAAATCAATAAGATTTTAGGAAGGTCAGACTTACGAAATGAGTTGCAGAAATCTCCGAAACGCGCTGCCGATATGTGCCTACTGAGGTGCCTCCCTTTTTGTGATCGAAGTGAGTGCAACGTGCACGTTATTATTATTTTAAACACGAGTAGCGATATGAGCTCTGTGTCGCAGAGAACCCGGTGGCGGAACCTACCGATTTGTTCGGGAGCAGAAGTTTCCGCTTATATATACGTATGTGTATATATATACGTATATATATACCGCATATGTATGCACATATATTCGTTTTCGCGGTTTTCCGTTTGTACTCCTGTAGATAACGAGTAACTGCTAAATTGCATGCATTGCAAATTCGGCGGCAAACCGGACGTCTATAGGTTTCCCGAGCGAAGTGTACAAAGAATGCCTAACTGATAGCAGGCAGAAGCGTACGCTGTAGCCTAAAGGAAGCCTCGTAATGCGAAGAAGGGCTAAGGCATGCAGTCACGGACACAAGAGAAGTTGACAACAAGAACACCGGTTATCGACTGAAGGAAGCACTGAAGCCAGAAAGGAAAGAAGACACAAAACTCATCTGCGCATGTTCTGGAACCACGTATCAATCGCGTGCACCTGCTGGTCTACGTGAGAGGTAACGGTTAAGGCATCTAATCTCTTCCTTATGTAATGTAATCGAACGCTGACTCACGCGCGCCCTTCTAACATTATGGATATGCCATGCCTCCACCATAAGACGCGTATCTTCCTTCCTATGCCTGTACAATACCTTGCATTCACCTAACTTATGCGTGCAGTTGCAGTCTTGGCAATGCAAGGAAATATTGGAAGGCGATCCACCGGTTAACGATCTTTTGTGTTGTATTAGCGTCTCATTCATACGCCGCCCCGTTTGCCCTACGCAGAAATGGGCACAGCTAAAGGGAACTTTATATACCACATCCAAAAGACAGTCAGCAAAACTATTCTAGATGTGCTTCACTGGACATACGTCTGTTCTTTCTTTTGCCTTTCACCTGCTCCTTTTTTCTCTTCACGGCAGCGCATATCTTACCTCGTTTATTGGGAGCAGTGAAATTTTTGAAAGCCTGTGCGATACTGAATGAAAGTAAGGAATAGCCACTACCCTTTTCTTGATATTACTGCCTTCTGTAATCACTTCCCTCCCCCTCGAAATGGACTTCTTTAGGCGTTAAGCGACAGTGGCCACTGCTACGCTAGGATACCCTGCTTCTAATAGGCGCCGGACTTGCGCATTAAAACTGGTGCTCATTTTGTGCATGTACAATCTGGTGCGAGAAATCTTAAGACACGACAAGACAATTCCGTTTTTGCTACTTTGGAATGCTTGGATTGAAAGTTTAACAATGGCTTCAAAGATCTAGGGAAGTACGGTCAACACACGTGATTCTGTTCGAACACCAAGTCAATGTTTAGAATCTATTACGCGTCTCCGAGGAAATTTATTGGTAACTTTTAACCTGCTTCATTAAGTTTAAATTATTCACTTACTGAGGTAGCAGCGGATTCATATTCGTCCCAATTGCAGAAAATTGGGTAATCAACGTAACGAAATATTGTTGCGCGAAGGACGAGTCAGTAAAACTAGCAACTATTTACAGGTTATATCTACAATAGCGGTTGCAGCGCTGACCGGTTAGATTCACAGCGCGAGCCCAGTTCGTTCTTCCTCCTCTTCTCTCGAGTGATGGCGCCCACGCGCCTCATTCAAACAATTATATACCTCACGCGTGTAGCATAATCCCCCGGCGGCAGAAGCGACGCTCCGGAGTGTCTAAATGTCATCCGATGGCGGCTGATACTGCTTCAGTCGTGTAACGTGCATGATATCACTGTACTGGGAAGCAGATGGGGCGTCAGGGGCGCCCTCGTAGGTGACGGGAGTCACGGCTCGAAGCACTAGGTGTGGGCCTATGTAACGAAACCGCAGTTTTTCTGACATGCCGACCTGACGCGACGGAGACCATAGAAGCACCAAAGAACCAGACGGGAAGTACACGTATCGGTGTCGCCGGTCGTACAAACGCCTTTGACTCTCTTAGGATTTCAGAAGGCGGTCATGGGCAATATCCCTTGCGTGGGCACAGCGAGCGATGGCGTCAAGTGCATAGTCACTCGTCGGTGCCGCGTGAACAGGAATGGTGTGTCGAGGGGCAGTGCTGGTTCTCGGCCGAACAGAAGGAAAAATGGGGAATAACCGGCTCTGTCGTGGTGCGAGGAAGTATAAAATTGTGACAAATGGTAGAGCGAGGTCCCAGTCAGTTTAGTCTGAAGAGACATACTTCGCGAGCATGTCTGTGAGAGTGCGATTGAGACGCTCTCTGAGGCCATTTGTTTGCGGATCGTATGACGTGGATAGCTTGTGCCTCGTGGTACATGACTGCAGAACGTCCGCGATCACTTTTGATAGGAATGTCCGACCACGGTCGGTGAGAAGTTGTCACGGAGCTCAATCTAATAAAATCACGTCGCGTAGAAGAAAATCGGCGACATCTGTGGCGCAGCTTGTAGGAAGCGCTCGGGTGATGGTGTAGCGCGTGGCGTAATCCGCGGCCACCGTGATCCATCTATTCCCAGAGGTAGAAAGAGAAAAAAGGGCCAAGTAGTCCAAACCAGCCCGAAAGGATGGTTCCGCGGGGATGTCGAGTGGCTGAAGGTACCCAACGGGGAGCGTCGATGGTGTCTTGCGTCGCTGGCATTTCTCACACGCAGCTACGTACCTTCGAACGGAGCGAGCAAGCCCTGGCCAAAAGAAGCGTCGGCGGATCCAGTCGTAGCTATTTGACACACCCACCGAGGTGACCGGCAGTGGGGAGGTCGTGAAGTTCATGGAGAACAGCCGTGCGAAGGTGTACATCGCACGGCTGTTCCACGATACATCAATCGTGGAATGTTCCAGAGTAATCGCTGGGACCTGCGTGTCTTCCACAAAGTTCTACACTATTCGCGTCGCGCATACATGCAATCAGATTACACAAGGTTCGGTGACAGACAGCGGATAGAACCACCGATGACATTCCAGAAATTTCCTATACATGCAGGCGCGTCCTGCGCTGCGTGATAACATTTGTTAAGCGGTGAAACGTGGTTACCCGAGAAAGATAAACATGTACACGTGTCAATATACATATGGGCGGAACATTGAAGCAGGCCAGACAAGAGTAAGACATTCGGGTTCGGTAATCGAATAGTTGCGCTCTGCAATTGTCAGGAGCCGGCTAGCGTAAGCTATAACGTGGTGGTGTCCGTGTTGGCGTTGCTATAAGACAGCGCCGATCCCATAAACGCTGGTGTGGGTTCGGACCTCTATATGTGCGGATGGTTGAAAGTGGGCCTAAACCGGTGGATTGGTGAAAATCATGATAAGGCATGAAAATGCGGCAGCCTGAGGGGAACCCCACGTGAAAGGCACCTCTTTCTTCAGACGTTCAATGAGTTGCTGAGCGATTGCTCCGAAATCTTTCACGAACCGTGGTAAATGAGTGCAGAGCCCCACAAAACTCCAGACGTCTTTGACAGACTTAGGTACAGTAACAGCCGTTACTGCTCGAACCTTCTCCGCGTCGGGTTGCACACGGGAAGCATCGACGAGATGGCCTAGCACTGCAATCTGTCGGCGCCCGAAGTGGCACTTCGATGAGTTTAATTGGAGCGCAGCCTTGCGGAAGACGTCAAGGATAGCTGGGCCGCGCGCGAGGTACTTCTGAAATGTAGGAGAGAACACAAGGACGTCGTCGAGGTAACAAAGGCAAGTTGACCGTTTGAAACCTTGAAGCAGAGAGTCGATCATCCGTTTGAACGTGGCGGCATAACCTTGAATTAGTAGAGGCCATCTGGAGTAACGAAAGCGGTATTTTCTTGGTCTTGCTCATCGACGGAAACATGCCAATCACCAGATCGAAGGTCGATGGCCGAAAAGTATTTGGCACCGTGAAGACAATCAAGAGCGTTGTCGATTCGTGGTAAAGGGTGAACGTCCTTTTTAGTAATTCGTTTAGGTGGCGGTAATTAACGCAGAAACCCCACGTGGCATCTTTCTTTCGACGAACACGACCGGCGACGCCCAATGAGTCGACGAGGGCTCAACAATGCCTCTAGCGAGCCATCTTGTTTACTTCCTGCTGAATAACTTGCCGCTCTGCCTTGGACACGCGATATGGTCGGCGGTGAATGAGAACAGCATCACCAGCGTTTATCCGATGCATAGCAAAGGACGTCTGACCAAGAGGTCTATAGTGAGTGTCAAATATGTCGCGGTAGGAAAGCAAAACGCGATATAGGGTGGCTGCTTGGTCAAGTGTGAGGTCCGGAGCAACCATGGGACGTAATGGGCCGTCGAGGTTCAAGGCATCCTACGGGTAATCAGGAATATCTGGGCACGCGTCAGCTCCAAAAGCAGTGGCGTGGTTGTCTTTCACTGACCGGAGCGTGGCCACCGCTATGCCTTCAGGGACCACTTGCTTCGTCATGCCAAAAATTGATAACGGGGAGACATCCATTAGAGGCAAGGGTTACGACGGAGTGTGACACAGAGATGTCGCGCCCCAGGCGGACATCATGAATAGGTGCGACGACATAGTCGCCGTCGGGCACGGTTGCCGTTGAGGCCAGTTCGACGAAGGTTAGGGCATTTGGAGGTAAGCGAACAAAAGCTGTAGAGCAGAAGGTGTTCGGTTGTTCGGGGAGAACGTCTGAAAGAAGAGGAAGCTCGAGGTACAGCGTACCGGTGTAACAGTCGGCGAGGGCAGAATGCGTCGTCAGAAAGTCGAGCCCGAAGACTAGGTCATAAGGGCAACCGGTCAGCATGGTGAACAGGACTAAATCTTGGCGGCCAGCAATTCCTATGCGAGCACCGCTCATACCCCATTGGCGGCGCGTACGGCTCGAGTGATGGCAGGCGTAAAAACCTTTCTGAGGCGACGATATAGGTTAGCGCTCATTATGGGCACTTCGACTCCAGTATCAATTAACGCCGTCAACGGAACACTATCTACGTCTGCAGCAATTAGGTTCGTGTTGGTGAGGAACGTCAATGGAAGATTTGAACAGGACGAACGTGATGCAGCACTACCTTCAAGAGCTGCATGGCCTAGTTTTCCGTCCGTCGGTTTGGTGATGAAAAGCAGCGAGGTTGGGGTGACGGGAGGTGACGGCGTTGAGGCGATGGCGATCGCGCGGAGGAGCGGTGGTCAGGGGTATCAGAAGTAGGGTACAACGACGAGGTGAATAACGGCGGGCGCCGGCGTATGGGCGAGAAGCAGGGAATGAGCTCCAGTATGGCGGCATCCAGGTGATGCGGCAGTGGCCGAATACATGACCAACGCGGTGGCAGCTGGAGCAGATTGGTTTGTCGTCCGGGGTTTGCCATTCAGCAGGATTGCTTGGTCTGGGAGCGAAATACTGATCATTACAGGTTGCGGGCAAGGGAATGGGTGCCGAATCAGGTCAGAAGACAGAGAAGGTGGTAGGGATGCCAAGCATTGCAATTTCTTGCCGCACAACTGCTTGAATAACGGAAATAGGGGGGGCTGCTTGGTCAAAGGTACCGTCAGGGGGTCGTGGATGAAGGGGGGCCGGACTCGCCGCTTCAATCTCGCGGCGAACGATACCTGTGACGTTCTCTTGAAATGGTCCTGTGGCGTAAGAGCAGAGCAAGAGGACGTGGCAAGGGTGTTTGGGAGCCGGGAAACCTGTGGGACGACGCGGTGGCTTTAGGCTACCTTGAAGCGGCGGCATTCTTTGACGATGGCGTCGATGGTAGAAACGTCGTTATAGACGAGCAAATTGAAAGCCTCGTCCGTGATGCCTTTAGTATATGGCCCACCTTGTCAACCTCGGTGATGTGCTCGTCGATCTTCCGACAAAGCGCGAGCACTCCCTGTATGTAGCAGACATACCCCGCACCTCTACCACAATGTTACGCGAAGGACGAGTCTGTAAGACGAGCAACTATTTACAGGTTATATTTACAACAGCGGTTGCAGCGCTGACCGCTTAGATTCACAGCGCGAGCCCGTTTCGTTGTTCCTCCTCCTTTCCCGACTGACGGCGCCCACGCGCCTCCTTAAAACAATCGAACGTGTGCAGCAATATCTTAATAACAATCTCCCAAGGCCTTCCCTAAGTAGCTGTCAATCTTGCTCAGGTAAATATCACCAAGAATAGGGGGCAACCTTTAAATCGATACAAATTCCTGATTTCTGCAGAAACACGCCATGTCTCCACCCAACCAGCGCCGAATTTAAGTACATTGAAATGATTTCTAGAAAAGCACCGGTGGAACACCGTATCATCATCAACATCATCATCATCATCATCATCATCAGCCTGTTTTTGTTTTGTCCACCGCAGGGAGACGCCATCGTCCTGCAATCTCCAATTACCCCTGTCCTACGTCAACCAATTCCAACTTCCAAAAAGAAAGGTAGAAATTGCATTCGGGATACATCTATCGTGCTCTATAAATTGGAAACTAGATTGTTTGAGCGCTGGGTAACGTAGATCTACGAAGAACCAGCGCATGAGTGTATGTGCATATATATTAAATATTCATGGGTCACAGCTCAAATTAAATCAGGTGCAAGTGCCACCCGTGTTGTCTCTGTGTGTCTTCCTTTGGTGTGTGTTCAATTGCGGCAAAAACATGTCTTGTAGCAAGCACCAACTAGGCCAACAAGCAGTTCTGTTGCAATTAGAATATCGTCTATGCCCGTTTCTTCTCTGATCTAAACCGCTCATTTTCTGTTTCTTAACGTTATGCCTAGCAATCTTCATTCGATTGCTCTTTGCGCAGTCCTTACCTCGTTCTCAATCTTTTGTGTCAATCTCCAAGTCTTTCCCCCATATGTCCGCACTGGTAGAATGCACTGATTGTACAGCTTCCTTTTCAATGACAATGGTAAGCTTCCATCCAGGAGCTGACAATGTCTGTCGTATGCGATGCAACCCATTTTTATTCTTCTATGAATTTCCTTCTCATGATCAGGATTCCCTGTGATTAACTGACCTAGGAAACCGTACTCTTTCACAGACTCTACAGGCGGACTGGCGATCCTGAACTCTTGTTCCTTTGCCCGGCTATTCATCATTATCTTTGTCTCCTGCATATTAATCTTCAACCCCAATCTTACACTCTCTCTGTTAAGGTCCTCAATCATTTGTCGTAACTCATCTGCATTGTTGCTGAATAGAACAATGTCATCAACAAACCAACGGTTGCCGAGATATTCGCGTCGATCCTTACTCCTAAGCTTTCCCAGTTTAATATCTTGAATACTTCTTCCAAGCACGCAGTGAATAGCATTGGAGAGATTGTGTCTCCCTGTCGGTCCCCTTTCTTTATAAGTATCTTCCTGCTTTTCTTATGTAGAATTAGTGCAGCTGTAGAACCTGTGTAGATATTTTTCATGATATTGTGACACGCTGACGAAGAAGATGTCAGCTTGGTCGGAAGAAGACGACACTCTGGACTTCGTGCGCTGTCTACCATCTTGTCAGCCGCTACGATTATTGTAAATATCCTGTAAATATACGTCTGACTGTTTTTAACCCCGTAACATTTTTGGTGGAGGTAGCGGGATCATTATCAAGACGGGTTTACGCAGCGGGCGCGTCTTGGCTGCATCTACAATGCCAGCACAAGGCGAGGATGCTTCGGGCCCGTCGGCCCCCACGCCCACCGTCATTCTAGCACAACCCCGCGACCCAGGAATTTTTCCTGGCACCGACGACACTGATGTTGAAGACTGGCTTCAACTATATGAGCGGGTCAGCTCCAACAACCACTGGGATCAGACCATCATGCTCGCTAATTTGATATTTTACCTCGCGGGCACGGCACGCGTATGGTCTCAGACCCACGAGGAGGAACTTACCAGCTGGGACATTTGTAAAGAGAAGCTGAAAGATTTGTTTGGCAAGCCTGTTGGACGTCAGTGCGCCGCCCAAAAAGACCTCGCTTCGCGTGTCCAGACGTGCACTGAATCCTACCTCATGTACATTCAGGACGTGCTCGCTCTGTGCTGCAAAGTGGATCCGAAGATGTCCAAAGCTGAAAAAGTTGCACATGTCATTAAGGGCATAGCAGATGATGCCTTCCACCTCCTTGTTTTCAAGAATTCTTCCACTGTGCAAGCCATTATTACCGAATGCCGGCGGTTTGAAGAAGCCAAGACTCGCCGCATTGTCCAGCCATTTCCCCGCCTTCCCAACACGGCTGCTACGTCCAGCTGCGAAGACCTCCGCAGGGCGCCCATGCCTGATCGCTCTGATGACGTCCTACGTATCATCCGACGTGAAATAGAAGCCGCATCTCCTTTCACAACCCTAACCCATGGCCCCGACAAGTGCCAGGCGACCGTCTCACTGATACAGTCCGTCGTGCGCCAGCAATTGGCCAACATTGGCTTAACCAACGCCTGCTCAGTTAATCGACCTGACTACACTCCGTCCAGCACTGTCATACGCACCCGCAGCCTGAATGCCCCAACGTGGTATCGCAATCCGGCTGAATGGCGCACTCCAGACGACAAGCCTATATGCTTCACTTGTGGCCCTATCGGCCATATTTCACGTCCCTGCCGGTGCTCGTGGATTTCGACCCCCTGGCCCTACCTCCCATCCCACGGCCCTCATGCTGCTCCTCGGTTCCCCCCACAAACGCAGCCAGTACATTCTGGCGACACTTCTCTGCCTACTCGCTCTAGCCGCTCTCCATCGCCACGTCGCCGCTTCTCGCGATCGCCCCCATCTCGCCGATCACCATCCCCTAACTCCTTCCGGTGCACCCTTCCGGAAAACTAACGGGTGCAGCACCTGGAGGTGTTGCTGCCAAACCGATCCGACGCAAAAATCCTCTTCTGACCTTGCCCACACATCGGAACCTCATTGAAGTGAACGTGGATGGTGTACCTGTTACGGCTGCGATTAACACTGGCGCGCACGTATCTGTGATGAAAGCTCAGCTTCGGAATCGTCTGAAGAAAGTCCTCACTCCTGCTCCGTCGCCTGTGGTCCAAGTCGCCGACGGTGGAACACCAGCCGTTATTGGCATGTGTCCGGCTGGCGTGAGTGTCGCCGGACATCATACTTCTGTTTTATTCTATGTTCTAGAGCACTGCCCTCACGACCTCATTCTGGGCCTTGACTTTCTGTCTACACATTCCGCTTTGATAGACTGTTCTGCTGGTGTTGCGCAACTCGCTCTACCTGCTGCTATTGACTCTCCCGATAGTGCTCCTATACGGCTATGTTCCACAGAGCATATTCGCCTCCCACACCGTGCCGTTGCCTACATAGATGTCTCCCCCGTTCCACCTATACCTGACGGTGACTACATCGTATCCCCTAATCAGGATGTCCTGCTCTCGCATAACGTCGCTTTTCCTCACACCGTCATTACCATTTCGGACAAGGCGTCCTGCCTTCCACTTGTGAACTTTGGACTTTGTACACAAGTACTCCCGCGCGGAATATCCCTGGCGCAAATAACGCCGGCCCGAGACTACAACATTTCGACTTTAACTTGTAACAGCTCATCGTGTTCAACTCTTGCTTCGCCCCCTGTCCCTTAAGACTTGAATGCCCTAACAAAAATGATTGCTCCCGACCTTCCGCCCCAGCGTGCTAATTTTTTTTTACTCATACTGTTGGCCTGTCGGCCGTTACAGGGTGGGTCAAAGCAGCACTTCAAATACATGGTATTACAATAATACATATAGCACAAAAATAAAACAAGTCATTAGCAGTGTTTCGGCACTTAGTACAGTACATGACTAAGGCAATACATGAATAGTGTTTTAACAGGTGAACATAAGCGAACAAAGAAGATACATAAGCGAAATATTCTGCAGATACTCCGATCAATATGACTATAAATGCAGTGTTAATAAACAAGGTCATACATCCCCACCCTCAAAAAAAAAAGAAAAAAAAAAGAGGTGAACAAGTATACGTGCGTGCATCTTTCAATGTTGATTAAGCTTTTGTCAAATTCCTCCACACTGATGCTTTCTCGCGTTAACACCGGTAATTCATTCCATTCTTTAATGGTTCTTAGGAAGAAGGAAAATGCGTAAGCGTTAATGTGCATCTCAGGTATTTGGAAAGTATTATATTTGCTTTTCCGTAGTGTTCTACCTTGTCGTGCTATCAAATACTGTTCGCTATTGATGTTGAATGTGTTTTAGTGAGAAGAAAAGAGAACTTTAACCTAGCTTTGCGCCTGCGTTCAGCGAGCGTAGGCAAGTTCAGCAAACCGAGCATTTCGGAGACTGAATCCGTACGAGAATAACGCGATAGAATAAACCTTGCTGCTCGACGTTGAACTCTTTCCAGTCTCTCAATCCACCCTGACCGATAAGGGTCCCAGATTATGCTGGCATATTCTAACGTGGGTCGAACGTACGTTAAATAAGCCGTTAGTTTTACTGACTGTGAGGCTAACTGCAATTTCCGTCGCAAGAACCAAAGCTTCTTTTCCGCAGTTTGGCATATTTTTGTAACATGGTTCGACCAGCTTAAATTCGCGGATATATGTATGCCTAAGTATTTCAGCATGTCAATCGTGGCAAGCACCGAAGAATCCACTGTGTAAATGAAATCAAAAATATGATTTATTTTATTCGTTATGCGCAATACAACAGTGATACTCTCATTTATTTTCATTTTCCATTTATCACACCATCTTTCTATAGCCCTAAGAGCGTCATTGAGCAATTTCTGATCTACTGTGCTATTAATTTCTTTGTGTAGTAAGCAATCATCGGCGAAAAACCGCACCGTGATACCTTCGTCAATTGCAGAGGAAATGTCATTAATATATACTAAAAATAGTACAGGATCTAAGACAGACCCCTGTGGGACACCAGACGTTACGTTCAACGGCTTTGATTTAATGTGTTCCATTTCTACGTATTGGGTGCTGCCCCGGAGGTACGCGGTTATCCATTTTACTATTTTCGCGTGTATTCCTATATTAGTGTACTCTATTAGTGTACTTTATTCCTATATTAGTGTACCACTCTGTCGAATGCTTTCGACAGATCAAGACAGACGGCATCTATCTGTTTCTTATTGTTTAATGCGCTGGCAAAGTCATGGATTGTTTCAAGATGCTCTGTTGTTGTGAAAAGGCGCTGTCGGAATCCGTGTTGGTTGGGAAAGAATGAGTTCGCATTTTCAATGTCCATGTAAATTGACTTGGCTACAACATGTTCTAGGAGCTTGCAGCAGACGCAGGTCAGCGATATTGGACGATAATTTTCAATTATCTGTCTATCTCCAGATTTGTGCACAGGTATAACCTTTGCCGTAAGCCAGTCATCAGGGAGTCGGCCTTCCGAAAGTGACGCGTCAAACATAATATTTAAGTAATGCGCCACCCATTCCGCATACCTGCGCAGAAATGCGTTGGGTATGTCATCGGGGCCTACCGATGTTTTGATGTCAATGTTTACTAGAAGAACTACAATTCCCTCATACGAGACTTCAACGTCTGGCATCTTTTCCTAGCGAAGCGATGGGGACAGTATGGATTCGGTACTGGATTGTGATGGAGCAGAAAAAGACTGGAAGAACTCGTTGTAAGAAGAAGCAATCACTGCAGGATGAGTAACTACAGTGTTATCGACTACAATGCTATGCGACTCGTTGTCCTTTTTCGACATGTGACACCAAAATTTATCGGGAGATAACCTCATGAAATCTGTCAATGTTTCTTTGTAATATTTACTTTTAGCTTCAGTAATCATAGAACGCAGTGGTGCAGACAACTCAGTTATTTTTGCGTGGTCTTTTGCTACTTTCCGTCTCTGGCGGCTTTTGCGACGTTTTAGTTGGATGATTTCCCTGTTGATTCAAGGGTTCCGT
Organism: Dermacentor andersoni; assembly: GCF_023375885.2. Classification (NCBI taxonomy): domain Eukaryota; kingdom Metazoa; phylum Arthropoda; class Arachnida; order Ixodida; family Ixodidae; genus Dermacentor; species Dermacentor andersoni. The sequence goes on from NC_092816.1 coordinate 226,014,851, forward strand.
TTAGTTTTCTTTCTTTTATGAACCGGCACAAATTTGCTAATTCAACAGAAAATAATATGCTTGAACGATTGCCACATGGTATTGATATCACTTTGAGAATGAAAATTGTCCAGTGCAAATGACAAGTAGTCAATGAAACTTGTGTCATCAGCTTCCAAAAAATTTGGAACATATATGACCACCTCTTTATATTTTCACTTTGTCTCGTTATGTGCTACCTGAACGAAGACAACTTCATGGTCTGAGATACCCTCCTCAACCGACACTTCAAACTGGTCAAAGCGCCCGTCAAGGAATACCAGATCCAGGATAGATGGACTTTCCCCTGAATTTCGCGTACTTTGACGAACAATTTGTGAAAGGTCATGGGAAAATGCAATGTCAAGGGGGAAATCGCAGTGTGCCTGTTCCCGCAATTCTGCGTGCGAATGTGTCCCAGTTAATTGCAGGTAAATTGAAGTCACTGGTTAGGAGTAGTCGGCAGTGGCGCTTTTTGTTTGCTTCTAAGTAACACTGTATTGACTCTAAGAATGAAAAAGGTGAGTTTGTGGGTCGGTAAATTGTACCGAGAAGGACTCATGACGTTCCAATATTCATTTCACACCAAAGACTCGTGTCCTGGGATACCGTTTAGTGTTTTGAATTCAATATTTTCTGTCATTATTATTGCAACGCCGCCTCCTTGAGACTGTCGATCCCGACGTGCTATCTTGTATCCGGGAGGTAATATCTCATTATTTTGAATCTCTGAGTGCAACCATGTCTCTGTGATCGTAACAACGTCCGGATCATAATTCACTAAAATGTACTCTAAGCCTGCAGTCTTATTCAGGATACTTCTAGCATTAAGTTAACTATAACTATTATTTTAAGTCATCTCTGCCTAATTTTATTACAAACGATCCAAGTAAATTTTGGAATTACATTGCCGAGAAGAAGAAACCAATATCCCAAATGACAATAAATGGACAGATGGTTACGGAGAAGGTTGAACTTGCTCATCACTTTAATATGTTTTTTCACAGTGTCTTCTCAACTCCCAGTAATTGTTCACGTAACTGCCCAGCGTACCAACCGTTTGATGTGAATTTTATATCGTATGCTGGTGTACTGTCTATGGTGCTGAACCTAAAACCGAAATGTTCAAGTGGGCCTGATAATATCCCTAATTTGTTTCTCCGTAGATATGCTGTAACCTTATCAAAGTTTCTTGTTATAATATTCCGTGCTTCATTATTGTCGTCTGAGTTACCGAATGACTGGAGAACAGCCCGAATAGCACCAATTCATAAAAAGGGAGACCGTCTACTTGCAGATAATTACCGTCCTATTTCTTTAACGTCATCATGCTGCAAACTCATCAAACATATCATAGCAAAAAGCATAACCACATATCTAGAAAAACATTCAATTTTAACTAAGTTCCAGCACGGGTTCAGAAGAGGGTATTCGACTGTCACACAGCTGGTCGCTGTAGTTCATTCGTTTGCATCAACCCTTGACAAGAACGGACAAACAGACATAATATTCCTTGACTTCCGTAAGGCATTCGATACGGTTCCTCATGGTAAATTAATCTTAAAACTTGAAAATGCAGGAATCCCTCAGATGTTTATCTCTTGGATTTCAGCTTATTTGTCTAACCGGAAACAATTCGTTGAGATAAATGGCGAAAAATCGGGCTGCCTTCCGGTCACATCGGGTGTTCCTCAGGGCAGTGTGCTCGGTCCTCTTCTTTTTGTTCAAATTATAATGATATTGTTAACACGGTTGAAGGTGGTGTACAGATTCGATTATTTGCCGATGACTGTGTACTCTTTAAAGATATTGTTTCTCTCCATGATCAAACTAGTTTATGTTGTAGTTTAAATAACATTCTTGCATGGTGCGGGTGCTGGGGAATGACACTAAGCACAGATAAAAGCGTACTACTGCGAATGACACATAAGAAATCACCCCTGCTTTATACATATAGGTTAGGTCCATCACCTCTTCGTGAAGTCACTAGCTATATATACCTAGGAGGGACCCTTAACAATTCCCTATCATGGAATGATCACATAACTAACACTTGCGCTTCAGCCTTCAGAAAACTATGCCTGCTGAGACACACACTTAAGAAAGCCCCACCTAACGTTAAAATGCTATGCTACATATCCCTGATTAGACCTAAGCTCGAATATGCTTGCATAGTTTGGGATCCATACACAAAAACTAATATCAATAGCCTTGAGAGAATTCAGAGAAAAGCGGTCAGATTTATATTTAACAAATTTTCCAGATGTGATTCCCCCACCGAACTTATGAAAATTAACAACCTTGAACCACTCGAGCATAGAAGAAAAAAACAGAGACTTGAATTCCTTAAACTACTTCACATTAACAATTTATCCCTTCACCCATCTGAACATTTATCGCAGTTATCGACCAGAACTACACGCCACCGCAGACATGATGCATTAACCCCTTACTTTGCAAGAACAAACACTTATAAGTTTTCTTTTTTTCCTAGAACTGTAACCGAATGGAATTGTATAAGTTGAATCTACTTCCTAATCTTGTTTCTCATTGTTCTGTTTGTTTTGTCAATCTGATTTTCTTTGTATGTACCATATGTCGCCCTCCCTGCTTGGACCACGTGTCCGCAGTATTCAATAAATAAATAAATAAATAAACTAGACGAAATTCATGATGCCCTCTCTGTTTCGGTCTGTCCTCGCTTACAGCTGATAAAGTACTCTTATTACGCCTTAGCTTGACTCGACGGTTTTTTTCGTCGTCCCAACTGTACATATCACCATCGATGAACATTTTATCATAGTCAAGACGCACGCGCTGTCTTTGTTTTCGTTCATCCTGCGCAGAATTCCAAAAAAGCTTGCGTTTGGTAACTGTTTCCTTGCTGTAGTTATCAACAATAGATATGCCAGTTCCCTTCAGTTTTTTACAGTTTTTGTATACTTTTGACTTTTCTCTGGAATCGTAAAGCTTTAGAATAACAAGTCGCGGCTGCTTGCTCTGCCGTTTCCCGATCCTATGCATTCGTTCAACTGTGTGCACAGTTACGTTCAGCTGTTTGTCAAACAAATCGGTAAGCACTTTTGTAGATAGGTGTTCTGCTGTTTCTTTTTCGCCCTCCGGAATTCCGAAAACCATGAGGTTATTTCGTCTGCTTCTATCTTCCAATGACACAAGCCTATCGTGCAGCGTTTTTACAGACGCGTTCAGGGTTTTGTTTGTCTTACGTCAACTCAGCTATCACTTTGGCTTGGTCCCCAACAGCCTGCACCGTCTTCTCAAATTATTTTATTCTCTCGCTCAAGGCGGCTAAATCTGTTTTGATGGCTTGTTGCCCGTCAAGCAGTTCTTTCAAGAACGTTGCTGTGTTAGGACCTGGATTCGTCTCGATGTCACCAGATAACAATAGACACAGAGAAGCGAATGACAAATAAAGCACTTTTGGGCATGGCAGCGCTACAATGAAGCGATTATCATTCTTGTAACCATAATACGAATAGAAACCTACCTGTTCAAGGAACAGAAGACGAGTTACAGGTGACATGGCTTCTGCGGTGCCACCATGCCCACTGATGCATACTGCTGAATCCGCTGCTTTTATAGGACAGGACGAAGTTCCCGTGATGCTTCCATAGTATCTGGTGCCGAGGGTGTCGCTGACAGGCACTTCCTAGTCGAAGATGGCCATATCAGGAACGGATCCAGCGATGCACGTGTTGTATGGGTTCTCATGGCCAGATGCGCAGATCAACAGGACCTGTTCAAGGAACAGAAGACGAGTTACAGGTGACATGGCTTCTGCGGTGCCACCGTGCCGACTAATGAACTGCGTTGCCTCCTTGCCTCATACTGGGATATAGGGATGGATGGATGTTATGAGCGTCCCCTTTGGAACGGGGCGGTGGGTTGCGCCACCAAGCTCTTGCTACTATGCTGCCTAATATCCTACCTAGGTTAACCTATGAAAAAAGAAAAAAAACACTATGAACTACCGCGTCCAAACTTTCTGATCCCCTATTGCGAATTGGGCTTTTGTACGTCTCCGTCTTTTGTCGTTTCCCTACTTTTCTTCCACCAATCCTCCAATCGCCTCTTACTAATGTCTATTGCGGACCTGTTTGCTTTACCACTGCTCCCGCTGAACCCAAGGGCTTCAAGGAGGCCAGTGGTGCCTAAATCTACCGCTGGGTAGACGTCTTCACATTCTAATAAAATATGCTCCGTCGTTTCCCTAGCTTTACCGCAGCAAGCACATGCTTCTTCTTCCTTCTTATATCTCGCTTTATAGGTGCGTGTTCTAAGGCATCCCGATCTCGCTTCGAAAAGTAATGAGCTTCCCTTTGAGTTATCATAAATGGTTTCTTTCCTGATTTCGTTTTTTCCTCTTAAGTAGTTACTCATGGCAGGTTTCTTTTCCATTGCCGCCTCCCATGAGATTAATTCAGCCTCTCTGACTTTTCGCTTGACCTTCCTTGTTGCTGTGTTGCCCACCCCACAGGCCGCATACTTGCTGGTAAGCTTCCTAGTTCTTTTCCTCCACTGTGAATCAATGTTTTGCCTGTACAGATACCTGAGCACTCTCCCAGCCCATTGACTTTCTTCCATATTCCTCAGCCGTTCTTCATACTCAATTTTACTGCGAGCTTCCCTCACTTCAAAAGTAGTCCAGCCCATATCCCCCTGCACAGCTTTATATGTAGTCTTCCCGTGAGCGCCCAATGCGAGCCGCTCACGGGATCACTGATCACCACGCTCTGTGTTGGCTTTCGTCCTATTCGACCTAGGAGAGCGCCCTCTAGGACAAACATCTGCCGTAAAACATCGAATAAACACCGGTGATGCGGGCCCGATCCATCGGCAACCCTACCGCGTCTCACCTACTGAGCGACAAATCATCCAACATGTAGTTGACAAGACGCTTTGTCGAGACGTCATCGAACCTTCTTGCAGTCCATGGGCATCCCCTGTTGTACTAGCTAAAAAGAAGGACAACAGTTGGCGATTTTGCGTGGATTATCGACACCTCAACAAGGTAACCAAGAGGGACGTCTATCCGCTACCACGCATTGACGATGCCCTGGATTGCCTGCATGGAGCGCAATATTTTTCCTCCATCGACCTTCGCTCCGGCTACTGGCAAATTGCCGTCGACGACATGGACCGCGAGAAGGCAGCATTTATTACTCACGAGGGCCTGCATCAGTTCAAAGTGATGCCTTTCGGTTTATGTAATGCCCCGGCCACATTTGAACGAATGATGGACGCCCTCCTACATGGTTTCAAGTGGTCTATCTGCCTCTGTTACCTGGACGACGTGATTGTTTTTTCTCCGACTTTTGCGACACACCTCGAACGCCTATCGACGATCCTATCTGTTTTCCGTCAGGCGGGGCTACAATTAAATTCGTCCAAGTGCCACTTCGGTCGTCGGGAAATCTCTGTGCTCGGGCATCTCGTCGATTCTTCTGGTGTACGCCCTGATCCCGATAAAATATGGGCAGTGAAAGACTTTCCCGTGCCAACATGTGCCAAGGTTGTTCGCAGCTTCTTGGGCCTTTGCTCCTACTTCCGTCGGTTTGTCCCAAATTTTGTGAACGTTGCGCGCCCTCTCCCTCAGCTCCTCAAGAAAGACGCCGCATTCATTTGGGGTTCTGAGCAAGCTGGTGCTTTCACCGAGCTGATTGGGCTGCTTACGTCCCCACCCATTCTCGCTCATTTTGATGCGTCAGCTCCAACAGAAGTCCGTATCGATGCCAGTGGCCACGGTATTGGCGCTATCTTGGCACAGAAACAACAAGGGCGAGAACGTATTATTGCCTACACCAGCCGCCTTCTTTCCTCTGCTGAGCGCAATTATTCCATCACCGAACGCGAGTGTCTGGCTCTCGTTTGGGCAGTGGGTAAATTCCGCCCCTATTTGTACGGCCGCCAATTCAGTCATCACTGATCACCACGCTCTGTGTTGGCTTTCGTCCCTCAAAGATCCTTCAGGGCGTTTTGGCTGCTGGGCTCTGCGCCTTCAAGAATACAACTATTCAGTTGTATACAAGACCGGCCGGTTACATCAAGATGCGAACTGCTTTTCGCGCCATCCTGTTGACCCTCCTGACGTTTCTGCGGCCGGCATACCTGTCACCGTTCTCTCTTCGGCTACTTTTCGGGATATTAGAGCCGAACAACGTCGGGACGCCTCCTTACAAGACCTTATTCAACGGCTCACTTCAACGACGCCCGATCCTTCCCTTCGCATGTTTGGACTCCAAGATGGTATATTGTACCGCTCTAACATGCGCCCGGACGGCTCTGCCCGACTCTTCGTTATGCCTGAGCATCTGCATCAGACTGTTCTCGCACAGCTTCATGATGTCCCGACTGCCTGTCACCTTGGCGTGTCGCGGACCTGTGACCGCGTTCGTCGGCGCTTCTATTGGTCTGGTCTATACCGTGACGTCTGCTGTTATCTCGCTGCGTGTGACCTTTGTCAATGACGCAAAAAGCCGACCACACTCTCTGCTAGTCGCCTTCAACCACTTGACGTACCATCAGAACCATTCTTCCGTGTAGGTGTTGATCTTGTAGGCCCTTTTCCTACTTCTGATTCGGGAAACAAGTGGATTGCTGTAGCAAGAGACTACGCCAGCCGATATGCATTCACACGGGCTCTTCCGACAAGCTGTGCAACCGACGTCGCCGACTTCCTCCTAGAGAACGTCATCCTTCACCACGGCGCCCCTCGACAGCTCCTCACCGACCGCTGCCGCTACTTTCTTTCTATAGTTGGCAACGACATTCTGCACTCGTGCGCGACTAAACACAAACTTGCTACTGCTTACCATCCACAAACGAACGGTCTAACCGAGCGCCTTAACCGCATCCTTACTGATATGCTGTCCATGTATGTCTCTGCTGACCATCGCGACTGGGACATTGCGCTGCCGTTCGTTACTTTCGCCTATAATTCGTCTCGCCATGATACCGCCGGCTTCTCTCCATTCTTCCTCTTGTTTTGCCGCGACCCTACGCTACCTTTCGACGCCGTTCTGTCTGCTAGCCTGAATTCCACGTCCGAGTACGCCCGTGAATCCATACTCAAAGCTCAAGAAGCACGCCATATTGCCCGACGTCGACTTGTGGAGTCACAGTACAATCAGTGGCGCTTATATGACGCCTGCCATCGTGACGTCCATTACACACCGGGCACCCTGGTTTTCCTTTGGTAGCCATCGCGACGCGTTGGCCTCTCGGAGAAGTTACTTTCACGCTGCTCTGGCCCTTACCGTGTTTTGCGTAAAGTAGCTGACGTCACGTACGTAATCGCCCCTCTTGAGCCAACCGTGGCTCAGCATCGCCCCGACGTGGCCCACGTCGCGCGTCTTAAGTTGTATCACTCGCCCGCCTCCTAACCAGCAGCGAGCCGGTGCTTCCGCCGCCGGGAGTCATGTGACACGCTGACGAAGAAGATATTGTAAGCTTGGTCGGAAGAAGACGACGCTCTGTACTTCGCGCGCTGTCTACCATCTTGTCAGCCGCTACGATTATTGTAAATATTGACACGTGTACTTATCTTTATCGGGCGACCACGTTTCGCCGCCTAACAAATGCAATCGCACAGCGCGGGACGCGCCTGCATGTATCCGAAGTTTCTGGAGAGTTATCGATGCTTCTACCCGGCTGTCTGTTGTCGCCGAACCTTGTTTTATCTGATTTAAACGTGTGACGCGAATGGTGTAGAACTTTGTGGAAGGCACGCGGGTGCGAACGATTAGTCTGGAACATTCGACGACTGCTGTATAAAAGCCGACGCGCTTGACCCGCTGATCAGATTTTCGACGATCGCCGACCGTGTTCGCCGCTATCGTTGTGCCATAAGTCTAGCATGTCTTGTGGGCACAGGTTCGCCCAATAAAAGTTACTTTGTCGTTCACAGTATTGCTACTGTGTTTTTCTACGTCACCACCACGGGACATCTTGTGGAGGTGCTTTAGGTTCATGTACCGGACGCCCCCGACAAGCCGTTTTTCAAGCCCGGACCGCAAAGAGAACACCAACGTAGTCCCGGACCATCGCGCAAGCCGCCGTCTTCAACAGCTGCCCCCGGAGCACGGACTTCTACCTGAGAAGACCAAGAAGATCGTGGCCAAAGCAACCCCAATGGCAGCCCCAGTGTCCCCCATCGTGCTGCAGCAGCCCAGGGAACCACCGACGTTCCGCGGTTCCACATTTGAAGACCCTGAAAGCTGGCTGGAAGCGTATGAGAGGGTCGCTACGTTCAACAGCTGGGCAAGCGACGACAAGCTGCGACATGTCTATTTCGCATTGGCGGACGCCGCCAGGACGTGGTTCGAGAATCGACAAGCCACCTTGACGACGTGGGACCTGTTCCGAAGCGGCTTCCTGCAAACATTTACAAGCGTCGTGCGAAAAGAGCGAGCCCAAGCTCTACAGGAGACCAAAGCGCAGCTGCCGAATGAGACGATCGCGATCTTCACTGAGGAAATGACCCGTCTGTTCCGCCACGCCGACCCCGAAATGTCAGAGGAGAAGAAAGTCCGCCTACTGATGCGTGGTGTAAAGGAGGTACTTTTCGCCGGAATGGTAAGAAGCCCACCGAAGACCGTCGACGAGTTTCTTCGTGAGGCGACGAACATCGAGAAGACACTGGAATTGAGGAACCGGCAATTCGACCGACGCACCAAGCCAACAATCTACGGCGGCGTTCAATCAGTGGCCGCCGACGACCTGTGCGATCCGTCGCCCAGCGCAGCTCCCCGAGGAAGACAGACGTTTGGCGCGCCCCTGACCACCGCCCGCTCTGCTACCACTGCGGAGAAGCCGGCCATGTGTACCGCCGATGGCCATACCGGGAGATGGGACTGCGAGGTTTCGCCTTTAACGCGCGGCGACCACAGATTGGCGAACGACCTCGCGATATCGCCGACTATCTCGCCGCCACTCAGTCGAGCCCTCGATGACCGTCCCGTTCGCCGTCACCAGGCCGCTACCTGTCGCCGTAGAATCGATCATACACCAGCCCAGCCCGGGGCCGCTCTGCGAGCCCTTATCCGGAAAACTAAAAGCAGCAACCGATGGAGGTGCGGTTGCTGTTTGTCGAACTGACGAAGATCCTCCGCCGCCGACGAAGACACCGAAGAAACTACCTCGACGACATAACGACACGCCGCCGTCCCGACAAAATCAGGAAGCCAAGACTACACCGATGAAAGACTACTTGACGACGCTACGTTCCAACTTCAGTTCAACACGACGTATCCGTGATCCGACACCAAGATCTAACTGTGACGCAAGACAAAGAACCAACGACCTCGACGTACTTCTCGACGGCCACGCAGTCACCGCCTTAGTAGACACAGGGTCCGATTACTCCGTCATGAGCGGACCCATCGCCGCCCAGTTGAGGAAAGTTAAGACTGCATGGGAAGGCCCTCAAATTCGGACTGTTGGAGGACACCGGATTGCGCCGACTCAGATCTGCACGGCAAGAATTACCGTTCATGAACGGCCTTACCCTGCCACCTTCGGTATCCTCAAACAGTGTTCACGAGACGTCATTCTCGGCATGGACTTCCTGAATCAACATGGCGCAGTCATCGACCTGAAGTCGAAATCGATAACGCTTTCGCAAGATCAAGCGATACCGCCGGAGAGCTGTCGTAGTCACCACGCCTTGAGTGTGCTCGAAGATCAAGTGAGCATCCCGCCGCGCTCCAGCATTATTATTTCCGTCAGCACCGAAACACCCGCTCACGTAGAAGGCGTCATCGAGGGCGACCAACATCTACTGCTCGACCGTCAAATTTGCGTCGCAAGAGGGATGGCTCGACTCCACGGAGGGCAAGTGGAAGTTATGCTAACCAACTTCAGCCAAGAGTTCAAGCACATCAATAAGGGCACGACAATCGCATACATCGAGGAAATTGTGGAAACCAGCAATGCCTTTGTCCTCTCGGATTCACCCGCATCTACCACGATGAGCATAGTCCCCGAACCAGACTTCGACGTGAATCCAAGTCTTCCTATGAGTAAGCAGCAACAGATCAGAAGTCTTCTCCGACGATACAAAGACTGCTTTTCGACGTCATCGAGGATTCGACAAGCACCAGTTGCAAAGCATCGCATAATAACCGAAGAGTGCGCTCGACCACTCCACCAGAGCCCTTACCGAGTTTCGACGCGAGAACGTGAAGCTATTAGGCAACAAGTCGACGAAATGCTGCGCGGCGACATCATCCAGCCGTCGAAAAGCCTGTGGGCTTCTCCTATAGTCCTGGTGAAGAAAAAGGACGGAACCCTACGCTTCTGCGTCGGTTATCGTCGACTGAACAAGATCACGAAGAAGGATGTGTACCCCCTTCCACGGATAGACGACGCATTGGATCGACTCTGCAACGCTAAATACTTCTCGTCGATGGACCTCAGGTCTGGCTACTGGCAAATAGAAGTCGACGAGAGAGATCGCAAAAAGACCGCCTTCATCACGCCAGATGGCTTCTACGAGTTCAAGGTCATGCCATTCGGACTGTGCTCGGCGCCTGCAACGTTTCAGCGCGTCATGGACACAGTGTTAGCAGGATTGAAGTGGCAGACGTGTCTTGTTTACTTGGATGACGTCGTTGTCTTCGCCGGAAATTTCGACGATCCCCTTAGGCGGCTCGCGACAGTGTTAGAAGCCATCAAGTCATCAGGGCTCACTCTGAAGCCGGAAAAGTGCCGCTTCGCTTACGATGAGCTTTTGTCCCTAGGCCACGTCATCAGCAAATCAGGAGTACGCCCCAACCCACAGAAGACAGCTGCCATCGGCAAGTTCCCGCAGCCAACCGACAAGAAGGCAGTGCGCAGATTCCTTGGCATGTGTGCCTACTATAAGCGCTTTGTCAAGGACTTTTCACGCATCGCGGAGCCGCTAACACATCTAACCAAATGTGATGTCGAGTTCAAGTGGGAAACGCCGCAGGCCAAGGCATTTCAAGAACTTAAACGACGCATGCAGTCGCCGCCGGAACTTGCACACTTCGACGAGGACGCCGATACACAAATCCACATTGACGCCAGTAGCCTAGGCCTCGGTGCCGTCCTAGTCCAGAGGAAAGAAGGACTTGAACGGGTGATATCGTATGCTAGCCGGTCACTGTCAAAAGCGGAAAGCAATTATTCTAAAACTGAAAAGGAATACCTCGCCATCATTTGGGCTACAGCTAAATTTCGCCCTTACCTCTATGGCAGCCCATTCAAAGTCGTCAGCGACCACCTCGCGTTGTGTTGGCTAACTAACCTAAAGGACCCTTCAGGACGGCTGGCGCAGTGGACCCTCAGACTACAAGAATATGACGTCACGGTAATATACAAGTCCGGAAGAAAACACTCCGACGCCGACTGCTTATCACGCGCCCCCATCGATCCCCCGCCGCAAGACGACGAGGACGACGACGCCTTCCTTGGGATAATAAGCGCGGAAGACTTCACTAAACAGCAACGAGCAGACCCGGAGCTAAAAGGCCTCGTCGAGTATTTGGAAGGGAATACCGACGTTGTCCCTAGGGCATTTAAGCGCGGGTTGACTTCGTTCACGCTACAAACCAACCTGCTCGTGAAGAAGAGCTTCTCATCAGTCCGCGCCAGCAACCTTCTTGTTGTACCGTCAGCGCTGCATCCAGAAATACTGCACGCCCTACACGACGATCCAACCGCTGGACACCTCGGATTTTCGCGGACGCTGTCGAGAATACAGGAAAGGTATTACTGGCCGCGTCTGACCGCCGACGTCACCCGTTACGTCAAGACATGCCGAGACTGTCAACGACGCAAGACACCACCGACAAGGCCAGCAGGATTACTACAGCCGATCGAACCTCCTCGCCGACCATTCCAGCAGATTGGGATGGATTTGTTGGGGCCGTTTCCGACGTCAATATCCGGGAATAAGTGGATCGTTGTGACGACGGACTATCTCACCCGCTTTGCTGAAACTAAAGCTCTACCAAAAGGCAGCGCAGCCGAAGTGGCGAAATTTTTCGCCGAGAACACCCTGCTGCGACATGGTGCCCCAGAAGTCCTCATCACCAACAGGGGAACGGCTTTTACAGCAGAGCTCACCCAAGCCATCATGCAGTACAGCCAGACAAGCCACAGGAGGACAACTGCCTACCATCCGCAGACGAATGGTCTCACGGAGCGCCTGAACAAGACCCTCGCCGACATGCTAGCAATGTACGTCGACGTCGAGCACAAGACGTGGGAGGCGGTCCTGCCGTATGTAACCTTCGCTTACAACATGGCGGTGCAAGAAACAACACAGATCACACCGTTTAAGCTGGTTTACGGCAGGAACCCGACGACGACGCTCGACGCCATGCTGCCCCACGTCACTGACGAAGAAAATGTTGACGTCGCTAGCTATCTCGAGCGCGCCGAAGAAGGCCGACAGCTCGCCCGCCTATGGATCAGGAACCAACAGAGGACCGACAGCCGACACTACAACCTCCGACGACGCTTCGTCGAGTACCAGCCCGGCGACCGTGTTTGGGTTTGGACACCGATACGCCGACGAGGACTGAGTGAGAAACTATTGCGCCGCCATTTCGGACCCTACAAGGTCATTCGACGTATTGGCGGACTGGACTATGAGGTCGTGCCAGACGGAATTTCGCATTCACAGCGGCGCCGCGCACGATCTGAAGTGGTCCACGTTGTGCGTCTGAAACCCTTTTTCGGACGCTGACGAACTTCCTTATTTTGTTGTTTTCTTTGCTACGGGTGTTTTTTTTTATTACTTTCGTTTGTATGCAGCATCGGGTCGATGCTTTTTAAGAGGGGGGTATTGACACGTGTACTTATCTTTATCGGGCGACCACGTTTCGCCGCCTAACAAATGTAATCGCACAGCGCGGGACGCGCCTGCATGTATCCGAAGTTTCTGGAAAGTTATCGATGCTTCTACCCGGCTGTCTGTTGCCGCCGAACCTTGTTTTATCTGATTTCATCGTGTGACGCAAATGGTGTAGAACTTTGTGGAAGGCACGCGGGTTCGAACGATTAGTCTGGAACATACGACGACTGCTGTATAAAAGCCGACGCGCTTTACCCGCTGATCAGATTTTCGACGATCGCCGACCGTGTTCGCCGCTATCGTTGTGCTATAAGTGTAGCCTGTCTTGTGTGCACAGGTTCGCCCAATAAAAGTTACTTTGTCGTTCACAGTATTGCTACTGTGTTTTTCTACGTCACCACCACGTGACAATATCCTGTAAATATGCGTGTGACTGTTTTTAACCCCGTAACAATATTTATGTAAGCGTTCTGTACTCCTTGATTACGTAATGCATCTGTCTGCTGGTATCTCTACTTAATCAAATGCGTTTTCGTAATCTTTGAAAGCCATATATAGAGGCTTATTGTACTCTGTTGACTTTTCGATTACCTGACTAAGGACAAGGATGTAATCCATTGTAGAGTATCCCTTCCTGAAGCCAGCCTGTTCCCTCGTTTCACTAAAGGCCAGTGTTGTCCTTATTCTATTGGAGAATATTTTGCTAAATATTGTTACGTAAGCTTAACTAAAGACGGGGGAAGAAGAAGATCGTGAGACGTTGGCTGCTGCGTGTTGTTACTAGTCAGCCATCTTAACCCCATTGACTCTGCTTGTATATACATTGTATATACATTCATGCAAACTGTGAGCATACGTCATAGTGTCTTATATTTCCAACATCCCCGTCACATATTGATGGAGATGCGGGGTACCACGGTTGGAAACGCAGCTCCGCAGTGGAGGTCGCATCACAGTCCTCACCATGAATGATGGTGAGCACTCGGGATCAACGCCGTTGCCGCCTCCAAAGTTACCATTGCCCGCTTCGTCAGTGCCCCCTTCGGTTCTGGTTGTGCAACCCAACGATCCCGGAACTTTCTGCGGGACCGATGGCGCCGACATTGAAGAGTGGGTTGCTATGTAGGAACGTGTGAGTGGAATCAACAGATGGGGCCACACGCTTATGCTAGCTAACCTGTTGTTCTACCTAAGAGGCACGGCAAATGTGTGAATCGATAACCATGAAGATAAGCTGACTGGCTGGGACCAATGCAAAGAGAAGTTAGCAGAGTTCTTTGGCAAAGCAGCCGCCCGTAAAATTACCGCAAAGCAGGAACAGGCCTCCCATGCCCAATCCCCCATGGAGTCCACGACGTATATCCAGGACGTGCTAGCGCTCTGTCGTAAAGCAGAGCACGAGAGGACAAAAGCTGAGAAGGTAGAGCATGGGCTCACGGGAATTGCTGACGACACCTTTAATCTGCTCATGTGAAAAATCTGCTCCACAGTTGATGCTATCATCAAAGAGTGCCGACAATCCGAGCAGGCCAAAAGCCGACGCGTAGTGCAACCGTTCACCAGTCTTCTCAATACTGCCGCAACGTCGACGTGTGAAGATCAGCCTGCACAGCGGCATGCATCGCCATCAGAGAACGGGGTGCGAATCGTTTGACGTGAAGTGGACGCGATGGCGCCCGCAGCTTCCTGTTCGCGTAGCCCTGATGCTACCCTTTCTTGAGTTCCCCTCATGCAAGCCATCCTTAGACAGGAACTTGAAAATATTGGCCTATTCTGTCTGTGCTGTCGCCAATCCCACTACCAACGAACGACCTTCTATTATTTTCGCTCCACACCGACGTTTCTCTCCGCCTTATCCCAACGCGACTGAGTGGACAACCGCGGACGCCCAGCCGATATGTTTCACCTGTCACCGCATTGGCCATGTCGCCAGATACTGTCGCAGCTCGTGGCCCGCCACACCTCGCATGCCGACCAACCTGAGCCGTTTTAATGGAAATGCCCGCAATGTTTTGCCCACCGCCGAGTCTAAGAGCGCCGACAACTCTTCTATTAAGACGTGGTACAGTCGCTCACCATCGCCGCTCGGGCACTAGTCTGATTCACCGCAAACGCGTCGCCCATCTTCCCGTTCGCCGCAGCCACGTGGCCTTTCATTCCCTGTGGCTTTTGGCCACGCACTTTCGGAAAACTAAGAAATGCACCGTTCGGAGGTGGTGCTGCATTGCCTACTATTGCAGTAAATCCTCTGTCCGTGCCCACAAGGAGAAGTGTAACCGACGGTAAAATAGACGGCGTATCTTACCAAGCACTCGGCGATACTGGAGCCTACTTTAGCTGATGAGTGCTAGCCTACGTAGGCGTTTAAAGAAGGTCCTCACCCCCACCGCTGTCCGAGTGATTCGTGCAGCCGATGGCGGCCTGCTGCTTGTTGGAAAGTGCACTGCGCAATTACGTATAGCCGGCCGCTCTACTTCTATTCTATTTGCTGTAATCGACAACTGCCCTCACGACGTTATCCTTGGATTGGACTTTTTGTCCCATCATTTCGCTCTCATCGACTGCGCAACCAGCGTTCTTCAGTTGGAACTGTCTCAAGTCGCCGATGCTCCGAGCACGGCTGCACCGTACTTGTGTTCTCTTCAAGATGTGCGTCTGTCACCTGAGGCAGTCACTAACGTCGCTTTGACTGCACAGCCACAGATTCCTGACGGTCAATATGTCCTTCGTGCCATCATCAACGTGCTTCTGAACCAGAAAGTTGCTGTTCCGCATACGCTGGTGGCGATAACTAATAACGGCGTCGTTCTTCCACTTATGAATTTCAGCCTGTGCCCTCAAGTGCTTCCAGGCGACATTTTCTTGGCCAGTGTTTCTAATGGTTCCGAATTTGACACTGAAAGTGGCAATGACAAGAGCGTTTTCCTAGCACCGATTGCAACTCGCAGCTCTGGTTCCCTAACTGATGACTTCGTGAAGATGATTGCACCTGACCTCACCTCTGCACAGGCCATGGACATACGTCGCCTCCTCGAATCGTACCTTTACATCTTTGACTTCGGCGAGAAGCCATTAGCACAAACATCTGTTCTTCAATACCGTATCAAGTTCGGAGACCCGAATCCTATTCGTCGGCGTCGCTATCATGTATCGCATGCTGAACGTCCAGTCATCCAATCAGAAGTGGACTAAATGATCTGCAAAGGGGTCATCGAACCATCAGCCAGCCCTTGGGCTTCGCCTGTTGTCCTTGTGAAAAAGAAAGATGGTACCTGGCGTGTTTGCGTTCATTATCGCCATTTAAATAAGATCACCCGAAATGACGTCTATGCACTACCATGCATCGATGACGCCTTGGACTGATTGCACGGAGCCAAATACTTCTCGTTCATTGATCTTCGATCCAGCTACTGGCAGATATCACTTGATGGATTGGGCTGCGAGAAGACGGCCTTCATCATACCTGATGGGTTATATCAGTTCAACATCATGCCCTTTGGCCTATGCAATGCTCCTGCGACATTTGAACGTATGATGGACTCTCTTCTGCGAGGCTACAAATGGACCACCTGTCTGTCATCTTGACGACGTTATTGTTTTTTCTCCCACGTTCAGCAACCGCCTTACGTGAATCGCTGCCATTCCTGCGGTCTTCCGAAAAGCCGGCCTCCAACTGAACTCCAAAAAATGTCAATTCGGGTGCCATCAAACTGCCGTGTAGGGACACCTCGTTGACGCATCCGGTGGACGACAAGATCCAGAAAAAGGTTACGCCGTTCACAGATTCCGTGTGCCACATTCTGCTTCATAGGGCTTGTGTTCTTATTTTCGCCGTTTCATCGAAAACTTCGCCGATATCGGTCGGCCTTTGAAAGATCTTCTAAAGAATTACACGTCATTATAATGGGGCCCGGAGCATGCTCACGCGTTTGCTGCTCTCATCAGGTATCTGGTCACCACTCTCATACTGGCCCACTTTGATCTATCTGAACCGACCGAAGGCCTCACTGATGCAAGTGGTCATGGCATCGGTGCTGTTTTCGCCCAACAGCAGAATGGTGCTGAGTACGTGACAGCTTACGCTAGCCGCCTGCTGGCACCTACTCAGAGAAATGAATCCATCGCCTAGCGGGAATGCTTGGCTTTAGTTTGGGCTGTCGCCAAGTTCTGGCCATATTTGTACGGTCGCAAGTTTTTGGTCGTTACAGTCCGCCACGCCCTCTGCTGACTCTTCCCTCCGGGACCCCACCGGACGGCTTAGTCGCTGGGCTTTTCGGCTCCAGGAATTTTCATTTGTTATCAACTATAAGTCTGGTCGTCTGCACAAGGACGCTGCCTGCCTCTCTCGTCACCCCGTGGATCCTCCCGATCCTGTTGAGCATGATTCGGTGACCGGGGCGATCGCTTTGACTTACGCGACCGACATGCGCGCTGAGCAACAACGCGACGCATCCTCACAGTCCATCATCTCCGCATTGCAATCTGGCAGCATGGACGGCACGTGCCGCATGTTTGCGCTGCATGATGGCATCCTCTACAGCCGCAATATCAACCCTGACGGCCCTGACTTGCTGCTTGTCCTTCCTCGTCGTCTGCGATCCGTCGTTCTCGAACAACTTCACGATGCATCGACGGTGGGACACCTTGGAGGTTTGCGCACATACGACCGTGTACGACGCCGGTTCTTCTGGCCGAGTCTCTACCGCTCGTCGTTATGTCCCAACTTGCGAATTGTGTCAGCGCCGGAAGAAACCTCCCCTGCCACCTGTCGGACCACTCCATCCAATTGAAGTTCCCTCTGAACCAGTCTTTCGCGTAGGCTTAGACCTACTTGGCCCATTTACGACGACGACTAGAGAGAATAAGTGGATCGCCGTCGCTGTTGATTACGCGACAAGCTACACGATTGCAAAGGCGTTGCCGACTAGTTGGGCATCTGATGTCGGCGATTTTCTCCGCCTACGCAAGCTACCGCAAGGGGAACATCTCTCCCGCGGCACTAGCGATCCTCACCAAATGCAAATCACCGGGACGGGCCGTTGAGCTCGTGTGGGTCCCGACTCACTCGCAAGTGGAAGGCAACGCACTCGCCGACCACTATGCCCGAGAACTGTCAATCCGGGCCGAGGACGAGCCAGAGCTACCGCACCCCGTGACAAGCTACAAAGAAATCGCGCAAATGTACAGAAGCGGCAGATGTAGGCTTCCCCGTCCGCATCCGCAACTCAGCCGACAGCAGCAAACGATCTTGCGACGCACGCAAGCGGGGTCGCTAGCGCATGCCGTGCTCTTGCACAAGATGTTCCCAACAGAGCATGACACTTTATGCCCTTTTTGCAGACGGCCAAAAGGCACTCTAGCACACATCCTTGCAGAGTACACTAAGCTCAAGAACCCCCCACCATCCCTACCCCCCACCCTCCCCAGCCCCAACCCCCCCGAGCGATGGGAGACCTTGTTGTCTAGCCCCGACCTACCGACCCAGCTCGCGCTGGCGGCTAGGGGCCAGGAACTGCTGGACGCATATGGGACCTGAGAATAAGGTTCCACCCCATCTGGTGCCAGCGCGTACCAACCGTCACTAAGGGCTCAGTTCAAAAGTTGATTCTCTCTCTCTCTCTTCGCTCTCTAGGACGGTGCACCTCGACAGTTACTTACAGACCGTGGCCGCTCGTTCTTGTCTCGAGTTGTGGACGGCCTTCTCCGTTCTTGTGCCACTGAGCACACGCTGTCAACCGCCTACCACCCACAAACCAACGGTCTTACACAACGTCTCAACCGAACACTCTAAAAGATGCTGTCGATGTACGTTTCCAACGATCACTGCGACTGTGACGCCACGCTGGCCTACGTGACATTCGCCTATAACTCTTCCCGACATGACAGCTAAGGAAATTCATTCTTTTACCTGTTGTATGGTCGCGACCCTACTTTTCCCTTTGACAGCACACTACTTTCTGTGCCACGCGTTGCCACTGAGTACGCCCGTGAAGTCATCGATCGCGCTCACAAGGCGCGTCAAGTCGCCCGATCTCGTTTATTAGCCTCGCAGCATCTGCAAAAAGAGCGTTACGACCGGTGCCATCTGGGTTTTCAGTTCGCCCCAGATGCTTGGGTGCTGCTTTGGTCACCATGTCGCCGGGTTGGCCTCTCCCAGAAGCTTCTCTCTCGCTACACAGGGCCACGATGTTAGATGTAACCACGATGTTAGAACCATTGAAAAATACTATGCCGTGCCACCCACCGTGATCATTAAAACCCGTATACCGCGGATAATTCAAGCATGCTTTCAGGCATTCGAGATATATTAAATGGATTTAAACTGACTCTACCAACATGCCTCGCGCTCACTTTCTAATGGGAGGCCCCCCCCCCCCCCCCCCCCGAACCAAAAATCAA
This sequence comes from Dermacentor andersoni, assembly GCF_023375885.2. NCBI lineage: Eukaryota > Metazoa > Arthropoda > Arachnida > Ixodida > Ixodidae > Dermacentor > Dermacentor andersoni. The sequence goes on from NC_092816.1 coordinate 226,034,112, forward strand.
AATTGCAACGCTAAAGTAAGAGAAAGCGTGGCAGAACTAAACGTAACAGCGCAAACATCTAAGACGCGCTACAAAAAGAAAGACAGGACACACTCGTGCTGACTAACAACTTTCTTCCTTTCGTCGTCGATGCATATATATACCTAGGCCACATAATCGCGCAGGCGGAGAGAATACATTACTGTCATCTGCCAACTTATCGTACACGTAAACGTAGGAAATCAAATTCTGATTGGTGCAGGGACAACGATGTGTCACTAATGCAATTATTTCCTTGTCTTTTTATGTGGTAGGCCTCTAAGGCAAGCCGCGCATGTTCATTCTTGCTTTTTCCAAGAATTATCGTCCGATCAAGTCGCGCCTCGCAATTGCTGCAAGAGTTTATATGCGCAACCAGGTGCGCTCCTTTATCTACATTTTTGTTTACTTTTTGCGCATGTTCCCTGAGTCGCTCATTGACGCAACGCCCTGTCTGGCCAACGTATGTCTTACCACATGAGAGTGGAATGCCATAAACCACGCCGACAGCGCACCACACGTATGAGGCATCATGCCGAATTTGGCATCCTCCTCTGTTCTCTCCGCAGGTGCGGGAACATAGCTTTGAAAGCTTGTTTGGCGCAGAAATTGCCAAAGGAACGCAATGCCTGCACGCAACTTTCTTGAGTTGATGGGTCACCTTATATATATAAGGGACCACCGCAGGCCTTCGTGTTTCACGTTCGGCGGCCGGCCTTTTTGTGGTTTTCCTTCTCTGGATTAGAGCTTCAACCACTGCAGTCAAAAGCGACATAGGGAACCCAGCTGCCAAACGTCGGCTGATCTGATTGTCAAAACTTTCTTGCATCTTGTGCACACAGGAACTCTTAAGTGCCAATTCTATACATGACGATGCAATACCTCTTTTCACAGTCTTCGAGTGCGCAGACCTGAAGGACAACAGTTCCTTTTTCGCACGGGGTTGATACGCCCAACACACATGGCGTTCACAGAATTCAAGCTTCAGTTCCAAGAACTGCAATACGCTGTTTTGTGGACTCTCGTGGGTAAACATAAGACCTTGTCCATGTACCTTAAAATCTTCTAAAACCTTATTGATCGTATCCTGGTAGGACGAGTCAAGCGATAAAAATACAAAAAAATCATCGACATATCTAAAAACTTTTAAAACTTTCCGCTCAATAAAAGCATGGTCTAAAGAATTATCCACACTAGACAAAAAAATATCCACAAGGACGGGAGCAACACATGATCCAATACAAATACCATTCCGTTGTATCAATCAAGAAGACCGCGATCTCTGCCTTCTTGAAGGTGTCGAGCGTTTGGAAAAGGTAGTACCTAAAGGACCTTCACGCTGTTCTGATGTCAGTGTTCGACGAACGTTGTCTTTCCTAAAAGATAACGAACTGAGCCTTTTGGAAGCAGATAAAGAAGGTGGGTTTGTTGTCGTCGAGAAGGGCATCTTTAACGAGAAAGCGTTGCAGGCTGTGCTAAAGAACTTTGTTCCTATTAAGAAAAGTGCAGTTAGGATAAAACAAAGTTTGTTGACTTTTGTAAAAAACTGGAATTGATGCCGCTTGCAAAAAGCATAGAGAAAAGTAGAGGCAAGTGCCTATCGGTATTTCTTATGGCTAAAAACCACAAGCCAGATTCACCATTCAGGACCATTATTAGTGAATCTGGTTGTTGGCAGAAGAATGTGAGCCAATTCCTGCAAAAGAACTTAAAGTTGCTAACAGTGAACGACCCTTTCCGAACAAAGAATTCGAATGACGTGGTGCAGTTCTTGCGTGGGAATAAGGATGTAGGTTATGGTTTTTCTGTTGATGTTGAAGATTTATTTTATTCAGTTCCACAGTGTCAATTCCTGTCTTCGGTACATGAATGTATTGAGTATAGTGGTATGATCTCGTTCCAGAATCATGCCGGACTTTCAGTGGGAAATTTTTTAAGTCTTTTAGAATATTACCTTAGAGCTACTTTTATTGTTTTTAATGACCAACCGTATTTACAAGAGAATGGTATTTGTATTGGATCACGTGTTGCTCTCGTCCTTGTGGATATTTTTTTGTCTAGTGTGGATCATTCTTTAGACCATGCTTTTATTGAGCGGAAGGTTTTAAAAGTATTTAGAGATGTCGATGATTTTTTTGGTATTTTCATCGCTTGACTCGTCCTACCAGGATACGATCAATAAGGTTTTAGAAGATGTTAAGCTACATGGACAAGGTCTTATGTTTACCCACGAGAGTCCACAAAACAGCGTATTGCAGTTCTTGGAACTGAAGCTTGAATTCTGTGAACGCCATGTGTGTGGGGCGTATCAACCCCGTGCGAAAAAGGAACTGTTGTCCTTCAGGTCTGCGCACTCGAAGACTGTGAAAAGAGGTATTGCATCGTCATGTATAGAATTGGCACTTAAGAGTTCGTGTGTGCAAAGATGCAAGAAAGTTTTGACAATCAGATCAGCCGACGTTTGGCAGCTGGGTTCCCTATGAAGCTTTTGACTGCAGTGGTTGAAGCTCTAATCCAGAGAAGTAAAACCACAAAAAGGCCGGCCGCCGAACGTGAAACGCGAAGGCCTGCGGTGGTCCCTTATATACATAAGGTGACCCATCAACTCAAGAAAGTTGCTTGCAGGCATGGCGTTCCTTTGGCAATTTCTGCGCCAAACAAGCTTTCAAAGCTATGTTCCCGCACCTGCGGAGAGAACAGAGGAGGATGCCAAATTCGGCATGATGCCTCATACGTGTTGTGCGCTGTCGGCGTGGTTTGTGGCATTCCACTCTCATGTGGTAAGACATACGTTGGCCAGACAGGGCGTTGCGTCAATGAGCGACTCAGGGAACATGCGCAAAAAGTAAACAAAAATGTAGATAAAGGAGCGCACCTGGTTGCGCATATAAGCTCTTGCAGCAATTGCGAGGCGCGACTTGATCGGACGATAATTCTTGGAAAAAGCAAGAATGAACATGCGCGGATTGCCTTAGAGGCCTATCACATAAAAAGAAAAGGAATTAATTGCATTAGTGACACATGGTTGTCCCTGCACCAATCAGAATTTGATTTCCTACGTTTACGTGTACGATAAGTTGGCAGATGTCAGTAATGTATTCTCTGCGCCTGCGTGATTATGTGGCCTAGGTATATATATGCATCGACGACGAAAGGAAAAAAGAAGTTGTTAGTCAGCGCCAGTGTGTCTCCTGTCTTTCTTTTTGTGGCTCGTCTTAGATGTTTGCGTTGTTACGTTTAGTTCAGAAGTATGTACCAACTAGGCTCAAATGAAGTGTTACTGAGATAGTTTGCAGAAGCACACACACAATAAGAAAAAGAAAAGAACGTAACGACAACAGTTGCAAAGTAATATGCAGATTTTCATCAAGTAAAAAAATTTTCGTTTTCGCGGGTGTCTGTTTGTACTGCTGTAGATCACAAGCATGTATCCGCAACTGCTAAATTGCATGCATTGCAAGTTTGGCGCCACACGGGACGTCTATAGGTTTCCCGAGCAAAGTGTAGAAACAATGTCTGACTGATCGCAGCTAGAAGCTTATTCTGTAGCGTAAAGGAGGCGTCGTATAAGCGCTTTCCATCCATAGAGCAGAGCCGTATGCGCACGTGCGTTTCCGGAACTACGAGGCCAGAACCATTTAGAAATCGTTATGACATTAAGACGTTTGCAGGGACAACATGGCCACAATTAGTACATGACCGGGGTAGTTGGAGAAGTATGGGAGAGGCCTTTGCTCTGCAGTGGGCGTAACCAGGCTGATGACGATGAAGATGTATTAAGTTACCCATCGCGATCAAGAAAACACATCTATCGCGAATACATCAAATGAGTTTTTAGGCACGTAGGGCCCTTCAGCCTGTACTTGTCGGCGATAAGGTAGCCTCGCTCGCCTACGGGATTATCTGACTGATCTATCGGATCTGGGTTGCCATAGTCGGAAGTTCGAATCATTCTAAAGGTTTCTTCATTTTTTTATGTGATCATGGGGAGCTTGAAATACACCTACTCTATTGCACAACTTCTGCTGGCTTGGAGTGACGCCTGTCAACGGCAACAAATGCCGAGAGCGAGTGGGGCTATACTAATCGAGTTACCACTAAATTAGGAACGCGCACAAAGGTTCGACAAGACACTCCTTCACCATATGAGGAAATGGCCACCCTGGTGCAGTATTCAGCCAACCCCTCCCAAATGCCTAACTCAATTACCCAATGGCCGTCATTTCCCAGCAGCTGCGGAGCACCTGTTCAAGGAGGCGGTCAAAACTGTGATGCAACAGAGGGGGCTACGAATCTCTGTATCCGGGCAGGCCGCCAATGGAAACTGAACCTTGCAACGTTTAACGCCCGAACCCTCTCGACTTAGCCTAGCTTAGGAACTATGAGACATTGTTTGGGATATCATCGGCCTTATTGAGAATAGAATAACTGGGGCGGCTTATGCATTGCTGAATAACGGGGATGTCCTCTGCTATAGAGGTCTGCCAGATAAGAAGCAATACGGGGTAGGATTCCTAATTCATAAGGATATAGCGGGCAACATTGACGAATTCTACAGAAATAATGAGAGGGCAGCTGTAGTCGTAATCAGACTGAATAGGAAGTACAGAATAAACGTAGTACAAGCCGACGCTCCAACATCTAATCACGATGATGAGGAGGTAGATTAGTTTTATACAGTGTTACGTTTCGCCTACAACGCGCGGTATAGCCGGCGCGGATGCAACGGACGCCGGGCCTTCGTTCCAAGCGGCGGACATTTTGGCCCGTTCAGCGCCGCCGATACGCCTCCCCGCCAAGCGCGTCCAGGCGTGTTTCAGTGCCACGTGTCTTCGTGTGTGCGTGTGTGTATGTGTGCCCACGCTTGTCAAAGCGCGGCAGCCGGGGAGAGGAGCTCCCCAAGAGTGAAGCGAGGAGGTCTGACCACGGCGCCGGCCTGGCGATGCGTCACTACACTCGTCTCAACCTGTCTCTCAGCGTGTCCGTGGCGCCGTCACGTGCGCCAGTGACGAGGCGTTCCTTCTCGCCCTCAACTCCGAGACTATAAGAGCAGCTGCCCCCGGACGCCGAGAGAGAGGCTCCGATTTCTTCTGTCGAGTTACGTGCTCTCCCGTCTCTCACTTCGGTCGACCTGACCGCCCGCTCTTTTGCGATGTTAGAATAAACCAGTTGTTCTGTTACCAGTCGACTCATGCTTTGCCGAGACCTTCGGATGCTTCCAGTGCCCCAGGCCGCCAGGCCAACGCTACCCTTGGGGCTTGCGACCCGATTGCAACAACGGGTGTCAGCGCTGAGTTTGCAACAACTCGTGCCAGCGGTGCGATTCCAACAGCTGTCTGCCAGCGGTGAGATCGCGACAACGGAGGCCAGCAGCGAAGATATGCAGTTGACTGTATGCTGAGCAGCACAACGACCATCCGGGAGCAGTGCAACGAGCCCTGTGTGATGACTGGTTGCCTGCAGCGGAACGACTGCGCTGAATTCTTGGCTGCGAGGTTTGGTGAGTGCGGGACTTTCTTCTACTGAGTTTTGCCAGGCTTTTGTTAGTGTCAGAAACAGAGCTGGTAATTGTGGTTGTCGTTGCTGCCGGGTTAGTTTGCGGCAAGACAATAGCAGGCAGTAGAGAAAGCAGCATTCAGAGCAGCCATGGATTTGAAGTCGTTGCGCAAACCGAAATTGCTGGAGCTTGCAAGAGAGTTGGGTCTGGATGTCTCAGACAAACTCAGAAAACCGGAACTGCTAAGGGCTATTCTTGAGTTAGAAGCTGAGGATGACGAGCTGTCGGAATGCCTTGAGACCATTGAGGAGCGGGCAAAAGGACAGGAGCGCGAACTTAAAGAGCAAAAAGAAAGACATGAGCGCGAACTTCAAGAGCAAAAAGAGAAACAGGAGCGCGAACTTAAAGAACAGAAACAGGAGCGCGAACGAAAAGAGCAGAAAGAAAAAGAAGAGCGCGAACACGCTTTGGAAATGAAGCGTCTCGAGGTAGAGATGGAACGCGCTCGTAATGGAAGTCAGGCACACGGTGCAGGAGAACGAGTATTGTTCAAAATGACTGACCTGATGCGGCCGTTTAAGCTTGGAGAGGACATTGGTTTGTTCCTGGTTAACTTTGAGCGAACGTGCGAGAAGCAGGGGTTCTCTCGGGAAACGTGGCCACAGCGCTTGCTCACTTTGTTACCCGGCGAGGCGGCCGACGTAGTCGCTCGCTTGAAAAGAGAGGAGGCAGAGGATTTCGACCAAGTGAAATCGAGTCTGCTAAAAAAGTACAGGCTGTCCGCGGAGGCGTTCCGTCGGAAGTTTCGGGAAAATGAGAAAGGCAAAAGTGAGTCATATACAGAGTTTGCCTACAGGCTTATGTCAAACATGCAGGAGTGGCTCAAAGAAGAGAAAGCGTTTGGTAACCACGAGAAAGTTCTGCAGTGTTTCGGGCTAGAACAGTTTTATAGTCGGTTACCTGAGAACGTGCGGTACTGGGTCTTGGATAGGCCAGACGTTAGTACGGTGGCTCGAGCCGCTGAGCTAGCCGAGGAGTTTGTGACGCGTCGGGCTCGCGGAGCTAAGGACGGTCAAAAGGGTGAATTTGGCTCCAAGTTTGAGAGGCCAAAGTTCACGCCCATGAGAAAGCGGTTCGAGACGAGGCAAGCGCGCGTGTGTTATACGTGCCAGAAGCCGGGTCACTTTTCGGCGCAGTGTCCGACCGAACGTAAGGAGACGGCGGCAGCCGAAGCCGAACGCAGAAAACGGTTCGAGACGAGGCAAGCGCGCGTTTGTTATACGTGCCAGAAGCCGGGTCACTTTTCGGCGCAGTGTCCAGAAACAAAAACAAAAGTCGTGTTTTTGTCTTTATGCAGCACTGACGAGAACATGAAGCTTCTCGAGCCTTACATGCGAGACCTCCTCGTGAACGGGAAAGAGTGCCGAGTGCTTCGCGATTCCGCAGCTACAATGGATGTAGTTCACCCCTCTTACGTAGAACCCGATATGTTCACGGGCGAGTGTGCATGGATCAAGCAAGCAGTGGAAGCTCATAGCGTGTGTCTGCCCGTAGCAAAAGTGCTTATTGAAGGACCTTTCGGAGCACTTGAGACGGAGGCCGCAGTGTCATCTATGCTGCCCCCCCAGTACCCGTACCTATTTTCGAACAGGTCCGATCACCTCCTGCGCGAGAAGGGGCTTTTGTTTGGTGAGGCTAGCGTTCAGGCCTTAACCAGATCGAAGGTTCGGGAGCTCGCTGCAAAGGCGGTAGTTGCGGGGCCGACGTTGTCGAACGATGAGAAAGGGTCAGAGGCGCAGCAAGCTGATATTCAGAGCACGCCCGAACTGAATAAAATTGAGCCTGTAGCGTTAAAGGCACCAGATACTGGAGAGGAAATTCCCGATGCGGGAAAGTTAGAAGAGCTATCTGCAGATTTGCTCATCGCGCCTACGTCAGATGGACTTAATAGGTTGCTAAAAGTCAGCCGGTCGGCTTTGATAGCCGAGCAAAAGAAGGATGGCAGCCTAGAAAACATCCGCTGCATTGTCAAGGAAGGTATCGCCAAGAAAAATGCTCGCTTTGTGGAAAGAGGTGGGGTCCTGTACCGGAAGTATCTAGACCGCAGGGGAGTGGAGTTCGATCAGCTGATCGTGCCTCAATGCTATCGTCAGGATCTGTTGCGCTTGTCGCATGGGGGTTCGTGGTCCGGACACCTAGGAGTGAAGAAAACTAAGGACCGTCTCTTGCAGGAGTACTATTGGCCAGGGTGTTTTCGGGACGCAGACCACTTTGTGAAGACATGTGACACCTGTCAGCGGGTGGGCAAACCAGGGGACAAATCGAGGGCGCCGTTGAAGTTGGTACCTATCATTACGGAGCCTTTCAGACGGCTCGTTATTGATACAGTGGGACCTCTGCCGGTAACAGCCACGGGGTACAGACACATTTTGACTGTGATCTGCCCAGCGACAAAGTTCCCTGAAGCAGTGCCGCTTAAAGAACTCAGCTCAGTTGAGATAGTCAATGCACTACTGTCCATATTTGCGCGAGTAGGTTTTCCTGCGGAAATCCAGTCAGATCAGGGCACGGTGTTTACGAGCGCTTTGACGACAGCCTTTCTCGAAAGGTGCGGGGTAAAGCTGTTACACAGCTCAGTGCACCACCCCCAGTCGAATTCCGTTGAGAAGCTCCACCCCGTCATGAAGCGCGTGTTGAGAGCATTGTGTTTTGAACATCAAACTGACTGGGAGCTGTGTCTGCCTGGGGTGATGTTTGCATTACGGACCGCGCCGCATGCGGCTACGGGGTTTTCGCCAGCTGAGCTAGTGTACGGTCGCTCGCTGCGATGTCCGCTTCGCATGCTTCGAGACGGATCACTGCCCTCTCCAATGGCTGCAGACTCTCTCTTCCACAAATGGCCGCCTCCTGCGCTGGAGCCTCGTTTTGCAACAATATTCCTTTGAGGTGTGTTACAAAAAGGGGAGTCTCAACGGTAACGCCGATGGCTTAAGTCGAAGCCCCTAACGTGGGAATCAGCCTCAAAATTGTTTGTTACTGATGTTTTTCTTCCTGAGGCAGGATTTTTAACATATTGCTTTTGTGTAGTGTTTCAAAGTGATGATGTGCTTTCTAGTGCAATTTTCCGATTTGTGGACGCGTTCTGAGTGCTGCTAAACTACTGTAAGGAACTAGGCAGTAGTATAAAAGGGGAAAGAGTCTGGCAGGGCTTAGTGAGGGTTGTGCCGTGCTTGCTGACTGAGCGGTTGACTTTCGGCGTAGTTCTAACGCTTGCCGGAAACGAGAACAAAAATGTCAACTCTCCCGAAGTCACTTTGCAGTGTCCTGTGTGAACCTGAACGAGAGAACGAGGCCTTCTCTGTGCGCTGCGCTCAAGAAACGCCGAAGGACGCCCGACTTCGGTTATGAGCATCATCGAGCGACATCCCTCCGGACAGCGGATGCAGTCCCCTGACCATCGGGATCTCCTTCCCCCGGCGGGGCGGTCTGTTACGTTTCGCCTACAACGCGCGGTATAGCCGGCGCGGATGCAACGGACGCCGGGCCTTCGTTCCAAGCGGCGGACATTTTGGCCCGTTCAGCGCCGCCGATACGCCTCCCCGCCAAGCGCGTCCAGGCGTGTTTCAGTGCCACGTGTCTTCGTGTGTGCGTGTGTGTATGTGTGCCCACGCTTGTCAAAGCGCGGCAGCCGGGGAGAGGAGCTCCCCAAGAGTGAAGCGAGGAGGTCTGACCACGGCGCCGGCCTGGCGATGCGTCACTACACTCGTCTCAACCTGTCTCTCAGCGTGTCCGTGGCGCCGTCACGTGCGCCAGTGACGAGGCGTTCCTTCTCGCCCTCAACTCCGAGACTATAAGAGCAGCTGCCCCCGGACGCCGAGAGAGAGGCTCCGATTTCTTCTGTCGAGTTACGTGCTCTCCCGTCTCTCACTTCGGTCGACCTGACCGCCCGCTCTTTTGCGATGTTAGAATAAACCAGTTGTTCTGTTACCAGTCGACTCATGCTTTGCCGAGACCTTCGGATGCTTCCAGTGCCCCAGGCCGCCAGGCCAACGCTACCCTTGGGGCTTGCGACCCGATTGCAACAACGGGTGTCAGCGCTGAGTTTGCAACAACTCGTGCCAGCGGTGCGATTCCAACAACAGATGTTGATTTAGCAATCAGAAAAATGCAAACTCAATATACTGTAGTAATGGGCGACTTGAATGCAAATGTTGGGAAATAGCAGGCTGGTGAACAAGCCATTGGCAACTATGGTGTCGATTCTAGGAACGCTAGAGGAGAGCTGATAGTAGAATTCGCAGAAGGGAATAAGCTTCGAATAATGAACACCTTTTTCAGGCAGCGTAGTAACAGAAAGTGGACCTGGAAAAGCCCTAACGATGAAACACGAAATAAAATTGACCATACTTTCTGCTGATCCCAGCATAGTGCAAGATGGAGAAGTGATAGGTAGGCCAAAGTGCAGTGACCATAGGTTAGTTAGGGCTAGGATTAACCTCAATTTGAAGAGAGAAACAGCTAAAGTAGTCAAGAAGAAACAGGTCAACCTAGAGGCAGTAATGGTGAAAGCAGACAAATTCAGGCTGGTACTTGCAAACAACTATTCTGCCTTAGAACAGACAGATGATGATGACACAGAGCTAATGAATCAAACCGCATCTAGCTTGCCTTCAGAGACAGCAATTGAAGTGGGAGGCAAAGCACCAAGGCAACCAGTAGGCAAGCTATCCGAAGTAACAAAGGACCTAATAAAGAAACGACAAAAAATGAAAGTGTCCAACTCAAGAGATACGATAGAATTCGCGGAACTGTCAAAACGGATCAACAAGGCCAAAATAAGTGATATTCGAAAGTATAACTTGAGAAAGACTGAAGAAGCCTTAAAAGATGGGCGCAGCCTGATAGCAGTGGGAAAGGAACTTGGCATAAGACAAGCCAAGATGTATGCACTGAAAGATTAGCAGGGTAACATCATCAGCGATCTCGCAGATATAGTAAAGCAAGCGGAATAATTCTATACTGACCTGTATAAAACCCAGGGTAGTGAGGATACCTACATTAGAAACAGTAATGAACAAAATACAGAAAATCCTCCTATAAATAGCGATGACGTCAGAAGGGCCTTGCAAGACATGAAACGAGGAAGAGCGGCAGGAGAAGATGGAATAACAGTCGATATATTCAAAGATGGAGGAGAGTTAATGTTTCGAAAACTGGCTTCTCTTTACACAAAGTGTCTACGTACTGCAGTGGTCCCAGAAAACTGGAAGAGTGCAAACAATATACTAATCCACGAAAAGAAAGACGTTAAAAAATCGAAAAACTTAGGCCCATTAGGTTAGTCCCCATATTATGTAAAATATCCACCAAAAGAATCTCCAATAGAATAAGGGCAACACTAGACTTTAGTCAATCAAGCGAACAGGCTGACTTCAGCAAGGGATACTCTACAATTGATTACATCCATGTCATTATTCAGGTTATCGAGAAATCCTCAGACTACAATAATCCCCTCTATTTTTCTTTCATATATTACGAAAAGGCATTTGATTCGATAGAGATACCAGCAGTCATAGAAGCATACGTAAACAAGGAGTATAGAACGCGTACGTAAATACCTTGGAAAATATCTACAGATGTTCTATAGCTACTTTAATTCTACACAAGAAAAGCTGGCACATATCTATAAAGAAAGTGGTCAGACAAGGACACACAATCTCTCCAATGCTATTCACTGCGTGCATGGAAGACGTATTGAAGATATTAGACTGGGAAGGCTTACGAGTAAGGATCGACGGCCAATATCTCAGCAACTTTCGGTTTGCCGATGCTATATTCATCAACAATACAGAGGAGTTACAACAAAGGATTGAGGACCTTACCAGAGAGAGTGTAAGACGGGTTGGAGATTAATATGCAGACGACAAAGATAGTGATGAAGAGCCGGGCAAGCGAAGAAGAGTTCAATAACGCCAGTCAGGCTCTAGAGCCTGTGAAGGAACGCGTTTGCCTAGGTCAACTAATCACAGAGAACCCTGATCATGAGAAATAAATCCATAGAAGAATAAAAATAGGTTGGATCGCATACGGCAGACATTGTCAGCTCCTGACTTGAAGCTTACCATTATCATAGAAATGGAACGTGTAGAATCATTTGATTTTACCGGTGCTGACATATGGGCAGAGACTTGGAGAATCACAAAGAAGCTTGAGAACAAGTTAAGGACCGCGCAAAAAGTGATGGAATGAAGATTTCTAGAGATAACATTAAGAAATAGAAAGACAGTGGTTTGGATCAGTGAGCAAACGGGACAGACGATATTCTAATTGACATCAAGAGAAAAAAATGGAGCTGCGCAGGTCATGTAATGCGGCGGTTAGAAGACCGTTGCACTATTAGGGTTACAGAATGGGTATCAAGAGAAGGAAAACGCACTCGAGGAGGACAAAACACTAGGTGGAGCGATGAAATTAGGAAATTCGCGGGCGCTAGTTAGAATCGTTTGGTGCAGGACAGGGGTAATTGGTGATCGCAGGGAGAAGGCCTTCGTCCTGCAATGGACATAAAACAAGCAGCTGCTGCCGCTGCTGCTGCTGCTGCTGCTGCTGCTGCTGATGATGATGATGATGATGTGGCGAGAAGCGTTTATAGCGTAATGTTTACAATGTCTGGCTTCTTTCTAGACGTCCTCTGTTGATGTTTCGCCGTGGTAGAAATTTACTGATGTATTTATGTTAAACATCACTCTTTTTTTCCTTCGGGCTAAAAATTAAAGGCGATAGCATCTCGTCAGAATATAATACAAAGTAAACTCGTAGCTATAGTGGCAGCATGAATTGCAGTCACCAATTAAGTAAACCCTCGTGGCGTGGCGTGCGCAGACGTGGCCAGAAAGAGCTCGATGACCGCGAGCGGCATTGGCTAGTACTGCACGATCTTGTTGTCGCCTTGCCTCGCGTTCCTTCACGGCGGCAGGCTCACACAGGGGGCACGGCGTGCTTCGCAAGGAGGTGGGTTCCCGCTTTGGAATAGCAGGGTTTTGTCGGCGTTGCCGCGCGTCTGGGTGCCAACGTGTGCGTTGTAAATGCGTCCTCGCCACGGATTGGTTGTGGATGCTTAGGCGGACCCTTGTTGCTTCCATGTGATTAGCGCTTAAGAGGCGCTCCACAGCTGGCGTTCCGACAATCAACACTTGGGGACATGTCTTTGCGATGTCAGGTACGTGGTGCTTCAGTGCAGAAACCCGTACCGACGGGTACTTCCATCGCTAACACGTGCAGGAAAAGGGAGTCGCGGTTTTCATAGCTGTGTGACAATTCTTCACCCCAAGCAAAGCTTTCTAACTTCTTATTATATAGTTGCTTCTGTGCAACAGTCTGTGCAAGTAGAATATGTATACGGCTACACATATATCGCACCCCGACTTTCGAAATCTGACGCAGTGGGAAAGCATTGGAAAGTAATGCAAAGTAATGTTCTTCAGAAAACGTTGTCAAACTAACAAATGGTGCATTTATGACCAAGGGCATGAACGCGCAGGCTTGAACGCGGTAAATGCATAAGGACGTTCTATTCCGCCTGCTGGGGCATGTGTCCGTGCTCTAATGGCTAGAGGATCGTCTAGCTGTGCTAGGGGTATTCTGTTCAAATCTTGCCTTTGGAAATGTTTATTTATTTTTTATATATGCGTATATATGATCGACTTGCATAGATTTATAAAAGTTTTGCAGTTCTATTTAAAGTGTACTGTTGTAGATGTATCACAGTGCGTGCCCGCGTCCCACTCGGCATGGCTGCCATTGCCTGCATAGCAGCAGTGCCACTTAAGCGGCGACAGGGAGGGAAGCTTCCTATAGTTTCGGAGTTCACTTGACAATGATGCTCACGTGGGACGCTTGCGCGTGACGGAGGAGGGGGTAGCAACGGCGAGCGGGAAGATTGGTTCGGAGGACTGACCGGGGGGGGGGGGGGGGGTTTGCACCGAGAGGCAGCTGAGGATGTTGTCGGCTAGCTCAAACCCGGCCAAAGTCTTCCTCGGTAGATTGACAGACGTTACAAGTCCATCAATGTCTACGGCAGTGAAGTACCAGCAGCGCGACGCTTTTTCTGATCGGGGTCACGGCGAGCACGCCAGAAATAAGCCACGTATTGCAACCTACGTTCAGAACCTCCCGCCGGGCTCTTTTTCTTAATCGTATTTTATCTTTCATTTAATTATTTATCACTTGTTCCTTTTTGTATATTCTGTTAGCGTAGAGTTTGACACGTTTATTGTCACGTGTATTCGTCATTTGTGTAGGGTATATTTTTTATTATTTCGCGAAAGTTGTAAGTTCGTACATGATGGGCTCTGTGTTGCGCGTCATGTCAGAGTTTATGTTGTTTGTCACTCGCATGCCTTTAGCGAAGCTTTGCATCGTCTGCGTGTTGTTTATATATGGCTCTCATATAATCTTACTTTATTAAAGAGAGTGTTTGTTTTTACGTCTCCTCCCATCTCATGCCTCTGGTCCACAATAGATAAGGCGTGGACCTTATTGCTGGTGAGCAGTCGAACCATCCGTAAATGCAGGCGGGGTGGGTTTCTTGTCATCCTCTCCCCTCTGTTTCGAAGAGCGCAAGTAATCCTACTCCAATATTTGACAGAGGGTCAATATGCTGTTTGTGCAAAAACCTGGGATTTGCATAGGGCCCAACGGTGAACAATTATTAAGCACGATTTTCTTAAGTTCTGTAGACAGGTAATCAGGAAGGGATTTAGAGCATATTTGTCTAAAAGCGTTTTGGTATGTCGATGACTTTTCCGTAATTCAAGAATGTTTTAACAATGAAGTAGCGGATTTGCGAAAGATATTAAAGTAGAGCAGGAACGGTCTGCACTTCGTTGTTGAAATATCTAGAGGTAATGAACTGCAGTTCTTGGATGTATATTAAAACCGCTAACAGCTCATCTTTGTTCGTGCTATTGCCCCTAGGTTATGAAAAGGTTTGTTGGGCTATGAATGGGCGCACTCGAACGTGATGATGCAGGGAATAGCTGCATGTTTTTTCGTTCTGCTGTTGAGAGGACGTGCCGTCACACCTTGCTTGATAACTTCTATTCTTAAAGAGGAAACCTAAGGTCACCGGGGCACTCAGAGCATGTTATGATGAGAACGTCTTAAAACAGATTAAGGAATGGCGTAAACGATCAAGTACTGAACATGATCTTGGAATGTAGTGCCAAGTGACACGGACAGTGTCACTTGGCACTACATTTAAAAAAAATTATGGGGCTTTACGTGCCAAAACCACTTTCTGATTATGAGGCACGCCGTAGTGGAGGACTCCGGAAATTTCGACGACCTGGGGTTCTTTAACGTGCACCTAAATCTAAGCACACGGGTGTTTTCGCATTTCCCCCCATCGAAATGCGGCCGCCGTGGCCGGGATTCCATCCCGTGACCTCGTGCTCAGCAGCCCAACACCATAGCCACTGAGCAACCGCGCGGGTAACTACAATTTTATAGAAACTAGCAACATATATATAGCTGATTGCAAATACCGCAGCATATGAACATGACAAGGTCTAGAGACATTAGTTCAACATATCAAGAGGTAGGGAAGCCAAAAATCAAGCAACAGAAAGACACTACTTGAGATTAGAGAGTTTTAGTTTAGGGTACGCAAGCGGCTTGCGCACGCAAGAACTAGGGGCGACGGTACTGCGCATGGGTGACGGTACCGCTACCTTTACTTGCGTCCTTGGGGCGGCAGAAAACTTCGCTGCCCCTAAGCGGACACGTTACCCACGTGACTCTCGCGGTGAACGAGAACTTACGAGTAGCTAGCGGGTAGATAATCATATATATCTTTCACCAAGTTTCGACAGACGTTGTTTTCTATATTAGAGAGGGTTTCCCTGCAAAGGCACTCAGGGAAAACCTGGAAAACTCAGGTAATTTTGGAAATGTCAACCTGGCAGACACCCTGGCGTTTGTTTCGGTCATCTTCCGAGGGGCGGCGCTACATATTTGGGGACGCCACCTCGTTCTCCCCCGCCCTAACGCAGGCGGACGGGGCGTTAGGGCGGGGGAGTAAACGGGACCGGCCTGTATGGTGCATCCATCTGGTGGCACAAAGCTCAACTGGACAAAAACAGCTAATATTGCTGTAACCAAGTCTATTCGACTTAACTGCTGGAGTAAATTTTCGGCAATGGCGTAATCGTGTTGCTGCCGAAAATTTAAACCCGCAGCAAAGTAAAATACATTTCGTTACTGCAATATTAGCTGTTTTTGTCTGTTTGAGCTTTGCGCCACCAGGTGGCTGCACCATGCAGGCCGCTCTCGTTTATGGCTCCGCCCCAACGCCCCAATGCGGTCGAACAATGCAGTTCGCCTGCGTTTACCCGAATACCGGACACGCTAAACCTCTCTAATAAGAACAGTTTTATGTGCTGCACTTCATATGCTTGATATCATATTTAAAAAAATGATAATGCAGCAAAGATCAGACACTGATGAGGCGGTGAGCGCATGCGACCTCACTGCGGCTTGCGTTTGGGGCCGCTAACATATGACGTGTTTCTGCTTGCGTACGCCAACGCAAACGCACCCAAGTGCTCGGGGCCCCAACGCCTTGCGTCCCCTAAACTAAAACTCTCTATTAACAGACGTGGTTGTTAGAGAAAGCTGGGCGAGTTGGTACCTTCTATCCTTTTGCAAGTACTGAACATCTGTAGCGGCAGCGGTTAGCGTACCGTACGTGCATCGTATTACGCGTGGTCTAAAAACTGTCGGTACCCTATATGACGTCGGTGATCTTTTATTTCCACAGCAATTATATGCGCACTCCAGTTGCATTTTTGCCGTCACCGTGATGTTTTGTATAAAGTCCAAGGCTGGCAAGAACGTCGCCGTGCATCGTACGACGTACGTGCGAGTGAAAGCACGCGAAGGAAGCCATTTGTCGCGGTTAAATCTGCCGCGTGCAAATGAAGAAAGCGGAGAGCAAACGGTAACGCTATGCCTAGCCGCTTCAACGTTCCCTATTAAGCTTCTTGCAGTTCGGTGCCGTATTTTTCATTAAATCAATTTGCCGCTGTCGGCAATGGCACCGACTGCGCCTTTATAATCCTCCTGATTGGCTTCGGAGCTCGGAATGCATGGCGCGTTGCATAATGCCGGGTCCCAAATGTCAAACTCGCCTGAATACAGTAATCTTAGTCGGTGCAGCATACGCCAAGTATTGCGCTGAAGCTTAAGAAGCGTGAAAAGCGGCAATTGTCACGGGATACAGACGGCACACGCCGTCCCCTGCCACAGGGCGAGCACCGATTTGCCTAATATATGTACTGGCAGGACTTCAGAGCTTTTTCGAGTGTGCCTGTGGTGATTTGAGCCTTTAAGCGCAGTAAAAGACATGCATTCATTTATTTGGATGTTTCCGCTGCCCCTATCGAGTGCGAAAAATTGGACGTTGACTGTTCAACAGACCAAGGGGATGCTTCAAGTGGTCCGCGGGGTGAACGCGCGTCAGAAGGAAGACGAGAACACAAGGAATTGAGGAATGAACGGAAGTGTGCCACCGCTACTTTGAAGGAGCTTGAGCTCTAGAAACGAACTGTGGGCTGACATCGAAATGCAGGTGCCCCTTATTCAAACTAAAATAAACTCTTCAAAGCAGTGAAACGCAACAATGAGGCGTTGTGCACGGGCTGAGAGTATGTCAGGACAGTTGTTGACTCTCCAGCTGCTGAGACGGAACCTCACATGTGGCAAAGTTCGGGCCTCATATCAATGAGCTTGCTGTCATTTCATAGAAATAGCTCATATTCGAAAATATTTGCTCTTGTAGGCATCTCCTTTTATTTGTATTTGAAAATATTCGTCTCGATTTGCAATTTTACAATTTTTTCCCAAGATGTAATATTCGCTGTGCATTTTAATAACCCATCCCTTCTGTTTTTTTTTTAAATAAAATAAACACTACTTCTTAATATTCAAAATAGATTAAGTCATTATTTTTTAACATGCATGTCAGCCCGTCTTAAGATAAAACAAGGTTCTGTGTCACTAGCGAGTTTTGCAAAGGCACTCAGGGAAAACCTGGAAAACTCAGGTAATTTTGGAAACGTCAACCTGGCAGACACCCTGGCGTTTGTTTCGGTCATCTTCCGAGGGGCGGCGCTACATATTTGGGGACGCAACCTCGTTCTCAAGCCACATCTACATCCCATCATTGTTCGCGTTCGTCGCACGTAAAACCCCTCCATACACGTTTCCGCCGACCAGGTTAAGTACCGTCAACCTGCCCTCCTCCTCCACGCTCCTCTCCCACTCACCCCCTTAGCCTCCGGCGTCAAGCGGAACTTACGTAGCTGCAGCTTGCTGTTCCGAGTGGAAGTGACGTTTTGTTTTTTAGCGTTGTTTACTTTCGCGTCGCTGGAGAGGCTTTAATTGCACCAGCTGCGGTTGAAACTGTGAATGCGATTCCATCCAAGAACCACCGCCTATTGTAACCAGCGATCTGCTCGTGTTCGCCGCTTCGCGTCAACCTGCGACCGGTTGTGGCACGAGCGACAACGTACGTGCCTGGACGCTTGGAGACCACTGCCGTTTTTCGTGCATTTGGAAAACAGTGACCGCGAGCTACTACTTCAGCGGAATACAGCAGCTTGTCCCCTTTGCATTCTTCTCATGGTGACTGCCACAGCTCTGCTAAGCACGCGCGGGCGTCTCACCATCGTCTAACAGCAGTCAAAGCGGAAATTCCCGCAGCGCAACTCCAGAAAGTGGGAACGCCGGAACCGGAAAATTTTAAACCGGAAATGCCGGAACCGGAAATACCGGAACCGGATTTGGTGTGAGGAGAAAAGGCGGCGCACAACAAAGGTTGTCGCTACTTAAGAAAGCGGCGGCGGCGCGTGGATGCAGGGGCTTTAGTCGCACGCAGTTGCGAGCACTTGTGTGCTTGGCACTTGCACACGTGTGTTGATTTTGACCAGTTTCTTGTGTTATGAATCGTTTTGTTAACCTGGTCACCCGTTTTCTTTTTTGTTTTTTTTGCCACTATGACAATCGAAACAAGCGCGAACGAGACCAAACCAAACAAGCGCAAGCCGCGCGAGCGATAGCTGACGCCAGCAGACGATAGTACGAAACGAGCTGTGGGCCGGGTGGTCCGCACTGCACCCGCGTGCACGTCACCGAAGGGGCCGCTCTCTGCTATTCGGGGCTCGCGTCTCCCGTTCCGCGTTCGCTTTTAGGCTCTACTTTTATCTTTCGCTGTGCTCGTTCGCGGATGGCCGCAACACGAGCCCGCCATATTACGGAAACTGCAATACGAGCGCCGTTCACACACCTCACATATTATTCTTACACTGTGGTAGAATGAAATACAGTTATTGTATATAAACTGGGCTTACCGTGTGGACGGTGCCACATAAGTGAGCTACAAACATATATAATGGTCAGATTAAAAGTATATGACAATAGAAGAAAGAATAACGAACCGACTCTACTTAGCCTGCGCTGCTGTGCATGCGGGGTGTATGCCGGACTTTCGTAACACTGACATCGTCTCGAGGCACAAAGATAGTGTAACCCGCTTGATCATTGAAGCTTCCCACATTCAGAAACACAAGGCAGATGCACGAGCCGTCCATCGATCGCATCAACATTAAAAGACCGACGGTGTCTCGGGTAAGTGGCGAACGTATTAACTGTATATGCACGCTGAACGCTGTGGAATGTGCAAAAGGGTGATTCTCTGTGGGACGCATAAATCTTTATTCGTGAACTGGGATAATTTCTCCCTCTACGTGCCTTTACGTTTTCAGTGTAAACTTATTTCTTAGTTTCAGCGCTTGTGTTTGTGTGTTCTTTGACTACACTCTGTAAAAGTTGTACTGTTTGTGTCGATCGTGTGTTGCATACCGATAATAATTCAAGACATTAAAATTGTCAGGCTTGTAGGGCATATTCAACGTCGCAAGGCACTACACCATCATCATCATCATCATCATCATCATCATCATCATCATCATCATCATCATCATCATCATCATCATCCTGTTTTATGTCCACTGCAGGACGAAGGTTCTGCCTGCGATATCGAATTACCCCTGTCCTGCGCGAAACGATTCCAACTTGCTCCCGTGAATTTTCTAATTTCATCGCTCCACCTTGTCTTTTGTCGTTCTCGATTGCGTTTTCCTTCTCTTGATACCCATTCTGTAACCCTAATAGTCCAACGGTTATCTAACCGGCGCATTATATGACCTGCGCAGCTCCATTTCTTTCTCTGGATGTCAATTAGTATATCGTCTGTACTTGTTTGCTCCCTGATCCAAACCACTCTCTTTCTATCTCTTAACGTTATATCTAGCAATCTTCTTTCCATCGCTCTTTACGCGGTCCTTAACTTGTTCTCAAGCTTCTTTGTCCGTCTCCAAGCATCTGGCCCATATGTCAGCGCTGGTAAAATTCTCTGATTGCACACCTTCCTTTTCTATGATAGTGGTAAGCTTCCAGTCAGGAGATGACAATGCCTGCCGTACGCGACCCAACCTATTGTTATTCTTCTGTAAATTTACTTTTCATGGTCAGGGTTCTCTGTGATTAATTGACCTAGGTAAGCGCGTACTTTCACAGGCTCTAGAGGCTGACTGGTGTTATTGAACTCTTGTTCCCTTGCCCGGCTATTATCATTAGCTGCAGTCGCAAGTTAGGATTTCTTTACTCACGTACTCAAGCTTGATTTTCCTCAAATTGAGCGACTGCATAGGCTTGGTAGACCTAGGCGTAAGAGACCTCGCCCCGTCATTATGAAGCTCCTAGATTTTCGTGAAAAGATTAGTGCTCTAAAGAATGGCTATAAACTAAAAAGGTCCCAGTGGTCCATATCCGAAGACTTTTCTTCGAACGTGCATTCCATCTGTAAAAAACTATGGGACGCTACAGCACGATTCCGTAACAATAGTTCAGTGGTACACCTCAGGTACGACTAGGCGTTTGTTGAGAATCAACTGTACAATTGACACGTTGTTTCCAACTCTCTTGTGAAAGCTCGTGATAGTACCACACACCATCATTTACCGCTCTCCCAGGGGAACAATCCTTGATTTAACAATGACATGCAGCATAAACTTTGTATATCAAATCTTAACGCAAGAAGCCTATCTAACAAATATTTAAGCTTTTCTTCTTTGGTGGCATCACATTCCCCGCATGTTATCGGCGTCACTGAGACCTGGTTGCATAGAGACATCTATGACTGCGAGATAACCCCGACCCCCCTAGGATATAACGTCTTAAGAGTAGACAGAAAAGCGGTCTGCTGTAAGGTGCACATTAATAAAATGAATGAAATCATTGGTGTGTTTTATCGACCTCCCAGACATGCCTCAAATGAAATAACGATCCTTAACGCGTTCATCCAAGAGCGCGGCTTTGGCTCTTCAAAATTAATGTGCATGGGGGACTTCAATGTACCTAACGTTTCGTGGGCTTCATTATCGGTAACTGGTGATAACGTCCCTCTTCCTAGAGAGTTGCTTGAATTTTCACTATCCCTTGGACTGAAACAAATTGTATCTGATCCTACTAGAGAATCCGCCATACTAGATTTGATTTTCCTAAGTGCCGCGCTCTTTACAAGTGGCTTAGAGTGTGAGATTACGGACGGCATTTCCGATCACAAAGCTCTTATTGCTACTATTAATCTTTCAGTTTCAAGGCCTCACTATGAATATACCAGTTTTTACGATTATAATCATGCAGATGATACGTCCATACTTGATACATTAAGCATTTGATTCGACAGATTCTCCCCGTTATGTACTACCAGTTATATCAATACTATAGTATTCCATTTTGCAAACATTGTTCATTCTTGCTTAAAGCGCTATGTGAAATTAAAAACAAAAAAGAAAAATCTTGACCTTTCGCGAATGACAAGAGAAATACTGCATTTGAAGAATCGAGTACCCAGAGCTCGTCGGAAGCGCCACATAAATGCTGAAACAAATGACCAGTTTCGCTTTATGAATGAAAAACTCCGTCAAAATATTGATGCATCTAAGAACTTCTATTATAAATTCACTCTACCTAATTTAATTAAAAATAACCCACGAAAGTTTTGGAGCTCAATCTCGCCTATGAAAAACATCACCCAGACATTTCTATTAAATGATTCCGAAATAAATGATCCTGGAGCTATTGCTAAAGCATTCAATGGATATTTTCAGACTGAATTCACACAGAACAATGACGTAATTTCTCCCTGCTCCACAACTAACATGTCCTGTGCAATTAACAATGTTACAATGTCTGAGCAAGGAGTCCTGAATCCTATTTTAAATTTCGGCACAAAAAAGGCTGCAGTCCAGACAATGTAAGCAATCTGTTCCTTCATCGTTGAGCGCTTTGGACGTGTCAGTACATCACATTATTTTTGAGAAATCAGTGCCTACGTGTAGAGTTCCTTGTTCATGGAAACGGGCTAGATTCATTCCATTGTTCAAATCTGGGCAGAAACAATGTTTTTTTTTTGAAAGGCCCATTTCTTTAACTTGTCTTGCATGCAAACTCTTTGATCACATAATTTATAAATACATTATCACTTTCCTTGAGTCTAATAACATTTTATGCAGCGCTCAGCATGGATTTCATAGTCGTTTTAGCACAGTGACTCAATTAACTGAATATACACATGACATCAGTTTTGCCCTGGACTTGGGTCATCACGTAGATGCGCTCTTCATTGATTTCTCCAAAGCACTTGATACTCTACCAAACCCTTAACTATTTCATAAACTAAGCCTTATCCTTAGTTTATGAAATAGCCTTGTGAACCTTGTGCTCTGTATTCCCACCCTGTAACAACCCGGCAGGCCTCACAGTATTGGAAATAAAATAAATAAATAAATAACCGTCTTCTTGTTGACTGGATCCGTAGTTTTCTTTAAGATCGTTGACAGTATGCTTCTTTTAATTCATTCAGCTCTCCTGACGTATCACTATCTTCCGGAGTACCCCAAGGTTCTATTTTAGGGTCATTGCTTTTTAATTAACGACATTCCAAACTGTTTCACTAAAAAATTGGTTTTACGCTGACGACCGCGTTCTCTACAATATCATTTCAACACCTAACGATCATAACACTCTGAGCCAATCTTTTATAAATTTTTGTGAATGGTGCGAACTCCGGCAAATGAACATTAAATTAAAAGCAGTAATCATGTCCTTTCACAAGCATGCTTATTGCTCATATTTTACCTACTCCCATAAATGCACTTTTCTGCCGCGCGCATATGAATATAAGTATTTAGGCCTGCTTTTCACTACAGGGTTATCCTGGTCAGAACATATTCTAACTTGCAGCAAAGCACTAAAAAAACTTGATTACCTAACCCGGACCCTACGTGCTGCCTCGAGAGAAAGTGAAATCGACGGGGTCAGGCCTAACCCAAACTTCGCGAAACAGGATCAACATTGACTCAAAGTTCACGCTCACGGTTTGAGAGGCCTGAAGCTCGTGCAGTTCAACTTCGAAGGCATGTCGACGAAATTTGAGCATATGTACAAGTGAATAAGCTGCAGCTATCGCGTTGTCGCTTCGACGGCTGATCACGTAGGGTTCAATCAAGCGCTATCACGGTCGGCACGCTGATTGCGTCGGTGCTTTTGACACGAAAGCCCGTCGCGCTATATGACAACTCGCACCCATCGGTTGCGTCGTTGTCGGCCTATTAGGATCAAATGATCTCAGTGACACAGTGCCGTATAGTCGGCCAATCGTCGGCGTCAGCGTCTTGTTGGTCTCGTATCGACCCAATGTTACCACACCTTAAAACAGTACATGAAGTCAGGCACGCGCTGCCACCACCTGCAACAGTGGACCGACGCTGCAAGAAGACTGCGTCAGTAACGTGTTTTTGAAGTGTCGCCCAAGTGTAACGCAGTGGTTTTTCGATAAATTTGACAGCCGTCAATGCAAGGCGGCAACTACGTGGTCCACGGTGCAGTTCGGACCAAGCCCTGGTTCTTTTCTGTTTCAAAGTGAAGTTGAAGTCTTACGCACGTTTTCGGCACCGCACCGACGTCGAGCTACCAGTAGAGTTTCAACGCGGTACATGGCGCGAGCGTTTGCAACAGCGCGCCTCCAAGCGCTTTATTTTTTCCCGGGTACTTTCCCCTGATATCTGGCCGCGCGGCCGCGCGCCGTCCCTTCCAAAACGTTTCGCGACTAATCCGCTAGGGAAGGGCGCATGCCCCGTCGCGCCGTGAAAGAGGCGGATGGAACTCTGGAATGACCTGCATGGTTCCATCCGTTGTTTAACACAGCGAATTTCGGGATGCTATTGAGTGCTCCCTTTAGCCATGTTACTCAAATATGCTTCTTTTGTATTGTGATTTGTATTTTCCAGATATTGTATTCACCCACTGCTGCAATAGCCCTTCTGGGCTGCAGTATCTGTAGATAAATAAATAAATAAATAAATAAATAAATAAATAAATAAATAAATAAATCTTTGTCTTTTGCACATTAATCTTCAACCCCACTCTTACACTTTTTCCGTTAAGGTCCTCAATCATTTGTTGTAACTCGTCTGCATTGTTGCTGAATTGAACAATGTCATCGGCAAAGTGAAGGTTTCTGACATAGTCATCGTCGATCTTTACTCCTAAGCCTTCCCAGTTTAATAGCTTGAGTACTTCTAAGCACGCAGTGAATAGCATTGGAGAGACTGTGTCTCCCTGTGTGACCCCTTTTTTATAGCTGTCTTACTGCTTTTCTTGTGTAGGATTAATGTAGCTATAGAACCTCTGTAAATATTTTCCAAGGTATTTACGTAAGCGTTCTCTACTCCTTGATTTCGTAATGCCTGTATGACTGCTGGTATCTGTACTGAGTCAAATGCTTTTTCGTAAACTATGAAAGCCATATAGGGAGGCTTCTTGTACTCTGCGGATTTCTCGATAGCCTGATTGGAGACATGGATGTGATTCATTGAAGAGTATCCCTTCCCGAAGCCAGCCTGTTCCCTTAGTTGACTAAAGTCTAGTGTTGCACTTATTCTATCGGAGATTATTTTGGTAAATGCTTTATATAATACTGCGAGTAAGCTAATGGGTCTATAATTTTTTAATTGTTTAACGTGTCCCTTTTTGGGGATTAGTATAATATTTGCATTATTCGAGTTTTCCGGGACCCTTCTAGTCGATAGAGACTTCGTATAAAGAGCCGCCAGTTTTTCAAGCATTATGTCTCCTCCATCCTTGATTAAATCGACTGCTATTCTGTCTTCTCCTGCCGCTCTTCCTCTTTTCATGTCTTGCAAGGCCCTTCTGGCCTCATCGCTAGTTATAGGAGGAGTCCCTGTATCATGTTCATTACTGTTTCCGATTGAGGTATCCAGACTCTTCTGGGTACTGTACAGGCCAGTATAGAATTCTTCCGATGCTTTTACTATAACTTCGAAATTGCTGAAATTACCCTGCTTACCTTTCAGTGCATACATCTTGGTTCGTCCTATTCCAAGTTTCTTTCTCACGTATTTCAGGCTGCGTCCATTTTTGACGGCTTCTTTAGTCTTTCTCACGTTATAGTTTTGAATATCCCTTATTTTCGCCTTGTTGATCAGTTTTGACAGTTCCGCGAATTCTATCCTATCTCTTGAGTTGGAAACTTTTATTTTTTGTCGTTTCTGTATTAAGTCTTTTGTTACTTTGGATAGCTTGCCTACTGGTTGCCTTGGTGCATTAACTCCCACTTCAATTGCTGTCTATCAAGCCGACCTAATTACAGTTTCATTCATTAGCTCTATGTCATCATGATCTCTCTGTTCTAAGGCAGCATATTTCTTGGCAAGTACCGGCCTTGAATTTGTCTACGTTAACCTTACTGCTTCTAGGTTGACCTGTTTCTTATTGAACAATTTAGCTCTTTCTCTCTTCAAATTGAGGTGCACCCTAACCCTAAATAACCTGTGGCCACTGCAATTTGCCCTACCTATCACTTCTACATATTGCACTCTGCAGGGATCAGCAGAAAGTATGAAGTCAATTTCATTTCGGCGTTTCAGCATTAGGGCTTTTCCAAGTCGACTTTCTGTTGCTACGCTTCCTGAAAAAGGCGTTCATTATTCGAAGCTCATTCCTTCCGGCGAAATCTACCAGCATCTCTCCTCTAGCGGTCCAGAATCCACACCATAGTTGCCAATTGGCTGTTCACCAGCCTGCCTTTCCCCCACTTTTGCGTTGCAGTCACCCATTACAACAGTATATTGAGTTTCCACTTTTCTCATCGCTAATTCAACATCTCCATAAAACCGATATACTTCTTAATCATCGTGACTGGATGTTGGAGCGTAGGCTTGTACTACCATTGATCTTTACCTCTTATAAGTTTGATTACGACTGCATCTACCCTATCATTAATGCTGTAGAATTCGTCAATGTTGCCCTTTATGTCCTTATGGATTAGGAAT
This sequence comes from Dermacentor andersoni, assembly GCF_023375885.2. Classification (NCBI taxonomy): domain Eukaryota; kingdom Metazoa; phylum Arthropoda; class Arachnida; order Ixodida; family Ixodidae; genus Dermacentor; species Dermacentor andersoni. Next base: position 226,060,104 of record NC_092816.1, read on the forward strand.
CCTACCCCGTATTGCTTCTTATCCAGCTGACCTCTGTAGAAAAGGACATGGCCGCTATTCAGCATTGTATAAGCCTCACCAGTTCGTCTAATCTCGCTAGGGCCGATGATATCCCAAATAATGTCTGATATATCCTCAAAGAGTCCTACTAAGGTAGCCTCACTCGAGAGGGTTCGGGTGTTAAACGCTGCGAGGGTCAGTTTCCTTTGGCGGCCTGTCGGATCCAGAGATCCTTAGCACCCTCTGCTGCGTTGCAGGTCTGACCGCCGCCTTGGTCAAGTGCTCCGCAGCTGCTGGGGACTGAGGGCCATTGGGTAATTGAGTTAGCCATTTGGGAGGGGGTGGCCGAATATTGCACCAGGGAGGTCAATTACTGATCTGGTGTGGGAGTGTCTTGTCGAATTTTGTGGGCCTTCCTAATTTGGTTGTACATAGATTAGTATAGCCCCACTCGCTCTCGGCATTTTTGGCCGGTGACAGGCGTCACTCCAAGTCTGCAGAATATGTGCACTGGAGGAGGTGAATGTCGAGCTCACCATCGCAAAAAAACATTCTAGCGGGTTTTGAACTTCCAGCTATGGCAACCGAGAATTCGCCATAGCTCAGTCAGGTAATTCCGCAGGCGGGGAGGCTACCTTATCGCCGACAAATACAGCCTCGAGGGCTCTACATGCCTAAAAACTACTGCTTCTGTTGTCGCTAAGTTATTTTTCTTATTATGTGCGTAATACTGGAAACTGTCTCATCATATTTTCTTTTCGCACGACAATAATTATTTTCTTTTTCTCTGCGGTACAGAGCCCATGCTACTATTCGTGTTTCGAATAGTAATAACGCGCACGATGCGCTCGCATTGATAGCTGAAAGGGGCATCTCATGTAGGTACAATCGGCAGCGAGCGTCGGAAGTTATTGCAGCTCATTCTGCAAATGTTATATGCCTAAACTCTTCTTTGATTTGTCCGCGATAGAAGTTTTTTCGTGATCGCGATGGGTAACTCAATATAGAACGATTTCTAGTCGGTTCCGGCCTCGTAGATCCGGAGTCGCACGTGCGCAGATGACACGGCGTAGTATTGTTCAATGGTTCCCACATCGTGGTGTCCGAGTCACCCGTACGCATGCGGCCATGAAAGCGGCAAGATATACGATACAATTTCACCGAACTTGAACAATACTTAAATGTAGTGTGAAAAAAAAGAAAATGAGAAGCAATAAAAACTTTCACCGCTTAGCGGGAATTCGCTAGTAACATGTTCAAGACGGTGAACCAAACAAGTCACGTTCTCGGCTGCCTGTCGAATGCATCGGAGAAGTATTTCCGAACGAGACGGACCTGGTACTGAATGCGCCGCGCAAGGCTGAGACGTCGGGTGTGAGGAAGATGCACTGACTGAGACTTTCGCTCAAAGGCAAATGCTCAGTGGGAAGACGGGCCGCTAAACAATAGTTCCGAGCCGCGCGTAAAATATGCCACCTTGGAAGTGGCCTTGCTTTATGGTTGGAAAGCGCTTATACGAGGCCTCCTTTAAGCTGCAGCGTAGGCTTCTGTCTGTGATCAGTTAGACATTGTTTGTGCACTTCGCGCGAGAAACCTGTTGACGTCCCGTTTGCCGCCGAACTTGCAATACTTGTAATTTAGCATTTGCAAATGTGCGCTCATGATCCTTTGTGTACAAACGGAAACCCGCGAAAACTATATAAGTGCGCATGTAGAGGAAACAGACGGGTGCGAACTACAGTATAGTACAGAGCCAACTACAGTACATAGCCCATACTACTATTCGTGTTTCGAATAATAATAACGTACGGGATGCGCTCGTTTTGATAGCAGAAAGGGGCATATCAGTAGATACAATCGGCAGCGAGCTTAGGAAGTTATTGCAGCTCATTCTGTACTACACTATGCTTATCATGAAAACAGAAATAATTGTACGCGTCACCGTTAGCTCAAAAATTAACAAAACTACGCGTACTAAGGCTTAGCTTCATATAGATTCCTGCATGGACGGCCCATTTGGAACATTAGAGTGACGCAATAAAACAAAGAACTGTTCCTCGTTTATTGGCAATTTTTGTATCATATTTAGAGGTACTTTGTGGGACATGCAGTACTATTCATCAACGAACTTACAGGTTATGTACCGCTTATAATGTTCTGCAGCATGTAACCAGTATGCCTATATGCGTACTTTGCAAAGTCTCTAAGTGCCCTGACTGGCATAGTCTGGTGCTGTTGCTGCACAGGCTGTACTACCACTTTGTTGTTTCTTATTTAGGATGCTGATAGTTTTCTTGTTTTCTTTTTTGCAGGTCCCGGGTTGGTGTTCATAGTCTATCCTGAAGCCATCGCTACCATGAAGGGATCAGTCTTCTGGTCCATTCTCTTTTTTCTTATGCTAATCACTTTGGGTCTGGACAGCACGGTGTGTTGGCTTACGTTTTGGTTGCGTTAACTATGCAGTGATGAAAAAATAAACAGGTTCACAAAGTTATATGTGATAGCACTTGCAGAAACGCGTAAACTGCCTATACACTATTCTAGCTATTATGGTTGACGCTGTCTTGAAAATTCATGATGATGTAGCTTTTAAACACGCGTGAAAAAGGAAAACACAGAGAAGGATATTTTAGGACTACTTGCCTTTGGCAATTATGCCCCGACGTTGGGCGAATCATGATACTGGCATTGCGCGCGTGTAAAAGCACTTAAACACAATTGCGCGTCGACGGAGCGTATCTTTAGGCGCAGACAATTAGATTTTGGGTTATGAACCAAGGCCCACCAAGAACATGGTCTGACATTATACATACGCCCCCCCCCCCCCCCTCCCTGCTTGTTCACTGTGCACAATAAGGTTGTTTACAGAAGAAGTAGTAGAACGGAATATAGATCGGATTAATTTACAACCGTAAAACCTTGAGCTACCAGGCCAATTCAGGGAAATAACTGCAATCGTTTAATAAAAATTAGGCAACTAAATGAGCACTTCCGAAAGTATAGATGGCAATAAGGGAATGGAGGTAGAGGTCAACAAAGTTGGCAATGAAGTACAGGGTAAATGAAGGTGGAGATAAATATTAGGAGCGATCCAGCAGAAAGTGAGAGAAGCATAGATGGGAATTGGATACCAATAATGGTAACAAAAAACACCACGGACATTTACAAGAACAAAAGAACTAAATTAAAAAGAATATCTTTACGATAACAGAAAGGGCAGTGCCTTGCTATTTGAGGCTCGAGCTGTTTGCCTAAGGGCGAAAACACGCCGGAGCAAATATTCGAGATAAGATGAGGCATGCATCTGCTGCAGCGAGAATCCTGGGACCACTGTGAACATTTTAATGGAATTGGAAAGTATTCAGGCAGTGAGACCCACAGCCATTGTACACCTTCCAGAAGTGGATGGAACAGTGAGCAAGTCAGCGGTAATGATAAGCAAAAAACGTTTACAGTAGCGGTGGAAAAAATGCAAGCAATATATTCATATGACCGGATGTGTTAAAAGCATAGGTGGCGGTACAAGATAGGCAGAGAGGTTTTAAGGATCAGGGAGAAGATTAAGAAAATCTATACGAAAATGCTAGAACGAAAAGCATGCATTGCACATCTGATAAACTCAAGCAGGTTAGGTGACAATTTCTCGCCGCCCTGTTTCAATGGGTATGATAATAAACCATCATAATAATAAATATGGTACTAACGTTCCTAAAAATTGCAATGAAATGTGCTGTATTTCAGCTACTGTCACGTAAACAAGGAGCAAGGAGCAGAACAGCATTTTGAATGAAGCTGGTTGATGATAAATAGCGAAAACAAAGTATGGCAGTCAAAGACAGCAAAAGTAAGGGATTATACATTATGCGCCATATGCATTCCCCTGATGTGAATTAAGATAATTTTTTCATAATCTACGCCTTTATTTTATTGTGACAGTAATTATATGAACACTCCAGCTGTGTTTATGCCGCCGACGGTAGCCTCGCCGTGAGGTGCTGTAGAAAGTGCAAGGGTGACATAATCGTCACCACGCGGCGTACGCTGCATGTGCGAGCGGAAGCATGCGAGGGTGAGTCGGCGAACTCTGCTCTCGTGTGCGAGCGAGGAAGGCAGGGCGCATGCGCGCCTTTTCCGGTCACGTGCGAGGGAGGAGGAGGGGCGTTCTTCAACAGCGGTCGCTGCTTACGGCGCGGCCATGCGGGCGCCGTATCTTCAAAGCTTGTTCCAAGGTCAAAGTGCGCGCCACAGCGGGCCTCGTCTTCAAAGCAATCTCCGATAATTGCAGAGTGCGCGTAGTGCTGGTAACTTCATATGCACTCTGCTTTAGACGTTTAGTTCGCGTTGAAGCGAGATATTCAGAAAAGTCAATTCGCTCACTGCTGCGGCCGCGGTTCCTCCAGCGTTTTGACAGCGGTCAACGAGCGAGATGTGCTCATCGTTACCTATGCGCGCGTGACTCCGTGCTTGTTAATTTAGTTAGTAAGCGAAAGTTTACAACTTTATACGGCTTATAAAGCTGCTTTCGTTAATTCGTATAGCCATGTACTAATTTTCTATCGCAAAGAATGTGTTGCCTTTAGGGCGGAACTGCGACTTTCTTTTTCTTTTTAAGAACAGATGCAATATAAAAAGCTTGTTAATTTTTGGGGACATGCGCAGAATCAAGAAATCAAGTGGAGTGTATTAAGTTACTTGATTATATAAGAACAGTTCGCGCTAAAATTACAATTAAGGACTATAATCAAGAATGCCTTACTTGAAAGCTGCAAAAATTTTGTGTCCATCACAAGATACCTCATTTTTCAAATTAATCTTGCCCGTTTAAGTGGCATTAAACGAAATGTGCTGTCATTTTTGTACGAATTATGACAATGGCGGATATTCTGTTAAATTCGAAGCGACAAAATACTATTATACACAGGAAAGCAGCTGCAGCATTTCTTCTCTTCTTGAACCGCTGCCAATCACTTCACACCATCCTGTCACGTTTGACTATTCCTCCAAGTGTCATTTCCACCTTTCGCGCTGAAAGTGAAGGCAATTCTCAAGTTGCTCGCGCTCCTACGGTTGCCATTCGTACCACGTTAGTTTCCTGCCAGCGGATGTTGCTCTTGGGAGAAAGTGTACGCGCGGCCTAATTTTTTAAAGTTCAGCCATATTCGTGGCTTCTATTGACGTAGTAGTCTGCAGACACCATCATCACTAAGATATCTGGGCACCGTGCTCGTCTGTGTGATTGTCAAAACGAAACCTAGAAACGACGCCACAGAAACGCAAAAATTCTAATTCAAATTTACCATATACCACAAGGAGGGAAGAAGAAGAAGAAGAAACGAGAGCGTGCGTCAATATCTGCTTCGCCTGCTTCTCTACATGATTAAGGTCGAGAACTTGCTTCAATCTTGAAGATGTCGGCACCAATCGACGGCTAAAGTTGCAAGGATTCCGCCGATACCAAGTTTTCAACGGTGGGTGGACATTTTACCAATCGCTCGAGGACGTTTCTGTGCGACCTCTGCCCGGCAGAGGCTCGGTGGGCGAGCTCATCGCGGTTCCGCACGCTCAAGCCACGATGTCTACGGCTATGCTAATCACCGTTGAGGGTGAGGACATCTCTCCCGACGAAGTCAATGAAAACGCTGGGTGCACCACGGCATTACACAAGCGAAAACCCATCATCCAGGACCCGCTCGGGCAGGGCGGCCGAGTCACCGACATGCGACGTGGCGGGAATAAAACCCAGGCTACGGCGAGTGTCAAGACACGGCTAACGACTGCTTCGAGATTGCCTCGCCTACCGAAAGAGCATGTTCGAATCATAATCCGTCCCCGTGGAGGACTGGACATCAAGAAGATGGGCCGCTTCAGAGTTGCCCAAGCCCTCACTATCGCTGCCAGAATTAGGGAGGCGGATACGGTGGAGGATATGGTGCAAAACGGTGGAGGAACATGGTGCAAAACATATTAGTGGCAAGCACACCATCAAAGCGCAACGCCATGGCCTACGCCGATGTGAAATCTATACTTATTGGACAAGCAAGCTACGAAGTTAGTGTATATATCGCAGCCCCCGAAAAATCATGCAAGGGAGTTATTCGTGACATTGATCCCACCATCGATCGAGAGGAGCTCAAACGCCTCATCATTCAACCTAAGAATCCAAGCGCCCTCAATGTGAGACGAATCAAGAGCACGAGCACGGTAGTCATCCTGTTTGATAGACTCAAAGTCCCGGACTACGTAAAATGCGGTCCCAGTTTGGTCAAATGCTCACTCTATCGCAGACAAACTGACGTTTGCTATATAGCATGTGCAAAGCTTGGCCATAGAGCTGACGTTTGCCCAGCCCCTGAAAATGCAATCTGCCGCGGCTGTGGTGCGAGCAACCCGGACGATAAGCACGAATGTACACCGAAGTGCGCCCGCTGCGGAGGCCCTCATCCCACGGCTGACAGAACCTGCAAGCAAAGGTTCCAAATTCCGTTTGTAGCTAGACAACGGAGAAGAGAACGGCGCAACCGCGAACAATCCAAACAACCAACTGGGTCGCCAAATCCTCTCAAGCCGGCCCTCAGCAGCTCGCACAGATCCAGGAGCCGATCCCGAGACCCTGGCGGCGAGAATAGCGGCTACCAGGACCGTGCCCCTTCTAGGGATCGCTCGACGGAACGCTCGTCTTCCAGGGGCCGGAAGGCCCCCGGGACCCGCTCCCGCTCCAGAGGCAACTCTCGTTCCGGGGGGCCTGCAGTTCAGATCCAGGAGCCTGCTCATCGTGGTACCACGTGGGCTGACCGGTCAAGGACTCACCGAAAAAGGTAACGGGGGGTCAATCGCGAGAGCACAATAGGATAGCACAATTGGAAAGAGAAAACGCTTCGTTAAAATAGGCAGTGGAGCACCCCACAGCAGAAATTACAGAACTAAAAAAAGCCAGCAAGCGAGAGACAGTTCAACCCAGTCAGGCCTCTGCAGTAGAAACGCACATGGAGACACCCATAGCGGAACCGACTGCCAATGGTCTACCCAAAAAGAGGGCGCTGGCAGTTCATGCCTCAGACAAGAGTGCCAGTGTTCAAAAATTGGAAAAATACTATAGATAAAATTGATGAATCCCTCGAAAAAGTTCAAATTGTTATTGACAAACTCGCGGAGGCGGTAATAGCACTAAGAATCAGATGCTATGATCTGGAACGCCACGTTTCTACAATGGCTTCAGTTACTCTGTTGGAAGAAGGGAATAACACCGACACTGAAAGGTCAGCAGCGGCTGTGCTCTGCAGCATTTTATAATACAAGCTATCTGCTACGTCCCACCATGGCGGCACATCACAGGGTAATAAATATCTCGTGGTGGAACTGTAAGGGATTCCATCGTAAAAGGAATGTCCTCCAACAGTTCATTCGCACCCACCCGGAAAATCCACATGTAATCCTATTACAAGAAACGCTCACTGATACGGTCACCCTACCAGGCTATATATAAATCGCATACCCAATATGCTGATGGGAAGAGGGGAATCAGTACATTAGTCACCAACAAACGTGCGTTCATAGCCCACGATCTGAATCTTGAATCCAATAAGGTTGAACACTCGCTTGTTGAAATCATCCCCAGCGGACCATTCAAGACAAGTATATTTAGGCTTAACATATACAGTACACCCAAAGACCTCAGGCAAAGCTTCGCGGCAATTATCAACACAGCTACAAGCAAGGCCAAGACATTTCCGCTCCTGGTGGCCGGAGACTTCAACGCTCCGCATCAAGCGTGAGGGTACCAACAAGGTAACCGCAAGGGCGTGTACCTATGGCAAACTACAGTCAATAATAACCGCACGCTTATAACAGATCCGGCTTTTCCGACCAGGATCGGCAACGTCCTGCGTGGGGAAAGTAGCGGAACATGTCATACACAAACGAACTTCTAAGCACGTCGAGGAACAAGGATTGTTTCCGTACAACATGATTGGCTTTCGCCCGGCCCTGACAACGCAAGACGTGATGAAACTCATCAAATGTAAATCATTGACAACGCCACAAGAGATATAAGAGGCATCCTAGCCTTAGACCAGGAGAAAGCCTTTGACAATGTATCCCATGCTCACATTCTGAACTCCATCTCAGAGCTCAATTTGGGAGACGCCTTCCACAGATACATAGGCTCGGTCCTACTGGATCGCAAGGCCACGCTCTAAATCGGTGACCTCAAGTCCGACAATTTTAATTTGGGCCCCAGAAGCACGCCACAAGGAGCGATAGTCTACCACTGCTTTTTAACACAGCCATGAAGAAATTATCGCAAAGGCCCTCCAAGACAAAAGACAGAAGGGATCAATCATACGGTCTACGCTGATGACATCACAACCTGGTGCACCGGAGGAAGCGAGGGAGCTGTTGAATTAGGCTTACAGGAGGCTGTAGATCAAACAGAGATGTACCTGGAAAATACGGGGCTTAGATGCTCCCCGAGCAAGTCTGAGCTCCTCCTCTACAAGCCAGTCGATGGAGGTCCCAAACCTAGAGGCTGGAAACCGTTGTCTGAAATAAGCATCAAACTCCACACTAAAAGCGGCTGGACCATCCGCAGAGTAGACACCATTCGGGTCCTTGGCATGTTCATCGAATGTAATGGCAGTAACAATACGACGCTCAACAAGCTCACAGCCAAGACTGAGAAAATGATGAGACTCATCAACAGAGTATCGAATAGGCATGGAAGCTTAAAAGAAGACAACCTCCTCAGGTTGTTTCACGCCTTCCTCATGAGTCATATAGTTTATGTGGCAGCCATGCACAACTGGTATAATTCCGACAAAAAACTATTAAACACGCTCATCAAACAAAGTATAAAAAAAGTACAAGGCTTCCGTTACGGGCGAGCACGGACCTCCTTATGCAAGTAGGAGTGCACAAAACAATGGACGAGATAATCGAGGCCCAGGAGTCAGCCCAACTGGCCCGTCTATCCTGTACCCCGGCTGGAAAGAAGATCCTGGCAGTTCTTGGGATCAACCCTATCCTCATGGAAGAGCGGAAATATGAAATTTCAGAAAATCAAAGGAACAACATTCGAGTTGCACCGTTTCCCCGTAATGTTCATCCCCAACACAACGTAGGCAGACGCAGGGCAAGAGCCCTCGTCCTCCTCAAGCGTACCAAGGACTATCCCTACTCGGCATGTTTCGTCGACGCCGCCCAATATGGATAGTCGTCTAACTTGGCCATTGCCCTCGTTGATCACAACGGACAGATAGTGAATGCAGCTTCCCTGAAGTGTTCAACACCAACTAGAGCGGAGCAAGTCGCAGTTGCTATAGCACTCCTAGACAACAGCAGATCGCAAATATTCACTGATTCGAGATCGGCGGTCAGGGCTTTCGCTTCAGGATTCATCGCATAGGAGGCTCACAAGATTCTCAAGAACAAGATAATCTCTCCGCACACCATCACGTGGTTTCCGGCTCACCTCGACCCCCAGCTTGACTCCTTTCCCAATCTCAATGACATCGCTCACTCCCAAGCGCGCGCACTAACCCACCGCGCGGGAGCAGGATCGAGCTCAGACTCCGGGGTTCTCGCGTTTCGGGACACTCTCACTACTTTCAGCGAAATTACTACGCACTATCACCTGGGTAGGATGACTTATCCTCCCCCTCACAGCAAGCTGGCTAGACCTCTGGCGTCGCAAATTAGGCATGCTTCAGACGAAGTGCTATCCAAACCTGGCCCTTGAAAAACACGATCACTCCAGAGGCTTTCAGCTCTACTTGCCCCAACTGTGGGGCTGTTAGCAATCTCGAACACATGCTCTGGCTATGCCCCTCGTTACAGGGACCCAATCGCATCACAGAACAAGAATGGAGCTCTGCCATCCGAAGCTCAGAATATGCACGTCAAACTTCGGCTGTCCAGAGAGCCCACGATGCGGCGGTTAGGCTCGGCCTACCAGTCCCAACGTGGGAGCGGCCCACAGCTCTGCCCTAGGGCAAAGCTTCTCAGGACCTTGTCATTAAAGTTCTTTGTCTGTCTGTCTGTCTGTCTGTCTGTCTGTCTGTCTGTCTGTCTGTCTGTCTGTCTGTGTCTGTCTGTCTGTCTGTCTGTCTGTCTGTCTGTCTGTCTGTCTGTCTGTCTGTCTGTCTGTCTGTCTGTCTGCCTGCCTGCCTGCCTGCCTGTCTGTCTGTCTGTCTGTCTGTCTGTCTGTCTGTCTGTCTGTCTGTCTGTCTGTCTGTCTGTCTGTCTGTCTGTCTGTCTGTCTGTCTACAACAAATCCATTATATCCTCTAGAACGGGCTCTTGTGTATATACTGCCAGTAATTACAGCGCGCATGCATTTGTTACGAGAGACCACTTCGTTGTTGATATTGTCTAAAAGTTATGAATTGGAAGGTCCCACAAGCGCTAAACTACAAATATATTGCGCCCTATTTCTTTCTTACATTAACTATTGTACACTGGTATGGGCAACAACAACTAAAAGAAATATGAACAAGCCTCTTGTATTGCAGAGGAAAATTATTCGCCTTATCGTTAACATTGAACCAACGTCGAGTGTTAATCCCACAATAGTATCATTCAATTTGATCCGTGTAGATAATATATATGAATTTAAATTGTTACAAACAGCATACTTTTCTTCCACAGGTATCAGTAATTTCCTGACACAACTTGCTTCCTTTGAATATTGTACACCAATAGTTAACACTTGTTGTACTGACACTTGGTCCTTACCGCAGTTTAGAACTGATTACAAGCTGCAATCCTTGGCTCACAATCTGCCATTTTTTCCCAGTAAACATAAAGATACTGCTGGTTTTAGTCGAAAACAACTGCGAACATACTTTGTGCACATGTATTCCGTATTTATTTATGTCATTTAAGAAAACTTCTGTGTTATTGCTGTGCTTTATTTGATGCTGTACTTGATTTGATATGATGACTACTTCTGTATTGCTATTGTTATTTCGTTCTGTCTGCTGCTGCCATGTAATGGTTTCCTGGGCCTTCGTCAAGCTGTTCCTACAGCTTTTAGCCCAGGTGACCATCCAGATACTTGCTGGAGAATAAAAAAAATATGATATGATATGATGATAATGTAATGTATGCAAGTAGATGCACCACGTCTAGCATAGCACAACACAAAGCAACAAATTGAAGGAGACCACAGCGCCATTTATATATTACCATAGCACTGCTTTCTCAAGAGCACAATGCTTTAACGTCTTAGTGATGGGGTAGAAACAGAAATACAGACAAAAATTGGATATAAGAATCTGTCTAGCGTATGCTGGAGTGCCCCTCCACTCAACTCGGAACCTCGACTCAAGGACGGATCGATGCATGGATGCTATGAGTGTCCCTTTCGAAACGGAGTGGTGCGCTGCACTACCAAGCTCTTTTTCCTGATTGTGCCTGATTTTACCTAACTTATTTCTTACATACAAAAAATTCCTTGTATCCATCTTTATGAACCATGATAGGAAGAGACAGAAAGAAGAAAATTTATTCAGTTATAAAAAAGAATATTCTCATGGCGGAGCCCTAGTCGAGAGCTGCACTGGTCATCGTCTCCCGTCTAAGCTGGTCGATGAGCGTTTGCTGGTTGGCCAGGCGAGAGCTGGACTTTATTTGGAACTTTCTTTTTATACATCCGCATTACTTGTGGTCTCCCTACTTTTCAGCCACCAAACCTCCAGTCGTCTTTTACTCATCTCTGTGGTGGGCATGTTTACTTTCCCCCTGCTATCCCTGAACTCAAGAACTGCAATGAGTACATCGGATCTTAAACAGGCATCCGGGTAGATATCGTCACCTTCTAATATAATGTGTTGCATCGTTTTCCTAGCTTTACCGCAGGACGCACATGCGTGCTCGGTGTAGCTTGCTTTATAACTACACATTCTAAGGTATCATGATCTCACTTCAAAGAGGAAAGAGCTTCACTTTCAATTATCATAAATTGTTTCTTTCGGGATTTCGTTTTTGCTTCTTTGATAGTTACTCGCAGCCACTTCCTCTTCCACTGCCTCTTTCCATTATTTTCTTCCCAAGTAAGCAAACAGTAGTAACATCATCATCATCAACCAAGTTTATGTCCACTGCAGGACCAAGGCCTATCCCTGTCATCTCCTATTACCCCTGTCCTGCACCAACGAATTGCAACTAGCGCCTGCGAATTTTCTAATGAAATCGGCCCATCTAGTCTTCTGCCGTCCTCCACTGCGCTTTCCATCTCTTGACACCCATTCTGTTACCGTAAGGTCCACTGGTCTTCTAGCCTGCGCATTGCATTATCGGCCCAGCTCCATATCTTTCTCCTAATGTCCATTAGAATATCGGCTATGACCGTTTGCTCTCTGATGCACACCGCTCTCGTCCTGTCTCTGAACGTTACGCCTAACATTCTTCGTTCTATCGCTCTCTGCGCGGTCCTTAACTTCTTTTCGAGCTTCTTTGTGAGCCTCCAAGTTTCGGCTCCTTATGTCAGCATCGGTATAATGCATTGATTGTACACCTTTCTTTTCAATAATAATGGTAAGCTTCCAGTCAGGATGTGACAATGAATGCCGAATGAGCTCCAACCAGATTTTCAGTCTGAAAATTTCCTTCTTATTATCAGGGCCCCTGCGAGTAATTGACCTAGGTAAACGCACTCCTTCACAGACTCTAGAGGCGGACTAGGGATCATGAACTCTTGTCCCCTTGTCCGGCTATTGATGATTATCTTTGTCTTCGGCATATTAATCTTCAACCCCAGCCTTATACCCTCTCTGTTAAGGTCCTCCATAATTTGTTGTAACTGGTCCCTATTGTTGCTGAACAGGACAATGGCAGCTGCAAATCGAAGGTTGCTCAGATATTCGCTGTTGATCATGCACCATCTCTTGACAAATAGTCGCTGTTCTTTATGTTCATCCAAGGCTGTTATTCACAAGCAGAGCTTCTTGATCAATCCAAGGAAAGAGCTGCGCTCATCTCGGTGAAGCAGAGGAAAAGCATCAACGCTGTCACCTGAATGCACTGAAAGCTTCCTCGGCAAGTGCATCTGTCCGAAGGTCATTACCATGCGAGAAAACTGTAAAGCGTTAGAAAAGTTGATAAATGTTTAAAGATAGGTGTGATTAAGAACATTAAAACATGCTCAAAGTATAGAATTAGATTGATAGGAATAAACCAAAGATTCACCTCCTCTTTAGGCACGGGAGGAAGTTTTCCAAATTCTCAGTCGTTAGGCAACTTGGGGAGGCCTAAAAATGTTTGCCTTTGGCGCACCCGCATGCAGTCATGTATGCACTCAGAGCTCTCAGAAGTTGCTGGAGCCACCTTTTGGCAATCGCGACGCAGCTGAGCCAATCACAGCGCACCGTCTTGGATGCCCTGACCAATCGGCACAAAGAAAAACCAGGCTTGCGTTTCTAATCACTTACGTTAACGAAATGATTCGATCTTCTTATACTTGTTGAGGAGCGAAACAGTCAAATAATATAGGTAGCTTCCAAAACACCACAGGGGCTGCTCTTACATCAAATAGTAAACGTGTTTTTCTACATGAGTCAGATCTCAGGCGACTGTCCGCTATTAAAAACTCCAGAGTGGTATATGGGCGCAGTAGGAGAAAGCGTAGTTATACTGTATAAGGGGGTTCATAGCTAGGCCAATTCATCCATATCGACTAATAAAAAATGCGCGAACCCTGTGAAACCTCTTGTTATTTGAAGAGACCAAGTATCGATATGGCGTAGGATAATCGAGCTATTCCACATCAGGAGAGGCGTTGTGTTTTATACCCGACAATGAATCTGTCAGTCAAGGAAGACACCTAATTATGCACCATGCCTAAAACGAAAATGTAAATGATGCTGCTGTTTACCTACCCCTGTATCCTTGCATTCGTGATATAAACAGGGCAGTCTGGCTGCTGTATGATGACTTTTAACAGCGCGTTCTTCGCTGACTCATGCACCATAATGATGATTAAATGGCGACCGCAATACCACGACATAATAAGAGAATTGGGATGGCGTCAATCGAACTATGTAGGCAAGATAATGACAACCGCATGACGACAATGGGTTGACCTTTCTCAAGTGATTTAAACGACAGCGTGTCAACAACGCCGTGACTGACGTTAGAATGGCGACGATGGGGCAACCTCGACAGCGCAGTGGCGTCGGTATGACAATGAATGCTTGACGATGAACCTATGACGACATCGCGTGGGCAATGTTGGCGTCACGATGATGGCATGACGAGAGTCGCATGACGAAGCTAGAGTAACAGCAATGGAACGGCCACAACCGTAGCACAATGGCGTTGTGACAAGTGCGTGGCGACTGTAAGACGGCGACGGCAGGACGACAGCCTTATGGTAAAGGTGCGATGACGGCGGCGCAAGGACTGCAACAGCATCCCGACAATCCCAACAAGTTTTTAGACAACTTATTAGATAGCTACCTTGTTGCCCTAGCTGTTAAGCAACTTAGGGCACTGCGTCGACGTAGAAGGCCTGATGACGACATTGGAATGCATCATGTAACCGCGCAAACAACAAAGGACAAAGAAGGAAACACACAGGACAGGCGACCCCATAACGCCATCCATATGGCGAAGGAATGACGACGATTAAATGACCACGACGGCATCCTGACTATGAGATGAACGATATTGTTATGACAATGACTGTGTGAAGACAGTGCCTTCATGACAATAGCAGGACCAGTGTCAGATGATGAACCTAGAACGACAACGATGGAATGAAAATGACGACACCAAGACGACAGTGTGGCCAATGCATGACGACTCATTGACAGTGATGATATGACGATGATGGCATGAGTCAGGTAACGAAGCTGGAGAGACGACGATAGAATAACCACAGCGGCTGACGATGAGGATGTGACATAGAATGCATGACAAGTGGGGAACCTAGTATCGGGCAGTCGGTTGCGGTGACATCAGTTTCATTGCGCGTTTATTGGCTGGTTGAGTAATAACGGATGACGTGACTGGATTCTGTTGTTCTGCGCCACGTAACAACGATAGTACCGACGATAATGATCGTTCGAGCGATTGTCCTATAAGACAACGATGGTGTGATACGATCGCATGACAACAGTCAGATGAAAAAACAGCAACGAAGGCTATGTGACAACTATTGTTGTGTCACGACCGCGTGCACGTGCAGTCAACTGCAAAAGCTTGCGCACCACGGGACCTCAGCAAACATTCAACTTCTGAGCGGCCTGCAATGTTGCCCATTAAACTGAACATCATCATCAGCAGCAGCAGCCTGGTTACGCCCACTGCAGGGCAAAGGCCTCTCGCATACTTCTCCAACCACCCCGGTTATGTACTAATTGTGGCCATGTTGTCCCTGCAAACTTCTTAATCTCATCCGCCCACGTTTCTGCCGTCCCCTATAACGCTTCGCTTCCCTTGGAATCCGGTTCGTAACCCTTAATGACCATCGGTTATCTTCCCTCCTCATTACGTGTCCTGCCCATGCCAATTTCTCTTTCTTGATTTCAACTAAGATGTCATTAACTCGCGTTTGTTCCCTCACCCAATATTCTCTTTTCTTATCCCTTAACGTTACACCTATCATTCTTCTTTCCATAGCGCGTTGCGTCGTCCTCAATTTAAGTAGAACCCTTTTCGTAAGCCTCCAGGTTTCTGCCCCGTACGTGAGTAATGGTAAGACACAGCTATTATACACTTTCCTCTTGAGGGATAATGGACACCTGCTGTTCATGATCTGAGAATGCCTGCCAAACGCACCCCAGCCCATTCTTATTCTGATTATTTCAGCCTCATGATCCGGATCTGCGGTCACTACCTGTCCTAAGTAGATGTATTATCTTACCACTTGTAGTGCCTCGCTACCTATCGTAAACTGCTGTACTGTTCCGAGACTGTTAAACATTACTTTAGTTTTCTACAGATTAATTTTTAGTCTCACCCTTTTGCTTTTCCTCTTCAGGTCAGTGAGCATACATTGCAATTGGTCCCCTGAGTTACTAAGCAAGGCAATATCATCAGCGAATCGCAAGTTACTAAGGTATTCTCCATTAAGTTTTATCCTGAATTCTTCCCAATCCAGGTCTCTAAATTCCTCCTGTAAACACGCTGTGAATAGCATTGGAGAGATCGTATCTCCCTGCCTGACGCCTTTCTTTATTGGGATTTTGTTGCTTTCTTTATGGAGGACTACGGTGGCTGTGGAGCCGCTATATATATCTCTCAGTATTTTTACATACGGCTCTTCTATACCCTGATTCCGTGATGCCTCCATGAGTGCTGAGGTTTCGACTGAATCAAACGCTTTCTCCTAATCAATGAAAGCTAGATATAAGGGTTGGTTATATTACGCACATTTCTCTATTACCTGATTGATAGTGTCAATATGGTCTATTGTTGAGTAGCCTTTACGGAATCCTGTGTGGTCCTTTGGTTGACAGAAGTCTAAGGTGTTCCTGATTCTATTTGCGATTACCTTAGTAAATACTTTGTAGGCAACAGACAGTAAGCTGATCGGTCTATAATTTTTCAAGTCTTTGGCGTCCCCTTTCTTCTAGATTAGGATTAAGCTAGCGTTCTTCCAAGATTCCGGTACGCTCGAAGTCATGAGGCATTGCGTATACAGGGTGGCCAGTTTTTCTAGAACAATCTGCCCACCATCCTTCAACAAATCTACTGTTACTTGATCCTTCCCAGCTGCCTTCCCCCTTGGCAAAGCTGCCAAGGCTTTCTTTACTTCTTCCGGCGTTACTTGTGGGATTTCAAATTCCTCTGGACTATTCTCTCTTCCATTATCGTCGTAGGTGCCACTGGTACTGGACAAATCTCTATAGAACTCCTCAGCCACTTGAGCGATCTCATCCATATTAGTAATGATATCGCCGGCTTTGTCTCTAAACGCATACATCTGATTCTTGCCTATTCCTAGTTTCTACTTCACTGCTTTTAGACTTCCTCCGTTCCTGAGAGCATGTTCAATTCTATCCATATTATACTTCCTTATGTCAGCTGTATTACGCTTGCTGATTACCTTGGAAAGTTCTGCTTGTTCTATTCTAGCTGTAGGGTTAGAGGCTTTCATACATTGGCGTTTCTTGATCAGATTTTTCGTTTCCTGCGACAGCTTACTGGCATCCTGTCTAACGGAGTTACCACCGACTTCTATTGCACACTCCTTAATGATGGCCATAAGATTGTCGTTCATATTTTCAACACTAATGTCCTCTTCCTGATTTAAAGCCGAATACCTGTTCTGTAGCTTGATCCGAAATTCCTCTATTTTCTCTCTAACCGCTAACTGATTGATCGGCTTCTTATGTACCAGGTTCTTCCGTTCCCTCCTCATGTCTAGGCTAATATGAGTTCTTACCATCCTATGGTCACTGGAGTGCACTTTGCCAAGCACGTCCACATGTTGTATGATACCTGGGTTAGCGCAGACTATAAAATCTATTTCATTTCTAGTCTCGCCATTCGGGCTCCTCAATGTCCACTTTCGGCTATTCCGCTTGCGGAAAAAGGTATTCATTATCCGCATATTATTCTGTTCTGCAAACTCTAATAATAACTCTCCTCTGCTAGTCCTAGAGCCTATGCCATATTCCCCCACTGACTTGTCTCCAGCCTACTTCTTGCCTACCCTGGCATTGAAATCGCCCATCAGTATACTGTATTTCGTTTTGACTTTACCCATCGCCGATTTGACGTCTTCATAGAAGCTTTCGACTTCTTGGTCATCATGACTGGATGTAGGCGCGTAGACCTGTACGACCTTCAATTTGTACCTCTTATTAAGTTTCACAACAAGACCTGCCACCCGCTCGTTAATGCTATAGAATTCCTGTATGTTACCAGCCATACTCTTATTAATCAGGAATCCGACTCCTAGTTCCCGTCTCTCCGCTAAGCCCCAGTAGCATAGGACGTGCGCGCTTTTTCGCACTGTATATGCTTCATTATAAAATATGAAGGCGCCAAATAAACAGGCACACACAAGAGAAGAAAACGGGACAGGGCGCCTGGTTGAAGGGAACTGGTTGAAGCCTATCACATAGGTAAGAAAGGCAGCTTGTGCGTTAGCGATACGTCGATAACATTATATAAGGCCGAGACGAGGTTTCTTGAGCGTGTTGTGTCATGAATTTCTGATTAGATGCGTGAATGAATGTTTGCTCTGTGCGCATGTGTTGACTGACAGTATATATGTGCCTGCGTTCTGTAAATAAAACAGTCGCGAGTGGCGCCCTGTCCCGTTCTCTTCTCTTGTGCGTGTCTGTTTATTTGGCGTCTACATATTTTATAATGAACAGCTACCAACTAGCCCAACAAGTGCTTTTGTATATGCTTCTTTTGTCCTCCTAACTTCACTGAGCCCTATTATATCCCATTTACTTCCCTCTAATTCCTTCAATAGCACTGCTAGACTCGCCTTACTAGATAACGTTCTAGCATTAAACGTTTCCAAGTTGAGATTTAAAGGGCGGCCTGTCCGGAGCCAGGGATTCTGAGCACCCTGCTGCGTCGCAGGTCTGACCGCCGCCGTGGTCAGTTGCTTCGCAGCTGCTGGGGACTGAGGGCCGTGGTTTGATTGTTGTAGCGGTGGCGTAGAGGTAGAGTATCTTCTCGCGTGCAAGAGGACCGGTGTTCGAATCCGGGTGCCACGCAATTTTCCACCGGATTAAAAAAAATCCGCGTGTTTAGAAAAATTGCATAAGCAGGCCTGGAGTATGGCCTGATCCCGGTGACCAAAACCGGTAACGCACTCTCCTCACCAGAGCAGGATTGTCCACCCTGGTGCGGTACTTGGCCACAACCTCCTATATTAAATTGAACGTCACAATGTTTTTTTACGTACACTTGTAGACGCTGTAAATGCATATAGTAGGCTGGCTTGTGAGGCTGAGCAGACATTCAGCTTTTTCTCAGATTTTGTGTTCCCTAAATATTTCGGGCCTAGGCTACTGGTCGGCGTAGTAGGCGTGATGAGGACGACATGACAACAATTTGACCGAGCTGGAGTACCACGATGGAATTACCTGAAAAATCAAGAATTGTATAGAAACCCGCCTGGTTAGGAACATACAAGACAACATTTAAAAGGGGATACCGACCACGACAATATATAAAACACGTTTCGGCGCCCGCACGGGAGCCTTGTTCACAGTGAAGTTGAAGGTGGAAGTGATCTGGTAATGTGGACCTGCATATCCAGACCATTTCCGCCTTCAAGCTTATGGTGAACATGGTCTTTCCTTTTATAAACTTTTATGGTCGGGGAGGGGGGGGGGTTGACTGTTGCTATGGAAGGACCTCCAAGGTATCACGACCATTATTACGCACGTAGCCACTATATCTGGAAGGCAAGTTGGGCTTCTGTGTTGGCTAAGCGGACGGACGGACGGACGGACGGACGGACAGGCAGGCAGACAGACAGTCAGACAGACAGACAGACAGACAGACAGACGGACAGACAGACAGACAGACAGACAGACAGACAGACAGACAGACAGACAGACAGACAGACAGACAGACAGACAGACAGACAGACAGACAGACAGACAGACAGACAGACAGACAGACAGACAGACAGACAGACAGACAGACAGACAGACAGACAGACAGACAGACAGACAGACAGACAGACAGACAGACAGACAGACAGACAGACAGACAGACAGACAGACAGACAGACAGACAGACAGACAGACAGACAGACAGACAGACAGACAGACAGACTCAAAGCTATTGATATAGAGAAATAATTCTAACCGCAATAATGCCAGAAGGTGTTCTAGTGCTTTTCACTTAACAGTCTTAAGATTTACTTAAGAATACTTCAGATCAGTGGTATACCGAATGCAAACCTTGTCCGGTAGGCCGAGTGGTGCTCTAAATTCTTGTGGGTTATTTTTAGTAGATTTTTCGGCCTCTCCAAGTTGCCTAATCACTGAGAATTTGGAAACCTTCCTCCGTGCCTAAACAGGAGGGGAATCTTTGGTTTACTCTTATAAATCTACTTCTGCACCTTGAGCATGTTTTAATGTTCTTAATCACATTATATTTAAACATTTGTAAACTTTTCTGGCGCTTCACAGTTTTCTCGACGCCAACCAGCACTTATTTCGCAAAAATCTTTCGGCCACTACGCAACAATTAGAAACTATTCATAATTTTCAGCTGTTTTCGATGAGCAAACGCAAATTGATATTATCATCTTATATTTACTAAAAGAGTTTGAATGGGCATCGTACACTTAGCTCCTGACAAACCTTAAGCCAACCCTAAAAATTGGTCATCCTCTATCTTTAACTGAAGCGTACAATTCTTCGCGGTAACAAATTATACAAACAGGTTAGCATATGCACTTTCAAAACTAGTGTAATCCGGAATTCTGCAAGGATAAGTGCCAGCACCCTTATTTTCCTTAATTTTTTATAACTGATGTTGTGCAGGAAGTACCAGTGGAAATAAAATTATTTGCTAACAGTTGCGTCCTCTATCGAGGGTCATGATGACTAGTCACTTCTAAAGTGTTTCCGCAGTGCAGTCATAACAAATGAAATTCAATGCAAGAGAGAATGCAGCAATGACCGTGACGCAGAAACGACGCCCTTGAAAGTCGGCGGGCAACTTTGACATTTAATGGGAAGCTACGTTAGCTGGAATTGCGAGCTCGTACGCAGGAAAGAAACAGGCATACACTTGTTTACTTGAGGTGTTATGGCATTCACCACGTAGAATTGAACTGCATACTTACAAAGCTTTTGTCCACCCGATTCTTGAGTACTGTTCAGTCATATGTGACGCACCCAGTGATATTAACCTAAAGAGCGTAGCAAATATTTAGAAAAAAGCAATCAGATTCGTATGCAGTTCAATTTCTCGATATGCATAACAGTGTGCGATGCTACTAATATGATAATTAGATACTTGACGGAAAACGCGATATCAGGAGCTAATAAAGTACGTGTGTTTAGTTCGTCTTGAAAAGCTAAGCACAAATAATAAGACGTACACGGACCTTCTCATTCGTCAATCCACCCAATCCTGCCTCAATAAAAAGCTCAAGAAGTGTCATTATAGATTGGAGCTCTTAGAATGTAATACTTTCCTAGAGTCTATAGAGAATAGAATTCACTGCCTACTCTGGCGGTGGCGTTTGATACTGTAGGCTGATTTTATATTCACTAAAAGTATAACGTAGACGTGTGGGACGCATCGGTTGGAATAATTGTTCCTTCCTTCACTTTTCAACCTGTATTTCCGTGTGATCTCAAGCGTGAATGTTTTTGCGCCTTTGCCTATGTTTCATCTTTGTACACACAAAGAAACAGTTCACTGTGTGAGTTTTATGAGATAACATCGCATGACAGCTGTCGCTAAATATCGTAGATATTGACACGTGGACTTGTTTATCTTTTTCTGGGGAGCGTTATTTACCGTCTAACAAATCTTATCGCTCAGCGCGGGGCACGCCTGCATATATTGAAAGTTTCTGTAATGTTATCGGTGGTTCTATCCGCTGTCTGTTGTCACCGAACCTTGCGTAATCTGATTGCATGTATGCTCGACGCAAATTTAGGACTTTCTGGAGGACACGAGGGCACCAGCGATTTCTCTGGAACTTTCGATGGCTCAAATCCGACGCACCTAACCGGCACATCGGATTTGCGATCACCGCCGATGTGTTCGCCGCCGTTCGATTTCTGTGAGTGTTCAGTTCACAAGTTCGGCCACTAAAACGCTAGTTTCGTGAACCACAGTTTGTCTGCCTTCCGCACCGTCACTACTACGTGACATCTGGTGGACGTACTTTACGTTCATGTACCGAATGCCCCGGCAAAGCCGCGATCCAAGCTCGTAACCCGAAGACTACACTAATGTCGCGCAAGACCAGCGAGCTAGCCGCAGAAGTCCATGCCCCCGAAGCACGGACTTCTCCCTGATACGACCAGGCAGACACCGCGGCCAGCTCAATAACCACAATGGCAGCCCCAGCGTCCCCCATCGTGCTTCAACAACCCAGGGAGCCCCCTACCTTCCGTGGAGCTTTGTGGGAAGGTCGTGAAACCTAACTCAAAGCCTTTGAAAGGATCTCAGCCTTCAACAACTGGACCTCTCAGGGTAAGCTACGCCATATGTGCTTCTCAATAGAAGATGCCGCAAGGACTTCGTTTGAGACCCGAGAGGCCACCCTCACAAAGGGGGACCTGTTACGCAGCAACTTCTTGAAAACATTCACAAGTGTTTAAAAAGAGAGCACCGAAGTTCTGCTGAAAACCCGAGGGTAACTACCCATTGCCATCTTCACGGAAGAGATTACCCGTCTTTGCCGGCACGCGGACCCGGATATGTCCGAGGAGAAAAAATTCCGCTTCTGGATGCGAGGTGTAAAGCAAGAAGTTTGCGCCGGAGTGATCCGCAACCCACCGAAGACCGTAGCTGAGTTCTTGACAGAGGCAACGGCGATTGAGAAAACTCTGGAAATATGAACTACGCGATATAACCGAAAAGGGCTCACGCTGCAGTGTGCAACCCAGGCACTAAACTCCGGTGACCTCCTAGAGACCATCGGGGACATTGTGCGCGAAGAATTGCACTAGATGTTTCCTTCGTCGCAACGTGAGGTGTCCTCAGTCACTGACATGGTCAAGAACAAACTTTGATGGTCAATGGGCATTTCCTAAGTGTAGCCCGAATCGCAGCTTCCTTGCCGGATGCGATGACCTACGCTGCCGTCGCTCGCCGTCAAGGTCTCCCTCTGATCCCACGCGAGAAATGTTTAACACCGCCATTCCATCGTCCACCGCCGCCGCCGCCATTACCTCCCACAGGTAAACGCGATGCAGCCGTGATGCGACACCAAGACCTAACTGTAATGCAAAACAAAGAAACACCGACCTCGACGTTCTTCTCGACGGCCATGCAGTCACAGCCTCAGTGGACACAGGAGCCGATTACTCAGTCATGAGTCGACCGAAAGACTCCCAGTTGAAGAAACGTTAAAACTGTAGTGGAAGGCCCTCAAATTCGGACCGCTGAAGGACATCTCATAACGCCGACTGGAATCTGTACGGCAAGAATTACCGTTCATGACCTGGCTTACCGTGCCACCTTCGTTATCCTCCAAAAGTGTTCACAAGACGTTATCCTCGCCATCGACTTCCTGAAACATGGCGCAATCATCGACCTGAAGTCGAAGTCGATAACGCTCTCGGAAGATCAATCGATACCGCCAGAGAGCTCTCGTAGTCACCACGCCTTGAGTGTGTTCGAAGATCAAGTGAGCATCCCGCCTCGCTCCAGCATTGTTAATTCCGTCGGCACTGAAACACCCGCGGACATAGAAGGCGTCATCGAGTGCGATCAATGGCGTGGAACCGGCTCTGCGATGGTGGTGCTATCCACGACTTTGCTGTGTTTCATGCAGGTGGTCGCAGGAAGCGATGCTCGAAAACTTTGTAACAACATCGACCTTGACAGCGACAGCACAGATTCATCATTGGAACCGCTCCGGCACAACTGATTAGATGATCAAGCTAGAAACGAAAAATGTCGGGCCGCCGAATTCGCAAGGTGTGGCGTCCTGGACAACAAACCGTGGCCGACCTTCGTACATCACCTTGAACTACAAAAGACGTGGAATATCAGTCGCCCACTGGGGCATGGAACCGCCTTTGCGATGGCGGTACCATTCACAACTTTCCTGTGTTTCATGCAGGTTGGTCTTCGCAAACCCTAAGGCTTTTGTGGCATTGCTTCATTGCCTCTTCCTCCCCCATTGGTTTTCGCATCTGTAGGTTCTCACATGAATAATCGAGCGCGCGTTTATTGTAGGCGTTGTCACTTTGTGCTTTTTCGTTGTCCCGCTTTTTATTTTTTGGTATTGCCTGTGTGCAGTGATGTTGAGCGGAATCTCGGCCCTGATACTTCTCTTCTAAAGTAACTTTTAAGTAGACAGAAAGAAATGAAAAAAAGTTGTCATCCATAGAAAACTTCCAGGCTGAACATCAGGCTGCTATGGCTGACTTAAGAAGCCGCTTGGCTAACCATGAAGCAAAGAAAAATAAAATTTACGAGCTACAGACAGAAGTTTCAGACAGTCGGTATACAGTGGAGCAGAATCGGGCCGGAATTGACACTCTGATGGCTAAAGTTGACGACATTGAAAACAAGAGCAGATGTAATAATCTGGTATTCTGTGGCGTTGAAGATAATGATGAACATGAGATGGGAGTCAAATGTGAAAGCACACTGTCAGAACTGTGTCGGTCTCATTTAGCAATAGAGCAAGTTAGCAAAATTAAGGGCGAACCGACTAGGCAGGTTTAGTTCAAAGAAAAAACGTCCACTAATAGCTAAATTTGCCAGTTATAAAGACAAGCAGAGTATTCTAGTTATGGTAAATAAGTTTAAGGGTACATGTATTAGCGTCTCCTAGAATTTTTCGGAGACTGTGCGAAAGAAAAGAAAGATGTTATGGAATTACACCAAATACACCGCAAGGAGGTGATAAAGTAAGCCATCGTTATGATTCTTTGTTTATCAACAACATGAAATACACTTATGATGAGGCACTTGATTCAGCAATACAATCAGGGTGACAGCGAAGCAGTGGTACCAAGCTCAAAGTATTGCTTGTCGATTGCAGGAGCACTGCAAATGAAGTTGACGATTTCGCTAACCTTCTTGACAGGACTAATCCCACTGTCGTTCTTGGAACCGAGTCGTGGCTGAACAGTGAAATTAGTGACAATGAAATCTTTCCCGTAAATTATGCGGCTTATCGGAGACACAGAGATTGACACGGGGGCGGTGTACTTATATTAGTTAAACAGGAGGTTTATTCTAATAAATTAGAAATTGAGCCACAAACAGCTGAAACTATTTGGGTGAAGTTACGATTGCAAAATGCGAAGACTTTGCCGGTCTGCTCTTTTTATGGGCCACCGGGAAGCCATATTAATGAAATTACTGGTTTGAAAGAGGAAAGTGAGGCAGTAAATGATGAACATATTATACTCGGCGGAGATTTCGACCTGCCTGAAACTGATTGGTCTCAAGAAAATAATAACACTCGCATTTACAGTGGTTCAGTAAAAAAATTGCTACGGC
Source organism: Dermacentor andersoni (assembly GCF_023375885.2). NCBI lineage: Eukaryota > Metazoa > Arthropoda > Arachnida > Ixodida > Ixodidae > Dermacentor > Dermacentor andersoni. Next base: position 226,085,232 of record NC_092816.1, read on the forward strand.
TGTGTAGCTGTTTTTCGCTCTGGCAACTTGTTTTGCAACCTACAAGGGGAAATAATAATGCGCTGGATTTATTATTTACTGAGATTCCTTCTGAGGTCCAGACAACACTAGTCCTGCCTGGGGTAAATGACCATAGTCCTGTGCGAGCTGAACTTGCACTATGCTAATGTTACCGATAGCGGGAAAAGGCGAATATATATGTATAAGAAGGTGAATACAGGGATGATAATAGCAACACTTGACCGTTACTACGACGTGTTTGAGATGCTATCATAAACGTGCGATGTAGAAGATATGTGGGTAAGATTGAAATCTAAATTGTTTGATTTACTCGAACAACACGTTCCGTCATGCGTGATGTTATCCAGACAGCAAAATTAAGCCTTGGTTCACAGGTGATGTGCAAAGGTTAGTCCGCAAGATGCATAATGCACACAATAATTTAAGAAAGACAGAACGGAAGGCAAAAGAAACATTGCAATAGTTACAACTAACATGAATGACACCATAAAAAGAGCAAAGGCCAGTTACTTTGAAACCCTAGATTGCAGAATAAAACAACGCCCGAAAAAAATGTGGCAGATCTACAAAAGAAACCAAAACTAACAATACCGACTATTGATGACGACTGCACATAACGATCGCCACAAAGCTGATTGCTTTATCGCGTTTTTTACATCGGTATTTTTACTCATGAACACACGTTCCCGAGTTCTCGTAGAAATTGTGACGTCACTATGGAAAAGGTCGTATTTAGTGAGAACGGAATAATTTTAAAGAAATTAAGCCCTAGAAAAGCCAGTGTTCCAGAAGAAATATCAAATGCTTTTTGTCATCATGTGCGCGCTCAGTTTAAAAATATTTATATCTTCTGTTTACAAAACCGATTGAGCAGGGCTACCTGCCCTCTGACTGGAAAAGGGCAAATATAGTGCCGGTTCACAAATCTGGACACGAAATTTGGGTATCCAATTACCGTTCCTTGTCGTTAATTAGTGCAGTGGGCAAAGTGCTAGAACATAATTAAATGGTTATATGAGAATCTCCTGCTAAACAATTGCCAGCATAGTTTCCACAGTGGATTTTCCTGTGTCATGCAACTCACAGAATTAACTCATGATCTGGCAAGTGCATTGGGTAAAATCGGAACAATAGATTGTATATCTCTTGATTGCAAGAAAGCTTCTGATGTTGTGCAGCATGACTTTTTAATAGAAAACTACTCATGGTATGGTATTGAAACAACAATTATCGATTGGATACAAAATTAACTGCAGCTTAGACGTTTGGAGGTTGTTGTAAAATGAGAGAAATCGGATGAGGCTGACGTGACTTCAGGAGTACCACAGGGATCGGTGCTTGGCCCACTGCTCTTTTTTATTTATGTGAACGACATTGCTGATAACATTAAATCTATTGTGCGCATGGTTGCAGATGACTGTGTATTCTATAGAGTTGTTAATAATTTAAATGATTGTGCAACATTCCAAGGTTACATCGACATGATCGCACAGTGGTGTTCAATATGGCACATGAACCTTAACCTAAAGAAAACGGTGTGCATATGTGTAACTAAACATAAAAAGAAACATTTTCAGTTGAATTAATACAATAATGGTACACAACTGTTGACTATGTCAGAATTTATATATTGGGGAGTGGATTTCACCACTGATTTATCTTGGACACGTCGCATTGATTGCATCACTGCCAAAGCATCTCGGGTTATAGATTTTATGAAAAGAAACGCAAAACAATTTCCATTCAAAGCGAAGGCTCTACTCTATCTTTCCAGTGTCCGGTCAACACTCGAACATGCCACCACTGTTTGGGATCCTTGGACGCGAGTGAACATAGACAAACTAGAAGGAGTACAGCCTAAGGTAGTACGATTTGTATTAAAAAATTCAAACGAAATTTTTGTGTGACAGCAGCAAAAAAATTGCGTGGGACTTGCTACAAAACGACTTTCAATTCATAGAATAAAACTGTTGCATGATATGCTTCATTCAAGAACAGGTATCAATAACACAAACTACTTGCGTATGCCCGACAACGTGTCTTTGATAGTTGATTACGAGCTCAAAGTGAGAGAGACTATATGTAAAATTGAAGTGTTGAGTAAGTCATATTTCCCTAGTACAACTGGAGACGAGAATTGGTTACCAAGTGATATTGAAAAACAAAATTCAAATGAAATGTTTGAACAGTCGCTTCATGATGTAATATTATAGACAGGAACATGTGGCGTTTTATCCTATGGTGCCTGTATTCTGTATCCTTTTTTCTTTTATGTAATAACCCCCCCCCCCCCACTGTATTGGATATCGAAGGCGTTAAAGTGAATACTGCTCGACCGTGAAATATGCGCCGCAAGAGGAATCGCTCGACTGCATGGTCGGAAAGCGAAAGTGATGCTAACCAACTTCAGCCAGGTGTTCAACCACATCAACAAAGGCACGACATTCGCGTACATCGAGGAAATTGTGGAAACCAGCAGTGCGCTTGTCCACTCGGATTCTATCGCATCTACCACCGCGACCATAGTTCCCCAACCAGACTTCTACATAAATCCAAGCAGCAACAGCTCAAAAGTCTGCTCCGACAATACAAATACTGCTTTTAGACGTGATCAAGGATTCGAGAAACTCCAGTCGCAAAGCATCGCATAATAACCGAAGAGTGCGCTTGGCCACTCCGCCAGGGCAGTTAAGGAGTTTCGACCCGAGAACGTCAAGGTATACGGCAACAAGCCGACGAAATGCCGCACGACAACAACATCCAGCTGTCGAAAAGCCCGTGGGCATCGCCTGTACTCTTGGTGAACAAAAAGACGGAACCTTGCGTTTTTGTGTTGATCATCGCCGACTGAAAAATATGACGGAGAAGGATGTATACTGCCTCTCACGGATGCAAGTCGCATTGTATCGGCTCTTCATTGCTAAATATTTCTTGTCTATAGACCTCAAACCTGGCTACTGGCAAATAGAAGTCGACGAGAGAGATCGCGAAAGGACCGCCTTTATCACGCCAGACGACCTCTACGAGTTCAAGGGGATGTCATTTGGACTGTTCTCGGCAGCTGGAACGTTCCAGCGTGTGAGGGACACGGTGTTAACAGGAGTCAAGTGACAGACCTGTCTTATTTACTTGGCTGACGTCATCGTCATCGTCATCGTATGACGGAGAAAGATGTATACTGCCTCTCACGGATGCAAGGCGCATTGGATCGGCTCTTCATTGCTAAATATTTCTTGTCTATAGACCTCAAACCTGGCTACTGGCAAATAGAAGTCGACGAGAGAGATCGCGAAAAGACCGCCTTTATCACGCCAGACGACCTCTACGAGTTCAAGGGGATGTCATTTGGACTGTTCTCGGCCGCTGGAACGTTCCGGCGTGTGAGGGACACGGTGTTAACAGGAGTCAAGTGACAGACCTGTCTTATTTACTTGGCTGACGTCATCGTCGTGTTCGCTAGAAATTTCGACGACCACCTTAGGCGGCTTGCGACTGTACAAGAGGCCATGTAGTCATCAGAGCTGACCCTAAAGCCGAAAAAGTGCCGCTTCGCTTAGGATGAGCTTCCGTTCCTTGGTCACGTCATCAGCAAATATGGAATCCGCCCCGACCGACAGAAGACAGCTGCAATCCCAAAGTTCCTGCAGCCCATCGACAAGAAGGCACTGCATCGCTGAGCCGCTGACACATCTAACTAAATGTAATTTTGGTTTCAACTGGAAGACGCCGCCAGCCAACGTATTTCAATAACTTAGACACTTCCACAAGGGCGCCGATACCGAAATCCACACTTACGCCAGTAGCCTAGGCCTCGGTGCCGTCCTACCCTGTAGTCCAGAGAAAAGACGGACTTGAAAGGGTGATAGCTGACGCTAGTCGATCGCTGTCAAAAGCGAAAGGAAACTATTTTACAACCTAAAAGGAATGTTTCGCCGTCATTCGGGCCACAGCCGAATTCCGTCCTTGCATATATGGCAGGCGATTCAAAACCGCCAGCAACCATCACGTCTTGCTTTGGCTAGCGAATATAACGGACACTTGATGATGGCTGGCACGGTGGAGCGTCAGACTGCAAGGATATGATGTCACTAATAACCTACAAATCCGGACGAAAACATTCTGATGCCTATTGTCAATCACGCGCCCCTACTGACCCGCCACCGCTAGTTGACGGGGATGACGGCACCTTCTGTGGAATAATGAGAGTGGAAGAACTCGCTGAACAGCAACGACCAGACCAGGAGCTAAAAAGCCTCGTCGAGTATTAGGAACGTTGTCGCTAGACTATTTAGGTAAGCTCTGTCTGCGTTCTCGCTTCAAAATAACCTACTGATAAAATGAACTTCTCACCAGCCCGCGTCAACTAACTTCATGTTGTTCCCTCAGCGCTGCGTCCAGAAGTACTCCACGCCCTACAGGACGATGCGACTGCTGAACATCTCGGATTCTCCCGGACGCTATCCAGGATGTAGGAAAAATATTACTGGCCGCGCCTCACCACAGGCACCACCCGTTACGCCAAGACATGCCGAGACTGTAAGCGACGTAAGGCGCCACCGATAAGGCCAGCAGGTTTACTACAGCCAATCCAGCCTCCTTACCGACAATTTCAGCAAATCGGGATGAGTTTGTTGGGGCCCTTTCCGACGTAAACATCTGAAAATAAGCGGATCGTCGGGGCGACGGACTGCCTCATCCGCTTCGCAGAAACGAAATCTTTGCCGAAAGGTAGCGAAGCCGAAGCGGCGAAATTCTTTGTCGAGAACATCCTGCTGCGACATGGCGCCCCAGAAATCCTCCGTTCCGACATAGGAATGGCCTTTAACGCGGAGGTCACCCAAGCGTTTCTGCAATGCAGTCAGACAAAGCCACATGAAGACAACTACCTGCCACCCGCAGAAGAATGTCCTTACGGAGCGCCTGCATTAGACCCTCGCCGACATGCTAGCAATGTACATTGACGTCGTACACAAGATCTGGGATGCCGTCCTGCCGTACGTAATGTTCGCTTACAATATGGCTATGCAAGAAACAACCCAGATCACGTCATTCAAGCTGGTTTGCGGCAGGAACCCGACAACGACTCTCGACGCCATGCTACCGCACGTCTCCTATGAGGAGAATCTTGACGTCCCCACCTAGCTTCATCGCACCGAAGAAGCCCGACAGCTCGCCTGCCTGCGGATTAAGAATCAGCAGAAGACCGACAACACTACAACCTTCCACGACGCTACGTCGAGTACTAGGCCGGCAACCGTATTTGAGTTTGGACCTGATGCGCCGACGAGGACTTAGCGAGAAGCTTTTACGCCGCTATTTCGGATCCTACAAGATCATCCGACGCATTGGCGCACTCGACTTTGAGGTCGTACCAGCAGATATTTCGCTATCACAGCGGTGCCTCACAAGACCTGAGATAGTCCGCATTATGCGAGTTAAGCCGGTCCACCTGGGCGAATGAATTTTAGGCCTTTGCGTAACTGACCTTTGGACTTTCTTTTTTTGTTGACTGCATTACTTTGGACTTTGTTTCTTTGAAAATTGTGCTTTTGTGTTTTGCGCCCCTGGTAGGATTGTAGCATCGGGACGATGTTTTTTGAAAGGGTGCATTGATATGTGGACTTGTCTACCTTTTTGTGTGAGCTCTTTTCGCCGTCTAACAAAGAATATCCCTCAGCGAGGGATGCACCTGCATGTGTTGGAGGTTTCTGGAACGTTAGCGATGGTTCTATCCGCTGTCTGTTGTCACCGAAGCTTGTGTAATCTGGTGGCATGTATGCGGGACGTGAATCGTGTAGAACTTTCTGAAGGACACACTAGCCCCAGCAATTTCTCTGGAACGTTCGATGGCTCGCGTATAAAAGACGACCCGCCTGACCTGTCGGTCAAATTTTGGACGATCGCTGACTGGGCTCGCCGCTACCGTTGTTCTTTGAGTGGAGCGTGCTTTTGACGGCGCAATGTCGCCCAATAAACGCCAGTTTTGTCAATCACCATTTTGACGCCTTTTTACCGCCACTACTACGCCGTAATATAGCAACAGGCAACAAGTAAAATTGGAGAAGAAAACTGAGGGACTCGCTTTTTGTTAAGCATGACCATAGGCTGCCAATATGCAATAAATCCAAAGAAAGCTTTGAATTATATATATATATATATATATATATATATATATATATATATATATATGTGTATGTGTGTGTGTGTGTCTGTGTGTGTGTGTCTGTCTGTCTGTCTGTGTCTGTCTGTCTGTCTGTCTGTCTGGTCTGTCTGTCTGTGTCTGTCTGTGCGTGTGTGCGTGTGCGTGTGCGTGTGTGCGTGTGCGTGTGCGCGTGTGCGTGTGCGTGTGCGTGTGTGTGTGTGTGTGTGTGTGTGTGTGTGTGTGTGTGTGTGTGTGTGTGTGTGTGTGTGTGTGTGTGTGTGTGTGTGTGTGTGTGTGTGTGTGTGTGTGTGTGTGTGTGTGTGTGTGTGTGTGTGTGTGTGTGTGTGTGTGTGTGTGTGTGCGCGTGCGTGCGCTTTTCAGCCTTCTTTATTACTTTTTCCACTAACTGAGCGCCACTAGCAGTTGCTTGATTGCTCGGAATGCTGTCGGTTTTGAAAACGCCATGCCTTTCATGCCTTGCTTCATTCTTCAGTTTCATGTCTTTCTTATGTGCCATTTTACGATGTATTGTTATTGTGGTATTTTCTGTACATACCTTGTGGCCATTCCTGCATAAAGGATTTTGCCAAAGGGTGGCAGTATCTATGAAATAAATAATAAATACCGAGCCGTGTTTTACTAATTTACTGGCATATAAAATTCAATAGTTTTAACCCTCAATTTTTCAGTATCTCATCAATGTACATTCTCTTTCCGCTGTTTAAATGCGTATGCATTTCTGTGCTTACCCAACCAGAAAACCATCCATCCATCCATCCATCCTTCGTGTAAGACGGTCGCTTCGAAGATAGAGCTTGTAGAAGCGAGCGACTTTATCTTCGTGCTGCCTATCACTTCATTGCGAACGAAGCGGCGGAAACACAGCGCTCAAGAAGGTCTCAGCACACACTTAACGCTGCCTCTATCGCAGATCGCTTTCAAGATATGGGCCCGTGACCCGCCGTGGTTGCTCAGTGGCTATGGTGTTAGGCTGCTGAGCACAGGGTCGCGGGATCGAATCCCGGCCACGGCGGCCGCATTTCGATGGGGGTGAAATGCGAAAACACCCGTGTACTTAGATTTAGGTGCACGTTAAAGAACCCCACGTGGTCGAAATTTCCGGTGTCCTCCACTACGGCGTGCCTCATAATCAGAAAATGGTTTTGGCACGTAAAACCCCATAATTTAAGATATGGGCCCGTGCGTCTTTCTTCAACGCGAAATGGCGAAAACACAGCGCTTAGAGCTATCAGCAGTCGGCACTCTCTTACCGCATCGCATATAGCTTTCGCGATAGGGTCCACGCGGCCATGCCAGAGAACGATGAAGGGTCCGTGCCGCCGACGGAGTACGTTTAATCATGGTTCTTGATGACTCGACACGGGTAGATAAGGTGCTTAAGAGCGATAACGGCTTATCATGCTCGGAACGTTATCAGCGCACCTGGCCTCGCCACCTATTTCACTTGCCTTATCAAGGCATCTTGCGCCACCGTCTGCACCAGTTAGTGTCGCCGCAGCGTTGTCGTTTGTTCCTGCAGGATCAAGTTTTATAACACTGGTGACTACACAGAGCTGCGTGGAGAAAAGCAAGGGGCACAAAGCTTACGCATACTTAGAAAAACTCCCAGGGGTGTTGCTACGTGAAGCTGGCTTCATTTCCCTGATCCTACAAGTATGCCTGTTCCTTGCTTTCACTTTCTATTTACACTCTTGACCAAAGACAGATATCTAGAACTCGTTTTCGTTTATTCAGTTCCCATTTCTCGCTTCTCCACTCTCTTTAGAGATTTTGAAAATCTCTGTCGATAATAAGCATATTTCCTGCTTTGAAAACTGAGCACACTTGATTGACAGTGTCTATTATAGGTTTTAATACTTTTGCGCTTCCCGTCATCATCGTTACTTGAAAAAACTCAGCACCAGAACCTCCCCCTCTCCCCAATCTTCCCCCTTATAATTTCCACTCTTTTCCTTTCTTTCGTTCATTGTGAGCAACTTGACATCAATCAGCCCACCGGCCTATTCCCCTCCCCTATTTAGGGAGGGGTAAGGGTGACCGACTCGATCATGTGTTATCGGCTGTGAAGGAAAGTAATTTCCACTCTGAGGAAAACTCTGGTTGAAATTCCAGCGACATTCATTCGTCGACCGCTGATCCTCAGTTTAAGCCTCCATCGCCTTAAGAACTTCTGCCTTGCTGTGTCTTGGGGCGGCACATTGAAGTTCACGTATTGTAGCCGGTGGGCGTGGCAGCCGTATGCACTGCGAACGAATTCTGAGGCTGGCATCAGTTCAGGAATAGGCACCGTCATACTTGGTGTAACAAGGCGCTGTCGCTCCACGGACTTATTTACCAAAATACCATTTTGTAATTGAAGCGGCAATCTATATTGTCCTACACTTTGGCAATGATGATCTCGACACTGGCGCCCATTGAGAATGTCTTCCAAACGAATACATTGCTTGATCTTACGAGGTAAAATTTTTACTTGGCAGTAACTGACAGAATGCAGCATTTAAAAGGAGGAATTCATTATATTTTATGAGGTATGTATTTGCATGTCTTGTGCGAGTAAGGCCGACTTATTTTAGTAATGCAGTTCGAGAATTCTGCTAAATGCCTCAGTTAATTGAAACAGAATTCTGTGAAGTCAAACACACACACCCAATACGTAATTTTATCCACTGAGAATGGTCCCCTCTAAAGAAGTAAAGCAACATACGCATGAAAGTACATGAAAGGCAGTGTGTTACATTTATTAACTTATACTGCTATTATTTGCCTCCACAAGTTTTTAGTTAAAAGGACAATCAGATCGCTTCATTTTATTGTCATCTTAAAGTTATCGAGAGTAAATTACCAGTAAGCGAAACACCTCGTTGTCGAGGTGCATTTCATAATGCTTTTGGGCTGTAGTAACCGAAAGAGCGCTAACATTGCACCCCATTTCAAGAGGCTTGATTTTACGTATAGGCGCTGGCGACATTTGTTCATCGTACGAGTCATAATGGCGATCTGCGCAGTTCGGTGGTCTCGAGGCAATGCTGACCGGACTGTGCGACGAGTACCCGCTCGTCCTGCGCCGACACCGGGAGATCTTCGTCGGCTGCGTCATCCTGTTCATCTACGCATGTGCCCTTCCGACGACCACTTACGTGAGTACGATGCACCTTTCCAGTCGCGACTGATGCATATCACCTGCGGGTTTGACACAACGCAAGATTTGTTTGAGCCGTTCTCAGGATGTCTTCACTAAAGGGCGGTTATAATATACATCATATAAACGAAAAATGGCTTTTTACTGCGGTAGTTGGAATATCGGAAATTTCTAGTATCAGTACGACGCTGTTCAATTCTCAAATAATTCTACAATTACCATTTCGAAGTTGCTTAGTATTGGTTCTTTTTAATGTATCAGGAATAAAACACAATCGAGCCTCGAGGCACATGAAACTATCGATGAGACGACTGTAACAAATGGTTCTCCAGAAGTACAGCTGTGGCTGTCGCACAAGACAACCACAGTATGAGCGATTGCAGAGTACATCAACCAACAATGTTTTGTTTTTTTAACGTATCTTTGTCATTTCTTGTTGCTTTCTCCCCTACAAACTTTTCTTAGTGACTAACTTCTTAAAAAGTGCATAAATATTTGCTCACTTTGTAAATGTGTGACACACATACATGCTTGTATATACACATATTTTTTATGTATCGTATATAATTCTGCGTTCACATGCTGCAACCGTTGCAATGTAAAATGGCATGTAAAGCAACATACTGTTTTTTTTTGGCTGTGTCCCGAACATCCCCAACACCATCCGCGATATGTGATGGGACATGAAATGAAAAAAAATATTGAAAGCTTGACAAGGAAAGTCTTTTAAATAGGGAAGAGAGGTTTTCAAGTTGTCTATGCTGCTGTACGTGAAGGTAAAATACCCGCTAAGGAAAAACGTAGCTCTCTGAAATGGTCATGATAGATTGGGGAGCAGCGTGTTTAGGCAGTAAAACAGCGCTAAACAACAGGACGAGGAGAGGGACGCATCGAACAGCGCTGTTGCCTGTGTTCCTCTCCTCGTCGTGCTGCTTAGCGCTGCATTTACTGCTCGTAATCATGAACCAACCAGCCCAAATGCGTACTCTTCTGTGTATAGACCTTTAGTAAAAAAACTGGTCGCAATCTTCCGCGTGGCACCAGGCGAAAACAGTAACTGAACCAAAATTAATAGATACATTGACACGGAACTTCTTCTTCGCAGCCAATCGGAACCAAAGAACACAATTCATTTACCCATTACAAAACTCCGCGACCACGGTCGCCCACCGTGTTTAATCTGGGAGCGGTAAACACTTGGCTGTTTTGGCGTTCTTGCTTTGTACATCAGCATTGAAGATCGCCTTCATCTGTCAGTGGACATAAATAGGCTGATGAGAATGATGATGGTGATTGTGACATCAACACTTAGAGATGGCTCGCTCAATACTGCGATATCGGCAGAACTCTCTTCTATAGTGCAGTGTGCAATGCGCTTTTTCTTTTTAAAATACTGCTTGACGCATTACCTAACAGAGGAGCAACGCTCTGGTGCACCGGTATTTTACGTAGAGGTCAATATCGTCGTGAATCTGGTCAAGATGAAAATGTAGAAGCATGAAATGAACGCTATGGCATCAGTTATCTAACAAAATCATTCACGGCATTACACATGAACTCTGTGATGTTCATCACGAGCTCATGAAAACGCGTTTTAAAACAACGATGAGCTTCTTGCATATGCGCATCAATTTCTGGCGGGCTATTCTAGCACGTGTCGAGTAACCTTCTTGAATAGAGTAGAACGTACCATTCGGGTTAAAAGTGGCAGAGTGAATTGGAGCTTCGTCGATAAACCTCAATAATTTTGCGATTATCCGACGGTTTTTTCCCGTCTGGAAGCTTTGACAATCTTCGTGCGGGCTACATAAAGCGAATCCGAGGAAGCGCTACCGTAACTTCCAACAATTTTTCATTTTATTTCTGCTTTTCTTTTCTTTTTAATCTTTCCGTCCCCTTTTCCCTTTCCCCAGTGTAGGGTCGCCAACCGGGCGCAGTCCTGGTTAATCTGCCTACCTTTCATTTATCATTTGCTCTCTCTGTCCCTCTTCAAAGATTTTCCCAAGGTGTTTTCAACGAGTTTTACCAAGCAATGTCAAGCACGAGATGTTCCATATTGCTTTTGGTTGCACGACTCAATGTGACCTCTGACACAACAGCATTTTGCGATATCCCTGAAGTTGTGATAAAATTTTATACAGACTTCAGCGAGGGAGCAGTGGTGTTGTCGTGCGGACACAGATTCCGTTCTACTTCCCCAGCCGAAATAGGTAAAAAGAAATAAATCTATTAGAATAAAAAGAAAACTTGTGCCGCACACCTACATGTGTCATACAGATCAAGGGAACCCGGTACCACGAGAAAGAATGGATTGCAGTTGCTAATGGAAGCAACATTAGGCAAATACCTACTCTGCGTCAAGAAAGGCATCGTCATGACCAATATCTAAGCGGTAACATGCCCTGACTACGCGCACTCTGATTGTCTGTAGGCTTTCAGAATTTCCCGCGCACGAGGTAGCTCTATGTTGCAAAAGGAATACATCCGAAGTTGCTCGAACCAGCGGTCACCAGGCAGTCCAAGCATTAGTTCACCTAAATTGCTGGGAAGAATCCGTCAGTTGAACTGCTGCTACTCCGTGCCTCCGACGTAGAAGAGAAGCACCGAAAAACCCACGCAGAGAAGACCTGCGTCAAGAAAAGAATCGTCATGAACGTTATTTGACGGGTAACATGCCCCGACAGTCCGCGCTGCAAGGGTGAGCTTTGCAGCCTTATAGAATTTTCTGCGCACGATGTAATTGCAGGTTGGCAGAACGAAACATCGGAAGTGGATAGAAGTAGCGGTCAGCAGATAGTTGAAACACTCCTTCCTTTGAATGGCTAGCCTACATCGATGACACTTTGAATTGCTGGTGCCACAGTGCTTGGTAGGTATGCCGAAAGGCTAAGAACGACCAACACAAGATAAGCCTGCATCAAGGTGAGTGCCATTATGGACGTCGTCCCAAAGGTAACGGGATCCCACTGGCGTCGTTGCGAGGATGATTTCTAGGGTTTGAGAATTTCCAGTGATCGAGGCGCCTTCAGGTTGCCGCGGGAGAACATCGGAAGTGTCTGGAAGTAGCGACCAGCGTTAAGGCCTGCGTTAAGAAGGGCGCCGTCATGACAGTTGTGTGAGCGCTAAGGTCCGTTTACTGGCCTTGCTACAAGGATGGGCTTTTTAGCGTGGCAGAATTTACCGCCCTAGAAGTGGTTCAAGGTTGCCAGAGGAAAACATCGGAAGTGGATCGAAGCATCGGCCACCACAGCGTCCCAAATTTGTTCCCAAAATGGTTGGACATGATAAGTGAGATGTTGAATGTCGAGTTCCTCTGCGCCTCCGAGATAGGCGGGAAGGCTCTGAAAGACAAACGATGAAGGTCTACGTGAAGAACAGCATCGTCACGACCATTGTCTGTACAGCAACCTGCCCCAATATGCCATGCTGCGTGGTTATTACAGTGTAAGCTGTTATGGGCTCATTCAAATAGCAGTTTCGCTTGGCGATGTTGTCCACTGAAGTCGGTGTCCCGAACCCGTCGCAGCTATAGCCAGTTATCCTACCCATTGTGAGGGATTGGCAAAAAAATGTTTGGATTGTCTTGAGGAAAAAGGAGAGTGCCGGCGCCATATATACATGAAATACATGTATGGCACGCCTAATTAGATCAATCAGGCTCGGTGACTGTTTGTCACTGCCCCCGTTGAGGGGATACCAATAAAGTATCATAATCATCACCATTAAAATTGTATAGTGCCACTTGTCACGCCATGTGACATGTGCGCGACGTAGCGTCAATACGTGCGCACTTCGCATTGCATTTCCATATTATTACACCAGATCGCATGCCATGTAGCAGCTGCTTAGGTAGTGCTGCAAGGTTGTTGAGGTTTCCCATCATCTATGTAGCTCCTACCCACTTTGGGAGCTTGGCCGAGGAATCAATGGATTGTGTTCAGGCAAACACTGTGTATATATATATATATATATATATATATATATATATATATATATATCAGAATTTACAATAACCATAGCCTACCTAATTTGATCAAGGATGCTAGGCGACTGTCACCGCGCCGTTTTAAAGAGGATGCCGACACATCATGAACATCCAAACGTTGCACTGGTCACGCGATGTGACATGTGCGCCGCGTAGCGTCGATACATGCAAACGTTGCATTGCAGTTGCGTTGTATTACACGAGGTGTCGCTACATGTGGCAGTTGCATGTGCCAGTTTTATGTTGGATATAGCTGGAACTGGTTAACTCAAGCAGGCTACGTCACACTTTGTCTCCGCCACGTATAGAAGCGATGCCAAAAATATCATCATAATTATCATCATCCACAAGATCCTCGCGATGTGCCACAGGTCAAGGGATGAGATATGCGCGCCGCCTAGCCTTGATGCCTGTGTTTGCACTTCGGTGCACTTCATGGCGCACCCTCGCAAGCTGCGAACAGCTGTTTAAGAAGCGAATCTTAGAATTACAGAACGCGCGGCTACAGTCATGCAACGTCAGGCTCGGCAGACTGCACTGTGAAGAGTATCAGAAGCTGTAGCTCGCGGTCGACGTTGGGCGGACACTTGATATAGCTTTCGCGAAAACGACTCAAAGATCATCAAGTGCATGCTGCTGGAAATGGAGCTTCTGTGGAGCTGCTCCTCCACCTTACGACGGGACTGTGCTGGCTGTACCGCGTAGGTCTGTGACATTTTATAGACCACCAAAATTTCCCGCGCTCAAGGAGCGTACAGGTTCCCAGAGGAAAACATAGGCACATGGAAGCAACGGCCACCAGTCAGCCCCAACTTTTGTATTGATGAATGGTTGGCCAGCATCGGTGAGACAATGAATTAGTTGTCAATTTGTGCCTCGCAGGTATGCCTGAAGGCTACCACAAATATGGATTGTATCAAGAAGGGCATTGTCATGGCGTCTACACACTCCCAAAATGTGTTCAGTTTATAGCTGGCCGTCATCGGTGTGACACTGACGTGCTCTTTCCTCTGGACCCCGGACGTAGACAAAAGGGCTCCGAAAGACCCAAGAAAATAAGCATGACGTCAAGAAATCCATCGTCATGACATTTGTCCGAGTTCGCTATCTGGCCAAGGTAAATATACCTGGTAGCGAAGCTTCCATAGGAGCCTATACGTTCAAAACATGGCGGTCCATCGGTGGTTCATGGGGCTTAGCGCCATCTGTATGTGGTGGGAACACTTCCGGCGGAAGAAAAAATAATGTGACGCCACGTCCGTTAAAATCAGAAGTGACGTCATTTTGTTTTCGAAGGCGCGAAATTTGTTTTGTTGGCCTGCTTTTGGAGCTATATATTCAAATGCCCCGCCATTCGACTTGATGGGCGTTTCGAGCTTTCAGCGCGGAAAGCGATGCAGGAAAAGCCAGCCGTACGGTTGTCGAAATCGCACCCCTGCACAGAACATACTTTCTTTCGAGGCCGACGAAAGCTTTAGGTGCAGAGTGGTGATCCTATCGTCGGACGCCAAGCCAGTCGGCCGGCGCAGTCGCACGAAAACAACTACACAATTATCTGGCCGTTGTAACTCACTACTTTTGACTGAACAGATTAAGAAGCGATGAAGCTACCCGCGTCACCAAATTCAGACAAACTTCGACAAGGAAGAAAGCACAAACTGTGAGGGGGGCGTATTTCAATAGGTGAACTTTATGAGTGCGCATTTCTGCCCATTTCAAGACGTGCATTGCATTGCGAGTGATAGTGGCGTCAACGCCCCCTGTAATGATGGGCGCCAAAAATAAATGCATTTAATAGCAATAATAAAATTGAATAAACTTGTATTTTCTGAACTCGTCACGAATATATAAAATTGACCAGGAATTTTATTTTTGTTGAATGAATCTGTGTCCCGCTTGAATTAAAGAACGCTTTTTTCTTTCTCAATGTTTGTTTCCTCCAAACATAGTTGTGCTTCAATCGCTGCTCCCATAACCGCCCTTGCTGATGTCGGTGACAATCTGTACTGAACCGCTTTTCGCCCGAAGCTTCGCGACCTATTTGGATCGACCTCGATCTGGCTGCGCAGCGAGAGTGGGGTATTCAGGCCGGTAGTTTCCCCTGCTCAAGGTAAATCCTTGTTGCCAGAAGAAAACATCCGATCGGTCTGAAAGTAACGGCAACGAGACAGTTCCATCTCTCGTTCCTTTGAATGGCAGGCCTAGATTGGTCACACGTCGAATTGGGCTGCTCAGTCTGCCCGAGGTTGGCTGGAAGGCTTATAAACAGCCACATGGAGAAGGTCTGCATCAAGAAGGACATCGTCATGACCATTGTTTGAGCGGTAGCATTCCCTGATTGGCAGCGCTGTCAGGGAGAGTTTTGTAGGCTTGCGTAATTACGCGTGCACAAGGTATTTACAGTTTCCCAGAAGAACACATCTGAAGTGGCTGGAAGTAGTGGCCACCAGATAAACCCAAGTTTCCTTGCATCGAATCATTCGGCAGGATGAGTGAGTTGTCGAATTGCTGGCCCCTGTGGACCTCTGTCGTAAACAAGAACGCTTTCAAAGACCAACACAAACTCTCCTTGTGTCACGTCGTAGTGACGACAAAGAACACAGGAGCTATACGGTGAATGACGAAACACTTTTCTTGTACGACCTGTGTCCGCAAAAACGGGCTACACTTAAAGCACAACGATAGCGACGAGCACAGTGGGAAATCGCCGAAATCTAATCTTCCGGTCAAGCGCGTGGGCTTTTAACAGGAGCCGTCGAACGTTCCGGAGAAATTGCTGGTGCCCGCTTGTCCTCCAGAAAGTTCTACACCATTCGCGTTGCGCATACATGTCATCAGATTTCAAAAGTCTCGGGGACAACAGACAGCGGATAGAATCATCGATAACATTCCAGAAACTTCCAATACGTGTAGGGACGTTCTGCGGTGAGCGATAACATGTGTAAGATGGTGAAGACGCTCACCCAAAAAAAGATAAGCGAGTCTAGGTGTCTCTTCCGTTAAGGGCATATTCATGAACCTTGTCTGAACGTTAAATTGCCCCCTACAGACCGCGCTCTGAGGTTAGGTTTTGTCGGCTAGTCGTATTTTCTATCGAGGTAGGGCCAGGTTGGCAGGCGAAAACACCGGAAGTGGCTTGACACAGCGGTCAACAGACGGTCGAAACTTTTGCTCTCTTTAATTATTGGCCAGGTTTAGTAAGATTTTATTTGCTTGTACTTCTGTGCCTCTGAGGTATGCGGCAAGGCTTGGAAAGACCCACATGAAGAAGTCCTGCGCCAGGAAGGGCGTCGTCATGACAGTTCTCTGATGGTATCTTTCCCCGATTGGCCACGCCCTGAGAATTAGCTTTGAAGGCTTGAATAATTTTCCACGAGATACGTGAATGCAGCCAGATGAAACCATCGGAAGTGGATGAAACTAGCGGTGAGCAGACACTCCCAAATTTGATTCCGTTGAATAGTTGGCAAGGTTCAGTGAGACGTTGAATCATTGGATCCTCTGTGCATCCGAGATAAATGGCAAAGCTCGGAAAGACCCACACGAAGAAGGCATGCTGCAAGAAGGCCGTTGTCGTGACTATTGCTGCAATGGTAACATGCATCGACTGCCCACGCTGCGACGGTGAATTTCGCAGGCTTGCCGGATTTCTCACGCAAGAGGAAGCCCCCAAGCTTCCAGAGGAATATGTTGGAAGTTGCTGGGAGTAGCGGCCACCAGAATAGAATAGAACTTTACCTGGAGTGAATACACTCCCGGAAGGAGGCCGAAAGGCAACATGCCTGACGAGGGCCTTCCTCCCTATGGTAGGCGTGTTGCACTCAGACGGTTACAAAAAATACATAAGCAGTCTAGCATATGCGTTAACACTTGTTGGCATATAAGAAATCATGACCAAAATTATTTATAGTCTAAAGAAAAAAAAAACGCTGCAAGCCACTTCCATGCCAGGTATCTGAGGGAGTACAAAAACACCAAACATATTAGAGGAAAGAACAACTAAAGAACTGCATAGGAAAGGCTAAGAGGCACTGGCTTAAACCTTTGCGTATAAACAAAGGGTATAGCAATACAAGGTGGGTATAAACAAAAATAAGAAGCCTCCTTCACACAGCGCACGTACCTACGAAGAGACAAGACCAATGATGTCAGTAACAGTTTAATCACTTCTCTCTTGTAGATTTTCCAACTTTAGTCACATGTGATGAAATATATTATTTTCATTAAAAATGGCAACCACCTGGCGTGTAAGGGTTTTGAAACCGCAATTCGTCCTTGTTTTTTAGGATTTTTCTTGTGATGCGTCGAAGGTTTCATGGGTTTGGGGAAGTCTGTGTGGCTAGGAAAAAATGAGGTGCATTATGAATTCATTGACATGTCTCGAATGCTAGCCCCAAAATAGTTACCTGTATGATAGCTAATGTGTCCGCGATGCAGAAAAGGACATGCAGACAAGAGACGAAGACGAAAAAGTGTTGCTGCTGCTGGAGTGCTTCCGCCGCCATGTTCTACTGTGAGATGATACATTCAGCATTCGCCTTGCATAAAGAAGGTTTGTGCTTGCATCCGCCTCGCAACGTTTTGGTGGAGGTCCGGGGTAAAACAAGGAGCTCCGCAGCGGTCGCCGCATGAGCCCTTACACGATGGTCGACAGCCAACGCGTCGCAATGGCCAACCGCCCACCTGCAGTTCCGCAAACTCTGACCTCCGCCGTGTTGTCCCAGCCATGAGACCCAGACACCTTCAATGGCATCGATTGTATGGACGTTAAAGACTGGTTCTCTTGGTATGAGAGTTTAAACAAAAATAATTGGTGGGACGTAGCGCTAATGCTTGCGAATGTGACTTTCCAGCTCCTAGACACAGTGCTAACATTGTATGAGACCACGATCACGACATAACGAGTTGGGACTTCGGCAAGCAGAAGCTTCTGGACCTCTTAGCAAAACCCTTTGGCGGTCAACTGGCAGCGAAGAAGGAGCTTTCGAGACGTACTCAAACGTGGACAGAATCTTACACGGCGTACATTCAAGCTATACTCGCACTCTGTCGTAAATGTGATAAATACAAGAACAAGACATACAAGATTAACAATATTGGCCACATCCTGAAGGGCATAGCAGATGATGCATTCAGCCTGCTTATCTGCAAGAACTATCCCTCAGTGGACGCGATCATACACGAGTGCCGAAATTTCCAACTGATGAAGAGTCGCCGCATTGTGCAGCAGTTCAACAGTCTACCAAATACAGCTCCAACGTCTTCATGTGAGGAACGGCCACGTGGACCTCCTCTTTCTAGACCAGAAAATTTAAGGTTAAGTCCTGGCCAGCTGGAAAGCATGTCTCCCGCCGTTCCTTGAGACCATTGCCCAGGCAACGCATGTTCTATAATGCAGGCGTGCTTGTTGACGCTTTTTTTGTTTTCTCAAGTTTGAACATAGTCACTTCCATCAAATTTAATGACGATATTTATGTAGAAAGACAAGGCATTTGTATTGGCTGCTGCGTTGCTTCTGTCCTTTGTAAGTCGTTTTTATGTATTATTGCCTGTGCCTTGTTTCAGCATTTAATTAGGTGTGAGGTTTTGAAGGCTATTCTATATGTTGACGATTCTTTAATTGTTTTAAAGCAGCAATCCATTGCCTCATACCAGCCCTTTGTTGAGAAAGCTTTAGCGGCATTTTGCCGTCTCAGGAAGGGAGTGATTTTTACTCACGAGATGCCTTCCTGCAAATATACACAGCCAGAATGGTCACATGACTTGTGTGAGAACTGGTTAAAGGAAATGAAAGCATAGCGCTTAACTCTGCGCGTGTCTGTGGCTCAGGCACACACAGGGCGTATCGGTATGACGTCACAATTCCCAAAACAGCCATCACAAGACCTTCTGTTTATTTGAGTTCGTGCGCATGCCTTTTTGGATTACACAACGCCTGAAAAACATTCCAGTGCTTTATGGCTGATGTGACACAAGGTTTGCCTGCGACACTGGTGTGAAGTTTTCCAGTGTCCGCAGTACTATGGCCTTGTCCTGAACCCAAAGAAATGCGTGTTTGGAGCCTTTGAGAGAGATATTATAGGCCACCGTGTTTGGCCACCTTGCATCCTTCCGTTGCTATCCTACATCGAGGCTGTGAGAAATTTCCCGGTGCCCAACACTCTTCGCCAGCTTCGCGATCAAGTTTCGCAGTTATTTGTGCTAAACTTGTCTCCCGCCACTCGTTGGAGCAGTAGGCTTGAACTCCTGCATCCTCGCATCGACTGGCGATTGAATTATCTCGTGCGCATTTGCAGCATCTTCTCAATCGTCGTGGCCTCTGACACAAATTCTGCCACGGTATTGGGTGGGTTTCGCGTCACTCCGGCGAAGAATTCCTGTTTCATACCGCGCATGAAAAACCGTACTTTTTTCTCCTCCGGCATTTCCGGGTCAGCGTGATGCAAAAGGCGAGTCATCTCTTCCGTGAATATAGCGATGTTGCCGTTAGGCAGCTGTACTCGGAATTGCATTAGAAGTTCAGCCCTTTCTCATTTCAAAACGCTTAAGAAGGTCTTATGGAAATTTATTTATTTATTTTTATTTATTTATTACTAATACCTTCAGGCTTCACTGAGGTATTACATGAGGGATGAGTGATCACTTCAGTGAATTGTGGAATAAATGGTAGCCTTGAAATGACGTGGAATGGTGCACGGCGTCGGCAGAAAGGTCATTCCGGTCCCGGGCATTCTTCATAAATAAAGAATGAAGGTGCGCGGTGGTTCGGGCAGGCCCTGGAGGGTACGCAGATTTTTCGTGAGGTAATCAGCAAGATTTACGGTGCTCTGGAATGATGGCTGAAGTACTAGAAGCAGAATGATAGAATTTGTGGTAATGACACATTCTACAAATATGACGCCTTATATCTAGATTGGAAATTTCTGCTTTTAATTTTAGCCGAGAGGCACTCGGGTGGTAGGAATAGTCAGAATAAATGAAACGAGCTGCACGATTTTGAACTTTTTTTAGGGTGTTAGTAAGGGCTGTTTGGTGTGGGTCCTTAACAGAGCGTGCGTATTTAGCTCAGGTCTAACAAATGTTAGATAAATAAGTATTTTAAGGGTGGTGGTACGAGGCGCAAGTTGCGGCGGAAGTAACCAAGTGTGCGATTGCCTCCGTTAGTGATGTTCGTAATATAAGAAGACCAGGAGAGGTTACTTGCAAGTGCCAGGCGAAGGTGCTTGCATGACTCCATAGATGATATTTCCGAGTTCCATAGAACGTATGGTGATGCTTCAGCCGATGAAAAGGTACTAGTATTCTTCGTAGTGTTCAGTGACGTTAACCACATGTTGCACCAAGTGATAACTTTGTCGAGGTCGTCTTGCAATGTGCGTCTGTCGGTACTAATAGGGATACGGTGATAGGTGACACAATCGTCACCAAAAAGGTGAATGTTAGAAGGAAGTTTAGCAGTGAAATCATTAATATATATAAGGAAGATGAGGAGCCCGAGGACTGTGCCATGGGGTACTCCGGAAAGAGGGGAGCTTTTAGAGAAGGAGTGATTGTTAGCCTACAGAAGCTGTTGTCTGTTAGTTAAGAAATTACATATTCAGTAAGAGGATTATTGTAAAAGAAGAGGATTAATGTAGAAGTGAAAACGTTTTATGAAAAGCCGTCGATGTGGAACCTTGTCAAACGCCTTTCCGAAACCTAAAGAGAAGTCATAAACTGGGATGCCTTGATCAAGGTTAGAGCTTATGTCATTAATAAAAGAGCTAATTGGCTATAACAAGATAGACCTTTGCGCAAGCCATGTTGGTTGAGGTGGAAGAAACTGACAGATGTCAGGAATGTAACAATGTGAGAGTAAAGTACATGTTCTATTAATTTCGAATAGACACTGGTTATAAATATTGGGCGGTAACTACTACATGATGATGAAGGGCTTTTCTGGGACTGGTATTACCTACACTACCCATTCCATAACACTGCAAATATTCAAGAACTTAGCTGCAGCAACTTGCGAGGCGCGCTGCCAAAACGGGCTTTCTTTGAGGATGCTAAATTTTCGCACCAGAAGAACAGAGAAAAATGACGGCGATGTTTGGATTACAGTATTCACGCAAAGAATAAGCAAAAGCAAGTAGCAACAACACCTAGCTGTAAAGTTAACACACATATTTTCAGCATGTCCGAACCATCGTATATGTGTCCATTAGTCTCGTCTACATCTGCAGTTATTCTTTCTGGCTTATTTTCGTTTGTATTCTAGGAAATTGTATTGCTACCGTGGTGGTAGCACAGCCGTCAATTGCTTACAAGCGCGAAAAGTTCATACCATATCTGACTGTTCGGACAAGGCACAACTGTAGGATAAATAAGGCATACCATTCCCAACTTCATAGCGTTTAGACCCGCAGCGTTCCCAGAAAAACTACGGGCTCAGACACACCCCGCCCCCCTTTCTTCCTTCTTATTAGCTCCAGTATAACCGTTGTCCAAAACTGTAGAAAGGCTGAAGACGCCATAGGGAGCAATGAAGGCCGCCTCCTTTGCGCGACACTCAGATTCGTATCGATACGGAGGCACAACTCACCATACTGAATACCTGGCTGGAAGCGCTAGTTTTCGGACGCCTAGGGGCAAGCACACGTGACAAGCCGATGATACGCGACTCGGGGCCTCTCGGTAAGCGAGGAAAACTTTTCCTTTTTTTTTTACATACAAGGTATAAGTGCTGTTCAAATTCAGCGAAAATGTATCGTGTACCTCGGCGTGTTCAAGAACGTATGCATGCATGAGATTCGGGAAACATGACGTTAGGACCGTGGAGAATTTGCACTGAATCGTGCAACCTATGACCCACAAAGGACGACCAAATCAGCGGATCTCTTAGGCATGTAGGGACATCTGGGCAATACTTTTCGGCGACAAGGTAGCATACCCGCCTGCAGGATTATCTTACTGAGCTACGTCGCATGCTCTGTTGCGGTAATCGGAAGTTCAAATCCCCCCCCCCCCCCACCCGTTTTATTTTTTTTCGTTGGTTTCCTTTCGATGATTTTCGAGGGTTTCCTTTGTAGCAATTGCTACGAACGGGTGGATGTCTGATCTTCTCTTTATTCATTTTTTCGATGGTGTATCTGCATTTGACATTCTCCAGAGCAGTACATCTGGAGGCTTGGAGTGATGCCTGACACCGGCGAAAGATGTCGAGAGCGAGTGGGGCTATAAAAATCCAGGTATAACCAAATTAAGAAGGCCCACTAAGCTTGAACAAAGACACACCACACCGGAATAGCAATTGGCCTCCCTGGCGCAGTATTCGGCCACAACCTTCCTGATGATATCTGCAATTAAACCACGGCCCTCAGTCCTCAGCAGCTGCAGAGCACCTAACCAAGGCGGTGGTATATGTCTTTACCGCAGCAGAGGATGCCAAGAATCTCTGAGTACGGACAAGCCACCAATGGAAACTGACCCTGTTAAGCTTTAACAGCCGAACTCTGTTGAGTGAGGCTATCTTAACAGGACTCTTTGAGGAACTATCAGACATTGTTTGGGATATATTATCGCCCTTAGTGAGATTACAACTGGTGAGGCTTATACGCCGCTATATAACTGTCATGTGCTCTGCTATAGAGGTCTCCCTGATACGAATCAATACAGGGTAGGATTCCTAATCCATAAGGACCTAGCGGCCAACATTGACCAATTTTACAGCATTAATGAGAGGGTAGCAGTATTCGTAATGAAACCTAGTAAGAGGTATAGATTAAAGGTAGTACAAGCCTACGCTCCAACATCCAGTCACGACGATGACGAAGTAGATAAGTTTTATCAAGATGTTGAATTAGCGATGTGAAAAGTACAAACTCAGTATACTGTATTAATGGGTGATTTCAATACAAAAGCGGATAAAAAGCAGACTGGTCAACAAACGATTGGCCTCTACGGCGTCGATTCTTGGAACGCTAGAGGAGAGATGCTGATGGAATTCGCAGAAGGAAATAAGCTGAGAATAATGAGCACCTTTTTTAGGAAACGTGGCACCGTAAAGTGGTCCTGGAAAAGCCCTAATGATGAAAAAAGAAATGAAATTGCCTTCATACTTTCTGCCGATCCCAGAATAGTGCGAGATGTAGAAGTTATAGGTAGGGTAAAGTGCAGTGATCATAGGTTAGTGAGGGCTAGGATTCACCTCAATTTGAACAGAGAAAGAGTAAAATTGGTCAAGAAGAAGCAGGTCAACTCAGAGGTGGTAAGGGCAAAAGCAGACAAATTTAGGCTCGTACTTGCAAACAAATGTGCAGCCCTAGAACAGAGAGATGCTAATGATGACATAGAGGTACTGAATGAAACCGTAACGAGGCTGGCTTCAGAAGCAGCATTTGAAGTGGGAGGCAAGGCGACCAGTAGGCAAGCTTTCCCAAATAACAAAGAACCTAATAACGAAACAACAAAGAACGAAAGTGTTCAACTCAAGAGATCAGATAGAATTCGCGGAACTGTCAAAACTGATCAACAATCGAAACTTAGTGATATTTGAAATTAATACGTGAGAAAGACTGAAGAAGCAGTAAAAAATGGACGCAGCCTGAAATCGGTGAGAATGAAACATGGCATAGGACGAACCAAGATGTATGCGCTGACGTTTCTGACATTGCTACAAGGGTCCTTCAAGGCTCAGTACTAGGGCCAATATATTTTTCTTTATTTGTAAACGATCTTCCTGATACCTTCCAGGCAGGGATACTGTACAGTGGATCACATCCATGTCATTAATCAGGTTATCGAGAAATCCGCAGAGTACAATAAGCATATCTATATGGCTTTCACAGATTACGAAAAAGCACTTCATTCTGTGAAGATACCAGCAGTCATAGAGGCATTGCGTTATCAAGGAGTAGAGAGCGCTTACGAAAACATCCTGGAAAATATCTACAGAGATTACACAGCCACCTTAATTCTACACAAGAAAAGTAGGAAGATAACTACAAAGAAAGGGGTCTGACAAGGGGACGCAATCGCTCAAATGCTATTCACCACACGCTTGGCAAAAGTATTCAAGCTATTAAGCTGGGTAGGTTTAGGAGTAAGGATTGACGGCGAATACGTCAGCAACCTTCGGTTTGCCAATGACATTTTTCAATTCAGCGTTACTGCAGACGAGTTACAACAAATGATTGACGACCTTAACAGAGAGAGTTTGAGACTGGGGTTGAAGATTAATATGCTGAAGACAACTATAATGATGAATAGCCGGGCAAGAGAACAAAAGTTCAATAACGCCGGCCATCCTCTACAGTATGTGAAGGAGTACGTTTGCCTAGGTCAACTAATCACAGGGGACCCTGACCATGAGAAGGAACTTCACAAAAGAATAAAAATAGGTTGGATCGCATATGGCAGACATTGTCAGCTCCTGACTGGAAGCTTACCGTTATCTTTGAAAGGAAGGTATACAATCATTGCATTTTACTGGTGCTGACATGTGGGGCAGAGACCTGGAGACTGAGAAAGAAGCTTGAGAACAAGTTATGGGCCACACAAAAAGTGATGTAACGAAAAATACTAGGCATATCTTTAAAAGACAGAAAGATAGCAGTTTGGATCAGAGAACAAACGGGTAAAGACGATTTTCTAATTGACATGGGGAGAAAAAATGGCGCTGGGCAGGTAATCTAATGCGCAGATTAGATAACCGTTGTACAATTAGGGTGACAGAAAGGGTACAAAGAGAAGGGCAGCGCAGTATAGGGCGGCAGTAGACTAGATGGTGCGACGAAATTAGGAAATGTGCGGGTGCTAGTTGGAATGGGCTGGCGCAGGGCAGGGGCAATTGGAGATGGCAGGGAGTAGCCTCCGTCCTGCAGTGGACATAAAATAGTCTGCTGCTGCTGCTGCTAATGATGATGATGATGATGATGATGATACCCTTACCCACTTTTCAGTGATTTGCCACCACTCCAGATCACAAAGACTCCTGAAAAATATGACATAAGGTCTCGCTAGTTATATATTTTATATTTTTTAATTATTCGGAATTAATACCATCAATGCCCGGTGAAGACGACAGCTTCAAGGAATCAATACATTTGCTGATTCTATCAGAAGCAAAGGTGATTGCGGGCATGGTACAGCAATTTGAATATGGGAATTAATGAAGTTCACTTTTGGGTTCATTAGTAAGCATGGAGGAAAATACATGACAAAGTACTTTGGCGGTTTCATGATCAGGAATAGCCTTATTTTGCTCGTCACAGAGTGCAAGTGGTTACGAACGCTTTGGATGTATTATATTACAGAATTTTTTCGAGTTATTTTGCAGAATCCTTGCTAAAGTAGTCGAAAAGAAGAGCGTATTTTTTTACTAGCCAGGGATAGGTACGCTTTTCAGCAGTGTAGTATTTATGCCGTGCGCGCTCAGAGTCAGAATACCATGCCTTTTCTTTTTATTGTTTAGTCGCTTTAGTGCCGTGTTGAACGGCGGTGATGAGTGTTTTTCGGTTATAGTGATTCTAGGTATGTAAGTTTTTACCAGTTCATCTTCTTTATTATCGAATATGGCCAGTCAGTTTTAACGTAACGTTCTGAGAAGCCGTTAAAAAACAAGCCGGCAAATTCTGCAAGATTAATATTTATATCAGTATAGTTTCCTTTGTCGAAAAGCGGAATAGTTTTTCCAGATTTAATGAAGGCAGGGATGCCACATTGGAATGAGGTAGGTAGCACTGAATGATCGCTAAGGCCGGGGTAATGCGTTAGTGGCGAAAGATTATCGTAGTGTGAAGTGAGGATAAGGTTTAGTATGCTACAAGACTTATTGCACCGCGTGTGGTTATTGACGATTAGTGTTAAGCCAAACGTAAGACATACATTATTGGAATCACTTTCAGCAATGTCTTTTGAGGCTGTTTCAGCTATGTTGGTCCAATTGATCGCAGGGAAGTTGAAATCGCCGAACAGCATGATAGTAGATTGGAAATAAAGTCCCGTTACCGAGTGATGTATGTCATGAAAGTCAGCTACGAAAGAGCGGCCTGCGTAGGGCGGACGACAGCATGTACTAATAACAACAGCTGCGCGGGAAGCGTCGCTTATCACAGAGTTTCTAAGGCTGTTGTTGCTCTTATTTCAGCACACTGAAGACTTTCGCATGCACATATTAGTACGGCGCCACCCCTTTTGTGGGTTCTGTCTAGTCGAAACATAGACAAATTTAGGAAATGTGAAAGAATATTCGCTTTTTTTATGGATGGGTTAAGCAAGTTGACCGTAAGAATGGCGATGTTCAATCACATTGTACTGAGTATTCTTTGGAGGGCATCAAGTTTGGAAAGAATACTGCCGATATTGGTGTAAACAAATGAAACGTAGTTGTTGGGACGGTCGGATGCTAGGAACCCGCTGATCGAGCTAATACTTTATCAGAACTATGGACGTGTGTGTAAGTTGTACTGCCGATTTGCAGTTTGTCGTGGCACAGCTTGAAGGGTCTCTGTTTTGCTTTGTCAAATTGAACTGGGCGCATTCTAGCAGTTAATGTGTTAGGAGATTAGTCTTCAGAGATCTGGTGTTCAGTTCCTTTTAGTTTTTGAGCGCACAACCACACGCGCTTTCTAACTTTGAAATGGGCGAATTTACCAACTATAGGCCTATTTCTGTTGCAGTGAAAGTGACCGGATCTGTGAGCTATTTCTCTGTCTAAATGTTCAATGGAGCTGTTGTGCACTGCAGTGCTGAATCACCAGGGTTTCGGACGCAGCCCACGTTTCGTTTTCGGCGTCTTTCAAAGCATACAAGACTAGATTTGATTTTCGCGCCCTATCTTGGGAATCGTCAAGTTTAGCCTGAATAGACGCACTCTTATTTGCGCTCTGTTCGACGACCGTCCTGAGCTCGTCGACCTCATATTTTACCACAAGTGCTGATCATTCTTCCATGCTTTTTTTTATCTCGTCAAAAGATTTGTCGCTCTGAGATAATTTTGCTTATCGACTTCATGGAATTTAGTAATGATGCTTGGCAATGATGATTGATGAACTTGCTGCAGAACAGGTAGCAAATCGTTTACGAGGGCACTAGATTTTCGAACGACAGTGGAAAATAGACGTGATGCCGCTTGTCTTAAGGGTTATATTTTCTGCATGCTCACATTATCGTGAACGTCTCGAGCCGGGTCTCTCGGTCTTTCGATCAAGCTACACGGAAGATAGGTGCCTCACCGGGATGCTGAATCATGATCTTTAATGACGATACTAGCGCTGTTAACGTGCCTGTTCACTCGCCTTTAATTCTTCTTCTCAGCTCGTGTGTAAGTGCGTGGTCCAAGGCAGACTTTCTGGTATTCGTCTTTCTCGATGGTCCCGAGCGACGTCGGTGTTGTCTTCCCAGTTCAGGCTAGTATCGCTGCTTTACGGCATCATCTGGTACATGAACGGGCAAGCATCTTAACCAGATGTTACGTTCCAATAACGGTGAAGAGCGACGCCGTGTTAGTCGCATTCCATCGCGCTTTCAACAGCCGCAGCGATAATCCCGGGCCGGAATGCCAAGCATTCTGGGTCAATCGACATGCTTGTATTAGTTGTAGGAAACAACTTTATTTCAGAAAGTGGTCGGTTTCCTACGAGGAGATGACTGTCAGAGCGTGCCTGGTCGCCACCTCCTCAGCGCGTTTGATAGCCCGGAGATGGGCGTCCAGGCTTGTAGTCGTTGCGGTTCTGTCCCTGATTTCACTCAGCGGTGACTGTTCTAGGAGGTCTGGTGGGTGAAGGTCCTTGCTGCATTTCGAGATGATGTGATCCACGATGTCAGTCCGTGTCTTGCACAGGGTGCATTTTGGTTTGAAGAGGGCTGCGTAGATGTATCTATGGATGCGTGCTGAAGGGAATGGGTCGTTTTGAAGCCGTCGCCGAGCTATTTGTTGTACATTGTATGGTTTCAGGAGCGGGGGTGGTTTGTTTGCCTTGTTATTTTGTACTGCTGCGTGATGTTGTGAAAGCGGAGTGGTTCGTCCGCATTTCCGTCTTGCTCCGTGTTCACAGCCACCGCTCGGCATGGCTCAAGCTTGTTTGTGGATGGCTTGGTTAACCGGGTTTCCAGCGTGCGCTGGGATCCGGACAAGTTGGATGATAATGGGATCTTTGTCATTGATACTGTTGGTGATCTTGCCTGAGGCGTTGCGTGGCACTCGGGGCAGTTGTTGGAGGATGCGTGCCGTTGTCGGAGAGACCTTGCTGCGGGCCAATCGCATGCTGGTAATTTTAGAGTCACTGGTGACGGTCTCGAATCCGGTCATTGCGGTAAGGGCGATGGCGGCTTTTTCGACCTCGGTTTGGCCTTGTGTGCTTAGGTACACTACGCAATTGTGTATTGCGAACATCGAATTTGTTTTTGTGCCAGTTTAGAAGCATTAATTGTCGCGAAGTCTTTGTCCTCTTGTGCTTTGGGCAAGTCCACTTAAGCAAAAAGGATGTTAATTTACCTGTTTTGTTCCAAGCTTTCTAGGGGGTTGCTTGATAAGGCATCGGCGATGTTTTTCAAGACCCCGGCGTGATGGCGCACGTCAAAATCATATTCTTCAAGCATGATAATCCACTGGACAAATTTATGCTTTAGCTGTTGCTCGTAAAACATCCGCGTTAAATCGGAATTATCAGTTACCACGGTGAATCACCACCCGAACAGATAGTGTCGGAAATTGTCATCCACGCTTCCCCCCACTGTCAGACATTCCAGCTTATTGGAGTGTTAGTGACGCTCTGCGTCGGAGAGTTTGCGGCTGGCATAATCAACAATGTGTTCGACGCAATTGGGATCGCGTTGCACGAGCACCGGTGCTCGCCACCGACATGGCTAGCACCGGTGTGCACTTAATGGTCCAGTCATCATTGAAGTGGCTTAATACTGGACAGGAGAGACAGCTTTATTGTCCGGAAAGCGTTTTCTGGCGCGTCGCTCCGCTCAAACTTCGCGTCCTTTTAAGGAGATCGCTGAGAGGAGCTACGATCGAAAGTAAGTGCAGAATAAACCTCTGGAAATACGAAGCCTTATCCAAATTAAGTCAACTTTATTCAAGTAAATTGGTGTGGAATATTCCGGAACTGCCAGTGTGTGCTCCGGGAGCCGCTGAATGCCGTCAGGGGAAATGTTATGTCCAAGTAACGCTATCCTAGACGGAACGAACTGGCACTTCTCATGGTTTAGGCGAAACCCGGCCTGAAAGTCTGTATAGCACTTCATCCAAACTGCGAAAGTGTTCGTCCTCGGTCGTGCCAACAACCAGGATGTCATCTAAGTATATGACACAGAGGTTTGATTTCTCAAAGATTCTAGGACTGAATTCATGGCGCGCTGAAATGCGAAAGGCTGACTTGCACTTGTCGTCTTCAGCGACGTTGTTCTGCCAATGCGTTGCATGTAAGTCGAGCGACGAAAAGAACGTGCAGTGGAAGACTGTGTCCATAGCGCTGTAAATGCGGGATAAGTGGTACGAATCGGGCGTCCTACACTTGTTGAGCTGCCTGTAATCCACGCACAAAGGCAAGGACCCGTTTTTCTTCCACACGAGCACGACGGGCGCTGCCCACGAACTTGATAAAGTAGTAATTATACCCTCGGCCTGCACTTCACGTACTCGATCGGCGATCACGGTGCGGTCCCTCTCTGCGTATCGTCTCAATGGTACGCATATCGGACAGTGACTTCCCGTAGGTATTCGATGCAGAAGCATCTTAGTGCCTGGGAGATTTGGGGCAGTGTCGGCGAACACTCCTTGATGGCGAGGCAGTATCGAACTTTAGGTAAGCGATCTAAGCCGCTCACCTGTCGACGTCGGCAATGACATCGCAGTAGTCTCAATTGATGTAGTCTGGATCTGTACGTGGCCGCGATCGATGGTAATCTGCGGGTCATCGGGCAGTAGAATATCTGTTCTGAGAATCATGTCAGCAGACAGACGGGAATGGCCGGCAGAAACTTTATCCCTGCTGTTCTCTGGACCTAAAGGTCTAGCATGCCCGCTGGCATTACACTACCTCCTAGCCAGTGGATTGGAGACTGCGTCCACGGGAAGCATGACGATGGTGTAGTGCGATCCGCTCGGCGCCGGTATCAATGGCTGCTGAGAAGTCGCCTATTCCTTCGACATTTGGTAACAGTGGAGTTGGGAAGGCTGGTATTGAATTAGGGACTGCCGCGATCCGCGACATTTTTTTGGCGTGGTGTCCAAGACGTCCACAAGCAAAGCAGCCCCATCACGCTGAGTTTCTGGCCTGCGGCGCTGAGTTTCCGGGGATTTTGCGGCCTGCGGCGCGCCGAAAGCGAGACGGCTTTGAGCCCAGTGCCGCAGTTCCGCGGCCTTGTGAGGGAAAACTAGCGGTGAGATCTCAGTAGACTGAGCTGACAGGATGGCAGCATGAGTGGAGTCGCACAGTCCGTCGACCACGTACTGCCGCGCAGCTGGAGACGGCCATGTGAGGTCGCAGTCGTTGAGGAGACGGGGCTTATTGTCGGTGATATCTTCAGTGGGAGCTTGTCGGCGCGACCTCATACGCGAGAACTGGTCACCGTATGTGGGCGAGAGAAGGCTGAAGGCACGCACTGATACTGTACTCCATCCGGCCCAAGTGTAGTGATTGCGGCACCGTATCAATGCCACAATTTGGTGAAATCGCTAAGTAGACTCTCAGCAATCGATATTTTAACGTCGTCAGGCCAACAGTGCCGACGGGGCATGGAATTGATGGTTTGTAGCCAGACGGTTCGAATATGCGGAAACCCCCGAAACTGCAATTTCCCTGAGCTATGGCGGACGCAGTACGGTACGCGCCAAGGCTTTGATGACAGAATTATAGGCGTCTTCCAAGTACATGACCATGGCAGCGATTGCCTGTGTGAAGTGCAAGGCCCGTGGAAGCCGCATTCGCGGAAGCACAGTGTACCTCTGGTGTCGACGCTTAGGTCGCTTGCGGTACGGTACGAAAAACAGAGCCCAAGCGAGCGTGTAGGGCGACCCATGGCGCCGAGGTAGTTTCCATATCCACGGCGATTGAGTCGCTGACCTCAGCTTTATTGATGGCTGCAGACAGCGTGCTGGATTGGACAGGAGCGGTGGCGAACTCCATTGCCGAAGCCAGTGTAGTACAAGCAGCGGGACGCGAAAGTGGGCGTTCGCTCCTCAGCAGAGTGCTGGACTGCAGGTGGTCCAGCAGAGGTTCGTTGCGCGGCTGCGCCATTGTAACGCGATCAAGAAGACACAGAGACAGCACCCGTTCTTGGGCCGTTCTATTCCCATTCACCTCCTCTTCTTCCTCTTCGCTCTTTCCGAAAAGCAGCCAAGGCCCTGTGCCATTATTCCACCTCACAATATATATATATATATATATATATATATATATATATATATATATATATATATATATATATATATATATATATATATATATATATATATTGAAGAAAGAAAACCGAAAGGCCTGAATTTATGAAACGTAGCACAAGATGCCGACAAACAATCACACGAAGGATAGCAACGGGAAATTATCCCTAGCCCTTAAGTGAATAAAGAAATCTGAAATAAACATAAATGAAAGGGGATGAAAAGACAATTGGCGGCAAGTGGTATACGAGCCCATGTCTTCCATTTACACGTGCAATGTTCTCCTCATTGAGCTAACATGGAGTGACTAAAGATCCACTTTCTGGGCTAGTTCTCAGGGTTACTTCTCGTAAATAAACATCACTTCCTCAGAAAGGGGATGCATAAACGGTTGTTATTTTCCCTACGTCCGTCTTTTCTTCGAACTATTTCTGTGCCGGTCCTGTGATTCTCTGCCTTACTGATAGACAGGGTGTTCTAGCTAACTTTATCAAGAGTTTAAAAGTATGCAACTGCCACGTATCTGGACAGAAAAAAGTTGTTTACCATTGGTTGGAGATACTCAAACAATTTCTTTTTCATTCCGCCGAATTAGATAATTGGTCTTAATTAGGTAATTATTCCTCAAATATTGTAATTACATGAAAAGTGTCAAGGAGCAAATTGTAGAGCGACATGGAAAACTCCCGATGCAGCTTTCTGTTGTTCAGTACGTGCTACATAAAGCTTTTTCCGAGCTTCAAAGAAGGCAGCAAATGCACACAAAATTGCCGCGCGACTGGCCGCTCGAGGCACATTGCATGTATACGCGGCCTTATTATGTAGCACGAACAGAAAGCTCCATCTGGAATTTTTCATGTCGCTCTACAATGTTATCATCGACACTCTTCATCTGATTGTATTATTTGTGAATTTCATTATTCAAATAAGACTAATTATCGAACACGCCGGAATGAAAAAAATATAGTTTGAATGTCTGCAAGCGACAGCCAACAACGTAACGTATGCTCTGTCGAGCTACGTGGCATTTGCATATTTTTGAACTCTAGATAAATTTAGCTGGGACACCCTGCATATATACGAGTATATAACCACCGTTGTAACAGCAAGTGTTCGGGTTTATCAAGCGTGATCTCTTCATGTTCTTTTGTGTGG
This sequence comes from Dermacentor andersoni, assembly GCF_023375885.2. NCBI lineage: Eukaryota > Metazoa > Arthropoda > Arachnida > Ixodida > Ixodidae > Dermacentor > Dermacentor andersoni. The sequence goes on from NC_092816.1 coordinate 226,118,068, forward strand.
GCATGAAACCAATTTCGTTAATTTAAGTACTAAGGGACTGTTTACTGTAGTTTATGAGTATCATGACCTACGAACCTTACTTCATGTATTTGCTTAATTCTTTGCAATCGCTATTCATGTTGAATCTTTCGGGAGAAACTGTGGTATTTTTTTTCAGGTACACTTGAACGTCGTTATAAAAAGTTGAAGGGGTAGCCGTAGCTACTTCCTTATATCCATTGTTTTGTCATACCGACTATTGCGTTTTACAGAAGCATGTACTTAGTGGTGTGCACAACTTTAAAGATGCAATGAAGACTATGGCCTACAGCAGGGTTTTCAACAAAAATTAATAAACACAACTACAAAGACTCTCCGGCATGTGCAACGCGCGACGTTTTAGCACCTGGTGCCACAGAATTCACGATAGCATCCTTATATTCCAATGTGATGGTCTTTCGTTCCCCCTTTCCACTTTGCTGGTTCTTATTGTCGTGAAACCTGCCTAACAGCGACGCGTTCGATGGGAACAGCTGGGACAGTGCGATGGGAATGCAGTCCGTCGTGTTCGAGCAGCCGGGACGTAACGCGGTGAGCCGACTACACACTGGGGCACTATTTTTAGGCACCCTGGAGGACTTTTGGAGACAGTTTCACTTTAACACCAAGCCGAAAACCAACAGAGCTGTCGGTCGTGTGCGCGTACTCGGCCTGCGAAATCCAAGCTCTCTGAGCCTTCGTGGCACCGCGTCAGATTTGAGGAAGAAATAAAACTAGCAGGGAGCATCACGTGATTCTGCTGGCAAGCCAATCGCCTGTGACGCTACCCGTGCCGCTGCCCGGCACCTTGAGCGCGGTGCCTTTTGGGGTAGGATTCGGCCCAAGTGGTTGGCCGACCATTAGAGATTGTTTGGTACGTGGTAGCTTTTAGTGGCGCCAGCCGTAGCACGCATGAAGGCGCGTAGGAAGTATAGGGCTTGTTTTTTCGTTACCGCGCGCGTCGATCTTCGCTTTGAATGCGTCGCCTTGAAATGTTGAGGAAGACTGGGGCGCAGGAATAATGGCAACTTTATATTCAAGGCGTCATTTGCCCTTACTACTGCAGTCAGTGGAACTGCCAGCGCTCGAACACCATCCACAATGCCCGAGCGTGGTGTATTGTTTCGTGAAATCAGCTGGTGATTGCATTCAACTGCGGTGCGCATGTTTTGCTAATTTTTCTACCGTTCTCTGAAACCTGTTTGCTAAGAGACTAGATGTTTCCCGGGTACTTGTCGCATTTCAGCTTAGTAAAATGTCATTAAAAGCTGGAGGGAAAATAATCTGAGGATACCTATGCACTACATAGCAGTTCTGAATGCGCCGCTGAGCGGTTCTTGGAGTTTTGCGCTTCGATTAATGTTTTCGAGTTTTGCTGTGCGTGTTATGCTGCGATTAAATTGGTGAGGGTTATTTTTTGTACAGTTTCTACGTTAGCACGTTGGCTGTAGATCGGAATCCTTTAGACGATATCGCTGAGAACTCAATGAGACGTTATGCTGCGCGGTGAGTGAAGGCGCTCGCGTCGCGTGGCGTGACTGCCTCGCAGACGAGAACAGTCGCCATATCTGCTCCGTCGAGGCGAGCTGGCGTTGCGCCGACGCCCTCACGCAGCACCTGGTGCGCTAGCGCGGCAGGTGTACCGATTCGCTACCCCGTCTAGGCGTGCTCGTGGTCTGGCGCTGCAGTCAATAAACGTTAAGAGCAATTTCTCTACTACAGAAGTCGGCTGTTTTGCTCAATGGAGCATCTGATGCTTTCGCATCAATAAATAGCATTAGCCTGCACTGTAAACGCCCAAGTCGTTCCCTTTCCATCAGATTTGGGTGCCCTAGTTTGTAAAATTGTGTGATGCTACGTAGGTAGGCTGTTGAGATGCTCCTATTAGGTTCTCGCAGGTCTGCTGAGAGCCCAAGACTATAAGCGAGAGCCTCGACTGCGACCACCTTCCTTAACAATGAGCGGGCACACCCTAATTATGCCGGGGGTCCAGAGCTCGCCATTGCGTCCTTGGGCACAAAGCAATTTTCCTCACAAGGGAAAGCGATCGCTGCAGACCCTCGCCCACACTCACGCTTGCGTTGGTGAAAGGCATCATTGGACAGTTTTAGTTTTACTTCCGCAAGCAACCACGTACGCCGCGCGCGCGTGCCCGAAACGGCAATGGTTGGCCAGACACAAAAGTTGAGAGGGCAATTCATTTAATTATTTATTTACGTATACTGTGCCCTCAATGACGCTATTGCCGGAGAGGGATGAACAGCAAGCATACAAACATTTATAAAAAAGCTTGCGTGAATTGCTTCAGTAGTAGTGAATGGATGTTGTCCGGTAATAAATTCCAGACTTCAATTGTTGATGAAAAAACAACTGTATTTAAAGAAATCAGTGCAGGCAAAAAAGTTTCAGATATTTAGAGCATGGTTACTCCTCGTACGTGAGCGTTTAGAAGATGTCAAATAGGTATCAAAAGAGGAAAGGCCAGTAGAATTGATTAACGTGTGAAATAATTTTAGGCATTCAAGTTTGCGACGCTCTGGAAGAGGAGTGAGACCAAGTAGAGGAGGAGAGTTAGATGGCGAAAATTCCTTGTCATGTTATCTACAAACAAAACGCACTGCCTTTTTGTGAACTGATTATAGTTTTCGGACATCACAGTATATGTACCAATTCCATACAATGAAGCTATAATCGCGTATGGGGCGAAGGAGGGATTTACATGTAAGAATATTAGTTTCATGAGGAGCAAGACACAGCATTCGATGTAAGTAACTTTGTCTTTAAGGGCCTTGTTACAGGTGACATCAATGTGTTTCGACCATGAAAAATCGTTTGTTAATAGGATACCTTAATATCTGAATCCGAAGACCCTATTTAAGGTAATGTTGTTAAAGGCATAGGCAATAAAGGAAGGGCATGAGCGTCGTGTAAAGGTTGTGGAGACAGTTTTGGAACACTTGATATTCATTTGCCATGCTATTGAGCAGTTACAAAATTCAGAAAAATAATTGTTAATGACAGCCTGATCAGTAGGAGATTTAATTGTATGATATAAAACGCACTCATCTGTAAAAAGGCGTATCTTAAATCAGCTGTGTAGGGGAAGATAATTGTTATAAAACAGGAATAAAAGAGGACCCAGTACTGAGCATTGGCGAACCCCTGATAAAACATGCATCAAGTAGAATTGAAACATTGATATTGCGAACGCTGGTAAAGAACGTCCGATATCCAGCCAACCAAAGATGTATTTTTTGGTATAGCAAACAGCTTGTGCATAAGTTTAGGGTGTAAGACAGTGTCAAAGGCCTTTGCAGAGTCTATAAAAATACCATCAATCTGATCACCTATGTTTAAAGAGCTGTTGAGGTCGTGATCAAATTCTGTGTGTTACTTTATAGTGCTGAGGCCACGTCTAAAACCATGCTGGAAAGTGCATGAAATTTTGAGTTTCAAGAAATTCCATAATGTGTTTAAAGATAATCCGTTCAAGTAATTTACATGAATGTGCTTTTGAGGAGGTGGGCCTATAGTTAGATAACAATGGAACGTTAGCCGACCTAAATAGGGGCAGAATTGAAGCAAGATTCCACGAGGGAGGAAGCGTGGCGACTGATAGAGATTTTTTAAAGGTAATTGTTAGATATATGCTGTAGTAAAGAAAGTATCGGACAAGAAAAACAGTCGGGATACCGTCAGGACCACACGACTTCTTGGTGCCTAAGTTTAGGATTAAGTTAAGTACACCCTCAGGAGACAGTGATATCGTCGATGGGAGGGTATGGTTCGGAATCAAAAACAGGCGTTACAGAGTTATCAGTCGTCAAGAGAGAGTGCAAGCAGGTGTTAGAAGAAGAAGCTATTTTCTGCGAATCATAAATTGCAACATTGTTAATTATTAGCGTGTGTGAGGATGACCCAGGTGGTAGGATAGCTTTCCAAAATTTACGGGATTATTCATCTTTAGTTTCGGCAAGACTACTTTGTAATAAAATTCTTTTGCAGCAACCATTTTAGAAGAAAGTTCCTTTTTAGTGCTATGGAACTGCAAGAGTCAACAGAACTTTTAGATCGACGTAATCTGGCCACACGGCGTGCTAAATGCGAAATGTTCCTAGTCATCAAAGGAATTTTAGTGTTTCTTTTCTTTCTTTTTAAAGTAATGAAAGGTTGATACACTTACTGACAATATTTTCGAAGAAACTTGTCAATGTTTTAGTATCACTAGTGGTACTCATTACCTGGAACTCATGAAAAGAATCTCATAGGGCGTCTTGTTATTGTGAAATCATCAGCGCGGTTAAAGTCAGGAAATGTGCAGTAGATATAGCGGGATTTAGGGACAATGCCTGGAACTAAAATAAAACAGCATTGTTGTCATATATTCCATCAAAACGTCGCATTCGTAACCGGCATTAAAAAGAGATGTAGTAATAAAAACAAGATCAAGGACTGAAGTTTGCGGAGTCAAATCCTGAACGATCTGGTGCAGGCCACAGGATAATGAAAAGGTTAGGTGGGCGGATGAGATTAAGAAGCTTGCAGGGGCGACATGGCCACAACTAGTACATGACCAGGGTAATTGGAGAAGTATGGGAGAGGCTTTTGCCCTGCAGTGGGCGTAACCAGGCTGCTGATGATGATGATGTATGGCTATGCCCCTTTCTTTATCTCTACTTTGCTATTATTTTACCTCCCCCTCCCTTCTCTCCCCAGTGTGGGGTAGCAAACCGGATTTATCCATCTGGTTAACCTCTCTGCATTTCCCATTTCTATTCTCTCTCTCTCAAATTGAACTTTACACCACAAAGGCTCAATGTCAGGTGGGGCAAGGAGTACAGAAAAGTGACGGTGAGATTCAGGAAGCAGAGTGACACCACCTCCTCTCCAGAATTTTCAGACTCGCCGAACCACTTTGAAACCAGGCGGGGGGGGGGGGGTTACCTCAGAATCATGCACACTATCATTTAAACATGTCTCAGTAACACCGCTAATATGTAACGAGTGTGACAAGACCAAGGAAACAAAATTAGAGAAATTACTGACAAGGCTTCTTGCATTAACGTTGAAAATGAAAAGTATGTTGCCAGTAAGGTGAAGTCAAAGGGATTTGGTCCTATCAAGGGTTTGGGTGGGTTTAGTTGAGCCAGCAGATGATCTGCCGAGAGTATCGGATGTGCTATCCCATCGCGTTGTATCCTGTCAATTAATACGTGATCAAATCAAAGTTGAGCAGATGAGTCGCTGTCCCTATCAGAGCAGGACGTTTTCCAGAGCTTCTTGCGAATATTGTGAATCTGCGGCGAGAGTCTTCTGAAACACGAAACCTAGTGTTTTTAAGTTTGTAGCAGTTGTTCTGCACCAGCACCTTGTCCTGAAAATTACGGAGCTTCATAATAACGCGACGTGACCGGCCTCTGAAATTACTGTCGAGTCTACGACACCTTTCGATACGCTCACATGCAATCTTAAGAGTGTCGTGGAACCTCTCAGCAATGTTGGAAGAAAGTTCCTTATAATTTTCCTTAGGGCCCTAGCTGAGACCATGTATGATAATGTTGTTTCTAGGCGACCTATTTTCTAAATTATCGTTTCTGCAAGAAAAAGTTGATGCAGCGTTTCTTTAATTGCAAATTTTGAGTGTGTAGATTGTCCTTAGAATGCTTGGCACCTTTAGACGTTGCGGAAGACTCCAGAGAAGATACACGAGCTTCCAAGGTCTCAAACCTAGTGTTGACCACTAATTGAAACATTTTCATTTCAGCAATATCCAGAGCCAGTTTCTTTTGGCCGTTTGTGAGTTCGGAGAGCATTCCCGCTACTTCGGGTTGCTTATCAATATCTGTCAACCGGGTTTTTGAGGCCGGATCCTGTTGACAACGAGCGTTAGGACCAGGGTTAACTTCCACATCACAGCCTAATAAAAGCCTGCGCGCAGCATTTAACAGAGCAGAATACAAAGAAATATAGACAAAACCATGGTTGCAGTCATGTGGGCGAGGGAACAGCAGCCTACATCTGTCATCAGAACGGGTGCACCGCAAATTGGCAAGGTAACATACCTGCGTGATAAACTGACAGCGGATCAACATGGGGGCCGCACCGCTGTTGCCTCGCCCCCTTAATAAGGGAACTGCCGGAGACGCTTTTGTAGCCGTAAACCATGTCGTCGTGGAACTTGGAGTGTCGGTGATTGGGTGGTAGATTGTTGGTTAATCTTCTCCAGCGGAGCGTGCAGGATATGGACCGATGAAGCAAGGAGCAATCTGCCGCTGCTATCCGCAAAGAAGGTAGAGTCGACCACGCGTTGACCTCCCTGCACATCCATGACACGGCAAGGGAAGGATGATAACGCCAAATGCAGCGTGACGTCAGGGACATGCGCAGCATCATTTTCGAACATGGATGCAGCAAGGTAGCGGCGAACTGCGTAATAAACAGACAGAGGATCAGCATGGTGGCCGCGCCACTATCGCCTCGCCCACTGCTGACTTTCACGCGCAGGAGCCGGTGCTACTCAGCGCTGCCATATGCCAGCTCCTGCAACTTTGTAGCCAATATCAGCTGACGCGAAGTCAAACCACAAGCGCGGGTCGAACTGTTCGGCAAGAGCCATATCGGAAAATGCGCTCTCCTGGACACGCGAGAACGTCCCACAAAGCCCGCAGAGTCCGCAAGGGATGCTACGCAGCTTTTGAAAAGCTGTGGCAGCAGGCGAGAGAGCGTGCCTGCTTCTGCGAACTGCACGTGCGCACTGTCGCCTCCGCGGGTTTCCTGCGTACGCAGAGCTGCTGCGGCCGCCCAACTAGAACTGCCTGTTGTTCCCCAGAACACGTCCCCAAACGCGACGAATCACCGTTCGAGGGGTGGCTTCGTTGCCTGGACATCTTTTCAGGGCAAAAGGTTTTCTCGTTCCCGTGATACCACCCCGAAACCCGATCAGTCCTCCGTGACGTGGTTCTCGGGTTGTACGGCAACAATGCTGGTTGCCGGGTGCCATCGTTCGCTACAGCCTTGGTGCCTGTTCGCTAGCCGCGTAAACGTAGCGTGAGGTCGTTGGATGCGTTACGTGATTGACATAAGACAGACTCGACTTCACCACACGCCTCACCTTTGACAAATATCTTGCGCCTTTGGCATGCCTGTCATATGCGCCTATTGCGAAGCCGTCGCAGCAGAGGCAACCAAAGCGAGCAGACTAGGATGTACCGCTTGTCTAACGCGGTACTAGGGTACTACTTTTCTATATATTGAGGTGAAAGCCTGTCTAGGCTCATGGTGAAGTTTCCGTCAGCAAATCTGACCACTAGAGTGTCAGGCGAACCGTCATCACGCCATATGGAGACAGATTAAACCATTAAAAATGATTGATAGTGACCGTTAGTGAATGATAACGTTACACTAGAGATTTATAGACGTTAATAATAACTACTAATGACTAACAATGACTACTAATGATTTGTAACGACTACGAATGACTCCTAAATGACCAATATGTCTAACGGCGACTTCTAATGACCACAAGTGATCAGAAATGACAATAAATGTCTAGTAATGAGCAGTAATGACTACTAGTGACTTGTAATAACTACTAATCACTATGCAATGACCAGTATGTCTAAGCAGAGCTTGTAACGACTACAATGAATTAAAAATGACTTAGAATACTTACTAATGACAAGTAATGACTAATTATGGCTGAAATGACGTGTAATGACTACTAATGACTACGACATGAACAATATGTCTAACGACGAATTGTAACGACCCGCAGTTGATTACAAGTGACTAAAGATACTTACTAGTGAGCAATAATGTATAATGATGACTCAAACGCCTTGTAATGACTAGTAATGACTATGAAATGACCAATATGTCTGACGACAACTTGCAACGACTACAATCTAATAGAAATTGCTAAAGAAGCTCAGTAACAACTAGTAATATATAACAATGACTGAAATGACTTGTATTGACTGCAAATGACTAGGATACGAGTTGCATTTCTAACGACGGCCTGTAATGACCCGATTGATTACAAATGACTCGAAATACTTAGTAGTGAGCACAAATGACTGAAACAAAGAAGAGAAAGCGAAGGGGCAAAGAGAAAGTTGTGAATGATAAGAGGATGAAGAGTAAGCTTTCGACGTTCACCTCTTACGAGATCTTAAGAGACCCTGTAATTTTTTTGGTAACGACGCTTCAAGTATGTCGCGCGACGCTAGTGCACTGTTTCCTCCGTCTGCTGTGCGAGCGCGCCGACGCGGCTTCGCCGGCTCGTGCTCGTTGACGCAACTTTCAACAGCCGCGCCCAACGAGTGTGGAATCTGGCTGAATGCGATGTGCTCGGTGCACAATGGTTTTGGTTTCTGAATCTAGTTCGTTTCATCCATTCACAGAACCATTTCACTTCCGTCAACCATGAGTTAAAATTAGTGAATCTCTATGGTGATTTCAAAGGCAATTCCCTTTATTAGTTATATCAATTATTTTGTTATATCCCATCTCGTTATAATGAGGTTCAAGTGTAGTAGGAAGCAAGGCTAGGCCAAAGCATACATATGGAACTGCCAGCAAGAATGGCTTGATAAGAGAAAAATAGTAAATTTGCAATATAATAAACAAATTGAACGGCGTTGATTGATTATTTTCTTTATTGCAGGGTGGTAACTACATCGTAAGCTTGCTGGATACCTATGCAACGGCTACAGGTGTCCTCTTCATTGTATTCGTAGAGTCCATGGTCGTCTGCTGGTTCTACGGTGAGTTTTTCAACGTTAATGATTGTGCATTTGTCATATCTACGCTTCACTGTACTAGAAGAGCACACGCAGCTGTGCTGCTTTGTGCTTGCTGAAGCAAATATTTCGCACATCCTTAACGGACGTGCTACGTTAATATGCGGTTTTCTCTCGGCCAATACGCCACGGCAACATCAAAATGCGCGGGAAATCAAGCAAAATCTATGTAATAAGCAAAAGAGAGATTTCGTTACGCCTAAATTAGGACATTTTGAATAAATTCTTTTAATTTCAGAGAATATGTATCCCCCAAATTTTCAAATGGTAAGGACGTACTCTACCTGCAACTATTTCACTCAGTTGCTTCCCCCACTAGTTTTTGTCTGTCAACTTGGGGCCGTATAACGTAAAACTATTTCGATATGTTTTTATTCCAATCTCCTGACGTCAAATTTGCGTAACCGCCGACGCAAGCACCAGGCGGTCACCCGCAGGGTTGTCTCAGCAAACCGATCAAATGCTCCCCTCGTTCATAGGAGGCCACGTTTGTTCGCTTGAAAAACGACTAACATTGCCTGCGCTGAGCGGCTTGTCTTATCTAATTGGTTCACAAGAGGCGAGGGCCATGCTCAAGTGGAGAGGGATTCAATGGGGCCGAGCTACTGCACTGAATATCGATAACCGGATGAAGAGAGTGGTGCTGGCGTCTGCGATTGGTCCGCTTTCTCTTACTTAGCTTGCGGTGGATCGTTGACAATCGCGGCGGCATGCAACGGAAGCTTAAGAATGACGCTAAAACGGATCCTCAAGAAAGAAGAGTAGGCAGAACGAGGTCGCAAAGGTGCCGAAAATTCTCGAAAACGTTACATGGCCACGCAAAAAGTTTTATTACCCGCAAATAAACCCATGCTCTCCGGCAGGGGCGAGTAGCCAGTACCGAAGTGATCGGTGGCAGCCATCTTTTATTCCTTTCGGAACGGGGCAGCCTGCGGCTATTCAGAAGAAAATTCAGTTTTGTTCGGCATATTAATACATCTTTAACGCGTACATGTCACTTTGACGAGGTGAGTTTTCGCGGTATTGTGACGTCGCGTGAGAGGCAGGTGAAATGGGTGCAGCCCAAAAACTTTTGACCAATAGCCGAGGGCTAATGGCAAAACGGCGTCGAATCAGAAATAACTATTTTTCTTTTGTTTGGTCCAATCATGCATAATCAGTGTGTAACATCATATCAGATGGGGAACTATCGCGGTTTTCGTGACGTGGCGTGACAGACAGGTGAAGTGGCGGTGGTTCAAAACAGTTTTTGACGAATTGCGGTGGGATGATAGCAGAATTGGAATAGAAAAGTTTGGAGTAGTTTTACGTTATAGCGCCCTTGTATACGTATTGGATTCCTGAAACTTTCGCGGTAAGAAATAGCCATATGATACCTCTTGATTTTATTATGCTGTTTAAAACAAAATCAATGGTTATGCAACGACACAGAATTGTAGGATCATGTGTGTCTTTTGTACAAAACAATGTATTTTACACAAAGTAGAAATTGTTACCTGGTTCCTCTAATAAACAAGTATGAGATGACAACTGCGGGGCTTACACTTTTACTTATTTATTTAACCTTTTATTTTTTCGTTTATTCGATCAATACATGCGGTGCCTACCCAGGCATTACGCAGGAGTAATACATCATTAAATCGCGCAGATTATAGCACCATAAGAAATAAAACAAACACTCAAGTGAAAAAGTGGGAAAATATTAGAAAAATAAAAATGCCATAATACACGCACCACTAGTACACAGCGGAGAGATATATGTCGCAAGTCCACCGACGCGTAAAACATATCGTGCCATATTGCATCAACCACTGAAATTGGCACTAAATTCTACTTGTTTATTGCTCTGAGGAAAAGAGATATTCTAAACAGTACCTTGTCATAAAATATTTCGCGTACGTTATGAGTGTGACCCACTTCGATCTGATGTATGACATTCAAGTATATACCTTTAGCAATTGTGTTGAGTAACATAATCTATGAAAATGTTTAAAGCCATACTATATCCCACAATTTTCATGGGATTCTTATTGTAGATTTGTCTACTCGCGTTTTAGTTATTTATACATGACAAATACCTACAGCGCCCGAGTTGGGCAATATTGTAGGGGTTAATTACAAACACCAACGTCGAAAACAGAACGTAGACAAAAAGAGCATCAAACCAGTTATAGTACTAAAAATAGAATCAACGTGAATAAAGAGAAAAGCAACACATCTAAAACGAAGTAAGAAACATCCAAATGTTTTTTTTTCAATATGCGTGATCCAATACTCTTGAAGTATTATCGAAGACAGAGTCGTGTTACGTTTTCTACGGGACATGAAAAATTGGGTGCATAGGCTATCTCATTGGGGAGGAAATTTCATTCCGCAATTCCTCGTGGAAAGAATGAAAACTTCAGTACATTTACACGACTTTGATTGGGGCTTAGTTTCTTGGATGTTGCGTCTTTTGGACTGATAGTTAGGTCGTTTTAAATATATGTTCTTGTCGATTCCTGTGCTACAGCTGTCGATGTTAAAAAAAAATTGTGGGTTTTACGTGCCGAAACCACTTTCTGATTATGAGGCATGCCATAGTGGAGGACTCCTGAAATTTCGACCACCTGGGGTTTTTTAGCGTGCACCTAAATCTAAGTACGCGGGTGTTTTCACGTTTCGCCCCCATCGAAGTACGGCCGCCGTGGCCGGGATTCGATCCCGCGACCTCGTGCTCAGCAGCCCAACACCATAGCCACTGAGCAACCACGGCGGGTCCAGCTGTCGATGTTGTATAAAGCCTTTAAGCTGATAATTTTTCTGAGTGTTGACAGCAACTTCCACCCCAAATTTTCCCTGATTTGCGAGCCTCTCATTTTGTAGTCGTAGATGCCCGTGACGAAACTTGAAGCCCTTTTGTGAACACAATCGAGCTTATCTTCAAGAACATTTGGGAAGGGATTCCGCGCTTGGCATGCGTATTCTAATACCGGCCTAATATAGTGGGATACAAATATTCCTTTTAACGCTTTGGGCACATACTTTTGGAAATTCCTCTGGAAAAGGAGCAAAAGGCGACAGGCTTTAGGGCTAGAAAGTCAATGCTGGATGTACAGTCCAGTGTAGTCATTCAGGTGAGGCTCAGGTATAGAACTTCGTCAATGCATTGTAATAAAAATTATTTAGAAAGCGAGAAATAGGTACCTTTCCTTTGTTCGTAAATTAAATGTTATAACATTTCGCTATCTTCAAATACACCTTGTTGCGGCTCTTGGCTGCATTTGGGCCACGAATCCACCAAGCCCATCGATGAGTACCTCCGATAGTAGGAATGAAGGCAAAAATGTTTACTTTACATTGTTGACACTGGCTCCAGACAGACAAGCCCACTTCATGAAGGAGCATATTAAACGTCTTATTTCACATCAGGACATGCCACCAGCACTTTCACTGCACGAAAGGTGTCCGGTTTTAATACCGTCGTCTTCCCTAGAAGAATAGGTTAGGCAGTCTGATTACTGTATCGCGGCCAATCACAATAGTTGAATCGGCTGCGAAATTTATTTATTTATTTTTATTTTATTAATACTGTAAGCCTTTACAGGCTCTTACAGGAGTGGGAACAACAAAGAAAAACAACAACGATAAGTACAGATTGCCAGCAATAGAGAGAGAAAAAAAAAATCCGAAAATAAGAAATGAAAGAAACGAAAGTCCTGAAACAGTACAGACTGTTCCTGTACTAAACAGTACAGGAAAGAGTGCGCGTTATACACTGATTTCGGAATAACTGCAAGCGGCATACACAGTAAAAGAATTCACTACAAGAACTGCGGTCAGCATCCACATGAAACATACACTCCGTGCGCAGCCCCTTTTTTTTCTACAACGGCGCAACCTGCTGATCAAAAAAATTTTTAATCTTCACAGAAAATGTGATAACAGATTCCGAGGACACAATGTCGTGGGGCAGTTTATTCCATAATTCTATGACTGACGGAAGGAAGGAATACTTGAATGTATTACAGCGGGAGGTATATGGCCCGATACTCTTGTCATGGTTTGTTCTGGCTGAGCGCTGGTATGGTGGTTTTAGGTACTCGTGTTTGCTTATATTAATGCTGTCATGATAAAGAAGGTAGAGAAACTTTAAGGCAGCAACGCGTCGGCGAATTGCCAATGTTTGAATGTTTGCCTGGTTGCGTAGTGCGGTTATGCTGACGTCACGTGAATACTGCGAATACACAAACCGGAGAGCTTTATTTTGAATTCCCTCCAGTTGATTAAGAAGGTAGATTTGGTGCGGATTCCAGATAATACTGCCGTATTCAAGGATTGGCCTTACAAGGGCCTTATAACTTGCTAGCCTAACTTTGGAAGGTGCCAGTGCAAGTTTCCTGCGAAGGTATCCCAGCTGTCTATATGCTTTTGTGCACGTCTGTTTAATGTGAACGTCCCATTTTAATGTGTTTGTGATGGTAACACCCAAGTATTTAACTGTGTCGGCTTCTGTTACATGTAATCCCATTAGATGATATGCAAATTTTAAGCGTACCTTCTTCCGAGTTATATACATGGATGAAGTTTTTGCTACGTTAATTTCCATTCCCCATTCTTGACACCATCAGGCAATGTTAGTTAAGGAGGAATTAAGTCGAATCTGGTCGTTAATCGTCCGTACTGTGGTGTAGATGACGCAGTCATCTGCAAATAGCCTTACTGTTAAATCAGGTTCAACTTGAGAATGAATGTCATTAACACAAATTAGAAAAACAATCGCACCCAGCACAGACCCCTGTGGAAACACCGGAGTAGACATCTGACTCTTCAGATTCAGTGCCATTTATTTTAACGTACTGGCTGTGGTTAGAGAGATAGGCGGTTATCCAGTGTACTATGTTAGTGTCCATCCCAATATTCTTAAGTCTGTCAATTAATTTTGGATGGGGTACCCTGTCAAATGCTTTCCAAAAGTCTATGAATATTGCGTCAACTTGAAGTCTCGAGTTAATTACTGTACCAAAGTCATGCGTTATTTCGAGGAGTTGAGTGACGGTAGAAAGACCTTTGCGAAATCGGTGTTGTTTGGGATACAGTAGATTGTTATCTTCTAAGTAGGTGGTAATTGCTTTGCTAATGATATGGTCCATCATTTTACAACAAGAAATAGTGAGTGAAATCGGCCTGTGAGTGTTTACCAGTAACTTATTGCCTCTTTTGTGAATCGGAAGGACCTTGGCACGGAGCCAGTCCATCGGCAGGGTGGCTGTTTGAAGTGATGCTCCGAAAATTGCATGCAAGGAGGGAGTTATCTGTTCTGCGTAACGCCGCAGAAAAGCATTGGAGAGATTGTCAGGATCTGAAGATTTTTTAACATCAATCTGAAGCAATAAATTAAGTATTCCTTCTTGGGTTATGACTACTTCAGACATTGATAACGGAGGATCCGTCACAGTTTCGCTTTCTGTAAGTGCAGGGGTACGTGTAAAAAGGGACTGAAAGTATCTGTTCAATGTGTTGGTGACAGTGTGAGCTTCATCAGTTATGATTCCAATTACATCGATTTGAGTCACTTGGTTCTCGGGCGAAACTTTTGTGCATGCTGTGTCATAAAATTTATTAGTGTTGTTGAAAAAAAAAACATCCCTTGCCTTCCGTAAAGCAGTTTTTAGCTCACCAGTAACTCGGCGAATTTCTTCAGGATTGCGTTTTTTCTTCCGCATCTTTTGCAGTTTTCTTTTTAGGTGGATCACACTACGCGTAATCCATGGGTTTCTGCGTTTTGTACGTTTCAGTCACGTGGGAACGAACGTTTCCTCACAATGTGTTATTATGTCATTTAGTTTAAGCCATAGATTATTCACTGTAACATAACTTTCAATGGAAAAGGTTTCCAACGCTACTTCAAGGTAGTCGATGATGCTGACGTCGTCAGCTCTGTTGTAGTTTTTAACAGCTACACGTGATTATGAAACTGGTCCGCTAGCACCTATAGTAACTGTTAGCAGCAGCAGTTTATGATCTGATATGCCCTCTTCGAGTGTGATGTCGCCTTTTAGATGATTAGATACAAATGCAAGGTCTAGTATTGAAAATGTTTGCACTTGAATGCGCGTTGGCTCTGTGACAAGCTGAGATAACGAAAAACTAAACGCCATGTTCAAAAGCAGTTCAGAACTACTAACATCTCTGCTGCCGGCTGTCAACGTACTCCAATCAATAGTGGCTAGATTAAAATCACCAGTAAGAATTAACTTAGTACGATCTTTCAACCTGCCACAAAGGAAGTCGTGAATTTTCATTATGTAGTCATCGGACGCGTTTGGTTTCCTATAAATACCGCCTATGAGCACAGGTGAATCGTGGACATATACAGTGCACCACACACTTTCATGATCTGGAATACCTTGCTCTTTGCGAAAAGATAAGCCCTGCCGTACTGCTATAGCGACTCCGCCCCCGCGACTGTCGCGGTCGGAGCGAAGAAGAAAATAAGAGGGAGGAACTATTTCTGAATCATGAATATCAGCGCGCAGCCATGCTTCCGTTATGACGACAATTTCAGGAGAGTAAATTAACAAGATATCCTCTCATTTTTGAGTTTTATTAACAATGCTCCTTGCATTAAAACATACTAAAGAAAGTGAATTTACAACTCCTGCTCGTCATGCGTTGTCAGCACTGGACTTCCCGGCGTCGTCGCGACGTAGGCTATTCAAAGGTAGCCTGCATTTCTTTAGTTCATTCCATATATATATAGTTGATCGTTTACTTTAAGCTTATCAAAAAGAAGTGTTACTTTATCACCAGCGTCACGTTCTGCTTTGGTGGACTGCCAAAGTTTCCTGCGTATGTCACGTACTGAGGACGAGAAGTCTTCCGATATAGATATCGAGCAATTTTTCAGCTTTTTGCAGTTACGAAGAACAGTCATTTTTTCTGCGAAATTGTAAAACCTTATAATTACAGGCATTGTGCTCTTCTCCTTCTTTTTCCCAATACGGTGTACACGCTCGATTGATCTTGTTTCTACACCGAGTTTGTCTTTGAATACACCGTTGACTACCGCTTGTTCCAGATCTTTACTAGTATCATCGCTTTTTTCTTCCAACCCATAAATAATAATGTTATTCCTACGGCTTCTGTTTTCCATGTCGTCTATTTTTTGCTCAGGCTCTGGATATCTTTGCTCATTGCGGTGACGTGCTGTTCGCACTGCCCCAGCTTTTCACGATATTGTTTAAGCGATGTAAGAGTAAATTCAATTTCTGTCAGTCTAGATCGAACGCCTTGCAATCCTTCTTCTAAAGTATGCTGCGAGGCTTGAATTTCCGTAACCCTTTTTAAGATCTCATCGAGCGTATTTGGGTCTGGATTTTCCTCGATGTCGCCACTAAGCAGCAACAGCGAACGAACAACGCGGAAGCACTCGCAAACACAACATAAAATACACTCAGGGCCTGGTAGGACCACAAAACAAATACCATCACTTTTGCAACACTTAGAAAAAGGACATTTCTTTCTAACCTGTACAAGAAGAAGAAAGTGGTTTTTTCATGGCGTCCTTCACGGTGCCACCAAGCCCACTGAAAAGGGCCTGCGCTTGCTGCGGCCTTTTGTACGCTTCGTCCGATGTCGCTGCTGTCACTGATTGGCCAAAGGGACGGCGCAGGTGCGGCGTGGCGATCGTGCTGTATGCTTGATCCACGTGCGGCAAGATTGGCGTTGTCAGCCGTGTTGATAGCCCAGCGGGGTGCTGCTCATGATGATGCAGGATAGCCAGCGTTCCGGAACGATGGTGTTGAACAATCGAAGACCGGTTGCAGTTCCGAGTGGTCCCTGTCAGTCCGATCAGCGTCTGTACAAGAAAGTGGTTTTTCATGGCGCCCTCTATGGTGCCACCATGATATCCCGTGCATAATATCGCCCCGTTCCGCCGAACTCCGCCTCCTATACTGCACCTTCGCCTACGTAGATATGACGCAAGCACGTAGCAATCTGGGGATCTGAGGTTGAAGCCGTCCCCATGGTAGCATTTGTAGTTGGCCCTTTTCATCAATTAGTTGAAGCTGTCAGGTTCAAGTGGAGGAGTCTTTTGCTGACCGTCAACAGTCGGCGTCAACGCAGCGTCGACTTGTGGATAGGCACTGATGAATGTACGGGAGGGGGAGGGGGTTTGGCTCGTGGTAAACGTTTAAGGATTGCTCGTCGCCTTATTGAGACGTAACGGATTATTCGGCCGCCGGGAGATTGAACCTGAGAGTGACCAGCTGTAAGTTCGCCCGAAGCTTCCAAGTTCCCTTTAGAAGTGATGGCTGCAGCTGGGGCTCCCAGCACTCGCGTAATTGCGACGTGTTTCCTAGGAAAACAAACACAGACACACTCTGGGCGGCGTGCCCGAGCGACGCGTCTACTGGGCGCTATGATCCCCACGTCGCTTTTCAAAGTTATGTCCCTCTATCTGTCTCTCGCTCTCTTTTTTTCGGGCTCAGCCCTCGGCAAGAAAGAATTTAATTGCGTCTCGCAATCACGTCGATAGCGATACGTACAAACCGCGTTCTAATACCCTAAGTTGGTTGCTTCACATCCACGGCTCAGACCGTCAGCATTATTATTCTGGCTCCCTTTCTTGAGCTTGACCTCGAAGTTGGATCCTTGCAAAATGAGACTTCATCTCAGCAGCCTTCCGTGTTTTCCTGACCTTTGCTTCAGCCAGATAAGACAGCAATGGCCACGCTCGACCGTGAATTTCGTGCCTTGTATACATAATCCTAGCTTTTGAATGGCCCATACTATGTAACAACACTCTTTCTCTGAGGTACTAAACGCCTCTGCTCGTGGTGTCTGTTTTCGACTGAGGTTCAGTATGGTATGCTCTTCACCGCGTTCGTTATGTTGGGCAAGAACGAGACCTACACCACGGTTGCTGGCGTCCAACTACAGAATGAATTCTCTGTAAAAGTGTGGCGAGCCAAACACAAGCAGTGAAGACAAGGCTTTCCACCAAGTATAATCCACATATTCCCACTCAGGCTCCGCAAATTTCTCACTTTTTTCCACTCGCCCACTAACATTTTCTTTCTATTTGTCCACAAAAGTGCCGCAACCAGTAAATACCCAAAATATGGTTGCGTAAATTACACGCTTGAAACTACACGAAGATTTCAGGTTATTTCTAAATACTTCCACGCACGCTGTAAGTGATACTCAAAAGGCTGCCGTCTAATGAACACACATGCGGGACATGCACCAACGCTTTGCTTCTCTGTCTGAGCAAGACACGCCATCAATGAATGGTGCAAATACTTCCTGAAATTCTGCGGGGAAACAACGGCTCCTTCAAATCATGTCTTCCTTTTAAAGAAAAGTGCTTTCGCTGCCATTCCTGTCTTCACAGAGTGAAATAGTGGCCTGGTCTTGCGACTGTGGTTTTCGTTTGGCATACCGGGAACATTCTTCGCCGGTGGTCGGTGACGTTCTCGTTGCTGTTTCCTCTGGCGCTCCTCCTACGCACGTTGTTCTTCGGGTATACGAACTATACCCGTCCATCCCATCGATAAGGCAGCTGTTTCTAGCGCCGATACCTCTTCTGCTTATATATTGCGATAACCTTGACCGTATGCTATTGTTCATGACGATCCTTCCAGTCTATTCCGAAGTTTGACGTCTGCGCCACCGCACTGCACCCTGATGGGTTTGTTAGCAATTGCCGAGTCCGTTTCTGTTGCCAGACGCCGAGAAAACCATGGAAAGTTAGTCATATACAGATGTCGCTGTAATATTCTGCATTTGACGTTGCTAGCCTATCTCTGACAAAAATGAAGCCTATCTGCTTAAAATGAACGGACGACATGTCTATAAAACAACCTCTCCTAAATTTATAGGCGCGCAAGTAATCTAAAGTAATCTAAACAAAGCTAATACTTGTTTATTGGAACGATCTCTAGTCTCACAGCTGTAGATACGTTTACCTAAGCTCTACAAATAAGCAAACTCTTTCCACAAAACCTGTGTCGCCCTTATTCATTCTGAATAGCCGACGGTTTCGTCATCTCGTTAAGCTGTACTCAAGCCGTGCACAGTCTTAAGCTAGTCTTGTCAACCTCGTCAACCAGGGAATAGAAAGGGCACATAGGTTGCTTCCCTCCCTAAAGACCCCCCGACACCTTACGTACAAGCAAGATGCCTTCTAGGCATTGCACTACTAATGAACTACTTGGTATGATCACTTCGCGTCGCCTTACTGTCGTGCTTTCGCGTGTCATACAGGTTACACCTTGAAACGCACTCAACGAGGGGGAACATAATTGATGATGGTGATGCTGACGATGGTGATGATGATGGCCTTGATGTGTTTGACGCATTCACGGGCATTGGCCAAGATTTGGGCAGATTTTGGATTTTGGATGTGTTCAGGTAATAAATTTATAAATCTTTATTTTTGATGCACAATTTAAAGCGTCCCCTGGCTTTCGTCCTCCTCCGCGCCGAACGTCTGTTTCTTTTCTACCTCGTTTGGCTGCTCGGACGCGCTCTGGCTGGAAGCATTACAAACTAGAAACGCACCTTTCTAATTTTTTTTCACTGTGCCCTAACAGGTTTTAGTAGCTTTCGCTTTATTCGGCTGCATTACCTGCTCTGCCATATTCCTGACTCTGTGGCGCCCCTTAGCACGCTTTCTAGTGCTCTTTTTCGAGTACTTTCATTTTCTTCCCGTTGGTGCCTCCTCAGCCTCACCCTCTTCCTGAATATCTGTCGGGAAAATCGGAAAGATCATCTTTCTTTTTTCCACTTTGTTCAGTGTCGTAACACAGTGCCTGATCATCTTCCTGAATTTATGTCTGGCGACTCGGAAAGATTTTCTCCTCCGGCCTTAGTACGTCACCGGAGCCAGCTGTTTCATTTTCTTTTCTACACTTTGTTCACGGTCGTAACTTAGCGACTGAGCTAGTCACGTGCTTTCGATCTCCTCAAGGCCTTGACTAGGGCTTCAGCAGATGTGCACCCGCTTTTATTCAGTAATTAGTCAGAGCTGTTTGAGAAAAGGTAACGGTAGCCTTCCGGTAGCCCATTGCAGACTGCGGCTACTGTCTCAATATCTCCGATGGGTCCCTCAATTTTTGCCTTTGCCATCATAGGTAGGCACACTGAGTCTTCGCTGATGGCCTGCCTTATCCACGCGGCTTCGGACATGTAGTCTGCACTTTTCACAAACTTCCGATGAACGATGTACATGGCGGTCACGGAGTACCGAGCAACCTGCATCCTTCAATTTGACTTTTTGCATCTGACTTGCATTTCTTTTGTGTCTGATAACATTAAACTTAGCCAAACATGCAAACATTCCACGCTTTCGATTGCCGATTTAAATTACGCGTCCTCTACCAATTGTTGAATTGTGCTATCGAATTTTCGCAATGCTGCCTCTTAGTAGAACGTTTCAAATGTCTTGCAGCTCACAAACAGTCGATGACGCAGATATTATCAGCGAGATGACGTCGTTGATGATTTCAGTCACACGAGCGCGTAGTGCACTCCGCTTCTTACGGCGATCAACTGTTGCATAAGGCTCGCGGCGGTATGTGCAGGACGCGCGGATCGCAGGCCTACTTGCTGTTCGAAGGGGTTGATAGTAGCGGTAGAAGATGCTGAGTCTGGGCTTTAGTGGACGTAGCTGCGTCAATCTTCGAGAAAGCAACTTCTTCAGAAGTCCCTTTCCGGCAAGCCTTTGTCGATGAAATTCGGGTTTTCGGCATTATACTTTGAGAAATGACAGAAGCCGCCAAATGTCTACACCACGTTTGGTGTACATTAAAACAGTGAACCGAAGTAGAAGAAGCAAGGTATGCGCCAGGAGCGTGAAGAAGTATTCTTTGTCTACTTTTGTATGAACCTCCAACAGCCGCTTTTAACTATAGGAATTACATTCGCCATTTTTCAGCCAGTAGGTAATCTATAAAAATTTATTTACTTGTAGGTAATTCAACCAATTTAGAGCAATCCTGTGCGAACAGCGATTAAAGATGTGGCTTGGTATACCATCTTGACGTTGAGTAGAATGCAGTATATTATGGTACAATAGAACCTTAATGGCAGCCTCATTTACAACGACATCATACATTTCAGGAAATTCTTCGTATAATTCAGGTACAGGAGTATTCGTTGAAGAAATCAACACTTTTTGTGTCTTCAATTAACATATCACTTCCATGCCGGGGAGTCGGAATGCCAACGCTTTCTTTTCTGTTACTGCTGACATATTGCGATAACTCTTCATGGTTAGATCTTACTTTATCAGCTAATGACGATGAGTACGCTCTTTTTGCTGTATTATGTTTATTTTAGGTTTTAAGCTTGCCATATAAGTTCTGATTTGGTGTTATCTTGATTGCCTTGTATACTCCAGCCTTCTTTGATATCAACACACGCAGTTTTTTTATTATTGCAAGGTATACCGATTCTAGGTCCATATGATACCACTCCTGAGGCAATGTATTTATGGGTCAAAGAGAGGAGTTTGTCCGGGACCAGAGCCCATGAGCTTTCAATGGTGTACTTTTATGATTTGGTTTGCTTATGTTAATAAGCGGTTATTTCCCCGGTAGTGTATTCGCACTTGCAGGATTCGTATTTTTTTATCACCACTGAAGCGATTTTACAGTGGGCAACAAAGAAGGCGATTGCTAACAAAACGTGTGTATAAATAATACAAACCATCACATACACAAACCAACTGAAAATAATGCCAGGACTAATGAAAACATTCATGCAGCTCTAGATGTTCTTACGTAAGTAAACAGTTATATAAGATATTAAGGACCGTGACCGATCACAATTACTTGACATCCGTTGCGGTGCAGCTGCAGGGCATCGGTAACGTGAGCATCAGTCACTGCTTCCTTGTTTACGATCAGCCGCAGCTCGGCCAAGGGGTCACAGGAGGGTATTGGTAGGAAGTTCTCGCCTTCCGCATCATCTTCTCAGGATCCGCGAACGCCACACACTGGAGGTAGGACCAAGGCCGGACCGCCGCTGAAGTCTTGAAACTCGGGCCTGTAGCCCGCCAACTTCGTTTCTTTCACGCCACACACCAGGCTTTTTTTTCTCAAGCCCAAAAAACCCTGCCGTTTTCTTGCTTAGCTCCTCCTCCTCCCTCTTCCAGAACTCATCTCTCTTCATGACTGGCTGTTGGCCGAGGTGTCTCGTCCTGCAAGCTCGCCCCGTATCCCACTCTTCATTTTCTGCATGTAGAGTCACTGGTCGTCCGCCGCACCAGACACGCACTCATTATTATATACATCTTTATACATGACGTGTACTGGCTGCTGTAATCTAGCAATTCCGGCAGGAACAAATTACTCTTCTTATGTGGCTATATGTTTACGCTGTTCATACATAAAGATCTTTCTCGGGAAATTCCTGCTAACGTTAACTTCTTCCATACTAGTGTTGCATTTACGACTTCATGACCGCGTATTCCTGGTAATGCCTCAACAACTTCAACGAAATCATAATAGTTGCTAAACAAGTATTTGGATGAACCGTAACGCGTTGGAAAGTTCGCAAAGTAAGGAAGTTCATTTTTCCGGGCCAGTTCAATCAAGGCCCAGTGAAGTGCCGTGCAACTCATACCTACAGGGTAGCAGTTACGCCATAGAACTTCAGGCATGTTAACCCCTTAAGGGCTTATTACGACCTAAGCTAGTCATGGGCAGTCGCCACTTTTTTGCTTATGACGACCTGTGATAGTCATGGGTCTTGCAGAATGTTCCAAGAGGCTTTTGACGAGTGCAGCTCGTCAAATGGTGCCACCTTATTTAAAAGATAGATGGCTGCACGGGTTCCGTCATTCATGCTTTTATCAATGAGAGTTTGCAGATTACATGGTGGAACGCGTGCCTTGTGCTTCGCGCGTGTTATAAACAAACATGGCCACATGCGTGCGACGTTATCATGCAGGAAATATTTCTCCTTCAGATGATCAAAGCGCGAGTGATGAGGATGTCGATGTGGTGTTTGATTATTCATGCGAATACTATAGTGATGACGTTTTCATGGACAGCGACTCTGATGGAAAAGATAGCAGCGATGATACGATGGCCAGCTTCCGCAAATGGTACCGGATAGACCCCGACAACATATCAACCAGACCTCCACGGCTAGAATTCAAGGGTGCTCCAGAAGTGGCGATCATAGTAAACTGTCCCCCTGAGCCAATTATGCTTTTTGAGGTTTGCTTTGATGATGAACGGCTTGATGTTATCGTAGGGGAGACAAACTAGTATGCGTCTCAGCTCTTGAATAGCGTAAGCTGGGTCAACATTCTCGCGTTCAAAAATGGTCTTCACTTACGCGAGAAGAACTTGGTGTTTTTAATAGCCTCTTATTGCTGTAGGGCATTGTACAGAAACCAATGAAAGGATGTACTGGTCGAGAAACCGGCTGATTGAGGCTCCTGTTTTGGCGAGGTAATGCCCTGAAACCGGTTCCAACTTATAATGAGAATGTTGCGTTTTGTTGACAACGCTATCATCGAACCTTTGGAAGGACACCATCAACCTCATCTCAGAAAAATCTGTCTGGGGTATCAGGAGCTTTTGAACAAATACCGCAAGTTGTGCGTGCCTGAGCATGACGTAAGTGTCGACGAGAGCTTCTTGCTATCCAAAGGACGGCTATGTTGCATGCAGTACATGCCCCTCAAGAGAGCAAAGTTTGGCATCACGTCATCCTTAGTGTGCGAGTTTGAAAGTGACTATATTCGGAACTCAGTAATATATAGATGGAAAGGCCTTGAGGTCTCGTCAGTAGAAACAGAAACCTTCGGAACGCCGGCGAAAGCTGTATTGAAGCTTGCGGAGCTCCTCCTACTGGTGCTTCATAACCGACAACATTTCCACATCACCAGAACTGGTTGACTTCGTTCTCAAGAAATCTACTGATATCTATAGCACAACAGAAGCCACTCGCAAAGATCTTCCTCCTGGTTCAAAGCTCCAGGGCAAAGCTCAAGAAAGGCGAGATGAATGCTTTTCAAAGAGGAATGTGGTTGGCTTTAGAGTGGATGGATAAAAAGCTGGTAATGGTTTTACCCCCGGTACACATTGCTCAAATGATGCCATTCACTGAGAAAACGGACAACAAACCATGAAGTCAGTAGTTATCCTGGATTATAACCATACAATGGGAGGAGTCGACAGGACAAATCAGATGCTATTCAGCTACTCAGTGCCACGGAATCGAAAGAAGGTCTCATGCAAGATCTTCCAACACTTATTGAATGAGGCGACCTACAATTCATTCGTCTTGTATCAGAAAGGAAGAGTCGGAGCATCTCATCTGGATTACCGGCTGAAACTTAAAGAGGAGAACATCTCCAAGTACTCCAATAACAGCGGTATCAAGAAGAAAGGGTGGCCATGACGTCCCTTGAGCACGAAACGGTTGGCTGCGCGCCACTATCCATCGCACATTCCAGCAACACAGAAGGAAGAAAAGGCACGCCGCCGCGTAATCTGCTACATGAAACGAGACGGAAATGGCAAAAACATCCGCGAGGAAACCAGGATCTGGTGCAGCTGGTGCGAGAAGGCTCTCTGCGCAGTGCCGTGCTTTGAACGCTACCACACGGTTGGTAGCCTCATCTAGTTTCAAGTGAATTATCAAGGAATAGCGCAATTGGTGCAAGGCAATTCAAATCTAATCCTTACTTTCTGAAGTTGCAGAAATTTACTGCATATTCCACCACAAATGCCCCATGTTTGGGGTATTACATGATGGAGCCAGGAATGACCAATAAAATATTATTATCTGCCATAAGGTGTCTTCGCAAATATTTTTCTGTTTTAATATGTTATTGAAGCACATCATGTCGTAAATAAATTGGTAATTTTGGAACATAAATTGTGTTTAAGGAGCCTTAAGAAGTTCCCAAGTAAAATAGCCTTCGATGAAAAACCGACAGTAATCGGGAAACGCTACGAAATGGTTCTATGCTCGTCGAAGATGGCGACCTGTGAAACATTCCCACCACAGGGTTCTTACGGTCTGAAACCAATATTCTATAGCAAATACATTCTGAAGAAATATCTTCACAGTGTAACGGCACACTTCTGATTCTGTCATGTACATGGATGAACACGCCTCATTCCTGCTGATAACGGTGCTTTAGATAAGCTAAGTATTGGGATAGAAACATTTCATAATCCAATATGCCAGGCCCAAACAAAGATTCTGTGCAGATGACAATATCAGGTTGTGAAATATGCAGTAGGCTAGAGAATTCATCTATTTTATTCTTCAGGCTCCTGCAATTGATAACAATGACAGCCAGGCGACCTGACCAGTGTCTTGTTAACCGCAGCGGCGCAGGCTCCGCATTGTACACCTGCACGGAATCTGTCGTACCATCTTCAATATATGCCTTGACATCATAGGTCATCTTTTGTACTTCAGCTTATACCTAGCATCCGAGCTCTGTTCCCTCGCATAAGCAAACAGTTGGCTTCTAGATCGCCTAACCTGCTAGGAATATCACGTTCTGCTGCAGTTTAGTTTCCAAGCCAGGTAAATAAGACGCTGTTTGACATTGAAAAGTACAAACTTCTCATTTAAGAGCCTTGGTTTATCGTTATTCTGCTTCCCTATCCTTTGAGCTCCCTGAACTCTCGACGATCCAACGTGACACCAAGCGCACAGCCAACCTTCCACTCCGATTCATTTGATGTGTGCATCTCACTCTCATCATCTATGCCAAAAACAGGATAGTAGTCCTAGGTGAACAATTTTCCAGCTCGCACTGATTGATCAATACGTTTCGCATAGCTTTTGAGAGCTGGTCATTTTGTGCCTGCACTTCTGCCCAGTCCCGAAACAGACAAAAAAGATAAATACTCCGCTGATTTGGCAACTTTTGACGTTTGCTTCTCAATTTTGTTTGCAATGTGTTTGTGCTCTGTTCGGATTGTTTCTAACTGTTTATTGATTTTTTCTAGACCTGCAAATATATTTCTTAACGAAGCTATTGCTTCCACTGGCTCGGGCTCCTGCTTTTCCGACGAGAGCCAGAGTGCTATTCGACGTCAGCAGTTAATAATAGCCTTGTTCCAAACAAAAAACCACTGCACCAGCATCGAGACAGATACCGGCACGAACAAGCACAAGCCGCTGTAACGACGAGGTGGCAGGCCATATTTCCCGCCATTGTCGCTATCGCTTGCCGTCGTCATCTCGTCCCGCCTAATCTTATCGCCCAGAAGAGAGTTGGTTCTCACCGTTTTATGCTCGCAATGACTCGCCGCACTTTGCTATGTCTACCCCCCCTCCATTCTACGACTACTCGCCATCCCCGCAGAACCGTCAATCTCGCACTCTGCTGGCGTGTCGCTCCCCGTCGACTTACTTTTGTCATCATACGGACCCGGAAATCCTGTGTTGACCATGGGCACCCGACAAAACTTTTTGGACGTGGAAGTGGACGGCGTGCCTGCCTCGGCGCTCATAGACACTGGGGCGCAACTACCTGTCATGAGCACTCACCTTTCTCGTCGTCTCCGCAAGGTTCATACACCCGCTACGTCAGCTGCTGTTCGCATTGACGATCGCAGTACACCTTCCGTCGCTGGCTTGGGCACTGCACGTGTTAGCTTTGATAGCCACCAGAGCTCAGTTCTATTCACCATTCTACTACAGCGTCCCCATGGCGTCATCCTTGTCCATGACTTCCTGAGCTTCCATTACGCCCTCATTGACTTCTCGTCTAGGCTTCTACAGTTGGAACTTCCTTCTGTGCCCGGCCTCAACACCGAGTCGCCACCATGTTGATGTGTCGTAGAGTTTGCTCGTATGCGACCAACTACCGTGATCTATGTCGACTTGGCCTCAGAGCCCCCTGTTTGTGACAGTGACTTCCCTTCCCTTCTCTCGACATCTTCTCTTCTCTCGACGCTCTTCTGACGGGACGTGTCACGCCCACTCACTCGTTTCTGACTTTTACGGATTACCGGGCGTGTTTACCTATTCTCTACATTGGACGTACCCCACAATTCTTTCCCGAAGGTCTCACGTTGGGCAGCGTATCGCCTTTACAGGAACCCGACCCTCTGGCCTTGACTATCGATGCTCCGCTGTTATTCCCTGCGATCCCGTACGCGAGTACTACACCTGACGACCCTCTCAACGGTATGATTGCCCCTGACCTGCCCGTTCTCAGTCCAAATATCTTCGCAGCTTCTTAGGATGCTACCACGATATTCTTTGTATTTTTCTTCATCTCATCTTGGCCAGACACCACTTGCAACTCACCACATCGATACTGGGAATGCTGGGGCGATCCTTCGACACCCCTTACCGAATGTAAAGTCAAGGGTCTGGCGAGATCCCGTCTGGCTGGTATGCTACAAGACAAAAATTAGTTAGCACCGACCAAAAGAAATCAAAGATGGAATGACGTTTCGGCTCCCCCCCGGCCTTGTTCACAATGAGCTATCTAATAAGCCATGAGCCTTCTTTGCTTTTCTTGATCGGTGCTAATTTTCCTCGCTTACGAAGTGTTTGCGTCCGAACGCCCTGTCATTGAAACAGAAGTTGAGAAAATGCTGACTAAGGACATCAATGAACCATCTGCTATTCCTTGGGAGTCTGCTGTGCTGTCTGTCAGGAAAAAAAACAACACCTGGTGGTTTTGTATCGAATATTGGCACCTGAAGAAGATTACAAAAGAAGGATGTGTACTCTTTGCTACGAATAGCCGACGCTCTCCACTCTCTGCATGGCGCAAGGTACTTTTCTTTCTATAGATTTTTGGTCCGGCCCTTGGTAATTTTCGTTGACGAGCAAAATCGCGAAATGACCGCCTTCGTTACGCCCAAGGCGACAATTGAACGAATGGTGGGCTCTCGCCTTCGCAGGCTCATGTGGTCTACTTGCTTCCTTGTGTTACCTTCACGGCGTTGTTGTTTTCGTTGTTTTTTACCCTACATTCTGCAATCGTCTACAACGACTATCGGCTGCTTTGCTGATTTTTCGCAATGCCCGCCTTCAATATAACTTCTCCAAAGGCCGTTTCAGACTTCGAGACATCATCGTACTTGGTCATCTTGCTTATGCAGCTACCATCCGACTTGGCCCTACTAAAGTACATGCTGTTACGAAATTTTCCATGCCCCTTCGCAAGATGTCGGCTCGTTTTTTTTTTTCTTCTTTTTGGCCTCTGCTCTTACCTTCATCGCTTCGTGAAATACTTTGCAGCGATAGCACGGCCTCTTACATTCCTGCTGAAGAAAAGCGTTGCCTTTACCTGGGGTCCTGTCCAAGCGTCTGCCTTTACGCAGCTCATCACACTTGTTACAACGCTGGCTCAATTGACAATTCTGCTCCCATGGAGGTCCGTAGACATGCCAGTGGCCATGACATCACGGCTCTTCTGGCTCAATGTCGACGTGGTCAGGATCATGTCATTCCGTATGCCAGCCACTTCCTTTCCGCCGCTGAGCGGAATTATTCGACTACAGAGGGAGAGATTACCAGGCAATTGTTTGGGGGGTTGCAATATGTGGCCCTTATTTGTATGGCAGGCCATTTGCCATCGTCACTAACCATCATGCTCTCGGCTGTCTACTTTCACTCAAAGATCCTGCAGGTTGCCTTGAATGCCGGGAATTACGGCGTCGAAAGTAGTCATACGCAGTTATATACAAGTCTGGCCGCCTGCATCGGGATGCCGGCAGCCTTTCTAAATACACCGTCGGCAAAAAGGACCTGAAGCGAGTGACTACAGTCCTTGCGTGCTTGCCACCTCCAAGCTGTTCAACATTGCTCCTGAACAACGCCGCGACCCGGTCCTACGCAACATTATCGACAGACTCATCTGCCTGGCTTTTGATGCACCTCTTCACCTCTTTGTGCACACGGTTACACTTTATATCATTGCAGTTTGCTTTTGATTGTGCTAACCACTTACTTGTAATTCCGGCACAGGTCAGCTCCACTGTTCTGGCTCAGCTTCCTGATGCGCTACAGTGGGGAACATCGGCATTTCACCCACATAAGGTTGTGCACACCATCGGTTATACTGCCCAGGCATGTGCCGGTCGGTGCGTTGTTACGTGACCCCTCGCGACCTTTGTCAGCGCCAGAAAAAGGCGCTACTTCCTCCTGCTGGCCATCTTCTGCCTCTAGACGTTGAATATGAGCCATTTAATCGCGTCAGCGTCTACTTACTTGGCCCGTTTCCTGTCTGTCTCAGGAAACCGATGGGTCGCCGTCGCTACAGACTATACAACGCGATTCCCGATACCTCGTACTATTCCAACCAGCTGCGTGACCGAAGTTGTGGACTTCTTACTCGAATAAGTCATTCTACAGTCCTGGGCAGCTCAACAAGACCTAACCGACCATGGGAGACAGTTTGTTTTCAAAGGTGATCGAGGACGTTCTACAGGCCTGCTCGGCGTAACAGAAGCTGACCACGGTCTACCATTCGCAGACGAATGGCTTAACGGAGCGACTAAACCGAAGAATTGTTGACTTGCTGGCACTCTGTGTGTCCGTCCATCACCAGGATTCAGATAGAGCATTGCTTTTTTTTTTACATACGCGTATACCACGTGAAGACATGATACCACGGCTTATTCGCCGTTCTGCCTGCTATTAAGCCAAAATTCTACGTTGTCCATGGGCACGCTCGTGCCTTCTTCCTCGTGCCCCCTGCCGAATGTACTCGATGGGCTATTGCCCGTCAAAGCACCCTCGCTCGATTCAGTGAGTCGCAGTTCCAACAGCAATCACGATACAATAGCCATCACATCACTACCCACTTTGAGCCTGAGCCCCTTATTCTCCTCTTGTCCCCAGCGCCCTATGTCAAGAGTTCTGAATGGTTGCTGTTTCTGTGCAACGGCTGATATGGAGCGTGCCGCCAAGTCACCGACGCAACGTAGGTAATTGCTCTGTTGTCATCGGCGCCATCTGCTCCAACCTCACACTGACCTCGTGCGCGTCTTCCGCCTGAAGCCATATCATGTCCCAGACACTGAATAACCGTTCGTGTGAAATGAAGAGTTTAACGAAATCTCGTCTGGTGGGGAAGTAACGGCATGACAGGAAGAAAAACATAACGCCGACCAAACTGAGTTGTCGAAAACTTCTTAAACGCGTCGGCTTCCATACGGAAGCCTTGCTGAGTGAGCTGAGAGGCATAAAATATTTAGCTTAAATCAGCATCAATAATCGCTTCAGGCATCTTGACTATGTTCGCGGGAGATTGCCATCGTTTTGATGAAGCGTGTGTGCGGTTGTTTGGATAGTCAGGGATTCTAGATACGGCCGCTTCGTCCAGTTCTTTTCTTAGCTGTAGTTGGAATCGTGTCTTTCTTTTCTTGGCTGCAGTTGGAAGCTTCTGTGCGTCCAGCGAGTGCGCAGGAAGTGGTTTTTGTCCTCTTCACATCGTTCATGTGCTCCCTTTATGGGCGGCTCAATAATGCCACTTTCACCAATGTAGCCATAATTGCGATCCGCGCACGGTACCTTATAACAACGCCAGGGAACCTTTCTTCTTTAGTTTGTCCTTGACGTTGACAAGCTTGCGACGTAACTTGCGGCTAGGAACACGGGCGACTTGCACGTTGTGTTTACGCAGGACACGTGCCAAAGCTTCGATGATGCCCCACACATACAGCATGGTGGCGCAACGTTGGCCGGAGGCATCACGTGGTTCGCTATGGCGCGAGGCACTTCTATCGGAAAAAGCAATAAAGCCTTCTGGGTAGCTGCACGCGCCGAGCTGACGTCAAATGCAGGCAAAATAAAAATCCAAGTCTTCTGACTTAGCGCAAATCCTGTATGAATGAAAATTCCACGGAACGATTGCGGAACACAAGGTTTACAGAAGTGAAATGAAGATACTGCCCCGAGTGTATGTCTTTGTTGTGAACTTTTATACATACAGGGCCACTGCTCTTTTTCCTCTATATAAATGATATCACTACTTCAGTCCATCCCAGCGTGCAAATTAGGTTGTGTGCGGACGACTGTGTGCTTTTTAGAGAAATCACTTCAACCAATGATCAAACTGATTTAAATGCTTCTCTAGCTAGCATTATTGATTGGTGCAAAGCGTGGGGAATGCGGCTTAAAACGCTGAAAAGACGGTCTTTCTTCACTTCACTCGTCAGAAAGCTCCACTAACCTTTAGTTAGACGTTAGGTTCACTGCCTTTGCAGGAAGAAACAAAATATAAGTATTTGGGCGTCACAAATACTAACAACTCATCATGGAATTTACACATTGATAATATCTGTTTTTCAGCCTTGCGTAAATTATATTTTTTGCGACAGAAACTTAGAAATTCCCCACCTAAGGTGAAACTGCTTGCTTATTATTGATTAATTAGACCGAAACATGAATATGCATGTATTGTTTGGGACCCGTTTATTAAACAAAATAATAGATGTCTCGAAAGGGTACAAAAAAAATCCGTACGATTCATATATTCAAAATTCTCTCGCTATGATTCCCCCTCACAAATAAGGCGTGATATGGCATCGAAGTCCTTGAGCAGCGAAGGCAACACTTAAGAATTCGATTTCTTTCCATGCTTAATAATGGAGACTTATCAATTAATCCTGCATTGTATCTGTCCAGTACAACGTCTAGGCTTACTCGACACCATCATCCGAATTCACTAACACCTTATTTTGCACGGACGAATGTATTCAAGTATTCTTTTTTTCCCCAAACTATAACAGACAGGAATAACTCGTTATTGCCTGTTCAAATTGATTGACAGATTGTACTACTGTTGTGTCTTACCACCCTACTTGATTGATTAATGCATTGTAATATTGTTGTGTTTAACCACCCTGCTTGGACCTGTTCTAGGTCTGCAGTATGAAATAAATAAAAATAAATAAAAAAAATAACCGCTGTCGGTCCCGTTCTACCGCAACGTCTAGAAAAGGTAGCCGTCCAGACTCCTCCACTTGCACGGTGAAGTTTATGGCTTGCTCAATGCTATTTAGACGGTCCATGAAGGCAGCCAGGGCGTCTTTTTTACGATGCAAAAGCAATCATCAGCGTAGCGGAAGAAAACATTTGGAAGAGGATAAGAGGAAGCTAAAGCCAGGCTTTCCTTAGAAACCATAACCAGATTTGCAGCGGTTACAGATATCGACTCGCCCATAGCAGCGCTGGAATAAGGGGGGGGGGGGGGGGGGGGGAGGGCTAAAGGGGCTGCAGCCCAAGGCCTCACCTCGGACAGTAGGAGAAGGGGGCCCATTTATTCTAGCCGGCTTACTATATGGAACCATGGGCAACGGAACTTCGAACGATATGTATGAAGCGAGAAAACCAGAACGAGCAGACGGGGCCCCCCACCTAATGTAACAGCATGCGTTTAGCCTGATCATCTGGGGAGAGCTTGTCGAGCTGGAATCCCCTGCCACCCCGGCAGGGCCCTCTTTCTTACGAAGCGAGGTGCGTTTGCTTGGAAGAATTTTCGTGGTTTCCTGTCAGTCCGTCTGTCCAGTGCTGTCCTGAGAGCAGGGGCAAGGGGGAAACACCTAAAACATGTAATGTGGGATGAGGACCTAAATCTCCCTTGCGCCTCATCACCACCACGCCACTCTCCACCTCTCAAATAGTTCCACCTCTGTCCTTCTCATAGAAAGGATCTGCTGCAGTACCCAACAGTGCCTCCCATTCGACTTTTCTTTACCGTGATGATAATTTGGGCGGGGGACGATGAGTCCGATTGCAGATGATGATGAGCCTGATGGCAGAGTCTAGGCAGGAAAGGAAGGAAGACGTCACGCGTGCTTTTGTCCGCGTGCCGTGGAGCATAGTATGTTCACTGTTCGGGCTAGGGTTGTGGAAGAGTGAAGGGGGAAGTTGGAGAGCTAGACACAAGGGGCCCATTCCTACCTAGTGGCTGCGCACCCTCGCTCGCGCTCAACGGAAAAAGTAGGTCAGACTGGCCACAGAACTTTCCAGAAAGAAGTAGAAAAAGATGACTCAGAGGCGACGGAGGGCGCGTAACTTTGCCCGCGCTAGGAGTCGCCCTCTCCCCTTCGTTCTCGCGCTCGGCGTCGACGGGCGAAAAAAAAATCGAGAACCTCCCAGAACAGATGATTGCTCCTAGCCAATAGGAAGACGAGACCAAAACAGGAGAAGGAGTGAGTTTGTACGGAGAAGGAGGGAATTTGTACAAAGAACTCTATGCGTAAGCGAACACCTGCTTTGGCGCTAGTAACAGACAGACGCGGTGCGCGTCTATAGAAAGAAGTTCATCACGGGCTGCGATTCGCCCCGAGCCGCCGGTTAAGCTTGCATAAGCCCGCCCGCTGAGGAGCTCCCGGGGGACGCACCACTCTCGACCAGCCACGGACCATCCAGGCAGCCGTGCGCCAGTCATTGGGACGGCCACCGTTGGGCACCTGCGGTCGCGTCGGACTGACGAAGTGCCCAGTGAACAATTATCATTCATTCAGGCGAAAATGCTAGGTCGGAAGTATCAAAGTGGCGCGTCTACACGAAAGGCAAAGTTAGAAAGAGAAGAGCGCGAAAGGAAGCTACCAAGGATGACAAGGCACCTATTGAATGCAGCTTCCGTGGAGCAGTATGACCGTTCTACCGAGAGTCCGTATCAAACTCCCAATAGTACCGACTGTTCTTCTGTGGAGGACTTGTCAACTCCATCACCACGGTTTCCTGGCAAGAAGCAAGGTTTGACTCATCTTGGTTGTCTGGATCTTCTGAAAACGGTGCCAACCTCGGTCGTCCGTATTTCTGAGCAACCGACACTAACCGAACCCTGTCCTGTTCCTGAGTCAGCAACGTGTATGCTACTCAGCCGGGCCCCTGCTACAGAGCTTTAGGTGTCCGGTCCACCACGCCCGATTTCTACTACTGCTGATCAACAGGTGCCATACCTCCCCGATGAGCCTCCTTCTACTGACGAGCGTCAGGAAACAACACTCTAAGAACCGACTCACTTGTTTCCTGTTAGTTTTGCTTCAAATAATCATGCTCCGACCAACAATGTGTGCCTCCAGAGGACGAAAGATACGGCTTCTCGTTGCGGCAACAGAGAAGTACAGACACCCCCGCAGCAAGAAGTACGTTGCGAGATTCTCTGAAGTGACCCTGCTAAGTGGCCGGACGTTATTACTGAAAGCTTTCGGATTGTATGCCTTGAGAAAGGGCCATCGTATTTTCAAAATCAGGCAGAAAATTTTCCGCCTTCCGAAAGGCAATACAAAACACAGAAACACAGAGCTATATGTCACCTCATCTTTTCGTGAGAAAGGCTGTAAATAATAAATAAAATAAAAAAAAAGTAAATGGGGAGGCGTACGAGCGACACTGGTTAATGTACTCGGTGTCCAATGGTTCCGTTTGCTGTTTCATGTGCAAACTATTTTAGATTTCAAGCAACTCCAGTGCTTTCAGCACGCACGGCATTTCTGATTGGAGAAGAGCAGAAGAAAAGGGTTGTGCACATTAAAATAGCGCCGAGCACCGGAACTACGTGGCAACATGGCTCGCCCGCTCTCACTCGAGCAGCACAATTGACAAGGAGCTAGTTAAGCATCTTGTCACTCAGACTGCTTACTGGACAGATGTGTTGAAGCGCGTAGTCGTAGTTAAGCTTCTAGCTGAGCGCAACCTAGCGTTTAGGGGCTGTGAGGAGATTTTTGGTTCCCCGAGAAATAGCAATTATATGGGAGTGCTTGAGGCTATTGCCAAGTTTGATCGCTTTCTAGAGGAGCACTTCAAACGCTGCGGGAACAAAGGAAAGGGCTACCCATGGTATCTTTCAAAAACCATTTGTAATGAATTTATCGAGCATATGGCAAAGGCTGTCAAGGAACGTCTCGTTGACGAATTGAAACGCGCAAAATACTTCTCCTTAATTGTTGATTCGACTCCAGACCTTACTCACGTTGATCAGCTGTCAGTTGTTTTACGATACTATTTAAATAGGAAAGTGTAAGAACGCTTTCTTGGATTTGTTCCAATTGAATCGCATACCGGCTTATATCCTTTCGATACCGTGATGTCACTCTTGACGACCAATGGCATCTCAATTGATGATTGTAGGGGCCAAGCTTATGATAATGCGAGTAATATGTCAGGAAAATACAAAGGACTGCAAGCTAAAATCAAACACCTGAACGAATTGGCAGTCTACGTCCCGTGTACTGCTCATTCACTGAACTTAGTTGGCGCGTGTAGCATTGACAGTTGCTTTGAGGCGGTCAAATTTTTCACTGTAGACTGTATGTGTTTTTTGATGCCTCACCTAAGTGATGGAGGTATCGTTTGACTAGCATGGGCGGAACTGGCCAGCAGCTTGTTTTGAAAAGTCTCTCTGAGACCAAGTGATCAAGACGCGCTGAATAATGTAAGGCCGTTCTGAAGAACTTAAATGCAGTATTGTGCTGCCTTGAGGCTATATCAAAGAACGAGGAAGAAAACGGCCACACTAGGAACGAAGCGCACTCTCTCTTCAAGAAAATTACAAAACTAGAGACTGCATTCATGGCGATATTCTGGAGTGAAATCTTTGAGCGCTTTGACAAAACGAGCGTAGTACTTCAGACACCAGGCCTAGACATTTCAATTGTTGTAGACCTGCTGAGCTCTCGAAAAGGCTTTGTTAATTCTTTGCGACCTCTCTTTGATACCTTCGAATAGAGAGCACGCACGCTAAGTACCAATCAATGTTATCAGGATGAGCGCAAACGCATCGTTTTGAGTAAGAACCGGACTGAAAAAGCAATAGTGCGCTACAAGGTAGAAAAAAGTTTATCGTAGAGACCTACATTGTTGTACCTGACAGTCTATGCTCTGCTTTGCGAGTACTGAAGGCTGCCTACACTGAACTCTGCGAAAGGTTCGGATTCTTAAAATTGGGGACAGAAGTTGGAAGCGAGGCCTGTCTGCCACAGCAGGCTGAGAAGTTGATGAAAACCTACAAAAATGATTTGGAGCCAGCATTTCCCGCTGAAATCGTTCAGTTTGCGAACTTTCTGCACAACTCTGTGTGTCAGGACACGAGTCCCCTGGGAATTATGAAGTTGCTGCACGACAGAAAGCTTATTGATGTGTTTTCGAACCTTTCTATTGCTTTGCGAATGTACTTAAGCACACCCGTAGCAAACTGTGAGACCAAACGATCGGTTTCCAAGTTTTCGCTGATAAAAATTGCCTTCGTTCGAGCTTCCTTGACGACAAGGTGAACTCGCTTGATATAATGTCCATTGAACGTGACCTCCTCCGCGATCTATCCTTCGAACGGATTTTATCTGATTTTGCCAAAGACAAGGTGCGAAAGATGCCATTTTAAAAGAGGACTGTTTGTGCTATACATGAATATTTACAATAAGTTCGTTGTGTCGCCTCCCAGCCTCCACGTTGCCAATGAAACACTGAGCAGTGTAATTCGAGATATGCAAATCTTCGCTGTTCGTCTGTTGTTTGTTCTTTTGATATTTAGCGTGCTTATGAAGAACTGTATTTTTGTTGTTTTTGATAAGGCCACGCTTATTTGGTGTCGTCCTTGCTTGTCTTACCTTTAAGGAAAATATTTTTAAATAATCTTTTTTAATTACAGTTGGTAATTTTCATCTGTATTCTAGTGCATTTTTATGGTGTTTGTATCGCCTTAAGTATTGTATACATCTATTGCTTATTTATAGAGGAACGTGTA
This sequence comes from Dermacentor andersoni, assembly GCF_023375885.2. Taxonomy (NCBI): domain Eukaryota; kingdom Metazoa; phylum Arthropoda; class Arachnida; order Ixodida; family Ixodidae; genus Dermacentor; species Dermacentor andersoni. Next base: position 226,154,578 of record NC_092816.1, read on the forward strand.
TAACGATTACTGCCGTCTGATGTTTGAATTTCAATAATGAATGTTTTGGATACAACCATGGGTCTCCTCACGGGATTAAACTTAGTGATGCAAACAAAGCCTAGCTTCCGAAGGATCCGCATCTGAGCTGTGTTGTCTTTTCTACGCTCTTGTTCGTCTTGAGTGCACTAAACTGCTCCTTAAAGCATAGCTTTTGCTGAAAACAGAATGCAGATAAGTCACAAATTGAACATATGTGTTGGTGCTTACAACAGCACGCGTTTCAAGCAAGTTTTTTTTATTCCTTATAATAATACCAATAATAATAGTCCCGTTGTTCGCACTTTGTTCTTTTTAATTTGGTGGAATTAAAATGAAACATGGCATATTTCCAGTAGCGTAGCAGGCAACGGGGGGGGGGGGTCAGAATAGGGAAAGGGGGCCTACATTCGCATTAGCCCAGGGCCCCCATTTTTCTTAATCCGGCCCTAGCCTGTAGGGGTACCGATCACTTGCTTGGAAGTGGCACCATGGAAATTGAAGTAGGTATTTTTCAAGCGAAATTCCAATGATCTTGCGAGGTCCTGTACTTCAATTACCGTACGTTGACAGAGCTTCTCGTCAGCCAGAAGGGCAGATTTGCATGCGTGCTTAGCAAGGGCCACAGGAACACAAGGAAAAGGAAACCACGTCAAATGGCACCGTGACTGCATCATTATCCACCGTGAAGTGGCGTACCTTGTCAATGAAGTCCTGCGAGTTGCGAATAAATGTGGGGCCACTCCAAAGAAGTGGAGCACACACGGTGATAGTAGCCGGACAGTTTGCAGAGGGAGAACGTGGGAAATCCACGTGTGGGCCGCCTCAGAGTGCCTGGTTTTTGGATTTTCGGGAGACTATATAGCCTGTAACGTTAAGGGATAAGAAAAGAGCAGATTGGGTGAGGGAACAAACGCGGGTAAATGACATCTTATTTGAAATCAAGAAAAAGAAATGGGCATGGGCCGGACATGTAATGAGGAGGGAAGATAACCGATGGTCATTAAGGGTTACGGACTGGATTCCAAGGGAAGGAAAGCGTAGTAGGGGGCGGCAGAAAGTTAGGTTGGCGGATGACATTAAGACGTTTGCAGGGACAACATGGCCACAATTAGTACATGACCGGGGTAGTTGGAGAAGTATGGGAGAGGCCTTTGCCCTGCAGTGGGCGTAACTAGGCTGATGATGATGATGATGATGATGATGATGATGATGATGATGATGATGATGATGATATAGTGTCGGAGCGGGGGCGTTGTGGGAACGAAGTGAAATAGTAAATGACTTCTGTTCTGGCGGCACGAAGGTAAAAACGTCCGTTAGAAGTTTTTGCAGATACTACTCCACCTTAAGTGTGGGGCCGCGATGAAGGACGGCCAAAGTTCATCTTTCTAGAAGAAGGTCCAACATTTTACTGACGCTTCTTTTGTTCCCTCCCGTCCTACCTTGTTTGCGCCAAGCGACCATACTTATGGTCAGCTCAGAAATACTAATGTATTCATTGGTGTTTATAATAACTGTAGCATTACCCTTGTCGGCTGGCAATATCACATATTTGCAATTCGTGCGGACACTTTTGATCGCGTTTTGCTACTCAGGCAACAAGGCGGAATGCGGCTTCCGCGAGAGTATGGCGAGAACGTTGATTGCATGAGTGCGGTCATCTTTATGCTCGGAGTGATCGATGAGACCAATGGTATGCTCCACTGCAGAGATAACTTTTTTGGGTCAGGTACAGGACCAATGTTGAAGTTCAGTCACGCTTCGATAACGCTTAGCTCGACCTGGCTAGAGCGTAATAAGACAAGTAGCACACAACTGACTTGCCCGATTGTACGTGGCGGGAGTTGGGAGGTGCCAGTTTGTTTCGGCGCGTAGATTCACGGTGGCAGGAATGCAGATGAGCCTTGAAGTTGGCGTGTAGCTGAATACAGGCGAAGACATCCGAGCACAGGTGTTCAAAGCTACGGCGAGCAAAGAACAGGTGATTCTGGAAGTGTCTGATGGTTGCTTTGAAATCCATGAACCTGGCTTGAAGTAATAGGCGCGCAGTTTTCGAGACGACGTTGTGTCCGAAAGCTGTGTCGGTGGGTCTGAGCAAGCGTAGCTACTTGGGGATCAGGCCTTGGGTATCGAACGTTAAGTTGAAGTTCAGGTGAGAGTTAAGGTTCAGGTTCAGGTGAGTTTAGAACTTCATCTGAAAAAAGAGCCTCGCTCCTTAGGGGACTGCTTGATGCCTCCGGCCAACGTCGCGCCGCCATTCCGTAGGTTCCCGGCATCAGCGAAGCTTTGGCACGTGTCCTGCGTAAATACAACGTGCAAGTCGCCTATGTTACCAGACGCGACCCACGTCCCGAGTTTGTCAACGGGAAGAACTAACTATGAAAAGAAAGGTTCCTTGGCGTTTCATGTAACATACCGTGCGGGAACTGCAATTAGATCTACATTGGTGAAAGTTGCAATATTGAGCGGCGCCTAAAGGAGCACACGAACGGCATGACAAAAAGTCACTTCCAGTGCAATCGCTGGATCCGCATAAACTAGGCAGCACGATGTCATTCGCACCCAAGAAAAGAACCGGACGAAGCAACAGTATCTGGAATTCCTGACTATCCAAACCACAGACGCTTAATCGAAACGATAGAAATCTCCCACGAACATAGTCAACATGCCTGAAGTGATTATTTACGCGGATTTAAGATGAAGGTTTCCGTGTAGAAGCCGATACCTTTAGGATTTTCTAGACAACTCCATTTTGGTCGGCGTTCTGTTTTTCTATCTATTAAGCCGTTTCTGTGTGGTGAATCTTTTCCGTGCTGTCGTACTTCTCTGGCACAAAGTCGGTGCTTGAACCGCTTGAGACTTATGTTATGAGCGGACGAAGAAGACGTTGCCTAACAGGTGACAAACAGGATGATCTGCGCCCCCGCCCGCCATCTTTGTTCTTGTGGTGTCACTCGCTGCCACTATGTAAATATTGAACATAAACACTTTTGGCATCTCCCCGTACCAATAATTATACAAGGCAATCGTGACAATGTAATATTATTTAATTAATACTGTAACAAACTTGTATTCTTTCTTCTTAATGTGTGTGAACACACTCTTATCTAGATTCAAAGACAGGTTCAAATTACGAGATGACTGAATAATGCCGCTGACATCGCACTCCAAGTGTGACAATTGCCTTTACTACTAACGCACCATCATTAAATGTAATCGTCACCGTATAATCTAAAGAACGATGCGAATTCTTCAGCGTGTAGTGAAGAATAGGAACGCTATAGTTGGGCATCCTCTAAGGTGTTTCTAGAGAGTCAACCATTCCAGCGCTTTGATCGGGGAACGCCGCTCGTTCTAAAAGCCTATGCCATGCTCTCATCGTCGGGCGAAGGCTGCTTACTAATAAACACCTTTCAATTGGTGGAGGTTGCTTCGGCCTACAACGTCAAACCTGGAACTTCGAACCCGTACGCTACACTCAAGCATGCCTGACAGCATATCACCGCAAACATCTCCTACTCCTTCCCAGCAAGGGCCTCCTCAGTCAGTCTTGTGCTTTGTTGTGCCGCGGCACATTACCTTCCCATTTTCAACAACGTGGACGGCACCGACCTGGAGGACTGGCTCCCGACATATGAGGGGGTCAGCGACCACAAAAAATGGGACGATCCCACCAAGTTAAGCAGCGTGCTCTTATAATTCGCAGGTCTCTGGTACTCGCAGGTCTATAATTCGCCAATCTCTGGTACAACTACCATGACACCAACTTTGCCACGTGTTCGTCGTTCAAGACCTCTTTAGTGACTGCGTTTGGTCGCCCTGCTGTGCGCTAGCTGCGTGCGGAATCATGTTTGCGAGAACGTCCACAGCAGCCGGGTTAATCCTTTAGCGTCAACATTGAAGATGTTCTTGACTTATATAAGACAGTCAGCATGATGATGTCGGAGTCCGGCAAAATCCTAAATGTCATGAAAGGAATAGAGAACGATTGTTTCAACGCGCTACTTGCAAAGAGTCTTCAGTCCGCGACTGCGTCGCCACTCTTTTCCAATGCTACGAAGAACACCGCAGGCAGTGCTCGACAAACACCTCGAAGCTCGGCAAACACGTTGCTGGGTTGGCTACCATCTGTTACCAGTGAGCGCTGCTTTCAGAAATGAAAGCGTTCGCCCGGGAGGAAGTTGCACGCTGCCTCTCCTTGATGACCTTGACTCAGCAGCTCCGTATACAATAGCCCATCTCGACTTTTATGTCTCCCTTCTGTCGCCCGCTCGAGCGAGAGATCGCCGAGGCCTTGCCAGACCAGCGCCAACGTCTTCCTGCGCTGCACAAAGCAGCGACGCTGAGCTAGTTGACACGCCTCAACAGGTCCCGGTGGCAGCACCATTACACTACGCTGACGTCATCGCGAGGACCCATCCACTCTCTCCTAGTATGCCTCTCTATCATGACGACGTCGTGGCGAGGCCCTGATGACAGCCTGGCAACGCAACCATATCAGCAGCCACCCCGTACTACGCGTCCTGTGACATGGATGGGACCTGCCCCAGCGAACCGGGTGCTTACCCTCGACAACCAGCCCATATGTTTTGAGGGCCGCTACGCCGGTCACGTAGCACGTTGTTTTAATCACGTGTAGATGCCTCGCGGCGCACCATCCATGACATATCACGGCCCCCCGTCGGCTATGTCATAGACGTTGGGTCCAACGCTAAATACCCGTGCTTCTCCGTCTCCTCGCCGTCGCTCACTGTCGCCGTTACGACCACTAATCGTCGCAGTCCAAGAGGCATGGGCTGCGACACCGTCGATATGAGAAAGTGCTTAACGCAGTCCCTCAAACGCAATCGAAGTGTTTGTTGACGGTGTTCGCGCATCTCAGCTCCTGGACTCTGGAGTAGCGGTATATGTTATGGTCGCCGGCTTTCCCCGCTACTTCGCAAAGTCACTATGCCCCTTTGTGGGCTGTCCTTGTACACAGCTGGTGCTCAGCATTTTCACCCCTTTGCACCTTGCATAGCTCTTGATGTCATTGAAGACGTTCTATACACCGTAGAATTCATGATCCTTTCCTCGCGCTCTCATTACGTTATTCTCGGCTGGGATTTTTTTCGCGCCACAATGCCGTAATCAATAGCGCACGGGCCGAATTCGAACCCTCGCCGCTGTTAGATCTGCCGCTAGCCAACAATTCTTCGCTTTCGAAGAAACTACTTGTCCAAGCCCACAACCATGTTCCTCCAAACGCGTCAACGTTTGTGACCGTGTATTGCAGCGAAATCGAAAACGCGCAAGTTACGGACGCGCCCAATGATCATTGCTGTGGTAGTTCCAGTGCGCTCAGCGCTTTATGTACGTGTGACCTATCACCCATTAATGTGTTCTGTTCTGTTGTTGATGGCCTTATACGGGTCCCGCGATCTCAACTTTTCTGTCTCTTAGAATTTAGTTCTTTCAATGTAGGCAACATTCCTTGGGCCGAACGTAAACTGTGACGCATCGCTTCGACACTGGCTCGCAACCAACATTGCGGAAACTTCGGCGCGAGGTGATACGACCTTCAAACAGTCCATGAACATTCCCTGTCAATCCTTGTTACAAAGACAGATGGCTGTGCGTGGTTGTTTGTGGACCACCGGCGCCTCAACAAGATTAATGGCAAGGACTTCTACCCTATTCCGCGCACAGACGACGCAATGGACAGTCTATAAGGCGCAGAATTCACCTCTAGATTAGCCCTCAGGGTATAGGCAAGTACCCATGGCAGACCCCGATCGACCCAAGACAGCATTTGTCACATCTGACGGCTTAAACGAATTCAGCGTCATGCTTTTCCGACTTTGTAATGAGCGCGTAACTTTTGAGCCCATCGTGGACACCGTTATGCACGGCTTGAAGTAGCTCATAGGCTTGCACTTTCTTGACGACGTTGTTGTTTTTGCTCCTGACTTCACCACGCATCTTCAACGGCTCCAGTTTCTTTTCCCGTGCTTAACAAACTCTGGCCTACAACTACACTTAAAGTGCTAATTTGCAGCTCTGCAGCTGAGAATTTAAGGTTAAGTTGTACCCAAGGAATTGTCCGCAATCCAGCCGAACTTTGGGCCATCGCCGAATTCCCTCAGCCAACGTCAGTCAAATAATTTCGTAGTGTCATAGGTACATGCTCTTACCTCAGATGTTTAATTCGCATATTCGCTGCCATCACATCGCCCTGAAGAAGCTACTTAGCAACAACGAGGCCCACCCTTCGTGGTCGTACAAGTGCGACGAGGCCTTCAGAAAGCTTCGTCGTTTGCTAACGTCTGCGGCAATTTTGCGCCATTACGAGCCGACAGCCCCTACCGAGGTACACACAGATGCCAGGGGAGCTGGCCTTGGTGATCTTCTTGCCCAGCTCCAACATGTGTTTCCTCAATATGTCGCAGCTCATGAAAGTCGTGCGCTTGCGAAAGCTTACACAAATTACACTGCAATAGAAAAAATACCTGGTTATCATCAAGGCTCTTACTAAGTTTGTGCCTGTTTGTTTGGCTGTCAATTTGATGTATTCAAGGACCCCCGTGCACTATCATGGCTGCCTTCCTTGAAACATCCGTCAGGCTGTATTCCCCGATGGGCACTTCGCCGGCAGGACTGCGATATCCGCGTGCTGTACCGCAACGGACGCAAGCATTCTGAACTCGACACCCACTCGACCTCTGCCTTACCTGACGACAATGCCTGCAGCTAACTGCCCCACTTTACCGTTTCTTCGCTCAACCTTGCCACCATCGCTTCTGAGTAGCGCAAGGACCATTGGATTGCCTCCCTTATAGATTTGCTGTCTGGTTCATCAGCATAGTCAACCTTTCGCACGTTGCCTCATCAAGCTCGCCATTTCGCCAGTCGCGACAACCTGCTTCATCGACGCAATTTTAACCTCGGCGGGCGCCAGTGGCGCAGCTTTCCACGCTGATCCACGTTGTGCAGGCACGGGAGTTTTAAAACGTACCTGCGCCTCCTACAGTGGTACTGCTGGTGATAGATTTGCGGCTACGTCCAGAAGTTCTTTCGCTCTTTCCCTGATCGTCATTGCCGGAAACCTTGATCCCACCTCTCGCCAGCTCTTTGGCAAGCATTACCTAGCCCTACCTGACCGTTTGGGCGTGTCGGCAGCGTTTTGTACGGGCGCTTTTTCCTGACATCGGCTGGAAACCGCTGGGCCATTCTCACAGTCGACCACCTCACGCGAGACGCCGTAACTGCCGCCCTGCCGGCAGCTACAGCGCGCGATGTTTCCTTCTTCCTGCTTCATCGATACATCCTGCGCCATCAGCCACTTCAGCAACTGGTCAGTGATCGCGGAGTCCTCCTGTCCGAAATAGTTGCAGCCATTCTTAGAGTGCCACGCTGTTCATCGTGCAACTACGGCGTACCATCCTCAAACCAATGGTCTAACGGAACACTTCAACCGTGCGCTCGGCAACATACTTGCCATGTACGTCGCCTCCAACTGCTCAAATTGCGACGTCACTCTACCCTTCGTGGTACCGCTACTCAGCACCGCCAGCGTTTCACCCTTTTTCTTACTGTATGGTCCCCACCCAATGCAGACCATCGTCGCTATTCTATCATACAGGCTAGTCACATCTCAATGTGCACCCATTTCTGCCACAGCAAGACAAACTGAAGAGTTCCACGACCTCCCTCGGGCCTTTACCTCGAATTACCAAGAGCACCAAAAGAGCACTCGCTGTGACACCACTCCTCCGCCCACCTTCCTTCCTAGAGCGTTTGTGTGTCTCTCGGTTTCTTTCACTGCACGTGGTTCCTCTTCAAGCCCAAATAGGAAGGGCCCTACCATATCGTTGATCGCGCATCCCCCGTCAACTATGTAATCGTCTTCGGAAATGCGCCGTCGTGGACGAGACAATATCAAGGTTGAGGGCCTCAAGCCGTAGAATGAACCAATCATTGCGAGGAGCTGTTAGGTCGCCGGACGGCTCCCTTTTCGTTCACGGGGATAATTTGTAGCGATGAAGAGAAACGCTATTGTGGGCCATCCTCTGCAGTGCTCTCTAGTGTGTCAATCAAGGAGTGGGCACCGGAAGAGCGCCTTGGTATCACGGTTCCTTTTCGTTTCATGCGGCTTTTTTACTTCATGCCGCCAGTGGCCCGTCTCGCTACTTACCCGTGCTGTCAGGTCTAACCCATATATATGCCACCTACGGAACAACTTTCGAATCACCCCTTGCCGGAAGATAGCGACTGTGGGAACGAGTCAAGCCAACCAGTGACTTTCAAGGACTTCCTTCGAGACACATAGCTGCGCTGGACTAGGACATTCACATCGACAAAGCAAGGAGCTCCTGCACAAACTTTAACTAGCATCGGAATTTCACCTCGCTTCAGTGGGCACGGGAAGAGCGCCTCTGGCATTATGACTCATTTTCGCTTCGTGCGGCTTTTTTACTTCATGCAGGTTAGTAACACATGTTCCCTAATCGCTAAGCGTACTAGCAACAGAGGTATTTTGTTATTCCCGTGCCCCCCCCCCTTCCGCACTATGTAGCGCAATGATGAATATGTTCATGTATTTTGCAAAGTGTTGTCTTGTGGCAATGTCGAAAGCGACCCCGGCCCTGTTGAGTGGCAACATGAAGTGCTAACAATGTTAAAAGAACTAAAGGCCGAGACTAGTAGGTTCTAGCAGTGTCAAGCTGAAATTGCAGCCAGTGTTCCAACAGCACAGAAATCCGTTTGAAGAAAAATTTCTTCCAATGAGCGCGCGTATATTGAAAGTTGAGGCCAAAGGTGAAAAAAAACATTGACGATATGAACAAAAGGCTCAATCTTGCACAATAGGCAGTGAAAGGCACAGAACACAAAGCCTATGTTATCCGCTCACGCCTTGACGAAATCGAAGACAGGGCTTGCCGTGATAACCTCATTTTTCATGGTGTTCCGGACAGCAAGGAATCAAGGGAACAAACTGAGAAAAAAAAATGTAAGCCTAATGTTGCAGCATATCGACCCGAATCTAACCGGCGATATAATTGAGCGTGAGCACCGATTGGATGGTAGCTACTAAGAAAATAGGTGCCGACCCGTCAAGTTTATTCCTTTTAAGTCTCAGCAACAAGTCCTTTCACAGCGGTCAAAGTTAAAAAGTAGTAATGTTACTGTTACCAAATATTTTTTTCCTATCTAAAAGACTTGCCCGGAAAAAAAGTATTTGAGTTTGCAAATTCATTGCCCGAATCGCCAGCCTTCGTGGTCTGGCATGAAAAGTTGTATGTAGGTAACACCTGTTATATGTATGACAGCGCAAGTGATAGCATGCAGATGAAGAAACACATAAGAATGAACCTCCTACTTCAAATGATAGTATCGTTCAAGATAAGCCGTGTGATAGTAGCAATGGACCTGCGACTGTCAAAAATAATCCGCATTGTGCCCATTTCAAACATTCTCACATATAACCATCAGCAAGGGGTAGGTAATCACAATTCTGTCCTTTTCAACCTTCCTGTTCTTTTTTCCAACGTAAGAAGCATCATGAAACACCGGAATCGGCTAAACTCTATTGTTTCCTCGATGAATGCAAGTTTAATCATGCTAACCGAGACATGGCTCCACTGAAATGTGGAAAGTAGAAAAACTTTTTCAGACTGATAGCACTTAGACGTGTGTCGCTGCGATAGGGAAGGTAGGCAGGCTGGTGGTGTGTTGATAGACTCATCTCAAACGATTCCTTTGCGTCCAGTCTAGAAACGGTATGGGTAGGAATGGCAAGTAAACACACAAAGATTATTCTAGGCATTTGCTATCGCCTTCCAAACTATGCGTCGTCATTCTTTGATGAATTGCATGACGTTCTGGGCTCTGTCGTAACCCGGTACCCTTCATCACCTATTTTGTTTTTGGGCAATCTGAACTTTCCTATCATTAGCTGGCAGACTGGTGTTCCTTTGCTCCGCCCCTTTTCGACACAATCTCTACATTTCTTGGACTTGTGTGATTGTTTTAGCTTCACGCAGGCTGTAACCAAACCTACCAGAATAACTAATGAATCACCTAATACCTTAGACATGGTTTCGACAACCCACCCTAACCTCATGTCGCCAATTACCTATCTTCCTGGTCTTAGTGACCATTTGTTGCTACATGTCGATATTGCTGTAATTTTCGTGTGGAACTAAGGAAGACAAATATATCCGGCACTATAGTAGGGAAGATTTTCTCGCTATTAACCAAGAAATGTCTCAGTGCTTAGATAATTTTTGTTCCAATTTTGACAAGCGTAGTGTACAAGACCACTGGGATTTCTTCAGAAACCTAGTCTTTGATCTCACTATAGCGCATGTGCCCCTTCGGCGTGTACGAAGCAAGAAAAAATCGCCATGGTATAATACGAATCTGAAACGTTCGTGTAATAAAATGAAACGTCTTTTCCGCATGGTCAGGTTGCAAAACACTTCACACCACTGGGATGCGTATCGCAATGCAGAAGCAGAGTTTACAGAAGCTCTATATGCTGCTAAGAATCATTTTCATAACCATACATTACCTGAGCTTTTACCAAGGAACCCAAAGCAATTTTGGAACATAATCAATTCTAATGAAAGTACCGAACTTTCAATCAACAATGAGTCAGGTGAGCCGTTACTAGAATCAGAGTGTGCACTTTTATTTAGCAATATTCTTTCCGCCAATTTCTCGGGAAACACCACCGCGCCTCTTGACACCGTTGTGTGCCGTGAATATTACACAATGTTTCCTCTTATTTTTCGATCTGCTGGAATTGAGGATGTAATTAATTCCTTAAAACCATCCTCATAATGTGGTACTGACAACATTAACTCAAAGTTTCTCAAATAGACATGCGCATATTTTTCTCTCTTTTTGCTCATGATCTTTCAGCACTCTCTTGACCAAGGAATCTTGCCGCTCGATTGGCAAATCGGCCAGGCGGTTCCAATACATCAGTCTGGCAGTAAACGCTGCGCTGTCGACTACCAGCCCATTTTATTAACAAGCACTCCATGTAAATATATAGAATATATATTGTACTCGCATATAGCTGAATTTTTAGAATCTAATTCATTCTTTGCATCGGCCCAATATGGTTTCAGGTGTACATTTTCCTGTTAAACCTATTTACTTCTGTTAACTCATCATCTACATACTATACTTGACAAACACTCCGCGATAGAGTGCATTATTTTGCACTTTGCGAAGGCCTTTGAAAAAGTTATTCACGCCTTCCTAATGTTTAAGCTCTCCTCGCTCAATCTCGACTGTTGCATACTGTCTTGGCTCGAGAGCTTTCTAACAAACCGCCTACAGTACGTCACAATTAATGATCATAACTCACCTGAAATTAATGTAATATCGGGAGTACCGGGGATGTATCGGGGATGAACCAGAGGGTTCAGTTTTAGACCCACTATTGTTTGTAATATATATTAACGATTTGCCTAACTTCGTTTCTTCTTCTGTGCGTTTGTATGCCGACGACTCTGTACGTTACAGGGAAATCCGTAACAATGACGATAAAAATATCTTGCAGACAGATTTAAATTAGATTGCAAGTTGGCGCGATAACTGGCTAATGAATTTAAATCCTTACAAATGCAAACTAATGACTGTTTCTCGGCAGTACGATAGCTGCTCAACGCACAAACTAGATGACATCAAACTCGGCCGTGTATCATCATACAGGCACTTGGGGGTTACTATTAGCTACAATATAACATGGAATACTCATAAGAATATGATCAGTAACAGTGCTAACCGCACATTAGGATACTTACGACGTAACTTCAATAATGCCCCACCTCCCCTCAAAACGCTTCTTTACAATATGCTTGTGCGCTCGAAGTTAGAATACGCCGCTACAATTTGGAACTCTCATCAAGCAAATTTAATTAGGTCTCTAGAATTCATTCAGAATCATGTCACACGTTCCATTCTTTCTAATTAGTATCGTACAATAACTGTAACAGCAATGAAACGAGCTCTATCACTGCCATTTCTGCCACTGCGTCGTAAGTATTTCTGTCTTTGCCCCTTTCATAAGGTCTTCCAACATTCATCACTACGTACTGAGCTTATCACGCCACCCACATATCGCTCATCACGGATTTACCATAAACACAAAGTTAAAGGCATTTTTGTAACACAAACACATTCTATCTTTCCTTCATTCCGCACACATCGAACGGTTGGAACCGCCTACCTGACGATATTGTTTCCATTTCTGATCATTCTCTTTTTTGCCATTCTTTATCTACACACCTGCATTGTGATAGCCCTGCTTAATCATCTCGTGTATTTCCCCTCCTCATTTCTTTCTTTTTTCTTTTTACATGTGTCGCCATGCATGCAATTTCTATTGCATTTTGAAATTTTCTCTCTCCAGCTTTTTTTTTCACCCTTTCCCAAATTTCTCTTTTGGTCATATTTGTCACTAGCTGTGTTTATTTCTGTTCAGTTCGGTTGTATTTATTTGAGTACCATTCTGTTATATTTCATTTCACATTTACAATTTGTCGCTAATACTTTTCAACGCTGCTCGTTTCATTCTGTTATTTTCTTTGTTTATATGTTGTCACCCACTCCCCTCTGCAATGCGTCGACGATTGAGGGTATCGACAATAAATAAATAAATAAATAAATAAATAAATAAATAAATAAATAAATAAATAAACAAATAAATAAATAAATAAATAAATAAATAAATAAATATCTGGAGCGCTTTGCTCACGGAGCACTGCTCGTGCCGAGAGACTGTGCCCTACTCTGATGGTTGGCCCAAACGCTGGTGACTAATAAAGACAATTACAGCTGATGATATTGATCACTAAAAAGAGACAGAAGTGGACCCAGAAGTGAAAACTGGGGAGTGCCAGAAGTAGCCTTTGTTTTTGAAGACTCAAAACCGTTTAATGCAACGTTTCGTTACCGGTACCTTAAGTATTCCGGAATCTGTGCAATAATTAGGAGAATAATGTGAGTGTGCAGTGAATTTAGAGAATGATGAATTTGATACTAATAGAGAACAATTGCCTGTGCATTGAAGATGTCACGAGTGAATTCGGGTAATTGTGTTACCTAAGACAAACTCTCTCTTAATGCATGTTGAAGCCTCATCGAACGAAAAAAAAAAGGAACAGCAGCCAAGACAGCAGCAGGAGCGAGAAAACGAGAAAGAAAGAGAGCAACCAGAGCAAGAAAGAGAGGAAAAAAGACAGGAGTATGAATGAGGGGAAAAGGCTAGAGCGCGCGATTGAGCTTCGAAAATTCGAACTTGAGTAATTGATCGGGCAGTTGTCCCCAGCAAGTGGTACCTCTTCTCAACAACGAGGCAGAGCTCAAAATGTATCGGTACATGCAGTCATATGTGGTAGCAGGGGATATCGGTCTATATCTTAAAAATTCTGGATGAACGTGCAGAAACTGTCGTTTGAGCGAGCACCATTGTCTAAGAGGCTACTGACGGTTCTACCCTGCGAGGCAGCAGACGTTGTTGCGCGGCTCAGCAAAGAGGACGCGGACAACTACGAGGAGATGACGGTTTCTCTTCTGGGAAAGTACAGACTGAGCGCAGAAGCGTTTAGACTAAGATTTCGGGGCGCCAAGAAGCCGAGGGACGAGAGCTATGCCGAGTTTCTATACAATTTAAGAGCAGACTTAACCGAATGGATGAAAGGCGCGGAGTCTTACAGTGACAGGGACGCTGTACTGGAGAGTCCTCTGGTAAAACAGTTTTACAACTGGCTTCCAGGGCAGGATAGAAATTGGTTACTGGAGCGGGACGACGTACCTTCCGCGACGAAAGTGGCCGAACTCGTCGAGGAGTACGCATCGCGCCGATAGCTTTGCAGCGCCTAAGAGTTGATAGGGCTCTACAATTCCAAAACAAGTGCGAATAAACCTTATGTAAACCACCCTTCGAGCCCGTCAGTTGAGAGAGCGAGGAAAAAAAAGCCCTCCAGGTAAAAATGAAAGAAAGGACTACAGTGAACCAAGTGAAAAGGAGACCAACGCACAAAATGAAAAGAGGGCTTTTGAGACTAGGAAGCCGTTGATTTGTTACAAATGCGTTGAACCGGGTCACTTACTCGTCAACTACGCAGAGGAAAGCGTTTCGTTTTCGTATGTCCATGACTGCGAAGAAAACATCAAGTAGTTGGAGCCTTGCTGAGTAGACCATAAAAATTTTCATGGTCTACTCAGCAATATGAACCGAATAGCCCAGCTACATGTACATCTGGATTACTGTTGGAGCCTTACATGCCTAACCTGGTGGTAAACGGGGAGACGTGCAGAGCACTGTGCGACTTGGCGGCACCAATGGATGTTGTCCATCCATCGTATCTGTCACCATCCGACTACTCAAGTCAATGTACATGGATCTGCCAGGTGATGGAAGAACGGAGCATGTGCTTGCCAATCGCTACAGTGGTCATCGAGAGCCGTGTTGGTAAGGTAATAACCCAAGCTGGGGTTTCAGGAAAGCTCTCTAAATGCTATCCATACTTCTTCTCAAACAGATCAGATATATTCCTAGCGGTGGGCACCGCAACCCGGACGAAGGAACAAGGAAGTGCACGACACGAGCGCAGTCTTGCTATGTTAATTGAGATCATATATGTTGTTACGAGATGGGCCTTATTTTCGAGATGGGCCACGTTGTACAACCATTAAGCAGTCCAAATACGCATGAATTGGCAGCTAAACGCATTTGCGGGACTTACACTATGCAGGAAACACCCCATAAGATTGTGGTCTAAACGGATGAACGCAGTGCAACCCGAGACCGGTCAGCTGGACAATCCGTCTCGCGAGCCACACAACGGGGACGTCCTTGAGAATATGTTATTGCCGCCAGTGTCAAGTAATTTCACAACAATCCTAAGTGGGAATGGAGAAGAATTGGCTACTGAGGAGATGGAGTAACTAAAGGAATCCCAGTTGTCTGGTGTCGGCGAAATTACAGCACAGTTTGATGAATACTTCATTGACAGAGCGGGTAGAACTTACTTGCCTGAGCACGGTATTAAGCTGACGTGCGAGGAGCCAGTGCAAGCAAAGCTGTATTGATTGTCTGATAGGCAGAGAGAAATCCTGGAGAGGGAACTCAAGCGCACGCTCGAATTTGGAGTAATTAAGCCTACCGAGAGCGAACAGGCTTCACCTATGGAACCTCCGGGTAAATACCGACGGCCCCTAATAGACTATAGGAAATCAAATGCTCTCACGAAGGATCAGATGTCTCCAATTCTAAATATTGAGGAGAGAGCGGAACAGGTGAGTCCAGCAGCCTATGCGACTACGCTACACCTTACTGGCGGGTACCGGCAATTACCGCTCACGGAACAAGCCAGCAGATAAATGTCATTCGCCACACCAGCAGGCAGCCATCAACCAACAATGATTAGCTTCGGACTCAAAAATACTCCTTTTCTTTTCACGCCTGATAAATAGGGTCCGAAGGGGATGTGAAGCATTTGAAGTGCCCTAGTTTGATGACATCACAGTCTTTTCTGATTCATGGTCAAACCATTTGGTACATCTTAGAGTGGTACTCAACCGCTTGCGTTAAGCTGGCCTCACCGCAACGGCCGAAATATGTTATCTTGCAATGGCAACCGGTGACTACCTATGACACCACATTGGTGAAGGTTTTAGGAAACCTACTGAGGTTAAAGTATTAGCGGTAGCAGCCTATCCTCGACCGAAACTTAGACGGATATCTGGATATTTACGGGATTCAGTGGCTATTGATTATTACATCCGGGATTATTCAACTTGGCAAGCCCCCTGACTTATGCACTCTGCGCCGCTCTGCAGCGCACCTTGCCGAGCACGTCCACATGTTGTATGATGCCAAGTTTAGAGCAGAGTATGAGGTCTCTTCCATTTCTAGTCTCACCATTTGGGCTCCTCCACGTCCACTTTCGGCTAACCCGCTTGCGGAAGAAGGTATTCATTGTCCGCATATTATTCTGCACTGCAAACTCTACTAATAATTCTGCCCTGCTATTTATAGAGCCTATGCCATATTCCCCCACTGACTTGTCTCCAGCCTGCTTCTTGCCTACCCTGGCATTGAAGTGGCCCATCAGTATAGCGTATTTTGTTTTGACTTTAACCATCGCCGATTCCACGTCTTCATAAAAGCTTTCGACTTCCTGGTCATCATGACTGGATGTAGGGGCGCAGACCGGTACGACCTTCAATTTGTGCCTCTTATTAGGTTTCACAAGACCTGCCACCAAAAGCAACCCCCGGCGCCGGAAAGCATTCTGGATTTTGTTTAGAATGTATTTTTCACGCTCGAAAAAATATTTCACAGCGAACATTGCGAACTCGAGCGTGATATTGCGACACCGTCCATGCACCAGGAGTTACAAAACGCAAGCAGCCCCATCCGAGCACAAAATTTCAAGGGCGTTTTGATGGCGAACGGGCTCGCCGTGGCATCTCGCGGAGGCCGTGGAATCTACGGAGCGCATGGATGTCAATTCCGCATATTTATGGGTATAAAGTTCTCGTAAACTTTTGATTTTAAACGTGCATTGGCATTTCCAAAGTTGTGCTTTCGATTTTCAATTGCGGAACTTTGTTGATTTGGTGCTGTTATAAACATTTGACGCCTAAGGTGTCTTGACTTTTGTAAAGGCGTACATCGGAACATACAACAAGGCAAGCCAAATCAACACACTATCAGACAAGTTGGCAAAGCACGCAGCGAGGTCCGGTGAAACGAAGCGTTGAGGTGGTTCATTTGTGCCGCCATCTCACACAAAAGATATCAATTTTTTTTCACCTACTCCAAAGCATCCATGTCAAGACACTAAAGACAGCAAATTTAGCTGCGTTTTTATTTATTTTTTCTACTTTGACTTTTATTCACGAGGACACATTGAGCCTCTTCAATTTTTTCGTTCTCGCTGCCCTACATGCGGGCTGTCAGCGCCAGCCAGAGCGCATGCGTTTTTCTCATGTTGCCCCGACCACCGCGCGGCGGAGTTCGGTGCGCGTTCGGTTTTCTCTGCGCGAGTGGGTTTCGCTTAGCAGGGTTTGTACGCTTTCTGGCTAGCAGAAGAGAAAACGGAACAATGATCATTCGCTTCCATCACTGGGCGGATTCAACGGATTGCACCGCGTTCGCTTGAGAGCAACATCTCCTGAAAGTCTTGTCTAGCCGGTGTAGGACACCGAGCAGTATGCGCAATATTCTCGGTGGACCAAACATCTCATGTTTTCTTCGATATTCCTTCGGTAGCCACATTAGGAGCCCAAAGTAGGCATTCGATTGTGGAGATACTTCGCGTTTTTTTTTTTTCATTTCGATGCCCCGCCCCACAGAAGGACAAGAAAAAAAAAGACATTGTTGCAGCGCAGCGAATTGTCGTATGGTGACAGTTCGATTTCGTTACTTCTTTTGCGGAAAGGAAAGCAATGGGCCACGGGACGCTTCACTCGCCGGATACTATTATTATATTACTCAATTATACGGTCTCTATGGGCGCATTCCTGCCGTCGCCGTCACCTTCACGTTCCGTATAAAGTCCAAAGGCGACAACATCGGGACCGCGCGCCGCATACTCTATGTGCGAGGGAAAGCGGAGGGGGTGGTGGCATGGCTGGGCCGACGATGGTGGCTCAGTTTTGTGCGCGCAAAGGAGAAAAGCGGGGAGGAAGCGCGCCACCTTCCGTCGCGCGCGATACATCGGGGGGAGTGGATGGAATGGGGGCGGGATCTAGGATTCAGTGAATCTGTGATTGCGCAACATGCTTGTTTGCCTTATTTGTTGCATTATATACCGCGACTTTTTCTTAGAAACGTCGATTTATTGGAGACTTATACGTATATTTAAATATCTTGTTGCGAGGTATTGTGTGTACGTGCAGCAAACTTTGTTTCTAGTGACATTTTTTGCCCTTTATCAATCTGTATCTTCGCATTTGTATATTCCATCGTATCTTCGCATTTCGAATTTACGAAGGCGAGTCAAATGGAAGTGTGTCTGCCCACCCCACGCAATAATGCTTCGGTTCATTATCTGCGAGGGATGCGCGTAGCACACAGGCATCTGTCATTTACAAAAGTGACAGGAAGGTATGAGGATAAATGTTCATTAATTCTCTCAACACTGGGTCGAACATAATTGCGTGACGTAATGAACGCTCCAGAAGTTGAACAGCGTGGTGTCGTGAATTTTCTGACAGCTGAAGGTGTTTCTCTCCAAAAAATTAGTCGTCGTATGGCTGCCGTGTACGTTGAACATTGCATTTCATTGGCCACTGTGAAGCGTTGGAGTAAACTGTTGAAAGAAGGGCGTGAAAGTTGCAAAGACGATCCAAGACCGGGCCAAAGCCACCATGCAATCACCCCCAACAAGATTGCAAAGGTTGATGAGCTGATGAGACAGGAACGGAGGATAAGCATCGATGAACCGGCCGAGCGTGTGAACATTAGTCAGGTTTACGTTCACGCCATAATTCATGAACATCTCGGTTATCGGCTCTTGTGCGCGCAATGGATGCCCAAGATTGTGAGCCACCGCTAGAAGACAGAGAACTTCGGCGCTGCTTTGACACATCTGGTCCGGTGTCACAATGAGGGTGACGACTTCTTGTCTACAATTGTGATCTGGGACGAACCATGCTGCCACTAGTGCCACTACTACGAGCCTGAAACACGGTGGCAAAGCTTACAGTGGAAACATTCGCATTCACCACCCCCAAGAAAGCAAAGGCCATCATTTTCGCCGGAAAATTTGACAAATCTTGGGATACTATTTTTCCGATATTGTGAAATGCAGGACCGGCTACCTGTCGCAATCGAGAACAAACGAGGTGGAAAATTGACGAATGGCGTCATCTTGTTCCACGATAATGGCCCCCCACGTCGCTGATGTGGTTAATATAAAACTGGCGACGTTAAAGTGGGAGACGCTGCAATATCCGCCATACAGCTCAGATCTGTCGCCTTGCGACTTCCACATTTTGGGGCAACTGAAAAAAACAACACGAGGCAACCAGATTCTTGTCGGACGATGACGTGAAAGAGTCAGTTGCAGACTTTTTGAAGCAGCAACCCAAGGAATTTTATGAGACCGGAATCGCGCGACTTCTTAATTAATGGGACAAATGGCACAAAAGTGGCGGGCTATATGCATGGATTGTTAGCAACTCAGTGGCCGCACGGTGTATATGTCGACAAATGATGGCGACACAGGAGAGAAAAATATCCATCGAGGGGCCCCGCAAGGGGTAGTTCTCAGTCAAACTCTTTTCAATGTTGCATTGATTGGCCTTGCATCTGAGCTTCCTAACACGGTGAAGATTAGCACATATGCGGACGACATATGCATATGGGCATCTGGAGCCACCCGTCCCCAAATGCGTGCCAAGCTTCAATGTGCAGTGACAATTACAGCAAAGTATCTGCGGCGTTCAGGCCTCCAGCTCTCAATAGAAAAATATTCTGTGACTGCATTTACGCGAAAACGAATAGCCAGGTGTCCGATACTTGTTAACGGAGTAGCGATACCTATGGTTACGTACCACAGATTCCTTGGCTTAGTCATAGACAGAGGATTATCTTGGTCAAGACACGTCGCTGCAATGAAGTCAAAGCTGAAGAGTATTGTTCACGTCCTTCGCGTCGTTGCAGGAACAAGGTGGGACCCCTCGAAGTCGTCATTACTCCAATTGTACTAAGCACAATTCGTAGGGTATATACGGTACAGCATGCCGGCTCTCTCAAGCATGGGACTTAGCTGTGTGCGCGCGCTGGAGAGCATTCAAGCTCAAACATTGCGCACATGTTTGGACCTCCCACAATGCACGTCAACCAATGCAACAATAGCGGAAGCTCGTGTTTGTCCTATTGGGGTATACTTGCTTTGCGAGCCTCTTCGAATGTACCTTCGCGTGTTGACGGGACACAGGCACCATCCTCTGTCGTCGCTCCCTGCCACCCACCCAGGTTCCAGCTTTTCAATGACTATATCGCGTCATCAAAGTGTTCTACCGTCAAGACTTTCTCCCGCCTGTATTCCGAGAATACCACCATGGGTTCTTCCTAAACCTTTCGTTACATTTCAGATCCCTGGAATTACTAAAAAGTCATTTGTTACATCTATTGGCCTCAAGCAACTTGCCCTGTTTCACATTTTTCCAGACTACGGAGATACTGTACACGTGTATACCGATAGCGCTGTCATACCACATGCCTCCACTGCAGCCTTCGCCATTCTAAATATGTTCATCACTCGGTGGTTTAAACTAGACCATGGATCAACGTCAACTGCCGCAGAACTTTTTGCTATCCGTAAGGCACTTCGATTTCTCTCCGAGGACCCTCCTCACGCATGGACGATATTCTGCGATTGCAAGCCAGCTCTTCAAACGATTTACTGTGTCCTAAGACGGGGCCCGTATTATTACATGGCTATAGAAATTGCACAGTATCTCGACCACGCAACTAGAAATGGCCACAATTTCCCCTTTCAGTGGATACCTTCACACTGTGGTGTGATAGGAAACGAACACGCAGTCGCTGAAGCGAAAACTGCTTTAGATAATGCTTCGGACGTACGCATTCCGTTCTCACGAACAGACACAAACGTCTCTACTTCATCACGTAATTCGCAACCGTTCATTGGAGCACTCGACCCAACCCGATTGAAGACACAAGCGAGTACACAACTGGGACCAAGAAATGAAATTTCGTGTGCCTCACAAGCTCAAACGAACCCAAGCGAGCATAGTGCGCCGGACTCATCTAGGTGTCGCATTCACCAACCGTTATAGAGATACGATAGGTGGCAGTGACACTAGCCCGAACTGTGATCTGAAGTGGCAGAAACACTTGATCATGTATTTTGCGTGTGTCCCGCGTACGCGCAAGAACGACAGCATCTGGTCTGTTCCATTGCAAAGATCCATAAAAGGCCGCTATAAGAAGAGTTTCCTTAAGGTCCTTGGCCTAATGTAAACAGTGCAGCCCTGATACCAAGCGCCGCTATAGCTTTTCTACAAGCCACTGGGCTGGACGCACGGCTTTAGAGATGCTATAACTCTTTGAATTTCTGTATACGCATCTCTTCCTTATACCATCATCATGATTCATCAGCCCTGTCCCTCCCCGGCCCTTTTCCCCAGTGTAGAGTAGCAGGCCAGAGCAAGTTATAGCTCAGGCCAACCTCTCTGCCTTTCTGTAAATAAATTTATGTCTCTGTTTCTCAGTTCTTGGATGGGAGGGAATGATTTTCTTGAGATCCTGTCTTTGTTGTGTCTTGGTTTTGGTGGTAGCTATAAGGGCTCGCTGTATATGCCAGGTCTTCTTCGTGCATATTGTGCCTTCAAGTTGGTCGCACAGCTTATGCGAGTTCTGACTGCTGAGTTGATCTCCGTATTCTTCTGCTTGCTTTGTTATGTGAGCGATCTGTTTCTGCAGTTTGCGGTTAAGTTTCATCTTTTTCCACCCCCTCAGTATTCCTGTTCTGGCATCCCAAAGATGTAGAAAGTAAGTCTACGGCTGGCGTGTCCATTGTGAGTGGGATGACAGTAGTGCGCTTCTCCACCGTCTTGACCACTTCGGTGAGCCACTCTTCAATATTTTCGATATTTTCTTCTCTGTCATGTTTTCGGAAGGCCTTCCAGTCCGTCAGCCTTGCAGTTCCGGTTCTGCTCGGTTTCTGATGGTGCAGAATTGCAAGCTTAAGGATGTGGTGGTCGCTGCCGAGATTTTCGTTCAGTCGGGTCCATTCCGCCTTGGATATTCCTATCGCAAAGGTAAGGTCGGGATTTCTATCCCTTGACACACTGTTCCCTATTCGATTTGTTAGTTTAGGATCATTCCAGAGGGTGAGGTGATTCTCTTGCGCCGAATCGGTGCACTCGCGCTCCTTTCTTGGCCGTGCGCTGGTAACCCCATGCTATGTGGGTGACATTAAAATCCCCCATTATTACGAGTTTATTTATTTATTTATTTATTTCACAATACTGCAGGCCAATGTGGCCCAAGCAGGAGTGGAATTACAATGAAATGCGAAAAGAACAGCACAGAAATAATTTCCAACAACATTTGCACGACAATATAATACATCGGTTTCACTGGGACGGTATTTATCATACACACACGTAAAAGAACAGCACATCAATAATTTACAACAGTACTTGCACCAGAAATAACAGTTTGGCTACGTTGATATTTAAGACACGTGGAGTTCAAGGGCTTCGTCAAAATTTTCAGCCTGACAAACAAACTCCGGTAGACTGTTCCAATCCGAAACTGTGCGTGGGAAAAAACTCTGCTTAAAAGCCTCTGTTTTGGCAAAAATTGGTTGTAGGGAGTGTTTGTGAGTGTTACGTGTTGGTCTTCTTGCGGTGGACTTTAAATATGGGGGTACCGATATATTTATTTTTCCAGACAAAATATTATGCAAGAATTTTAGTCGACTGATTTTTCTGCGTGCAGCCAGGGTGGGAATGTTATGCGCAATCATGAGCTTAGTTGGAGAATCCAGCCTTTTATATTTATTAAATATAAATCTGATAGCTTTCCTTTGCAGGCGTTCTAAGCAGTGTATATCGTTTTTTGTGTGTGGATCCCATACAACGGATGCATACTCCAATTTAGGTCTGACAAGGGCATTGTATGCTTGAAGTTTAACATTCACCGTTGCCTTTGTAAGCTTCCTTTTTAAAAAACATAGTTTGCGAAAAGCTGTTGCGCAAACTACAGAGATGTGCGCTCCCCATGTCATATCACTAGAAAGAGTAATTCCTAAATACTTATATTGAGTTACTGCTTGAATGTGAGAGCCATGGATAGTGTAAGTGAACATGCTAGGATTAGTTTTCCGCGGTAAATTTAATAACACTGTTTTGTTAACGTTTAGTTCCATGTCCCATTCTGCGCACCAGCATTCAATGTGGTAGAGCGTTCGCTGTAGTAGCATATGATCTTCATGGCAGGTTATTTCTTTAAACACTATACAATCGTCCGCAAAAAGTTTAATAGACACTGAGTCAGGGATTATTTGAACTAAGTCATTTACATATATAAGAAATAATAATGGCCCCAAAACACTCCCCTGGGGAACACCGGATGTGACGCTGAGCATCCTAGATACACTAGATTTGATTTCAACAAACTGCTGTCTATTAGTTAAATATGCCTCAACCCATTTGATAAGATATAGCGGCAATCCTAGGTTATTTAATTTTCGAAGTAATTTACAGTGCGGAACCTTATCAAATGCTTTAGAAAAATCCAACAGAAGTATATCAATTTGCCCAGAACGATCTAGAGCTGCTAAAAAGTCGTGAATAGTTGTTACCAATTGTGTCGTCGTGGACATTCCCTTCCGAAAGCCGTGTTGGCAAGGAGATAAGACGTTATTATCTGCTAAAAAGCCCTGAATATTGTGAGCCACAATATGCTCTAGTAACTTGCAACAGACAGAAGTTAAAGAGATCGGCCTATAATTAGAAATGATTGACCTATCACCTTTTTTAAAGATGGGGATTACGCGTGCAATTTTCCAGTCATCCGGAAGTTCGCAACTACGCAAGGATGCATTAAAGACCTTCGCCAAGAAATCGCTTATCTGTATAGAATAGCGTTGTAAAAATGTATTTGGGATTTGATCTGGTCCTATACTCTTCCTGGTGCTCAAGTTCCTTAACATAATTAAGACACCTTCCCTTGTGACGATAGGAATATCCCTATCATCAAGCATAGCGGGTTGGGGTACGTAAGCACTTGATGGAGAGAAAACGCTCTGAAAATATACATTAAAAGCCTGCGATATTATAAAGCCGTCAGTTTCGAATTTCCCGTTCAGTTTAATTTTATTTACCGTTTCATTGCTTTGACCCAGAAATCTCCAAAATTGAGCAGGATCATCTCTAATGAATGCAGGGAGAGTGACGTGATAGTAATAAGTCCGCGCTTCATTTACTTTAGTTGCCAAATTTCTTTTCAGTTCATTGAAGTTCTCAGGTATTACGTCTCTACGCTTTCTAAGTCGCTTGAGTCTACGTTTAATATGAATAATCTCCCTAGAGATCCATGGGTTTTTACGGTTCTTACGTACCTTCCGGAATGGGACATATTGTTCAATTGAGAATATGACTGCCTTTTTAAATTGTGCCCATAAGGCATTAACATCATCATGTGTAGTGTGGTTTAGTGCAGTGTCTAAGTAATCTGTGATAGATGTATCATCAGCGCGGTCAAAGTCCTTAATACACACTGAATGAGTACTCGAATGCTCTGCGGACCTTCGATAAGACCAAGAAAAAAACAATAAGCTGTGATCCGACATGCCAGGTTCAGTTCTAATAACACCATTTAAAAACATATCACTTACAAAGAATAAGTCCAAGACAGCACTGTTGCGCGTAGGTTCACAGACAATCTGATCAAGGTTCAGAGCTAGCATTGTGTCTAAAATAACATCACTCGATTTAGATTGCCCGTAAACTAATTTATCCCATTTAATAGCTGGAAGGTTGAAATCTGTAATAATCACGTGTCGTGGGTGTTTTAGAAGAAGATGATCGTAAAGTTGTTCGAGAAATGATTCTGACATTTCAGGGGCTTTATAAACAACACAAAGCATAAATGTAACAGCATTAACAGTGACGTTCAGAAACAGGCTTTCGTGATCATTAATCTGGTTTCTCAGACATACATCAATACCGAGTTTAGAAATGACAGCAACTCCTCCGCCACGTGTGCCTCGATCACGCCTGTGCATCTGATAGCCGGGCGGAATAACTTCATCATCGTGTACGCCATCATGCAACCACGTCTCAGTGATAGCAACCACATGAGGGTCGTAAGTCAAAAGCAATATTTCTAGTTTTTCCACTTTGTTCACAATGCTTCTGGCGTTAAAAGAGAGCACACGAAGATTCTTAAGAGTAGACTGTGAAAGCTACGCTCTTGGTGTAGGATCTTTCCCGGATCGGACAACAACACGTGTGTTCGAAACGTCATCCCATGCGTAGAATTGGGAATCGATGCGAAGTTTATCGTTCACTAGTGCGACCTTCTTTCCTTGTTCTTTATCAGCTTTAGCACTTTGCCACAACAGTTTTCGTTTTCTTAATGTTTCGACAGAGAAGTCATTTTGCACGGAAATCTGCGTTCCCTTAAGCTTTTTGCAGTTGCGTAGCACTTCTTGTTTTTCCATATAATTTTGAAAAAACAGGATTACAGGTCGCTTTCCAGGATGTTTTCCCAGGCGATGTATCCGAGCAATGGACAAACACTTTACACCAAGTCTGTCCTCGAACACATCCTTGATTACTTTCTGTCGCAGATCAGCCTCAGTTTCATTTGTTCGGTCATCTATGCCGAAAACCACAAGATTAGATCTCCGACTCCGATCTTCCAGTTCTACAAGTTTAGCCTGTTGCAATACGAGTGTTTGTTGAAGTTTTTCAACAGAATTGCTAAGGATTTCGCAATTGTCTACTTTATGTGCTATTTCACTGACATTTGTTTCAAGGTGGGCCATTCGGGTCGAGAATGCATTGACGGTTTTTTCGGCGTCTTCCAACCGCTTTTTAAGCTCTGCCAGATCATCCCTAATAGCCTTTTGGCCTTGTATCAACGTCTGGAGCATATCAGCATTGGAAGGACCCGGATTCAATTCTACATCGCCACAAAGTAACAATTTGCACACATAACACTCGTAGGCTAATGCAATCAAAGTCCGTGGGCACGGCACAACAACAACGCCTCTTTCATCGCTGCGGTATGAGTGAACACAACTAACCTGGAACAATAATACGGGACGCATGGTTAACGCTCCGCTTCCTGCGTTTTCGCCGAGCCCACTGAGGAATCCGTGTTGGAGCTGCTCCTTTATAGGTTCGGGACTGGCCGATGTGACGCATGCGCTGCCGGTATCTTGTAGGATGCCTGACGTCCAACTGATTGCCAAATGGGCGAAGTTTCCGCTTGTTCCACGAGCACGCGCAGCGCAGGTATCATTCTGCGATGTCCAGGAAGCAGTGACGATAGGCAGCAAAGCCATCTGGAACAATAATACGGGACGCATGGTTAACGCTCCGCTTCCTGCGTTTTCGCCGAGCCCACTGAGGAATCCGTGTTGGAGCTGCTCCTTTATAGGTTCGGGACTGGCCGATGTGACGCATGCGCTGCCGGTATCTTGTAGGATGCCTGACGTCCAACTGATTGCCAAATGGGCGAAGTTTCCGCTTGTTCCACGAGCACGCGCAGCGCAGGTATCATTCTGCGATGTCCAGGAAGCAGTGACGATAGGCAGCAAAGCCATCTGGAACAATAATACGGGACGCATGGTTAACGCTCCGCTTCCTGCGTTTTCGCCGAGCCCACTGTGGCCTTTAGATAGTCTTCTCGCTTGCGTGATGCAGTTTACAAAGTCAGATAACGGATCCCTGCGTGGACTATATAAGCATAGTACGTATAGTTATTGGTGTGTCTTCTTCTCAGGTAGCACTTCCACTAGGGTGTGTTCCACGGTTGTTCCCTGGATAGTGCGATCTTGTGTGGTGAGATTTTTCTTCGTCAGGATGGCTGTTCTCTGAGAGCCGGTGTGTGTATCATATCCCTGTATGTGCAGAATGGTTGTGATAAGTTTCTTTGATAGCGACGATATCTGGTTGTTCCAGTTTGGTCAGTTCCTGGTGGTTTGTTCTTTTGGTTCGGATAGAGCGACACTTCCAGTGCCACAGCTTCATTGGGAGTTATGGTAATCTCTTCTCAGTATTACTCGCCATCTTGTTTGATATTGTTGTTTTCGCCCCGAGCCATGAATTCCGGTCTGGCTGCATTGTGGAGATTTTACGTGCTTTCTCGCGAGCCGTGTCGGTGTTGTTGAGTAGCTTTTCTACTGTGGTTTTCGTTACGTGGTTCTGCTTGGCATACGACATGACGTTGCTGAGGCCTTGGAGGGTAGCATGAATAGGGGCCAGCCAAGCGGTGATTTGTTGCTGGAGCTGTTGTGCTATCTCCTTTGCCAAAGTGGTCATGGCCTCCTGTATATGCTTTCGCACCTCCATTGTTACTATTTCCGTGATTCTTTCTTCCGTAA
The DNA here is from genome assembly GCF_023375885.2 of Dermacentor andersoni. Classification (NCBI taxonomy): domain Eukaryota; kingdom Metazoa; phylum Arthropoda; class Arachnida; order Ixodida; family Ixodidae; genus Dermacentor; species Dermacentor andersoni. The sequence goes on from NC_092816.1 coordinate 226,181,703, forward strand.
GGGGCCGTGGGATGTTTGGCATTCCTTGAGTGTCAAGGCTTTATTGGCGGTGTTTTGCTTTTTTGCACCTTTGTATGAGCTTGTCAAAGAGGGCTTGCTGATTTTGGAGTTGTGCTCGCAGATCTCGTTCGGTTTCCGTGGATTCGTGTGCTCGTGTGTTTCCTACTGCAGCGTCTGCATACGTGACTCACTTTTGTGGGTTGCGTGTACGAGATCCAGACCATGATCTTGACCGGGGTCCATCGTTTGCTTGAGCGCCTGTTGATTTGGAGTCACTTCTGGATCTGCGTGGACTGTGTAGTGAAGTACTGCTTGATACGCATAGTGCCGGGAAGTCTGAGTCTGAATTTGAGTTCCATCTGCGTTACTGCTCTTGGATCTTGTTTACCAATTACAGCCCGATCTTGAACGGTGGTGGATTTGGTTTCAGCTTATGTCGCCACTCCTTTCCTGCTGTCTCATGGGGTTGTTGACAGATTTTACAACTTGGTTGGCAGTCATGGTATTCCGGTTGATTTTCCATCCCACATATGTAGCAGAAGTTGATAAGCGGTTTCGGGCAGATATTTTGGCGGTGCACAAGTTCTCCGCACGTTCTGCAGTATTGCAGGGATTTCCTGTATGGTTTGCAGCGGTAGTCACAGTATTTATATATGATGTTGTATGGGACGTGCGGTCCGTCGAAGTATATGAGTGCTGTTGATGATCTTCCCAGCATGCGTGCTGCGAGAACCGTGTATCTTGCAGATACTCGTAGTCCTTGTAGTAGTTCTTCGCTAGTGCCTGGCGGGTTGTTGTAGATTACGCCTTTGTTAATGCCCTCTGGTGTCCTCATATGGGCTTTAACTTCGTAAATCGACCCTCCAAGCTGGTTGCTGGTGATCTTGAGGAGCATGTCGTGCGCTATGTCCTTGATTGGTGTACTTGGGGTTATTATATCCTCCACATGTTGCACTTGAATCCGGATGTTGTCATAGTAGTCTTGTTGCGACATCTTGCTAGCTCGGCCGATGCCATGTGTCCCTGCCACCGATGTCCATTTGGAGAGTTGTAATCCCGCCTTAGGTCTGTAGATTATCTTCGTGTCGTCCACTGGCAAAGGCAGAAGTCTCGGTTTTCTATAATGTGCCATGTTTCCCGCAATATGTATTGTTGCTCCGGTTTACTGCGTTCGTAGTTGGTCTGCTCCCTCGGCTGTGGGTTTTATATGCACCCGAGTCTTTATGCCTCTCCTCTCCCAGATGTGCCATTTTTCCTGGACATTTATCGCCTTTCCACTGCACTCGTCATACGTCCACTCCGCTTCCAGCTGTAGCTGCTCTTGTACCGTCTCCACCTGCATTTCAATGCTGCTGCTTTCCTAGTTCAGCTCTCGTGCAGTTGTTGCAGAGCCGGATGTGTCAGTCATTGGTACTCACCGGCGGCTCACGAGCGCTCACGAGCCACGGGACACGTTCGGGGGTCACGGGGCGCGTGTGTTCGGCTGGCCGTTAGTCTTGTAGGGTTAGCTCCGTTAGCGTGGCGCGAAACCTTCAAACCGCAAAAAATGATGGCAATTCCAGGTGCCGCTCATAAACTTGATATCCTCAGTACCACTTCCATGCCGATTCCATCGATGCCACAGTTTTTTATGAATTAATGTAGGTGTCCGGAAAATTGCCGAAAGATGCATGCGAAGTGCGTCAGAATTGCTTAGCCCACTAGCCGGTAGCCAAAACATAATGAAAACGCAAAATTCAATAAGCTGCTGAACGTCATGCATTCATTCAATAGGAATTCTCTGCTTTTTAGAGAGAGATGTATCGGGTTACCCAGTTAACTTCGACCACATTTTTCGAAAACCCAAGAGCTCTAGACAAATGGTACCGGCTGCATATTAGCGGCAGTCGTGTGTACTTACAGCCAGTATTCTTTCGCCACGAAGTATTCATAATTATTTGCTTTTGATTAGTGAACTTCTTTTTTATTGCTTGAATCGCAAACATGTCAATTACAACGTGGTAGGGCACCCTATATAACCTCCTAATGAAGCATTTATTTCGCGCTGAAGTCTCCCTAGTTGTTTTTTCCAAGGAAAAACGAAACTCCGTGAAATACGCCAAATATTAAATAGAGGCACGCTTGCGCGCTGCTACTCAAGCGCCTCCAAAAAACATTTGAAGGATATACGTCTGCATTTGTTTATCGTTGCATTGTGTAACGCTTCGTCAAGTAGGATGGCTCGAGATGTTTCGCGACCTAACTTGCGTGGTGCGATAAGCGTGAGCATCTGCGAACGCAGGAATGTTGTTTTCTATCACGAGGCACACAGGATGGCTTTAACCTTTCGCGTATCATGGAACAAAGCTACAAAATAAATTCAATCAATGTTAAAATATATTGCGCGGAAGAGCACGAAAAAAGAAAGAAAGGCAGCTTTCGGAAGAACAGAAAAGAGTTACTCAGTAGTTTGTTTCAATAAAATATAAACCAAGGACAGGTAAGACGTTTCGGCCGCTCACGAAGAAACATCTAAAAGCGCAACTGGTTTAGCCATTTCCCCTTTCTCTCTCTTGAACTCCGGAATAGAGGCAAAACAAAGCAGTTCTTTACCTGTTTCCATCGATGTCGCAAGCTTCTTTCATGTAAGGATAGTGTGACACAGTGAAGGTGCGTTGAACAGTCACGTATCCAGCTTTTCTGGACATGAGGGTTTAGTTCGCGTGAGTGCCACCACGTGGCGTACTAACCTTAAACTTTTCAAACTTCCCGCGGTGACGCGTGATGACGTCAACTAAACGAAATAAAAAAAAATAAAAGCCATCCCTGCGCATTGAACTTCGCCACAATGCTTGTCCCGCCGGTGTTATCAGTGTTCTTGATCAATCGTATTCGCTCGTCGCCTAGAAATTAGTCGTCATCCTAAGAGCGTTTAGTCGCGACGAGCAATGGTTGATTCTGGGCTTTTGATGCGGTTCTTTGTTTTTCTTGTTTACTTTTTTCTTTTCCTTTTCTTTTTCTTTTTTTTTCATTCTACGGAGTAAAGAAGCTAGCCTAATCGTCAGAAGTACTTCGCGGCAGCCTTTCTTCTGTCGGCACACATTGTTAACGTCCGAACATCGCACAGTGTCTACTAGAGACGCCGTCGTGGACGGATTTTGATTTTCCGCTATCGATTTCGTTAAGGTGCACACAATAATTTCACTAGCAACTTTGCAATGCGCACTCATGGGCTACCGCCGCAGCTGCAAATCTAGATGTGCTTAAGTATTAAGACATATACATGGATAAGTTGGTTTTTTACTTTGACACAAAAGTCACGATACAAGAGTTGAGTAAACTGCCCCTGTGTCGTCGCAGGGTGTGAGACTGGGCTAGTTGGTATTCCATGCTAAAGTGACTAGCGCAAGAGTGGACACTGGACACTAAAGAGGCGACAAGGATAAGCGCAAGCTTCCAACTGTGCGCTTGTCCTTGTAGCGTCTTTAGTGTTCCCTGTCCACTCTTGCGCTAGTCACTTCAGTTTGTGTCGTCGTCCGTTAGCATGCTATGGCCGAAGCTGCTCGCAATATTACGTCACATTTACGGGCCACCAGGCCAGGTACACCCTTGGGTACGACATATACAGTACTTGCAGTTAGTTTCCAAAGTAGTCTCCTATGGCGGCTATCCATGTGCGTGAAACAAGAACGCTATTTAAAATTATTGTGCAGTAATATATGCGGGATTTGTATGTTCTCCACATTCTCTACCATGTGGCCGTTCCGCCTTTATTATATAGCCACAATGTAGACTCTCCTGACACTTGCTGGCACAACTCCTGACACTTAATTGTATTCAAGAGTTGTGCGACTGCCCAGGACATCCTTAACGAATGTTACATAGCAGATTATGAGGTTTTACTTGCCAAAACCACGATTTCATTATGATGCACGCCGTAGTGGAGGATTCGGGATTAATTTAGACCACTTGGGATTTTTTAACGTGCGCCTAACCCTAAGTACGCGGGTTTTCGCATTTCACACCCATTGAAATACGGCTGCCGTGGCTGGGATTCGATCCCAAGACCTCGTGATTAGCAGCCGAACCCAATAAAAGCTAAGCACCTACGGAGGGGTAGGAATGTTGCCAGTAGGAGGAAGATGACAGCCGGCACGTGAGACAATTTGTTCCCATCCTCATTGCGCGAGAATCGGTACCATCTGTCGAAGAATGACACAGTAGAATGCACTGTATTCAATGTGATGGAGTCCGCGTCCAATATTTCAAACCCGAATCGTACTGTAACTACTGACGGCCAGACATCTCGCTAATACGTGCAGTCGCTTGACAGCTGCCGAGCGCTGGCGTCGGCCACAGGACCTACTTGACCTTTGTTCAACACTTCCCGACATTCTCGCCTTATTTCCCACCATTGCGTTTCAACTGAACTGCTTGAACAGCCAATTTATTTGCGCCAAAGTTTGGCCACCCTGTCAGCGTTATGGTTTCTTATTTTTAAGTCATCTTTTATATTTAGGCTAATGCTGTCCTGAAATTTCCAGCTGTATCACCTTTCCCGAAATGCCTGCGTTTTTGTCGGCCCCTGTTCATATTTTGGAGGATATTTAATAGACGTGGAAACCATTGCTTGGCCCCCTGACCAAGCTGCTCAAAAAGTCATTTTATATCCCTGAGGTCTTGTGCAAGCTTCTGCCTTCTTGCCGTTCATCAATCTCCTGATTTCCCTGTCACCTGTATCCCATTTCGACGACTCCAATCCCACGGAAGTTGGCAACGATATAGTGTCCACGGGATTAAAGCCAATTAAATCAATTCTACTGTGGATACGACAGCCGCTTTTGCTCACTGTGAACGGAAATATTGCGTTAATGGGCGCCATTCTTAAGCATTTAAATTGACAGTGAAAAAATTATGCGAATCCCATGCATGTGCGAATCGATGAAAGCAAAGCTTTCTGTGTTTGTTGTCATTGTCATACGTAATCTCCACAGAGTAGAGAGGCACTCTCTAATGATATGCTGTCAATGTTTTCCTGACTACGCCTGCCATTGTGATGCAAATAAACGGGCCTTCAACTCTTTTTCTCAGAAATAAACGCTGAATGAAATGCTGACGTGATCCTAAACAAAATCAACAAGCGCCGTAGTGCTCGATCTTATGACGTCCATATTCGTAAGCTTATATTCGAGATTTTTTTTTTTTTTTTCATTTTGGGGGGGGGGATCGATGTGCTCTTGTACCCTAGAAATGTCCCTCGGACGTCTCTTATGTGCTCGTTTTTATTCTCAAGTACACAATGAAAACTCTCATCACTGCAACTTCATGATGTCCTGGTGGCAGGCCACGATGGCGTGTCGCGCAAGTATGACCACGCGGATTCATTTGGGTTGACATATTGTCACGTGGTCGTGACGTCAAAGAACACAGTAGCAATACTGTGAAAGGCAAAAACTAGCTTTTATTGGGCGAACCTGTGCCCACAAAACAGGCTACACTTAAAGCACAACGAGAGCGGCGAACACAGTCGGCGATCGTCGAAAATCTGATCAGTGGGTCAAGCGCGTCGGCTTTTATACAGCAGTCATCGAATGTTCCAGACTAATCGTTCGGACCCGCGTGCCTTCCACAAAGATCTACACCATTCATGTCACGCGATGAAATCAGATAGCACAAGGTTCGGCGACAACAGACTGCCGGGTAGAAGCATCGATAACTTTCCAGAAACGTCGGATACATGCATGCGCGTCCCGCGCTGCGCGATTACATTTGTTAGGCGGCGAAACGTGGTCGCCCGATAAAGATAAGTACACGTGTCAGTATACTATTTTGTGCGTCATACATCGCCACATTCATTTTTCAAACTATGCCAGAGCTCGAAAAGGGCGGCCAACTCACTACGTCCCTTTCCTCTGTTTACTTCCGCAAAATGTGTGTTTATCGCTGTGGTTACCAAGTACGCCCAGCGGTATGCTACGGCTCAAGCCTTTCTGGCGGCTGAGCAACTGAAGTCGCAGGCTTTATTCAACATAGCGTCGACGTTCAATATGGCTATCCTCAATTACTTTTCGCGGACTTCGCTCACCGCCTTCTCCCCAGTGTCATCTCTTACACTACTCGCTCCTGCTAGACACAACACAAACACGCAACGACCTTAATGAAGTATCAATTACACGCTAGTTGACACGGTGTCGATGTATATTTCCGCTGAGCACCGGGATTGGAGCGTGGTCCTGTCTATGGTGACATTATCCGTCTACGGCCTCGCTCAACAACACCGCTTGTTACTCATCACGTTTTTTTTTCGTTTTTGTCCGTAAGAGCATAGTGTATTTCCTCTGAATGTGCTTTCGGCTTTAGGCGTGACCTTGCACGACCGCTTATTCTGTTACGTTGACGGCGACCGCTGTCGTCAGGCTGGCGCCTCATTCTGAGCTTCGCAGTCACCAGAGAGCACAGAAAGCTGTCTTCACAAAAAAGCCACCGGGATTCGAGCCTATCTCCCAAATGCTCCATCTTGCATTTGGGAACTGGGCACGCTAACCATTACGCTACCACCTGCCTCCACCAATTTCTGTTTGTCTGCTTCCCACTTCACGTTTTTGCCGCAGACGCAGGCAGAACGGATGCAGAAACGAAAAAAAAAAGATTGCTTGAGCCGCCAGCTGGCACTTGATATTAACTTTGGCAGGTTATTCTCATTGGAGCGCATGTAGGCTTGCGGCTGCGTGCAGATTGTGGGTGGCCTTAGCTTTATTGTAAATTTGCTTTCACCGACTCTTTTCAGCTAGAACTGAAATGCCGGACAAACATTTGACCTACCGTTGAATATTTTTTTTCTTCTTTTCTTTGTTTCAATCAAAAACGCTCATTTACACAAATAATATTTTTTTAAGAAATGGCACAAGGATACTATATTTCGAGGTCATGTCGTTGTGTCAATACCGGCCGGCACCACGTTTCGACAAAAGGGCATCACAGTGCCGATGCACGCGGCAGGTTACTGAATGATGAAAACAGGAAACGACTGTTTTTCAGTTCTCGCAACATATTGTACACAGAACGCAAGGCACCCACCACCATTACATTTTATTTTTGAACATTGCGACACACAATGGCGGACTGATATACTTCCTAAAGGGGTTTCATTTTATTTTTTCATCGCAGAACCGCAAGCACAGGTTGCGTCGCACGTATACCGCAGCTGCGTACTGTGGCCGCGCTCCTTTTCCTTTAACAATGTGGCCCCCGGCAGCTTCACGCGCTCCCGTAGGTGGCGGATTGGACTGTCACTCCAGAAGTTTAAATACATAACCTCTTTGCATAGAAACGACGGCATGATTGTTAACATATTGTTGGCTTGGATATGTTTGGCACGAGGCCCAAGACCCTGTCTTCTAACGCGTTCTTATGTTTGCGTTCGCGTCTCTGTCTTGAAGGGACGCGCACCGTAACATGCTGCATTGGTGCTTACGTTAAGCGTATGTGAGGCGAAAAACGCGGTTCTAAAATGCCTGTTCACTAACTTGTGCAATAAACTCATCTATATAGTAATCGCGCAGCATAGTAGTAGTATAGTAAGAGTCACGAGTATGGCATCCGTAACCGCAAGCGTCACGTTATGGTCGTAACTTGTCGGGACAACGTAGTTGTAATCCACAGACCCTGCCACTAAGGAATACGTGGCTAGGCATGGCTGATGAATAAGTAATTGCGAAGATTGGTTTTCAGTAATGGTTTGTTGCCAAGAACGGCGGGAGCTTATATTGCCGCAAAGGACGGATGCTGGGCGGTGACTCCAATTATTTACTCGGCACATCACACATCTACACTGGAATTCCACTGCTTTCGCCAACTCTTGCTTATATTCTCTCGTCCCTAAGCTGCGACTTCGCCTGCCACCCGGGCCCCAGCTTTTCCTCTTTGTCCCCCGCTTCTTTCCCAATGTGCTGAGACGTGCTTCAACTGATGCTTGCTCTTCCCTTTTCCCAATAAATGTAGACATTCATTCATGCATTCCTAAGTTACTGCAAAAAATAGCGTGTCTTTATCTCCATAACCACCCTGCCTCTCACCTGGACTCTCCCATCGCAAAACAAAGTTGCTGTGTTGCAAATGGCTGGGCGTCACATATACAATATTCTAGGAATGGCCAGTAGCACGGCGGGCACTTTACAGTGGGTTTTTTTTGCAGCTTTTGTTATTCGCGAAAAACCCGCTCGTTCCATTGAAAACGCGCTAGCTTCGTGCCGGGGCCGCTTGGGGCGCTAGTTGGTACGTGTCCACTAAAGCTGGATATGCGTTCTACACCAGTTTTGAACGGTAATTTTCCACTGCCACTTATAGCACGTGCTCAAACAGGTGACCGTCTGAAGGAATACAGTACTTGCTTCTTTCCAACACTTATGCTGTTGCAGCTTTGACCAGCGCCATTTGAAAATTGCGCAGACTGCTTATTTTTGCCTTTAGGGCGTACGGTGTGGTAGGTTCGCTGCTATACACGCAATATTTCACATAGCCTCACAAGAAGTCCAGCGGTGTCTTGTCCGGTGCCCTTGTAGGCTAGCGTACAGGTCCGCGCCGGCCATTCCACTGACCAGGAAAATGCTTGTCGAGCCACGCTCGAGACTGACTACTACTATGCGCAGAACAGCATCGTGTTGAAACCAGATGTTCCGAAGGTGCGGAAGTGGAACGTCGTAACAGGCGTCGTTCACGGGGCCCTCGAGGATGTCGTTGACGTAGCGTTACGTTGTTAGTGTGTTGTCAAAAAAGATAAGCCCGATTATGTTGCCATCAAAAATACCGCACCACACATTAAACAACCACTGGTGTTGGTGTCGTGTTTGTGCGAGCCAGTGGGGCTTACTCTCTCTCCAGTAGGGCGCATTGTGAAGATTGCGCGTTTCTAGATAAATTAGCCTCATCCGCCCAAAACAAGTTAGTGAGAAATTGCGGTTATTCTTCACACTTCGTGAAAATTCAGTTGGCAAAGTCAAGTCTGTTTTCAAAATCTCTGCCTTCAAGTTTTTGATGATGTGTACATGGCACGGCAGGGAGATACCATCTCTCCAATGCTATTCACAGCGTGTTTACAGGAGGTATTCAGAGGCCTGGATTGGGAAGAATTGGGAATAAAAGTTAATGGAGAATACCTTAGTAACTTGCGATTCGCTGATGATATTGCCTTGCTTAGTAACTCAGGGGACCAATTGCAATGCATGCTCACTGACCTGGAGAGGCAAAGCAGAAGGGTGGGTCTAAAAATGAATCTGCAGAAAACTAAAGTAATGTTTAACAGTCTTGGAAGAGAACAGCAGTTTACGATAGGTAGCGAGGCACTAGAATTGTAAGGGAATACATCTACTTAGGGCAGGTAGTGACCGCAGAACCGGATCATGAGACTGAAATAATCAGAAGAATAAGAATGGGCTTTGGCGCGTTTGGCAGGCATTCTCAGATCATGAACAGCAGGTTGCCATTATCCCTCAAGAGGAAAGTGTATAACAGCTGTGTCTTACCAGTACTCACGTACGGGGCAGAAACCTGGAGGCTTACGAAAAGGGTTCTACTTAAATTGAGGACGACGCAATGGGCTATGGAAAGACAAATGATAGGCGTAACGTTAAGGGACAAAAAAAGAGCAGAGTGGGTCAGGGAACAAACGTGAGTTAATGACTTCTTAGTTAAAATCAAGAAAAAGAAATTGGCACGGGCAGGACATGTAATGAGGAGGGAAGATAACCGATGGTCATTAAGGGTTACGAACTGGATTCCAAGGGAAGGGAAGCGTAGTAGGCGACGGCAGAAAGTTAGGTGGGCGGATGAGATTAAGAAGTGTGCAGGGACACCATGGCCACAATTAGTACATAACCGGGGTAGTTGGAGAAGTATGGGAGAGGCCTTTACCCTGCAGTGGGCGTAACCACGCTGATAATGATGATGGTGATGATGATGATGATGACATGGCACGAGTTCATATGGCCTTTTTTTTTAATCCTCCACACATGATCTAGAGGTTCAGGCCTCTGCACTGGCGTCGGGCACACTACCGTGAGGGTTAGCAGCACAGAATGCCAAACCAGCCATTTCCGCGTCTTCAATTACCATCTCAGTCCTGTGTCGCTTTCTTGTGAATACCAGTTTCGCAAAGGACTTCGGACGTTCTGAGTATTGTTGACGGACTTTGGTGTCCTCCACAATGTCACATGCGGAACAGCTTGATTGCTTCCCCCTTGTATCCGTGCCCCACTGCGCCCAGGGCCAGGATCATTTTAGCCTTCTGGTCATTGGTGAAGGCCACGACTGTCTTCCTGAAGAGTAGGTCATTGGCGTGGTACCGTTGAGATATCCCGTTATTATCTACGCACTGACCCGTCAAGCAAAAATGATTTACGCAATCGACAACAGCATATGCAGGCCGAACAGATCCGCCAAAACGCATTAGATAGACATAGCCTGCGAAATGTATGTTTCTGTTGCTAAGGGGAACAAAAGGAACGTACGTTCCGGGAGCGCCTTTCTACAGAACAAGACGAGTGCACTAACTTACAGCCCCAAGCGACCGTCACGGTTTCCCGGCTTTGAAACCCACCCCTCCCCCACCGCCGCCCCCCTACGGCTCCGCTGCGCTTATCAATGCGTCAGCGGCGTGTTCTCATGATGCCGCGACCATCACACAGAATGAAGCCCTGTATCGAGTTGCCGCCGCAGTAAAGCCGTGTATCCGTGGCTATACGCTTGGTAACGCTCGAGTAGCGGCGTGCCATCACGTATCTATTTCCTACTTTGCATGTTTCGCGCGGTTTTCAAGGCCAACCAGCTAGGCAAAGCTGAACACAAAACAAATGCTTGACTCGGAGGTTATTTGAGGTGCCCTAAAGCTTTGTAATTGATATGTTTGCGATTCAAACAATAATTAAACATGCTTACTAATAAAAGCAATTAATTGGTTATTACTTCGAGACGAAAAAATTCTGGCTGTAAGTATGTACACACGACAGCGGCTACTACGCAGTCGGTACGGTTTCTCTAGGACTCTTGCAGTGGCGTAGCCAGAAATTTCGTTTGAGGGGGGGGGGGGGGGGGGGGCTCACGTTGGCCTCCTCCTTAAGGGGTAGCTTTAGCTGAGCTGCTCCTATCTAAATACATGTAGAACGAGAATTATTTTTTTCTCGGGAACCACTGCATCAAATTTGACGAGGTTTGTTGCATTTAAAAGAAAAACTTAAATTGTAGTGAGAGTTTGTTGGTTTCGAATTTTTTAGTAACGTTGTCAATTCTTTATTAAAAATTGGCCAGAATTGCACATTTCCAGAAAGCGAAACTATCAAGTTTAAAACTCTGGCTCAACAATAAAAAATGATATCACAATTCTGTGAAGTGCACCTAATAGTGCATCTACAGCGGACAAAATTGACGTGTTACAAATGAATCTAAAAAAACTTTATTACTATGGAAATACGGCTTTTGCAGAACCCTTGTACAAAAATTTGCTCGCTTTACCTGTTATAGCAGATGCCGTTTACATAACGGCGATGTCTGTTCTTCGTGCAAACCTGTGGCGACACACTCCGCGCATATTTCTGCGCACCCTCCGTCTTCTTATCATCTGGCCCAGCATAACACAGCTGCACGCTGGACTGCATGGTAGATAAAACATAGCGCCACCGCCACGTCACCCGAGGTATGCGTCACCGACGGTGGCTATAAAAGCAGGCTGCCTGGCTGAGAAAGACTCGCGCACATCACGTCCGCGTCACCAGATGTGGGATGTAGTGTCTGCCGAAGGACGAATCCCAACATAAAAACGTAACGCTTCTTTATTCGACTAACGATGGCAGAGGACGGGCATACCAACGCTACGTTCGTCCCAGTAGCGGATGGTAGAAGGCGGTCTTTCTCTGCCAGGCAGCCTGTTTTTATAGCCACCGCCGGTGACGCATACCTCGGGTGACGTGGCGGTTGCGCTATGTTTTATCGACCATGCAGTCCAGCGTGCAGCTGTGTTATGCTGGGCCAGATGATAAGAAGACGGAGGGTGCGCAGAAATATGCGCGGAGTGTGTCGCCACAAACCTATTAGTTTGTGAACATCATGCTTCTATTTCTTCTTTTTTTCGAACTTTCGAATTTAAAAAAAATATTTTAAACAAAATTCAGGCCCTAAATCGAAATTCCGCTTCCAACAGGCACTAGAATTCAACTTTCTCTCTCAAATGCAAGAAATTTTATTAAAAGCGATCCAGGGGTTATCTCAGAAAAGCGTTTCTGCGTTTCACGCGTATCTGAATAGATCGTGTCGAAGTTGGGCCCAAGCTAAAGCTTCCTCTTAAACAATTTGTCGAGGGATCAAATACATCAATAATAACTTCACTGCCATTGCCAAAGATGCTGCTAATGAATTCTTGAACGCTACGCACTGTCATAAGTAAAATATTTAGCTTTTTTTTATAGAAGAATATACTCTAATGTGCCGAAAATTGTGCCCAAACGAATATCAATGCTTCCATGTTTTTGTCTATTCAATAAGTAAACAAAATATTGCACCAACTTTAGAACTATATCAGTTCGAAACCAGCAAAGCATTGCATACCGCTGATATGAAGAATGTAAAGGTCATGAAATGAACAAGTTGAGGACAAATATGTTAATGAAGCTTTGTCATTCAAGAACCTTGTTTACATTCTTGCACACATGCAACGGCCAGTGAAAAATCTCAATGACGCTGTCATTTGCTCCAGTGTATCAGGCAGGAGCAGCTGTCACCGGTCCTGTATCAGGAGTAATTGGGCCGAAATTATAGTCGCAACAGAAAGCACGCATAAAAAGCAGGATTTCTGCAAAATATACGAGGGCGAGTCAAATGAAAGTGAGCCAGTGCAAATATATGACAAACGGGGTACTTTATTTAAAAGTAGTCTCCATGAGCATTTAGACATTTGTCCCATTAACTAAGAAGTCGCGTGATTCTGGTCTCATAAAATTCCTTGGGTTGCTGCTTCAAAAAGTCTGCAACTGACTCTTTCACGTCACCGTCCGACAAGAATCTGGTTGCCTCGTGCTGTTTTTTTCAGTTGCCCCAAAATGTGGAAGTCGCAAGGCGACAGATCTGAGCTGTATGGCGGATATTGCAGCGTCTCCCACTTTAACTTCGCCAGATTTATATTAACCACATCAGCGACGTGGGGGGGGCATTGTCGTGGAACAAGATGACCCCATTCGTCAAATTTTCACGTCGTTTGTTCTTGATTGCGACACGTAGCCGGTCCCGCATTTCACAATATCGGAAAAATTGACAGTATCTCAAGATTTGTCAAATTTTCCAGCGAAAATGATGGCCTTTGCTTTCTTGGGGGTGGTCAATGCAAATGTTTCCACTGTAAGCTTTGCCGTCGTGTTTCAGGCTCGTAGTAGTGGCACTTGTGGCACCATGGTTCGTCCCAGATAACAATTGTAGACAAGAAGGCGTCACCCTCATTGTGACACCGGATCAGATGTGTAAAAGCAGCGCCGAAGTTCTCCATCTTCTGGCGGTGGTTCACAATCTTGGGCATCCATTGCGCGCACAAGAGCCGATAACCGAGATGTTCATGAATTATGGCGTGAACGTAACCCTGACTAATGTTCATACGGTCGGCCGGTTCATCGATGCTTATCCTCCGTTCCTGTCTCATCAGCTATCAACCTTTGCAATCTTGTTGGGGGTGATTGCATGGTGGCTTTGGCCCGGTCTTGGATCGTCTTTGCAACTTTCACGCCCTTCTTTCAACAGTTTGCTCCAACGTTTCACAGTGGCCAATGAAATGCAATGTTCAACGTACACGGCAGCCATACGACGACTAATTTTTTGGAGAGAAACACCTTCAGCTGTCAGAAAACTCACGACACTACGCTGTTCAACTTCTGGAGCGTTCATTACGTCACGCAATCATGTTCAACCCAGTGTATGAGAACACTAATGAACATTCATCCTGATACCTACTTGTCACTTTTGTAAATGACAGGTGCCTGTGTGCTACGCGCATGCCTCGCACATATTTAACCGAACCGTTTTTGCGTGGGGTGGGTAGACACACTTTCATTTGACTCGCCTTCGTAAATTATAAATGCGAAGATACGATGGAATATACAAATGCGAAGATACAGATTGATAAAGGGCAAGAAAATGTCACTGGAAACAAAGTTTGCTGCACGTACACACAATACCTCGCAACAAGATATTTAAATATACGTATAAGTCTCCAATACATCGACGTTTATAAGAAACGTCGCGGTATATAATGCATCAAATAAGGCAAATAAGCAGGTTGCGCAATCACAGATTCACGGAATCCTGGATCCCGCCCCCATTCCATCCACTCCCCCCGATGTATCGCGCGCGATGGAAGGTGGCGCGCTTCCTCCCCGCTTTTCTCCTTTGCGCGCACAAGACTGAGCCACCATCGTCGGCCCACCCATGCCACCACCCCCTACGCTTTCCCTCGCACATAGAGTATGCGGCGCGCGGTCCCGATGTTGTCGCCTTTGGACTTTATACGGAACGTGAAGGTGACGGCGACGGCCGGAATGCGCCCATAGAGACCGTACAATTGAATAATATAATAATAGTATCCGGCGAGTGAAGCGTCCCGTGGCCCATTGCTTTCCTTTCCGCAATAGAAGTAACGAAATCGAACTGTCACCATACGACAATTCGCTGCGCCGCAACAATGTCTTTTTTTTTCTTGTCCTTCTGTGGGGCGGGGCACCGAAACGAAAAAAAAAAACGCGAAGTATCTCCACAATCGAATGCCTACTTTGGGCCCCTAATGTGGCTACCGAAGGAATATCGAGGAAAACATGAGACGTTTGGTCCACCGAGAATATTGCGGATACTGCTCGGTGTCCTACACCGGCTAGACAAGACTTTCAGGAGATGTTGCTCTCAAGCGAACGCGGTGCATTCCGTTGAGTCCGCCCAGTGATGGAAGCGAATGATCATTGTTCCGTTTTCTCTTCTGCTAGCCAGAAAGCGTACAAAACCCTGCTAAGCAAAAATCCACTCGGGCAGAGAAAACCGAACGCTCACCGAACTGCGCCGCGCGGTGGTCGGGGCAACATGAGAAAGACGCATGCGCTCTGGCTGGCGCTGACAGCCCGCATGTAGGGCAGCGAGAACGAAAAAATTGAAGAGGCTCAATGTGTCCTCGTGAATAAAAGTCAAAGCAGAAAAAATAAATAAAGACGCAGCTAAATTTGCTGTCTTTAGTGTCTTGACATAAATGCTTTGGAGTAGGTGAAAAAAGAATTGATATCTTTTGTGTGAGATGCCGGCACAAATGAACCACCTCAACGCTTCGTTTCCTCGGACCTCGCTGCGTGCTTTGCCAACTTGTCTGATAGTGTGTTGATTTGGCTTGCCTTGTTGTATGTTCCGATGTATGACCTTAAAAAAGTCAATACACCTTAGGCGTCAAATGTTTATAACAGCACTAAATCAATAAAGTTCCGCAATTGAAAATCGAAAGCACAACTTTGGAAATGCCAATCCACGTTTAAAATCAAAAGTTTACGAGAACTTTATACCCATAAATATGCGGAATTGACGTCCATGCGCTCCGTAGATTCCACGGCCTCCGCGAGACGCTACGGCGAGCCCGTTCGCCATCAAAACGCCCTTGAAATTTTGTGCTCGATGGGGCTGCTTGTGTTTTGTAACTCCTGGTGCATGGACGTTGTCGGAAAATCACGCCCGAGTTCGCAATGTTCGCGGTGAAATGTTGATTCGAGCGTGAAAAATACATGCCAGACAAAATGCAGAATGATTTCCGGCGCCCGGGGTTGCTTTGGTCGGCGGTGCATGGACAGCATGACAAAATTTAGGGCGGGGGGGGGGGGGGGGCTGAAGCCCCCCCCCCCCGTATCTTGGTAGAAGTAAACTAGGACACCCGATGTAAGCTTACTCTCTATGGACATGTTTGACGTCGCAATATAACGTCTTATTACCGAAAACTGCTGTGCGCTCACTTTGTCGGTCAAAAAGCGGATCATGAAGCGCGACAGCGAAAAAGTGAGCTGGAACTGCAAGGCCAAACCTCGGAAGTTAGGCGAAAGATTATTCGTTTAACCGAGCAAGCTTTTGTCGCTGGGCGTTGTTAGACTTTAGGAGTTCTGCTTTACAAGCCAAATGTTCCTAACAGTCCACCACTGCAACTCTAATAAATTTACTGAATACTCAAAATCCACTAACTCGACGCACGATATGACAGGCAGTCAGTACGGCGGCGCCGGGTACTTTTATGGGGCATTCAAAGAATGAATTACATACGCTACAGGCATATCATAAAAAGACAACAAACATTGACACCATGGCTTCTTATGATATGAATAATCAACCTCGGGCGCCTCGGTCAACCCCCTTTCTTCTCGTTTATCCGCTACAGCTGAGGCTTCAAAGGTGCGATGGAAAGCTCCCTGCTTTTCGTTCGGGTTATCGACATGTATTGAGACGACGCAAAACAACAAAAAGCTACTGTGTGACACAGCTTTTTGTATTCCATGCACTCTCTTTCAGGCGCTAACCGCTTTTCTCAACACGTCAAAGAAATGCTTGGCCACCTTCCGGGTCTCTACTGGCGCATGTGCTGGAGCTATATAAGTCCGTTGTTCCTCTTTGTGAGTACATCACTAATTCATTATGAGTTGACAGCCTGACTGAGCCATTCCTCTTGCTCATTGTAGACGATGTTCCTATTTGCTGTTCTTCGCTACAAACCCCTCGAGTGGGAGGACTACAAGTTTCCAGGCTGGTCCATTTCCGTCGGCTGGCTGCTGACTGCTTCGTCTATGTGTTTTGTTCCCGGCTACATAGTGATCGCTTTCCTGAGAACCAAAGGAACCTTAAAGGAGGTAAGAACTCCGCGTTATAGTTAACGAATACAAAAAGTCTGCAGTATGTTACCGGAGATCATAGCTGTTCTAATGAGAAGATACACTATTGTGCTAACAATGTCGTGTAAGTTCCCAAAAGACGTCATTTCTCAATCACCAAATCCAGAAAGTACGTGCCACCCGAAGTAAATGAGTAGTAATAAAGTAGAGGCGAACTTTGTAAGCAAAATTTCTTAATTACAGCAGGCATTGGCGATCAAAAGCTTTTTCGCCGAAACGTTTAAGTTTTCACTAACAAGAATACGACGTGGCATATGAAGAGAGCAATATTGTGTAAAGTGTACTACGTTGTGAACGGCTAAGCACATATTTAACTTGCGCCGCCGGCGAAAAAAGAAAACAAATTTCTTGAAGAATCGCCCGATCGAGTCGTTTCTTCTATAATTTTATACATACCGCTTTAAAAATGGAGTAAATTATAAGAAATTGTAGAATCCCATGAAAAGTCCGCAACATATGTAATGACACAAGTGTCCGTGGTAAGAAGTAGTGTCCGGGAAGCTGCACAAAGTCTTGAATGGTATGTTCATTTATGAGTCGCAGTTATCGAAGATATCTTGAAATCGTATTGAATTTTTAAGGGACAATAGCCCAAGTAGCTAAAGGACTTTTAACATCCACGCCATTATTTCAACGCCTCAGGGCATCTTCACAAATAGCGTAAGGAATGCATTTGTCAGCAGAGCGACAAGCTGTCGCTTCCGACCAGGAACTAAATTTATGTTGAAAGATATCTGGAGGGCTCGTTCTGCTAGTTTATACCGCAGCTCTTAGGCGCCCGTTCCTGCGGCGAACGTTGGCGTTGTCCCTCTTAACGGAGTGAACGAACGCAGCGAAGGATTAACGCGAAGACAGAGCCCAGCAGGGCATAAAGACGAGAGTGCAGAGAGGATAATGAAGGAGGAGGTTGCAGCGTAACCATGAGGCGCAAAGCGGATGAAAAGGGTCTGCCGAAAGCGTGAGAAGAAAAGCGTAGTGCCACTTAAAGTGGGCCTCGCGACAACCATGACTACAAGATGGTGCCAGAGTAGTGCGCTTCGTCTGTATGGAAACAAACGGCTGCATGAGCGGAGGTCTGTGTGCGGTGGGTGCTGTGGATCGCGCCCACGCGTCAGCCACGCGCCACCGCTAGCGATGTCTCGATTAGCCAAGCAGTCGCACCACACATCGCTCAGTTAACAACGTGCCGCGCCAGGTAGATTGTCCACGCCAGCCAATATATTGGTAAATTAAAACACGTATACAGCTGCGCTCAAACTTCGCATTAGGGAGTATGGTGTTCATAGGTGAATTTTTACTCAATCTATATTTTGTCGAGTGGCAATGTGTTAGGCCAGTGTTATGGAGTGCCCATCAAGTAGACGGATGCGCCTGAGCTGAGAAATGTTTCATTGCGATAGCAATTATAAGTACACTCGAGACGGATTCTGCCGTCGTCGTCGGTGCCGCTGTGATGTTCCGTGTAAAGTCCAAGGCCGATAACATCGTCGCCGCGTGCCTGTGCTGTATGTGCGAGGTAAAGCGGGCGGGATTAGGCTACGGTAGTGGCTCAATAGAGCCACCACCAATGGCTATAGGGTGAAAAGCGGGTATGAAGCGCGCAGTCTGCCATGGCGTGCAAGAGACCGGAGGAAGTGAAGGGAGGGGCGGGGGGGGGGGGGGCGTTCTTCTGCGGTGGCCGCTGGACCATGCCCTATCTTGAAAGCGACCTGCGATGAGTGCAGAACCTAGGTGCACTGAGGATTCATAGCTTCATGTGCACTCTGTCTTCGCTGTTTAGTTCGCGGTGAATCGAGACGCAGCACGAAGACCAGTACGCTCGCTATTGCTGCCGAGTTTCTCCATCCAGCCTTTTCACAGCGAGTGAGCAAGGTCATCAATTAATATGCGTTCATTCTTGCTTGTATGCACGTGGCAGCAGGCTTGTTATTTAGTTAGCAAGTAAATGTTCACAACTCTACATGGCCGATAAAACTGTTATGCTTTGTATAGATCTGTACTAATTTGCTATCGCTATCGATGATTCGCATTTCGGCCGAAACTGTGATTTTTTTTTTGCTACTTAAATATCGCATTTTATGTGCCAAAACCACGATCTGAATATCAGGCACGCCGCAGTGGGCGCCTCCGGAAACTTGGACCACCTGGGGTTTTGTAACATGCATCGAAATACGGCCACCGTTGCCGGCATTCGGTCCCGCGACCTCGTGCTTAGCAGCCCAACATCATAGCCACTAATTAACCACTACGGGCTATTTTTCCGGTGCTACTGAGAACAGAGCCGTCTGTACGTACTTAAATTAACTGGTTAACTGTTCTTATAAAGGGAAAATGCGAGATTGTAACTGACGTTCTTGAAATCAGACAGTTTCTATATATGCAGAATGTTGTTCTTGTGAAGAATGAAGACGGTAAAAGTAAGATTACCGACACGCTGAAAGCGTTTAAGGAGCTTTCCCAGGGGCCGAAATCACGCTGGAATTCGCAAAACACAACATGTTGGAGTAGCTTGATTTGAGGCTCGAATTTTGTAGTGTGCATGTTTGGAAACCGTATTTTCCAATCTCAGTGAATCTGACGCACCGCCATTTCCCATAAATCTATTTCTGCACTTCATATCCCACCATTATGTACCGGTTAAGATTGGCATAGCTAATTTGGGCTTGTGCTCTGCCCTGTTACTGCATGACACTGCAACGCATTTCAAAGCCCAACCTTGGTGCCACTGATCAGCAATAATTTAAAGCACAATCTGCACTTCCCACTGACATTAGGTCAATCCCAAGAGCAAGAAGAAAGTATCGACGCCAACACAAATTATCCAGTGCCTATACACTCTTTAATATTACAAGACTACTGTTTGATATCTCTCGTATTGTTGCTAAAATATTCCTGAAAGTTGTATTTCAGAATGACATTGTATTTGTGTAGGCTTGTGATTAATGTTTATTTCCTTGATTTGCGTTACTAGCGCTTATATTCATGGTTTGTAAACTCGTGTCATGTAATGTGGTTCATCAATTTCATTTTTTTCACTTTTTCATCCCCTCCTTACCCCATGTTTCTACTATGTCATTTATGGATTCTGTAAGTGTTTCCAATTTCTTACCCTGAGCTTCACACTATCCAACTAATTTCGCAGCAAGGAACATCGTCAGGCTTTGCCGTTCGTTCTTGCTTGATTTTCTGATCTGAGAAATAACTTTTACTGAAATCGGATCATTTTTAAAGAGCGCTTTCACTGATACAATACAAGCCACTGCTGCGTCACAAATGGAAAAGCTTAAAGCTGCCGCACATGCAAATTCGGATACATCCGTGACTTGTGATGAAATTCTGAGAAGCCTGGAACACTACCTAGAAGAGATCGGGACAAGGAAGCGCGAAGAGAATAGAAAGAAAGTGGCAGCGATTCCGTACGCTCATGCGCTGTCTCATTCTTTGAAGACGGTTGCCAGCAATTAAAACAATAATTTTCTTGTTTATTTTTAGTAATGTGCATATACTGCAGCTCTAATTTAGTGCTATAGGAGGAATGGTATAAGTTACATAATACCAATACAAGACAAGCAACTAAAAGTAAATAATTAAACGAACTGTCATTCAAAAGCAAACGCATACAGAAGAGAAAGCATAATACAGATTAAGCAATTTACAGGTTAGGAAGGTGTTCGCCAGTGGCAACTGAAAACTCCCTTAGTGATGAGGAACGACTGTTACCGGGCGAAAATTCGAAAACCATCTTATGCGTAGAAAAAAAAATTTGTGATTGTGCTGGCATGCGCAAAGAACTGTATATTGTTTAAAGTGTGGTAGCTACGGGTACAAGTTTCTTTTATATGTGGAATGTGTTTGTAGTCACAAAGTCCAAAGGCAGAGTTATTAATTGCACATAAACATTTCTGAGCTTTCATATTACAGCGCAAACTCAGGGGTTTCATGTTCAATTATTGCAGAGCATGTATTGCTGAGAAGGTACGGCTGTAATTTGGCAATTGCAGCAACTGTAATTTATTTGAACGCCTTTGAATGAGCTTATTTTGCAATGTTTGTAGGGCTACCAAATAATGTCTCGTATTGAAGTAAGGCGAGAATCATCACTTTATATATAATCAGTTTAGTGTCACACGTCAGTGTGGCGCTAATAACCAGCTATTCAGGGCTTTTCCGTTTACGTATTTGGTGTGGTTAGACTACGAAAGATTTCTGTCGGAATACCACCCTTGTATTTCCATCCGAATAATCTTATATTCCAACGCCATTCAAATTATAACAAAACAATATGATATCTGTCGTTTTTAAATACCATCACGACTTTTTTACTGTAGTTGATCTTTATTTGCCATATTTTGCACCGACCTCAAAAATAAATGAAGAATTGCACAAGGGGGCAGTGGTCATGAATTAAATTATTGGTTTTATAGAGTAGACAATCACCTGCACAAAGCGTAATCTTAAATTATTTTTTAGGCTCTTGATATGCGTGAAGCGAGCATGCGGTTGCGGGCGTAGGCAAGCATGGTTGCCCGAACACTGCATTTAATCTTCCTCTCCTTTTAAACAAATTGCCGTCTGTACTACCTCACGTATCCCCCCTAGAGCGTGCGTGCAACAAACAACATTGTGGACTGCTTGAAGCAAAGGCTCATAAAATAAAGAAGTAGAAAATGCACAGCCAGTCGAATGCTCCAAAATGGTTCTGTAATTAACTTAGGACACGCAGTCCGGTGATGCCCAGCCCATCAAAAGTTGACAAGACTGCACGTTGGGCTCTGGACGACATGCACCGCTACTCATGATGACGACAGTGCACGTTTATTTCTTGGCACACCTGAGTGAAGCACCTCGAAGTAGCAGTTGTTTAACTTAGTGCGGACGGAAGGATGTACGCTGCAGGTTTTCTTTGGATACTGTGCTCACGTGCGATGTACGGTTGGCGAAGGAATCGTCTCTTATCTGATGTTTGTAGATGCGCGTTTCCTGTAATGACTGCGCCTTCGTAGAGGTTTTAGAGGCCTGAAAATGGTACCATTCTGTTGCACTGTCGCATGTGGTGTCGTCGCAGTTGTCCCCGCATAGGCGCGGTCTTGACTAGTTGTGTCAAGACTGTCTTCTTTTGGGACACGATGAACTTGGGTCTGCCTTCTTTTTCGTTGACTTCTGCGTTGGCGTATTTCTATTTATGTTCATGCATTGGTGTTTCTGGCGACCCTCTTTGTCGTCGTCTGTGTCGAATTCGTCCTGGCCGTC
This sequence comes from Dermacentor andersoni, assembly GCF_023375885.2. Taxonomy (NCBI): domain Eukaryota; kingdom Metazoa; phylum Arthropoda; class Arachnida; order Ixodida; family Ixodidae; genus Dermacentor; species Dermacentor andersoni. The sequence continues at coordinate 226,203,863 of NC_092816.1, forward strand.
AATAATACGAAGAAAAAACATCGGGAAGAAAGGCAAGCACACGCGACATGTACTGTCTCGCCTGGTTGCTTTTCGTCCGCGTGTTTTTCGCACTGTTGACTGTCAGTATGAATTTACAACTAGCCTAAGCAGCCACCTTGCAAAATCGTCGTCACGGTCGCAGAAGTTGTTGATAGAGTTGATATTGACCTTTCTGAAGTTGTGGCTGGAGTTACCTAGCTAGTTTTTCGACCACATTTGGCCTTTAATTTGTTTTGCAAATTGACTTGTTAATATGTGCGCAAGTTGTACACTGCTCGCTTTTGGGAGGCTTGTATCGTGGCAAAATCGCTGTGCCAGCATTCGCAGAAGACCCTTGAGAGGCTGCTGCGACAACATGGTGAATGGGTGTCACTCTCATTTTATAGGGCGTGACGCGTAGGGCTTACGACGCTTGTGCAGTGGGAGCTGTTCGTTTAAGTGTTGCACGCTGAAGAATGTGTTTTGCTAAGGGCTTTGGTTGCCCATTGTACATTGCTCACCCGTTGCTTCCTTGCGAAACGAGTGAATGCCGTTCATGGTTTCCTTCTGCCCTATTGCCAGATAGCGAGTCGGCTTCGTTTCATCAGAATAAATAGTAGCGCTTGAGATGCCAGTTTGTATGACAGCCGTAAAACTGTCACGTGACGCAAAGGCAGGTGAATCATTACGCGTGCAGAACGGTGTGACTGCGTCACACAGTTCAGTTACATGTTTCTTGAGGCGTATTCAAAGCGTAAATGATGAAGATGGCTCCGTGGTAGTCACCATCATCTAGGCATTCTTTCGCGTGTTATCTTCTCGGGAGAATTACGACATGGGTGACTCATCGACGATCTCCTCAAACTAGGCCTTGTTTGCCTCTGATCATGATCGTTAGGTGGAGACTGCGTGTGACCATGGTGACCAAATTGAAATCTGTAGCTGCTACATAATGGAGGTGTCTGTAACGTATACATTAATTTGACTCATCATTTCCGCTTGCTTTGATTTTCATGCACGATTGGTTAATTTCAAAGATGTGCGTGATGCAAAAGCGAAATCCTCCGCTGGTTACGTATTCATTCAACTTGGCGACCATATCCCGTTCCGACCATGATGCAGCGGATGCGTGAAGCTCGAAGACTCAGAACCAGTCTTCCACAAGGCCATCGTTTGCTGATCCTGTCTACTTTGGTATGTCCGAGGCGTTCCATGATATTGAGACGTGTGCTTGTTTATCTTTTTCGGATGACCGCTTTTCATTGTCTAACAAATGTTATCGCTCAGCGCGGGATGCGTCGCATATATCGGAAGTTTACCTAATGTTATCGATGTTTCTACCTGTCACATGTTGTCACCGAAGCTTGTGTAATCTGATTGCATGTGCTACGCGAATTGCATAGAATCTTCTGGAAGACACGCGCGCACCAGCGATTACTCTGGAACTTTCGATGACTTAGCTGTAAAAGCCGACGGGCTTGACTAGCAGATTATATTTTCGACGATGGCCGACTGTGTTCGCCGCTATCGTTGTGTTTCAAGTGTAGCCGACTTTTGAGGGCACAGATTCACCCAATTAAACATTAGTTCCGTCAATCACAGTTTTGCTGCCTTCTTCACCGTCACTAGTACGTGACAGTGTGGTCAAGACACTGATCAGAGTAGGTGGTGGATCTCTGCACTTAGGAATCACAGCGCGCTGTTGAATATTGAATACTTGCATTATGGTGTAAGGCTGACAAGCTCTGCCAGATCTTTATCCTGCCGACTTGTGTGACGCGACAAGGAGGTTGCGGACGTAAAGAAACCTGGTTTCCCGAACACTGCTTTAAATCTTCGTCTTCCTCTCCTTTCAACCCAGACCATCTGTACTACGTTATACACAGGGTGCTTCAGCTAACTTTAGTCAAAGTTTTAAAATATGACGATGCACTCCAAAATGGCGCAACCACATGTATGTTGCTGATATTAATATCTATTCTGTCATGCGTTTTTTGTATTTTGTTTAATTAGATAATTAGTCAAGATTGATTAACTAACTTCTAAAGCACCGAAGTTAGGCAAAAAAAATCCGATTAGAAAGTTGTAGAGCGTTTTGCAAAACGTCCGATTAGACAATTTCCAACTTTATATCTTTCAAGCATTAGTGCTTTTCAGCTTGCTGCGGATGCCCGTGAAATAAAAAAAAAAAAAACACGTGACATAGCCGCTTGCGCACCTTGATTGCAGCGCTCCCGAACTGTCCGTGTACAAACGAACACAGTATCTAGCTGGGCGTGCGGCGGCTTAAAACGTGACAGGGTAGTGACGAAGGCGTTGGCTGTGCGATTCACGCCAGTGATGTTCTTCCCTCCTGGTGGTTCATGACAGCGAATTGAGACGCAGCGGCAGCACACCCGACTAAATGCTATGTTCGCTTGTGCGAGGAACACTTTGGAGCAGTGCAATCACGACGCGCAAGCGGGCATGTCAAGTGCTGTTTTTTTTTCCCGGCCATCCGTACTAGGCTGAAAAACGCTAATACTTAGTAGACAGACAGACAGAAACTGTTGATTGAAAGTTTTCTAAACCGCTCTGCCACTTTCTAACGGGAATTTTTTCTGGCTCCAGGCAACTGACTCGAATCTAGAAATATCCAAGAGACCATCTATGCAGATGACGTGAACATGTGGGTGGCAAAAGAGGAGGACAACCTGCTTATACTAGCCCAAGCCTTCGTAACCAATCACTTCGTGTACATAGCGGCCATGCACACTTTGTCCAAAGTGGAGAGAGACAAGCTTGAAACGCTCCTGCGTAAGGGCGCCAAGATAGCCATGAGTCTACCCATGCACATGAGCATGGAGGCACTGGACGCATTAGGTATGTACAACACGCTGAGCGAGATGAGGAGGCACAGAAACAGGCACAGATCACCAGGCTGTCCGGCACACCTGCGGGCAGATGGATCCTACGAGAAATCGGCGTCGCGCTTCGGGAGGTCGAGTGTAAAAGCCACGGGCTAACGCCCGAGAGCGCTGTACCGGTGGTGTAGAGGTAGAGTATCCGCCTCGTGTGCAAGATGACTATGGTTCGAATCCCGTGCCGCGCAATTTTCTACCGGATAACAAAAACGAAAATCCGGTTATTGATAAAATTGCATAACAGGCCTGGAGTGCGGCCTGATCCCGGTGAGCAGAACCAGTAACTCACTCCCTCACCAGAGCAGGATTGGCCATCCTGGCGCAGTATTTTCCACAACCTCCTATATGAATACAGCCATCAAACCCTGGCCCTAAGTCCCCAGCTGCTGCGAAGCAACTCACCACGGCGGCGGTCAGACCTGTGACGCAGCAGAGGGTGCTAAGAATACCTAGCACCGAACAGGCCGCCATTGGAATCTGAATCTGGCAACGTTTAACACTAGAACTTTATCTAGTGAGGCGAGTCTAGCAGTGCTATTGGAGGAATTAGAGGGCAGTAAATGGGATATAATAGGGCTCAGTGAAGTTACGTGGACAAAAAAAAAACATATGCAGTGCTAAAAAGTGGGCACGACCTGTGCTACCGGAGCTTAGCGGAGAGACGAGAACTAGGAATGGGATTCCTGATTAATGACGATATAGCTGGTAACGTACAGGAATTCTGTACCATTAACGAGAGGGTGGCGGGTCTTGTGTTGCAACTTAATCAGAGGTACAAATTGAAGGTCGTACAGGCCTACGCGCCTACATCAAGTCATGATGACCAGGAAGTCGAATGCTTCTATGAAGACGTGGAATCGGCGATGGGTAAAGTCAGAACAAAATACCCTATACTGATGGGCGGCTTCAATGCCAGGGTAGACAAGAAGCAGGCTGGAGACAAGCCAGTGGGCGAATATGGCATAGGCTGTAGCAATAGCAGGGGAGAGTTAGTGGTAGATTTTGCAGAACAGAATAATATGCGGATAATTAATACTTTTTTCCGCAAGCGGGTTAGCCGAAAGTGGACGTGGAGGAGCCCAAATGGTGAGAGTAGAAATGAAATCGACATCATACTCTGAGCTAACCCTGGTCATCATACAAGATGTAGACGTGCTCGGCAAGGTGCGCTGCAGTGACCATAGGATGGCAAGAACTCGAATTAGCCTAGACTTGAGGAGGGAATGGAAGAAACTGGTACATAAGAAGCCAATCAATGAGTTAGCGGTAAGAGGGAAACTAGAGAAATTCCGGATCAAGCTACAGAACAGGTGTTGCAGAAACGAGACGAGACAGCTGCGTTCGATGCGAACGAAATCAAGATTCTTCTTTTTCTTTATTGCTTCTTGTAGCGCGCGCGCCTTTGGAGCTCGCCGTCTTCTTCTTTCTCGTCTTGTTCGCTTCCATGAGTTTCAACAGCTTCCGGCCGCGAAAAGTTGGCTTCTCATCATTGGAAACAGCCTTCAAGTGCGTAAAGATGTTGTTCAGGTCTCCGAACGAGTCTTCCTTTAGTTTTTAAGAGACAGGAGCGCGGCTTCACATCGACTCCAGAATATGCTTCAATGACCTTAGCCAGGTTCCAGAAGGATCTAGGAGTGCGTGCGCCGATCAAAACGATATCTCCTTGGTTCACTGCCATTTGTTGCCTTCTTGAACGTCCTTGCGTTGTCACTGTAAAGGGTGCAACATAGCCCTCATCTCGCTGTAAATCTTCGGAAAGCATGTAAGAATGCTTCTCTTGTCGTGTTGTCCCCAACTTCTAGATGCACAGCTCGTGTAGTAGCACATACAAATATTGCAACATACTGTGTTGTAGTGCTTTTTATCGTGTCTTCTACAAGTAACGGACCAGCTAAATCCACACCGATTACTTTAAATGGTTGTTGCTCGTTGACTCTGTCAGCAGGAAGTGGGGCTGTTTCTTGGTGCAGCGGTCTGGCGTCAAATTGTTGGCACTTTCGACATCCCTGAATTATCTTCATCAGTAGCTGTCTTCCTTGTAGAATCCAGTACTTAGATAATGTGACGCTTGTTCCTCCATGCAGTGTGAGTTGATGAATATTGTGTACCAGCAGATCTCGTTGCAGACTCTTTCTCAGCACCTCAATGTTTTCCCCGTGCTCTGACTTGAGTGTCTCGATCTCGGCAGCATGATTGGCCTCCAGACTTCGCTTGATGTTTTCCAGCTTCTGGTCATACTTCAGCCTTTGCGAAATAAGCGTGTCAGCGTACTGCTCCACTTCGTGCTTCAGTAGAAGTAGCTCTTCGTCTTTCAACTTCCCTTCTTCCTGGTACTGCTCCTGGTTTGCAAGCAGTTCCTCTAGATATCTCCTGTGGTCGACCTTGGTCCCTCGCAGCTCTTCCTCAAGATTCTGCAGTGTAGACTCGTACTCGGCGCGAACAGTCTCCACTTCATCTTCCAGCCTAGACTTCTCTTCAGAGAGCATATACACATATTTGGCGCGTGACGCTTCCGCCTCTCGTCGCAACGTCGCATTCTCTTCTGCAAGTAGTCTAACTGCAGTGCTTTGCTCAACCGTCGAGTCCAAGCTGGCCCTTTTGATTCTCTCTGCAAGCTCTACGATTTCGTCCCTTTCTTTCATGAGGGAATCAAGTGCACTGCGGAGTGACTCTGTCTTTTTTGCTCTACCTCGAGGGCAGAGGACAGTTTTTGGACCACTTCACCGTGTTTGTTGATAATCTCTGCCATTTCGGCAGAAGCCTTCCCCTGCTGTTCGTTGGCACAACGGCTAAGAGCCTGTTTCTTTTCCCAGAGGCTGCAACGAAGGACTTCCAGCTCTTCCGTCATGCGTCTCCGCTCGTCAGCTAGCCTTGCCTCCGCAGTTTTTTTCCAGCTGCGCCATTTCTTCCCGATGCTTGCTCAGCAGCTCCTTGGTACGTACCACGTGCTCAGATAGGAGTGCCCTTTTCTCCCGAGAATGCTGCTCCTCGAGGCTTGCCTTGACGTCCAGCAGAACACGACAACAACATGACTGTCTTCTACCTTCTGCTAATTCAACTGCAGTCTGCGGAAAAACACTTGATGTGAGGTTCATAAACTGGCAAGTAGATGTGTTCTCTTCCTGATTTTCAATTTCACCCGGAGTAGATGCTGCACACTGTGCAGTCATATCTTTGCTTCGGCGCATAGACGTCGCATGTCATTTTCGACATATCTTGCACCTAATGTTTTCCTTACATATTTTAGCAGTATGGCGAAGCCTGGTACAGCGGAAACATCTGTTTGCCTCTTTGAGCTTCACTTTATCTTCATAAGGCATCGTTCTCCTACAATCATCAGTATAATGAGTAGTATTCTCGTAAAATATGCAAAACTTTGCAGCTGTACTATGAAAATTAACAGTTCTTGTCTGCTGCTTACTCTCCGTCCTGTTTCCGTAGCTTTCTTTCCTTTCTGTTGACAATTCCTCTCTGCACTCTACCTGATCTTCTATGTATTTCATCAAGCGCCTAAGGATATCTTCTTGACGTAAAGCCACATTCTCATCTTGCGGTCACTTCTCTTTGTTTGAACTGGAATCCAATGTACAGTTCCACTGGCAAAGCTCTTTTCAGGATCGGAAGCAACATCGATGCATAGGACTCGCTTTTCAATCCTAAGGATTCTAATCCATGTATGTGCACCTGCACCTTTTGTGACAGCTTTCTTAAACCGTCATGGGCATTGCAGCTTGCCACTGTATTCAAGTTAGTTAATTCCTTCATATGCATTTCTACCAGCACGTCATCTTTTCCGTACTTCTGCTTGAGTACATCAATGGCATTACCATAGTTACTGTCGGAAAACTGTAGTCCCTCCACGGCAGCTGTCGCTTTTCCGGTTAGTGAGGACAGAAGGTACGTAAATTTCTGATTTTCGTTTAAGTCGGTTCTTTCATGTACAGTTGTTTCAAATTGCCTCCAAAATCTCTGCCATTCCATTTTATCGCCGTCAAACTTCATTATTTCTAGCCTTGGCAGCTTCACGGTTGTCGCTTGCTGCGATTGTCTAGCATCGCCATTAAAGTTGGATAGCTCCCTCGCTGTTTCCCGCAATTCTTGTCGAGAAAGGTACGCGTTGATGCTGTGCAGAGCACTTATTATCTTTAACTCGTACTCAGTGGTCTTCGCGAACTCCGAGTCGGCTGTTTCGGGTGTTATGAACTGCTCCATCTGCTCGTCTGCTTTCTTTAGCGAGTCTGCAATACCTTTGATCTTGCTGGCTATCAGCGACATCGCTGTAGGATCCTGATTTTCCTCCAGTTTCTTTTTGCATCGCTCACTAAGTTAGTTATTTGCGTCCTCAGCGTTTTTCGCTTTTTCATAATCACTTCTCTGTTCATCTTGACTAATTGAGGAAACTGCTGGTCGCTTACAGATTCTAGCGGCGAAACGTCATCGGAATCTTGGTCGCCCTCTGTGTCTGTGCCGCTCCTTGCTGTCGATGTCTCGCCTCGCTGCCATTGGTTCGCCTGCGGGCCCCCTCTTCGTCCGTCTTCTGTGGCCAGTCCGTCGTTCTGGTAGTCCGTGGCCAGTCGGAAGAGCAGTAGCCGCTATCCTGGTCACACCACCATGTTGCAGAAACGATACGAGACAGCTGCGTTCGATGCGAACGAAATCAAGATTCTTCTTTTTCTTTATTGCTTTTTGTAGCGCGCGCGCCTTTGGAGCTCGCCGTGTTCTTCTTTCTCATCTTGTCCGCTTCCATGAGTTTGAACAACAGGTATTCGGCTTTAATTTAGGAAGAGGGCCTTCGTGTTGAAGCAATGAACGACAATATTATGGGCATCATTAAAGAGTGCACAATGGAATTCTGTGGTAACTCCGTTAGACAGGAGACCAGTAAGTTATCGCAGGAGACGAAAGATCTGATCAAGAAACGCCAATGTATGAAAGCCTCTAACCCTACAGCTAGAATAGAACTGGCAGAACTTTCGAAGTTAATCAACAAGCGTAAGACAGATGACATAAGGAAATATAATATGGATAGTATTGAATATGCTCTCAGGAACGGAGGAAGCCTAAAAGCAGTGAAGAAGAAACTAGGAATAGGCAAGAATCAGATGTATGCGTTAAGAAACAAAGCCGGCAATATCGTTACTCATATGGATGAGATAGTTCAAGTGGCTGAGGAGTTCTGTAGAGATTTATACAGTACCAGTAGCACCCACGACGATAATGGTAGAGATAATAGCCTAGAGGAACTCGAAATCCCACAAGTAACGCCGGAAGAAGTAAAGAACGCCTTGGGAGCTATGCAAAGGGGGAAGGCAGCTGGGGATGATCAGGTAACAGCAGATTTCTTGAAGGATGGTGGGAACATTGTCCTAGAAAGACTGGCCACCCTATATACACAATGCCTCATGACCTCGAACGTACCGGAATCTTGGAAGAACGCTGACATAATCCTAATCCATAAGAAAGAGGATGCCAAAGACTTGAAAAATTATAGACCGATCAGCTTACTGTCCGTTGCCTACAAAGTATTTACTAAGGTAATCGCAAATAGAATCAGGAACATCTTAGACTTGTGTCAACCAACGAACCAGGCGCGATTTTGTAAAGGCTACTCAGCAATAGACCATATTCACACTATCAATCGGGTGATAGAGAAATGTGCGGAATATAACCAACCCTTATATATAGCTTTTATTGATTACGGAAAAGCGTTTGATTCAGTCGAAACCTCAGCAGTCATGGAGGCATTACGGAATCAGGGTGTAGACGCGCCGTATGTAAAAATACTGAAAGATATCTATAGCAACTCCACAGCCACCGTAGTCTTCCATAACAAAAGCAACAAAATCCCAATAACGAAAGGCGTCAGGCAGGAAGATACGATCTCTCCAATGTTATTGACAGCGTGTTTGCAGGAGGTATTCAGAGACCTGGATTGAGAAGAATTGGGGATAACAGTTAATGAAGAATACCTTACTAACTTGCGATTCGCTGATGATATTGCCTTGCTTAGTAACTCAGGGGACCAATTGCAATGCATGCTCACTGACCTGGAGAGGCAAAGCAGAACGGTGGGTCTAAAATTAATCTGCGGAAAACTAAAGTAATGTTTAACAGTCTCGGTAGAGAACAGCAGTTTACGATAGGTAACGAAGCACTAGAAGCGGTAAGGGAATATATCTATTTACGGCAGATAGTGACCGTGGATCCGGATCATGAGACAAATAATCAGAAGAATAAGAATGGGCTTGGGTTCCTTTGGCAGGCGTTCTCTGATCATGAACAGCAGGTTGCCATTATCCCTCAAGAGAAATGTGTAAAACAGCTGTGTCTTATCAGTACTCACGTACGGGGCAGAACCCTGGAGGCTTACGAAAATGCTTTTACCTAAATTTAGGACGACGCAACGAGCTATGGAAAGAAGAATGTTGGGTGTAACGGCTGAGGGTGGAGGCCGGAATAAAGTGGGACTTCCGTCATTGGCCACGCACAGGTCCAAACTGTCGATAACTTCTTCCAGTTTGCGTCCGCGGGAATCTGTGTTCCTGTCACCCCAGACAGAGTGATGGGCGTTGAAGTCCCCGCAGATAATTCGGCGCGCTGGGGAATGGTTACAAAGCTGCTGGAGAAACAAATCCATTGCTACCATCTTCCGCGGAGACACGTATACGGATGCAACAGAGAAAGTTCGGAAGCCAAGCCGTGTCCTCACAGCCGCTACCTCAATACTATCGGTGCAAAGATCGGTGACGTTCAAAGCCACATGAGGAATTTCTCTTCGTATGTAAAGGGCGACACTACCCGCGGGAAATGACTTTATGCTGCAATTCTTATGGGCGACATATCCAGTCAAAGATCTCCCGCTTGGTAGGCCAGCCTACGAGAGGGCCAATACTGGAACACACGTATCTTTCAGAAATAATTTAAGTTCTGCTAATCGACTTATAATCCCTGCGCAGTTCCATTGCATAATAAACGGCACTTTTCGGTGATTTTTAGTTGCACGAGGTTGTAGACTGGCCATATTATAAGGTAAAGGTCGCTGCGAAGGTGGTAATCATGGACTCAAAGGAAAGAACGAGCTGTAGAAAGTTCTTCAGGGTGCCAGTCCGCATCGCTTGAACATATGAACGCAGGACTTCAAACAAAACTCGCAGAAGGTCGGACAGGTCCTGATTTTCGAGCTCCTTATTTTGCTGTACGCACTGCCTCACAACTTCAACAAAAGTTGCGGACTGGGACCCACTCTTGGCTACTGCAACTGGTTTCTTCATCTCTTTTGAGGCGAGGGAATGTCCTCCATGTTGTCGAGTCTGGCTGTGATCTGGTCGCTGAGAAACATGGACACTTTTTGCTGCAGCAGATCGAACAAGCGGCTCACCCACAGAGGACTTTGCCGTCTTGTTAGGCTCAGGTCGCTCACTGACGTTGCTTGTTACCACCCTACGCACTTCCGACTCTAACGCAGGGAACTCAACTTCCGAATCTAACGTCGGGAACTCGTCACTTCCTGGTATCCGCTTCTCAGTAGGTTGTGGTTTGGGACCACTAATGAAGGACACTCGGTGGTGTAAGGCGCTTACACGGAAGGGGCAGCCACCGAAACTCGCTAGATGGTCACCACCACAATTAGCGCAAGCAAAATCTGCCTTGCAGGCTTTGTAATCGTGGGCGCCACCGCAACGTTTGCAACGTTGATCTTTGATGCAAACTTTGGCTACATGCCCAAAGCGTTGACACCTAAAGCATCGGGGAGGACGTTCAACGAATTCTTTGACTGCATGCTTGGTAAAACCGAGGTCAATTTTTTTGGGGCGCTCGGTGTTGGGAGCAAACGTTATCAGAACAGAGTTAGTAGGTTTCGCTGCCGATTCTTTTTCTTGAGTCTCCACCCGGCGCATCAGACGTTTCTTGTGCAGAACACCTTGCGGTTTCAAGTAAGAAGGTCGTTTCCGAATACCACACTGGTACTCCCCTAATAACGCATGTGTCAGTCATGTAGGAGTGGGGCAGCCGGGCTTTAACTCTTATGTCACCAATCTGAGAGCACCGGAGAAGAATGTCAACTTGCTCTTCCGTTGCAATATCTAAATAAAGAGCACCTTGCCTTGTGAAGCGGCTGCGAATCGGGGCAGATCCCAGCAGTGCTTTAATGGCTTCGAAGAGCCTGATAGGGTTCCGCTCTCTCAAATCAACCCCTTTCTCTGTTGGCAAAACTACCACTGGTATTTCGACCGTTCTTTGCCTCCGATGACTCACCACCTTGAAGCCGTCGCTGTCCACTTCCGCCATATCAGCCACTTCCTCGTCAGGGTCGACGATAGTTGCGTCGTCCCCACTGAGCAATGATGACGCACTGGACTGCTTATCGCCCCTGATGTCTGGCAGCTCCACACCTTGCGACGCCTTGGCCGCCTCCGTCACGCTGGCTTCCTTCAAATGGCGCTGTCCCTTTAAATATGCCGGCGCCGGAGCAGCCGTACCTTTCCCATAGGGACAGTACCGCCTTAAAGATGCGGCCGTCTTCCAAGGATATAAATAACTCACTTAATGAATAGCAAAACCTATGCAAAAATTACAGAGCTGAGGTGACAACAAATCGAACAGCGTCGTCTTCCTCTTCCACCTTCGCGTTGCGGTAGTCCTCCTCCGTAACGGCCTCTGATGCTGTGGTGCAAGCTGCTTGCATCCCTTCCACTGTCCCAAAATGTTTGCATTTCAGGGGTGTTTTGTGGCGTGGAAACAGAAAAAGTCGGGGGGACTCAAGTGCGGGCTATGCGGGAGCTGGGGGATCGTTAGCACCTCTGCTTTAACCAGGTAGTCAGTGACGATGAAGACACTATGGGCCGGCACATTATCATGGTGACACTTACAGTTGTCTACGATGTCCGGCTGGATGCTTTTAACCCTGAGTTTCAGTCTCTTGAGGACTTCGGCGTAAAATATGGAGTTAACAGTGGTTCCAGGTTATACAAACTCGTGATGAACCAGTCCGTGGATGTAAAAAAAGAACGATGAACATGATCTTGATGTTTGATTTGCTCATCCTGGCTTTTTTCTGTCGAGGGGAAGAGTGCGTGTGCCACTTCGATGATTGTCTTTTGGTCTCCGGGTTATATTCAAATGCCCAAGTCTCGTCACCTGTAATGGCGTTCTCCAAAAATTTTTGATCACGTTTGCACATGTCGAGGTTTTCATGGCAAGTTTCAGCGCGGCGTGACATTTGGTCGTCAGTGAGCCCTTTTGGAGCCATTTTTGCGCGCACTTTTCACTTGCCGATATCATTTGTAACGATTTCATGAACTTGAGCTTTCGGAATGTCTAACATGTCAGCCAATTAAGGAACACTTAATTGTCCGTCTAAGTTCAACAGTTCCCTCACTCGCATCACACTGTCAGCCGTGGTGGTCGCGGATGGCCGTCCGACATGGGCCTCGTCGTCGACCTCTTCCAAGCCTTCCGAAAGGGCCTTGCGCCACCGAAACACTTGCCGATCTGACAGGGCATGTTCTTTGTAAGCAGTCTTGAGCATAGTAACAGTTTCAGCAGCGGTCTTGCCAAGTTTCACGCAAACCTTGATAGCAAATGATCGTTCTAATGAGCGCAGCATTTTCACTTGCGTAAGAATAAAAAACAACTCTTACTGACAGGACCACTCTACACTCTCCGATGCTCGGAGCGCACTGAGCGACGGAGCGCTGCTTACCTGCGTTCCCCCACTACCAGTTTCAATCGGATAGACCGCGCTCCGACGGACAGTCGCGTCACAATAAATTCACTGGCATTACTTTCATCCCAGACCCTCTATGATAGTGCAATGCCGTATTGGAAGAGAGTGGATAAGAAAGAAGTGGCGCGAGGTTTTTGCGTGATCTGCTGTTTCGGACCCTCCCATGTCTTCTTTGCGAGTTTCACTGTAAATAAATCCATTCCACATCCATTACAAGTGGTAGAAGTGCTGCGTACTGGACGTCCTGGACAACCCAGTCCTACAAGATCTTCGAAGAAGCAGGCGCCTGGCTGGACTACCACCAGAGCCAACAAGCACGGCCAACCCCCAAGCAGGCCGGTCAACGAACGCCATCGAAAAAGGCATCGTTCAATCCAGCCAGAGAGCAAGGCATCCTAGCTACTAGACGCCGGAACCACGCATATTCTCAGGTAAAACAGATGAAGGCTTCGATGATTGGCTGAGAGACTACCAAAGTGTAAGCCGGCAGAACGGGTGGAGTACGTCAGCGGAGCTGGTGAACGTTGCATTTTTTCTAGCCGATACTCCTCTACTTCGGTTTGACAATTAAGAACGCGCGCTTACCACTTGGGAAAATTTTGTACAGGAATTGAAAGCCTGCTTTCGCGACTCCAATTCCAAAAATAAGAAAGCAAAACACACGTTTTCGCGCCGCGCCCAATTGCCTGGTGAAGCGTGTACGACGTATATTGAAGAAATGTTGAAGGTATCCGGAATTGTAAGCGTGAATATGTCGGGTGAAGACAAAGTAGAACATCTGGTAAAAGGCATCGCTGAAGACGTCTACAATTTTTTTGATAACGAAACACAACTTGAACACTCCAACCAGAATTCCGGCAGCAATGTCGCGTGTTCGAAGTTCTGAAGACCTGAAGGATCTTACCGCAGTTCGGGCGCTTGGACGACGTCACCACAGTTGCGACATGGACGCCGCTGCCGGCGACGACATCGCCTGGATCGTACATCCAGTGCTTCAAGAGCTAGCACGACTTCAGGGAGTACACGCTGGTTATCAGTGCGCGTTTGACGAGTGCATTCCCGAACCATCATCCTGGCCGCGAGAATATCGCATTGACTGCCGACCGCCTTCTGCAGAAACACACTTAAATAACACGAGTTTCCGGTCTCTCCCGGCAAATCTCAGTCGGCGCCATTCCTCAGCAGTCTGTCGTGACACTACGTAGTACTACCCAACACCACCACGTGTTCCCGCGAAATTTCCGATACCATGACATGCTCCCGCTGAATCATACCCGGCGCCACGCGTACCTGCTCCATTTAGTTTCAACCGCGACCTACTCGCCTGCTACGCCCCTGGTTCCACAGGTCATATTGCGCGCTTTTTGTCGCCGCCGCCCGCAAGGAGCGCCACTTTTTTCGGCGTACACAGCTCGTGTAGACGAAAACGCGCCAGCGCCATTTGTAGTCCATTCTCTGCGGTAAGAGTGGTCGTTCTTGTTGGGCGATGAGTCCCCTGTCTCCGAGTGCAGGATACACCGCCACCGAGGCGACTGCGGTGTTCGCCATCCCCGCGCCGCAGTCAGTCGCCTTCCCTGCCGGAGCTGGAAAACTAGCTGGTGCGACCGATGGAGGTGCGGTCGTGGGACGGTCAGACTCGGCAATTTCTCCGTCGTGGTATGCTGAACAACAAGGTGTGTGTTTGTGTATAGACGGTGTAAACACTACTGCTCTTGTTGATACGGGTGCCGCTATTTCTGTTATTAGCCTTCACTTCAAAGATCGCTTAGAAGAGACAGGTATGTTCGCGTGAGATTGCAAAGAAACTTTTTGTGGAGTTGGAGGTGACATGTTCCGTCCTGTTGGTCTTTGTTCGGTTTTTGTTGCGATCGGAGGACAGAGCTTTAGAGTCGAGTTCATCGTGTTGGTCCACCATACTCACGATGTTATTTTAGACATTGATTTCCTACGTGAATGCAGCGCTAGACTTGGCTGTGGGACTGGAGAGATTTACTGAGGAGCACGTTGCCAATCGCAATATTTGATGATTTGCAGACCGATGAAGCCGACGTCTTTTCACTGTCTGAAAATGTGCTACTGCCTGTTCGGATTACCATGCTTTTTCCCGTGAGTTCTTCATGTGTTTGGATGGGTTCATGCAGCGCTCTTGGCGCCAGATGATAACAACGTGTTTAGGAAGAATGTGTTTGTCCCTTAATCTTTTGTTCAAGCCATCCACGGGCACGCTTTCTTGTGGACAGTGAACACTTCTATGGAGCCTGTTACACGGCCAGTCGGACATAAATTGGCAACATTTGAGGAGCAAGCCACAATTGATGTACGAACAGTTGCAGTATTTTCAGACATCAGTCGACCATTGCCCAACTATTAGGATCACTTGCGACGAATGATGAACAAGTGGTTCGCGTCTTCCCTGCGGGACGTACTCCGACGAGTGCTCGCCTGCTACAGGTCAGTGTTTGATTTTACTCAACGCGAGCGTTCTCGGATGTTGCCGGAATTCCTCATGTCCCGCCGCATCAACGCAGGGCAAGCCACTTCGATGTCAGAAACCCTATCACGTATCTCCCACGAGAAGTGATCGCCGAACAGGTCGACGACACGCTGCAGAAAGGCGTTATTCAGGAGTCTCGCATTCCTTGGGCAGCTCCTGTCATACTAGTGAAAAAGAAAGACAACTCGTGGAGATTTTGTGTCGAGGACCACCGCCTGAATGCTCTCACAAAGAAAGACGTATATGCCTTTCCACACATTAGACCATTTGTAGTGTCCCTGTGTATAGTGTCCCGCCCACACGCACTCAGTGCTCACTCTCTACCCTTTTGCTCTTTCTATTCCCCTTTCCCCCACCCCCAGTGTAGGGTAGCAAACCGGATTCTCTTCTGGTTGGCCTCCCTAACTTTCATGTCCTTGCTTTCTCTCTCTCTCTCTCTACGATGCTGTTGACTGACTTCACTCCGCATCGAAGTTTTCGTCGGTTGACCTCCGGTCGGGGTACTGGCAGATACCGATGCACCCTTCTGACAAAGAAAACATCGCTTATGCTACGTCTCATGGGCTGTATGAGTTTAATGTGATGCCATTTGGCTTATTTAATGCCCCAGCAACCTTCGAAAAAGAAAGACAACACGTGGAGATTTTGTGTCGACTACCGCCGCCTGAATGCTCTCACAAAGAAAGACGCGTATGCCTTTCCACGCATTTACGATACTGTTGACTGCCGTCACGCCGCATCGTACTTTTCGTCGGTTGACCTGCCGTCGGGATACTGGCAGATACCGATGCACCCTTCTGACATAGAAAAGACCGCTTATGCTACGTCTGTTATGTATGAATTTAATGTCATGCCGTTTGGCTTATGTAATGCCCCACAACCTTCGAGCGATTTATGGACTTCATCTTCTGTGGTCTCAAATGGGAGAATTGTGTGTGTTATCTAGATGACGTGATTACTTTCGACCGAACTTTACACGAGCACAACCAGCAGCTCGGTGTTGTTTTGGACTGCATCCAACAGACTGGCCTCGTTTTAAACTCTAAAAAGTGTCGTTTCGGTGAGCGTCAAGCCCCCTTGTGCTAGGATATCTCGTCGACAAGGACGGTATATGGCCAGATCCCCAAAAGATATCTGCTGTTCGCAACTTTATGCAGTCGAAGACAATGAAAGACCTCAGACGTTTCCTGCGCCTTTATTTTTCTCTTCGGAGATTCATTGAAGACTTCGGCCAGCTTGCCCGTCCACTGACTAACCTCCTCCACTAGGACACGGCCTACACATGGTCTGCTCAGTGCGAGACTCCTTTCCAGCAGCTGAAGTTCTTGTTCACATCTGGGACTCTTCTCCGCCATTTCGGTTCGGAGGCGTTCTACGAACCACATACTGATACAAGTCGTGTGGGCGTTGGCGCTGTGCTTGTCTAGTTTCGTGACAGATGCCACCACGTCATTGCGTACGCAAGTCGTACATTGATGAAAGCAGAGATCAACTATACAGAAACGGATCTGGAATGTCTTGCTGTTGTTTTCGCCCTCAACAAGTTCAGATGTTATATGTACGGTCGCCATTTCAACATTGTAACCGGCCATCATTCTCTCTGCTGGCTCGTTGCACTGCGTGACCCAGCTGGGCGGTTGGCTCGGTGGGCCTTGTGTTTCCAAGAATACGACTTTTCTGTTGCTTATTAGAGTGGTCGGTGCCACACAGATACCGACTGCTTATCTTGTCTTCCTTCTCAGAGCCATGCTGCTGATGATGACGATTTCGGCGACTGCTTAACTACAATCTCATCGGACTTTCCTGACTGCCGTCTTCAAGAACGAACAACAGCGCGACCCTTCACAAAAGCCGATTATTGATGCGACCCACAGATCTGAACGGGCTACGCCATTTGTGATTCGTGACAGTCTGCTTTACCACAAGGATTATTCAAACAACGGCGCTCCGCTGCTGCTCGTCATCCCAAAATGCCTGCGCCTTGCTGTATTTTGGGCCTTGCCCGACGACCTTACATCCGTCCACCTTGGATTTGCTCGAACGCTCCACCGCCTCCGACAACGTTTCTACTGGCCTCAATCGTGGAAGACAACCAAGCAGTAGGTCACCAGCTGTGAGGTCTGCCAACGCCACGAACAACCGACTACAGCTCCTGCAGGAATTCTGCAACCGCTTAGACCGCCGACTTCACCTTTTGAGAAAGTGGGCATAGATTTACTCCCTTATCCAAGACTCCCCCTGGCTGCCAGTGGATAATCGTGTGCATGGATTATTGAACCCGTTATACTGAAACAATGGCACTTGTCTCAGCTACAGCATCCAATGTTTCGGGGTCTCTTCTGCATTCAGTTGTCCTCCGTCACGGAGCTCCTCGTGTGGTAATAAGTGATCGCGGCTGGCAGTTCACCGCTGACTTTGTGGAAGAGTCGCAACGCATTTGTGGAACTCAATATCGTCATTACGTGCCTTATTTTCCGCAAACAAACGGTCTAACCGAGCGCACCGGTCGTACACTCGCCAACATGATTTCAATGTATGTCTCAGCGGATTACGTATTACCGTTCATCCCGTATGCCTTCAACACAGCCAAGCATGAAGTGACAGGATACGCGCCTTTCTTTCTCCTCTACGCTCGCCATCCTCATGCTTTTCTCGACATTGTGAGCGGCGCGCACTCTCATAACTTAGCCGTCACGCATTTTACGCCGACCTGTCAGGCAGCGCGCTCCACCGCCACAATCCCGTAGATCACGAGGCGCCCCGCATGGTACTTTGCTCCCCGCAAGAGACCCTTGAGTAAACACGAGGAAAGAATCTTCGCACCGATGCCCTGCCATAGTTCCTGGGATGTAAGAAGAGACCCACGAGTAGACTCGGGGGTTCGAGCGAGGCGAGAGAGAAGAGCCGGAGGCCAGCCGAACCGGAGAAACGGCACGGGAGACGCACGAGAGACGCGGCCGAGGAAGGCAGCAACACGCTTCACGCCGACGCTCTGCAGATAATAAACAGTTTTCATTTAAGCAAGAACCCAGCCTTTTATTCATTTTTGCTGACATGGCGCAGCCGACAGGATCTGCAGATGCGTCTTTCCCGAACGAAGAACGAGCGGCCACCACGGAGCCCAGCAGAACGCCATCGGTGAGCTCGGAGTCCACATCCATCTGGTCACCGGTGAAATCAACTGTCCGCCACGTTCTCAGCGCCCTGAAAAAGCAACGGCTGACTGACGAGCTGAGAATCCGTGGACTTCCGTGCAGCGGCCGCGAGGACGATCTCGTGACCCGTCTCCAAGACGACAACACTCGCCTCCGGGCCTTGCTGGACATGTCCTCCGACTCGACGACCAGCCAGACCGAAGCTGATGGCGACGACCACGAAAAGGCGGACTCAAAGGCGCCGGCTACGATCGAGAGTCTGCGTGCAGAGGTTGACCAACTGTGACGGCTTCTAACCCAGCAACGAGGGTCGCACGCTACGAGTGACACAACGGCGGCACCGAAGCCAACGCAGGCGCAAGCTGGGGACGAAACTGGCTCCCAACGTTTCGACGGGATCCAAGCCCCCGCTACGGCAGCGAACCAACGGCCGGCAGAAGTCAACCGTGGCGCACCTCCACAGCCCTCGCCGGAGAACACCACCGCCACAGCTCCAGAAGGTACGCCAAGCATGACTGAAATCGTGGCCATGTTCGCACGCGCGCAGCTGCAGATGACGGAAGCGTTGTCGAGAATTTCCGCGCCAGCTCCGCCCGTGCTGATCCAGTCTACGAACGATACTGCGTCCGCCATCCCCGAGTACGACGGTGATGTAAAACGAAATGTCCAAACGTGGATCACGCAGGTGGAACGCATTGCTACGCTGGCCCACTGGTCCCCATCACTGACGCTCGCAACGGCAGCAACCCGGCTGCAAGGTGCCGCAAGGGACTGGCACAGTTCTTACGGTATGGCTTGTGAAACGTGGGACCTTTGGAAGGAAGCACTTGCCTCTCGTTTCGACCGGAAGCTAACAATGCAAGAGTTCTTGGACCTGCAAGCTTCACGAAAACTGCGCAATTCGGAGACCCTAGTGGAGTACATGTACTCTAAGAATGCTCTACTGGACAAGTCTCCCTACCCGCTTGCGAATGAAGAGAGGATTTCGCTGATACTCAGCGGGATCGAAGACGACACCTGGGCGAATCCTCTGGCTGCACAGCCCTGCAGCAGTGTCATTGATTTGATAGACCGCGCAGCGCTGCTCGACACCAGGCGGCGTAAGGCGATAACGACGCAAACAGCGCAGTTCCGACAAAATGAAGCTGGGCGACAGAGCCAACGAAACCAAATGAGGAGCAGCTACGAGAACAGAGCGGCAGCTGACGACAGACGCCCCGAGCCGAGCGCTCAGTCAATGCGGCGCGAACACCGCGAACCAGTTCGAGCTGCGCGAGCCCGAGCCTGCTTTAACTGCGGCAATATGGGACATTTGTCCAGGGAATGCACCAGACCCAAGACGGAGGCCACAATCCACGCGGACCGACGCCGAGAAGCCAGATATGACGCAGGCAACGCCGGCACAACCTCCAGGCAAGCCAACTGCTTCCTGCAATCGACGGGCGGCACCCTACCCATCGTGAAGGGCTTCGTTGGGAGCCGAGCGCTCAGAGTCTGCATAGACAGCGGCTCCAACGTCTCCGTCCTCGGCGAGAGCTCCGTGTGTCCTGAGGTTCACACCCGACCTTGGACGTCACCCGAAACGATAGAAGTGCTCGATCGGTGCATCAGACCGGCGAGAGTGGCGACTCTGAACGTGACCATCGGAACACCCACCGTGCGGCTCGAGGAGGTGGTGATCGCGCCCTTGCCAGGTGCCATGGACCTGATTCTTGGTTCGGACTGGCGCCGCGCTGCGAATGTTGACGTCACGTTCCACCCCACTAACGACGTCACCCTCGTCCCCGTTCAGCCATCGGTGAGTGAGCCATCGGGTCACGCACCAAGCACACACAGTGCGCATCGCGTCGGAGAGACCCTAATAACAGCCTTTAGCAATCGCAGGGTCCTAGACGAACTACCGGAGAGCGAAATCGGCTTCGTACAGTTAAAGACGAAGGACCCCGGTCCTGACGAAGAGTATACCAATCAGGTTGAAGAGGCAGTATCCAAAATGTCCCGCGACGCAAACGCCGACGAACGAGATGAGCTACGCTCAATTCTTCATCGTCACCACAAGGCGTTCACCACGAGGAAGGACACGCTGGGGCTCTGCGCTCACGCTGAGCACAGCATCGATCTCAGGGACGATATTCCCGTCGCGTCAAGGCCGTACAGATCCTGCCCCGCGGACCGCCAGTTTATGAGAGAACAGGTCAATGACTACCTAGCTAAAGGGATCATCCGACCGAGCCAGAGCCAGTACAGCGCGCCTACCATTGTAGTGGATCAACCACATCACCCCACCACTCCCAAACGAATGGTCCACGACTACAGAAAATTGAACGAGAAAACCATCAATCCGCCTTACCCGATGCCAATCATGGAAGATGTAATTGACGACATCATGAGGGATGGTTCGAAGTACTTCACTGTATTGGATGTGAAGTCGGCCTTTCTCACAGTGCGAGTGAAACCTGACGACATTCACAAGACCGCGTTCGTAACGCCAGACGGAAAATACGAGTACCTACGAATGGCCTTTGGATTTTGCAAAGCTCCGCAGACCATGCAGCAAATAATGCGCAACACGTTTGATGGCTTGAAGGGAACATCCACTTACATGGACGACGTCGGCCAGGGAGCAGCTACGGTCACTGAAGCGCTGTCATTACTCGACGAGGCGCTGAGTAGGGTCATCATCAACGGTTTGAAGATGGACATCAGGAAGTGTCAGCTTGTCCGGGACCGAGTCTCATTTCTGGGCTACGTTATCTCCGCAGACGGTCGAACCTTAAACGAGGCGAGAGTCGCAGCCGTGGACAAGTTTGAGCCTGAGAGAAGCGCAAAGAAGTTGTATTTGTTTCTGCAATTTGCTAACCATTACCGCAAGTTCATACCAGAGTTTTCGAAACTCACACACCCACTGCGTCAACTGGTCTCGAAGGATGTGCCAT
Organism: Dermacentor andersoni; assembly: GCF_023375885.2. Lineage (NCBI taxonomy): Eukaryota > Metazoa > Arthropoda > Arachnida > Ixodida > Ixodidae > Dermacentor > Dermacentor andersoni. The sequence goes on from NC_092816.1 coordinate 226,225,078, forward strand.
TCATCTGGACTGGAGCACACCAGGAAATAGTGAACGAAATCAAGAGAGCGCTTAAGAATCCTCCGCTACTGGCAAACTTCTGTTCAGACTGCCCAACGCAAGTACACGTCGACGCATCACAAACCGGACTCGGAGCGATACTGACCCAAACGCAAGAAGGAAGAGAACGGGTCATCGAATACGCGAGTCGATCTCTGAACAAGCATGACAGAGGTCTGCACTCGAACATGCTGGAATGTATGGCTCTACACTGGGCCGTCACGGAGACATTCTCCATCTACCTGCGTGGTGGCCCACGATTCACCGTCTACACGGACAACTTCAGTCTGTCCTACCTGGTTGAAAAGGGGGCGACGAACCGGCGATTCGCGAGATGGACACTCGATCTCGCGGAATACAGCTTCGTTGTCAAGCACAGGCCGGGACGGCAGAACGCTGCTGCCGATGCTCTCTCGAGACTGGCAGCGGATCCAGAACCCAACGAAGACGAATTGGCTACCAACGACCTAACTTGCCTCGCCGTGATAGTGAGCAAACACAGTCGCATTCGCGAGTTTCAAGAGACCGATCCCGAATGCCAAAAGTTCCGGGCGGAAGCAGGAACTGTTAACTCCACCTATGAAGTGGAAGACGACATCGTGGTGAGAAGATCGATCGAGGGAGGACGAGCTTGCAAAAGGGTGGTGGTTCCTGCGGCGCTCCGAAGCAGCGTAATGGCAGTCTTTCATGACAACAACGGACACCTCGGAAGCGAGAAAACGAAAGCCTTGGTCCAGCGAAAGTACTGGTGGCCATCTATAGTAAGGGACATCCGCCGCTACATCGAGTCATGCCACACGTGCCAAATGATTAACTCACGAACGACCCGAGCCGAAGGGTGCCTCAGCCCCAGAGAAGTTCCAAACGAGCCCAATGTTGTCATCTCTCTCGATCACATGGGTCCCCTGGATGGAGGTGAAGGTTATATCCTCGTATGCATCGACCACGCTACAAGGTACATGGACGCGGTAGCAGTGCCAAGCACATCTTCCAAGTACTACCTGGAATTTCTTACGAACCGGTGGATCCCACGATTTGGCGTCCCAAACATCATCCTCACGGATCAAGCGAAGGGCTTTGTGAACAAACGAACAGCGCAAGTTCACAACAGGCTTGGAATCCACCACATAAACTCTCCTCCGTACTGGCCGCAGTCGAATGGACTAATCGAAAGAATGGTGGGAACCCTGAAACAGGTATTGCGAAAGGTCATAAGCAAGTCTGAAAACTGGAAAAGGGAACTACCTAAGGCCATATTTGCCATCAACGTCTCAAAGCACCGACACGGCAACCTAAGTCCCTTCTGGCTCATGCACGGCTACGATCCGAGGGTACCGGGAGAACTAAATATTGGAACAATCGGAGAAGAAATGGAAGCCGCACAAAGGCTCCATGAAATGGCCAAGGGGCGCCAGGACATGATAAGCTGTCTTAAGAAAAGCCAAGAGGAAACGACCAGCCGGTACAACGAGAAACGCCGGACACCGCATTTTCAGTGTGGTGATCTCGTTCTTCTGGAGCTCGGCGCAAGGTCTCCATTAGATGCCAGATACGAAGGGCCGTTCGAAATAATGGCACTGACAGGTCCCAACATGGCTGTTATAAGCAGGGCTACCCCCATCCCCGGAAGGTCAAACGAAAAAACTGTAAACGTCGAACAGCTGAGGAAGTACAAAGAACGCGCCTTGGACACCGAGGAATCGACATCGACGGACACGTGCGCCTGAGGACAGTCGCAAATTTTGGGTGGGCCGTGTGAGCGGCGCGCACTCTCATAACTTAGCCGTCACGCATTTTACGCCGACCTGTCAGGCAGCGCGCTCCACCGCCACAATCCCGTAGATCACGAGGCGCCCCGCATGGTACTTTGCTCCCCGCAAGAGACCCTTGAGTAAACACGAGGATAGAATCTTCGCACCGATGCCCTGCCATAGTTCCTGGGATGTAAGAAGAGACCCACGAGTAGACTCGGGGGTTCGAGCGAGGCGAGAGAGAAGAGCCGGAGGCCAGCCGAACCGGAGAAACGGCACGGGAGACGCACGAGAGACGCGGCCGAGGAAGGCAGCAACACGCTTCACGCCGACGCTCTGCAGATAATAAACAGTTTTCATTTAAGCAAGAACCCAGCCTTTTATTCATTTTTGCTGACAACATGATACTTCCTTTTTCACCTAACGACGATGCTTCTCTCAGGCAGATATTGTGTCGTGCCGATGAAGCATGTCGACTTGCCCGGCTCAGAACCCTATCGTCGCATGTTCATTCCAAGGCTCGCTACGACGCACTACATCGGCCCGTCAGATTCGCTACCTGGGACTTCGTGCGGCTGTGGACACCAGTTCGAAAAAGGGGACTTAAGAAAAGCTTCTCTACAAGTATTCGGGCCCGTTCGTCATTCTCAAATGCTTAAATGAAGTGATCTATGTCATCGCTAAAGAGCCTGCTGATAACCACCGTTCACGCAAGACGGAAGTTGTGCACGTGGCACATTTAGAGCAGTCCAATCAACGCGCACTCTGACTCGCTCCGTGAACTCCGTCTGCCCCGGAGGAAAATGTAACGCCGCATCGGAGGAGCGTGCAGGAGAAAGAATAAGCGGTGCGAGGTGTTTGGGGGATCGGCTGTTTCGGACCATCCCATGTCTTCTCTACCATTTTCACTGTAAATTCATTCTACATCCGTAACAATAGCATGAGACAAGTTACATGTTGATGAGTTAAGAGAGGACTCACGGATTATATAACAAGGCTTTTGTAACAGTTAAACTTTCACATAACAAATGCGTATACGGCTGTGCCAGTAACAGCTATATATTCATAAAAAAAGATATGTATAAATAGGAAATTTTACAAAAGGAGGAGGGGCTGCACAACTGTAGATGAAATAGATGTATGATTCGATGCGGCTGGCGGGTTGACCGGATGTCTCGGCGTCATATCAACTCCAGACCTCGCTCCTTTCTCTCTGCTCATTGAGGTATCATACATAAAGTCACAACCCATTTTTATTCACACGGCGTAATCTTAGTAATGTCGTCTCGGCATTACATCGCCTCCAGTCTCCTAAACTTCTTTGCTTCTCATATTGAGCTATAATACGGCGTAATGTAGTCCCCACATTGCATCATCGCTCCCGATGTTTGTTTACTTTCGCTCTTGCTCACTCAGTATTTACGAGCGTCCACCGCATTTCTAGACATTGTATCGTTCCATCAATTCATAGCCGGGTTGAGATTCAGAGTCGCTTATGCAGGTACAACCTGCAGCATAAAGATGATGCAGGTGGTGCAGAGCCACATAAACGTAGCTTGATGTAAAGGCAACATGTCCAATGCAGAACCGGAAAACACAGAAGACGTGTCTCAAGAAAAGTGACGAAAGGCTTCTTTTTTATATTTGCAGCTATGTGACTAGGCAGTTTGTTCTGAATACAAAGTGTTAACACTGTAGCGATATTCTACTAACCTAGAAAGAATACGTTAAGCAGCTCAGCGATGATGATTCCACAAGACTAACTGCGCGACAAGGGAGGCTTGCTGTACCCTTCTGAATATCTCTTTAGATTTATCAGACATTCCTGAAACCTTTTTCACAAGCTGTTTCTGTTCTCTAAGCTTCATCACGAAATCGTGATGGACGTTATTGAACTCATCAGAAAAAAGCGGGAAGTTGCGGTCGGGTGGGCCATGCGCACGCACATACTTGCCGCTGTAATTATTGCTTTCTGTGTAACTACTGGTCTTCATTTTTTTTGCAAAGCCTTTCAAACGCGTGAACGCTAACCACCGTGAATCTTCGAAATATCTAAAATTAAGCTACTGTACGGGAGACTGAGTTATTTGAATCCCTTTAAAACTTCTCAACTATTGCACTTTTTATGGTAAAGCAATCCCAGCGCTTCGGATGAACATTTGATATTGATGTACAGTGATCCTTCTAGAAAGATACAAGGCCGATGCATGACAGACCTCAGCATACTGCTAAACGTTCAGTCTGTACCTGTTTTGTTGAATATTTGTTGTCTCATGTTATATTTTTGTAAGGCACGGAACATAGGAGATCTCTCTATTTGTTGTTTATATTTGAAACAACAAGCGATTGAAACAACACTTTTACGTTTGTACATTGCTTGCCATATTTTTCATTCGGCCGTTATTTAATTCATACAGCAGGAATGCTGGTATCTATGCCCGTAATTTATGTTTGATCTGGATACCTCTAATGTCTCTTTCTGTGGGACACCTTTTTTGTAAAACCTTGTGGAATAAAGTTTACCTGGCATTGCTTTTATTTCTAAAGTCGGCATTTAATACACGGTTCGTCTAAGTACGGCGAAGCTTGTTGCTGCACGCTCTGAAGCAAAATAAGCTAACATTATTACTGCGCTACGGCCATCTCTACTCTTTAGCCCGTTTCCCTTAAGCTCTCCTTCGGTGCTCTGTGGAAAATTAAATACTGGTCGAGGCCAAACATTGTCGGATAAAGACATATGGATGTGGCTGTAAACCACTGGCAACCATGACGCAGTGGTGAGTGAAGCTGCCACTGCACCTAAGTACTGCAGTTGACGGCGCGAGTCAATTAGTTCTTTGTTTTTGTTGCTCCTAATTATTGCGTGCATTACGCTTTTGCCTGCTTACCCATGCGAATAACTTTGTTTTCGTTCTCTCCTTGTGCGTGTGACTTCATTTCGCACGTTTCTACGCACGTACAGCTCCCACATTACCGTTTCCGAACTGTAGCACCGGAACTAGGCCACGCTGATGCCGTTCGACACGTGATTTTTGCATTATCTTGCTGCCCCAGCGCTAAGACAACGCTTAAAGATGGGCATGTTCTATGCTGTGCCGAACCAGTGAAGCTTAATGGCCTCCAAGTGTCTTGTCTAGAATCTGAATGCAAGAAAACTACAGCGCGTAGCAGACGCCCCTGGCTTCCCGCTTGCTTCCCGAACGTAGAAAGCCCACGAGTCCTATATCTCCTTGGTAATTTGAAATTAGCGACACTCTCCTCTCCGCGAAGCTTTCCTCCTCAATTCTCTTTGCCCGCTGGCCGGCCGCGCACGGCGCGCTTTTTCTCCTGGGCTCCCACGGACGGGCTGCAGCATTCAATTTAGGCGCGTTATTTTGGGCCAGTTGCACGCCCAAGCGGTGTTCAAAATTTTGGAAAAAGCTGTTACCAGCATTCATTTTGCTGAAGGCAGCGTTTATAAGGAGGCTGGTGTTTCTTAAAGCCGTATGAGCGGGGTATACTGATGTGAAATAAGCTTTGAGGTGAGTTCTATACTCCAGACAATTTTTTCTACCACATGATAAGATGCTTTACTTTGTGCATCTGATCTAGTATTGCTTGTGGCACAACCCTCTGCGGGTGGCTTATGAAGGGAAAGGGTTAGATCTCTCTTTCAAGGTCGCATTGTGAGGTACAAGAAATATCACGTGACCCAAGGAAGGCCGGAAGCGAACCAAAGCATGTCCAGCCACATATAAGAGATGATTACTGATTAACAAAGTTAATTAATGAATAATTAGTGGTTGCAGTAGGATGGATTAAGACGTATTAAGGCGGATTAAGGTCAGTAAAGTTGTATTAGGGTGAATTAAAGCACATTAAGGACATTAGCACATTAGGGTGTATTAAGGCGGATGAACATCAATGAAGAAGGATGAAGCTGGATTAGGGTGAAATACGTTGCAGTTCTAAACATTATTGCCTGCAGAATATCCTCTGCATTACCACATCACGACCACAATCATGATTGATTGCCCAACATTCGTAATCAAAGCGCACTGATGCAATGATTTCGGCTCGTGTTAAATCAGTGGGAAAAGTTTTCCACGATATCACTCTATGGGCAACCAAGGGTTCATACGGCGACAGAGAAAACACGTTACTCACAGCTATCGGATACATCGAGTCATACCTAACCACAGCAGGAATGAGGTGTGCCCCACACAAGTCGGAGTACCTTCAAGTCCGGCCTAAGCAAACTAAGGAACATCGAGCCCCGCCAATACATCCCGAGATTGCCGGGCAACCTATAAAGTGCGTCCCGACCGCACGCATACTAGGTATGCACATCCAGGAGAACAACGGCATAAAGCTAGCCTCAGAGAAATTAAATCACGTTATAAGCACCGCATCACTCATCGCCAGTGTAGCGCGCAGCAAAGATGGTTTCACAGAAGACGTAACCTTAAGACTGGTACAAGCCCTCGTCATCAGCCGTGTCACGTACGCGCTACCGTATCAAGTCAAGCGCAAAAGCGAGACAGAACGCATGGACACTCTTATAAGAACCGCGTACAAAACGGCCTTACAGCTACCGTCAAGCACAAGCACAAAGAAATTACTAGCGCTAGGCGTATACAACACCTTTGAGGAGCTAGCAAGTGCCACGCTCATAGCGCAGAGGGAGCGCCTCAACAAGACTCAACAGGGAAGACACCTTCTTCAATGGCTAGGGTACCCGCTGACACCTCAGTACTGCAAAGAAGAAACACAACTCTTGCCTAACCACATTAGAGAGAACATTGTAGTAGACCCTATCCCCAAGAACATGCACCCCACCCACAATCAGGAGAGAAGAGCAGCGCGTGCCCGCATGGTGCACAAACGCTGTTTCAGAGACCCGGATACGTACTACACGGACGCTAGCCCGTATCCCTCGTCGCCACGTTGCGGGCTCAAATACACAATCGCCGTTGTCAATCAGGGGAACCTGGTAGCCTCAGCCTCCATCCGCGCCACATGCAGCGCAGCAGCAGAAGCAGCAGCAATCGCTCTCGCACTTCGCGACGCTGAGAGCAAGGGAAGGTCCGCCCGTGTCCTTACTGACTCACAAGCGCCTTGTCGTTTATACCTGAATGGAACACTCCCTATACAAGCCATTCGAATCCTGGGTTGCACACTACAATGGACCCATGGTATCGTCTGGTGCCCCGGGCACGAAGGCCTGCGGGGCAACGAAGAGGCGGACTGCGCAGCTCGAGGTCTCACTAGCCGAGCGGCAGACCACACCGTTCTTCAGCCCCCGACAGACCGACGAGCGACCCACGAGTTATTAACGACAGGTCAGCAAATACTACAGGACCAACGGCTTGGAAGAACGCAATACGCTCCCCCACACAAAGCTCTCAATAAACTCCAGGCAAGGGACTGGCGCCGCCTGCAAACTAACACATACCCACACTTGTCTCGTCTACACGCAATCTACCCAGACACTTATACGTCCCGAACATGTCCCTGGTGTAGCAACCACACAGCGACACTCGCGCACATAACACATGAATGCACCGACCGCACCGGGCGACGCAATTTCGCCACGAGTCACAACACACACACTCACAACGTGGTCTTGGGAGGCGAGACTCTCCGAACTGGACCTGGGAAGCCAACTGGCGACCCTCGACCAGGCCCGGCGAGCCGCGATCGCCAGTGGAGCCCTGTCAGAGGGAACCACCCAGGAATAAACCGCGCAACGGTTTCTGCAATAATAAAGTTTCTCCTCCTCCTCCTCCTCCACAGAACAAAACCGCAGAAAGGCGCTTTAGAACATTCGCTAATAAAGCGAAGATTTCCCTGCCTCTGCCTACGTGTCGATATCAACAGCAAGCGTGCGCGATTATGTAAATATTCCCTGCACATTACCTGTACCCGTGAGGAAAACAAATAATAATCATCGCCCAATCATGCATGCGTTGAAGTGCATTTCAGAGCGAATTCCAAAAATCCAAGCGGTCCTTAAGTATAGCCTAAGAGACGCCCCTATTGCAAAAACCAGCGTCTTCTGGTGCTTTCCAGTGTGAGACCAGCCCGTTTTGGGCACTGAATGGCACTGGGTACGCTGGCACTCGCTGGGACTCACTGGGACGCCATTGAGAACGCCGGATAAGAGCTGGGTCACACTGGAAGAGACGCTGGTTCCACTGCCATGACGCTGGGGCGCACTGGTTTGTGCTGTACAGGCGCTGGTTCGCACTGGAAACTGCGCTGGTTGTGTTTGTGCCGTGCTGGTTCCAATACGTAAGGGCGAGCGCTGCTGAATATTAAATGCTTTATACAATTTCATCAAGTGATACTAGTCTCTAGTCCTAAATAACGCTATATCTTGGGGTCACAAAACTCTATTTCGTGTCGCAGCTTGGAATAAAGGTGCATGAGCTGCCCTGTTTATTCATGCACATTTGACACTGAAGATCACGCATCTTCATTTTTTGCATTTTCCCTTTTGACTGTGCGGATAGCTGAATTCTTGAATGAAACCACGCAAGCGCACAGGACGCCGCGTTTTTTAGTAGTTCGAACGTAACATATGACTGGCAGTTGTCGCCGTTGTCGCAGTGTTGTGGAGTGGATGTGAAATCCAGAAGTCATTCAGACGCGCTTGAACGAACCCCGAGTTCGAAGCCTACCGCTGATTGATATTATGGCCCCGATAACAAAGCTGAGGTGATTTGTCTGCTTCCACTTTCCCTATTGTACTAAAAAAAAGTTTTACACACATGTTGGCTTTCGCCAGATATACCCGCGCCAAGACCGGTCCCCACCGGCGCTTAGACCTAGCGTATCCGCCGAGTCCGTCTGCACGTTATCGGTCGTCTAAGCTCGGGAATCAAGAAGTCTACGAAGGATAAATCACTCTATATTTTAAGCTGTCCCACTGGTGTTCTCAAATAAAGCATTTTTTCATGTCTACAGTGCCAGCGAAAGGAGCGACGAGCGCCGATGTGACGCGTCATAAACACAGGTATATGTGCTGTGGCGGAAGGCTCCCGGCACTAGCCTGCGCTTCTCTGACGAATATATATGACTACACAGACGTGTCGACTGAAATGCATCACTGAACTAAGAAAACGTTGCATATCCCTCGCGCGACGAATAAGAAACTGCTATCGAAATCGGCACTAACAGCCCATACAGCGTCCCGGGTCAGCGGTTCATTTAGGACTTTATCGAAGTTAAAATACCAATCGCAAGTGAAAATCGATGTTCCGGGACTTCCGAGCATGTTATTGAATACGGACAGCAAATTTTTCTCCGTAGTACAGGCGTGAGTTTCAGTTGCTGGGTGATAACGCATCTACCATGTCTGTGCGAGACGTATCTCTGTGAAACTAAAACTGCTTCTCGATCTTGGCATGGCAAATTATCCGATCATGTTCATCTGGGGGTACCTGGGGGCACCCGGGGGCACCTTTGGATTGGTATCGTGAGAACGAGTCACTCTGGCTCGAAAAAGCGGATGAATGGCGTGCGATAGCCGAAGCATGGGATGGCCGTGGATTGTCGATTTTTGCGCGTTCCCCTATCTATAACGTTTTTCTCGCTGCGAAAATTATGCATCTTCTGCAGGCATAGTATTGTACACGTAAGAACATTACAAAATTTCACCGAATCTTTGCCACGTTTGTATGGTGTTCTACGTGGGAGCGAACATCAAGGACAAATTTGTTTCGTCGAGTAAAGAAAGGTGGTCTGTCGGTGTGCCACTTGTTTCTTCAGCAAGTTGTACCACGTTTCATATTGGTAAGGGACGAGAGAGACCCGTTTCTGTATTGTTTTATTTAGGCCATGTTAACAGCTTCTATGCCTGATTTTTGTGTTTCTTCCGCCATTGGCCCTCATTACACAATTTAAAGGTTCTTGCGTGATGTGGTAACATCCTATCGTTTCCTTAGGGCAAGATTTTCCCTTGAGTACCTCTCCAATGTAAAAAGAAAGGGTCTTACGAAGGATCTCATTGAGAATGTGGTCCCCTGTTCCATTGTATCGGTTAATGTTTCAAGAAGGACCTGGGCAAGAGGTACTTACAAGGGTTAAACATATGGGGATACCGGCAAACGCTCAAACATTTTTCTTCAAGCTTCACACAGGAACCTTGCCTGTTAAAACGTGGTTGGGGAAAAGAGGGATTTATGTGCCATGCTTTCAGATGCTTTCTGTGCAACAAAGCTGAAACAATCGAACGTGTTTTCATTGATTGTAATAATGCCATATACGTTTGTGGCATACTACAGAGAACTTTAAAGATAGACCTACCTTTCAATCCACGTGGAATTCGCTTTTTACCACCTGAACGCGATTTTGAACGGATAGATGTTGTCTTTTTACTTCGGCTGCACGCAGTCTGGCGTAGTCTATTGGCATATAGACATTGTGACGTTAAAGGTCGACCTGTGTATGAATATATTGTGGAAATTGTTGTGAAGGTACATGACGTCTACAAGAAGAATGACTGTGATGGGGCAGTTGTGTCAATGCCTGATAATTTAACACATATAAAACGAATGTGATATATGATCGCAAACTCTTTTGAGGCTTGTAGCCAACCTGGAAACAACGAAAGAAAGAAAAGGTGGCGCTGCGTAGTTGTAAAGTATCAGACTTCGGATTTGTAGGTCCAACGTTCGAACCCCGGAAGGGGCATTTTTACGTTGTATTTTCGTTTTTTTTTATTGCACTAAAACGCTCTATATTGCTTTCTGTATTAAAAAATATATGTACGATGTCTAGGCACCGCGTATTTAACGCGCTAGAGCTATTTTTCGCACCAGTAGCCAGCGCCTCCCAGTAGGGGAGGGCATAGAGTTTCTCACTATAACACCTAGAGGGTAATCTGGCGCCACCGTCTATGGGAGTTTCTTAAGGGGGCACCGTGCCGTCATGGGAATGACGGTATATGTGTCTGCGAGGCTCGTGTTGGCTGGTGTTTTAAGAGGCTTCGTCTAAAGCGTGGATATGGCTACGCAAATAACGCGTTCTCAAAGAAAAATCTTCATCAGATGTTTCCATTCACGCATATTACATCTTTACTCACCCACGATGCATGACCAAGCGAAGAAAAGCAAGAACAGACGACCAACTGTTTCAAAGCGAGCGCGAACCTTGTCTTCTGTCCTCCAACTTTAGCGGCCCGCTGATACTTTTTACGTAACATATAATCGTACACGCAATAACAAGTTCTCATAGTTAAACAAAACATGTTTTCGCGTAATAATAAAGCTAAAACAGCTTTTTACGTGCTGTTCTAGTAGAAAATGAATCACTGTGACAGACGGAACGGTACTAGCCAAGCGCGTCTTCAAGGTGTCCTGTCTCTACGAGAACGATGTCAATCCGAATCCACAATATACCGGCATTCCCATTCATACCACAGCGCAGCAGCGCCAGATTTCCCCCTTGGTAATGTAGTGAGAAACTCTATGGGGGAGGGGGTACGCGCAGGACGAGATGCGGAGGCGAGGAGGTCGTGCGGCGGCGGTAGAGTTCGAAGAGTGGCGGTACTTCCAAATTATCAAGGGACTTTAACGAGTCCGACGGAGCAGTAACGCGACACGGCAGTTTCCCGCAAAAGCCTCACGCGGAATCAGGCGGTTTGCACACTGCTTCCAGTATTGGAGGCATGGAGGATTCCAGATTCTCTAACCGACGAGCCGTTCATATGAGCGATCGCCAGGCGCGATTAAGAGCGGGCGCGAGAGAGAAAATATGGGCGCTTTTGTTCCTTGGGTACATGACTCCTCTTAGGTACTACGAAGGAGGTTTGTTAGCGCTTGTTGTGCGCGTTTGTCCCCTAGGCATGCCGGAATTTCGGAGTGGGGTCGAGTTTGTTTACGCTCCGACGCTGGCTGTCTGCGCGGTGAGGCAGTGGGCTCGGATGCCCCATTTGGTGATAGCTGTTTCCGAAGCTGCGTCAGACAGACTTTCTCGTGCCTGCGGCGCGGGTACTGAGTCACTTATGCCGGATTAAACATTTCTTGCACCTTACGGTGCTCTAACTTCCAAAAACCTCACTGATTTTTCCCGGGGAGCAATAGGGGCCGTAGTAGGTGTCCGTTCTGCTCTCCTGGTGCAGTATCTTTGGTCTTGGCAGGCTTTTCGTATGCTGCTCTCCGCGACCTTTCAGGGGCATTTTGGAGTGGTCCCATTTAAGGGAAAAAACGCACAGCTCCTTAGCAACCGCGGTTGAACGCCTCTGCCTGATGTCACGCCGTGAAATTAATTGGCGTTGCGTCATGCCCACGTTAGGTTAGGTTAGCTTTAGGTTACCTTAGGTTAAGTTACGTTCGCGTAAACGGCGTTAAGGTAACGCGGCGTATTCTCACAGCGGTTGCGCCGTGCGGATTTTTGGCTTTGCGTCTGGCAACGTTAGGTTAGCTTAATGTTAGATTAAGCTAGCGTAAAAGGCGTTAGCCTTGCGCGGCGTAGTCTCAATGGGGTTACGCGGTGACGATTATTGTCTTTTCGTTTCGGCCACGTTTCCTTAAGTTAACGTTAGGTTAGGTTAACGTTATGTTAGGTTAGGTTAGCCTAAGAGGGGTTAGTTTAGCGCGACGTATTCTCAATGCGGTTGCACGGGTGTCGCGCTTCACCGGCGGCCTTTGAGCCATTTGCGTTCAAGCGCGGTTGCTAAGGGGCATGAACTTCTAGATTTTCAATATACGGCCCGCCCTCTACTACGGTCCCCAATGCTCCCACGGAAACATCTGTCATGTTATTTCTTAGGTACAGCGCTATAACGCGAGGGAAAGCTATAGTCCAGCACGACTCACTTAGCAAAAGCGCCGCAGATACGAGACAGTCTGACCGACACAGCAGTCGCCAAATGGAGCGTCAGTGCCCACTGCTTCACCTTTTTCACCGCACCGGTAGCTAGCGTCCGAGCGTAAACAAACTCGACCCTACTCCGCAATGACAGTACGCCTAGGGACAAACGCATACAACACGAGCTAAGAAACCTCCTCCGTAGTGCCTAGGCAGAGTCATATATTCAAGAAGCAAAAGCGAGTGAGAGCAATAGAGTGTGAGCGGAGGTGAGCACCAGTGAGAGGTGAGTGCAAGTCAGTTCCAGTAAGCGCGAGCGGAGGTGAATGCCCGCGAGTGTGAGCGGAGGTGACTGAGAGTGAGTGGAGGGGAGTTCGAGTGCGACTGAGTTCCAGTGACTATAACTGCAGGCGAGTGCGATTGTGATTGAGTGTCAGTGAGTGTGAAAGGAGGTGGTTGCGAGTGAGTACCAGTGAGTGTGAGTATAGAGGTCAGTGCGAGTGTGAGTGAATAACAGTGAGTGTGAGGGTAGGTGAGTGCGAATGTGAATGAGGGCCACTGTGTGTGAGTGGAGGTGAGTGCCATTGAGTGCCCGCGACTGTGAGTGGAGGAGAGTGGCTGGCAGTGTAAATAGAAGTGATTACGAGTATGATTGAGTGCCAGTAATTGTGAGTGCGAGTGAGTGCCTGTGAGTCTGAGTAGAGGTGAGTGTGACCCAGTACCAGTGCGTTTGAGTGCATGTGAGTGCAAGTGAGGGCCAGTGAGTGCGATTTGAGTGCGAGTGGAGGTGAGTGTGAGCGAGTGCCACTGAGTGTGAATGGAGGCAAATGTGAGTGCGGGTGAATGCTAGTGAGTCTGAGCGGAGATGAGTGTGATTGAGTGCCTGTGAGTGAGCTGAAGTGAGTGCGAGTGCGACTGAGTGCCACTAAGTGTCAATGGAGGTAAGTTCGAGTGCGAGTGATTGCCAGTCAGTGTGAGTGGAGGAGAGTGCGAGTGTGAGTGACTGCCAGTGAGTGTCAGCGAAGGCGAGTGCCAGCAAGTGCGAGTGAATGCTGAAGAGTGTCAGCGGAGGTCAGTGCCAGTGAAAGTGAGCGGAGGTGACTTCGATTGAGTGTGAGTGGAGGTGAGTGCCAGTGAGTGTGAGTGGACTTGAGTAGGAGTTTGAATGGGTGCCAGTGAGTGAGTGGACGTAAGTGCGAGTGTAAGGAAGTGTCATTGATTGTCAGTGGCGGTGAGCGCCAGCGAGTGTGAGTGGAGGTGAAAGTGAGTGAGTGGCAGTAAGTGTGACTGGAAGTAAGGTTGAGTGGAGGAGAGGACGAGTATGATTGAGCGCCAGTGAGTGTCAGCATAGCTGAGTGCCAGCGAGTGCGTATGGGGATGAGTGCGAGTGCCAGTGAGTTTGAGTCTCAGCAACTGTGAGCGGAGGTGAGTGCGAGTGAATGTCATCAGGCTGGTGAGTCAAAGCGAGTGTTAGTGCCAGTGAGTTCCCAAAGAGTGTGAGCGGAAGTGAGTGCCAGGGAAAGTAAGTTGAGGCGAGTGCGAGTGAATGCCTGTGAGTGTGTACGGAGGCCAGTGAGTGCCAGTGAGTGTGCCCGAAGGAGAGTGCGATTGCGACTGAGTGCCGTTGTATGTGAGCGGAGCTGACTTCATGTATGTGCGAGCGAGTCTAAGCGAGTGTGAGTGCGAGCGAGCGCCAGTGATCATAAGAGGAGGTGAGTGCGAGTGTGAGTGCCAGTGAGTGTGAGTGGCGGCGAGTGCGAGTGCCAGTCAGTGCGAGTGGAGGTGAGTGCGAGTTAGCGCCAGTGAGTGTAAGTGATAGGAAGTGTGAGTGAGTGCCAGTGAACGTGAGTGGAGGAGAGAGTGAGTGAGTGTCAGTGAATGTGAGAGGAGGTGATTGCGAGTGAGTTCCAGTGAGTGTGAGCGTAGGTGAGTGCGAGTTTGAATGATTGCCAGTGAATCAGTAGAGGCGAATGCAACTGAGTGCCAGTGATTATCTACGGATGTAAATGAGGGCCAGTGAGTCTGCGAGGAGGTGAGTGCGAATATGACTGAGTGCCAGTGAGTGTGAATGGAGATAAGTGCAAGGGCTAGTGAGTACCAGTGAGTACGTGAGTGCGTGTGAGGAGAGTGGGAGTGAGAGTGCCAGTGTGTCTCAGCGGCAGTGAGCGCCAGCGAGTGTGAGTGCCGGTGAGTGCGGGTGTGAGTGAGTGTGAGTGGAGGTGAGTGGGAGTGCCAGTGACGGCGAGTGAGCGCCGCCAATGAGTGTGAGTGCGAGTGTGAGTGAGTGGCAGTAAGTGTCAATGGAGATGAGTGCGAGTGAATGCCAGTGAATGTGAGTGAGCGACAGCGAGCGTGAGTGGATGTGAGTGTGACTGTCAGCATAGCTATGTGCCAGTGAGTGTGTATAGGGATAAGTGCGAGTGAGTGCCAGTGAATCTGACTGTCAGCGACTGTGAGCGGAGGTAAGTGCGAATGAATGTCAGTGCTGGTGAGTGCCAGTGAGTGTTAGTTAAGGTGATTGCGACTGTGAGTGCAGGTGAGTGCGCGAGAGTTACCCAAAAATGTGAGCGGAAATGAGTGCCAGCGAAAGTGATTGGAGTTGAGTGCGAGTGCTAGTGAGTGCCAGTGAGTGTGAATGGAGGTAAGTGGTAGTGCGAGTGAGTGCCAGTGAGTGTGAGCGGAGATCAGTTTGCGTGAGTGCCAGTGAGTGTAAGCGGATATTAGTGCGAGCGAGTGGCAGTGATTATGACTACAGATGAGCGCGAGTGTGAGTGAGTGCCAGTGAGTGTGAGTGAAGGTGTGTCCGAGTACCAGTGAGTGCCAGTCAGTGCGATTGGAGGTGAGTGCGAGTGAGTGCCAGTGAGTGAATGGAGGTGAGTACCAGCGAGTTTAAGCGGAAGTGAGTGCAACTTAATGCCAGTGAGTGTAAGCAGAGGTGAGTGCAAATGAGTGTGAGTGTAGTTGAGTGCGAGGGCGAGTGAGTGCCAGTGAGTGCGAGCGCAGGTGAGTGTCAATGCAGGGGAGTGCCAGCGATTGTGAATGGAGTTTGCGAGTGAGTGCCAGTGAGGGGGAGTGCAGGTGGGTGCCAGCGACTGTGATCGGAGGTGAGTGCGAATGAGTATGAATGGAGGTGAGTGAGAGTGAGCGCCAGTGAGTGTGAACAGAGAGTGAGTGCCAGTGAGTGTTCGTGGAAGTGGGTGCGATTGCGAATGAGTGGCAGAGTGGTAAATGAGTTAAGTGCGAGTTGGAGTGAGCGCCAGTGAGTGTGAGTTGAGGTGAGTTCGAGTGCGAGTGAGTGCCACTGTGTGTCAGCACAGGTGGGTGCGAGCGAATGTGAGTGGAGGTGAGTGCGAGTGAGTGCCAGTGAGGGTGAGTGGATGTGAGTGCCACTCTCCATGAGATCCGGAGAGTTTAAGCGGATGTGAGGGCCAGCGAGTGTGAGTGGTGATATGCGCGAGTGAGTGTCAGTGAGCGTGAGGTGAGGTGAGTATGAGTGAGTACCAGTCAGTGTGAATGGTGGTGAGTGCGAGTGAGTGACAGAGAGAGTGAGTGAGAACCAGTGAGTAAAATGTGGGTGAAAGCGAATAGTGCCGATGAATTTGAGTGGAGGTCAGGCCGAGTGAGTGCTACATAGTGTACAGATTTCAGTGAGTGCCAGTGAGTGTGCGCTTAGTTCAGTGCGAGCGAGTGTTAGTGGAGGTAAGCACGAGTATGAGTGAGTGCCAGTTAGTGTGAGTTAAGTTCAGCGCGAGGTTAAATGGCTGTCATTGTGCGTGAGTGAAGGTGAGTGCGAGTGCGTGTCAGTGAATGTGAGCGGAAGTGCGAGTGAATACCAGTGAGAATGAGTGTAGCTGAGTGTGAGTGTAAATTAGTGCCACTGAGTGAGTGAGTGCAGGCGAGTTCGAGTGAGTGCTAGTGAGTGAGAGCGAAGGTTAGTGCCAGCGATTGTATGTGGACGTGAGTGCGAGTGTAAGGGAGTGCGATTGAGTTTTAGCGGTGGTGAGGTCTAGCGAGTGTGAGTAGAGATGGCTGGGAGTGCCAGTGAGTGTGAGTGGAGGTTAATGCGACTGTGAGTGGCGGTAAGCGTGAACGGAGGGGAGTGCGAGTAAATACCAGTCAATGTGAGTGAGTAACAGAGAGTGTGAGTTAAGGTGAGTGTGAGTGGAGGAGAGGGCGAGTGTTATTGAGTGCCAGTGAGTGTCAGCATAGCTTAGTTCCAGTGAGTTTGACTGTCAGCGACTGTGAGCCGAGGTGAGTGCAAGTGAATGTCAGTGCTGGTGAGTGGAAGTGAGTGCCAATGAGTGTGAGTGGAGTGGAGTGCGAATGTGAGTCAAGGTGCGTGGAAGTGTGTTCCCAAGGAGTGTGAGCGGAAGTGAGTGCCAGTAAAATTGAGTGGAGGTGAGTGTGAGTGCGAGTGAGTACCAGTGAGTGTGAATGGAGGTAAGTGCCAGTGCGAGTCAGTGCCAGTGGGTGCGCAGGGAGGCGAGTGCGATTGCTACTCAGTGCCGGTGTGTGTTAGCGGAGCTGAGTTCATGTGAGTGCCAGTAAGTGTAAGCGGACGTGAGGCGAGCGAGTGCCAGTGATTGTGAATGGAGGTGAGTGCCAGTGTCAGTGAGTGCCAGTGAGTGAGCCGAGGTGAGCGCGAGTACCAGTGAGTGCTAGTCAGTGCGTGTATAGGCGAGTGTGACTGAGTGCCAGTGTGAGTGACGGAGCGCGAGTAATTGCCAGTGATTCTGAATGGAGGTGAGTGCGAGGTCGAATCAATGCCAGTGAGTGTGAGTGAATGCCAGTGAGTTTGAGTGGAGGTGAGTGCGAGCGCCTATAAGTGCGAGTGAGTGCGGGTGGAGGTGTGTGCGAATGCGAGTGAGTGCAGTGAGGGATCGGAGGTGAGTACCAGCGAGTATGAACGGATGTGAGCGCAAGTAAATGCCAGTGAGTGTGAGCGGAGGTGATTGTGAATGTGAGCCAGTGAGTTTGAGTGCGAGTATGAGTGAATAACAAAGAGTATGAGTGCTGGTGATGGAGAGCCACTGAGTGTAAGGAGATGGGAGTTCAAGAGCAAGTGAGGGCCAGTGAGTGCGAGTTAGGGTCAGTGAATGTGCACGGAGTTTAGTGAGTGCCAGTGAGTGCGCGAATGTGAGTGCGATTCCGACTGAGTGCCAGTGAGTGTGAGCGGAGATGAGTTCGCGTGAGTTCGAGTGAGTATAAGCGGATGTGAGTGCGAGCGAGTGCCAGCGAATATGAGTAGAGGCGAGTGCGAGTCAGTACCAGTGAGTCTTCGTGGAGGTGGGTGCGATTGCGAGTGAGTGTCATTGAGTGTGAATCGAGTTAAGTGCGAGTGCCAGTGAACGCCAGTGAGTGTGAGTTGAGGTGAGTGCGAGTGCGAGTGAGTGCCAGTGAGTGTGAGCACAGGTGGGTGCGAGCGAATGTGAGTGGAGGTGAGTGCGACGGTGTGCCAATGAGGGTGAGAGCAGGTGAGTGCCACAGTCAGTGAGTGCCAGAGAGTGCGAGCGGAGGTGAGGTCCAGCAAGTGGAATGATGCTGAGTGCGAGTGAGTGCCAGTGAGTGTGTGGAAGTGAGTTCCAGTGAGAGCGAGTGAGTGTGAGCATAGGTAAGTGCGACTTTAAATGAGTCCCAGTGAATGATTGGAGGGGAATGCGAGTGAGTGAAAGTGAGTGTGAATGGAGGTAAATGCCAGTGGAAGTGCCAATGGGTCTGTACGGATGTCAGCGAGGGCCAGTGGGTGTTCCCGGAAGTGAATGCGAATGCGACTGAGGTCCAGTGATTGGGACTAGAGATAAGTGCAAGCGCTAGTGAGTGCCAGTGAGTGTGAGCGGAGGTGAGTGCGCGTGCGCACCAGTGAGTGTGAGAGGAGGTGAGTGCGAGCGAGTATTAGCGTAGGTCAGGTCGAGTGAGTGCTGTGATTGTAAGTGGAGGTGTGTGCGAGTATGAATGAGAGCCAGTGAGTGTGAGTTTTGTTCGAGTGAGTCCCAGTGAGTGATAGTGGAAGTGTGAGTGAATACCCGTGAGTAAGAGTTTAGCTGAGAGCGACTGTGAATGTGTGCCATTGAGTGTGAGTGGAGGTGAGTGTTAGTGCGAGTGAGTGCCAGTGATGGTGAGTGGAGGCGAGTGAGAGTTAGTGCCAGTGAATGCAAATGGAACTAAATGCGAGTGCAAGTGAGCGCCAGAGAGTCTGAGTGGAGCTAAGTTAGTGTCTGTGACTGTACCCAGATCTGAGGGCGATTGCGCATGAGTGCCAGTGAGTGTGAGTGGAGGTGGGTATGAGTGGAGGAAAGTGCGAGTGTGACTGACTGCCAGTGAGTGCCAGTATAGCTGAGTGCCAGCGAATGTGTATGGGGGTGAGTGCGAGTGAGTGCCAGTGAGTGTGATTGGCAGTGACGGGGAGCGGAGGTGAGTGCGAGTGAATGTAAGTGGTGGTGAGTACAAGAGAATGCGAGTGAGTGTGAGTGGAGGTGAGTGCGAGTTAGTTCCAAAGAGTGTGAGCGGAGGTGAGTGCCACTGATAGTGAGTGGAGGTGAATGCTAGTTCTAGTGAGTGCCAGTGAATGTGAATGGAGGTAAGCGCCACTGCGAATGAGTTCCAGTGAGTCTCTACGGAGGCTAGTGAGGGGCCAGTGAGTGCGATTCCGACTGGGTGCCAGTGAGTGTGACTGGAGGTGAATGTGGGGTGGAATCAATGCCAGTGAGTGTGAGCGGAGCTGAGTGTGGGTGGAGTTGTTTTCGAGTGTGAGTGCGTCCAAGTGAGTGTGAGTAGAGGTGCTTGGGAGTGCGAGTGAGTGCAGCGAGTGAACGGAGGTGAGTACCAGCGAGTGTGAGCTTAAGTGAATGCAAGTGAACGCGACTGAGTGTGAGCGGAGGTGATTGCAAACGAGTGCCAGTGATTGTGAGTATTGGTGAGTGCGAGTGAGAGTGAGTGCCGGTGAGTGTGACCGCAGGTGAGTGCCAGCGGAGGTGAGTGCCAGCGAGTGGGAGTGGAGGTGAGGGTGAGCTGAGGTGAGTGCAAGTGAGTTCCCAAAAATAGTCAGCGGAAGTGAGTGCCATTGAAAATCAATGGAGGTGAGTGGGAGTGTGAGTGCCAGTGAGTGTGAAAGAAGGTAAGTGTGAGTGTTGGTGAGTGAGCGCCACTGAGTGTAAGGGGAAATGAGTTCAAGAACCAGTGAAGGCCAGTGAGTGTGAGTAGAGGTTAGTGCCAGTGAGTGTGAATGAAGTTAAGTGCGAGTGCTAGTGAGCGCAAATGAGTGTGAGTTGAGACGAGTCCGAATGAGTGCCACTGAGTGTGACCGGAGGTGAGAGCGAGTGACAGTCAGTGAGTGTGAAAGAGGTGAGTGCGAGTGAGTGCCAGTGAGTGAGTGGAGGTGAGTGCCAGTGAGTGTGAGCCTAGGTGAGTGGGAGCTTGAATGAGTCGCAATGAATGATTGGAGACGAATGCGATTGTGCCAGTGAGTGTGAATGGAGGTAAGTGCCAGTATGAATGAGTGCTAGTGAGTATGCACGGATGTCAGTGAGGGCCAGTAAGTGTGCCCGGGAGTGCGAATACGACTGAGGGCCAGGGAGTGCGAATGAAGATAATTGCGAGTGCTAGTGAGTGCCAGTGAGTGCGAGCGGAGATGAGTGCGCGTGAGCACCAGTGAGTGTGAGGGGAAGTGATTGCGAGTGAGCCTTAGCGGAGGTGAGTGCGAGTTAGTGCCGGTGATTGTGAGTACAGGTGTGTGCGAGTATGAATGAGTGCCAGTGAGTGTGAGTTGAGTGCGAGTTTGAATGGGTGCCAGTGTGTGTGAGTGGAGGTGAGTGCGAATGTCAATGAGCGCCAGTGAGTGTGAGTAGAGGTGAGTTCGAGTGAGTGCCAGTGAATGATAGTGGAAGTGCGAGCGAATACCAGTGAGTATGAGTGCAGCTGAAAGCGAGTGTGAATGAGTGCCACTGAGTGTGAGTGGAGGAGAGTGCGAGTGAGTGCCAGTGATTATGAATGGAGGCAAACGCGAGTACGAGTAAGTGCCAAGGAGTATGAGTGGAGTTGAGTCAGTGTCAGTGACTGTGGGCGGAGCTGAGGGCGATTGCGACCAAGTGCCTAAGAGTGTGAGTAGGTAAGTGCGAGCGCGAGTGAATGCGAGTGTGAGTGGAAGTGAGTGCAAGTGAGTGCCAGTAAGTCTGGGCGAACGTCAGTGCCCGCCAGTATGAGTGGTGGTAAGTGCGAGTGTGAATGAGTATCAGCGGAGGTGACTGCCAGCTAGTGTGAGTGTAGGCAAGTGCAAGTGTGAGTGAGTGCCATTGAGTGTCAGCATAGCTGAGTGCCAGCGAGCGGGTATGGGGATGAATAAGATCGAGTGCCAGCGACTGTGAGCGAAGATGATTGCGAGTGAATGTCAGTGGTGATGAGTACAAGTGAGTGAGTGTGAGTGGAAGTGAATGCGAGTGAGTTTCAAAGAGTGTGAGCGGAGGTGAGTGCCAGTAAAGGAGAGTGGAGGTGAGTGTGTGCTAGTGAGTGCCAGTGTGTGTGCGCGAAGGTGAGTGCGATTCCGACTGAGTGCCAGTGAGTGTCAGCGGGGGTGAGTTCTTGTGAGTGTCAGTTTAAGCGCATGCGAGTGCGAGCAAATGTTAGTGATTGTGAGTGGAGGTGAGTGCGAGTGTGAGTGCTACTGAGTGTGAGCGGAGGTGAGTGCGAGTACCAGTGAGTGAGTCAGTGCGAGTAGAGGTTAGTGCGAGTGAGTGCTAGTGAGTGTGAGTGAAGGTGAGTGTGGGTGAGCCCCAGTGAGTGTGAGCGACAGGAAGTGTGAGTGTGAGTGAGTGGCACTGAAGGTGAGTAGTGGTGATTGTGAGGTCAATCAATGCCGCTGAGGTTAAGTGGACGTGAGTGTCAGGTCGAATCAATGCCAGTGGTTGTGAGCGGAGGTGAATGTGAGTGAGTGCCAGATAGTGTGAGTGGATGTAAGGGCGAGTGTGTGTGAATACCAAAGAATGTGAGTGTTAGTGAGTTAGCGCCACTGAGTGTGAGCGGAGGTGAGTTCAATGCCAATGAGGGCCATTGAGCGCGAGTGGAGGTGAGTGCGAGTGAGTGTCAGTGAGTGTGATTGGAGGTGAGTGCGGGTGGGTGTCATTTAGTGTGAATGGAATTGTGTGGGAGTGCTAGTAAGTGGCAGTGAGAATGAGCGGAGGTTAGTGAGTGCCAGTGAGTGTGAGTTGAGTGCGAGTTTGAATGGGTGCCAGTGTGGGAGAAGAGGTGAGTTGATTGTCAGCGAGTGTCACTGAGTGTGAGTGGAGGTGAGTTCGAGTGAGTGCCAGTGAGTGATAGTGTAAATGCGAGTGAATGCCAATATGAGTGTAGCTGGGAGCGAGTGCAAATGAGTGCCACTGAGTGTGAGTTAAGATGAGTGTGAGTGAGTGCCAGGGAGTATGAGTGGAGTTTTGTTAGTGCTAGTGACTGTACGCGTAGCTGTGGCCGATTGCGACTGAATAATTTAGAGTGTGATAGGAGGTAAGTGCGAGCCCGAATGAGCACCAGTTAGCATGAGTAGAGGTGCGTACACGTGAATCTGATCGAAGGTAATTGCCAGCGAGTGTGAGTGGTAGTAAGTGCGAGTGTGAGTGAACACCAGTGAATGTCAGCGGAGGTGAGTGCCAGCGACTGAGTGTAGGTGAGTGCAATTTTGAGTGAGTGCCATTGAGTGTCAACGGAGGTGAGCGCCAACGATTATGAAAGGAGGTGTGCGAGTGAATGCCAGTGAGTATGAGTGGAGTGTGAGTGAGGGCCAGTGAGTGTGAGTGTTGGAGAGAATGCGAGGTGAGTGCGAGTACCAGTAAGTGCCACTCAGCGTTAATGGAGGGGAGTGTGAGGTCGAATCCATGCCAGTGAGTGTGAGTGAGTGCCAGTGAGTGTGAATCTAGGTGAGTGTGAGTGAGTGCCAGTGATTGTGAGTGGAGGTGAGTGCGAGTGTGAGTGAGTGCCATAGAGCGTGAGCGGAGGTCAGTGCGAGCACCAGTGAGTGCCAGTCAGTGCGAGTGGATGTGAGTGCAAGTGATGCCAGTGAGTAAGCGGAAGAGATTGGAAATGCGTGCCAGTGAGCATGAGTGTAGGTGAGTACGAGTGCGAGTGAGTGCTAGCGAGTGAGCGCAGGTGAGTGTCAACGGAGGTGAGTGCCAAGGAGTGTGAATGGAGGTGAGTGCGAGTGAGTGCCAGTGTGAGTGAGCTGAGGTGAGTGCGAGTGAGTGTGAGTGGAGGGGAGTGCAAGTGAGTGCCAGTGAGTGTGGGTGGAGGTTATTGCGAGCGTGATCCTAGGTGAGTGCTAGTGATAGTGAGTGGAGGTGAATGTGAGTGAGTGCCAGTTAGTGTGAGTGGATGTAAGGGGGAGTGTGTGTGAATACCATAGAGTGTTAGTGTCAGTGAGTTAGCGCCACTGAGTGTGAGCGGAGATGAGTTCAATGCCAATGAGGGTCATTGAGCGTGAGTGGAGGTGAGTGCGAGTGAGTGTCAGTGAGGGTGATTGGAGGTGAGTGCGAGTGGGTGTCGTTTAGTGTGAATGGAGTTGTGTGGGACTGCTAGTAAGTGTCAGTGAGAATGAGCGGAGGTTAGTGAGTGCCTGTGAGTGTTCGTTGAGGTTGGTGCGATTGCGATATAGTCCCAGTGAATTTTAATTTAGGTAAATGCAAGCGCGAGTGAGTGCCAGTGAGTGTGAATTGAGGCGAGTGCGAGTAAGAGTGAGTACCAGTGAGTGTGAGCACAGGTAAGTGCGAGCGAACGTGAGTGGAGGTGAGTGCCAGTGTGAGTGAGTGCCGAGAGTGGGAGCGGAGGTGAAGGCCAGCGAGTTTGAGTGGTGGTGAGTGCGAGTGATTGCCAGGGAGACTGAGTGGGAACCAGTGAGTATAATGTGGGTGAGTGATGATGGGTGCCATTGAATGTGAGGAGAGGTGAGTGCGAGCAAGTGTGAGTGCAGGTGAGTTCGAGTGGGTTTCAGTGATTGTGAGTGGAGGTGAGTACGAGTGTAAGTGAATGCCAGGGAGCCTAAGCAGAGGTGAAGGCCAGGGAGTGTGATTGGAGGTCAGTGCGACTGAGTGCCAGTGAGTGTGAGTGCTGGTGAGTGCCAGTGAGTGTGAAGCAGGTTAGTGTGAGTGCAAGTGCCAGTGAATGTGAGTAATGGTGGGTGTGAGTGAGTGCCAGTGAGTTTAAGGAGTCGAGTGCCAGTGAGTGTGAGTCTGAGAGGAGGGTAATGCGAGTGAGTGCCAGTGAGTGTATGTGGAGGTGAGTGCGAGTGAGTGCCAGTGAGTGTGAATGTAGGTGAGTGCGAGTTTTAATGAGTGCCGCGGAGTGAGTAGTGGTGAGTGTCAGTGAATCTGAGTGGAGGTAAGTGCCAGTACGAGTGATTGCCAGTGAGTGTCAGTGGAGGTCAGCATGAGTGAGTGCCAGTGAGCGTGATTGTAGGTGAGCGCAATTGTGAGTTAGTGCCAGTGAGTGTGAGTGGAGGTGATTGCGAGTGTGAGTGAATACCAGTTAGTGTGAGTGTACGTGAGTGAGCGTGAATGAGTGCCACTGAGTGAGAGTGTAGATGACTAACTACGCGACATGGTGTCAGAAGTGGCCGGATAACGCCCCCCTGCCTTAGCCCTCACCTCATAGAAAGGCACCAAGATGTCCCTCGAGACCGGCGAGCCGCCGAAATTGTACGGCGTCAACTTTCAGCCGCCGGCACCGTTCGACTTCGCGAACCCGCCAACGTGGGCGGCATGGCTCAGCCGCTACGAAGACTACGCAGCGGTTTCAGGACTGACGCACGCGTCGGGTGACATGCAGGTACGCTCGCTACTGTACTGCATTGGCCCGGAGGCCCGCCCGCTTCTCGAGACCTTTTCGCTCGACGCCCAGTCGCTCGCTTCATACCAAGCCGTTGCCTCCCGCTTCACTGAGCACTTCGTGCACCCGGCAAACGAGCTTTACGAGTTGTCACGGTTCCACAGGCGTGTTCAGCTACCCGACGGAAGCGTCGACACGTACTACGCAGAACTGCGCAGGATGGTTAAGCGCTGTAACTATCCGTCAGCTGCTGTCGAGGAAAGGCTCGTACGCGACCGGTTCGTCGTCGGCCTCCGCGACTCCCGTCTCTCGGACCAGCTGTGCCGGAACGCGAAATTGACACTCCAGGACGCTTGGACACAAGCCCGTCAATCTGAAGACGCCGACAGGGAAAAGGCGTTGCCCCAGAACCGCACGGAGCACTCCCGCGAGCTCAACCTCGACGCCACAAAAGCTAACAAGTTCCCCTCTCGTCGTCGCTCCGGCGCTAAGCCTCGTTCGCCGCAGCCGCAAGCAGAGCGCTCACGCGAGCCGTCCACATGTGAATTCTGCGGCCGCGCGCCTCATCGACGTTCAGACTGCGCTGCCCGACGCTCCGCCGGCAACTTCTGCAAAAAGAAAGGCCACTTTGCCGAAGTATGCCGCTCGTGGAAGTTCAAGCAGTACAAGCTCAGCTCCGTTCACCTGCACGCCGTCGCGACGCCCGCCGCAGCAAAGTTCGTCGACGTCACCGTTAACAACTACACAGCGCAGTTCAAGGTCGACTCCGGAGCCGAAGTATCTGCCGTTCCCAGCGACTTTCCTACCTTGCCCGCCAAACTCAACCAAGTCGACACTCTGCTCACTGGCCCGGGAGGACAGCCACTGCGCGTGCTGGGCTCGTATGTGGCACGACTTCGGTGGCAAGGGAAAACAAGCTGTCAGCGCCTCTACGCGATCCAGTCTCTCACTGTGCCTCTTTTGGGGCTGCCAGCGCTCCAAGCCCTCCAAGTAGTTCGATTTCTTGATCAACTCAAGACTTCAAAAGCGACGCTGCACGCCCAGCTCTTCAATGGATTGGGCACTCTCAAGGACGAATACAACATCCGGTTGAAACCTGATGCCGTACCTTTCTCGCTAAGCGTACCTCGCAGGATCCCCATTCCGCTGCTCGAGATCGTCCGCCGCGAGCTGGACAAATTGGAAAGCGCAGGCGTGATCCGTAGGGTCGACAAGCCAATACCATGGTGCTCGGGTCTCGTCGTCGTCCGGACAGGCGATGGTTCCTACCGGCTCTGCGTCGACTTGACTCAACTGAACAAGGTCGTCGTCCGGGAACGACACATTCTACCAACTGTCGAGCAAGTCCTTGGCCTCCTCGGCGATGCAACAGTTTTTTCGAAGCTGGACACGACCGCAAGCTTCCACCAGGTGAAGCTCTCTAACGACTCCCAAGAGCTTACGACATTCATCACCCCATATGGCCGATACTGCTTCTGCCGGCTCCCCTTTGGCATCACCTCCGCACCAGAGTACTTCCAAAAGCAGATGGCAAGAATCCTGGAGGGCCAACAAGGAGTCGCCAATATGATAGACGATATTTTCGTTTTTGGACGCACCCGCCAGGAACATGACGACAGACTGAGCCAGGTGCTATCTCGCCTTGCAAAAGCAGGTATCACATTGAACCAGAACAAGTGTCGTTTTGGGGTACCCGAGGTCTATTTCCTCGGAGTCGTCGTCTCAGCACAGGGCATCAGGCCAGATCCGGGCAAGGTCGAAGCAGTCAAAGCCTTGGAAGCTCCAACGGACGTCGCCGGCGTTAGAAGACTGCTCGGAATGCTGAATCATCTTGCCAGGTTCTTGCCACACATCTCGGACATCACGGCGCCCATCAGAGCCTTACTGAACAAGTCTGCGAGCTGGGTGTGGCACCACAAGCAAAAGGCAGCATTCGAGAAAATCAAGGAACTCTTGGCGTCAGACAGCTGTATGGCCAAGTACCACCCGTCTTATGCCACTACGGTGTCTGCAGACGCAAGCTCATTCGGACACGGCGCAGTTTTGCTACAGACGCAACCCTCAGGAGAGCGCCGCTGAGTCGCATTCGCTTCGAGGTCAATGACTGAGACCGAGCAGCGTTACAGCCACACTGAAAAAGAAGCATTGGCAACGACGTGGGCTATCCAAAGGTTCGACGAGTTCGTCCGTGGCATCCCCTTCGACGTCGAGAGTGACCACCTGCCACTCGTTTCACTTCTCGGCAAGATGGAACTGGAGATGTTGCCACCTCGTATTCAGATACTACGGCTGAAGACCATGCGATACCAGTTCCGTATGCTGCACGTGCCAGGAAAGCTGCTAGCCACAACCGATACGTTGTCGCGCATCACCTACAAGCCACCCACTCCCCTAGACACTATCGAACTTTTTACAGCACAGGTAGTCGGCTGCACGTCGGAAGTCTTGCCACTCATCCCTAAAGACGTGCGACAGGCATAAGAGTGCGATGGTGAGTGCAAGGCCCTCGCCTGCTACTGCCAGCATGGTTGGCCACAAAAGACCAAGATATCACTGCACCTCTCAAAGTACGCCTCTGTGGCAGACAAGCTCTCTTTCTGCGACGGGGTTCTGCTGAAAGGCGCCCGGATAGTCATCCCATCGTCCCTTCGGCCAGCGGTCTTGACGCTGTTGCACGAAGGTCATCAGGATATCAACAGGACCAAAGCCCTAGCTCGGGAGTCAGTTTGGTGGCCTGGTATCTCGGCAGACATCGCCTCTCTCGTCGCCAACTGTGAACAGTGCGCTTCCACCCGCGTGAACTTTGCCGAGTCCCTGCTCTCCACGGCCCTACCTGGACATCCCTGCGAATTCCTTGGAATGGACTTGTTCCACCTCAACGGCCAGACGTTCATCCTGGTGGTGGACTATTATTCAAGGTTTCCTGAGGTGGTGACTCTGAGGAGCACGACAGCTCAGGCAGTCATCGACGCTCTCAAATCCATCTTTGCCCGCCATGGAATCCCGCAAGAAGTCAGGTCAGACAACGGTCCACCGTTCTCGTCGCAAGAGTTCGCGGCGTTTGCAGTGTCATACGGCTTTAACCACAGGACCAGCAGTCCACACTACGCTCAATCGAACGGAGAGGCGGAGAGGATGGTGCGTACAATCGAGGACCTGTTTCGCAAGTCAAAGGATCCTCATCTGGCTCTGCTCAGCTATCGGGATACTCCAGGAGTCAACGGCTTTAGTCCAGCCCAGCTGTTGATGGGACGTCAACTCAGAACCAGAGTCCCAAAGCAAGACTCCCAGCTATGTCCCAACTGGCCCCCAACGAAAGAAGTCGTCGCCAAGGATGCGACTTACAAGCAGAAGCAGGCCGACAACTACAACAGGCATCATGGAGCTCGAGATTTACCGCCACACCAAACAGGTCATCGTGTCTGGGTGCGACCTGATCAAGTGCAGGCTACGGTCCTCAGTCGGAGGCAAGGACCAAGAAGCTACGTGGTCGAAACGGAGCGAGGTGGCACCCTACAGCGCAGCCGGCGTCACCTAGTGCCTTTCGGGCCTAATGCCTCCGGAGAGGAACCACCACCACTGCAGCAAGTTCGCTGTCAGGAACGTCAGTCTGTCAACATTGTGGAATCAACGGTCCCCCTCGGACAGTCTGTGCAACAGTCCTCTGCAGTCAGGGACCGCAGCGACGGTGTGACACGAACACGTTACGGCCGGCCTGTTGTTCCGCCGCGCCATTTGAACTTGTGAAACTTTTGACGCGCCTGGCTTCCTGAATCTCTCCCGTCTAACCTCTAATGATTCAAGGGGGGAGATGTAGAGGTCGCCACAGTTCAGCCCTGTTTGTTAGGCTGCCACCAGAGTGTGGCGCCCCCTTTGACATGTGTGTGTCTGTCTCTATATATGTTAGGGCCCAATAAAGGAGGGTCATTCCCTTTTCGTCTAAGCAAGTGGCGGTACGTGTAGGTCCGTCTCTGCGTGCTCCTGCCCCGCGCGGCACTAACCACGCGACCAGTACCATTGAGTTTGAATGGAGGTAAAGGGGAGTGCGAGTGGGTGCCAGGGAGTGTGAATGCTTGTGACCACAAAAACAGGCCAGATTCAAAGCAGCGATCGTCGAAATCTCATCTGCCGGTCGAGAGTGTTGTCTTTTATACATAAGCCATCGAATATTCCAAGGTAATCGATGGCGCCGCGTGTCTTTCCGAAAGTCCTACACAATTTTCGTCACACATGCAATCAGAATACACAAGCTTCGGTAACAACAGATAGCAGTACCCGTGTAAATTCCCCACTCTCAAAAAGTATCGTCCCAATGCTACAAATATAACAGGAAAGCGAAAACCAAAATGACACTTAATAAATAAAGGTAACCAGTAAACAAAATGGAAAGTAATACAGTTAAAAAAAGGAAGTGCAAAGTCCAGCTTTGGAAACTCCCAAAGTTCGTTAGCGCTGGTAGAACGGCGTAAGTCGCATAACATGGATTACTAGTTCGTGAGTGGCGCCGCTGCGATAGCGTAATGTCGTCTGGCACGACGCCATAGTCCAGTCCGCCATTGCATCGGATAATCTTGTACCGTCCGAAATAGCGACGTAAAAGCTTCTGACTATGTCCTCAGTGGCGTATTGGAATCCGAACCAAACATGGCTGCAAGCTCGTATTCCGCGTAGCGTCGTCGAAGGTTGTAGTGTTGGCTGTCTGTCTTCTGCTGGTTCTTGTTGCGCAGGCGATCGAGCTGTGGGGCTTTTTCGGCGCGCTGGAGATAAATGGCGATGTCGACATTTTCTTCGTCGGTGATATATGGCAGCATGGCATCGAGAGGCAGCAGAACCGCATCCCACGTCTTGTGCTCGCGATCGACGTATATTGCTATCATGTCGGCGAGGCTCTTGTTCAGCCGCTCCATTAGACCATTCGTATGTGGGTGATAGGTAGTTGTCCTCCTGTGGCTTCTCTGACTATAGTTCAGGATGGCTTCGGCGAGCTTTGTTCTAAGGGCGACGTTCCTCCATTGGTGATCAGGACTTCCAGGCTGCCATGTCGCAGCAGGATGTTCTCGACGAAGAATTTCGCCACTTCAGCCGCGCTACCACACTGCAGAGCTTTCGTTTGAGCGAAGCGGGTGAGGTAGTCCGTCGTTCGACGATCTAGTTATTTCCGGATGTTGATGTCGGAAGGGGTCCGAACCACTCCATCTCTGTCTGCTAAAATGAGCCACATGGAGGCTCAATAGGTTGTAGTAATCCCGCCGGCCTTGTCGGTGGTGTCCTGCGTCGCTGACAGTCTCGGCATGCCGTGACGTAACGGCCGACGTCGGCGTTCAAGCGTGGCCACTCATATCTTTCCTGCATCCTGAATAGCGTCGGGGAGAATCCAATATATCCAGCAGTCGGATCGTCTTGTACGGCTTGGAGTACTTCTGGATGCAGAGCTGAGGGAACCACAAGAAGGTAGTTGGTGCGGACTGGTGAGAAGTTCTTTACGAGTAGGTTGTTTTAAAGCGAAAATGAAGACCATTCTCGCCTAAATACCCTATGGACAACGTCGGTGTTCTTTTTCAAATACTCGACGAGGCTTTTTAGATCGAGGTCTGCTCCCTGGTGTTCAGCGAAATGTTCAGCGCTTATTATTACAACGAAGATTCATCATTCTCGTCATCTTGCGGCGATGGGTCAATGGGTGCGCGTGATTGGCAATCGGCATCAGTGTGTTTCCGTCCATACTTGTAGGCTACAGTGATGTCATATTCTTGCAATCTGAGGCTCTCTCGCGTCAGCCGTCCTGAACGGTCCTTTGTATCCTTTAGCCAACACAACGTGCGATGGCCGCTGACGACTTTGAATGGCCTGCCATATACATAATCGCGGAAACTTACTGTAGCTCAAATGATGGGGAGGCATTCCTTTTCACTCATAGAATAATTGCCTTCCGCATTTTACAGTGACCGGAAGCGTGAGCTATCACCCGTTCAAGTCCGTCTTTCCTCTGGACTAGGAGGGCACCGAGGTCTTGGTGTCTGGCATCAGCGTGGATTTCTGTATCGGCGTCTTTATCGAAGTGCGCATGTATCGGTGGCGAATGCACATGTCGTTTGAGTTTTTGAAATGCGTCAGCCTGCGGTGTTTCCCACATGCACACGACATCACATTTACTCAGATGTGCATCATATTAGTCAGAAGTCGTCGACAAAGCCCCTGCACTTGGCAGACAAGCCAAGAAATCTGCGCGCTGCCGTCTTGACGATGTGCTACTGGAACTTTGCGATTGTAGCTATATTTTGCGGGTCGGGGCGGACTCCTAATTTCTGATAACGTGGCTAACGAACCGAAGCTCATCGCGCGCGAAGCGGCACTTTCCTAGTTACAGAGTGAGCCTTGAGTTCGCGTCTAGTACTGTCGCAAGCCGCCTAAGGTGATCGGCGAAATTTCCCGCGAATACGACGACGTCATCCAAGTAAACAGGACAGGTCTGCCAATTCAATCCTGCTAACACCGCGTCCATCACATACTGGAGCGTTGCAGGCGCCCAGCACAGCCCGAAGTGCACAACCTTGAACTCAGGGCCGTCTAGCGCGATGAAGGCGGCCTTTTCGCGATCTCTCTCGTCGATTTCAATTTGGAAATAGGTAGACTTGAAATCTATCGACGAGAAATATTTAGCGGTACAGAGCCGCTCCAATGCATCATTTATTTGCGGGATTGGTTATACGTCCTTCTTCATGATCCTGTTCGACCGACAATAATCGACGCCGAAACGTAAAATTCAGTCTTTTTCTTCACCAAGACCACAGGAGATGCCCACAGACTTCTTGATGGCTGGATGATGTCGTTGCGCAGCACTTCTTCGACTTGTTGCCATATAGCGTCACGTTCTTGCGTGGAAACTCGGTTCGAGCTCTGGCTGTGTGGTCGGGTGCACTCTTCGATTATTGTGCAATGCTTTGCGACTGGTGTTTGTCGAATCCTCCATGACGTCGAAAAACACTCTTTGTATCGTCGGAGAAGACTTCCGACCTGTTGCTGCTTACTCATGGGGAGACTTGGACCTATGTCGAAGTCTGGTTCGGTAACTATTGTTCTCAGGGTAGGTGCGGCAGAATACGAAGGACAAACGCATTGCTGGTTTCCACAATTTCCTCAAAATATGCGATCGTCGTGCCCTTGTTGACGTGCTTGAACTCCTGGCTGAAGTTCGTCAGCATCACTTTCGCTTTTCCCTTCATGCAGTCGAGTGATCCCTCTTGTGACGCAAATTGCAGCATCAAGCAGTAGACGTTAATCACCCTCGAAGACGCCTTCTACACCCGCGGGTGTTTAGATGCCTACGGAAATAACAATGCTGGAGCTAGGCGGGATGCTCACTCTATCTTCCAGCACACTCAAGGCGTTTTGACTACGAGAGCTCTCCCGCGGAATTGCTTCATATTGCGACTGTGTCATTGACTTAGACTTGAGGTCGATGATTGCGCCGTCTTTCTTCAGGACGTCAATGTCGAGAATGTCGTCAAGTGAACACCGTTCGAAGATAGCGAAGGTGACAGGGTATGTCCCATCACGAACGGTAATTCTTGCTGTGCCCATTCCAGTCGGCGTTTTAGGTGCCCTCCAGTGGTCTGAATGTGAGGGCCTTTTTATGAAGTCTTAGATTGCTTCAACCGGGCCCGATCGGTCCAATCATGGCGGAGGAGTCGGCTCCTGTGTCCACTCAGCTGGTGACTGCGTAGCCGTGGAGAAGCACGTCGAGGTCGGTGGTTCTTTGGCTTGTGTTGTAGTTAGGTCTTGGCTGCGGAATACAGATGCGTCGGGTCAAGATGAAGCTGGAACGTCGTGTCATGAGATCGTCTTTCTCCGGCGTATTCTTGGCTTTCTGGGGCCCTATAATGTAAAACGATTCCAATGTAATTTTATTCCAATTTCCTGACGTCAAATTTGCGTAACATCCCACGTAATCATCGGGCGGTGACCCGCAGCGTTGCCTCAAAAGCCCAATCAAACGCCGTTTTAATTTATAGAATGTCACTTTGCTTTCAATCGAATAACATTTCCTAGATAGAGCGGATTTTCGCTTGTAATTGGCTGCCAGGAGGCGAGGAGCACGCTCACGTGGAGAGAGTTTCGATGGGGCCGAGACAGTGCACTGAAGATATATAATCGGATGAGGAGGGTAGTGCCGACGTCTACCATTGGTCCGCTTTCCGTTACTTAGGTTGCTGTGGCTGGTCGAAAATCGCGGTGGCGTGCAATGGAAGGTTAAGAATGCCGCCAAAACGGATCCCCAGCAAAAAAGAAGTCAGAGCGAGGTCGTAAACGTGCCGAAAGTGCTCGAAAACCTTATATGTCCACGCAGGAAGCTTTATTATACGCAAATGAACCCATGCTCTTCGGCAGGTGATAGTCGCCAGCGTCTCAGCGATCGGCGGCAGCCGTCCTTTATTCCTTCGGAACAGGACAGCCCGTGGCTATTCAGAAAAAAAAATCGGTTTTGTTCGGCGTATTATTGCATTTTTAGCGCCTACACGTCACTTTGACGCTGTGAGTTTTCGCAGTTTCGTGACGTCGCGTGACATGCAGGTAAAGTGGGTTCAGCCCGAAAACTTTACACCAATAGCTGAGGGCTAATGGCAAAAAGCCTTCTTTTGTTCAGTCCAATCATGCATAATCCGTGTGTACACGTCATATCAAATGTAGAGCTATCGCGGTTTTTGTGACGTCGCATGACAGACAGGCGAAGTGGGAATGGTCCAAAAAAGTTTTTGATCAATCAGAATTGTAGAATTGAAATAGAGAAGTTTGGAATAGCTTTACGTTATAGCGTCCCAGGCTTCGTCAGAATTGCGTCGTCTTGTTGACACGTCGTAGAGCTAGATCTCGAAGAGCTGTCGTCGTCGGCGAGGATCTTCAGCATTATCTTCGACGTGCAGCAACTGCACCTCCATCGGTTGCTTCTTTTAGCTTACCGGATATAGACTTGCGGACCAGCACCGGGCTGGGCCAGTGTATGGTCGCCGCTACGGCGAGACGTAGCAGCCTTGTAATGGCGAAAGGGACAATCTTCGACAACCTCACTGAGTAGCGGCGTGGTAGTCGGTGATATCACGAGGTCGCTCCCCAAGCTGTGGAAGTGGCGCGTTGACAGCGAACCATCGCAGCCGCATGTCGCGGTACGGGCATCAGCTGTACAGGTGACCGGCTTCTGCTCAATAGTAGCAGACAGAGTGGCCGTGAAGACTGCGCCAGACGTGTGTCCTCCTCGGTGCGTTTCGCTGGTTGGCTGGTTGGCAGCGGTGGCAGCTTCTGGCGGCGGATTGGTGGCGTCATGGGGCGCCGAGGGGGGTCCTGGTGTCAGGCGACGGTAGCGTATGTCGTCGCTTCCGGCTGGGGCAGTGGCGATGGCGGTTGCACTTCAGTAACCCCAAGGGATCACTGAACGATGTCGGCGACTGCGGCCACTTGGTGCTGCGTCCTTAAAAAAAGCTTCTCAAGCTCCTCGCTAACGACCGTTGTGATGGTCGTCGCTGCGGAATACTTGAGAATCAGTGCAGTTTCGGCGGTGATATTGCCTTGTCCGCACATCTAGCGTCTTCTCAATGGCTGTGATTTCGTAGACAAATTGAGCAACAGTCTTGGGCGGGTTGCGTATCAATCTAGTGAAGACCCCTTCCTCAACCCTCCTCATTAAAAGGCGAATTTTTGTCTTCTGCCATTTCGGGGTTGGCGTGCCGGAAGAGACGGACTTCTCCTCCGTGAAGATCGCAATTTGTCTCGCTGGGAAGCGCACTCGGGTTTCTACTAGAGCTTGGGCGGGCTTGCTCTTTGCGTACGACGCTTGTAAATATCGATTCTCGAACCGCGTCCTGGAGGCGTCTTCCAATGCGTAAAAGACATGTCGCTGCTTGTCGTTGCTGTTGCAGCTGTTAAATGTAGCGACCCTTTCGTACATCTCTAGCCAGCTTTCCGAGTCCTCGAATGTTGAACCGCGGAATGTCGGTGGCTCCCTGGGAGGCTGTAGCACGATTGGTGTTGGCGACAGCGGGGCTGTCATCGTAGGTGGTATCGTGGCCGGGCACTTCCTGGTCCTCTCAGGCAAAAGTCCATGCTCCGGGGTCAGCCCTTGCAGCCTGCAGAGGCGAAGTATTCGCGTGCATGTAATATGGTCTATCGCCACAATGACGCAGAGGTTGCCGTCTCAAGTACTCGAAAGGGGCGTATAAAGATCAACTCTGACGCCGCCAAAAGCGCGTGCTGGGCAAGGCAATGGCTGCACTGGAGCAGTTGGGGGACGAGGGGTATTCTCGCGCCTTTGGCAAGCGAGGCAGGAGCGGGCATATTGGTGGCAGAATCGGTACATCTCGTGCCAGGAATAATGGAGTGGAAGGCGCGCGTACATCTTTAGTACTCCTGCATACGCGCATTGTGGGTCATCGTGGAATGCTGCACATGTCCGAACGTAGATGCTGAGGGAGCAGGAGTTACCATTTGCGGCCATCCGAGAGGTATTTCGGCTGTATAGGAGCCCGTCACGAACAGAGAAGTGGTGTGCTTGGTGACGCAATGCACGGCCACCAGAAGGGGCTGATGAATTTGACAGAAAAGCCAGCATAGTGTCAAGTTGTTTATTGACAGATTATGCAAGGAGTGAGAGGTCGAACTCGGTGCGGTAGTCGAAACCCTGTGAGATGTCATGGCGGGCCCCGTGCGTAAAAGGCTGGTGATGCGCCTGACTGACCGGCCTTTCTTCGTTGCGTTTCATACCCTGGAGATGCGCCGGACTAACCGGCGCTTCTTCGTTACAATAGAAATCGTCTATAGAAGCTTCACGAAGACGGATTCAAAACGTCAAATGCGCTGGAGCCCTGGCGAATGTGAAGGAGGGCAAATGGAAGCAACAAGGCACGATGGCGTGCAGAAGTGTAGGCGGTGGGAAGAGAACCCTAGAATCTTAGAAAGCCGCACAGGCAACAGGCACAAGGGTGGCAGAGAATGGAGGAATATCGGTTGCAACGGACACTCGAGCAGAAGATAGCGGCAAATCTTCAGAAAGCCTGCGCAAGATAGGGTCAGTGCAAGTTCTGCGTGGACACAATCACAGTTTGATTAGATCAGGGAAAATTGAATCCTAGAATGGTGGCATGGGAGAAGTGGGAAAGGGCAACAAACTCAATGTGGTATAAACTGCCTTGTATTGTGACGCGAATGGTGTCGCCATACAATTGACTCGGCGCTTGCTGTGCGTAGCGAAGTGGCAGAAGACGGCTTCGCGACTTTTCCGAACACACTGCGAAGCTGTTCAGCAATCACTGACGCTGCAACACCCTTGTCGAGAAGCGCGTGAAAGGTGATACCTTTGTTGTAAACCTCAACGACGTTCGGAGGAAATAAGCGTGTGCTTGAGCAGTGTTATGAGATCGCAGTTCTTGCCTCTGGAACTGTGTCTTTCAGTTTTCCTCCACAGCCGGAGGACGGCACATAATTAGATACAGCAAACGTCGACGGGCAGGTGGAGACTGACGACTGTTGAAGACTTGGGAAAGAGGAAGAGAGGAAGCGAAGGGCGGAACTGGTTCAGCATAACTGGACTGAGAGTCAGAAGCATTCCCTTCCGGCCTCGTAGTATCGGAAGGGCACTAACCTCGCCGGCGGCAGAGTCGTGCCACATGACCAGCAAACTCGCACGCCAATAATATGGGCCGGTTTTCCTGCGTACGCACCGGATTGTGAACATGGGGCCCAGATTGTCTCGCACAAAATTGAATCGGGCGCAGTAGTTGGGGAGGCGCGAGGAAACCTCCTGGGGGCGTGTAGTTCACAGCTGCAGAAGGCAACGCGTAGAAGCCGGTTGTGGGCGTGCGGTGCGCATCTACAGACAAACGTCTGGCAACGACGGCAGCGTACGTGAGCGAAACCGGCTCTGTAGGTGCCTAATTAGCGAGCAGTATTGCCTTGCTTACTTCTTCGTGTATGACTTGTGGAAGCCTCTTAGCCTCTTCTTTGTGCTCGTCTTGTGCGTACAAAGCTGCATTCATGTCCTGCCAACATGCCCAAAGACTCACTTTGGGGAAATAAACTGGACTCAAACGACCGGGTAGCAGGCAGAAGTGACAATTGGCGCCAAACTTCCTCCTGAATGAATTGTTCAATTTGATTGGTTCAATTTGGTCAAGCAACGAAGAGTGGGTGTGGAGCCTCACTATAACTGTTGGTTAGGGCCGAAATTGTGTCATACGGCTTGACCGCGCGGCACGTTGTTTGTTGAGCTCGTCGTAGCTCTGGCATAGTGTAATAACGACATCAACCATTCGAGAATTTTTCGCCAAGAACAGCTGCAAGGCGTCATCCTCTATGCCTTTCATGACATTCCTTATCTTTTCAGCTTAGGGGATAGCAGGATCAATGCGCCGGCGACGCTAAACTACACCTACGTACAAATATACATTTATATATATACAGTATTTTTACGTAACTTGAACGAAGAATTTTACATAAAAGTGGTTAACCACAGCTCAATAAAACCAATGGCATATGGTTTGCCGTCATCTAGCGCTCCTTAGAGTATTTTTTGTACTTACGCATACACGATCACTTGTGCTGACCTTACTGCAGTGTCGTGTTGCTGTGATGGTTTGTTCACAGATCTACAGTAACGAGTAATTTGAAGTTGAAAAAATATCAGGTGAAGTAAAGACTTGAAGATGTAATCAAAAGAGTAGAGCTTGCGCATGTTCCTTCTGCGCGCTCATTCTAGCTTTCATTAATAGTGAGATCCTCAAATTTTAGGTCAGAGCATGTTATAAATCTCACAAGCTATGTTTATTGGACCTTCTAGTGGTAGTTAGATACACCCAGTCTGCTCACAGAAAACCACTGGAATGGGATGCTTGAGTGACAGCGTGTGGGGCACCTGAGAAAGTAAGACTAATAATTTCTTTTTGCTCATGCAAAAAGATAACACATAGGCAAAAGTAGTTGCGCCTACATTCACAAAGGTAATAATGCTTCAATATTCAGGACATAGGGGATCCTGAACAAACTTCATTAAGATAAGTGGTTTCCTGCAATACTTATGACTCCTAGAGGAACAAGCAGTACTGTGGTAGAATAACATGTCACATTGGCAAGCAAGTCGCTGAAACAAGCGTTATTACAGTAAAGGAAGGACATACACTGTTTGATGAACAATATTTCCAGGTATTAAAGCAACAGAACAGGCCTAAAATCTACTTTGAAAAGTAACACGAACAGGTTGATCTAAATAAATTACTTGTAACCTACCCTTCCGCCAGCTAAATAAAAGCCGTAGTAGCGTAGAGGTTTTGCCATTGCACTGTTAAGCTGAATGGCGCCGGATAAAAGCCCGGCCACAACGCCCGCATTTCGATCGCGGCAAAATGCGAAAATATAAGGTGCATTGGGTGCATGCTACAAAACCCCGGGTGTTAAAAATAAATCAAAAGTCCCCCACTGCATTTTCCCTGATAATCTTGTTGTGCTTTTGGAAAATGAAACTCCAGAATTGAATTTATTTAAAGCAATGAGTATATGCACTAGACAAAATGCTTATATAGAGTCACCTGACATAGCTACATTTACCAAATTTCATACTTTCTAAAACAAGAAATTGTCAGATGGTTCGAGCAAAAATCTACTTATGCGAAAATTGTTGCCATTAGTTTTAAGTGTCCGATTAAGCCTTACTTTCTTTTTTAACCAAACTATATGTGCAGTGTAGCTGATCACTACACTTTAGAAAATTTGCACCGCCCTTTAATTGATGTGCATGCTTTAACAGCACTAGTTAAACTAGTTCGCAAGTTCGCTAGTTCGCTAGTTCGCTAGCGCTAGTTCGCTAGCACTAGTTCGCTTTGTGTGGTGGCGTATGTAAAT
Source organism: Dermacentor andersoni (assembly GCF_023375885.2). Lineage (NCBI taxonomy): Eukaryota > Metazoa > Arthropoda > Arachnida > Ixodida > Ixodidae > Dermacentor > Dermacentor andersoni. Next base: position 226,263,345 of record NC_092816.1, read on the forward strand.
GATTTTCAAACTTCGTGACATTACGGACTCTTGGTCAAGATCACTAATCACACTGCGCCCCCTTTCATTTGCTTTTCTCCACCATATCTTCTAGATAAAGACATTGATCTTTGTTTGCAATTGCTAATGCAACCTGTTCGATAATAATGAACTTATGTTCACTCACCCCAGTCAAGCCAAAAAAGCCCCTGTTCTGGCAGGTAAGCTCACGGGACTTTGTTTTGCCCCAGAAAGAGCTTACTACTGTACGGTAGAGGTCACTCTCATGAGGCTTGGGTGAATTCCCACTGTGTCGAAATTGACTCCTTCGTGCAGAATGGCAGTTTCAGATTTACTAGGCTTGCAAGAAGGTAAGCTCAAGATAACTTCGTGGTTTGAACGGGCTCTTTTGGTTTTTATACGTGAAGCTTTTGTGCGACTTTCCGCACAGGTGGTCCGTTAGTGTCGCTGTGAAGTTGACATTTAGCTCTGTGTCCCGGAAGGCACAAATAATGATCTGCTCTAGTTCGTGCCTTCGAAGAGTGCTTGAGTTTCAAAGCCCTTGATTATGTGTCAGCACTGAATCCTTGCGGCCAGTAATTTCTTCCCAGCTGGCCCTATATTATTGAGGCCCCACGCTGACAATACCGATGCCTTCCAATGCAGACTTTTTGGATTAAGATCTTTCGCTTTGCAAGTCTAAAGGAAAGGTGGCACTTATGGATTTCTATTCTGGATGCGAGTTAGACGAACGAGTAAATACTGGTTACAATGATCTACCCATAAGTTTTGTAGAAGGTGTTGTCAAAGGTTCGATAAAATTTATTTAGCCAGGTAACATGATTATGAAGTTGTAGTCACCGACCAAGAAGATGAATATCATCATAGTGGCGCCAAGACGAATTTTCGTCAATCCTTAAACTCCCTCAGAACTACACACAGGACACAACCAAGATTCGCCGGTTAGTTTCAGTGACATCTAGAATAGGCACCTGTAAGTGCTATCTTTTCTTCAAGCACACTTCCAACGCCAGGTGCCTGATCGTGAGAAGTCTACATTTGAATATATCAGTGCCGGCGGTGCGGAGCCTCTAGATAATTAGGTAAGCTGAGAAGAAGCTACTCGCAGCACAAGTACAAGTATGCCAGCAGAAAATGAAGGGCATGAAAAGCGATGCATTCTTCGCAATATTGTCACGTGGTGGTGACGTTAAGAACACAGTGGCAATACTGTGAAAGGCAAAACTAGATTTTATTGGACGAACCTGTGCCCACAAAACAGGCTACACTTATAGCACAACGAAAGCGGCGAACACAGTCGGCGATCGTCGAAAATCTGATCAGCGGGTCAAGCGCGTCGGCTTTTATACAGAATCGTCGAATGTTCCAGACTAATCGTTGGGACCCGCGTGCCTTCCACAAAGTTCTACACCATTCGCGTCAGGCGAATAAATCAGATAACACAAGGTTCCGCGACAACAGACTGCGGATAGAAGCATCGATAACTTTCCAGAAACTTCGGATACATGCAAGCGCGTCCCGCGCTGTGCGATAAGATTTGTTAGACGGCGAAACGTGGTCGCCCGATAAATATAAGTACACGTGTCAATACCCCCCTCTTAAAAAGCATCGTCCCGATGCTACAAATATAAGAGCGAAACACAAAAGGACACTTATTAAACATAATTAACAAAACAACGAAAATAAAGCAAGTCCAAAGGTCAGTTACGCGAAGTCCCAAAGTTCGTCAACGCTGGTGGTACGGCTTGAGTCGCACAACGTGGACAACTTCAGGTCGTGAGCGGCGTCGCTGTGACAGCGAAATGCCGTCTGGCACGACCTCATAGTCTAGTGCGCCAATACGTCGGATGATCTTGTACGGTCCGAAATAGCGACGCAAGAGCTTCTCGCTCAGTCCTCATCGGCGTATAGGGGTCCAAACCCAAACGCGGTCACCGGGCTGGTACTCGACAAAGCGTCGTCGGAGGTTGTAGTGTCGGCTGTCGGTCCTCTGCTTGTTCTTGATCCGCAGGCGGGCGAGCTGTCGGGCTTCTTCGGCGCGCTGGAGATAGCTAGCGACGTCAAGATTTTCCTCGTCAGTGACGTGCGGCAGCATGGCGTCGAGCGTCGTCGTCGGATTCCTGCCGTAAACCAGCTTAAACGGCGTGATCTGTGTTGTTTCTTGCACCGCCGTGTTGTAAGCGAATGTTACGTACGGCAGGACGGCATCCCAGGTCTTGTGTTCGACGTCGACGTACATTGCTAGCATGTCGGCGAGAGTCTTGTTCAGGCGCTCCGTGAGACCATTCGTCTGCGGATGGTAGGCAGTTGTCCTCCTGTGACTTGTCTGGCTGTACTGCAGAATGGCTTGGGTGAGCTCTGCTGTAAAAGCCGTTCCTCTGTCGGTGATGAGGATTTCTGGGGCACCATGTCGCAGCAGGATGTTCTCGACGAAAAATTTCGCCACTTCGGCTGCGCTGCCTTTCGGTAGAGCTTTAGTTTCAGCAAAGCGGGTGAGATAGTCCGTCGCCACGACGATCCACTTATTCCCGGATGTTGACATCGGAAACGGCCCCAACAAATCCATCCCAATCTGCTGGAATGGTCGACGAGGAGGTTCGATCGGCTGTAGTAACCCTGCTGGCCTTGTCGGTGGTGTCTTGCGCCGCTGACAGTCTCGGCATGTCTTGACGTAACGGGCGACGTCGGCGGTCAGACGCGGCCAGTAATACCTTTCCTGTATCCTCGACAGCGTCCGGGAGAATCCGAGGTGCCCAGCGGTTGGGTCGTCGTGTAGGGCGTGCAGTACTTCTGGACGCAGCGCTGACGGTACAACAAGAAGGTAGCTGGCGCGGACTGGTGAGAAGTTCTTCTTCACGAGCAGGTTGTTTTGTAGCGTGAACGAAGACAACCCGCGCTTAAATGCCCTAGGGACAACGTCGGTGTTCCCTTCCAAGTATTCGACGAGGCCTTTTAACTCCGGGTCTGCTCGCTGCTGTTTAGTGAAGTCTTCCGCGCTTATTATTCCAAGGAAGGCGTCGTCGTCCTCGTCGTCTTGCGGCGGGGGATCGATGGGGGCACGTGATAAGCAGTCGGCGTCGGAGTGTTTTCTTCCGGACTTGTATATTACCGTGACGTCATATTCTTGTAGTCTGAGGCTCCACCGGGCCAGCCGTCCTGAAGGGTCCTTTAAGTTAGCTAACCAACACAACGCGTGATGGTCGCTGACGACTTTGAATGGCCTGCCGTAGAGGTAAGGGCGGAATTTTGCTGTAGCCCAAATGATGGCGAGGCATTCCTTTTCAGTCGTAGAATAATTGCCTTCCGCTTTTGACAACGACCGGCTAGCGTAAGCTATCACGTGTTCATGACCATCTAAAACCATAAAATCTAGTTTTGCCTTTCACAGTTTTGCCACTGTGTTCTTAACGTCACCACCACGTGACATCTGGTGGAGGTGCTTTTCGTTCATGTACCGGACTTACCCAGCACCTCCACCAGATGTCACGTGGTGGTGACGTTAAGAACACAGTGGCAATACTGTGAAAGGCAAAACTAGATTTTATTGGGCGAACCTGTGCCCACAAAACAGGCTACACTTATAGCACAACGAAAGCGGCGAACACAGTCGGCGATCGTCGAAAATCTGATCAGCGGGTCAAGCGCGTCGGCTTTTATACAGAATCGTCGAATGTTCCAGACTAATCGTTGGGACCCGCGTGCCTTCCACAAAGTTCTACACCATTCGCGTCAGGCGAATAAATCAGATAACACAAGGTTCCGCGACAACAGACTGCGGATAGAAGCATCGATAACTTTCCAGAAACTTCGGATACATGCAAGCGCGTCCCGCGCTGTGCGATAAGATTTGTTAGACGGCGAAACGTGGTCGCCCGATAAATATAAGTACACGTGTCAATATGGATACTACAGGGCCATTTTTCATGAGTTTCGGGATGCACAACTCCATTCGAGCTTTATGCCGACGCTAAGGAAGCACCAGTGCAGACTCTTTAAAGAGAAAAACATGATGCCCTAAAAAATGCGTCCACTCAAAGCACGGAAGTTATGCTTAACTTCTCTTCCCACAACTACACTGTAGGTAAACATGCTGTTTCGGGCAAAGGAACAAGCATCAACACTGATGCCTTGTCTGACTCAATAAGAGTGATCTGCCCCGTGAATCGTGCCGTCCTTCCGAATATGGAACCCGCACCTCCCCTTTCAGTGTGCTGCACAAGCTGCCGAAGATCGTCCCAAAAGCTTTTCTACCTTAACATGAGTGAAAAACCCGTATCGGACTCGAAAACCCGTCGAACTTTCGCGAACGTAGAAGCTGCGGCGGAGCGCCAGGACCAGTGTACCACTCTCTTAGAACAGACTAGGGCGTGCTGTGCCAGTTCGTTCGTCGAGTCGTCGGTGGGCGCCACAGGGCCCCCTCCCAGATGGAACGATGAAATGTGCCCGTCGATGAAGTGGACATGGTGCTGTCTGCGCTACGTGAAGATCCGCCGATACGCCGGTGACATCGCCGGCGAGCTCCTTGAGAGGCGTCTCGAGGTAGGTTGGTTAGATGGGTTCAATGAGACCACCTCTTCGCGACCTTCTGAGTCTTGTGGAGGACAGGGCACGGCCCATCGTAGGAGGGTGTAAGAGGTGCCTTTACGGCGTCTGGTCTGAGAAAAACATGGCTCGAAGTCGCAAGGTCCGGATGCGCAAATATGCTGTGGTCCGAAGATCAGGGCGGGACAGGGTGCAGTTGCTGAATGCAGTACTGTAAGCATTCAAGGTACTGCAGTGGATGGCGCGAGGGGTCCGAAGGGGCCGACAAGTCTCCAGGAAGCCTCCGCGGTGCACCATAGACGAGTTCGGCCAGAGAACAGTCAAGGTGGCGACGAAGGACAGCGCGTTGGCAAGAAGCACTATATGAAGGTGGTTGACCCAGTGCTGGCGATCTAGGCGCGCAGTGAGGGCATCCTTGAACTATTGCTGGAGCTGTTCAACTGCGCCGTTGGCACAGGGATGAGATGCAGGGGTGCGGCTGTGTTTAGAGCCAAGCACGTGGCTAACGGAAGTGGCGGCTGCAATCAGTGGTCACGATGCTGGGGCACCTGAAGCGGCAAACTCATGCTGACACGAAGGCTTTGGTGACCGTTTCCGCAGTGATGTCCGGAAGTGGGCCCGGCTTCAGGCCAACGAGTGTAGTGGTGAACCATTCTTGGAACGTATCATGTAACCGCGCAAACAACAAAGGACAAAGAAGGAAACACACAGGACTGGCGCGAAAATCCGCGCCAGTCCTGTGTGTTTCCTTCTTTGTCCTTTGTTGTTTGCGCGATTACATGATGCATTCCAATATCGACCACCAGCTAGCCCGCCTATCCCTGTTAAATATCTTGGAATGTGCCGGTAGTCGTGTGAAGTAGGAAGTGGTGTAGCCAAATTGCGATGCATATAGTCAAAACGACAGCCAGGTGGCAAGAAAGACTGCGTCTGAGTCTTCGTCTGGCGCGTCACTTTGGCGGTATGCCAGGCGCGCCACGAACTTGCCCACTGCCGAACATCGGTCCTAATTCTTCGCCAGACGTAGCGCTGGGTAACGAGGGCGCTGCGTGGCTAGTATGCTGGGTTGACAGATGTCGTGAAGGGATTGGAACCTCGCGCGACACCTTTGATGCGCCGGTTATCCGTAGTGAACTTTGATATATTTTCCAGTTGACCAGGTTCACGTGCAATGTTCTTAAAAGAGTTTGTACAAGGACATACACCATAGGCTTATGATCCATTCGAACATGAAATAGCTGGCCGTCCAAGAAGTGCCGCATGCACTGGATGGTGGAGTAGATAGCGAGCAGCCTGTGGACAAAAATTCTGTAGCGAGTCTCGGTAGGTTAAGCTTCAAGAAGCCCAGTGGACGCCAATCGGAGTCGATTTGTTGCTGGAGAACAGCGCTGATGGCCACTATAGAAGCACCTACCATGATGCGACTAGGTGGGTTAGTTTTCGAGAGGATCAGAAGCATCCGATCGGCGATGGCTTGTTTAGCAGCCCTGAAAACCGCTTCAGTTTCGGGAGACCACGATACCGTGGATGAGGAGCCCTTGGTCGTACGAAGAAGGCCAGTCAATGGGAAGCTCAGCGCAGTGCGGAATAAAGCGTCGGGAGAAATTCACTAGGCGCAGGAACTCACGCAGCTGGCGCATGCGGCGGGTGCTGGGAAGCCTTGCATGGCCTGGACGAGGGAGAGCAATGGACGAGTTTTTGGTAAATATTGACTGTATAGCCTTTTATAAGAGCCAAATACTAAACTTAGCAATTTTTCAGCAAGTTTACTCAGCCACGTCAGACAAAATACAAAAAAATACTCTGGAATGCGTGACGTCCCCCTGACGTACCCGCGGTGATGTCTCAGCGGAAAATTCAGCAGAAAATGGAGCTTTGACTTTAACATACTCTTCTAAGGATTAACCTCCCATCATAAAATTACCACAAAGATAAGGAATACTTGATGCATCTGAACTGATTTAATGTTTCTTTAAGCCCAATCTGTTGAGTTTATCCAGTGAGATATTTGTGTCGAATCATTTTCTACACATCGAACCACTTATCTCCGGCCTCGCTTAAAGTGTCTCTGTATCTTATGCAACATGAAGCTGAATAACTGGAGTCACTGTAAAGAGAAACATGAATTGGATGCCCCTAGTGTGAAGCAGCTGCACAGGCTTAAGAGAAAAGTGATGTCATGATTTCAATGAAAAAATAAAAATGAAATGAAGCTTTGGGTGGGGGCTCATGTTATGGTACTACCTCAAAATCTTAACAAATGCTCATTGAGTCTGTACTTATCCCAAGAGCTTGTCAGTGACATACGCTTTCCTTTGCATCTATAGTGTCTATGCTAAGGGGCTAAGGATAAACGTTAGGTAGCCACGCACATTTTAACTGTCAAATTAGGCTCCGCTATGACTTTTGTTTGCCGCTTTCAATTGTGTGTAGCTGTCAACATAGCACGCTATGGTATAATTATTTTAGCACAGCATGGCTTGAACATGGATAGCATAAAACACCTTTGTTACGTGAGAAGATATTGTTTCTGGTACTCTTTCAGGGAGCAGCCTATGCATTATTTACAAAAAAAAAAAAACCTTGTTTCCCTAAGAATGTCACAGCCTATCGCACATTTCAAATCGACCATAATAATATGCACGCGATGCATAGCGTGGCTTCGAGAGTACCGCAAACTATTTAAAAGGCACATCACCCACGCTCAGCCGTCAACACCCTAATCCAGCCTTTAGAATTTGTGCCCATTGCAAGTTGACAGAATCACAAGGAGGAGAGGGTGAGAAAGATGACCCCACTATAAGTGAAGCAATAGCAGCGCTTGAGCTCTAGCTCATGTCATATGCAGAGGGACCAAGCAAACGCAGCTCTGGTTTTACTCTCACCTGCGCCCATTGCACCAAGCTGACTGAAATGTGTAACCGGGAGTTTGTGACACCATCTTATCACAACCTGTAAGTTATGTGACATTAGAGATCAGTTTCAAGCTTGATGATAAGCTGCACCAGGGACGCATTAAGAACTGGCTACACTTAAATGCTATACTTCATGGTTTGTTGCATGCTTTAGGAATTTATTTATTTATTTATTTATTTATTTATACACATTTGTCACAGGCCTCAGTCGGAATATTGTGCGAATATGTAGGAAGCACATTCTTAACCAAAGCAAAATTTTGCATTTGAACAATCAAACAAAAGCAAAAAGAAATACCTGCTCCCTCACACTACGAACACTTAGTTCGCAACTAGCTTATAAAACAAGACATTTAAAAACGTTTCTAAGCTGGTAGTGCTTCAGAAGATTGAATGTTGGCTCGAGGCTTCAAAAAGTTTAAGCCATATTCTGTGGCATTTTTTGATCCGTGGTTCCTTTAGAAATGAGAATCAATAAACCACCTGAAAAAACTAGAAAAAAGTGTATACATGATTTTTGATTACTTAGAGAAATAAAACTAGGAACACAGAATCTGTGCTGGCACGTACGTTAGAAATTAAGTTCCCTAGAAAGCGCAATGAAACAAGTAACCAGTGCCCTTATGCTTTTATAGGGCAACTGAAAGCAAGGCCTAAAAGGATATGACTTTCTCAGAGCGCATTTCCTAAATAAATAGGACTATACACTCATTAGGAAGCATAATATGCATGTCTTCTCAAGCCTTGAATTATACGTAGCTTAGAGGAAGCTACTTAGGTAAATTGATTCACGTGAAGGTAGACAAGTTTTCAAAATATACAATTGAAATAGTAATTGAATCGCATATTGAAACTGCAAATGATGAATGTCGCATCTAAAGCAAAAGTTTTGTGCATTTTATGCCAAACGTGCCAGCCTATGAACTTTATATTTTGCAAAAATCTTAGAGAGAAATCCTTTGTTGGAAGACAGCACACCTTTTCTTAAACCTTACTCTCAGCACCCACATTACTCAATACACAAACTATTAACTATTATTTACCTTGCGATGCAGCACCCAATCAGCACACTTGGAACTGACCACCTTGTTATTCGATCAGGGAGTTTTTTCATTGCTTTTGCTGCTACTGACTCACCCTGCTGCAGGAACTTATCTGAATAAATTCGCCTAAACCAAGTGCCCCTCTGGTATGCTCGTTCGGGATTTCACAGTAATAATAACAAAGCAGCACAAATGCCATCAAAATTTATTTTATGTACATGCATCTTTGCAAACTCAGGCCACCCCGTCACTTAAAAACTGTAAACATCTTCACGAATAGAACTTCCTTCTCATAAATTAATGCAGCATTAGTAAAATTGTAGAATAAGACCACATTTGTAAATTTCACGAACGATACAGGACAGTCGGCAGGTAAGAACAAGAACAACAGAACCCAGAACTCATAAGTAGCAGTGACCACCTTGTCAAAGCAAGCCGATCAGATGTTTGGTCGTGCTGCTCAGGGTGCATTAGTGACGCATGCTCCTATGTGGTGTAGAGATGGCTTCGTGTTGCGAAAATATGACATCCATGTAGAATAGGAAATATTCCGTTTATTGTAATCACGGCTGAAGGTGCAAACTTGTGATTTATTAACATCGCGTTAATTTGGGAAAAGGGCTCGTACAGTCAGCTACATGAAGCTGAATCCGGTTGTACAAGTGTCTGATTCCTACATCACACGCAGTTATTTAACGTGACAAATTGACAAAGGCATGCAGAACACTCTATACAAGAAATACAGGGTGTCTTGACGACAATCTATGAGCAGGAAGATTTCCATACACGCTAAAATCTGTTCACCAGTTGGACAGAGCAGCAGCGTAACCTGTCGCGTACACGTTAGTTGTCAAAACACACATCAACGTAATTCTACAAATGTGTACACGATTTCTTGCTAAGAAATTACGTACAGAAGCAGTGACAATCCCTGCTGGAATTTTTTTGCCCTTTAAGACCAAGCCATCGCTGGCGCTAGCATACTTCATAAGCTCTTGGCAAGATCGATACCATTCAGGGAAATTTCCGTGAAAATCTTGCGCTGAATAAGCACTACGACATGAAAAACCAACATTAGTTAAGCTCTTTTATGATTTTTGTCGCTGTATTAATCATGTTGGGCTCGTCATAATCAGGCACACTGCACGAACCATATGACAATGCGCCAAGCGCCGGACTTACCTTTCCAAGCGTACTCCGCAAACGCTCCTTCGTGTCAAGTCGCGCGACATCGGCTGCGCCAACAGTCCTTCCGGTGTAAGCAGTGCTGAATTGCGGATGAAGTGCGATAGCACAACTTCGAAATCATTCTTCCGTGCCCTGCGATCCGATGCGAGTGCCGGCGAGAGTACCCGAGGCTCCTCGTGAGCCGGGAACCAAGAAATCGCGGCTAGGCAGAACTACGATCATCAACAGTGGCGTACCACACGAAAGATAGAGCGACCTAATAGCGTTTCCCAGGCGCCGGGATCAGTGATCATTAATTCACAAAAAAGGAGCACATTTTCTCTCGGCACCGTGTAAATAAGATTAAACTGTTACCTCGGACGTCTGTATTGCAGCGCTCAAGGACTGATAGTCGAAGAGGGAAATAATTTCCTCTCCTGATGATATATGCAACAGAAGCGGTTTCATGAGCCGGATAAACGTCATAGCTGACATGCTGTTTACATCGTCGTCTCTGGCTCCGGTAAACGTGATCGCATGGATCGAATTTCCTTATTATGCGAGTTATGAGACGCCTTTCAACAACGTTGCTTTCAACAGCGAGGAAGCAACCTGTGGAGCAGCCGTATATCATTTCATTTATTTACCCTAATGACCCCACTAGGTGGTTTTAAAGAAACAGTGAGTGTACGTAAACAAGAAATAAAACTCAAATTTGCGACAAGTACTCCGTCACATTGGCAGAAAAAGATGATGGGCAGGTGAAAGCGACAATATTGTGAAAAAGGCCGTTCCAGTCTTTGGCTGCACGAGGAAAAAAGATGCTGAAACTGAATAGTTCTCACACGTGTACGAGAAACTTGCAGTTGGTGGCTAGTGTGAGGGGATAAGTATTCGGGTGGGGTGGTGTAAGGTGCAATGTAAAGTGATGAATAGTAAATCTTATGGAATAGACAAACTGTTGCGATGCGTCGGCGGAGGGACAAACTTTTCAGCCCAGATTCAGCTTTGAGGGCTTTAACACTGACTTCGTGAGAAGATGAGTGAATGAATCTGGCGGAACGATTTTGTACCGCTTCAAGGTCATCTGCGAGGCATAGTTGAGGCGAGGACCATATGGCTGACGCATACTCTAGTTTCGAACGGATAAATAACTTATAGGCTAGAAATTTAACGTATTGGGGCGCGTTACGTAGGTGACGTTTCAGAAAGCCGAGAGTTCGGCAGCATATAAATACATCTTGAAGGTGACATAAAGAATAGAAAAAGAAGGATAAGAAGGATAATTGTCAGCCACGAAGATAATCATTTTTTGTTTGTTGAGAGCGTGAGGGACGCAAAGCTGACGCACGCGTCGACACTTTTAAATATGCAAAATGCTACAAAGATTTCCCGCGCACGCTTTTCACTATATCTGCCAACTATGTCGCACTTCTTAAAGATCGGGGTGCAACCACACGTCTTACAGTGCGCAGCTAGATGACTACGGGTTTCCGTTTAGTGAAGCGGCATGCTCGCGCAGGCGATCATTATTGAACCTCCCCGTTTGCCCGCTATAGCAACGTTTACAATCAAGCGGAATTTTATAGACGACCTGCGTTGTACAGCTAATAAAGCCGCGAACATCATTCTTATGGCAGCTTTTGCGCGTGACAGTACATTTTGCTATATTCATGGATTTTTCCAAAGTTTTCGATACCGTACTTACTCAAAACTACTGTCCAAACTAAATGCCATTAGTTTGGACAGTAAAGTTTTTTGACTCGCCGCACTCAATTCGTAAGCTTTAACTCGATCAAGTCTTCGGTGGTGGATGTGTCATCAGGCGTCCCTCAAGGCTCGGTCCTCGGACCTCTACTTTTCTTACTATATATTAATGATTTGCCACACGAGATATCATCTAAAATTCGAATGTATGCAGATGACTGCGTATTGTATGACATCATTTCATCTCCCTCTGAGCATGTTCGCCTTAGTGAATCATTCGTCAGATTTTCTAAATAGTGTGAAACATGGCAAATGAATATTAACTTCCGTAAGACTGTCGTTATGTCCTTCTCTAATAAAGCTAACCCGTTCCTTTTCAGCTACGGATTTAGTGATAATTTAATTTAACGCGTTTCTGAATATAAGTATATTCGCCTCACGTTCACCACTAACCTGTCCTGGTCAAAGCACATTGATTTCATTACGACTAAAGCTCTACAAGAACTCGGTCATTCACGTCGTACTCTGTCTAATTCTCCGCGCGACACTAAATTACTGTTATATAAAACTATTGTTCGCCCTATACTTGAGTATGGTAGTATCGTTTGGAATCCCTACAAGCAGTACGAAATAGACAGAGTTGAGGCCATACAAAGGAAAGCCATTAGACTTGTCTACCGACGTTATGACCACCAGTTCTCACCATCGTCAGTCATGTCTTCACTCAACCTGACATCTCTCGCCGAACAGCGATGCGTTAATTCCTTAAAATTTTTTCATGGCATTATTCACTCATCTTGTCCCCTCTCCAGTAATGAATATATCACCTTTGCGAAAATCTCTTCTAGTAGGAGACATCACGCGCTTAACATTACACCATTTTTTGCACGCACTAATACTTTTAAGTATACCTTTTTCCCTAAAACAATTGAAACATGGAATTCGCTACCAGGAACCAAACGTTCTCTCCCATTAAATAAATTCTTGTCTGTACTCCCTCAGCACTGCGCCTAAACTTTCTTTGTTGCCTATTGTATTTCTTTCTTGCATTGTATTATCCACTCCTGCTATAGACAAGAACGGCACCGAGAGCGGCGCTGCTGCGCCGGCGTTGAGAGCGCCGCATGCGAAGCAAAATTCTTTTAGCGGGTGGTACCCCTCTCCCATCTCTCGTTCGCACCGCCTTGATTGCCTCCTGCACTGCGCGTGTTTGGGCACGTTTCGTGCCGCGCGCGGTGTGTGCCTACGGGTGTGCGCGTGGACATTTCATTCGAAGGGCGATGTACAGTCTGTTGCACATTTAGGGGGAAACTCGGAGCGCATTGCATCGCGATGCGGCGAGCGCTTGAGTCAGGCGGCGGCAGCAGCTCGCGCAGGTGCTCGAGGGGCGGGATATTGAACGGCGTCGTCTGCTACGGCGGCGCGCGCTGGCCGCACTGTCGGGAAACCGTCTACTGTCAGTTGCAGGGCGCCCATCTCATCGTTACTGCGTGAAATGAGCTGGTATTCTTTACTAAGCGTTGTGCGACGCCCACTGATACGCCTCGAAGGTAAGTTCATCGCTGCAGGGCAGTCATAGACGACGTACTGATTCCATACATTCTTGACGGCCCGTTTCTGGAAGGCGACTATATATTCTAACGCGATAGGTCGCCGATCCACACTGCTCGCGTTGTGCAAGAACTGCTGGAAGAGCGCGCAGTCACTCTCTTGGGGTGGTCGCCTCAATCCGCGGGCGCCAACATCATTTAAAATGTCTGGGGCTCGTTGAAAGTATCGCTGCCGCACCATCCCCTCTATCAGTCGCCCGAAGATAGGCTTCGATCCACCATCGTCAGCGACTGAGACGTTCTGCGAATGAACACATCCCTGATCAAGTCATTCTACACTTCACTGCCTTCAGGATGAGCGCTGTCATCGCTGCCGCTGGGGACATGACGAGATACTAACTGAAGTTCCGAGCGTGACGTGTCCAATTCCCCGCCGGCGGGCAGGGTCTGTCTGGTGTAGTGATTGATTGTCGAGAAAAATAACTTACAGCTCATTGTCTTAACCTAAAACATTCCTTTAATCGTACCCGTTTGTTTCATCGTGTTCGACCCCCATAGTTATCATTGTTGAGTGCTTTGTTTTCCTTTCGAGTCAAACAAAGACTGAGCACGTTGCGCGCGCATCTTGAAGCGTCTTGTCGCTGCTTATTACGGTAGCACACACAGTGAAGAAATATACGTGCACTCGCTCAGTACCCCACCCTTTCGAAAGAACAAACGAAGCATGCTGTTAAAAGAAGTTTGTGGAACTCCATTATCGCTAATGAAGGCTCAGAGTTTGGCGCCGCACAACGTTTAGTAAACAATATCAGCTCAGCTCCCGCAGTACCGATAAAATCGGTACCCTGCCCCTGACAGTAGCACGCTTCCCGACAATGCGGCCAGCGCGCGCCGCCGTAGCAGACGACGCAGATCACGACTCCGCCCCTCGAGCGTCTGCGCCTGCTCGAGCTGCTGCCGCCGCACGACTCCATTGCTTGCCGCATCGCAATGCAATACGTTCCGAGTTTTCCCCTAATTGTGAAACAGACTGTACACGCTTTTATTTGCCTTTAAGAAGATCGGTACGCTTGACGATTATTTTTATGGCTGCGATGCTGCGAAAGGGCAGCGTCTGCTTAACCATTTAAGTGACGCTGAGCAGGTAATTGGAAACGACATCGTATGTGCCGCCGGAAAAATCGTCAGCACATACGATACGGCACATGCATACGGCACATACGAGCTAAAGTCATTTTTGCAGTTTCTCACAATATGTTTGCTACAAATCCGTGTTGTCTGTGATGGCGACAACGGATTTCCATCGACACTGTGCGGAAATAAACAAAATATATCGCTGCATAGCACATGTACGACATGCGCACACAACTTTAACTAGTGCGTCCCCTACAATATGGAATACAGGCAGCAATGTAGACAGCTTGGCCATTTTTTAACAGTGCTCAAGAGGCGGAAGTTGAAAGTATTAGTAATCATTCCCGCTTCAGCAATGCCGGCGCGACCAAGACGCGGGCGTGTATCGTCCAGTAACTCGATCGATCGGTGCAGTGGTGAAGCGGGAATGAACTCCGGTCATGTTCAATGCATCGTGCACATATTCAATTCCTAGGCACGCGTGAACTTCGGCCACTGCTAGCGCATACAACAAAAGTGGTTTCCATTCTTGTGCAGCGCACACACAAACGAAACACGAGAAAGAAGACAGGACAAGCGCTCGTCGAACAACTGAACGTTTTTATATGAATAAAAGGATTCTGTACCGAGTAATTCTTAAATTCATGTGGGTTACATATAAAAACCGTCATACAGTTAGGAGTGATCAATGAACGAGCTCGCTTCGTTTGCCAGTTGTTTACTTCGCTCGGCGCACCGCAGTAATCCATGTCTGTCGTCTGCTTTTTTCGTACCATTTTCTTGTGAATCGGCAGAATTTCACTGGTGGCATCAACCCTTTCATGTTTACATTGCTGTCGTGACAGTTAACAGCACAATAATAATTTCCGGTCATCCGAAGAGGCGCCGTCGCAAACAAGAGACGTTTCGCCCGCAGCGCGAACTGAACGCGGGCGCGATCGTGAAGGGAAGCGGCGGCGGAAACCTACCCCCGTTGGAGGTGAAATCGTTCCGCCAGGGGTGAAACGAGCGCTGGCGTCTAGGATGAAACTTGGCGTGCGGTCGTCTATAGCCCCAGGAGGGGCTGCAGTATGTGTAAATAAATAAATAAATAAATAAATAAACTAACGTTTAACGCAGTAAGAAATATGTGGTTAGCGGTGATAATCACAATAGTATGAGCAACAGCAACTGTACATAGATGTAAAACATTGAAATCCCGACTCAGCACATGCTGTCAGGAACAGACGGAAAGCACGTCCAAAGCATATGCATGGTAACTTCAGGCGACAGCCGTACGAAGCCTAGAGAACATAAATGGGGCTCAGCTGATTCTCGAGGACATCAGTGATTAGGCTACTCGAGTTGGAGGAGGCCAACAGCAGAGTCAATCAGTGCTGAATAGCACATCAAAACGTCGAGGCCGAAGATCAAGTCATGAGAACACTGTTGAATAATAGCCCAAAAAAAAAACGGAAGTATTGAAACCAGCAACAGCTAACTCACGGACAGTGAACATACCAAGGATAATGGGCGTTGATCCATCGGAGACCCGGACAACGGGAGAAGCAAAGGATGTAATGTAGAGAAAGATTGAATCGATATAGTGGGTTGTCTGCTCCAGCGATTTCTAGTGGATCGTCCTCTTCAGCGCTTTTGCTCATGAATTCCGCTTGCGGTCGGAGTTCGTCCTCTGCCTGTCACCGCTGCGCTGGTCCTAGACCGATCAAATTAACACGTTAACATTTTGTGGAGGTGCTGGGTATCGGTCCCTGTTCTTATCCCAGTTCGCACTGTCACTTCCGAATAGCGCAAGCACCATTGAATCGCCTCGCTGATAGACTTAATCTCTCATCTATTGGCACAACCAACCACTCAAGAGTCCCGTGAGTGACCTTTGTCGTCGCCATTGGCAACGACATACTCGACCGACGCAATTGCAATGCCGATTGCCGCCAGTGGTTGCTAGTTGTACGCAGCAGTCTGAGTTCTGAAATATGAGCGTCATTTCACTCTGACCCACAGTGTGCACACTTGGGTCTATTCAAAGCTTACCAGAGCATTCGACAGTTCGTTCGACTACGTTCAGAAGTTCGTTCGCTCATGCCCCAATTGTCGGCCATTTTCACTGTGCCTCTCGCCAGCTGGTCTTCAACCGTTACCTTGGCGTACCCGGCCGTTCGGTTGCGTCGGCATCGATTTGCACAGGACACCTCTTCTGGTAACCACTGGGCCAACGTGGCTGTCGACCACCTCACGCGATACGCCGAAACTACCGCCCTCTCAGCCGCTACAACGCGCGATGTTGCCTCCTGCTGCTTCTCGGACTCATACTGCGTCATGGTCCGCCACAGGAGCTGCTCAGCGATCGCTGACGAGTCTTTTTGTCGGAAGTCGTCTAAGCCATCCTCAAAGAGTGCCACGTTGTGCACCATACAACTGCTGCTTATCAAACGCAAAACGGTGGCCTCACAGAATGCTTTACCCGTACAGTTCGCGACATCCTTGCAATGTACGTAGCATGCGACCTCACAAATTGGAATGTCGTTCTGCCCTTCGGAACCTAAGTCTACAATACCACCACTCAGAGCACCACTGGATTTAACCATTTTTCTTATGGTACGGCGGGCACCCTTCGCACACAATCAACACAATAGTTCCGTACGAACCGGATGCATCAGTGTGTGCGCCTATTTCTGCCACAGCCAGACATCCCGAAGTGTGTCGCGATCTTGCGCGGGCCTTATATTTGAATGAGCAAGAGCGCCTGAAGAGCGTTCGCGGTAATACTACTTCTCAGCCCACGTTCCTCCACGGAGCGCTTCTGCCACTCTCGGTTCCTTACGCTGCACCTGGTCCCTCGCCAAAAGTACTGCCCAGATATGAAGGCCGCTACCGGCTCGTCGAACGCACATCTCTGGTCTACTACGTGATCGAGTTCGTTGAACCATCTTCGGATATGCGTCATGGTGGACGAGACATTGACAACGTCGACCGCCTCAAGACCTACTATGACCAACTCATAGTGACAAGCTGTTAGGTCGCCAGGTGGCTCCCTTTTAGTTTCCGGGGGTAATTGTAGAGAAGGATTGGGACCGGTATAGTAGGTAGCCCTCTCCAGCGCTTTCTAATGCGTCGTCCTCTTCAGTGCTTTTACTCGTGAAAGCCCCTCACGCTTGGAGTCCGTGCCCTGCCTAGACTGTCGCCACTGTGCTGCCACTAGTCCGATCAAATAAACACCTCAACAGTAAGGACTTCCTTGAGGCAGCAACAAATCGGCTTACTCTTTACCGAGATATGGGGCCAGTATCAACAAGTGGTGAGACATATACACCACCAACGTCGATATATTCTGAATAAAACTGTCAGCTCCCACTCACGATCTCCCGCACACGGAGTTCTTCATCATCATCATCATCAGCCTGGCTACGCCCACTGCAGGGCAAAGGCCTCTCCCATACTTCTCCAACAACCCCGGTCATGTACTAATTGTGGCCATGTCATCCCTGCAAACTTCTTAATCTCATCCGCCCACCTAACTTTCTGCCGCCCCCTGCTACGCTTCCCTTCCCTCGGAATCCACTCCGTAACCCTTAATGACCATCGGTTATCTTCCCTCCTCATTACATGTCCTGCCCATGCCCATTTCTTTTTCTTGATTTCAACTAAGATGTCATTAACACGCGTTTGTTCCCTCACCCAATCTGCTCTTTTCTTATCCCTTAATGTTACACCTATCATTCTTCTTTCCATAGCTCATTGCGTCCTCCTCAATTTAAGTAGAACCCTTTTCGTAAGCCTCCAGGTTTCTGCCCCGTACGTGAGTATTGGTAAGACACAGCTGTTATAAACTTTTCTCTTGAGGGATAATGGCAACCTCCTGTTCATGATCTCAGAATGCCTGCCAAACGCACCCCAGCCTTAGTGGTTCTTAGTGGTTTTTTAAACAACATTCGCGCTGTAACATATGTAACTGATGTTGCATATGTTAACCCTTATCTAATACCCCCATATGGGGGTCTTTAACGTAATGAAGTCATGTGTTGATGATGATGTTCTCGCCAAGTAAAAAAATTTTGTTGTTCAGCATAACCAAGGAAACGCCTTTGTAGTGGCTGCTCACCCACTCGTACATCTCTAACCATGCCTCATTGTGAGCACCATGCATGCCACAGAAGGCTCGTGGACAGTTGACGCAGGCGACAGTGAATCAGGCACCGTCTCCTGCGTCATCGGTCAAGAACAAAAGGGCGGCCACGGCGAATCTCCATTTTGAGCCGTCACACAGCACCAACAGCACCAAATATTGGAACAGGAGCCACAAGGCACAAACGTATATACAAGTATTTAAGCGAGAAAATGTAGTGGTAAACAGGCAGGCCCGTACACATGTCACAGCTCCAGTATTCGTGTTCGTCGCCGTCTCTCGCTTAAGCACGCTGGTGTGTCTAAGTGCACCATAACAATACATATAACTTCAAGGTAGAGGTATTATGATTTCTGTAAGGGTATAATTGATAAGTGGATGCACGTCCTGAAAAAGAACTGCTCCTCTTCGACTTCTGTACCGGAGACCGAGCTTTCTGAGGACTGACAACAAAATGTACGGTGTCTGTTTTATACCAGTCTCCACAGCTTAAGAACTACAAAAAGGAAAAAAACTTACGTGTAGGTGTGAAAGTTAAGGAGAACTATTAAAGGCAACAAGTAATGCAAATAGCCATCGAGGAGTTTGAGTAGGGATGGCATATTACTCTACGGCGGGCGCGGCTAACGATGGCCACCGGCCCGGCTTAACGATATTGTCACGTGGTGGTGACGTTGAATAACACAGTAGCAATACTGTGAACGACAAAGCAAACTTTTATTGGGCGAACCTGTGCCCACAAAACAGGCTACACTTATAGCACAACGATAGCGGCGAACACGCTCGGCGATCGTCGAAAATCTGATCAGCGGGTCAAGCGCGTCGGCTTTTAAAGAACAGTCGTCGAATGTTCCAGACTAATCGTTCGGACCCGCGTGCCTTCCACAAAGATCTACACCATTCGCGTCAGGTGATGAAATCAGATAACATAAGGTTCGGCGACAACAGACAGCCGGGTAGAAGCATCGATAACTTTCCAGAAACGTCGGATACATGCAGGCGTGTCCCTCGCTGTGCGATTACAGTTGTTAAGCGGCGAAACGTGGTCGGCCGATAAAGATAAGCACACGTGTCAATATATATATATATATATATATATATATATATATATATATATATATATATATATAGAGAGAGAGAGAGAGAGAGAGAGAGAACAAGAAAATGAAACGGCACCAAAGGGCCCGATTTTTATTCATCATATCGTAAGAAGCCCACAAACACCAAGGACAACATAGGGGAAGCTATTTGTACTTACGAACTGAATACAAGAAATAATTAATTACCGGAAATGAAAGCGGATGAAAAAACAAATGGCTGCAGCTGGGATACGAACCCACATCTTCGCATTACGCGTGCGATGCTCTTACCAATTCAGCGACCACGGCGCCATTTTCCCATCCACTTTTTTGGGTAATTATGTTTCCTAGTAGAACCGTGGGAGTGTTAGCCAGCGCCACCACTCACAGACCTTGGCGGCGGATGTTTAACATCCTTGTTACCGTAGGCGTCAAGAGTGCGTGACCTTACTTGGGTGTCGTCCGCTGATCAATGAACCCGCACATGCTACCTGAAGTCATCAATTCTGGCGGATTTGTAATCAACGACAAGGGAACCGAGGCGCCCGATATTTATTAATCATATTATAAGAAGCCAACAAACAAAGATACGAAATACAAGATAGGGGAAATTACTTTCGCTCACTAATTGAATGAAAGAAATTATAAATTAATGGTAATGAAAATGGCTCAAAAGGAAGTTTAACTTGAACCACGCGAAAATTTTAAGTTGACCCACCCCAAAATTTAATTTTGCTCATGCTCAGACTTGAAGTAAACGCATAATCAAATTTAAGTTAACCCAGCCCCAAATTTCAGTTCGCAAATTCCAAATTTCAATTTGGTCCACTCCAGTGTTTAATTGGCCCAGACCAAAATTTTATTTCGCCAACCCTAAATCGAAGTTGGCCCACCTCCAAATTTCAGTTGGGCCACTCCTAAATTTCAAGTAGGCCCATGCCAACATTTGATTGGCCTACCCTCCACATTCAAATGGGCCCGCCCCCCAATTTAGGTTGGCCCACCACAGCTTTCTAGTTGACCCGCCCCCAAATTTAGGTTGGCCCATTCCCATATATTTAGTTGCCTTCTCCACACATAAATTCACCCATCCCCAAAATTTCAGTTGGTCCACCACGAAATTTCAGTTGGCCAACACCCATGTTCAAGTTGGCCCACCCCTGAATTCCAATTTGCTTGCCCCTACTACGGGCTTCGCCATGCATTTGAAGGTTCCTATGTGTCCCTATGTGAATTCTGTCTGATCAGTTTTATTTTTTATTGGTTTTGGTTCCGTATCACCTATAAAGCTTACAATCATCTACATTTAAACTATCATACCGACTTGATGTCTTAACTTGGGAAATTACGCATTTTGTGCAGATACAAGTGATCACACTTTTCACGTCACGGGCTGAAGTACTCGGCAAACTACATACGCATTGATACAACTAATCAGATACATGCCGCTCCATAAATATGCATGGCTAATACTATATTAAGGGTGGGCCAACTGGAATTGTGTGGGGGTCCAACTTGAAATATGTGGGTGGGCTAAAGTCAGTTGTGAGATGAGCCAACCTAAAATTCCGGGTGGGCCAACTGAAATCTAGGGGTATACGCTGACGCATACATGGGATAAGTCCCGTGGAGTTCCTGCATATTTTTTTTCTACATCTCTTGGCTGGCGCATATCTGCTACGTAGAAACATGCACCTTTTAGAAAATTCCCAGGCTACCTTCATATCACCTAGTAAAAGATCAAAAACGACACTCGGTGCCCCAAAGACCATCTGCAAAAGAGCGCATATGGAAGCGAGTATCCCAGCTCGGCAGTACTGAAGCAAGAGCTACCATTCGTTTGTTTTGTATTGATAGCAATTATATGGATGCTCCAAGCCCATTTCCGCCGTCACCGTCACCATGACATTCTCATATAAAGTCCAAGGGCTCGGCCTACTCTGTATGTGCGAGTGAAGCCGTGCGAGGAGAGGCGACGATCGCGGCTCAATCTCGTCCGCGCGACACAGACGAAGGCGGGCAGGAAGCGCGCCGTCTGCCGTGCTGCGCGAGACACCCAATGTTGCGATGCACCGGGGGAGGGAGAGGGTATGTTGTGAGCGATCTACGTTGAGGAAGAGTCTAGGTGCGTCGGCAGCTCGTAGCGTTGTGCGTGCTCTGTGGTCTCGGCGCTCACTTTTCGTTGAAGCAATAGACAGAACGAATGTCACTTCGGTCGCGGCTGCCTCGCTTCCAGCGTTTTGACAGCGAGTCTCCGCGGTCATCGAGACAGACGTGTTCTTGTTTCCTTGTGGGACGCGTGCGACACTAGGCTTGCTAATTTAGTTAGTGCGCCTTTGTTTACAGGTTTACATCGCCGATAAAACTGCTATCCTTACTTCGTGTATCTGTCCACTAAATTGCTATCGCAATCGATGCTTCACCTTTCGGCCGAACCTGCCACTCTTTCTACAGCACTTCACAGGCGCAGATCCGCTATCCAGCGATTTCGCTCTTTTGGAATGTGCCCAGGCTACCGCCATACCGTTTCCTAAATATACAAGAACGTCATAGAGCTACAAACACCATCTACAAAAGAGCGCGCATGGAAGCCGGATGCACAGTTCTACAGCAGTTCGCATTGAAGCAAAAACTACCATTGCCTCATTTTCTAGAGCTCTTCACAGAGGCAGATCTGCGACGCAGCGACATCGTCTTTTGCTAAGTGATAAGGCACCATCATACCACTTTATGAAAGCGCAAGCATGTGTCTAAGCTTATGTGTGGATGCCATGAAGGGCATCCATGCCAAAAGGGCATCCAAAAGAACAAAAGGGCATCAATGGCAGCCGCGATCTCAATATGTGTAGGTGTGCATTCAAGCAACACCTACCATTGTTTCGTTTTTCTACATCTCTTGGAAGGCGCTTATCTACTGCGCAGCGTTGGCAGCGTCAGTAGATGACCCTGAGCGAAATCCAAACGGATAGGTTAGTATGTTAAATTTCATACAGTACTTGTGTAGTCGCGTTCTATCAATTTTTCTAAAACTTTGTCAAGGAAGGACCGAACAAAAAGCAGGCGGCAATTTTCAGATGAATTGTCACTTTTCTAAGACCTTCACTAAGACGTTCACTTCCTTAGTTGTTTAGTAGACATCAGAGCTGAAAGTAAGGTAAAACATGCGGCTTACAATAAGTGAGGTTGTAGAACGAACTAATTTGATATGTTTTGCGGAGATCTTACCGACACCAAGAGGCGGGGGTATTCTGTAGCTGTCCCGCTTATGGACATATCCATTTCCTCTGCTGCTGAAGATATGATTGGCTGGGTTGTGGGACACGTCAGAAGGAGACAGCCGCTCGCAGCCAACCAGCCCTTTGGAGCAGGCGAAATGATCATGTCCACTAAGTAGACAATTGCTTGATTTTAAACGTAAAATGACGCATGCCGTTTTTTTCAGGGATATTTGGGTGAAGAAAAAAGTAGCAGTCCCGCCCAAAAGGATAAGCATCGATTGTGAGAGCAGCTCACAAGGACGGTATGAGGCGCGCACAGGCAAACATGAACACGATGACCGCGAAACTAGCTGTCAAAGCGCTGGAGTGGGAAAGTGCGACAGCAGCAGCGAACGAATTGAATTGACCTTCCTTCTTCGTCTGGCAACAACGCGAACTAAGCCGCAAAAACTCAGCACGCGGCGGACTCTGTTCCCCTTGCAGATGGCTCTCAGATACAGTGGCCCGGGGTGAGTAGAACGTGCCTACACTCCTCCAGAAGCCTTGGTAGCGCCGGAAGACGGCGCGCTCCCTCCCCGCCTTCTTTCCTTTCATGGGTGAGATTGAGCCGTGATCGCCAGCTCATCCTCGCCTGCTTTCACTCGCACATGCTACATACACAGTGCGGCGACGATTGTATCGCCTTTGGACGTTAAACGGAACCTCACAGCGACACCGACAGCGACAGCACAAATGGGCCTGGAGTGTCCATTGCAACGCAACCGCGCGAGTCAATCAGTGCCAACCACAACAAACGAGGATGATGATTAAGAGGATGGGTATATAAAGAGGAAGACCATAATGAACTACACTTCTAGCGCTCGCAATATAATTTCTATCGCAATAAGATTATTCTGGTGGCTGATCGAAGAAAAGGTTAGGGACATTACACTTCGTGAATGCAGGTGGCGCGCAAGCGTATGGGTGCTAAGCACACACTACGCCATTGGCTCTCGGTGCGCCTTGACTCCTATACTGCCCGCATCGCAGATCGTATTCAAAACAAGGCTCGCGCGGCCGCACCATGCACAGAAGTCGCAGAAGTATAAGTCCCCGTTCTATACATTCGTTTAATATTTAAAAATCTAGCGTGGTGTTAGCACAAACATGTACACAGGCAAACACCGGCAAACATGAACACTTCGCACTTGATGACCGGAGACACTTGCGGTCAAAATGCTGACGTAAGGAATCGTGGCAGCAGCAGCAGCAAGTGAAGTGACCTTCTTATTGTTTATGGCTTCAACGAAAACTCAGCAGTGAGAACAAAGCGCACACAGAGCTATGAGCCGTCGGCCCACCTCGACTGGGCCCCCAAAGCAGGTCGCTTTCCAGATAAAGCCCACGCGACCGCGCGTGGTTGAAATACAACGTTTCCCTTCATTTCCTTCTCCGGTGCCATGGTGCCATGCGCGCGACGGAATATGGTACGCTTCCTCCCCTTGCGCACAGAAGATTCAGCCGCCGTCGTCGGCTCACCGTCGCACGCTTTCACTCACACCCAGCGTACTGCGCACGAGGATGATGTTACCACGAGACGAACTCACTACGTATGCATCGCAAAGAAAACTAGTAGCAACTGCCAGAGGAGGTCATCTCAGGGCGCGTCTGGCCTATCCGCCTCCCTTGCTCCTCAGGGATCTGCGCCTTCTTCCCCCCCCCCCCCTTGCTTCTCTGCACATTCCTCTAGGTGGCTTCGTACTTTCCCCAGCGCGCGATTCGCTTCAGCTCCAGGCGTCTTCGCTGCTTCACGCGGCTTCCGACATGTATTCGTCAATTTGAAGAGCTCAACAGTTAGGCCTGCACGACTGGCGGGGAGGGTAGTATGTGCTGAAAAATAATCACTGAAGGCATTAGCGATCTCATTCCGTGATATTATGATCGCACCACTTATGCATAGTGAAGCAAAAGGACCATGTGAATGAGAAATATTAAAAAATTTATTTACCAACTGGCATTATCTTCTACTGTTATTACCACGTTTTTCGAACTTGGTCTTCGTATTAGCTGCGTTTTGCATGTTTAAGAAATGTGGGTAAAGTGTTTGAATAATGTCTAGATCGTGCTTGAAAGCTGTTTAAAGGCTACGACTTGGTTTTTTCGTACAGGTTGTCGTTTTTACTTAAAGAACGCTGGCGACAATTTAATGGCCAGGGGCAAAGGGGAGCACGATAGCGCCGCTTTGAAACCAGAGGGTAATGCATGATCTCACGGCATTGTTAATCATTTTGGTAAGCTTCTGTAACGCTACCTCAAGAACTAAACCACCAAGAACTGGCAACCAGTCTGCATATTCAATAGTCATAGTGTAATAATTGTTATATAATTAGCTTCTTATTGGGAATTTATTTACTTCGGAAGTAGATTTCACAGTGCAGTGAAATGAAGGGTAATGAACCGTAATATTAGTTTCCATAACGCCAACTTGAGCAGGTTCAGTGAAATCAGAGATAGTACGGTCTATTAAAGAATGTGAACCACTGTTCGTATAGCGGGTAGGATCAGTTACAAGACACTGGTAGCCAAAACTATCGAAGTAGGTGAGGTAGTGTTTCGTCACACTATGAAAATAATCTGATGAGGTTATGTTAATATCACCTACAATCCAAACATTTTCACTCTAGCGAGAAATGTTATGCAGTATGGCTTGAAGTTCTGTGAGAAAGCTCCAAGAATCACATGAAAAACAACGATAGATCGGACCACAGCGACTTTTCAGTGGTTGTTACTTATGGCAAGTGTTTCAAATTATAACCAAATGGACTCACACATAGGGACGTTTAGATTTAGGCCTTGACATATCGAGCATGGTAAACTACCTAGCACATAGAAGGCAGAGATTCTATATGAGTCAGCATCGCAATGGCAATAATTTTATGAATAAACCGATAGACCGTAAAGGTATTTATCTTCTGATAAATACCTTCTGTAATCGTTCTGAATACAGTCCAGTAAACAGAACATGGGGAACTATACTCTTGCAAAAGATGAATTGTCATATGTTCTAGAGTTTCAATTTTTTTCTTCTTCGAACATATTGTGTTCCAAACTATATTTAGAGCGGAGTAGAATTTGGAAACTTTGGATGAGAGTTAGCCGCAGATGCTACCGATGGTTGTTTTGCTAATGCCAAAACGCAAGCAGCAATTATTTATTTTGTCCACAAATGCTGCGCACGATTAACAGGGACGTGCGCACGAATTCTTAGGCTGTAGGCGGTAGAATCTTGGATAAACGTGGCTGCGCCACCGTTGTTCGCGTGCCAATGACAATATTTGGCTACATTTGAAGATAAGCAATACGAATCCTTATCATCTAGCGGTAACCATGTCTTGAAGCGCAGATGAAAGTGGAACTGACGCTATGGAACGTCAAAGAAGTGAAATTTCTTTTTAATAATTCTAAGGCTGCTGCATTAGAGTGTATTGCACAGAAGCGCGGGCCGCTCCAGAATATCTGCAGCTTGTGTGGGACAAAGTCCGTTGCACAACTAAGTACTAAGGCTACATGATCAGCAGTGGTTTTAGTACAAATTAGCGTTCCTGCTGAAAGACAACTTTGGTTCTCATGGAGTGACAAAATCTCGGTTGTCATTTGTCTGTCAAGACTTGATTAGACAGTTCTTGGTGAACAAGAGCTGTCAATCTTTGTCTTTCTTTATTGACAAGGGTATGCAATGACTGCTTTATTGCCGGAAGTCAAGTGGTCATTCACAAAAAAGTATTGTCGCGAGCCCATAAGCCAAGGTCATGGGTGCTTATCAGAGTGTTTTGATACTGTCCTTAATAAATAATGCTTTTTTTGCCTGAACAGAACCCGGCGACAACATTCTTGAAATTTATGTTTGTTTCTTCCTCACGGTCAACCCGTAGTCTGCTTCCGTGATGGGGAACTTTATTTTCGCACCGACCGTTTTCATTGTGGCTGAGCATTCCTCGCCTTGTGTACAAGAAATACCGTTTATTTTTGTGGTACTGAGTTTAGAATACTGTCCTAACTCCGCTTCTATGTTCCACATGTTTGTGTCCTGAAACTAAGTTCCTTTTTGCCTCAGCAAGACCTGCATATTCGGCTCTTACCTCCTAAATTACAGAATTTGGCATGACAGCACTGCACAAAAGACTCTCGACCCCTACTTTATTATACCAGTTATTCTTCACTACAGTGTAGCTTGTTCTCTCCTCCAAAAAGTAGATGCAGAGATGCCACTCCCGTCATAGTTTTTCTGTAGTAAAAAGCCTTGCACCATTTGCCTAGCGTTATTGCGCGATACATCAATGCTTAGCGCGCACGACTCCCAAATGCACATTGTTTCATTGACAGGGTTTGAAATCCTAGTGCAGCATTAGAGAGGCGTTCGTTTCCTTCACATTGGGCCAAGGACCAAGCTAGGGATGACGATATGGCCTGACGACGACGAGAATGTTGTTCGCTGTCAAAGGCGACAACGGTCATCCTCTGCGTAACAGGATGGGCAGATAGAGAAGGAAAACCGAATTTTGAGATCGTAATAGCTGTCGCAGTATTATTAAACTAGCCTTCTCAGATTTATTTTGCACATATTAGAGGGCTGTAGCCAACTCACGTAACGAAGGGTCCAGTCCCGGTGGTTTAAAATGTATTTGCCATAACTGAACCACTCTGACTAGAGCTTGTAATAGAGAAGTGTTATTGATGGTACCTTTTCTCTACTTTCAGCGACTGATCATCTGCCTTCGTCCACACAGTGTGGCTGCAAGGAAGCTCCAGCAGGGTGGTGCTCCCGCCTCCGTGTAGTCGCCTTCCTCACTTTGCCCTTAAGTGCGCAGCTCTGTACCTGCAGTACACGCCATGGTCAAACTGTTTCCTGCCAAACGGTGGTACATGTATTTCAAGCAAGACTGCTTGTGATTCCCACAGCGAGAACGCTTATTTTATGGCCTGCACGTTTCAGCCTATACACTGCGATGTACATTTTGCACACATGATCCGGTTTTGTTTTTGTGATTTCTTGTGAAACATTTTTGTTGGTACCGCTCTTCCATAAAAATGCATAAGAAGCACACGTGCAGCTCACTCGAAGGTGTTACGGCTGCTCGATGTCTGTAGCTAGGTGCTCTCTGCCGCAAACAAATGCTGTTCTGTTTGTGCACGTTTTGTTCTACTTGGCAAAATGTGGCAGCAAAAATGGCACGCGAAGCTTTTATTCGTTCATGTATTGTGCACTTTCAGAGCAAGTATTGGTTTGATCAATGCCTATTGGTTTGAATATCTAACTACTAAATCTGAAAATATCTTTATCGAAACTACATTACAAACTCTTGCGGTTTTGAAAATTAGTACACTCTCGCACTGTGGCTACAGTGAAGAACATAAAACAAATTTTCGTTGTTACCACACTGAAAAATATTGTACTAGCGAACTCGTAAGTTTCTGTACAGTGTATTATGCTGTTCTAAATAAACTTTTTGGTTTTGTTCTCCTAAAAAGGGCAGCTTTGTTTCAATAGCAAATAGGTGAATGTGGAATCTACAGCGTCTATGGCGTTGCCTCGCACTTGCTGGCACGAATTGCTGTTCGCTACAGGCTAACAACACGTCGGAAGTGGTCTTCTCATGTAAGCAGCCAAATGTGAACATAGAAAAGTTGAAGACACCATATAGTGTTCTGGGTACGCATTCACCTCAATTCCCTAATATGTATTTTCTAAGCAAGCACCTAACTTAGTGCATGTGAAAGTTCGATATTGACTCATGTTTTTCTCTCTCTTTCTTTCACTCTCCCGTCCCGCTACCGACGCGTAGGGTAGCAAACTGGACTCAGTCTGGTTAACCTCCCTGCCTTTCCATCATCCCTTCCTTCTCTCTCTTCCAAGCAAGCTACAGCCAATATGTGGATTCCAACTGTAAGAATGCCCATAACTCCCGCATTTTCGATCTCATTTGATGAATTCCAACATATACTTTCACGACAGGAGTGGTGAATTCGAATATTATATGTCATTTTATACGCCTGATATATTGTTACTAGGTGCTGCCAGAGACGCAGCTGAGGCGACGCAGTACAGAAGGCGACGAGGCTCGCTGATGTCACGCGGACTGGCGTCCATCTTGTGTACCTGTGGGCGCGTTGTACGTGTCTTGGAAATATATTTGAAAGCTCTCTTCTCCCGTACCATTTTCGTAGAGGTTGCGGGCCCTCCCAGGCGCACGACGGCTTTACGCAGCAGGCGTTCCCTGACTGCATCGGCAATGCCAGCACAAGGCTAGAATGCTTCGGACAGCCACCCGCACCCAACGTCATCCTGGAACAACCGCGCGACCCTGCTACCGTTTCCGGACAGATAACACCGACGCGAAGATTGGCTTAAACTTTACTAAAGGGTGAATGCGGGTAACCACTGGGACCAGGCCGTCATGTCAGCCTGATCTTTTACCTGGTGGGAACGTGTCGTTCCCACCGCGTCTGGTTTCAGGCCCGCGAAGAGGAACTCACGAGCTGGAACTTGTGGAAACAAAAGCTCACTGATTGTTTTTCAAGCCTCTTGGCCGCCGGTGTACCGCGGAGGAAGACCTTGCGTGTCCAGTTCAGACTTGCACTGAGTCCTATGTAACTTATAATCAGGACGTCCTTGAGCTTTGTAGCGAGGTTGACGTGAAGATGAGGGAAGTGGAAACGATCGCGCGTATCCTCAATGTAATCGTAGATGACCCGTTCAGGCTCCTTGTTTTCGAGAACTCTGTGGCAGTGGAAGACATCACTGCTTAATGTTGTAGCATTGCTCCGACGTTTCTCGCCTTCCTAACATGACTGCCAGATCTCGCTGCCCGGACCTGCGTCTCACACACGTGCCGCCTGCAACGGACAGTATTGTGCGCATCGTCCACCAGGAGATTGACGCTGTCTCTGTAATTCCTCCGCAGATTCGCCCCCCGGACGATTCCCACGCAAGAATATCCATCCTCCAGGCAGTTGCACGGCAAGAATTGGCCAACGTCGCAGTGCAGACACTTTTCCCGGTCAACAGACCCCACTATGGCTTACCCGCTGTACCCCATCTACCATGTAATTCGTACACTCGTCCTCGTTATTGAAACCCAGAGGGATGGCGCACTTTTATGACAGGTCTGTCTTCTTCTTCTGTGGATGTATTGGACTTATTTCTCGCCATTGCTGCAGATCTTCGAACACGCAACCTTGACCCAGCTATAGAAATACACTGCGCCGGCCTGGTAGTACTCGCCAGCCGACACCTTTCAAAGACACGGCTTCAACATTTCCACCCGCACTACGAAACCGTTCCCCTTCGCCAGACCCACGTCTTTCCTGCTGGCCTGTGTCTCATCACTCACCGTCTTCTCACTCCCGAAGCTCATCAGAAAACTAACGGGCGCAGCGTCGAGAACTGAGCCTGCCATGATGACCCGACCCAAAATTCATCTGCTTACCTGCCTTGCCATCACAAGCTTGTCAAGGGGGACGTGGATGGTATGCCTGTAACAGCACCGTTGACACAGGTGCGCACACTTCGGTTACGAACTCGAACCTCCGTACGGGCCTAAAGAAAGTCTTAACTCCGGCCCCGCTCGCTGTCATACGCATTGCCCACGGTTGAACTCCAGCTGTCACTGGGAGCGGTGCCGCCCATGTCATTGTTCCAAGAAGCCATACTGCTCTTTTGTTTTATGTCTAGGAGCTGCACTCAAACAAAATCATATTAGGCCTTGGTTTTCTGTCGCCCCATTCGGTAGTTATTGACTGCTCTGCGGGCGTTGTCCAAGCCATCCTGCATATGCTGTTGACCCTTCTGATCTTACGCCACATAAACTGTGTTCGCCTAGCTGACTGAGTCGTGACCTGTACTGCCATTTCACCCGATCCACCTGTCGCTGACAGTGGTTACGTCATGTCGGCCAAAGTCACCGTCCTGTCGCAGAACGTCGCATTTCCCCGCGCAGTCATACGCGTAAACGACAACGCCACCTATCTTACTATGCTGAATATTGGCCTCTGCCCTGAAGTGCGACCTCAGGGCATATCTCTTGCAATCGCGGGCCCGGCTTCCGACTACCTTGTTTCTGGCTTAATTAGTGCTACTACGTCGCCTGCCTCGGCTTGTTCTGGCTCTACAGCTCGAGAATTAGATCCTGTCACGACAATTATCGCTCCTCTCCTTCTTGCCCACCATGCGGACGCACTTCATTGCTTTCTTGCTTCGTATCGGGAAATTTTCGATCTCAAGGACCGGCCACTGGGTCAAACGTCCGTTGTAGAACATCGCATAGAAACCGGCAACGCCAGCCTGACGGCCCTACCGCATCTCCCCTACGAAGCTCCCAGTCATGTAGAAGGAAGTCGACAAGATGGACGTCCGAGATATTGTTGAGCCTTCATGTAGCCCTTGGGCTTCCCCGGTTGTCTTGAGAGAAAGAAGGATAACAGCAGGCGCTTCTGCGTCGACTATCGCCATCTCAACAACGTAACAAAAAAGAAGTCTATCCGGTGTCTCGGATAAATGACGCCCTCGAATATTTACACCATGAAAAATATTTTTCTTCGATACACCTTCGCTCAGGGTACTGTCAGATTACAGTTGACGACATGGACCGTGAAAAGGCCGCCACTTGATGGCCTATATCAGTTTAATGTGATGTCGTTCCGGTTACGTAATGTCCCGGCTACATTTGGACACGTGATGGACGCTCTCCTTTAAGGTTTCCAGTAATCTATCTGCCTGTGTTACCTCTATGATGTTATTGTCTTTTCGCCAACTTTTGCCAGGCACCTCGAGCGTATTTCGACAATTCTTTCTGTTTCCACAATGCTGCACTTCAGCTCACTTCATCAAAATGTCACTTTGGCCGCCGGAACCTAACTGTGCCGGGACACCTCGTCGATTCTTCCGGCATCCCGCCGATCCCGAGAAAGTTAGCGCCATCAAGAATTTTCCCGTGCCGACTTGTGCTAACGACGTTCGAAGCTTTGTGGGTCTCTGCTCATAGTTCCGCCGGTTCGTACGCAGTGTCGCCAACGTTGCACGTCCACTCACCGAACTCCTCCAGAAAGACACGATTTTTGTTTGAGGTCTGCAACAAGCTACTTTGTTCGCTGAGCTTACCGTGTGGCTGACTTCACAAGCAGTTCTCGCCCATTTTAAGGTTACCGCCCCAACGGAAGTTCAAGCTGATGCCAGCAGTCATAGTATCGAAGCTGTTTTGGCTCAGCGCCAGCAAGATTGCTCCCGTATTGCAGCGTACCCTAGCCGTCTTCTATGTCAAGCAGAGCTCAATTGCTCCATTAGTGAATGCGAGTAATGGAGTAATAACTTTTGCTCCTACTTGTACGGCCAGCGATCATGCCTTATGCTGTGTTACATCCCTAAAGGATCCTAACGGTCGTCTCGGTCGGTGGGATTTGCAACTCCAAGAGTAATACAGAGTTCTGTGTAAGAGTGTCCGATTCCATGAAGATGCTGCTTGCTTGTCGCGCCATCCAGAACACCAACCGGTGCTTCCCGACAGCTGCGAGTCTACCTGAGTGCTGGCGCTTACTGCGTTTCAGAGCATCGTAATGACCAACGCCGTGACCTCTACTTGCGAGACCTCATTCTCCCGCAGACTTCTGAGACATATCCGCCTTCTCTGCGTATGTTTGTGCTGCTGGATGGTGTCTTGTATCGCTACAACATGCACCCTGACGGTCCCGAACTCCTGTTGGTGCTTCGCATACATACGCGTCAAACTGTCATCGCACAGCTGCACGATATGCCTACCGCAAGTCACCTCGGAGCCTCTAGGCCATGTGAGCGCGCTCGGCATCGCTTATTTTATCCCTATATTTACCGTTCGGTCTGCCGTTACGTCGCATCCTGTTAGGAATACCAGTGCCACAAAAAACCTGCAGTACTCCCAGCTGGCCGCCTTTAATCCCATGATGTACCATCTGAGCCATTCTTGATAGTTGGTGCTGACTTTTTGGCCCTTTTCCCGCTATTTACCTGTGGAAATAAGTGGATAGCAGTTGCTAACGACTATACAACCCGGTACGCGATCACTCGAGCTGCCCCAAATAGCTCCGCAAGTGATGTCGCCGACGTCCTCCTCGAAGACGTTATCCTTCACGACGGCGCTCCTAGACAGCTCTTCATGGACCGGGGCAGCTATTTCATATCAAAGGTTGTCCAAGAGCTCTAGCACTCCTGCACTACAAAATACAAGTTAACAAGAGCGTACCACCCTCAGACCAGCTGCCTCACAGAGCATCTTATAGAAGTATCAAAGGCATGCTTGCTATCTGTGTTTGTGCCGACCATCATAGATGGGACACCCTCTGACCTTCGTAACATTTGCCTGTAATTCCTTCCAACATGACTCAAGGGGTCCTTCTGTGTTCTATTCCTTGTACGGAAGAAATAACATGCTACTATTGGACAGATTCGTTCCCGCCGTTCTGGACACGACATCAGAATACACCCGCGACGACATCTTCAGAGCTGTAGAGGCGCGCCAGACTGCACGCCTGCGCCTTACCACACCGCAAGAAAAGCAACGACGGTTCTATGGTACCCGTCCCCACGATGCCCACTTCATCCTTGGTGATATGGTGCTTCTCTGGGCACCGTCACGGCTTGTGGGCCTTTGTGAAAAGTTGATTTCGCCTTACTCCGGCGCGTACCGTGCCTTGCACGAAGTGATCGACGTCACATATAAAATCACGCCTCTTCATTCCCCCATGTCTCGACCTTGCACCGATGTTGTCCACGTTACCAGCCTCATTAGAATGTTATTGATTGTTCTCTCTGCTGTCTGTTATCACCCAAGCTTGTGTAATCTGATTGCACGTACGACGCGAATTGCCTGGTATTTTTCGGAAGACACGCGGGCACCAGACATTAATCTGGAACCTTCGATAACTCGTGCATAAAAGCTGACGCGCTTGACCCGCTGATGTGATTTTCTACAATTGCCGACTGTGTTCGCCGCTGTCGCCGTTCTTTTAGTGTAGCCTGTTACTGAGGGCACAAGGTCACCCAATAAAAGGCTAGTTTCGTCAATGCCACTTATCCTGCTTTCAAGGCCGTCACTACTACGTGACTTCGAGTGGAGGTTCGGGGTAGAAGTGGACACAGGAGCCGACTACTCCGCCGTCAGTGGATTGTTCACTGTCAAGCTGAATAAAGTCAAGAGTGTATGGGACGGCCCTCAATTACGGACACTTCATAACACCGACGGGAATCTGCACGGCAAGAATTACAGTTCATGACCGGACCGACCCTGCAAAGGTCGTTTTTCTACAACAGTGCTCGCGAGACGTAATTCTTGGCATGAACTTCCTGAACCAACAGGGCGCCATCATCAACCTCAGGTAAAAGTCGATAACGCTGTCCACAGGCCAAGAGATACCGACAGAGGCCTTCCAGTCAGCGTGCCTTGAGCGTGCTCGAAGATCAAGTCAACATACCGCATCACTCCAGCATTGTCATTTCCCTTTTCAGGGAAAAACCTGCGGATATAGAAGGCGTCATCGAGAGCAACCAACGTCTACTGCTCGATCGTGAAATTTGAGTCGCAAGAGGGATCGCTCGACTGTATGGCGGGAAGGCGAAAGTAGAATAACAATCGCTTGCCCTCTTGTCAGAATAGACAAACTTCAGCCAGGAGTTCAAGCACATCAACAAGAGCACGACTATCGCATATATCGGGGAAATTGAACAAACCAGCAGTGAATTTGTCCTCTCCGATTCTGCCACATGTACCCCGACGGCCATAGTTCTTGAACCAGACTTTAACATAAATCCAGATCTCCCCATCAGTAAGCAGGAACACTTCAGAAGTCTTTTCCGGCGAGACAATGAGTGCTTTTCGACGGCATCGGGGATTCGACAAACACCACTTGCAAATTAAGC
This sequence comes from Dermacentor andersoni, assembly GCF_023375885.2. Lineage (NCBI taxonomy): Eukaryota > Metazoa > Arthropoda > Arachnida > Ixodida > Ixodidae > Dermacentor > Dermacentor andersoni. The sequence continues at coordinate 226,297,749 of NC_092816.1, forward strand.
ACCCCATATTAACCGAAGAACGCGCGTAACCGCTCCGCCAGAGCCCCTATCGACTATCTACGCGAGAACGTGAAACGGTTAGGGCAACATGTCGACGAAATGCTGTACTACGACATCATCCAGTCGTCGAAAAGCCCGTGGGCATCTCCTGTAGTGTTGGTGAAGAAAAAGGACGGAATACTACGTTTCTGCGTCGGTGCGTCGGCTCTCGTCGACTGAACAAGATCATCAAGGAGTACGTATTCCCCCCTCCCACAGACAGATGACGCATTGGACAGGCAATGCAATGCTAAATACTTCTCGTCGATGGACCTCAAGTCTGGGGACTGGCAAGTAGAAGTCGACTAGCGAGATCGCGAAAAGACTGCCTTCATCACGCCAGGCGGCCCCTTTCAGTTCAAGATTATGTCATTTGGGCTGTGCTTGGCCACTGCAACGTTCAAGCGCGGAATGGACTCGGTTTAAGCAGGATTGAAGGGGCTAGGCTATCTTGTTTACTTGGATGATGTCAACGACTTCGGCAGAAATTTCGACGATCACCTCAGGCGGCTTACGACTCTACTAGAGGGCATCAAGTCATCAGGGCTTAACCTTGAGCCGCAAGAGTGCCATTTCACTTATTATGAGCTTCTGTTCCTAGGCCACGGGATCAGCCAATCTGGAATCCGACCAGATCCGCAGAAGACAGCTGTCGTCGCAATGTTCCCGCAGCCCATCGACAAGAAGGCAGTTCGTAGATTCCTCGGAATGTGTGCTTACAACAGGCCCTTTGTCAAGGACGTCTCACGCACCGCTACGCCGCTGACACATCTAACTAAATGTGATGTCGAATTTATTTATTTATTTATTTATTTTAATTTATTTAGTACCCACAGCGCCGATTCAGGCATTACAGAGGGGGGGGGGGGGGGTACAGATGAAAAAACAGGCATAAACATTGCAGGTTTGCATAAATTCGTGTAAGTGAACAACACATTATTATAAGCCGACACAAAAGCACACAGCCAGGTGGCAGGCAGCCACGTCGGACACAGGGGCGTTGCAGATGTCACATGTCACATGTGAAAAAGAGTACATAAAGCACAATGATTACAAAGACTCATAATGAAAAAGCAAAAAAAAACAAAGCGAATAATAAGTTGCAAAAAAAAAAAGAATGCGGTGATTAAGATACAGTGCGACAAGGTGAAAAAATAGGCCCTAGAAGGAAATGTCCTTTGCAAATTGATTCTTTATAAGTCATGATGATTGCTAGACATACACGCGATATTCCTCAAGCCTTAGGGATGAAAAGACTCTGTTGCTTTCAATGCAGAAAAGAACTTGTTAGGACAAGAAATTCCTAGAACTGAGGAAGGAAGTCGGTTCCACTGACTGATGGTTCTTGGGAAAAAAGAGCTGCTCAAGGCCGATGTATTACATTTGTATTCTCTGATATTGTGTTCATGATCTTTGCGTGCTGATGTGTAGTGAGGATGGTTTATGTACACGTCACGCGGAATTCGAGTAGGAGAGTGATATATGCTGTGTAAAACCTTCACTCGAAACGACGCAGATTGGAACGCCTTTCCCCACCACGTAGCTGCAATCACTTGCCCGATATCGTTTTTCGAAAATGTGTCTTTGTTGGCTAATCAATAACCTGCTTTTTCACGTGTTATTCTTTCTGTTTTTATGCACTTGCGGAAATGTAGCTTCCATGTACAATTTTTTCTGTATACCGGTGTTTATATTTGACTTATCTACTGTACCCACCCCTTATGGAATACCCCTAGCAAAGGGGTCATTAAGGAAATAAAACTGAACTCAACTGAACTGACGCTTTTCGGTTCCGGAGAGATTGCCAGTTAAGCATTGCCTTAGATTTAGTTGCACTAAACTGCCGGTCATACATTTCTATATCTAGTACATATCTTGCCGCCATGTAGTCAACTTCTAGTCTTTCTTTGTTCGTTACTGATGAAGGGTCCCACACAGAGCACGAGTATTCGAGGGCAGATCTTACATATCATTTATACAGTGACTCCCGGGTTTGTTGTGGAAACGCACGTGTATTTCGTCGTAAAAATCCCAAGCCCCGACAAGCTTTGCCTACGGCATAATCCACGTTCGTATTCCATGATAAAGAGTTCATCTGGCAAACGCCGCAGGCCCACGCATTTCAAGAACACAAACGACGGATGCAGTCGCCGCCGGTAAGTATTACTGGCCGCGCCAGACCACCGACGTCGCCCGTTACGTCAAGACATGCCAAGACTGTCAGCGACACAAGACACCACCGACAAGGCCAGCGGGATTGCTACAGTCGATCGCGCCTCCTTGCCAACCATTTCAGCAGATTGGGATGAAATTATTGGGACCCTTTCCAACATCAAGATCTGGTAAAAAGTAGATCGTCGTGGCGACAGAGTACTTCACCCGCTTCGCTGAAATGAAAGCTCTGCCGAAAGCTAGCGCAGCCGAAATGGCGAAATTCTCCGTCGAGAACATCCTGCAGCGACATGGTGGCCCAGAAGTCCTCATCACCGACAGAGGAGCGGCCTTTACAGAGGACGTCACCCAAACTATTCTGCAATACAGCCAGACAAGCCAAAGCAGGACAACTGCCTACCACCCGCAGACGAATGGTGGCACGGCGCGCCTGAATACGAGCATCGCCGACATGCTAGCAATATACGTCGATGTGGAACACAACGCCTGGGATGCCGTCTTGCCCTAGGTAACGTTGGCTTACAACACGGCGGTGCAGCAAACAACACAGATCCCGCCGTTCAAGTTGGTTTACGGCAGGAACGAGACAGCAACACTCGACGTCATGGTGCCGCACGTGACTGACGAAGAGAATCTTGACGTCGCCACCTATCTCCAGCACGCCGAAGATTCCCAACAGGTCGCCGCCTGTGGATGAAGAACCAGCAGAGGACCGACAGCCGACACTACAACCTCCGACGACGCTTCGTCGAGTACGAGCCCGGTGACCGCGTTTGGGTTTGGACCCCTATACGCCGACGAGGTCTGAGCGAGAAGCTTTCACGCCGCTATTTCGGACTCTACAAGATAATCTGGCGCATTCATGCACTCGATTATGAGGTCGTGCCAGAGTGCATTTCGCTATCACAGCGGCGCCGCTCACGACCTGAAACATTCCATGTTCTGCGATTTAAACTGTTCTACCAGCGCTAACTAACTCGGAGACGTTGCATACCATAACTTTGGGCGTTATTTTTTACACCGAAGCTGTATATCTCTACCGTTTAAGGAAATTTTCGGGTCGTTTTAAGCTAAAAACCCCCCACACGTCGGCAGACCATGTGCGGAGGTGAAGCAGGCATTAAGCACTTCCCATACGGGCGCCGATCCCGCAGATTGTGCAATAACGGCCCGCCCCGCCGCGGAGGTGAAGCAGGAATTAAGCACTTCTCATACGTGGGCCGATCCCGCAGATCGTGCAATAACGGCCCGCCCCGCCGCGGAGGTGAAGCAGGCGTTAAGCACTCCCAATACGTTGGCCGATGCCGAAGACAGCGCAATGCCGGGCCAACCCGCGGCGCAAGTGAAGCAGGCGTTAAGTACTCCCCATGCGTGGGCCAATACCGAAGATAGTGCAATGCCTGGCCGACCCGCGGCGGAGGTGAAGCCGGCGTTATGCGCTCCCCATACGTGGGCCGATCCCGCAAATAGTGCATTACCGGCCCGACCTGCGGTGGAGGTGGAGCAGGCGATAAGCACTCCCCATACGTGGGCCGATCCAGAAGATAGTGCAATACAGGCCCGACCCGCGGCGGAGGTGAAGCAGGCGTTAAGTGCTCCCCATACGTGGGCCGATCCCGCAGGTTGTGCAATACCGGCGCGACCCGCAGCGCAGGTGAGGCAGGCGTTAAGCAACCCCTTACGTGGGCCGATCCCAAAGGTAGCGCAACACCGGCCCGACTCGCGGTGGAGGTGCAGTTCGCTATTAAGGGGCCCACGCACACAGGGAGTGGAAGGGTGGTGAGATTTTTTTACTGTAATACTTTGGACTTGGTTTCCTTGTTGTTTTAATTGTTACTGTTTAATAAGTGTCCTTTAGCTTTTTTTCACTCTCCTGTCATTTTTGTAGAATCGGGCCGATGCTTTTTGAGCGGGGGGCACTGACAGGCGTACTGGTTTATCGGGTCACCACGTTTCACCGCCTAACAAATGTTATCGCTCAGCGCGGGACGCGCCTGCATGCATCAGACGTTTCGCAAATGTTATTCGATTGTTCTTTCTGCTGTCTTTTGACACCCAAGCTTTTGTAATCCCATTGCATATGCGACGCGAATTACGTTGAACTTTCTGGAAGACACGCGGGCACCAGCGGATACTGTAGAACCTTCAATGGCTCATGTATAAAAACTGACGCGCTTGAACCGCTGATTACACTTTCGACAATGGCCAACTTTGTGAGCCGCTGTCGCCGTTCTTTGAGTGTAGTATGCTGTTTCTGAGAGTGCACATTCGCGCAAGAAAACGATAGTTTCGTCATTCCCAGTTTTGCGGTGTTCTTCATCGTCACTACTACATGACAATATATTGTCAGGATGCTACGAAAGCGACAGCGAAGACAATCGCCAACAAGACGAAAAAGACGACGTAATGGGGCTAGGCTAAGGTTCCGCCGTACTGTTTGCAGCAGCCATATGTTCTGCAGGGTAGACACGGTCCCATTCAGCCTTAGACCCCTGCCCGTTTCATTTTTGGTGGCGTTGCTTGGCATTGCACAAGACGAAATTCCGTGGCTGGCTTGTCTTCGACCGTCCTACTATGCTGACAGGCGATCAGGCCGCTGGTTCAAGCACTGGCAGTCACCGCGACGCCGCAACCGTCAGTCGTCTTGACCCATCCGCGCTAACCTGGTACACTCTCTGGTAAAGTCATCCGGAATGTCGATGTCGACGAATGGCTTGGCATATGAACGCGTTGCTGCACACTGTCGATGGGACCCGACAGGGACGCTCGCAAATCTTATCTTTTACCAACTGGTATGACACACGTCTAAAAGAGCGGACCAACTGGGACTCATGCAAGCAAAAACTATGCGACCTCTTTGACAAGCTCGCTGGTGGCAAGTCTGCCACGGCGAGAGAACTATTCTGTCGGGCTCACAGAGCTACACAGCCGTACGTTGCGTACATTCTTCATGTCCTAGCTCTTTGCCACCGTGTCGATTCCAGTATGCCCAAAGTTGACAAGAAGAAGTATTTTAATGATTGGAAAATGTAGAGAGGTCGGCAGGATAATGGAGCATCTGGCCTGCTACTCTACGTAAGGGAAGGGGAAGAGGGGAAGAAAAAGGGTCACAATGGGGGATGATAATGGGAGGAACGAGGTGAAGGACATATTACACAACTGGTATCACAGGCGTGAGTCCAGGCCCGTGTCACCTAGGAAACGAGATAGTACACGCATTGTCTCTGTCGTCTGCCAACTCTGAGGCCATGCGCCTAGCAAGAGGTCCTCCGACAATGGTCCATTGTGTAACTGTCTCAATGTATCTGTCATTGTCAGTCTTTCGCGCGCGTACTCAGGGCACACCACGAGCACATGTTCTATAGTCTCTACAGCGCCACACACTGAACAGTCCGGGGATTCTGTCCGTCCAATAATGTGCAAATATTTGCGCATGAAGGCGACGCCTAATCGCAGTCTGTGTATCAGGCATGTATGAGGGCGTGGAATTCCACGCAGAATAGGGAATTTCACATCGGGATCCAGCCTTTTAAGGCGGACGTGACGAGCGTCTGGCTGGGCCCAGTATCTTCTCGTCGCACTCTTAATTAATTCCGACAGGAGGCATATCCTGAATGGCATCACCGATGTTGTGCTTAACTTGCTAGTTTTTAGGACTGCTCGACGGTTGCCGTAGTTATTCATGACTGCCTCGAAGACGCAAACAGCCGTCCCATCACGCGACAGTTTATGCGCCTAGCCAACACCGCCGCTACATCGTCATTCGAAGGTGCTCATTCGCCCTTTCAGTCGTCCACTCCGGACAGCGTTGTGCGAATTGCGTGGAGCGACATCGAAGCTGCGTCACCATCTTCTTTTGTACGCCCTTCGGGGGATACTCAATCGCCTACTCCCTCATCAAAGCGGTTGTACACGACAAACTGACTGGCAATCACAGGCATTCAAGGCGTGTGCTGCAAAACCCACGCTTTAGTTTGACATACTGGCCCTCATCGCCCACCGCTGAGGATTCGACGCTATCGAGATCCGGCCCAAAGGCGAAAACCTGACGACAAGCCCATACGCATTCATGGTAGTGGCGTGTGGCACATTTCCCGCTATTTTCCTTATCGTCAGCCCTCGTTTTCACGCTTCCCGTTTAACTACCACAATTACAAGCAGCACCCACCATATGATGCTTCCAATAACCCGATATGCCTTGACCACTGCCGTTTTGCGTCCACCAGACGCTCAGGTCGTTCACTGTCGCCGCAGGCTCATCGGTCCTGCTCGCCCCTGCCCCGTCCTTTTTCATCGCCGCACCCTTCTGTACGATCATCCCTGGAAAAATGACGGATGCAGCTCTCGGAGCTGACGCTGCATTGGACCCCCTAATGCAAATCATCTCCTTAGCTTGCAGGCCGATCAGAACCGAATTGCCCTGCCTCTAACTACCCTGGTTGACATCGGCACTCACATCTGTCATGAGCTCTAATCTTCTGGAGCGGCTCAAGAAAATGATCACACCTGCCGAGTCTCGCGTGGTACGAGTCACTAATGGGAGAACTATCGCTGTGCTGCGAATGTGTGGCGCTCGTGTCAGCGTCGGTGGTCGCCAGACATCGATATTGTTTTATGTACTTGACCATTGCCCTCACGATGTCATCCTTGAGCTTGATCTTTTTTTTTCTGCTCGCTCAGCAATAACTGACTGCTCAGCTGGTGTAGTCCAACTTGATTTGCCTGATGTTACCGACCTTCTTGACACAGTACCCATCCAGCTCTGCTGTGCCGACTTTGTTGTGCCCGACCACTGCGTACAGGATCGTGACCGTGTCGTCACTCACTGTGTTAGCGCCTCACTTTCGCATGACGTGTTGTTTGCTCACACCGTTGTGACCATATCGGCCAACAAAACTTACCTTCGGCTCCTTCATTTGGGACTCTGCACTCAGGTGCTACCAAAAGGCATCTCGATCGCCAGACTGTTGCCGTCGCACGAGTACGAATGTTCTTCCCTCTCGCCTCTTCCGTCTTCATCCAACTCTTCCGCCGCCTGTAATGCTCATTCCGCAACGTCGCCTGCAGCGCATGCCGAGAACACCAAGATTATTTCCCTGGACCTTTCACCCACAAAAAACCGACGATCTTCTTCACCTGCCCGCATCTTATTACGACATTTTTGACAGTGACGGTCGGCCTTTGAGACAAACCTCTCTTGTGCAGCAACGCACACATACCGGCGATGCACCGCCTATTAAGAGAAGGCCCTATCGCGTGTCACACGTCGAGCGCCGAGTGATACAACAGGCAATTGATAATATGCTTACCATCCTTAAACCATCATCGAGCCCGTGGGCTTCTCCTGTGGTCTTCGTCAAAAAGGAGGCCAACACCTGGAGATTCTGTATAGATTACCGACGTCTAAGCAAGATAACAAATAAGGATATATGTCCACTGCCACGCATAGATACGCGTTAGATTGGCTACACGGTACGACGTATTTTTCATCGATAGACCTGCGCTCCAGTTACTGGCAGATTGCCGTCGACGACATCGACTGTGGGAGACCGCATTTGTTAAGCCAGATGGCCTCCATCAGATTCTAATGGTGCCGTTTGGCTAGTGCAAGGCTCCTGCCACCTTCGAGCGCATGATTAAGACACTCTCACACAGGTTTAATTGATCTGTATCCCTTTCTTACCTCGATGACGTCATCCCATTCTCGCCGACCTTCTCGACACACCTTGAACACCTTTCGCCTACTATTTCAGCCTTCCGTGCTTTTTGGCTACAATGCAATTCTTCGAAGTGCCCCTTTGGTCGCCGCCATCCGGGTCATATCGTCAACTCATCTGGCGAGTGCACTGATCCCACAAAATTCGTGCTGTTCTCAATTTTTCTGTACGAACATGTGCCAAGCTGTCCGCACCTTTGCAGGGTTGTGCTCCTATTTGCGTCGACTTGTCAGAAATTTTACGCACATTGCTCGGCCTCTGAGTAAACTTGTCGATAAAGACACCCCCTTCTTATGGGGTCTTGGCCAAGCTGTTCCTTTCAAACGCCTTATCACCCTAATTACTACCCCGCCAATTCTCGCTCACTTCGAACCATCTGCCCCTACAGAGGTCCCTACAGATGCTAGTCGTTATGGAATTGGCGTTGTGTTAGCTCAGTATCAATGTGAGCATGATATAGTTAATGCGTACGCCAGTCGCCTGCTTTCACACGCTGAACGCAATCACTCCTTACAGAGAGCGACGGGCAGGGAGCAAATTTCGGCCGTACTTATACCGCTAACTTTTCATTGTTAAAATGGACCACCACGCTCTCTGTAGGCCTCGACACATAAAGGGACACTAAAGCGAAACACTTAATCAGTTTAGACTAATGAAGCTTTGTTTTAGAACCCTGCAGGCAGTCATTTCAAAAAAAATAGTTGGATTATTAGATGAGAAAATGAAGGTCCAAGTATATGTATTTCAATTTCGCGCCGAAACCCCAGCGCTGGTACGTCAGCGTGTCGTCAGGAATTCTAAAGTATGTTTTCGCTTTTGGGCCGCGTTGCCTCTGAAAGGCTCCAGAAACTTGCCATGTTTAATATTTGGCTCCTTTAGAACACAATGTAGTCAATCTGTACCGCTATATATTATTAGTAGACCCTAGAAGATGCCATCAAATTCCAAGACGTCCCAGCCCCCAGGTGCGGGAACTTAAGTAGGCGTCGCCACCCGTATTTCGTTCTTGCGCTTTTTTCTGGCTTACCAAACGTCTTATCGTTGTAACAGGGGTGTTTTTGGTGTTGTATAACGGCCATTTACTGATGCAGAGGAAATAATTTTTCAATTTAGTGTCCCTTTAAGTATTGGACGCGCCGTCTAGGTCGATTGGCACTACGTCTTCAAGAATTCACCTACACAGTGGTTTGCAAGTCCTTTAGGCTACACCAGAATACAGATTTCTTTTCTCGGTACCCCGTCGATGCTCCAGATTCCAATGACGCACCTGCTGGAATACTCACGCTCTGCGCCTTCCACCACATCGGCAAGGAGCAAGAACGTGATATATCCAAGCGCGACCTCATGAGCCGCCTCCGTTTTAACCCGCAAGATGGGTCTGGCGGGTCAGCATGTTTCATATCTTGGACGGTATCTTATACCGCCGAAATATGTGCCCAGAAGGACACGAACCATAGTCGTTCTCTCTGATCCCCGGCCGTTGTACTCGCGCAACTTCGTTATGTCCCCACTGCTGGCGCCCTGGATGTTTCCAGGACGTGTGACCATGTCTGGAGAAGACTTTACTGGCCTGCAATCTACCGTACCATGCGATGTTATGTGAATGCTTGCGAACCATGCAAACGTCGTAAGAAGCCTGCTTTGCTTCCGTCTGGAACTCTCCTGCCAATCGATATATCAAGCGAAGCGTTTTATTGAGTTGGCGCTCCACCTGTCGGGCCCTTTTCCTGCCTGCCAACCTGGAAATAAGTATATTGCTGTGGCAACGGATTATTCAACCCGCTACGCGGCGACACGACCCATGCAGACCAGTTGCGCTAACGACGTCGCACATTTCATGCTTGAAGATGTCATCTTACGCCACGGAGCCCCTCGCGAGCTTCTCACGTACAGAGGCCGCTAGTTTTTAACTAGGGTTATCAAAGATCTACTTCGCTTTTGTGCAACAACACACAAGTTAACGATTGCGTACCACCCTCAAACGAACGTCCTGTTTGAACACCTGAATCGAACACTTACACATATGCTCTCGATGTATGTCTGCTCATGACTGGGATACCACTTTTCAATTTGTGACGTTCACGTGCAACGTGCCACGTCACAGCACCGCTCTCTACTTCGCCTTCTATTTGCTCTTTGGACGTGATCAGGCACTGCCTTTCGACATGTTCCTGCCAACAGGTCTGGAGTCGCTGTCTGAGGCTTAGGGTGGTTTGCCTTGAAAAAAGCAACAACTTCGTGCGAGCTGCCAAATTGCGGCAAATGAGACGCCTAGCTGACATAGTGACATAGGTGTACTGGAACGACATTTGCAAAAAGTTTCCGAAGAAACCTCAGAAAACACATGACCATGTGGGTGTCGTGTACTTGCAAGGGGCTGAAGTACCGGATGACATTGACAGGCTTCTTAGCAAAGGCCCGAAGTTCAGTTTGGTGCCGCAGGTCACCGGAGCTCAGCTTCTGGCTACCGTTCATAAAATAGCGGAAAAGGCCCCACTGTAGGAAAAGGAGAGGTTCCTTTCTGAAGAAGTTGATTGCCTGCTGAGGTGTCATGGAAAACAGAGTGGACGTGACGACAAAATTCTTGAATGTGTCGTTAAGCACTTCAACAGCAGGGAGCTGAACCTGGTAGTCCGACAAAAAAGGTGGGTTTGTCGTGCTTCCAAAGGTTCTCTTTCAAGAAAAAGCAGTTCATGCCATTCAGAAGAATTTTCGGCCAGTGGATCTGTCGCCCAAAAAGTCAAAGGCTCTAGCAATAAAACTCATCAAGAAACCGAAGCTTGAGGCCATAGAAAAAGCCGTAAAACTAGGTAAGCAAAATGTGTTACGCGTGTTTTTTGCAGCAAAGACGCGCAAGCCAGACATTCCGTTTCGCGCTATCGTCACAGAAGGAGAGTCATGGCAGATAGTGGTTAGTGGGTTCCTTCAGCGTACGTTGAAAACCTTGGACACTTCCGATCCTTTTGGAGTCCAAAGCTCCTTGGAAGTTGCGGACTCGTTAAAGTCAAGTGAGATATGTGCCAATGGTGCGAAGTCTGTAGATATTGAGGATCTGTTCTTTTCTATCCCACACCATTACCTGTGCACAGCTGTACATGATCTGATTGAAGAAAGTCGGGAACTAGCTTTTATGAATTCCTGCGCTTTATCACTTGAGTCTCTTATAGAACTTCTCACGTTTTACCTGTCAACCACTGTAGTGTCATTTAACAAGGATGTCTTCATTCAGAAAAAGGGTATTTGCATCGGATCTAAGGTTGCTCCTGTTTTGTGTAACATTTTTTATCAAAGTTTGACAGTAATGTAATTCACAGGCGGCAGGACAAACGTATTATGCGAATTTTTAGGTATGTGGATGATTTTTTAGTGCTTTTAAGGTTAAAGTCCGATGATAGCCTTGAATCAAATGGGAGAAGGATTTTAACATGTTTCGAGGAGTCTTCCCGAAATCTCCGGTTCACGTTCGAACTTTGCAAAGAAAACTTGATCAGATTTCTTGATTTGGAAATTAAATTTAAAAGTGAGAGTCATGTGTGTTGGCAGTATTGCCCTAGATCGAAAAGAAATCGCTCCTCTCGTACGAATCGTCCCACTCCAAATTAACAAAACGTGGCATAGTTTTCTTGTGCTTGACGAATGCTCTTAACAAGAGTTGCACCCACTCACTGCAGCAGAGTTTCGAAGCGCAGAAGGCGAGATCAATGTCGGCAGGGTACCCGGTCTCACTTTTTATGGCTGTGTCAGAATCCTTGTTTCGAAAGTACACAAAAAAGAAAACTGTGGAAGCCGTGGACGATAATGAATCTTCAAAAAGAAAGCAGGTCGTAGTGATGCCGTATTTGTATGGCTTGTCTCATAATCTTAAGAGGGTGGCCACTAGGAATGACGTCATACTAGTGTTTTCGGCGCCGAGCGAACTGGTCAGGTTGTGCAAAAGCATCACAGGAGAGAAGAAAGATGCGACTAGTGCCTGTGGAAAAAAGCACACCACTGTTTTTCACAAAAACTGTGTTTCTTCGGTTGTGTATCGCATACCTCTCTCATGCGGACTGTCCTATATCGGCCAGACAGTTCGTTGCTTTAATGACCGCATGCGTGAGCATCGCTATTTGCTACCTACAGGTACAGGAGGGAACTTGCCATTGCTTTGCAAAAAGCACGAATGCCGACCAGCTTTTGATAGTGCATCGATAGTGGGGAGAGAGCGTAGTAAACTGGAAAGAGAAATAAGCGAAGCGTTCCACATGAAAAATTTGGGTGCGCATACATGTGTGAGTGAACCGTCGGTTCATATCAATGATAAAGACCTTCAATTTCTAAATTTGTGTTGTTAATCCACGTGTTGTAGCCTTTGTCGGGAAGGGGTGTGACTTCGCTTTTGGGTACGTGTATAACATTTGTTGATAATTGACTACGAACCTTGGTATTGTTTTTGGGTGTATACGCATGTGTGGCGGAGATGAGTGGAATGTTTTCACAATAAACTTCAGTTTGTAAGTCCAGCGTTGTCCTATCCATTTCTAATTGTGCTCGCGTCCGTACCTGCTGGAAACCATTATACGTCTGAGTATGCTGGCGACGCCATAGAATCAGCCGCCAATGCACGCCAGATTGCCCACCGTTGCCTTTCTGGGTCGCAGCGAAGACAGAAGTTTCGTTATTTTAACCATCATCGTGATCTCCAGTTCTCTGCCGGTGACCTCGTCCTCCTTTACACTCCTTCACGACGTGTGGGCCTATTGTAAAAACTACTCTGCCAGTTCTCTGGCGCTTACTGTGTCATCCGACAACTCAGTGATATCACCTATGAAATAACTCCAGCCGCTGCCTTCCCGTCGTCCACGTCATCTGATATTTTCCACGTGGGTCGTCTCAAGCCATACCATGCCGCCGCCATCCAGCAGGCGATGGGTCGGCGCTTACGCTGCCGGGAGTTGTCTTACGGTTCCACGAGAGCGACGAGGAAGACGATCACCGTGAAGACGAAAGCGACGGCATAGTGGGGCTAGCCTAAGCGTCCGCCATACTGCTTGCACCGGCCATGTCTTCTGTAGAGCAAACACGGTCCCACTTTCAATATGTCGTCAATTCCTGGGCTACCGCAGTTGGTGTTGTGTAAAAACTCTAACCTGATTATTGTTCTGCGTATGACAACAACTTCCGCGAGATATTTTTTTTTATTTGAGAAAGTTTAGTTTTTAATTCGTTGATGCCCGTGACAAATCTTCCAGCTCTTTTCCGAACACTATAGTTATCGTGAAGAACACTTGTGAATGGATCCCACGTGGCACTTGCGTATTCTAACACCGGCGTATGATAGAAAGTTTCTTTCGACGCTTTTTATTTATTTATTTTTATTTATTCAGTACCAGAATCACCTTGGAAAGCATTACAGCAGGGACACAAATACATATCTGCCTTAATGGTCACTCATTTTAGCATACAAAGCGCGGTAAAATTTTCATTACATTGTACGCCTACAATATTTGACGGGAGAGCATTCCACTCCCTCGTGGTCCTATGAAAATTCATAACGCAAGGTGTCAACCATGAAAGGGAATTCACGAAGTTTCAAGGCATGGTCCCTTCTACGCGAGATATACGACGGCAATGTAATATATTTGTTCCTCTCAATGCCTCTTTTATAATGGTGACCACTGTGAAAAAATTTGAGTCTGAGGCCCTTTCTTCGGTCCTTCAGGAGCTGCCAGTGAAGTCTGCGCTTGCTTTCAGCGATACTGAGGTTTTTGTCGTATTTCCGTAGAACGGATCGAACTGCCCTATTCTGAAATTTTTTGAAGTAAATCGACCAGCTGACACGTATTAAGATCCCAGCAGATACACGCGTACTCAAGTACCGAATGTAGGAGAGTGAAATACAGCCGTTCTTTCAATTTACTAGGTAATTGCCCTAAATTCCGACGTAGAAAGCTCAATTTTCGTACCGCCTTCGTTCTTACCTCCTATACATGCCTGTTCCACCTTAAACGCGCAGTCCCCGCGCGTTCAGGACGGTGAGTCTTCACGGCCTCAACGGCCAGGCGGATGGCTCGACGCTGGTCGCCTTCAGCCTCACACTGGAGGAAGACCTCCCAGGCTTCTCTACTGTCAATATTTTCCTTGGCCCCTAGGGAGCCAGCGCACTCCCATATTATGTCGTCTAGCGTACCTTTTTGCTTACAAATTTTGCCGAGGCTGTCGTTATAGTCCCTCGTCTGTGTTAAGTAGATCCAATGTGGTGGTGTATAATTGATCCCCTGGAGGTGCCGCCAAATGCGAGCGCCCTCCGGAGAGAGAAACAGATGCGGAGGCGGATTCTTCTTTCGGCTTCGTAATGATCTACAATTTCCCTGTACGTGATGATGATGCTATCTTCGATCCCTAGAACTGGCTGCTCTAGAGTTGCCCGGTGGTAGAGTGCTCGGGTGAGCTCGTGAGTGGCTTCGTTGCCTGGGACTACTTCATGGGCCGAAACCCAAATAAATTTTATGCCCCTCCTAGGAGGGTTTTTGAGTAGCATTTGGAGGTCCTCTTCCGAGATTCTCCCTTTGTTAAAATTTCGGATAGCTAATTTGCTATAGCAAAATATTACTCCCGCTTTGCACCCGCACAAGCGAGCACTACTGCAACCTCCTCGGCAGTACAGGCGTCTCTCGTGCACGTGCAGCACGCTATCTTAACTCACCCGTCGCCATCAACCACCATCGATACCGCGGCACCGTCTCTACCGCAAGCGGCGTCCACGTGCGCTACTTTATGTGCCGGTGTGTTTTTAAGTTTATTTACTAGAGCCTTAGCCCTGTCAGCTCTCCTGTCTTTGCTGTAGATAGGATGCATATTTTTAGGTAGGGGTGCGATTCGGAAGCGGTTACGCACGTCCAACGGAATGTCCTTCTTGTCAGTCGGGGCACCCCTGTCGCATTGGGTTCCTACCCATTCTATCATTTTTCTCCCTGTTTTAGATTGGCCTAATCTTTCCAACTGAGCCAACTGAACATGTGGAGTAGAAAGAATAACCTGGAGAAAACACTCAAGGCACGAAGATGGAACCGGAATATCCGGTGCGAGCTAGCCAGACTCAACAAAGAAATAGAAACAGGTCTATTGCGGACAAGCCGCAAGTTATATTGTTACAGGAAACGCTATGTACAGATGAAGTTTCCCTCTCGGGGCACTGCACGATAGCATACAGGAGAGAAAAGGGCAGAGGTATCGCTATCCTAATCGGAAAGAACATCTCGTTTGTTGATCACGAGGTCCGCGCGTACAAAGCGGGCCTCGAGGCCCAGTTAATAGAGATCGTACCCAACAGAATACTCAATTCTAACATTTTCATTCTCAACATGTACAGCGCACCCTCGGACAGGAAAAGAGACTTCAAAACATTACTAGGCACCACGTCTAGGGCGGCGAGAAGCGCGCCTCTCGTTGTCGCGGGTGACTTTAACGCACCCAATACGGAATGGGGGTACGGTTACAAAAGTGCAAAAGGAACGAACTTGGCCTTTAACGCTGCAGAGCTCGGTTTAATACTCGTCACAGACCCAAGGCTCCCCACCAGATCCGGTAATTCTGTCAGTCGCGATGCGACCCCGGATCTCACCTTCCTCCGAGGTATCGAAGGCACGTGGGACAACCTCCAGGAGGGGCTAGGCAGTGACCATTACATACTTGAAATTCTGTTGCGTGTCAAACCCAGACCGCCCGCGAGATATGAGTACGTGGACTGGGACCTTTTTCGAAAAATCAGAAATTACATAGTCCCGCCAGAAGAGACGTATGCAGATCTGCTAGAGAATCTGACCTTGGCAGTTAAAGGAGCAACCAAAGAAATCAGTACGTATCTTGAAGTTCCTAAAATGGATCCACCCACATATCACGAGATATTATAGATAATTTTACTATAGAACATGCTGTTTCATACTTCACCGCTTTTATCATTGACGCCGCTGAAAAGTTCATTCCTCAAACAAGAGGCACTTCATCCAAAAGACGGGTCCCCTGGTGGAATGACGATGGTAGAGAGGCGAGGAAGAGACAAAACGAAGCTTGGAGCAAACTACGTGAATGTCCTACAGCGGAAATTCTCATAGAATTTAAACAGATTAAATCACAAGGAAGAAGGACACGACGACTGGCAAAGAGGGCAAGCTGGCAGAGGTTTCTTCTCTCTGGTATAAATTCATATACTCAAGAATATAAAGATGGGACGGTCTGAAAAGGCTTAAAGGGCAAGAAATTCATCCGTTGCCCCTAGTAAACGGTGAAGCAAACCGCTTGGAAGACGAACACTTCCAACACGTTTCCAGTTCTAACCATTACTCCAAAGTGTTTCTAAAACACAAACAAGTAGCACAACACAAGGCTATCGACCGCAAATGCAGACAGAACGAACCCTTCAACGCGCCTTTTAACATCGCCGAGCTGAGAGCTTCCCTGACTGCATGTCAGAGCTCCGCGCCTGGACCAGACAGGATCATGTTCGACATGATTAAACACCTCTCCAGTGATACTCAAATTACTCTGCTGGCACTTTTTAACACAATATGGGCTGCGGGATACCTCCCAACCGCATGGAAAGAAGCGTTGGTTGTCCCGATTCTTAAACAGGGCAAAGACCCCACATTAGTAACAAGTTATCGCCCGATTGCCCTCACAAGTTGTATATGCAAACTTTTTGAAAAAATTATAAACCGTCGACTTTTACACTTCCTTGAATTAAATAAGTCTCTTGATCCGTACCAGTGTGGTTTTAGAGTAGGACGATCTACAACCGACCATCTAGTGCGCATGAAAGCAAACATTCGCGATGCCTTCGTACATAAACAGTCCTTCTTATCCGTGTTTCTCGACATGGAGAAGGCGTACGATACAACTTGGCGCTACGGTATCCTGCATGACCTATCGACGCTGGGCATCCGCGGCACTATGTTAAACATTATAGAAAGCTACCTGCAAAACCCTACATTCCAGGTGAAAATAGGTAATGTGCTGTCGCGAGCATTGATACAGGAAACTGGGGTAACCCAGGGAGGCGTACTGAGCTGCACGCTCTTTGTAGTTAAAATGAACACGCTTCGTAAAACATTACCCCCATCTATCTTTTATTCCGTCTACGTAGACGACATACAAGTAGGTTTCAAATCCTGCAACCTAACAGTCTGTAAGAGGCAGGTACAACAGTGCTTGAACAAAGTCTCCAAGTGGGCAGACGAAAACGGGTTCAAAGTGAAGCCCAACAAAAGCTCTTGCGTTCTTTTCGCCAGAAAAAAAAGGGCTTGCTGCAGATCCCACTCTTGAAGTACATGGGCAACGAATACCCGTAAACAAGGAACACAAATTCTTAGGTGTTATACTTGACTTCAGGCTTACATTGGTCGCACACATAAAATATCTTAAAGCAAAATGTCTTAAAACAATGAACTTACTTAAAATCGTATCCCACACAACATGGGGTAGCGACAGAAAATGTTTATTGAATCTGTACAGGAGCCTAGTTCGATCACGACTGGACTATGGTGCCGTGGTTTACCACTCTGCCACCCCGAGCGCGGTAAAAATGTTAGACCCCGTCCACCACTTGGGTATCCGCCTGGCCACTGGCGCCTTTAGAACAAGCCCTGTCGAAAGCCTATACGTAGAGTCAGATGAGTGGTCACTCCATTTTCAGAGAACATACATCAGCTTCACCTACTTTCTTAAAGTGCGCTCTAATAAGGAACATTCGGGTTTCAGGACCGTAAACGACTTGACGTGTGAAACACTTTTCCGTAACAGACCCTCCATGAGGCTTCCTTTGTCACTGCGTGTAAGAGAACTTTAGTGAAGAAATGGATGTTCCGATACTCGAACATCTCCTAATGGCCCCTGCTAATCTATTACCGCCCTGGGAGTGGCAGGAGATAGAATGTGACACATCCTTTGTAGAGGTCTCGAAGCAAGCTCCTGAGCTTGAAATTACTATGCATTTCCGAGAGCTTCAATCGAAGTACTCCTGCTACGAATTTCACACAGACGCGTCGAAATCCCATGCTGGCGTATCCTACGCTGCTGTTGGTCCCTCTCTTTCTGAATCTGACGTGTTGAACCCCCAAACAAGTATCTTCACTGCAGAAGTCTATGCAGTACTGTCTGCAGTAAAACATATAAAGACACTGAAACTTGACAGAGCAATAATATTTACAGGCTCGTTAAGTCTTGTAAAAGCACTCATTTTTTTACAAAAGCATACAAATCTTGTCTTCAATGAACTCTACACACACTTATGTAACATCTACTCATCACATAGACATGTAGTAATATGCTGGGTTCCTGGCCATAGAGGAATCGAGGGAAATGTGCTTCCTGTCGAGATGGCAAAATCAATGGCATCGCAGGGTACTCGTTCTGCTGCAATCCCTGCCACAGACATGAAGCCGTTCCTCAGAAACAAGCTGCGAAGCCACTGGCAACGCTTGTGGGAAGCAGAAACGAGTAATAAGCTTCACGTGATTAAGCCTAAGTTGGGTTTCTGGCACCCAACAACGAAATCACGAAGAACAGACGTCCTGTTCACTAGACTAAGAATAGGACACACGTTCGGCACTCATAACTTTCTCCTGACCGGTAACGAGCCTCCAACCTGTGGTAGATGCGGTGACAGGCTTTCCGTCCTCCACGTCTTCCTGGAGTGCCGGGAAGTCGAAAGAGACAGGAGGAAACATTTTCCTTTTGCATACAGCCGTCACGTCCCTCTGCATCCGGCCATGTTGGTGTAGAACCGATGTTTAAGACCAAAGCAGTCCTCGCTTACTTGAAAGATGTTGTGCTACACGTAACAAGCCCAATTATTCCGTAGTGCATCCTGTTTCCAGAGGATACATCTACGATAGTGTTCTTTTATAGCACATGCCTCTAGGTCCTTGGCTTTCAAGGGCTCTGATGAGGCAGAAGTGCTCCAGACATTTTTAGCATCTCACGTATCTTATATATTGTATCATTCTTTCTCAATACCTTGTAATGTTCATAGTACACGTCAATAGTCATTCCCATAATTTTATTACTCGTGCATTTTATGGAATTTGCATCAACTCTTTTAGGCCCCTTTACAGCCACCACACATTAAGATCATAGAACCCATCTGTCCACTGCGAACTCAAAAATATTAGCATGGCGCTCTTTGGCCACACCTGGCCTTTGCGCCATTACACATCAAACATCATCAATTATTTATTACGCAGTACATTGTTGAAAAGGACGAGTTTACAAAGTCGAAAAGCCGTTCGAAGCCAAATGGACGAAGTTTAGGCAAATCCATGTACTTCCCATATTTCCCATGCTGCTACCACCGCTCTCATTGCCGCTCCCGTAGACACTAGCGCCAGAGTTCTCTCTAGTAATTATTGTGTGAAACTCTGTGGTTTGTACAAATAGTTTTTAAGCCAACCGTACAGTGAATCACGAAGACCAAGAAATGAAAGTCTGTACAAGAGTAAATTGTCAGGGACGATGTCAAATGCCTTTCGAAAATCAATAAAAACAACATCTATCTGCGTACTATTGTGAAAGCCTAGTGCCACGTCATTATGAATTCAGTAAATTCCAATGTGGAGGATAATCCCAGGCAAAATCCACGCTGGTTCGAGGTGAAAATAAAAACATTGTTGCGAAGGTCCTTAATAAGATCAGAGTAAATAAATTGTTCCATTGTTTTAGAACAAACATGTGAAAGACACCGGTCTTTATTTGATTACCAAGTCACGACGGCGGCTTTAAAATATAGGAGTTATATTTGCCATTTCCAGTCACTAGGTAATTATTGAGAATTTACTGAATTGGTAAATAATCCAACCAAATTAGGAACAATACAGTGAGGACATCATTTCAAGATTTGATTTGATATGCCATCCGGACCGTGATCTGAATGCGGTATAATGTGGCACAATAGAGCCGTGATTCCAGCCTCATCTAAAACGATGTCATACATTTTAGGTAATTGTTCGTATAATTCACGCACCGGTGTATGAGGACGTGCTGTGAAGACGGAGTGAAAATATTTGTTGAAGCAATCAACTTTTTTTCATCAATTCACATAACACGTTATGCCGGAGAGCCTGAATGCCGCCACTCCGTTTCTGTTACTTTTCTGACTAATTGGAGACAGTCACTACAAGTACATGCACGAACACTTCCAACCAGGCCGACATTCACCACACATTAGCTTTAAGAGCGGTGCCACAACACTATCCGAGACCTCATTGCTGCAGCACCACAGCACATCACACATTTCGTCATTCACTGCGGGACTAATGACCTTAACCACGACACCGGTGACAGCACAGGTGAAGCCATGAATACGCTCATAAATGATTTACACACCAACAGAGCAAACGCAGAAATCCCCCAGACAACAGTACTCCCCAGGATTGCAAACACAGGCCACTTATTCAACAATCAGGGAAACTCCTAGCTCACGCACTAGGGACACCACGTAAGCTCAATTATTTTATACTTGACATTGGAAACCAACACTTAAACGTCGATGTCATCCAACATGCTGAAATACAGCAGGACCCCGACATTCAGCTCGCCCGGGACGGACCACACTCCAATTTTTCTAGCGTCAAGGTAATGGCTAACAACATCAAGTACAAGCTCAGGAACTCTTTAAAATTAACGCTACCAACAACACCAATAAATCCTGCTTCCCAGTTAGCTTCAACACAGAAACACATGCCCGCCTGAAATTTTCAACACCAGCTTGTATGCACGTTCCACCAAAGCTAGAACCCATGAAGCATCTACACACACGGTGGACGCGGAACCAACCCCACCCTTACAACACTTGCTCATACGGAAGCCCACAACCACCCGCGAAGCCTTCACGCAAACAGCTACATACACTAATAAGCAGACCAATACGCAGACAGATACACAGACAAGAAACAACACTCGACAAGAAGATTAAGCGTAAAAAGACACCACCTGAAGATTTTTCGCCCCGGAGGTCTGCCGGAACCAAACAGAAATGACTACCAGGCTCTAGGGATAGCGCACGCAACAACAAACCTCGTCCTTTCCTCCAATCCCTCAAACTCGCCGCCAAACAAACAAATTACAGATTTCACCTAAAAACATACACTAGCTGCATTAAACGGAGGAAAATCCCAAGAGGTCTCAGAATTAGGGTTAGATGCGCCCCCGGTTCTTTACCCTTCAGGCTATTATTAAAGTGCAATGCTGTCCTAGAATATGCATTGCTCTCTCTTATTGATATTCTCGAAGAACACTGCAAGAAACAACTTATGATAATTGCTGATCAACCCGAGAGCATAAAGTTATCTGAACTGGAAAGAAGAGAACTTAAAGAATTCGTCCGAACTAGGGAGAAAAAATTACTAGATAAACACCAGCGCAGAGATATAGGAGCTGCAGATCCACCCAAAGAAACTAATGTAACCCCTGGAGCACGTAGCTCCACCGATAGCCCTGCAGGCGAG
The DNA here is from genome assembly GCF_023375885.2 of Dermacentor andersoni. Taxonomy (NCBI): domain Eukaryota; kingdom Metazoa; phylum Arthropoda; class Arachnida; order Ixodida; family Ixodidae; genus Dermacentor; species Dermacentor andersoni. The sequence continues at coordinate 226,319,155 of NC_092816.1, forward strand.
CATCCAAAGCACTGCAGCAATGTAGTAGACACATGACAGAGTCTAAGCCCCGAGGAAGTATATCTCCTGAAATGTGGTCTAATGTTCTGTCCGATGAACAACGCAGTAAACGAGTACGAACTCCGCGAAGATATACAGAGTTTTCAAGACACATGCGCATCAAAGAGTTCTTTTTCGATAGACCAGATGTACGAAAGCAAGATAGAGACTCTCTTAGACCACCTAGCACGTGGACACGGGAAACCGAACAGTGGCCAGACCAGGATCTATAAATAAATCTGATATCAAAGGAAATTTGAGAGTCAGCGCGGCATTGCCGGACAGGCAAATATTTGTCCCCCGCTCAACAGCAAATCCTTAAAGAACTTGCGAAAAGGAATGATATTGTAATAGAACCAGCAGACAAAGGCGGCCGTATCGTAATCTGGCCTATAGAAAAGTACAAGAATGAGGCCTCTAAACAACTGAACAACCACTCCCATTACAAAAAACTCGATTCTAACCCAACTTCAGATTACAGAAATACTGTCATAAACAGAATAGTGGAGCCCCTCTCCAGCGAACTAAACGGGCAATCTGAATATCGCTATACCCAAGAACAAAAAAGCAGGCCGCTTTTATCTTCTTCCTAAAATACATAAAGTTCCAGTCGAATAAATATTTACAGCAGAAATCTCAGGTAGGCCTATTGTGTCTAATAACAACACACCTACTGAGTCACTATCTAAATTCTTAAATCACCACCTTTCCATCTTTTATTGAAGACACGCCGCACTTTCTTCGAATTATCGACGGCATCAACGCCAACCAAATCCTTTCCGACCACACTATTCTAGTCAATTTGGATGTTTCTGCCCTTTACACCAACATTCCCATGAGTAAAGGGATTGAAGCCGTTTCTAAATCCCTCGCAATCAATCCCTAAGAGCACGCGCCTGAAGTTTACCTGTCGCTCCTTAGGCTAGTTCTCACGCTCAAGCATTTAGAATTTGATTCTATTCACTACCTGCACACTTTCGGCACTAGCATGGGTACACCATTCGCTCCCACCTATGCGAACATTTTCATGGGACTGCTTGAAGCAGACCTGTTGAAATTCTACCCTTTAAAACCCCACACCTGTCTTCACTACATTTAAGAAATATTTATAATATGGGAACACGGCACAAGCGCCTTAACCGACCTAATTAGCCATTTCAATCGCTTTCACCCGACTAATAAATTTACTGCTCACCACTCTCCCAGTCAGATCAACTTCTTGGACACGACGGTCTACATAGAAAACGGAAAACTGAGAACGACACTTTACCGGAAGCCTACGGATAGCTAGCAATATTTAGACTATAACAGTCATCACCAGCGACACTGCAAGCAAGGAATTTTGGTCAGACAAGCGAAACGAATAAGAAGAATCTGCTGCGAAGACCACGATTATATGCACCACCTAAATGAACTTAAAGCAACGCTACCAGAAAGGAACTATCCCCATGTTGCTCTCGATAGAGCTTATGATGCCGCGTCAAGATTGGAGAGACAGTCGGAATTGGCGAAGCAACAGGCCACACCAGAATCTGACACACCACCGGCCTTTATAATGCACTCCCAAACATAAACAACTTCATACGAAAATACCACCCAATATTATCAAGTAACGAGCGTCTGAGGAAAGCGTTCCCGGATGTACCTAGGGCTACCTATCGCCGCAACAGGAACTTTAAAGACATGTTAATGCACGCAAAAGTCAGCCAACAGCATTCCCCCGTAATTAAAGCCTGTTGTCGCCCCAGGTTCAAAACCTGTAGCCACCTTCAAAGTGACATTAAAATTAAAAGCAATGCAAATAGTTATACACACGAAGTCAAATCTGGCTTCACTTGCACAAGTCCGGATGTGATTTATATGCTTGAATGTTCCTTCTGTAAGAAACAATATATCGGTGAAACAGGACAATCAATGAACGTCAGATTAAACAAACATCGCGTCGACACAGGTAAAAAGCTTCCCAAAGCCGTCGCCGAGCATTTGAACCAACCAGGTCATAACTTTGATGAACTTAAACTCTACATAATACAGGCAAATTTCCGCTCTGAACGAGAAATAAAATACAGAGAATCATACCATATCCATAAGTTCAAGACATTGGAACCAATAGGCATTTCAAAGGGACCTTTAGAATCTATTCGCTATGCTAAATTTCAAGCTGTAGACAACAACACTTAGTTTGGTTTCATAGCTTTTCTTTCATTTTTTTCCTTCCTTTTTTTTCCATCTGGAGTGTCAGGCGCCGTTCACACGCTGGCTAACACGCGGGCGTTGACACATGCTTGACATTCGGCCGGGTCACAGCGCTCCTTTAGTCTCAATTCGACACGCTGACACACCTTCACTCGTTGCCGCACCCACCCGCATTACACCCTCTTCCCTTTAGAAGAACCCAACCTATATATACTGTGGCGAGGAAAGCATATGTCGCCTTGAAAAAGACAAGTCCACTTGTCGAGACGTTGTCTCCTGCTTTCACTTTGTTCCCGTTTTGCTAACCCACCACAAGGCTCTTACTGCCTGAAACAAATATTCTACGCCAAATACAATCTGAAGAATCATCATCACATCATAACGGCACACTTCCGATTCTGTCATGTACAATGATGAACACCCCACCTCCCGGGTGATTACGGTGTTTTAGATAAGCGATGCATTCGGATGGAAACATTTCATAATCCCATATGCCAGGCCTAGAGTTTGTCCCGATGAAAATATCAGGCTGTGAAATGTGCATCAGGATAGCGAATTTATCTGTTTTATTCTTCAGGTTCGTGCAATTGATAACAATGACGGACAGGCGACCTGAGCTGCGGCGGCACTCGCTTTGTTTGCCATGAAATACACTCTCGCACGGAATATGTTGTGCCATCCTGAATGCAAGTCTTGCCATCATAAATCATCTTGTTGTACCTCAGCTTATACCAAGCTCCAGAGCTCTGTTCCCGCGCATAAGTTTGCTTGTACATCGCTGAACCTACTAGGAGTACTCTTCACGTAGCGATATTCTGCTAGCGTTTAATTTTGAAGCCACAGAAAGAAGACGCTGCTTGTCCTTGAAAAGTGCGAACTTCACAATAATGGGCAATGGTTTACGGTTAATATGCTTCTTCAACCTGTGAGCTTCCTCAATGGTGGACGATTCAAGTAAGACAGATATATCCTGCCGCTCTTATTCATCCTATCTTTTCTGCTCATTCCCGTCATCGATGCAAAAAACAGCAAATTATTCCTAGTTAAACGATTTTCGAGCTCGTCCTGATCGATCAATACGTTTTCCATAGGATTTGAGATCTGGCTATATTACGCCTGCGATTCTCCCCCGGCCCGAAGCGTAGACAAAAGGCATAGATCCTCTGCCAGTTTGACAACTTGTGACTTTAAATTCTAGATTTTGTTTTCGATTTCTTTGTGCTCAGTTCGCAGTGTTTCCGTTTATAGATTTTGTCTTCACCTGCTAATACCCTTGGTAACAAAATTATTGTTCACGCTTCTTTTTTCCGACACAGGGCCAGGGTTCTCTTCCATAATAATCTTATTTTAAACAAAAAAAAACCATATCCCCATCACAGAGACAGATATCGGCACGAACAAGCACAAACGGTTGTAACGGACAGGTGGGTTCCGGTAGCGAGTTTTCAAGCGTGCGAGTTCTGTTATAATGGTAAAATAGAGCAACCCGAGAAAGAGATGTGAGCGTTGCGACCGAATTTCGCCATCGGCATGTCGGGCCTTGACTGCAGCAGACGTTTAAATAGCGTTTCACACATCAGCGAGCGCCTCGGTGACCGGCAGTGACAATCACGATCACAATGGGTGCTGAAGATGCGTCCACACAGGTGTGTAAGCGACAGGAAGTGATTAAAGCCGCGTACTGTGCTCCTTGTAACTCGCTGTTCTCGCTGCTGTTGGCACTCCGTCAATTCATGCTGATGTGGCCACGCCGTCGCTTCTGTGTTTGAATTTGGGCGTGTGTTGTTGACCTCACCACATACTTCCAGCTGTATTGATCCGAAACCAGTGCCGGACGATAGTACACCGATCTGAAGCTACTCAAGAATGAGCCGATGCGAGCGTTCCACCACAGCTGCACACACGAACTCTTATTTCCTAATATTTTGTAATGACGACTAAAGAAAGCAAGAAGCACGGGAACTGAAAAAAATGGACGTAACAGGCCCCACCTACAGACCACTGTTGATTCAGAAGCGCACACAGATTGCATACACGTCTTATCCGTGCGATCTGAAACAAAGCCGCCGACAAAAAACACAATGAAGAGCTGTGAAAAAACATAGTGCTCCTCCACTCTGTGAAGAAGGATAACCAGCGAAGCCGTATCGGGATGAGAATTGTGATAACTATATTAATTTTATAGTTATTGCTATATCGATTGAAAACGACACATGCACGTAACTTCGTGGTTGTTATTGTCTTTTGTTGTCGCTCATTCATTACCAAAGGCACCACAGCTTCGTGGTCACTGTGGCACACCGAGCATCGGCGATGAAGCAGCGAGATTATGTGTGGCGACGACGGGCGCAGAGGCCCGGCGAGGGAGCGGGCCGCGGATGCCAAGCGCAAGCGTTGCGCCCGTCAGAATCCCGCGTCCACACACTGCCGCAATGCCACCGCCGCACGCTGATGGTGATCGCGCACGCCGCCGATGGTGGTCAAGTCCCCGACAAAGCACAGTCGATCACCCACCGCAGACGAGGCACCAAACGGGTGGCCCACAAACTCCTGTTCGAACCTCGCCGTCGCCCCGGGGAAACGTCCCGACGGATTGTAGTCACACCGACGTCTTGCCTTTTCCAACTCACGGTACTCGGAGCCATGCCGGGCACAACGCTTAAGCTTGGCACCCGCGGCCGCCTGCTTGTCGGTCGTATTCGCCCGCCGCCGTCGCACACATGGTTGATGCTGCGGCCGCCGACGCTTTTGCATTTGTTCGTCGGTAAGAGAGCAGCTACTTGATGGTCCAGGCCGGCGGCAGCGGCTTTCCGTTGCTTTCGCACGCATTCGTGCTGATGCTCACGTCGGCGCTCACCGAGGGCCCGTTCTTCTTCAGAAGGTACCGCGCGCGTCCTGCCCATAGCAAGGGAAAAGTGCTACTGCTGATAATGTCGCTACGGCAATGACATCAGAAGCAAGCGAGGCACAACAATTAGTGTGTAGACAATGACGTTTTATTTTCTCTGTCGATGCGACTCGTTAGGCGGAAGCAAAAATTTGCAGAGCCGAGCCATCTAAAACTTCGCTGTAAAGAACTTACTCCCAATCATGGCATGTTACGTCGCATGCCCACATTTAGGATCAACAAAGAAATTGTAATATCGACACTGGCGTGACAACAAAACCATGCAGCCTATCTAAAACCATAATTATCTAGTTTATAAATAGGCCCCATAGGTGTCTCAAAGGTTCACGGAATGTTTGGTCACGCACTTGCCTCTTTGCCTCTTCAATTAATTCTCCGGATAACTGGTCCCTAAGGCGAAAAAGAACGGACGTGTTTTTTAGCATACGCTAGCTGCCGCACTCTCGGCAATGCAATTAGAGGTGTTAATAGGGAGGACCGTTTGAACGTATGTGTTGCTTGAGGAGCTAGCAATTCAAACATGGGATGGCCTGGCCTACGTAGAATTTACCACAAGTGAATAAAACCTGACAGACAACCCCTTGGCCCATAGCACAAACATAAGGCCGTGTCTTATATTGCAGTCTTGGGTTTACTATGAGCGCCTGTTACATCGATTTAGACACCACATTTGTTTGCACTCTTTGAGTTTCAATTTCAGTTTATTCTTCATTTAATAAAAATGAATAAGTGACAGTTCGGTATGCAGACGAGGCCATAAAAGTCTAGGAACCCTCGGCTCTAACAAGACCAAGAATTTACATAAAACATGGAATAAAGCAGCAAAATTTAAAAAGTGCAAGGAAAACAAATGAAAGCGCGTAATGCAATACATTGGTAAGAATAAACGAACCAAAAGTGCACATATTTAAAAGCATAATTATACAGAAATTGTAGAGAAGAACACGGTACAGGAAATGATACTATTTAGAAAAAATAAAACATTTCAACTACTTTTTCACTACATTCAAAAACGCCGTTAGTTAAAGTGAATGTGGTAGTTCATCCAATATTTTTTAATGCGGTCCCACAACCTGCGAAGGTTGTGGGATAGTTCCTCACCTGCGGGACGTTGTTTTTTTCATCCACTTGGATTTCTATTAATTTTATCATTTCTTTATTTTATTTACAAAGCACAAGTGATTTCCCTTATGTTGTCATTGGTGTTAGTGTTAGCTTCTTATGATATGCTTAAGCAGAGGAAGACAAGAACTATGTGGTTCAAGGTTAGCCACTGCCTTCAAACAATTCTTTTCCCAGGTTTATAGAAGCTGTTACAATTCTAACTTTTCCTATTTTACATATAACCGAACAGCACAGTCACTACTTTTGAGCTAACAGAGAACAATGAGGTAAGCTCCACCTTTAACGTTTTACGCGATAGCTCTAACTTAGACGCGTGTAATGTCCAAAGTAGGCTGGTAAAATATGTCTTATCATTTCTATCATTATCATCATCAACCAGGTTAAGCCCACTGCAGGGCAAAGGCCTCTCCCATATTTCTCAAACTACACCGGTCATGTACAAATTGTGGCCTTGTCTTCCATGCAAACTTCTTAATCTCATCCGCCCACCTAACTTTCTGACGCCCCCTGCTACGCTTCCCTTCCCTTGGAATCCATTCCGTACCCTTTCATGACCATCGGTTATCTTCCCCCCTCATTACATGTCCTGCTTATGTCCATTTCTTTTTCTTGATTTCAACTAAGATGTCATTACCTCGCGTTTGTTCCCTCAGCCAATCAGCTCTTTTCTTATCCCTTAACGTTACACCCATCATTCTTTCCATAGCTACACGCCGTGGTTGCTCAGTGGCTATGGTGAAGGGCTCCTAACCACGAGGTCGCGCGATCGAATCCCAGCCACGGCGGCCGCATTTCGATGGAGGCGAAATATGAAAACACCCGTGTACTTAGATTTATGTGCACGTTAAAAAACCCCGGTTGTCAAAATTTCCGGAGTCCTCCACTACGGCATGCCTCATAATCAGAAAGTGATTTTGGCACGTAAAACCCCATAATTTAATATTTTCTTTCCATAGCTCGTTGCGTCGTTCTCAATTTAAGTAGAGCCCTTTTCGTAAGCCTCTAGGTTTCTGCCCCGTACGTGAGTACTGGTAAGACACAGCTGCTATACACTTTTTCTCTTGAGGTATAAAGGCAAACAGCAGTTCATGATCGGAGAATGCCTGCCAAACGCACCCCAGCCCATTCTTATTCTTCTGATTAGTTCAATCTGATGATCCGGATCCGCGGTCACTACCTGCCCTAAGTAGATGCATTCCCTTACCACTTCCAGCGCCTCGCTACCTATTGTAAACTGCTGTTCTTTTCTGAGACTGTTAAACATTACTTTAGTTTTCTGCAGATTAATTTTTGGACCCACCCTCTTGCTTTGCCTCTCCAGGTCAGTGAGCATGCCTTGCAATCGGTCCCCTGAGTTGCTAAGCAAGGCAATATCATCAGCGAATCTCAAGTTACTAAGGTATTCTCCATTAACTCTTATCCCCAATTCTTTCCAATCCAGGTACCTGAATACCTCCTGTAAACACGCTGTGAATAGCATTGGAGAGATCGTATCTCCCTGCCTGACGCCTTTCTTTATTGGGATTTTCTTGCTTTCTTTATGGTGGACTACGGTGGCTGTGGAGGCGCTATAGATATTTTTCAGTATTTTTACATACGGCTCGTCTACACCCTGATTCCGTAATGCCTCCATGACCGCTGAGGTTTCGACTGAATCAAACGCTTTCTAGTAATCAATTAAAGCTATATATAAGGATTGGTTATATTCCGTACCTTTCTCTATCACCTGATTGATCGTCTGAATATGGTCTATTGTTGAGTAGCCTCTACGGAATCCTGCCTGGTCCTTTGGTTGACAGAAGTGTAAGGTGTTCCTGATTCTATTTGCGATTACCTTAGTAAATATTTTGTAGACAACGGACAGTAAGCTGATCGCTCTATAATTTTTCAAGTCTTTTGCGTCCCCTTTCTTATGGATTAGAATTATGTTAGCCTTCTTCCAAGATTGCGGTACGCTCGAGGTCATGAGGCATTTTGTGTACAGGTTGGCCAGTTTTCTAGAAAAATCTGCCCACCATCCTTCAACAAATCTACTGTTACCAGATCCTCCCCAGCTGTTTCTTCCGTTTCCTGCAGTAATTAGAATCTATTCATCAGGATTCCTCCAAATCAAAAATGGTGTCCCGCAAGGAAGTTTATTGCGACCTTTGGTCTTTATTATTTATGTCATTGACATTACTATTATCACTAACGAGGCAAAATGTGGTATGTACGCAGATAATACGTCCTAGTTTTTTCTGCCGATAACATTCTGAAAATAACTTACACTGCCAACTGGGTTCTTTATTTATTGCGAAATTTTCATTGTGTAATTCACTAAAAGTTAATGAAGGTAAAATAAAGACAATAATGTATTACCCGAAGAAGAAGTATTTCTTTATTTCTTTCTTTCTTTCGTTATTGATTTATTTAGGACAATATACAAATGGTCTAGGGGTCGTGGCTAAAGGCTAACGTTTGCCTGACTAGGCCGTGCCACCCGTAGAGTGGCAGCAATATCGAATGGCAGGCATTCAGGAGAGCAGACATGAAATCAAAATAGTACACATTTTTGAGCACTTAAGTACACAATTCACGCAAAACGAAAGAAAGAAGATGAATCTTACGCAGTTTTCTAAGCACTTCAAACACAAAAACAACATATACGAAATTTTTATACTAGTAGTTGAACATTTCTATTAGTCTTCAGATGGCAGCACCTATTTTACCGTCTTCTTAAGCTTTGCTTTTAAATTCCAGAATCTGCCAGGTCTAATACCAAGGGGTAGTTGTCTAGAAGGTTATGAAGCTGAACTGCGGGGTGTTGATTTCCGCATTTTGTTCTGCAACGTGGTTTTCCTGTCAGACTTTTTTGAGGTTATAGCATGTCGTTTTGCCATAGTAGATGCTTTGGAAGGAACATTTGTCTTTCCAGAATTGCCGTGAAATTTCGAGGAACTTGTAAGTGTGAAGTTTTGATGCTGGTAATATTTTATATTTGTTATCGTATAGTTTAGGGGCATCAGTGCGTTCTACGTTTCCTATTGCACGCAATACGCCATCCTGAAGTGTTTGAATAGATCTCAAGTTAGCTTGTGCAGTGGTTGACCAAACCAGGAAACAATCGAGGATGTATGAGCGCGTTGTAAATATTGCACTCACTATATATGGGTACAAAATATGGGAACCTCTTTAGCGCGCCTAGAGCACGAGGAATATTGTTTCTAAGAGCATCGGCGTGCGGTGACCGGGACATAACTTCATGGAATATAATTACTAAAGATCTCGCTCTTGGTGTCTGTTCGATGTTGACCTCCTGAAATTGATGACGGATGTTGACCTTCTGAAAGGGCGGATTATTGTTCCGTTTGATTTAAACACTAGGTACATAAACTTTTTTTACTTTAATTGAAGTTTATTTGCAGGTACTCACCAACTTAGTTGCTGTAACCAGAGGTTAGCTTGCTCAAAAAGATTTCCGCTTTCTCTTCCTGAGAAGAACGCGTTTTGTATCATCCGCGTATAATATATTATTAGAACAGCCTTCAATACTTACAATATCATTATTATAGAGTAAAAATAAAACAGGCCCTAGAACGGATCCGTGCCGCACCCAGTTTCTAATGTACTGAAATTCTCAACTCATTTCTTATTGCGTCATGCTATATATATATATATACATACATATATATATATATATATATATATATATATTTATATATATATATATATATATATATATATATATATATATATATATATATATATATATATATATATATATATATATATATATCATCAGCCTGGTTACACCCACTGCAGGGCAGGGGCCTCTCCTATACTTCTACAACCCCGGACCTCCTATATATATATATATATATATATATATATATATATATATATAACCACACAATAGTACGGCACGGAGAGGAGGACGACGAAGAATAAAGGCAGTGTTCGCGCGACCATGTTTGTCACCGTCCGCGACCTCCTGCTCGCGTCACACAAGTCAGATAAAGGCCTGGCAGCCACCTCATCGGCATCACATGATCATGCCAGTGCTCAACACCACGGCGTGAACCTAGAGCGCACAGCTCCACTGCCGGCCAGCATCAAGACCGCATCACCACAAGCCTTAGACATACCCAAGTACAAGTGGAAGATTGGCTCCGCCTCTTCCAGCTCCACGCATCCGCTGTATCACGGGCGGCACAGGATATGGTCCCCTACTTCAATGACTGCGTCACTGGTGAGGAATTTCAGTTCTACCTCACGGATATGTTTGAAAACAACGGATCGTGGGAGAAAATCAAGAAAGAGATGGTCAGTCGATTTCACTTATACGTAGCAGACCCCTCCATTATCCAACAGCTAGAGACATTTCAACTGTGTCGCCGCAGTCACACGCAACCACCACTTGGCAATCAGCATCAGTGCCAGACAAAGTGTCGTATGACGAGACCATCGATGAGTTTCACATGCCATGATCCTCGCGAGAGGGCCACGCACATATGCGTGTCTCGCATGATGATGACTACCACACAGCCACCTTCACCATCTACGCCCTGGGCACGCCGCAGAAATTATGTCCCTGAAACGTATGACGCATTCACAACGTTGTCTTGTGCGCGTCGCCCACCACAGGTTTTCGCGTCACGTGAAACAGCTCTAACATAAAGCAGCATCTCAAGCGCAACTAGTGTTTATTCAGATGAAGCGAACTTGACTTGTTATCCGACAAAAGGTCAGTGGGAAACCACCAACGAGCGCTCCTTTTACACGGAAGGTAATGCAATTTAAGCAGCAACGGATAAAGCACGTACATTAGGAGACTTTAGGGACTAGGAGGCCACTTTGCAACACACAAGCATTGTTCGGCGTGCAACACCCGAACGAGTCTCTACCTCTGCAGAAACGTCGCACACGCCAAGCAGCATCACGCAATGTGGAATTACCAAAGCACCCATTGATCATCTCGTTGCAGCAGCCTCAGCAGAGACTTCTGTGAAGCCTGCCACAATGCTTTTACCATCAGACAAGCCACAGGAAAGCAAGCAGTGAGTCAGTATCCCGCCGCTGGCGACACAAATATGCCACTCAGATACCAGGCTTATTCTTGAATCAGTGCTGCAGAATCAGCTGTCGCAGCCACATCTTATAGATCTGAATCAGCCACTCCAAGATCAACCTCGACGGCCTCGACGACGACTTTGACATGGACGACGACGGAGAGCGTCGTCGAAAGCACAGTTGCAACGAAGAAAACGTCAGTGTGCAAGGCAACTAAACCGGAGGCGAACTCAATGAATACGACGTTTTCTAAGAAAGGAAGGTCGTCGAACGCACATTCAGCACTGCCCAAAGGACTGCTCCCACCCCATGGATTCGTGCGACAACGCTGTGAACAACAATCAAAATGATAGGGGCCCTTTCCCGGCATAACGCACCAACACAGATGTCGCATCAACGACCCATTCCGCCAAACGCTCGAGCAGGAGACACCGCGTGTGACGAACCGCACAATATTAGTGTACGGTGCAATAGTGCCGAAAGATATATACGAAGAAGAAATGCAGGCTTCCGGCGACTCCATCCGCAACCTGCTGCTCGCGTTACACACACACACACATATAAATAATATATATATATATATGTGTGTGTGTGTGTGTGTGAAGCCGACATAAAGGAGACGCGGCATTTAATTCCCTCTAAAAAGAAGCTGCGCCACGATGATAAAAGAGGCCACTGGTGGGAAGTTCCCCGCATTGCCACTCGCTGAAGTATGGTTTTGTGCGTACTACGTGCCGGTTCTGGCGCCGGTTCAGGCCGGTTCTGCGCCGGTTTAGGCCGGTTCTGTCGGCGCCGCGTGCAAAATAGGCTATCTGGGACTACTTCGTAGGTGACGTCACTTAGGCGTCATAGTGCTCGATACGGTCCAAAGTATCACTCTAATCGGTTCTCGCATAGTGCCTGTCTTAGGATGGGCGTCCAAATCCACACTCTGGCGCCAGTTTGGTAGGTTACTGGTGTATGGCGAGGATTGTAGCGACCTGCATCGTAGTCCTGCTGTTGACAGATCTGTTCGCGTGCGAGCTGTCCAGTGTCTTCGGTACGTTGTGCAAACGCATCTCCATCCGTGTCAGCGCCTTAGAATCGGTGCGAGAGCACTGCATCCAACATCTTCCGTACTTCTCGTCCGTGAACAAGGCTGAATGGAGTCATCCGTGTTGTTTCTTGCTTAGCAGTGTTCTACGCAAAAGTTATATAAGGCAAGATATCGTCCTAATTTTTGTTTCGACATCCACGTAGATGGAAGGCATGTCTTCATGAGTTTCGTTTAGGTGCTTTGTGAGTCCGTTGTGTTGTGGATGGTAGGCTGTTGTCTTGCGAGGAGTTGTTTCACTGAGCATCAGGACATTATCTAAAAGCGCTGCAGTGAATACGGTTCCTCCGTCTGTGATTACGATGGTTCGTGCACCAACCCTACATTCTATATGAAAAATCGCGCCACCTCCGCTGCTGTGCTTCGCGGGTGAGCCTTTGTTTCGGCGTAGCAAATCAGATAATCAGTCACGACAATAACCCAGTGGTTTCCTGCACTTGAAGCAGGAAGCGGGTCCAAGAAATCAATTCCGACTTAGTCAAATGGTGTTGGTGTGACATGAGTGGGTATCAGCAGGCTGTCTAGTTTTGTTGGGGGTGACTTGCACCTCTAGCAATCGAGGCGAGTCCGGTCGTCATGTTTCAGGGCCAAGGCGAATCTTGACCAGTAGTATCTTTGTCGGACTCTGTTCAGTGCCCGCGTGTAGCCTATGTGGCCAGAAGTTACCTCGTTGTGACATGCTTGGACTATTTCAGTCCGAAGGGGTATACGAACAAATACTTGCATTCGGTGGGTGAAAAGTTCCTTTTGTAGAAAACATCGTTGCGTAAAGAAAACAATTACAGTTAACTTTACAACATTCTAGGAACCTTGGGAGTTCGTCCGTCTAAAAATATAATCAGGGCGAACAACTAAGGTTTATCACGTTGTTGGTGTGCCACGGCGGCCGTATGAAGAACACCGAGAAATGGCGTTTAGGTCTTCATGGGATAAAGCAGTAGACACTATCGTTGGCCGCGACAGGCAATGAGCGTCGGTATGTCTTTTCACCGACTCGAAGATGACCGTCATATCGAACTCTTGGAGCCTGAGGCTTCAGCGCGCTAATCGTCCGGTAGGATCTTTCAGGTTTTTCAGCCAGCATAGTGAATGGCCTGTCCGGACAGCCCGCCATTGGAATATGAACCTGGCAATGTTTAACGCTAGACCGTTACCTAGTGAGGCGAGTCTTGCAGTGCTATTGGAGGAATTAGAGGGCAGTAAATGCGATATTATAGGGCTCAGTGAAGTTAGGAGGCCAAAAGAAGCATATACAGTGCTAAAAAGTGGGCACGTCCTGTGCTACCGGGGCTTAGCGGAGAAACGAGAACTAGGAGTCGGATTCCTGATTAATAAGAATATAGCTGGTAACATACAGGAATCCTATAGCATTAACGAGAGGGTTGCAGGTCTTGTTGTGAAACTTAATAAGAGGTACAAAATGAAGTTTGTACAGGTCTACGCCCCTACATGCAGTCATGAAGACCAGGAAGTCGAAAGCTTCTATGAAGACGGAATCGGCGTTGGGTCGAGTGAAAACAAAATACACTATACTGATGGGCGACTTCAATGCCAAGGTAGGCAAGAAGCAGGCTGGAGACAAGGCAGTGGGGGACTATGGCATAGGCACTAGGAATAGCAGGGGAGAGTTATTAGTAGAGTTTGCGGAACCGAATAATATGCGGATAATGAATACCTTCTACCTCAAGCGGGATAGTCGAAAGCGGACGGGCAGGAGCGCGAACGGCGAGACTAGAAATGAAATGGACTTCATACTCTGCGCTAACCCTGGCATCATACAAGATGTGGACATGCTCAGCAAGGTGTGCTGCAGTGACCACAGGATATTAAGAACTCGATTTAGCCTCAACCTGAGGAGGGAACGGAAGAAACTGGTACATAAGAAGCCGATCAATGAGTTAGCGGGAAGAGGGAAAATAGAGAAATTCCGGATCAAGCTACAGAACAGGTATTCGGTTTTAACTCAGGAAGAGGACCTTAGTGTTGAAGCAATGAACGTCAATCTTGTGGACATCATTAAGGAGTCTGCAATAGAAGTCGGTGGTAACTCCGTTAGACAGGATACCAGTAAGCTACCGCAGGAGACGAAAGATCTCATCAAGAAACGCCAATGTATGAAAGCCTCTAACCCTACAGCTGGAATAGAACTGGCAGAACTTTCCAAATTAATCAACAAGCGTAAGACAGCTGACATAAGGAAGTATAATATGGATAGAATTTAACACGCTCTCAGGAACAGAGGAAGCCTCAAAGCAGTGAACAAGAAACTAGGAATTGGCAAGAATCAGATGTATGCGTTATGAGACAAAGCCGGCAATATCAATACTAATATGGATGAGATAGTTCAAGTGGCTGAGGAATTCTATAGAGATTTATATAGTACCAGTGGCACCCACGACGATAATGGAAGAGAGAATAGTCTAGAAGAATTCGAAACCCCACAGGTAACGTCGGCAGAACTAAAGAAAGCCTTGGGTGCTATGCAAAGGGGGAAGGCAGCTGGGGAGGATCAGGTAAAAGGAGATTTGTTGAAGGATGGTGGGCAGATTGTTCTAGAGAAACTGCCCACCCTGCATACGCAAGGCCTCATGACCTCGAGCGTACTGGAAACTTGGAAGAACGCTAACATAACCCTAGTGCATAAGAAAGGGGACGCCAATGACTTGAAAAATTATACACCGATCAGCTTACTGTCAGTTGCCTACAAAGTATTTACTAAGGTAATCGCAAATAGAATCAGGAACACCTTAGACTTCTGTCCACCAAAGGACCAGGCAGGATTCCGTAGAGGCTACTCAACAATAGACCATATTCACACTATCAATCCGGTGATAGAGAAATGTGCGGAATATAACCAACCCTTATAAATAGCTTTCATTGATTACGAGAAAGCGTTTGATTAAGTCGAAAGCTCACCAGTCATGGAGGCATTACGAAATCAGGGCGTAGACGAGCCGTATGTAAAAATACTGAAAGATGTCTATAGCAGCTCCACAGCCACCGCAGTCCTTCATAAGAAAAGCAACAAAATCCCAATAAAGAAAGGCGTCAGGCAGGGAGAAACGATCTCTCCAATGCTATTCACAGCGTGTTTACAGGAGGTATTCAGCGACCTGGATTGGGAAGAATTGGGGATAAAAGTTAATGGAGAATACCTTAGTAGCTTGCGATTCACTGATGATATTGCCTTGCTTAGTAACTAAGGGGACCAATTGCAATGCATGCTCACTGATCTGGAGAGGCAAAGCAGAAGAGTGGGTCTAAAAATTAATCTGCAGAAAACTAAAGTAATGCTTAAGAGTCTCGGAAGCGAACGGCAATTTACAATAGGCAGCGATGTACTAGAAGCGGTAAGGGAATGCATCTACTTAGGGCAGGTAGTGATGGCAGATCCGGGACATGAGACGAAAATAATCAGAAGAATAAGAATGGGCTGGGGTGCGTTTGACAGGCATTCTCAGATCATGAGCAGCAGGTTGCCATTATCCCTCAAGAGAAAAGTGTATAATAGCTGTGTCTTACCAGTGCTCACCTACAGGGCAGAAACCTGGAGGCTTACGAAATGGGTTCTACTTAAACTGAGGACGACGGAACGAGCTATGGAAAGAAGAATGATGGGTGTAACGTTAAGGGATAAGAAAAGAGCAGATTGGGTGAGGGAACAAACGCGAGTTAATGATATCTTAGTCGAAATCAAGAAAAAGAAATGGGCATGGGCAGGACACGTAATGAGGAGGGAATATAACCGATGGTTATTAAGAGTTACGGAATGGATTCCAAGGGAAGGAAAGCGTAGTAGAGGGCGGCAGAAAGTTAGGTGGGCGGATGAGATTAAGAAGTTTGCAGGGACAACATGGCCACAATTAGTACATGACCGGGGTAGTTGGAGAAGTATGGGAGAGGCCTTTGCCCTGCAGTAGGCATAACCAGGCTGATGATGATGATGATGATGATGATGATGATGGGAGAGTCCTTTTCCCTGCAGTGGGCGTAGACAGGCTGATGATGATGATGATGATGATGGTGGTGGTGGTGGTGAATGATGATCCCTGATAAATTTGAAAGGGCGGTCGTACAAATACGGCCGAAATTTGATAACCGCCCATACCACGGCGAGGCATTCCTTCTCAGTTGTCGAGTAATCCGCTTCTGTGGGCGAAAATGTTCTGCTTGCAGAGTCAATCACCCTTTAAGCGTCGTCCTGCTATCGCACGATCCGTACTTCCAGACGAACATTGCTCGCATCAGTTTGGAGTGTCGTAGTGGCGGCTTCGTCAACAAGTAGTGCATGTTTTTGTAGCCGCAGCCTTAGCTCATTCAATGCATTTTCCTGTGCGTCATCCCACACAAGTGCCACGTCATCTCTCGTGAGGGGAGTTATAGCCGATGCAATAGCGTGAAAAATCTTCGATAAACCGAAGATAATACGCACAGAGGCACAGAAAGTGCCTGACAGCTTTCTTGTCGGACGGTATAGGGAACTGTAAGACGGCGGCAATTCTCTGGATTGGGACGAACACTTGCATGACTGATGACGTGATGAAGAAACTGCAGTTACTCAAAGCAAAGGTGTCATTTCTTTGGCTGCAGCGTGAGGCCCGCCGACCGGATGGCTTGCAGAACCATTTTCAGTCTTTGCAGATGCTCGTCAAATGTTGCAGAAAACACGATGACGTCGCCGGGGTAGACAATTCAGGTTTTCCACTTCAGCCCCGACAGCACAGCATCCATGAGCCTTTTGAAAGTTTCGGGCGCAGAGCACAAACCGAAGAGCAACATTTTAGATTCGTACACTTGATCTGGCGTTACAAATGTCGTTTTCTCACAATCACAACTTGCCAATATCCACTTTTCAATTTAATTGAGGAAAAGTAACGACAGTGTAAAAGCCGGTCGATGGAGTCATCTATACGTGGGAGTGGGTAGACTTATTTGTAACCTGATTCAGCTTGCGGTACTCGACACAGAAACGCAGGCTACCGTCCTCTTCTTTAGTAAAATTACAGGCGATGCCCAGGGGCTCTATGACGGTTCACTTACGTCGTCTTCTAGCATTCTAGTTACATGCTCCTGTATGGCTTCACACTCTTTTAGAGCCACACGATAAGGGTTCTTGCGAATTGGTCTGGCCGTGTCTTCAGTGATTTTTCGGTGCTTGGTTAAGTGGGTGCGACCTACTCCTGATGTTGACGCAATGCAGTCCTGGAATTCGGCTCGAATCCGGCAAGATAGTGCTGACATCAAGAACAGGAGCGGGATCTTGTGCTGATGCTTTTTCAAGCATTGAAAAGGAGCTCTGAACATTTGCAACAGCGTCGAAATAGGCCGTTGTAAGGCGCTGACGCTCCGTGCTGAAATTTGTCACCAACAAATATGTGTGCCCACTAAATATGTTGACAATAACTCGTGTGACTGAAATGCCTTCAGTAAATAACAGCGGGGTTAGTTGCTCTGCAGGGCCTCCGCCGTTGAACGGCGCGCCGCGTGACACAGAAACAAGGGTGCAGGACAGAGGCGGGATGGCAACATCATCATCACTGAGGCGTAATGAGTTCCGTGTCTAAGGCAACAAACTTTATCAGAGTTATGATAAAATGTTACCAAACCTTCTGGGGTGTACGAGCCCACCATGCTTCCTGAGAAAGTCCATTCCAATCATCAAGTCTTGACAGCACGCCAAGAGAATGACGAAAGATGCACCTCCTATGTTGACTCTCGCCGTACATCGTCCGGCAGGCATCAGTTACTGGCCTCCTGCAGTCCTTATATGAGGCCCTGTCTACGGTGTCTACTGTCTTGAGACGAACTGCGAGGTCTTGACTTATTATGTGGGAGTGAGCACCACTGTCGACCAAAGCTGTCACTTGCTGCCCGTCAACAAAAACCATATGGTCTGTGCTTACATTATCGCTGTTACGCCTTCTCGGCTTCATAGCGTCCTACGGCAAAAACAACCGGGTCTTTTTATGATCATGACGGCTTGCAACATTACTCCCTTAAGTCCCGCCTTTCGTTTGTCAGGCGTTGGCTACGTGACCTCCTGTCCCTGAGGTCAGTGATAGTGCGGCGTATTGGTGGAGACGAATGTGTAGGAGACGGAGATCGCGACCAATGACCCAAGTTGGCCTGGTGATTCGGCAGCAACGCCTCGTCACTGGCTAGGCGATCGTCAAAATGAGAGCAGGTGGCTGGATGCCCTCGAAAATGAGCTTCGCGGAAGAGCGAGTAGTCATCGCTAGCACGTCGACCGCGAAACCATGGGCAGATTGGGCGCAACACTGTGTCGCGAGGCCAGCAATAGCGAGAAACGTGGCCGACACCACCGCAGTCGAAACAGAGTGGGCTGCGATCCGCAGTACGCTAAACCAGGCACGTACCCACGGGGGGGTCCGGGGGGGCCCGGGCCACCCCCCCCCCCCCCGAAATTAAGCGGCATAACCCCCCCCCCCCCCTATCCGCCCAAGGCACCACTCCTCACACACATTCCTAAAGCTTTGACAAATCAATCTACTCGGCGGTCAACACTTTGCTGCCTTTTACAGTGAAAGCAGTGTATGACTAAGTTCCGTAGTTTTTTTTAGGCGTCCGTTAACAGAAAAAATCATGATGTGGGCCAATCCTGGTGATAGTGCAAAAAGGGTCCAAGATCAGTGGCACATACCCCTGTGGACTCGGGAACCTATGACACGCCCTTCGGAATCTTCGGGATGGGCCCACATATGGTGAATTCTTAATAACTGCTTCACCTCCACCGCGGGTCGGCCCGGCATTGCACTACCTTCGGGATAAATCCACCTGTGGGGAGTGCTTAACGCCTGCTTCACCCCCGCCGCGGGTGGGCCCAGTATTGCAATATGTTTGGGATCGGCCAACGAATGGGGAGTTCTTAATGCCTGCTTCAGCTCCACCACGGGTTGGCCCGGCATTACACTACCTTCGGGGTGGACCCATGTGTGGGGAGCGCTTAACGCCTGCTTCGGCTCCGCCGCGGTTGGGCCCGGTATTGCAATATCATCGGGATCGGCCTACGTATGGGGAGTTTTTAATGACTGCTTCACCTCCACCGCGGGTCGACCAGGCATTGCACTACCTTGGGGATGGAACCACATGTGGGGAGCGCTTAACGCCTGCTTCACCCCCGCCGCGGGTGGGCCCAGTATTGCAAAAGCTTCGTGATCGGCCTACGTATGGGGAGTTCTTAATGCCTGCTTTTTCTGAACCGCGGGTCGGCCCCGCATTGCACTACCTTCGGGATGGAACCACGTGAGGAGAGCGCTTAACGCCTGCTTCACCCCCGCCGCGGGTGGGCCCGGTATTTGAATATCTTCGGTATCGGCCTACGTATGGGGAGTTCTTAATACCTGATTCACCTCCACCGCGGGTCGGCCCGGCATTGTACTACCTTCGGTATGGACCCACGTATGCGGGGTGCTTAACGCCTGCTTCACTCCGCCGCGGGTCAGGCCGATATTATACTATATTCAGGCTGACCGGCAGCGGATGTGAAACACTTTGCTTTTCGTTTGAGAGCTTAGACTGTCGTCAGCTTTCGCTGCCATTCCATCTTCACGGAGTGGGATAGTTGTCAATTTTTTCACTCCTTTCGGAGGGCGGTAGTTATCGGCATCTCCTGGGGTGTGGAGGCCAGTTTTGTCATTGATTCGGTGCCTGCACGATGAACTCAACACGAATTCAGTTGTCACCATCTATTGCACCATCTATTTATTGTTTTAATTATAATATATTTATTTATTTATAATGCCCAACACAATTTTTATGTCAACATCGATTCAACGATCATGCGCATCCCTGTTGCTTCGTTAGTTCAATATTCTTTGTTTATACTAATCCAAGGGCCAGGAAAGGGATTCGGCTGAGAATCGGCTGGTCTGCAAGCTCGTGGAACGAGTTGTGGCCGGAGAAAACGCCAGTTGCGTTTAACTTTTCATTTTGCTTCAATATTTCCTCGAGTGACACCTCGCCGCGACGCTGCCAGATCCTCCGAACCATATATCCACGATATGGGTTAGATAAGTTGGAAAAAAAGATATTGAGAAAAATCGTTCTTTATCAGACCCTGCAATAACCCTTAAACCCATAAGCAATATGACTGTCACCCGTTACCCCGTGTGATTTTTCCCTTTTTGTACAGCACGTTTCGGGCAAAATTGGCAACTGGAAACAAGAGTCGCAAGGGGATGAGAAATTAAGCGATCTACTAAGCGAGAAAGCCAAGGCAACAGCCAAACAGGGAGGCAAAGCGAAAATTGTTTGTGAAAATATTTATGGATCAACATCTTCTTACTTAAAAAGGAAGTAGAGAAAACGCCGCCGGAACTGAGGAATAATTCCGTGTGTTTTGAATTACGCTTCTACAGTTATCAATCGAGCCACCTAACGTAGCCACTTCCCTGCTGTGCTAAAGGGAGGGGGGGGGGGGGTTATAACCTTCCGCGGTGGGCGCAGTACGTCTAGAACCGCAGCGTCCTGCGCTCTACACGGTTGTACGGGAGTGGTGACCACGCATCGTTACACAACTTCCCAAATAACGACACGAGTCGGTTTTGCTTCTTGGTAGAGCAGTAAACGAGGGATGCAAAAGAACTGTGACTGTTGGGAAAATATACATTTATCTGAAGTTCTTCCAGGGCTAATTCAAAAAGCGTTACTAGAAATCTTTATTTTGCACTCTCGCTTGTTAACTTGTTCTTGGCAAGGTTCTTCCCGCGCACCTCTCATTCGCGAGTCCATTTGAGGTGGTTCTTTGTTTGCCAAGTAAAGAAGTGTATCTCACAGGCGTACCTGTGAGATACACGTTATTTCAATTCTCTTTTGCGGCTTTACGCGTCTTTATGGCAAATGGTGGGCATTATTCACATTTGTACTAGTAAAAGTACCCTACACCTCATTTGCAGAGAAAAGTTACCCTGGGTTGCCCTCTTCTCCCCCCCCCCCACCCCCCCACCCCCCGCTAAAGAAGATCCTGCGTACGTGCCTGCGCTAAACATCCGTTTTCTGAAACTGCGGACATTCTCGCAGGCTTTTCCTGGGATGACCAAGGTGCGGCTGTCGACGTCTGGTCGCACGGTGGTATCGACATGATAGGTAGTGAACGTCCGACAGTGGCGGCGTCGGACATACAGTGCGGCTCAAGATTAAGGTTAGGAGACGAGAACGCTTGCCTAATTTTGTCACGTATGACTTCGGTGACGGACTCCACTGGTCGTTCCACTGTCAGTCTCGAATTTTTATTTCTTCGCGAACAATCTCCCTAATCTAATCGCGCAGAGAGCTCTGAGTGTAGACAATCATGGCGGAGGCGTAGACATCATTGCTGCTGGACAAGCGACTGTACTGCCTGCATCGTTGCTGAAGCGCTCGCACAATAGTAGCACAATAGTACAATAGTAGCCCCCTTGATAAAATCAACCACGGTACTTGGTGGATTGCGCACCAGTCCGGCGAACAATTGCAGTTTCACGCCGCGCATGAGGTAGCGTATCTTCTGTCATGTTTGGGTTGGCTCTACGACACAGACGGGCCATGTTCTTGTCGAAAATTGCGCCGGTTTCTTTGGGTTTCTGAACCCGTAACTCAATTAGCTGCTGGGCATGGTCCCATCGGTCGACACTCGCAAAGGTGTCAACGAGCTGCTGGCGCAAGTCTCTCCAGGTCGATAGACTGCCTTTTTCGTTTTCATAACACCTACGAGCGCTATCACCAAAGCAAAATAGACATTGGTGAGCTTTTATTGCGATAGCAATTATACGGACACTACAGGCGCATTTCTGCCGTCGCCATCGCCGCTAGGTCCCGTATGAGTGAAAGCGTGTGAGGGTGAGTCAGAGAACACGGTTCAATCTCGCGTGCGCGAGCGAGGAACGCGGCTTAGCTGCGTGCCCTCTCCTGTGCCGCGTGAGTCAGGGGGTCAGGGAGGAGGAGGGGCGTTCTTCTCCGGCGGCTGCTACGGTACACCTCCTCGCCCGCCACTCCGTACAAAGTGGAGGCAACCGTGGCGTCTTCTATGGCATTGACCACGTGAATCACGGACGCCGTATGGACGTGTTGCCGGCACTTGTGTGTATTGAAAACGATCTCCGACGTGGCCAAAGTGCAGCGTGGACCACATTTTTACAGTGATATGCGATGTTTGCAGAATGCCCGTAGGGCCGGTAGCTTCGTATGCGCTGTGCTTTTGACGCTTCATTGACGCTGAGGCGACATATTTTCGTCATCAACCTCCTATTCATCATCATCATCAACATCATCAGCCGATTTAATATCAACTGCACGACTAAGGCGATCTCCTATTACCCCTGTCCTGCGCCAACCGATTCCAACTTGCGCCTGCGAATTTCTTAAGTTCAGCACCTCACCCAGTTTTCTGCTGTCCTCGACTGCGCTTCCCTTCTCTCGGCACCCATTCTGTAACCCTAATGGTTCACCAGTTATCAATCCTAGAAATTACATGACCTGCCCCGCTCCATTTCTTTCTCTTAATGTGAATTAGAATATCGGCTACCCCTGTGAGCTGTCTGATTGACACCGCTTGCTACTGTCGTGATTGCTCTCTTCAGATCTTTCACAGAGATTTTCCGAGCTCATTGGGAGAGATCTGTTCATGCTTACGAGTGCGCGCGACACCGTGCTGGTTAATTGAGTTCAAACACGTTGATGGGCTGGTTGGTTTTAAGCCATGATAGAATGGAGAAGCGTGAGTCAACGAGAACGTAGAAAGAAGCTGACACACAAAGACAGCACTCTCTCTGCGTGTCTGTTTCTTTCTACGTCGTCGTTGGCTCGCGCTTACACATTCTATCATTGGTAATTTATTAAGCGAATGTTTACAAGTTTATAGGGCCGATAAAACTACTATCCTTACTTCGTACAACTATCTACTACTTTGCTATTGTAATCGGTGTTTCGCCTTTCGGGCGGAACTGCGAAATATTTTTTTAGAACTCCGCTTATTCATTGTGGCGACTTCTTCAAATGTGGTGGTAGTGGTAAGCATCTATTACTTCAGCCTTATTTACAACACTACTTGTGAGCGGGCTCAGGAGCGCCTAAGGTAGCCGCGAGTGTGTGGCCCTCGTGGCCCTCGGAGCCCAGTCCACCAGCCGTGTTTGGTCGGCTGGGTTGGAGTTAGACACCGCCGTCTTCCATCCCTCGACGTCGGTTAGTTGGCATTCAGAGGGTTGCTAGAACCCAGGGCATATGAACATTATGATGAGAGTTGACTCTAGGCGCGCCGCAGAGCGTACATTCCTGTCGACATAGGTCTGGATGAACCAGGGCGAGAAAAGCTGGAGACAGGAATGCTGTGCCTGAAGCTGACGCCAGCTAATTTGCTAGAATTTCTTTAAGGATTTGTGGGGGGGGGGGGAGAATATCTCAACCGCATTTCACGGTAGTGGAGGGTGATCTTATGATATTGTTACGGTGTAGGGCAGGAAGATGTTGAACTGGACTAGACGAAGACGAAGTCTGGCAGTTGCCTGAACGCCATATACGCCAGTTTTAAATATACGTTATTTTACAATCGTGGGCCTGCTTTCTTCCTGCAACATTTTGGTGGAAGGTGCGGGGTACAATCACGGAACTTCGCAGCGGACGTCATCTACCTTCCGCCACAATGGCAAATCAACCGACACAAGCGACAACGTCTCAGCTGCCCGTGCCAACGGTCATCCTCACTCATCCGCGGGACCCAGGGACATTTTGTGGCACGGACAACGCCGACGTCGAGGACTGGCTTACGATGTACGAACAAGTGTGCGAAAGCAACAGGTGGGATCCAACAATGATGCTAGCAAACGTGATATTTTACCTAAGGGGAACTGCGAGGCAATGGTACGACACACCTGAAGCTCACCTAACGAGCTGGGATGTCTGCAAAGAAAAAATGCGAGACCTGTTTGGGAGACCTGTCGGTCGTCAGCTGGCGGCAAAAAAAGAACTTGCGTGTCGCGCTCAAACGTCCACAGAATCCTATGTCGTATACATACAGGATGTGCTGACCCTCTGTCGCAAGACTGATAACAACATGACCGAGGCAGACAAGATTGGTCACATATTGAAAGGTATTGCAGACGATGCCTTCAATCTCCTGATGTGCAAGAATTGTGACACTGTGGATGCAATTATAAAGGAGTGCCGGTGCTTCGAACAAGCGAAGGGCCGCCGCATCGCACAAACTTTCGACCGATTGCGCAATACCGCCGCGACATGTTCTTGCGAAGACCCGCTGCGCTTCATTCAGCCCACAGGACCGGAAGAAATCACGCGCATCGTTCGCCGTGAGCTTGAGGCCATGGCTCCGGCTCCAGTTCGTTCTGACTGTCGGGAAAGCGTGCCCGTTATCTCCCTTATACAAGCGGTCGTTCGGGACGAAATAGCAAGTTTGGGCATCATTCCATCTCTCTGCTCGGTCCACCATACAAACACCTACCAGATTTCTCCGGCTGCTCGCTCCCAGACGCAAAGCTTTCCGCCCCCTCGTCGCAACCCAGCTGACTGGCGCACAGCGGATGATAAACTTATCTGTTTTAGTTGTTCCGGTATTGGACACATCGCCCGTCATTGCCGCAACCATTGGTCGTCGCCTCCTCGGTGGTCGTCTCCGAGTCACTACCGCCAAGTACCAGACAATCGTACTTTCTTGCCCTATACGCCGACTAGGAACATCAACGCCGACAGTGCTCCACCAAGATCCAGCCGCTCCCCGTCTCCGCAAGTAGGTCCCGTTCGCCTCTCGTTCACCGCTCTTCGTCCCCTTCTGCAACCGGTCGCTTCACTTCGGGAAACTAGGCGGTGCAGCTCCCGGAGGTGAAGCTGCAACTCCGACCCGGCCCACAAATTCTCTGTTGACCCTGCCTACATGTGGAAACCTACTGGACATTGAAGTTGATAGCGTTCCTGTTAGATCTCTCGTTGACACAGGAGCGCAGCTTTGAGTTATGAGCGCTGCTCTCCGCCGAAGACTCAAAAAGGTTCTGACACCCGCCGTACCGTGCACTGTGCCAGTCGCCGATGGGAGTACTTCACCTGTCCTTGGAATGTGCACAGCACGTGTGACCATTGGGGGCCATTATACCGTTGTTCTATTTATCGTCCTTGAACACTGCCCACACGACCTAATTCTTGGCCTCGACTTCCTTTCGAAACACTCTGCCCAAATTGACTGCTCCGCAGGTGTTGTACAGTTGGATCTGCTGCTTCCTGCCGACGCAACAACTTGTGCTTCACACCGCTTATGTTCTGCTGAGTTTGCAAGGCTGTCTCCACAGGCGGCTACAGATGTCCTCCTGACGCCCTGTCTTCCCGTACCTGATGGCGAGTACGTCGTGTCGCCGCATACTGACGTGGTTTTGTCGCGCAATATTGCCCTACCGAGCACCTTAATCCGGATCCGTGAAAACTGCGCTCGCGTGCCCATCCTCAATTTTGAATTTTCGTTGCATGTGCTGCCACACGGTATCGCCATAGCGCATATCACTCCTTTGGAAGAATTTGAGATTTCTTCTTTGACCTCTGAAACCTTCGTCAGTACCAACGGACCTTCGTCACCCACTTCTCCGTACTCGACACCTGCGGACGATGTTTCTAAGATGATCGCCCCTGACCTTCCTTCCGAGCAAACAACAGCTCTTCGTCACCTCCTGTCATCTTTTCGGGACATCTTTGATTTGGACGACCGTCCACTTGGCCAGACATCTGTTGTCAAGCATCGTATCAACACCGGTGACGCCAGCCCCATTCATAGGCGGCCATATCGTGTCTCCGCAACAGAAAGGGCCATCATACAGAAAGAAGTAGACAGGATGATGGACAAGGACATCATTGAACCTTCCAGTAGCCCGTGGGCATCACCGGTTGTTTTAGTAAAGAAAGAAGACAACTCGTGGCGCTTCTGCGTTGACTACCGTCACCTCAACAGGATAACAACGAAGGATGTTTATCCCCTGCCGCGCATTGATGATGCTCTTGACTGCCTTCACGGATCCCAATACTTTTCATCCATTGACCTCCGCTCCGGCTATTGGCAGATTAGCGCCGATGAGATGGACCGCGAGAGAACCGCCTTCGTCACACCGGACGGTCTGTACCAATTTAAAGTCGTGCCGTTTGGATTATGCAATGCGCCAGCTACATTCGAGCGCATGTTGGACTCTCTCTTGCGTGGCTTGAAGTGGTCTACATGCCTCCGTTACCTCGACGATGTGATTGTTTTCGCCGAACTTTGAGAGCCACCTGCGGCGCCTCACAACCATACTCTCCTTGTTTCGCAGGGCTGGCCTTCAGCTAAACTCCTCCAAGTGCCATTTCGGTCACCATGAAATTAACATGCTCGGCGATCTCGTAAACGCCGCCGAAATCAAACCTGATCCACAAAAAGTTCACGCCATGCGAAATTTTCCTGTACCTTGTTCAACAGACCATGTCCGCAGTTTTCGGGGCTTATGCCCTTATTTCCGGTGATTTCTGAAAAATTTTGACGACATAGCTCACCCTCTCACTGACCTTCTTAAGAAAGACGTCTCTTTCTCTTGGGGACCATTGCAGGAGAAAGCGTTCTCTACCTCGATTGAGCGGCTTACAACTTCCCCAATTCTGTCGCACTTTGACCCTTCTGCGTCCACTGAAGTACGAACTGACGCGAGTGGTCATGGCATCGGCGCTGTCCTCGCTCAGCGTCAATAGGGCCAAGACCGTGTCATCGCTTACGCTAGCCGCCTTTTTTCCACGCCCGAGCGAAATTACTCCATTACTGAGAGAGAATGTCTCGCGCTCGTATGGGCGTTCGCGAAATTCCGGCCGTACCTTTTCGACCGGATCTTCTGCGTCGTAACCGATCATCACGCCCTCTGCTGGCTCTCCTCTTTGAAGGACCCAACTGGACGACTTGCACGTTGGGCATTGCGTCTACAGGAATATACATTTTCTATTATGTATAAGTCAGGGCGCCTGCATAAAGACGCTGACTGCCTGTCCCGCGATCCCGTGGATCAACCAGACGATACCGATGCCGACTCGGACATCAGTGTTCTATCCATCTCCGGCTTCCCCCATATTGGCGACGAGAAGCGCAAAGATCCTGTTATTCGAACACTTATGGAACGCCTAAGCTCCTCGCCCAATGACCCGTCCCTCCGGATGTTCACTTTGCGCGATGGAACTTTATACCATCGCAGCGTTCGTCCTGATGGCCCGGAGCTCCTCCTAGTTGTTCCCAAGCACCTTCGACTCGCCATGCTCCAGCAACTTCACGACGCTCCTACTGTTGGACATCTGGGCATCACTCGTACATACGACCGCCCGCGGCGCCGCTTCTTCTGGCCCGGAATTTATCGCTCTGTGCGCCATTATGTCACTTCTTGCGACCTGTGTCAGCGTCGGAAGACGCCTGCTACGCCTCCCGCTGGTTTGCTTCAACCAATTGATATTCCCACAGAGCCTTTCTTTCGTGTGGGCCTAGACCTCCTTGGCCCCTTTCCAATTTCTATCAAAGGCAACAAATGGATTGCTGTAGCAACCGATTATGCAACGAGATATGCCATCGCACGAACGCTACCAACCAGCTGCGCTGCAGATGTCGGCGACTTCTTACTATACGACGTCATCCTGCACCACGGCGCCCCTCGCCAGTTGCTGACGGATCGCGGCCGCTACTTTTTATGGAAGGTCGTCGATGACCTGCTCCGCTCCTGCTCTACAGAACACCAGATTCCTACCGCGTACCACCCTCAAACGAACGGCCTCACCGAGCGACTCAACCACACGCTAACTGAAATGCTGGCCACGTACGTTTCCGACGATCACCGTGACTGGGACGTCGCTTTACCATACATCACTTTCGCATACAGCTCGTCCAGTCACGACACTGCCGGATTTTCACCATTTCACCTTTTGTATGGCCGCGACCCCACCTTGCCCTTTGACAAGTTGCTACCTTCCGCAGTACAATCACCCAGCACTGGTTACGCGCGATGCTATTGACTTAGACGCCCAGGCCTGAGATATCGCCCGTCATCGCCTCGCAGTCTCGCAAGCTTCTCAAAAGCGACGCTACGACCTTCGGCACCGAGACTACCATTTTTAACCTGGTTCCTTTGTCCTTCTCTGGACGCCTTCATGTCGCGTAGGCTTGTCGGAAAAACTACTTTCCCGGTATTCTGGTCCGTACCAGATCTTACGCCAACTGTCCGAGCTGACATACGAGATCGCCCCAGTTGGTCAGCCTTCAGTGCATCGCAACGCCACCAGCGATGTTGTTCACGTCGCCAGGCTTAAGCCCTATGTCCCCCCAATAAGTGAGGCTCTATAACTTGCACCGGGATGGAGCTACTCTACCGGGAGGGTGATGTTACGGTAAAGGGAACGAAGAAGTTGAATTGGACTAGACGAAGACGAAGTCTGGCAGTTGCCTGAACGCCATATACGCCAGTTGTAAATATACTTTATTTTACAATTGTGGGCCTGCTTTCTTCCTGCAACAAAATTCTACCAATTGGTCTCTGGCGTTATCCAGGTCATCGGACGGCGTGGCTCGGTTGACGGCTACTCGAAAGATAGATTGGACCATTTCCTTGTCTGGATGGACGGCGTGCGCGGGCACCCTGTTGAGCTTAATTGGTCTGAGGGGAGTCTGACGGTTGAGCATTTTCCGTGCCGGTTCATGAACTCGGCATTTGGAGCAGTTGCGGATAGAGGTTTTGGAGTCGCTAAGGATAGCGTTGGCAGCGGTGATTGGGATGGCCAGAGATATGGCAGCCTCCGCCTCTAGGGATGTGCACGCCTGTGTTGTGATAGCTGGGGTTTAACGACGTTGATGTGACGCTGGACTTACGGCATAGGCCGGTTTTGGTGGATAGTTAGCGGCGTCGACACGCACCGCGAGGTGGTCGTGCTGGTGTTGTTTGTAGAGGGCTTTTGCCCTGGCCTGCCTGTGCGCCTTGTGATGCACGAGGGGCCTTTCTTTAGGCAGGGGGGAGATAGTGATGCATTTTTGAATGCCTGATGGTAAGGGACATGTGTGATCGGCCTCGGAAGTCGGGCTTAGTCCTAGTTTGACCAGGATGTGCTGACCTGTGGTGGAAGAGGACAGCCTTTTAATTGAGGCTGTGTGATTGGCTTCCGTGAGCTCATCAAAGGTGTTATGTACCCTCATGCGAAGGAGGCGCTCATTTGGCGTGTGCCTGGG
Source organism: Dermacentor andersoni (assembly GCF_023375885.2). Taxonomy (NCBI): domain Eukaryota; kingdom Metazoa; phylum Arthropoda; class Arachnida; order Ixodida; family Ixodidae; genus Dermacentor; species Dermacentor andersoni. The sequence continues at coordinate 226,348,768 of NC_092816.1, forward strand.
TAGGTAAAGTGCGGTGTTAAACGCTTGACGTATAATGCCATCCACTTTTTCCGTTTCCATCGGGTTGAGATGTAGGTATGGGAGCGAGTATACTACGCTACTTATGACAAAAGCCTGTACTGACCTTCTCAAGTCACGGTCTCTTATCGCATTGTGTCTATTGGCTATCCGCTTAATCAGGTGCATAGTGTGATGTACTGGCCTTCGTTTGTCTGCCGTTTTTCTGCATGACCATGGCAAGCACTCGTAGCTGTGTGAACTCTAGAATGAAGTGCGTCCTCATGTGGGTACCGATGCTCGGTGCTGGAGTTGGGTCTCTGTGACTCCGGGGCGGGGGGGGGGGGGGGGGGGGGGGAGTGGAGAACAAGTTTCGACTTGCTTGGTGGGGAAGCATGCGACGCCTATTACCATAGCCCGCTCCACCACCACATCGGCCCCTGCTTGTAAGGTATCCTCCATATCGCCTATGCCGCCTGTAGTGGTCCACAGGGTAATATCATCTGCATACAGGGAGTGCGAGAGGTTGGGAATATTCGCCAGGTCTCTGGCCATGAGAATGAGAGTAAGATTGAAGAGCAGTGGCCAGAGCACTGATCCTTGCGGTTTGCCTCTGCTACCCAGTTGGAGCTTGTCTGTTGTCAGTTCTCCCTCAGTTAGGACCGCAGTATTGGCCTGTAAGAAAGCTGGGATATTGGCGTGAGTTCCCTCGCCTACGTGTAGATCGGATAAAGCGTTGAGCACTGTGGTATGTTCCACACTGTCAAAGTTCTTGGTGAGGTCGAGCGCTAGTATGGGTCTGGTGCGTTTCTCATGCCGGGGGTGCAGGACTTTTTCAGAGAGCTGAAGCATAACGTCTGGCGTGGACGGATGCCCGCGGAAGCCAATCATTGCGTGAGGGAACAGATTATATGTTTGGATGTGCTGCTGGAGTCTTTATAGTTTGACATGTTCGAAGAGCTTACCTAGACATAAGGTGAGTGAAATTGGGCGTCGATTTTTTAGATGTAGCGGTTTTCCTGACTTGGGAATAAAGGCTATCTTTGCATGGGTACACTGAGGTGGGACGGTTGCTGCGGTCTAGTCGAAGTTAAAGAGTTGGGTTATTGCGTTTGTCGATCCGTCATGAAGGTTTCGAAGAGCTTTGCTCATGATGTTATCCTCCCCTGTGGCGGATGTAGTTCTGAGGTTGCTTAAGACTCCGCTGGCTTCCCAGGCAGCGATGTCTGCATCTATTTCTGGATTGTCCTGGCCGTTATAAGGAGGTAAGGGGACCCTTGTGCTGTACGCCAGATATAGGGTTTACAGAAAGTCGAGCAGTGCTTTGTCTTCCGCTGGGTTGCTCTTAAGCAGCCGTGAAAGAATCTTCCGTTGTTGGAACTTGTTATTTTCGGGGTTTAGCAAACGTCACAGGAATGACTACGTGTCGTTTAGGCCCAAATTAGCACTCATGCGGTCGCCGAGCTGCCGCCACTGTTGGCGTGTTAGGAGTGTCGCGTGCTCTTCTTTGCTTGACAAGGGCCGCAATTCGGGTTTTGAGTTTGCGATTGTGCTTATTGTCTAGCCAGCATTTATGTAAACTGCTGTGTGCCTCCCACTTGTGCAACAGCCCACTGTCTGCGAGTTCTGAGTCTGACGTGGTTGGTAGCTGCGATGTGGCCTTTGTGACATCTACCATCGGTTGCTGTACCCGCGATTCCTGGTTATCGATGGTTTCGGATGCGGCTGCTCTAATCCCTCGAAACCTGTCCCAGTCAGTGGTGGTGACTTGGCGACGTTGTGTCTTGGACAACATGCAGATGGGGACGTAGGTGCTAATGATATAGTGGTCACTGTCCAAGGAGTTTAGCGTGTTGAGCCATGTCCCATTGGGCACGTGCTTAGTGAGAGTAAGGTGCGTGTTTGTGTTATGTTGGACACTGCTGCCCATCCTTATGGGAAGATTGAGATCGTTGAGAAGCGAGAGCCCCTCATTTAGGATGAGCGTCCATAGGGTGCTCCTTTATATATCCCCAGCTAGTGTGATTGGCATTGAAGTCGCCCACTATTACTAATGGGTTCCTTCTGGAAATGTGTAAGGTTTTACGTATCGCCGTGACTAGCGAGGATGCAGGGCGCTTTGGGAGGGGGGGGGGGGGCTGTAGATCATCATCATCATCATCATCATCATCAGCCTGATTACGCCCACTGCAGGGCAAAGGCCTCTCCCATACTTCTCCAACTACCCCGGTCATGTGCTAATTGTGGCCATGTTGACCCTCCAAACTTCCTAATCTCATCTGCCCACCTAACTTTCTGTCGCCCCCTGCTACGCTTCCCTTCCCTCGGAATCCAGTCTGTAACCCTTAATGACCATCGGTTATCTTCCCTCCTCATTACATGTCCTGCCCATGCCCATTTCTTTTTCTTGATTTCAACTAAGATGTCATTAACGCGCGTTTGTTCCCTCACCCAATCTGCTCTTTTCTTATCCCTTAACGTTACACCTATCATTCTTCTTTCCATAGCTCGTTGCGTCGTCCTCAATTTAAGTAGAACCCTTTTCGTAAGCCTCCAGGTTTCTGCTCCGTACGTAAGTAGTGGTAAGACACAGCTGTTATACACTTTTCTCTTGAGGGATAATGGCAACCTGCTGTTCATGATCTGCGAATGCCTGCCAAACGCACCCCAGCCCATTCTTATTCTTCTGATTATTTCACTCTCATGATCTGGATCAGCAGTCACTACCTGTCCTAAGTAGATATATTCTCTTACCATTTCCAGTGCCTCGCTACCTATCGTAAACTGCTGTTCCCTTCCGAGACTGTTAAACATTACTTTAGTTTTCTGCAGATTCATTTTTAGTCCCACCCTTCTGCTCTGCCTCTCCAGATCAGTGAGCATGCATTGCAGTTGGTCCCCTGAGTTACTAAGCAAGGCAATATCATCAGCGAAGCGCAAGTTACTAAGGTATTCTCCATTTACTCTTATCCCCAATTCTTCCCAATGCAGGTCTCTGAATACCTCCTGTAAACACGCTGTGAATAGCATTGGAGAGATCGTATCTCCCTGCCTGACGCCTTTCTTTATTGGGATTTTGTTGCTTTCTTTATGGAGGAGTACAGTGGCTGTGGAGCCGCTATAGATATCTTTCAGTATTTTTACATACGGCTCGTCTACACCCTGATTCCGCAATGCCTCCATGACTGCCGAGGTTTCGACTGAATCAAACGCTTTCTCGTAATCAATGAAAGCTATATATAATGGTTGGTTATATTCCGCACATTTCTCTATCACCTGATTGATAGTGTGAATGTGATCTATTGTTGAGTAGCCTTTACGGAATCCTGCCTGGTCCTTTGGTTGACGGAAGTCTAAGGTGTTCCGGATTCTATTTGCAATTACCTTAGTAAATACTTTGTAGGCAACGGACAGTAAGCTGATCGGTCTATAATTTTTCAAGTCTTTGGCGTCGCCTTTCTTATGGATTAGGATTATGTTAGCGTTCTTCCAAGATTCCGGTACGGTCGAGGTCTTGAGGCATTGTGTATACAGGGTGGCCAGTTTTTCTAGAACAATCTGCCCACCATCCTTCAGCAAATCTGCTGTTACCTGATCCTCCCCAGCTGCCTTCCCCCTTTGCATAGCTCCCAAGGCTTTCTTTACTTCTTCCGGCGTTACTTCTGGGATATCGAATTCTTCTAGATTATTCTCTCTTCCATTATCATCGTGGGTGCCACTCGTACTGTACAAATCTCTATAGAACTCCTCAGCCACTTGAACTATCTCATCCATATTAGTAATGATATTGCCGGCTTTGTCTCTTAACGCATACATCTGATTCTTGCCAATTCCTAGTTTCTTCTTCACTGCTTTTAGGCTTCCTCCGTTCCTGAGTGCTTGTTCAATTCTGTCCATGTTATACTTCCTTATGTCCGCTGTCTTACGCTTGTTGATTAACTTCGAAAGTTCTGCCAGTTCTATTCTAGCTGTAGGGTTAGAGGCTTTCATACATTGGCGTTTCTTGATCAGATCTTTCGTCTCCTGCGATAGCTTACTGGTATCCTGTCTAACGGAGTTACCACCGACTTCTATTGCACACTCCTTAATGATGCCCACAATATTGTCGTTCATTGCTTCAACACTAAGGTCCTCTTCGTGACTTAAAGCCGAATACCTGTTCGATAGCTTGATCTGGAATTCCTCTATTTTCCCTCTTAGCGCTAACTCATTGATGGGCTTCTTATGTACCAGTTTCCTCCGTTCCCTCCTCAGGTCTAGGCTAATTCGAGTTCTTACCATCCTGTGGTCACTGCAGCGCACTTTACCGAGCACGTCCACATCTTGTATGATGCCAGGGTTAGCGCAGAGTATGAAATCTATTTCATTTCTAGTCTCGCCGTTCGGGCTCCTCCATGTCCACTTTCGGTTATTCCGCTTGCGGAAGAAGGTATTCATTATCCTCATATTATTCTGTTCTGCAAACTCCACTAATAACTCGCCCCTGCTATTCCTAGTGCCTATGCCATATTCCCCCACTGCCTTGTCTCCAGCATGCTTCTTGCCTACCTTGGCATTGAAATCGCCCATCAGTATAGTGTATTTTGTTTTCACTCTACCCATCGCCGATTCCACATCTTCATAGAAGCTTTCGACTTCCTGGTCATCATGACTGGACGTAGGGGCGTAGACCTGTACAACCTTCATTTTGTACCTCTTATTAAGTTTCACAACAAGACATGCCACCCTCTCGTTAATGCTATAGAATTCCTGTATGTTACCAGCTATATTCTTATTAATCAGGAATCCGACTCCTAGTTCTCTTCTCTCCGCTAAGCCCCGGTAGCACAGGACGTGCCCGCTCCTTAACACTGTACATGCTTCTTTTGGCCTCCTAACTTCACTGAGCCCTATTATATCCCATTTACTGCCCTCTAATTCTTCCAATAGCACTGCTAGACTCGCCTCACTAGATAATGTTCTTGCGTTAAACGTTGCCAGGTTCATATTCCAATGGCGGCCTGTCCGGCCTGGTGTCGTGTCTGTGTTGGGTAAGGAATTTTACGAGCACTCCATCAATGTTCAGAATCTGAAGTGGATGGAGCGTAGCTGCATAATTTCGGTGTACCAATGGGGCTACCCTGCAGAAGGTCGCATTGGCTATCTCTAAAGGTGTGTAATTAGGGATCTTTGAGAGCCTCTGTGTTTCTCGAAGTGCTAGGACTGTGGCCGTTTGATCTGTGGGCACAGACTGTAGGTGGAGTCGGAGGTTGCTGCGCTTAGCCCTGTAATTCCGGCAGTTCCACTACCATAGCACGGCGCCCTTAGGTTGTGTTGGCATGATGATGACTATGGAGTGACTCGGCTACGGAGGCAGAGTCTGTAGAATTTGAAGCTAGCAGCCCATTGATCTCAGTTTGTATCTGCGACACGATTGCTTCCTGGGTGCCCTGCCATTGCACGAGCGTCGTGAGTCTATTAGCAATATTTCGCATCCAGGCAGCATTGTCTTTCTGCAGGGCCACGACGCTTTGTTGCATGCTTTGGATAGCGTTTGCAAAGTCCGTCATGGGAATGGTTCCGTTTTGGGAATGTCTCGTGCTGACGTCAACCTGCGAGTGGGCGAAGCAATCCGCCTTTGCACTGTCATACGCGCAGTCTGCCGCCGGTTCTGAATATGGTCTTGAGGTCCGTATTGGGCAACTTGGGTAGAGGAGCGTCCCTTTTTGGCTTGCCGTAAGTCAGTAGAGCCATCGTGTGGGTGGTTGAACTAGAAGCACTGCCGGTAGAACCGGCCGATGGCGCCGGGAGTGGTCCCGGCTCTACGTGTTTGAGCTTGGGGTAGGCACATTTCCGGCTTCAAAGGTCCTCTCCCGCCTTGGGTCACTTGCGAACTGTTCTGGTGTAATATTTTCTCCTTCGACACAGTAAGCACTCTCCAAGAACGGCTCCATGGCGCTGAATGGGGTCGAAACAGACGCCGGTAGGCTGAAACCTAACCGGCTGTAGCGGCTACACGCTCGTTGCGTTAGGCGTAAAGTAGGCCTATAGCATGGCGGCCGCCGAGTCAGATATAAAAGCGCGTCTCGGGCCCGGAATTCGGTCGGAAAGTTCTCAAAACAGGCGAAGACAGGTGACGGACACCTTCACTGACCTTCAAAGGCACATGGTTATTTGTGGCGGGCTGGGCTAACGGAAGCTTTCGGGATGCTGTGGTGGGCTAGCGTCGGTAATGGGTGGCGATGGGTAATGTCTGAACGAAGGTTCCTGCTGGGGGTGAACTCCGAAGTAAGGCCTTGCAACCGACGATTGAAACGATATACCGAAGTTGCAAAGAGCGAGTTTGTCTGGGCTGGATTAATGGCTCTCAGGAGGGTTCCGGAGCATCGGGTTGTCGTATCCCGTACCTCCACCAGTATTGCGGTGCAACGCAATAGGAAACGAAGACACGTATGCCAAAAAATTATGCGTGGCTCTGCTATCGCAAATACCAGAGAGCAGTGGAGCCGGGGGAAGGCCAGTAGAGTAGCGCTAAATTGCACACATGACACACGAGCGCCGGCAATGCGTCTCTACGGCGTGCGCAAAAGGCGTCTACTACGGCGTCCGCGATTCCCGTGGCCAACGCTGTAGTAAATGCCGCTGTTGTCTTTACTCTGTACGAAGCAGCAGGTGAGGAGGACATTGAGGCACCTAGCAGCCACAGGACAAGGACGCCCCTCCTCCCTCCCCTGATCCCCCTGCCTCGCACGCCACAGGAAAGGGCACGCTTCCGAGTGGACAGCGGCCAGGCAGCCACAGTCTGGTCCAATGCGCAGGAGCGCCAAACCCCACGAGACATTGGCTACCTCCAGCTACGAGCTGTTAGGCGCAGGGCGGAACGTAGAGCACTGCGAACCAATCAGACGGAGCACTGGACGGAACACCGTCGCATCGACGCCGCCTGCAGACGACACTTCCGGCAACGCAGGCGCCAAAACTGGCGGGATACCTGTGCCACGATCATCAAGGCGCCGGATGGAGCCCGAGCCTGGCGCCTGCTCAGGGCCTTGCTGATTGGACCTCGTGTACAACGCCAAGTTCTCACAGCAGCTATCTCAGTGGGCGTCTCTGCATCTACTCTGGCGGAGTTACTAGCTGACCGGTTTGCTGCCCTGCCCCCGGTCCTGCCTCCACCAGCTACGGAGCCTCGACGCTTCCCCCCTCTTGTCACCACCCAAAATGGGTGCCCGAGCTGATTGATGCTCTTTGCTGCGAGCCCATCCGGGTGCATGAGCTGAAGGCCGCCCCAGGACAAAGCAAGTGACGGCGGGCTCCAGAAGGCAATGGAATCACGTTCCACATGCTTCGGAACCTGCAAGACGCAGAGCAAGACCGTCTCCTGGTTTACTTCAACACCATCTGCAACACTGAGACTCTCCAGGACAGCTGGCTCACATCGATGGTGGCGCGAATCCTTAAGCCACAGAACCCTGCAGCGGCGACCTCCTCGTACAGGCTAGGGTCCCTCACCTCTGCCACCTATAATGTGATGGTGAGAATTTTCCTGGCACGCATGGAAGAGATGGCCACGGAAGTGCACTACTTTTCGGAGCACGAGACCGCCTTCCGGCACCACCGACTCCGCTGCCGACTCCATCGCCGACGTCGTGGTCACACTGGAGGATGCAAAGAACATCGGTGACGTGGCGTTTCTCGTGCTGCTTGACGTGCAGAGCGCCTATGACAGCCAGCCCCACTTGGTCATCGAGGCCTCTTTAGATATCCTCCGGATCACTGGCAGCCTCAGATGCTTTGTCTCTGCCTTCCTGGCGGGATGAACGCTCTGACTATGAGTGCGCCAGGCACTCAGCGCCCCTCGACAACCGGCGTGCCGCAAGGATCGGTGCTGAGCCCGTTCCTGTTCAACGCAGCCTTGGAACGTCTGCCAGCCCCACTACCGGCAGATGCCCGGTCCCACACACAGTGCTCCCTCTACGCTGGTGAAGTGGCACTCTGGTTCCGGGGACCAAGGCGGTGCCTTCCAGCTTTGTGGAGCTCTGCGCCTCCGCATCTACTAGTTGAGAATCGGCACCAACCCCCTGCCGTGGAAACAGATGGTGGCGCCCCTTGGCTTCACCATAGAACATCGACTGACCTGGATCCCGGCTACTAAGGCACTCAGCGCCAAGGTGCACCGACTAGATGCAGCCGTGGGCCGACTCCTGCAACGAGACTAAGGATGCTCCACCAAGTGGGCCCAGCGGCTGAACAAGGCTGCAGCAACATCATCCATGTTGTATGCCCTGCCGCTGCTTTTCCTGGCTGATGCCATGAAATGACAACTACAGGTGCTGCAAAGGACGGCCATGTGAAATGTCCTGGGACTTCCAAGGCATTCCAAGATCGCCGCAACACTGATTAAAGCCCGGCGAATGGCCACTGTGACTGCTCATGTTGCAGGGGGACTGGGGCATATTGACAGGCTACATCGCTCACCAGAAGGCGAAGCTGTCCTAGCCCGGCTCCGGAGCCTGCCGGCTTCACGTATGGGCGGCGTGTGCCGCTTCTATGAGGAGAGAGTTACCCACCTACCTGTGGCAGTGGCTTTTCCTCCTTCCCATCACCGACCTCCGGGCGTGCACGTCTCACTCAACCGGATAGCCAAGCGGAGTGCACCAGCCGCAGCCCTGCTGCAGGCGGCAGCCTGGAAGATTCAGGAGGAGTGCGAAGGCCACCTGCTGGAGTTCACAGATGAGTCAGTCCCCCCTACCGGGTCGGCAGCAGTGACGTGGACAGTTCCACCTCTCGCCTGTCACAGACAGTGCAGGCTCCAGTTTACAGTGAGTTCTACTGCAGCTGAGCTCGCGGGGCTGCACCTGGCTGCCGACCTCCTTGCTGAGCATCCTCCCCTGCAGCCGATGGCGGTGGTGTGCGACTCTAAGCCAGCGCTGCAGGCCCTCGTCAACCCACGGGCGGGTAAGCATTACAGGGGTGCTGCGGCTCCCCAAGTTAATGGCTCTAGCCACCACCAGAATCTCAATATCCTTCCACTGGCTGCCATCACATGTCGGGTAGCCAGTAACAAGGAGGCGGGCACCTATGCCAAAGCTGCCCACCATGATGCAATCCCGGTTACCAGAGTAGTAGCGGCTTCGGGCTACACAAGATATCGGCTACGGTGCCTGTCCACCTCCATTCACCCGGACCCCCGAGTGGCTAGTGTTAGGGCCCCCAAGCCGCTTCCGGAGAACGGCCTCTCCAGAAGAGACCGTACCATGCTGTTGCGCCTGCGGACTGGCTGCAGCTGGACTGCGGTGTGACTGTACGCCAAGGGCCGTACCACGTCACCTGCCTGCAAGAGGTGTGGTGACCCCGAGACTTTGCCGCACCTTCTCTGTGCCTGCCTATCCTTGGCGCACGAACACTTCATAGTGAAAGAGCGTAGGTTAGGGCGTGTTGGTATTCCATAACTGAGGTAGTGATAACTTTATAGTAATCAGCACTGAAAGGCACCACGGCCTTCAAGTGGCCACAGAGACTGACCTGCTGTTCCCGCTGTGTCCCCGGCTGCCTGCGCTGCGAAGCCTGCTGGAGTTTATAAATTACACTGGAATAGAGACCCTGTCAGCGCCCACTACAACGATGGCCACTTTACTGAGGACTGCCACCTGTCGCACATAGTGAGCCTGTTACGCCACATCCTCCCTCTTTCTCTATCATCTTTCACTTCCCCCGCCCTCTACCCTAAAGACGCTGCGCTGTGCTCCCTCACGGATTGCAGAGTCAAGCGTATTTCCTTTTTTGATCGCTATCATCATCGCATGCGGGCTGCGTTCCTCGCTCGTGTGCGAGCCGCTCCTTCTACCCGCTAGGCTCTACCCACCTTCGCCACGTCGCTATGCTGCGCGATGCTATTTTTATACTGTCACATATAAGAGGGAAGATAAAATAAAATTGTACACGAAGAAAGGTTTCAAGAAGACGACGAGGATGGCGATAAGAATAACGGGGATTAACCGAAGACGAAAGAAGATAAAGAAGAAGTTCTCAGTGAGGTGACAAGAGATGATTGGTGGAGAAGAGAAGAAGAAGTATCCGGTGAGATGGAAAGCGATGATTGATGGAGAAGAGAAGAAGACGAAGAGAAGGATTACGTGGACTAACAATATAAAAGGGCGAGGAAGGGCGAGACACGAGGGGGAAGAAGAAAGCAGCGGAGACTCGGCGGGTCAGGGACGGTTCGACCGGAAGAGAGCGACGCCGGCTACTGTTCCGGGGAGCTCGCGTTCTACGGCTTTGCACCGCAGACTTCCTGCCGTTCCTGAGCCCGTTCCGGGGAGTCCACGGAGGACGCTACCACCTGCTACGGCCAGGGGTGTCTCTACCGCTCTTGCCACTCTTCCGTGTGGTGCCCCAACGCCAACATCATCGGCCACACCTCCACGGGTGTTTGGACCGGGAGCGTGTACGACGCAACCAACGACGCCGCCAACGACGCCGCCAGCGACCCCAGCCCTAGAACGTCGAACGCCACTCCGACGCCGGCTACGGCACCCACACCACGCCACATCCGCACCGAACCAGACGTGAGCACGAACGCCAACCACTAGCAGTAGAACGCTAGTGGCAGTGTTACCGGGTCGTGTGTACTGATAGTATTTGTATCTTGTGTGTTAGTTTTGTTAGGTTTGTGTGCTGTTGTTCGTGTCGAGTGGGTTGTACTAAATGTGCATCTGTGTGGGTACACCTGTCACCTAGTCCATTCTTTCGATCAGAGTGTTCTCCGGAGGAGATCCTTGACAACGACAAGTGGCGAGCCTGCCAGGATTCATTTCCGTGTTTCTTTTTTATTTGTCTCGGATCTTTCCGATCTCTGGACGGCAGAAATTATGGATTTGGCAAAAACGCTAGAACTTGCGCTCAAGCTAGGGTTAAGCAAGGAAGAGGCGATGCGTCTCTGTGACGAGGAGAAAGAAGAGGAAAAAAGGCAGAGAGAGGAAAGGGCGCAAGCACGCGCAGATGCTCGCGAACTAGAAGAGCGAGAGGCTAGAAAAGCTCGCGTGGCAGAAGAGCGAGAGGCTAGAAAAGCGCGTGAGGCAGAAGAGCGAGAGGCTAGAAGAGCTCGCGATGCAGAAGAAGAGGAGAAAAGGAGGATAGAACGAGAGAAGGAGTTCATTTTGTCGAAACAGACGCATATCGCAGGAGGCTATGAGGGGATCACGGACGATGATCAGCGTACTTTAGCTGGTACCGAATCTCCTAGACCGTTCAGAGTTTGTCCAAGAAAGTTGATGGCTCCCTTCGATGACAAAAGAGATGATTTGGACGCGTATCTGCAACGATTCGAGCGGATAGCTCTGGGGCAAGACCAAGCTGCATGCGTTGTCGACTCTCGGGCAGAACTTGTCACACCGCCTGATGTTCCACCGCGGAAAGGAGAACAAACCCCGCTGGGAAATGAGGTGGTGAGTGGAGCACCCAAGTCAAAAGAAGCAATGCCGGTGGTGGTTGGGCAAATAGGGGACAGCCCTGTATTGGTGCTTAGAGACAGCGGAACCAACACAGTTTTGGTTCGGAGAAGCCTGGTGAAGGACGAGGATCTTACAGGTTCCCCTGTAAGATCCTCGTCGGCCGTCACTCTTGTAGATAGCACAGTAAGGTACCTTCCTGAAGCCAGGATTGTTGTGTCCACGCCATATTATACCAGACAGGTAGTGGCAAAATGCGTAGAGCAGGCCATCTACGATCTCATCTTGGGAAACATTACGGGTGCAAGAAGTGTCGAGGACCCGGATCCCGAGTGGAGGATGCTCGACGTTGAAGAACACCCAAAGGAGGAAAGGCCCACGACAGCTCAGGCGGGTGATGGGGCAGTCAGTTTCTCATCGGCAGTGGAGACAAGAGTTCAAGCGACAGCCACAGCAACGCAGCATCCGCTCTCTGCGCCCGTTACGATGTGCCTGAGCATAACACCGGGTGAAATTGCAACTAAACAAAGAGAAGACCCGAGCTTGAAAACCTGCTTCGAAAAAATCGGGTAGGAAGTGGAAAGGAAGAGGAGCCGTACGTCATTCGAATATCAAGTGGTAAATAATCTTCTGCACAGGGAATGCACATTTAGCTCAGGAAGGCGGGTCCAACAGCTGGTTCTACCGAAAGATATGAGAGAGACGCTGTTCCATTGAAAACTATTGACAGTATCCAAGTGGCGGAGGGTCTTGTGGAGATGTTCTCGCGTTATGGGTTCCCTAGGGAAATTTTGAGTGACCGGGGCGCGAACTTCACGTCGGAGATGATCAAGGAGGTCAACTGCCTTTTGTCAGTAAGGCAGTTACTGACAACGCCTTACCATCTTTTGTGTAATGGCCTTGTAGAACGGTTCAACGGTACCCTCAAAAGTATGATTAAGAAAATGTGCCAGGAAAGGCCTCAGGATTGGGATGGATATCTCCCAGCTATTTTGTTCGCGTAACGCGAAGTGCCGCAAATGAGTCTTGGTTTCTCGCTCTTCGTTGTACGGGAGAACCGTTAGAGGTCCACTTACAAATACTCAAGGAGCTGTGGGCCAATAAAGCGATCGCGTCAGATCTCAAGACAACATACACATATGTTCTTGAGTTGAGGGAGAAGTTGGAGGAGACATGTAGGCTTGCACATCAAAGCTTGCAAAGGGCGCGCAAACGCTATAAGGCCTACTATGACAAGAACGCCACGCACAGAAATCTGAAGCTGGGCGACAGGGTTCTCATCCTGCTACCCACGGATCATAATAAGCTACTGATGCAGTGGAAGTGCCCTTGCCTTGTGACGCAGAAGAAAAACGACATGGATTACGAGTTATTGATAAATAACACCAAGAATGTTTTCCACGCAAACATGTTGAAAAAGTACGAAGAAAGATCTCCCGTATGGTGCGCCGCCGAGGTAGTATGCGCGGTAGTGGCAGAGGAGATAGATGATGTTGCCGAGGTGCCCACGTGCAGTCGAAAGAAAACTGTAGGATGGGATAAGGTGGTAATAAACCACGATTTGAATGAAGACAGAGGTCACAGATAAAGGCATTACTTCAATCCAAGGGAGATGTGTTTTCGGATGTGCCGGGAAAAACGGATATCATAAGTTGCAAACTAGATCTGTCTTCAGATAGACCAATCAGCGTGCAACAATATCCACTGGCTCTAGTAGTTCAAGAGTTCATTGAAAATGAGGTGCGGGATATGTTGGAGCTTGGTGTGATTGAGAGGTCGTGGTCAGCATAAGATGCACCTCTCGTGGTTGTCAAAAATCCCGATGGTACTAACCGACTGTGTGTAGGTTTTCGCCGGCTAAATGCCATCATAGTACCCGATGCCGAACCTATACCAAGAGCGGACGTGGTGTTCGCTAAGGTGCCTCACAAAAGGTTTTTCTCTAAATTTGACTGAGCTAAAGGGTATTGGCAAATACCAATGGAAGGTTCGTCTAAAGAGAACACTGCCTTTTCTTGCTCGGCAGGTTTATTCCAGTTTAAATTTATGCCGTTTCGTTTGAAGACGGTGTCCGCAATATTCACAAAGTTGATGAGGAAGGTGTTAGGGGGGCTTCAAGATGTAGAACATTATATTGACGACATCCTTGCGGCAACAGATACGTGGGAAGAGCATATAATTATGCTGGAAAAATTATTTGATAGAATTCAACAAGCCAGGTTGACCATAAATCCGGCAAAATGTGAGGTGGGCTTTGAAGCCATTTCTTTCCTCAGACACAAGCTGGGCCGCATAGCGACAAGGGACGACATCCTGGTCAAAATACAGCAAGCCCAGACACCGACGACCACGAAAGAAGTACAGTCGTTCCTGGGTTTAACAAGTTACTACAGGGACTTTATTCCCGATTATGCCCACATAGCCGATCCGCTTGTGGAACTTACTAAGAAGGGGGCAAGCAATAAACTGAATTTGGCTGCTGAACATGGGGATGCTTTCCTGATGTTAAAATGGCGTATGGCAAAACCGCCTGTTCTGCTTGCACCGAATTTGGATAAGGAGTTTGTGCTGCGCACTGATGCATCTAACAGAGCTTTAGGAGCCGTACTCTTGCAAGAAGAAAACCACGTGCTGCATCCGGTATTTTCTGCTAGTAAGAGACTATCGGCTACTGAACGCAACTATTCCACGGTTGAGAAGGAATGCTTAGCGGTGGTGTGGGCAGTAAAAAAAAATTCGCATTTATCTTTATGGGAGATATTTCATAATTCAAACGGATCATCAGCCGCTTGAATACTTAACCAAGGCCAAAATGAACAATAGGAAAGTCATGAGATGCAGTCTGGCCATGGAAGAATACTCATTTCAAGTGGAATATATTAAAGGCAGGGATAACGTTGGGGCGGACTGCATGAGCAGAGCCAAATGAACAGCTCTAGGTATCTCTGGGATGTATCTTGTTGTTGCTGCTGTGCTGTGTATCTCAGGGATGTATCGTGTTGTTGGTGTTGTTGTAGTTGTTACGTGATTATACAAACGCGTGTGTTGTGGACATTAACATGTTTATTAAGGACACCGTGTGGACAACGGCAGTGCTCCGAAAAGGCAGTTTGGTTGTGAACGGTAATATGTTTGTTAAGGACACTGTATGGACAACGGCAGTGATGTGTTAATGATGTGCTTTTGGTGTGTGCTGGTCATTTGTGTTGTGCTGTGTGGTGGGCTGGGGCCAGAATCGCCACAGACGATAGTCGGCTGGCTGGATAGCTTCAAGAGGAGGACAACGTGAGCAGTTTTTCAGGGCAAAACTTTTGTGAGAGGGGCCGTTGTCACATATGAGAGGGAAGATAAAATAAAATGGTAGACGAAGAAAGGTTTCAAGAAGACGACGAGGATGGCGTTAAGAATGACGTGGATTAACCGAAGACGAAAGAAGATAAAGAAGTTCTCAGTGAGGTGACAAGAGATGATTGGTGGAGAAAAGAAGAAGTATCCGGTGAGATGGAAAGCGATGATTGATGGAGAAGAGAAGAAGACGAAGAGAAGGATTACGTGGACTAACAAGAAGGCTATAAAAAGGCGAGGAAGGGCGAGACACGAGGGGGAAGAAGAAAGCAGCGGAGACTCGGCGGGTCAGGGACGGTTCGACCGGAAGAGAGCGACGACGGCTACTGCTCCGGTGAGTTCGCGTTCTACGGCTTTGCACCGCAGACTTCCTGCCGTTCCTGAGCCCGTTCCGGGGAGTCCACGGAGGACGCTACCACCTGCTACGGCCAGGGGTGTCTCTACCGCTCTTGCCACTCTTCCGTGTGGTGCCCCAACGCCAAGATCATCGGCCACACGTCCACGGGCGTTTGGACCGGGAGCGTGTACGACGCAACCAACGACGCCGCCAACGACGCCGCCAGCGACGCCAGCCCTAGAACATCAAACGCCACTACGACGCCGGCTACGGGACCCACAACACGCCACATCCGCACCGAACCAGACGTGAGCTCGAACGCCAACCACTAACAGTAGAACGCTAGTGGCAGTGTTACCGGGTCGTGTGTACTGATAGTCTTTGTATCTTGTGTGTTAGTTTTGTTAGGTTTGTGTGCTGTTGTTCGTGTCGAGCGGGTTGTATTAAATGTGCATCCGTGTGGGTACACCTGTCGCCTAGTCCATTCTTTCGGCCAGAGTGTTCTCCGGAGGATTTCCGTGACATATACTATGCTTTCGCTCTCCCTCAGCTCTTCTGGCCCCAGCTCAGCGAAACTGCACACGTCAAGAGAGATCCAGAGAGGTTCCAACAGCTCCCCTGTAAAAACAGCTTGTTTTAGCATTCGAGCATAGAGATGATTTCGTCTTCTAATCTCGGCTTGCCCGATGCACGAGACGGAGCCTACTAAAGCTCCCATAGTTGTCTTTGTTGGCGAAATAGCAGGGACGCCACAATATGCTATTTACTTTAGTAGGAGTACATGCGGAAACATTAAAGGCAGTGATGCTAGTTTGTCGGTTGTTGACCGTGATTTGTGTTTACGTCTCCGCAAAGTCGCCACTACGTATGATGGACCTACACTACTCGCTGCTCAAGGGGATGCCATTCGACCTTCCGCCATGTGCACTGCTCGTGTCTACACGAACTTTTGCATTATGTACACTTCGCAGTGCTAAGTTCCTGCGCCCAGCACCTGTTATTAGGATGGGATTTTGTTTCCACGGCCTCCGCTTCCATCGGTTGCCAGCAACGTGTTCTCTATATGACCGATATAGCTTATTTACTTTATGCAGACGACGCACCACTTGGCTTGCTTGTATAGAAGACACGGAGATACGTCCTTGCCATCAGCGAATTGATGCAATAGCGTCGCATTTTATTGACCGCGGTGACGTGCTCCTACAACCAACTGCATGTTGTCCCCAAAGAGGGATAGCCTTTGCCGCAGGGCTGGTCCCGTTTGACAATAGCTCCGCATTCGTATCCTCTGCAAATCCGACATGCGAAAAAATTCTCATTCCCCCGCTTCGCGGTCTCGTCCTCGCAGCAGACACTAAACGTCGCCACGGTATTCACACGTGACTCCGAGGTGGCGGAGCAAGTGGCCATATCCCCGGCAATGCTGGGCGACAAGCAAAAGATAATATTTACTGACTCGAGACCAGCCGCCAAAATGTTCGAGAGAGGAGTTGTCTCTGACCAGGCGTTACGGGCCCTCCGTGGCGCTGATCCGAGCACCCTCAAGCACCTAACCGTCATCTGGTTTCCCGCCCACCTGGGTCAGATCCCGGGCGCCCCGCCCAACCTCAGCAAGACAGCAACGACGCTGCGCGCGTGCTTACCGACCGCGCCGTCACCCCCGGGCAACCGCGTCTCAATGAGTTGGAGACGAACAGAGACGCCCCAGTAACGTACAATGAAATCACTGAACACGTACTTGGGACGACGTCTCTTTCCGCCCACGCACCCCAAACTAAACAGGCCGCAGGGGCTAACGCTACGCTTCTTACAAACACATACCTATCCCAGGCCCACCACGTTACACATCATCTACCCGGACGCCTACCCCGACGATGCGTGCCCCTCGTGCGGGGTCACGGCGACACTGGCATACGTGCTCTGGGAGTGCATAAACGCTCTGCCTTACTTTACCTCGGACAAGTGGGCGAAGACCCTACGAAGCCCGCTCATACAAGGCCAGCTATGGGCCGACCAGCAGGCTCGCGCAGCGGCCGCCAGGTAATCCCTGTCGGGCCCTGCGTGGGAGACGCCCACTGCGCCCTGACGTGCATCCTGCAGGACCTTTTAGTAATGTTTGTCCAATCCAATCCAATCCTAAGGGCACTAGGTTGGCTTGCATCACTAAATGAGAACCTCAATCGCTCTCTCTCTCTCTTGTTTTCATCGCAGCGACTTCCTCTGATGCTCCTTTTGTTGGACGTTCCGCATTTCTCTCTGACCTTACAGCTGTCATCAGTTACGACCTTACTCCTTCGCAGTCAAGACTCTTGCTTGCATTGTTAAAAGAGCATGAAGCTTCGTTTGATGCGCATTCTACTTCATTGGTAGAGACTTACGTCGCCACGCATCGGATAGAGATAGCACGTCCTGTGTTCGCCGTCGACCATATTGGGTATATGGAGCCAAGCGGAAAGTCTAAACAAAACGTTGACAAAATGCTGCAATGGAAGATAATGCGCCCCTCCGCTAGCCCTTGATCATCCCCCGTCGTTCTAGTTTGGAAAAATGAAGGCTCTGTGCGGTTTTGTGTAGATTACCGGGCACTAAATAAGATCATGCGCAAGCATGTATGCCCTATTCAGCGCATAGACCCTATGCGCTTGGATTCGCAGCAGGATCCTTCGAGCCTTTTTCTGCGTTCGGGCTGCTGGCAGATACCTTTGCATGAGGACAATAGCGAAGAAAAACAGTGTTTTCAACACCAGATGGGCTATACGATTTCAATGTAATGCCACTAGTACTCTGCATTAAAAATGTCATTTGGCCAGCAAGACAAGGTCTTGGGTCACATTGTGAGCAAGGACGGCATTCGTCCTAATCCCGAGGTTTTAGCAGTTCTTCACGTCCCTCGACCCGAAAGCGTCAAAGATTTGCGCGGTTTCCTTGGCCTCGCTTCTTACTTTTGCCGATTTATACGAGACTTCGCCTCAATAGCTGCATCTTTGTACAAATTAGTCAGTTCTGGTGTTCCCTTTGAAAGGCCTTTCAAATGCGAGCAGCGTTTACCCATCTGAAGAAAACCCTCACACATGAACCAGTACTTCGCCATTTCGATTCCACATTGCTGCATACGGGCGCTAGTGGTCATGGCATCGGTGGTATTCTCCTGCAGCGAGGTGCTTCTTTACGTGAGAGTGTCGTCGCCTACGCAAGCAGCCTACTGATAAACGCCGATAAGAATCATGCCATCACTAAGCAGGCGTGTCTAGCTGTCGTTTGGTCGGTACAGAAGTTTCGACGTTATCTTCAGGGCCGCCTTCTTACCATTGTTATGGGCCACCATGCCTTGTGATGGCTTTCTATTCTCAAAAACTTGTATGGACGCCTTGGTCGCTCGATTATCCGTGTGCAAGAATACGAGTTCACTATTATCTACAAGTGTCATAAAAAGCACCAGGACACAGATGCGCTTTCTTGCTGCCCGCTTCCTAGGACGCCATGCTAATGGTTACGCTACTACTATCCGCTGGAAGCTTTCGGGCGGTCCTTACACACCTGTGCTGTCCTGACCGCTATTGACCAGATTCGTTCTGATGACCACGGATCACACATATCTCACCAACTCGCTGGCTGCTACTGTCGGTGCATCATAGATCGCCTTCAGAAAACTGCGCGCCCACCCAAGGGCTACTTTCGTCAACGGCTGACGCAATTAAAGCTCGACAACTGCGTCCAGTACCGCCATATCTATCAGCCTGACTGTGAACGCTGAATGCCTGTTCTGCCTCGCTCTCTCCGTGCTCATGCTCTTAAGGCCTATCACGACGACATGACTGCTGGTCACCTTAGTTCCGAGAAAACGTACGACTGCATCAAAGGTCGCTTCTATTGGCCTGGCTTACCAACCAGTGCAGCGAGGTAAGTCATTTCCTGCACCCATTGTCAGCGCCAAAAGCGCCCAATAGCAGCTAAAAGCCGCTGAAACTATTCCCGCGTCCGCCACCACCATTCGAAGTCGTTGACATTGACCTGTATGGGCCCCTTCCCACGACTCTCACCGGTAATCAATGAACAGTGACAGCTGTAGACCACTTCATACGTTACGGTGAGGCAGCTTGCCTGACTTCGGCGTCGGTTTCTCAAGTGCTTGTATTTATACTTCAAGGACTAATCCTGCGCCACGGTGATCGTCGTGTATTCCTGAGCGACCATGGAAAGGCATTCCTGTCACAAATGGAAGACGAATTGTTCAGAACCTTCAGCACCAGCCATAAGCAAGTCTGCACTTATCACCCTCAAACCAACGTCCAGATTGAGTGCTTTTATCGCACACTCTCCACATGAAAGCTATGTATACTCAACCACACTGTAGAAACTGGGACGCCATTATTCCATTTTTGAATTTCGCATACAACGCTGCCGTCCAACGCACAACCGCTTACTCGCCATTCTACGGTGTCCGTGGCCGTTCCCCCTCGTTTTGAACGTCTCTTTCTTCTCCGCCTCTTTGAATCCAGGAGCATACTCTTGTGAACAATATATCTCCCGCCTCTTCCACTGTCGCCAGCTCGCTTGTATCAACACTGAAACAAGGCAATCCGACCGCAAGAATCTCTATTACACATCTCTTCGCGGCGGAAATTAGTGTGGTCATTTCTTTGGCACTTCATCGTCTGCGTATGACCATCATCACGTTGGGTTGTTCGTGCTGATCGCTTCTGGGGATTCATCTAGGGATTGATCTGTACCTTAGGTGTGGTCGGTCCGCCGCGTGTTCGGGGCATATTAAAGGTCGAGTTAGCCGCTGCGTTAAAATATATACGTAGCTGAAGCATATAATCATAGGTTCCGGCAGTCAAAGAGTTCAAAGAAGAAAAAATACCGACTCTCTCATAATCCAGAGTAGACGCAAGCATTAAACGAGTAGCGCAAAGCAGATTAGCTAAAGTAATTACGAAGATTGCCAACAACCACCTCACAACCATCCCCGGCGGCGTGCGTCTAATTGTCCTACAAAAATATCTCACGTGACCTGATCCTAGATGCCTAGGGACAGGATCGTTTAGGGATTTTTGAGAAGGCATGATGGTGGCGCGGAGCGACGCCGTGGTGTGTTCGTTCTCGGCGTGATCATTCTCCGGCTTGCGCGGACCGGGCGTTGTTCAACGTTGCTTATGTGATTGTGCTTGCGCTGCTTGAGTGTTGGTTGTAGGTTCTGTGTTACGTGGCGGAAAGCGGCGAGTAGTGGTGGTGCGGCAGTGCAGCTTTCGCCTCGGTGAGCTCTGGCAGTACCGGATCTGCGTTGTGACCCGTGCTTCCTTGACAATTGAAATGTCGAAGTGGCCTAGCGCCTCGGCAACGAAGTTCTGCGAACCGCAATGTGGCGTCGCCATGTCCGACTTTGCTTAATGGACATCGAGGGATGTGCTGCTCGCTACAAGTCATGTAAACGCGACTGCGTCGACCGCCCACTGTTCAGTGCTGAATGTGTGTTAGGTGTGCTGTGCTTGAAACGAGTGGTGCAGCCGTGCAGCAGGGGGTGGTGGAGGAGCAGAGTGGCTTAGGGCCTCCATTTGTACGTTCACACACATGTACTCCCGTATTGGTCGCATTAGCGGCTGTCGCGGGATTGTGGTATGCTCCTTGCCTAGTATGAAGTTTACTATGCTAACACAGCATGTTCACGTTTTTCCGTGCTACATGTCATTTGCCTGACGACCGAGTTGAAAACGAGACATATGTCTGTGTTCTTTGCGTTTGTGTTTTTTAAATTACTTTCTTTTGTGGAGGTTCTGGCAGTCTTATTACGCAAGGAGTACGAACGTAAACATATAAACATATTTCTGTGTGTCTGAAATTTTGAATTACCCATATTACCCTTTACGACTGATAAATGGGATACACGGCCTGTGTGAATCAGCTACCTTTTGTTGCGACACTCTTCCGTGCGGTAGACTGATGCATGGTGAGCGTTTATTTCTGTACTGTTGTAAAAACCATTTGTTTATTCACTCAATACAAATGTACTGCTTCTTCGCCGCAATACATTTTAGTTACGCGGTGAAGGATGCTAAAAGTGGGAGGGGGCCGCTATCACGCAGCATAGTATGTCAACTCAGGCGACCTGAGAGGCGGCGGTTGCGCGAGTGTATAATTAAAGAACTCTTTTTATGTCCAGTGACAGTGGCCCCTTTCCACTTTTAGTATGCTTCACCGCAGAATATAGGCGTAATGCAAAAAAAGTAATCTCAAAAAGCTCAATTATGCAACGTTTCTTTCGTAGCTTGCTACGCCGCAATACAGGGGTGGAAATAAACATCGCGCAGTCAAGCATACTAATAGTGGAAAGGGCAGATAGCTTTACTCCGCATTTTCAATTGTGATATAATTTGCAAGTGCATCTGTGCTCTTGGTAAGCTTCACTGACGATTCTTTGTACATTACAAATTCATATTGCAGGGAAGCTTACTAAGGCGCATTTGCCATTTTGTAACGCATTATTCACCTTCAGTGCAGGAGCACAATGCGGATTCGTGCCTATGCTTCCGGCTGGACTGTACGTGCTCTTTGAGAATTGATTCGTTGTTCATAAGTGCACTGGTACTTTACTCTAAACTGGAGGGCTGAAATTGATACGGAAGTACAATTTTTATTAAGAGGACAAGATGTTGCCAAGATGGTTGGAGCACAGCATTTCTTTCTTCCAGGCACCTTTTCTACTAGAAGCTTGCATTGCAGTGTTTCGAGCCTCTTTGAGCCAGCACATACTGTATATAAAAATCGGACAGCGATTGGGAACATCACCTCTGCTCTCTGCAGTCAGCTCTGCACAGGATAAGTTCATGCCTATATATAGAAAAAAATGTAGCACGACCAGACAAAATAAAAGGGGGTGGGTTGCAGCAATACGAAGTGTTAAATGGTGCCTTATCCTTTCCGTTGAGTTTTCTGTTTTGTGCTTTTTATTATGGATCCTCCACAGTAACCACACGAGTGCCGAACTTGAGCTTGTTGGTTTCAGATCTCATGGTCGTTACTAACGGAACAGTGTGATAAACGAACAAGGGCTTCCAAAAGGACTTCTTCTTGGGCATGTTGGTGCTTAGATTTTCTAGGTATATCTTGCGGTGCAAAACACATTTCTTGAAAAGGGACAGAAGAACTGTCTCCTTCCTTTTGTCCTTTTTGTTCTTTTCTTCTATCCCTTTTCAAGAAATGTATTTTGCGCCACAGAGTATACCTAGAGAACAAGGACTTGGAGGCATCCGGTCACCTTGCTTGTCTCATGGTGTCACTTTGTGGGCACCATAAGCCTCCAGACCAACTAAGAAGGGAGGTTTGTTGCAATCGCTTCTGAACTATATTGCCACCAAACCAACAGTGCTCTCAATGACAACTTTTGGACAGTAGAATGCTTGCACCCAGCAAAGTCTAAGGAAGCATTCAGGATGTGCCAAGTGGGCCTTTTGAAGCTGGCAGCATTGCTGAAGGGGCTTTGCCTATCCGCCCTCTTTATGGATGCACAAGGATGATTTCCTCTTTGAGAAGGATTGTTTCAGAGGTGTTACATGGCAACAGTGTTGGGTGTTTAGTAGTAGAGAAGCTTGTCTTTGCCCACTGTCAATAATCTGTTCCTTCTCCAGTGCCCCTGTGAAGTGCCTAATTTTCGAACACAATGTGCTCTCCATGCATGCATGCATTTTTAGCTTCTAAAGATGTCTATTACCCCTTGCATCAAGCTGGTCTTTGCTGATGTCAACCAAGAAGGCAGTGGGGAGTATGGCGATGCACACTTACAAAGCACTGCTTATACCAGTGAAACCAGAATAATGGAGCTGCCATTTTTTTGTCCACTCCATCTTCATCAGTTACAATGAGCTTTGTCCAAACAGAAGGCATATGTAGTTGGTCATGCATAGCCTGCGCACTAAGACTTGTTGGCATCTTACAAGAGAACCTTAGCACAGTGTCTATATGGAAAAAACTTCTGGTGTGTTGACGACTTCCTTCTCTTTATCACACTTTGCCTGATGAAGCCAGCAACTTGGTCAATTAGATGTTGAACAGGCTTCCTACTAGTTTTCCCAGCGTCTCCTTTACCAAGGTGCTGCTCATAGATATGTTTTCTTGACCTTGCACTGCACTTCAACCATGGCCACACCTGCTGAACCTATAGTATGTGATCAGAAAAGTGCTATACATCACGTTGCTCCAAACTCATGACGTGCTAGAAGGCCTTGAGGAACACCCTCATTAATTTCCACCCTCATCATACTGTATGAAGCTTCGCATGACAAGTGCGACAATTAACATCTGCTGGTTTTTCAGTGCTATTTCTGTCCAGCTTGCTGAAAGCTATCCTGAATGTTTCAAAAGCAAGACTGCTGCCGGAGAAGAAGTGCATAAAGCAAGGGTAGCTGTAACCATATAAGTCACATAAAATGAAGAAGGCCACCGAGTGCACAGGCAGTTTAATTCATATCCAACAAGCTTGGTTCTCCTTTTGCAAGTGAGTAAACCCAACTTGCCCCAAAGACATGGCCTGTGACAAACTATGTGGCAGATGCTGTGTCCCCTGCAAACCTGAAGATCTATACAAGAGCCTGACACCTGCAGTGGCTTCTACACTGGGCAAACGGGCTACTATAAGAATAACTGCCTCTACTAATATGCTAATAACATGAAAACGGGCAGTAATTTGGCTATTCATTGGGCCCAACTGCAGGTGCAAGCCACTCTTCCACCAGATGTGTGTTGTTCACAGGAACTGGAGCTATACAAATGCAGATAAAAACAATGATGTTTGAAAGTAGTAGAGTTAGTCTATATTCTGCACAAACAGTGCTACTTGCAGCGCTGGTACCTTATAGCTACAATTCATGGCTGCCCCATCATGCAAATGCACTATTCTTGAATTATTAACTTCTATTTATATTTATGGTGGCCATATATTGCAAGTACATATCATCCACATCGTGTGCAATATGTTTAAATGATGTCAACTATGATAGCCATTTCTAATCTGAGATGCAACAAAAGAACTAATATAGGCGAAAAATTGTAATTCGAAAAGACAACGAGTGCACAGGATAAGTGACAGACTTCGTTTTAATAAACAAAAGTCACATGTGTCACATGTCACCAGCAGTGGGTCGCAAAGTTGCAAGCTTGGGTGACAGAGGCAAAACATGGCGAAATGCTGCACTCATACTCAAATGTAAAACGGCCTATGACACAAAAAACGACATTATATTGTACTGAATGAAAGGGCAAGACTCCATCCAAGAACACACTATGGCACTACATAACTGACATGGTGTAAAAGATGTCAACATGCCCTCTCCATAAAAAAAACTGAGAACATGCCTTAAAAGGCAATGTGCAGTGCCTGAAAGCAAGAAAAAACCCAAAAAAGGTTTCGCTCTGTCTTTCAATGATTAAAATTGTCAAACTGTCTTGTCACTTCTTAATGAATCTGCACAGCTGAAAAGGATGGAAAGAAAGCCCAATAGCAGGGCCACAGAAAATGTCACCAAATAAGTAAACATTGCTTACCAAGGATACCTCTGGTTTAGTACCAAGGATACCTCTGGTTTAGTTGTCTGACTCTGCACAATAATGGTGTATGAGCTTTTCTTGTTTAGACTGGTTTAGCAGATAGCGGAAAAAATGGCCATGAGAGCACCAGGTGTATGCGTAGTCGATGCACAAAAAAGCCACTGTTTTCTTACTAAAAGCCACTGTTTTCTTACTTTTTTTTCTGTACTACTATTCACAAATATTTAAGGGCCTTAATAGCACTGCTAAGATCCTACTGCAAAACACAAGATTGGGCAAGTTGTGGCATAAAGAAAATTGGAATTTCACTCATACTGCGAAAGTGATGCAATAGATGGTGAAATACGCGCAGGAAGCTTGCTTCATTCGGTGTTTGTTGAAGTGTTTTCGGTGTTCATTCGGTGTTTGTTGATTACTGACTTGTACTTGCTAGTGCAAGTCAGTAATCTCCTTTGAAGGACTAAAATAAGTACAAGTCGTATTTATTTGTGGGAGTTGTGCCTCCCAGTGTTGAAGTGGAAAGACTAGTTATCTTCCTTCTCTTTCACATCCAGACTCGTTCACTGGTCTCCACCAAAACAGCCCTTTAGCTTCTTACTGCTGAATTCATTTGGTTTTCTCAAATCTATATTTGAGCTACCCATTGTTAGGTCTCGCGCTCTGCCCCATCAGCCAGCCCCATCCAGTAAATCTGAGAAGCCAAGCACTAGAAGATTAATGAAGCAGATGCACCCAATCACTGTCATTACATGTAATAAGAAAATTTAACATAGGACTGCCTTCACAAGTGGGGAAAGTGATGAGAAAAAACTTGAAGGCATGGACGCCAGCTCTATATACAGTACGCAGACATTGAACAGGTGTTAGCCAATCATGGCCCCTGTTGGCTAGATCGCACTTTCCAAGATCAGTATTCGTCATGACTGTACCTTCAGCAGAGCAGCTGAAATGTAGAATTGTGGACTGCCAATCTTTTGATCATATGTTTGAATCCTCACATCACAATGAGAACTTTATCTGCAATATTCTAGCAATAAATTTGGGAATTAGAGTGACAGCACCAGTAGACATCAGAACCAGGGGAGTTACCCCATAGCAGCTATTGGTGTAAAAAAGACTGGCATAAGAAGAATTGAGATGTGCACGCTACATGCCTTTGTTTTGGTAGTGGTCCGCTACTTTGGTGCTACAGTTAATGATCTCGAATGAGTTCAAGGAGCAAGAATTTAGCCCAGAAAGAATATTACGCTTAACAGCTGTATCTAGTTGTATCATTTTGCCTATGCTACTTTACATAAGCCTGTCCACACTGCTAGCAAGGGAAGCATATCAGAGGGCGGCAGAAAGTTAGGTGGGCAGATGAGATTAAGAAATTTGCAGGGACGACATGGCCACAATTAGTAAATGACCGGGGTAGTTAGAGAAGTATGGGAGAGGCATTTGCCCTGCAGTGGGCGTAACCAGACTGATGATGATGATGTCCACAGTTGCCTAAAGCACATGAGTGGCATCCTGAAAAAAAAATTGAGCTTTTGATATTGCCTTGGAGAAAATTTATCTGTTTTGGCCTAACAGTATGTATACATACTTCGCATACCTGCATTCGGTATACCTTATCACCAACTGTTAAGTCACCTTCTTTCCTCATCAGCGAATCACTCCGGCAACCAAGTGTGCTGGTCCAGTTTTTACCTGCATTTCCACCTGTGCAGTTAGTAAAAGTCTTCGGCTGTTTATTGTAACTTCATATTTAAACATTTGGTTGCATAAGAGGCTTTGGCAACACTAATGCCTGGGCATGCTTCACGAAAGGCCACCAGTACCTCCTCGTTGCAGACTGTGCTCAACATCCTTCTTCGTTGGACTGCGACTAAGAACCCATATATCTTTCCTGTGAAGTGGCTGGCATTGGTGATGGTTTGATGCAGAAAGAGGCTATTGTGGCACATGTCAACCATAGGTCAGAAACCAATCTGGCACAGGTGGTAATCGTCTTGTCTTTCCCAGGTGCTGGTTCAGCCTCGCGAGGCACATTCCTTCAGTCAATTTGCACACTGTCAGTGTGAGTCAGACTGATCAAAGGTTGGCCATGGTGTCAGGTTTCTTGCCTGGTTTCGGTAATGGCATCATGACCAAGTGTTTCCACTCTGTAGGAAATTCCAATATTCCAGATTCCATTGATGACTAGCAATAGTGCTTGCTTCCTCGTTTCGGCAAGATTCCTCGACATCTGCAAAATGACTCCATCTTTGCCATGTGCGCTTTAAGTTTGACATGTTCAAGAGCAACAACAGGTTCTGCCATCGTAAAGAGGCTTTCCATTCCTTCCTTAGCAAGTTGTCATTAAGGTGCATACAACTCAGGTGACGGCCAGTCACTGAGAGGTGGTCGGGGAAAGCATCTGCAACTTGTTCCTCAAATTACTCAGATGTGCACGGAATATCGAGCAGCGTGTTTTCAATAGTATTACAATATTTGGTTCGTCCTGTTATAGTCAAGAATGTGTCCTGTTATAGTCAAGAACCTATACGTTCAAACGACACGCAGTGGTCCATCCACTAGTCTCTGGCAAGTTTCTTACTATGACATCTTGCCTGCTCAGTCTTTCGCAGAACATTGATCAGAGTTTGTTGCGTGCAGCCTCAATTTAAGTACGTAGTATGTAGCTAGGCTTGCTCACCTCAAAGTTGCAGCAGGTGCTTGTCAGGGCTGGATGTTGCCCCAGTAAGCTCTAGTTCGCATGTCGCTCTTTGCAGTGTGTAAAGTATGCGTGCTGCTAGCGATTCTTCAACACCTTCACATTCTGCAGACTCACGTGCATCACGGAAATGGTCCCAGCCTGAAACCCTGATTTAGTGAATGTGGCACAGTTTCACGCCTACATCAAATGTTATACTGAATGATGATCGCTGCCTCTTGGGGCAGAGTCGAACTGACACTCTGGATGAAGGCCCCAGTTGCCCATGCTAGGTAAGTGTACTGCCCTTCTGGTTTAAATGGAGGGTATGGTAGTTGGGATAGTTGGTGTCATTTGTTAATTCGAGGTCTGTGGTGTCTGCTTCGTCAAAGTGGCATCCTCTTGGCCCCCAATGGGGGTGATGTGCATTGCGCTCACCTCGACTGAGTATTACGTGCTTGTGAAAGCGAATTTGAAGCTGTCGAAGCCAAGTGAAGTCGCCTTGGCTGTGGTGCCTGGTTTTGGGACAGAGGTAGACCAATGTCAAAACAGCTTCCTTCCATTACCTTAGCCTGCAGCACACCACCGCAACTGTCTGATGAGACATATGTTTATTCAAGCCCTTCCTTCCTTGCCCTAATTCAACAATAGCCAATTTTAGCAGCTGCAAATCAAGCTGACTTCGGAAGACTGCTGATTTTTTAGCCACTTCTAGTAGATTATTGCGTGGTTCATTTTCTAGTTGGGCATGACGTGCTTCGTGCTTAAAAAATGAACTGTTTAAAGAATTATTGGAGTAATATTAGGACAGGCAACTCTGACTGAGTCATAACTACTTTTGTCACAATATGTGGCAATGAGCTAAGCAGATACTCTCAAGAAACCGTAGGTTGTACGAGTACAGAAGAAGCAAAATTGGAGTTGTGAAATTAAAAGCCATATTTTTACAGCCTCTCTTTATACTGCTGACATTAGAGAGCTTTAGATTAGTGGACGCAAGCCGAATGCGTAAACACGCACCATGTTTGGGTATTTCTGGCATCCATGTGGTTTGCATAACCAAGAAGCACACGAGTCGCTTGCGTCCTCTTCTGTAGTACTTTTATTTTCATTGTAAAGCAACCAATATCACAGTAAGCCTGATGAACCTGCATCAATATGCTAGAAATTTTTAAGCACTTAAGGTGTGTTGGTTGAATGTTTAAAGCACTTCACCACACCCCTGGCCACTAGACTTGTACTTTCCAGTATTACTTGCTAATCAACTTTTGAGATGTTTACGTTGTTTTTCTGTGCTGTAAGATTAGTCTGACAGTCCTAATAGAATTGCTAAAGTGAAGGTGTGGGCTGTTGTATTGGCCATGTCATTCTAAAACTGTTAGATCTGACACTGTCAAAGCATTTGGCAACATTAATAAGCTTCACATCACTATATATACTGTATGCAGTATTGCAGTAGGGCCATTCAGCATGTGAAAATAAAAATACCGGCAAATAGAGTGTTCGAGAGCACCCGAGATTATAGTAAAGCGGGCGGGGCAGTATCTTCAGGGTAACAAATGTGTTGGGGTGATGTTATTGCAGACGTATATACACATTGATTCGCTCCAACTTTGCACCGAACCCTGCGTCCCGTTGCTAAATCTAAGAGCGCGAAAAGTGGACAGAGAGGCAGCTGAACATCACAGGGCACAGCATTAAGCCCCACCTCAACGTGCTTATCGCACCCTTAGTACCAATAATATTAAACATCTACTCTGCATTTCGTGGAATTCTGGCAGATCATGTGATGTCACTAAAGCTCCGTTATGTTTACAGCACTACGCGATAATTGTCGTAAAGCCTACGATAAAAGTAAATCACATGAAGTCACGGATAGCGCACTAGCGCTGAACACGATTGAAAACATGCGCTGCCCTATTTCAAGGACGCGCGAATATTTGCGAGCAAACACCACCTTACGCATATCATATTACTTACGCAAGTCGTGGCGAAAAACACGTGCAATACCTCCGCCTACGAGTCCCGTCAAGTAAAAGTGCATGTGCGATGTGATGACGCTGCCGAAAAGGGGCGAACACGGCAACGCTGCTGCACAGCGCCGGTTCGCAAATGGCATTGCCGAGGCGCTACGCCACGTGAATATTTCAATAGTCAGCACCACTGAATTCTTCAGAGATACGGATCTCACACCACCAGAGTTCACCGAGACTTAAAGCCGACATGCCACACCACTACTACTGCACGACTTTTAGCCAACAAATACTGAACCCACTGCGGAGAAACATGACCAGCGGTCGGCGTGGGCCGGTGATTCAACGCGCGCCACGGCATCGCGGTTTGCAGAACTTCGCTGCCGAGGCGCTAGGCCACTTCGACATTTCAATTGTCAAGGAAGCACGGGTCACACAACGCAGATTCTGTACTGCCAGAGCTCACCGAGGCGAAAGCCGCACTGCCGCACCACCAAATCTGCGGCTTTCCGCCAAGTGACACAGAACCTACAACCAACACACAAGCAACGCAAGCACAATCACATAAGCAACGTTGAACAACGCGCGGTCCGCGCGGGCCAGAGAACGATCACACCAAGAACGAACGACGCCTTGGCATGCGCCACGGCGTCGCTCGGCGCCACCATCATGTCTACTCAAAAATCCCTAAATGATCTTGTCCCTAGGCACCTAGGATCAGGTCACGTGAGGGATTTTTGTACGACAATTAGCCGCACGCTCCCCGGCGCGCCAGACACTGCCAGTCTGGTCACGCAGCGTGGCGCCATCTCTACAAGGAGGCGGCACGAAACCCGCGCCGCGGTACTCCCGGACCGCTGGCGTTGAAAAGATCATAGGCTACCCTATGTCAGCGCCGAAACATGGCAATCAAGTGTATGGTGAACTGTATATTCCTTGTGAACGTCGCAATTAGAAGTGACAGATAAAACTTTACCGTACTTGAAGGTATAGCTGGAGTAATAATATGAAGAAACATTAGGAAGAACTAGGTAGCAATATTTATTGTAACTTGTTTAGGAAGTAACTAGCGTATGTATTGCGTTCCTATAGAAAGGTTTAGTAGTCAGAGACCGCATTATCTTAGGTTTTGACTGGTTGCCCTGATGATCTCCTTTTTGTTCTCGCAACGGCGCGCCAGTGTGGTCACTCCGTTATCGTCTTGAATGCCTGGATAACGGCTCTGGCCATGATCACTGGTTAAAAACAGAGCTGCGGCTTACCGTGTGCAACGAAAACTCCGTCACCTGCCGCAACACTGTTCTGAAGTCGGGGGTCCGTGCAGCCACTGAAGTTTCTGTCGGTGGTGCCGTGCCAGGTGCCGGGAGAAAGGGTTCCCAGCAACGTTTAAGAAACTGAAGTAAAAGGAATATATTCAAAAAAGTGGACAGTTGAGACTTGCAATACGGGTCCAACTATCGGAGCCCACTAGTAGCGTCTCAGCATGTGCGAGTGTCACACTCTTTCCGAGCGTCCTCCTCCTCCCACAACCATCTGGATCCGCTTTTTATGCCCTGCGCCGTCATTGTTCACGGTTTCCACCGATTCACCGTCAGGAGACAGATGCCGTCAGGAGACTGATTCCAGCGTCGGGGAACCGATGGCGTCAGTACAGCGAGAGCGTCGGGAGACCGATGGCGTCAGGAGGTCGGTTGCTATTTTCCTCCGAATGGAGCTTGTTCGGAAATGCACGCACCTCACTCGGCTAAAACAGGGAGAGGGGGGGGAGAGGTACGCTGACTCCGATTCCGGCTTGGTCGTGCCAATATGGACGGCTGACAAGTGTGAAGAATCGTAGCCTTACACGGAACCCGCTTCCGGCGTGGGCATGCCGATTTGGGCTATTCACAGGTGTGAAGAATCGCAGCCTTGCAAAGAATGATGAGGCATAAATACTGTGTGTCGTTGGGGTGGCGTCCCCTGCTCTGAAGGACCGCTGGGCCCAACAGCACCTCCAGACGGGGACTATTTTCTGGGATCTGCATCGAATATGCGTGAGAAACTCGTTTAGAACGTCGTTGCCCTTGAAAACCGACGCGCCCCGTCCCCGAGAGCTAGCGCTGTTCGACCCAGCTAAGCTGCCCAGAATGCACCTACGGCTTTGACATTCGCTCCTATTGCAGACCGCCTGACGTGGCAAGCCGCACATTTTTTTTTCTTTATCCAGCGCGTGCTGTGGTTTTGGCTCAAGATGAGTTGAAGGTCGCCGACGACAGGAGATAAACGCATTTTATGCTTAAAAGAGGCACGTAGGGAAAAATACAGTGAAATTACTGACGTTTCGGCCCCGAGATCGGCGTTCGCCGTAGCAATTGCACCCATGCTGCGGTGCCGATATATCAATATATATATATATATATATATATATATATATATATATATATATATATATGATGTATAATTTTGGACATCATTGAGATATCAAAACACCGTTGCTGGTTTAATGTGGTGGCTGTTTCACACGGAAAGCGAAGCAGCGATTCCGATGGCAAATTAGAGGACTGCTATACTAAGTAAGGATGGTGATTTTATAGGCCGTTTAGACTTGGAAACATTCGCTTACTAACTGAATTAACAAGCATGGTGTCAGGGCAAACAAACATGAACAAATTGCACTTGATGAGCACGGACCTACGCTGTTAAAGCACTGGTGTGAGCAAGCACGGCAGCAGCAGCGAGTGAAGTGACCTTTGTGCGGGCTACGGCTTCAAGACAAGAGGTGCGAGATGACAACGCGCAAAAAAGGCATGAGCCGTATGCAGATTCCTCTTACATACGACGCGGGGGACCAAGTGCGGCAGTACGCGATTGTTGCGCGGAGTCAAAGCCGCCTCCCCCTGCCCACTCGCTCCCATGCTACCTTCCCGCTTTCCTCCATACATGGCACGCGAGATCGAGCTCGTCGCTTTCTTCCTCCGCGTGCGCCAGATTGTGCCGCGATTGTGGGCTTCTGTCGCCTGCTTTCACTCGCCCATGTAGCATACCACACGCCGCGACGGTGTTGTCGCCCTTGGGCTTCATATGGAATCTCACGGTGACACCTACGGCGGCGACAAAAATGTGCCTTGAATGTCCATATTATTACGATATCATCGAGCGATGCTCAAGGGACGAGCCGCCGCGAGAACGACGACGAAGTGGGTCTGTGCCCTTGGCGCGAGTGAAAGTCGGCCTGGTGCTCTGGCTCCAGCCCAGTGTAGATAGCCTGTAAATAGCCTCTTTCGGCTTTGTCTTTCTACACGTAACATTCTGGTGGAGGTCAGCGATCACCGTCCTCGCCACGGAACTCCGGAGTGGTCGGTACATCGAGCTTGTCACCATGCATCCCGGTGACGAGCCCGCCTCTGCAACGGCTTCGGCTGGTCCGACTGCTCCAATCATCACGGTTGCCCAACATCGCGACGCTGGTGTGTTCTCTGGCCTGGAGGGACAGGACGTTGACGAATGGATCAAGCTATATGAATATGCCAGCACTAATAACAGGTGGGACCCAACCATTATGCTCGCCAATGTCATCTTTTATCTTGGCGGCACCCCACGCGTGTGGTACCAGACGCATGACGACGAGATAAGCAGTTCGGACACTTTCAAAGAAAAGCTACGGAAACTGTTCGGTGACCCCATTGGTCACAAGGTTGCCGCGAGAAAGGCTCTTGCGTCTCGTGTTCAGACATCTACAGAGCCGTACGTTTCATACATCTTCGATGTCTTGGCTCTATGCCGCATAGCTGACGATGCTATGTCTGAATCAGATAAAGTGTCACATGTTCTAAAAGGCATCGCCGACGACGCTTTCAATTTGCTTGTTTTCGGCAACGTCTCGACAATCGATGCCATCATTAGAGAATGCCGTCGCCTTGAAGAAGCCAAGAGCCGCCGCATCACACACCACATCACGCGGCTACCCAACACCGCTGCTACGTCGACATGTGAGGGTCGACCGCGTCAGGCCACCACCTGTGACGACGTCCCCCGTATTGTTCGCCGCGAGCTCGAGGCCGCCTGTTCGCCAGCCTTCTCCGCGACGCCTCCCGATCCGCCAGCAACCACGATTGCCATGATTCAGGCCGTAGTCAGACAGGAATTTAGGAACATAGGTCTCAACTCCGTGTGTTTAACATCTCAAACCAGCGTTCCCCAGTTCTCTACCGGCCCTCCTCGTCCCCGACAGTCCTTTTCTACCACATCTCGCCGCAACCCGTCCGAATAGCGTACCCCTGAAGACAGACCAATCTGCTTCCACTGCTGTCGCATCGGCCACGTCG
The DNA here is from genome assembly GCF_023375885.2 of Dermacentor andersoni. Lineage (NCBI taxonomy): Eukaryota > Metazoa > Arthropoda > Arachnida > Ixodida > Ixodidae > Dermacentor > Dermacentor andersoni. Next base: position 226,382,370 of record NC_092816.1, read on the forward strand.
CTCGTCACTGCCGCAACCAATGGCCACCCCCTCCTCGGACATACGCCGCCACTTATTCGCGCACCTGTGGACCTTCTGTTCCCTATGCCACCCGCCATGAACCCACTGCCGCTGAGGCCCCCGCTACGAACCTTCGCTACAGCCGCTCGCCCTCACCTCGACGCCATCAGTCTCGTTCGCCCCAACCCCGCCGCTTCTCTTCGTCGCCTATCTCCTCCCGGGCCCAGCCGGAAAACTAGGCACTGCAGCTTCTGGAGGTGAAGCTGCGTTGTCGACACTGCCCTCAAATTCTCTGCTCACGTTAAACACGAACCAAAACCTTCTTGACGTTGACGTTGATGGCTATCCTGTGACGGCACTCATCGATACAGGGACACATCTTTCTATTATGAGTGCTGCCTTCCGACGACAACTGAACAAGGTCCTCACCCCATCCGCGTTGCGGATGGCGGTACTGTGCCTATCATCGGCATGTGTACGGCACGTTTAGCATCGCCGGCCGCCACACTCCTGTCCTCTTCACCGTGATTGCTCATTGCCCCCACGACCTCATTTTCGGCCTCGATTTTCTCTCCGCGCATTCTGCTCTTATTGACTGCTCTGCCAGAACCCTTCGCCTTGAGTTGCCGATTCTCGCAGAACCTTCTGACGCACCCCAGTTCCGCCTACACCCCACCGGCTTTATTCGCCTGCCGCCAAAATCAATAGCCTTTATTGAACTCTTGTCTTCCCCACCAGTCCGCGTTTCGCATGAGCCATATTAACTATGTGGCGTCAGCTCTAGTGTGGACAAAAACGGAAAAGACCAAATTAAATACACTCATGCGCAAGAGTATCAAGAAAGTGCTAGGGTTGCCTATTGCCACGAGCTCCGACAGGCTAGATCTACTCGGTATGCACAATAACATATACGAGATCATAGAGGCACAGGTCACTGCCAAGGTGGTTAGGCTGTCGTGGACCCAAGCTGGCAGGCGAATTCTCGATGAAGTTGGCATGGCTCCTAGGATAATGGAGGACCGGCGCATAACATTGACACGAGAAACGAGGGCGACCTACCTGGTGACGCCCTTCTCGCGGAACGTACATCCACAGCAAAACGGGGGTAGACGTAAAGCCCGTGCACGAGCCATATTGAAGAAAGTTAGAGATGACAGACTCCGCGGTCTTTGTCGATGCGGCGCAGTACGGAAACAGGAGACTGTTCGCGTTGTCGGTTGTAGACGGGCGGGGGGTGCTTCGCTCCTCGGCCTCGGTCAGAGCGGCCACCGCGAGTATAGCAGAGCAAATTGCGGTTGCGCTGGCCTTGTGTGACCCAGAGCGTTCCTACATTTACACCGACTCGAGAGACGCGATCAGAGCTTCCGAATCGGGTAACCACACACGAGAAGCGGCCTCTATGTTAGAGAAAAGGGCTTGCCCCGGTTTTCATTATATCACGCGGTTCCCCGCGCACATGGGGACGAACGTTCTCGAGGGCTTCCCAAACCTCAACGCGCTTGCCCACGACCGTGCGCGAGAACTCACGCGCCGCGACGGTCTGGAGGCTCCGGAGGGACAGGAAGGGACTTAGCAGAACGATCCACTCCTCACATTTAATGAAATTACTAAACATTACCAACTTGGTCGGAGAATTTATCCTCTGCCTCACCCGAAGCTCAGTAGAGGTCAGTCAGCTACACTTAGAATGCTGCAGACGGGATCTTTCCCGTCGCAGGGATTCCTCAGTAGGATGTACTCGGATGTGGACCCTGGTTGTCCCGACTGCACTGAAACCTTTTGCTCAATGGCTCACATGCTCTGGCTATGTCCCGCGTTGCCTAACGACTTCCTCTCCAGCGAAGCCGAATGGGAGGAGGCCATCAGAAGCACGGTACTCCGAAAGCAAACACAGGCTATTCAGAGGACCCAGGAAAGAGCGGAGCGTCACAGCGTTCTGTCCTGTACGTGGGCGCGGCCAGCGGCTACAATGGCCTCCCGTTAGGAGGTCCTGACAGTAGCTCCTCAGGATTAAATAAAGTTCGTTGTCTGTCTGTCTGTCTGTTTCTGTAAAGTTTAGGGATTAGTTTGTTTTTAGATAGGAAAACTGTAAGGCTTGAAAGGTAATGGCAGAGCACGACTACTCATGCAAAAAAGAATTGGATGTGTTGCGAAATTAGATGATGAGATGAAATGAGATGCACAGTTTGCTTTCCTGCACTGGGGGGAGGGGAGTAAGGGGAGACAAAAATATTAAGGAAGAATATACACACATACCCAGGGACTAAAAATAAAACCAAGGTAAAGGAATGCGGGGCCGTCCCTGAAATGCAACTTGCATGGCACGCGTAGTCATCGATGCCTGTCCAGCACACTATACACACTGGCCACGCGTTTTCCTTTTTGTCCCCCATTTCTTCTCAGTGGTTTTACTCTCCCCAAGATAAATTGCCTTGACTATCGATCATCATGTGGCTTGCCATCTGAAAATGCAGCTTTCCTGCACCCTGATTAGATGTTAACCTAAAGAAACTTGTCTTAATACCTACTCCATATACTATATAGCCTTTATAGTAGACGTTGTACTTGCCATATTGCCTGCACTTGTATACCTTTTAATGTTCTTGCCAGGTCCAATTAATCATCGTTTATTTTCAGTTAAATGTTTAAGTATCTGTCATTTGCCTAATAGTTACAAAAGTTGTTTGCGGTTGTAAAATGCATATTTTATTGTTATTAAACGAGTGCTTGAAACGTTTGTCGCTAACTACCTTCGTGATTTCTACTCCCGAGCTATTCAATTAACGCGGTTAATATTGTAAGAAAAATAAATCAGTTATTAAACAGCTACATTCAACAGAGGCGCCTTTCGACCAATTCCCAAGCGCCTTGTTAACAATAAACAATGACCCTATTGATGCGCCAAACGCGCAAACACATAAGAGCGTTGCATCGCTTACTGAACTCCTGAATAAAAATACAAACAGGCAGTAGCGATGTCGAAAAAAATCTGCCAGCACACTTCACCATCCTAGTAGGATGATAACCACAGAAATATTTGAACGTGGCCAGCGGCAACACGTCTTCAGTTATTGAACTTTGTAATGGCATGGGTGACTCCGGTAAACGTGGATTGCTGGGAAATTTTAATTATTTGCCGGTTTATCATTCTTTTCGTATGTAACACATACCGCCTATCATGATCTTTCTGATGCTGTTTTTATTCCAACCAGTATCGGGTCCATCCAGGTGCTTGGTCGAGGAACTCACCATGAGTCTGTCTGCTAGACCTGATGACATTACCTTCAAGTTCCTAAAACGCACGTCTGCATATTATTCTAATTTTTGTCGGTATTTTTAGCACTATATTTGGAGCGCTTGACCATGCCGAACGATTGGAAGGAGGGGAAGGTTGTTCACATACCTAAATGATGTCCCATACGCTCTCCCTCAAATTATAGACCATTATCATTGATCATTGTACCGTATGAGCTCATAGAAGGTTATTTATTCGCAACTCATCAGTATTCTGCAGTATAATTTGTTTTTTATATAAAATCAGCATATTTGAGAAAGGTTTCTTTTTTCCTGAGAAACTCATTTTTTATCGTTTGCTAATGATTGTATATTTCTGCAGTTCGAAAAGCATTCACCTCTGCCTCACACCATCTGGGGTTCTTTTAACTTTCTAAACTCAATATCGATCCATATACCCTGGGCTCGTTAAAATGCTTCCTAACAAATAGATCGAAGTATGTTCCCGCTAAACCACGTGATGGATGGATGAAAGGATGAATGCTATGAGTGTCCCCTTTGAAACGGGGTGGCAGGTTGCAAGACCTAGCTCTTGTTCTTATTCTGCCTAATGCATTGCCTATATATTTGAGAAAACACGGAAACACAAAGAATTAAAAGCACCGAACTTTTTGAACCATTACGGGGAACTCTGTTTTTGCACGCCTCCGTTGTTTGTAGTCTCCATAATTTCCTGCCACCAAACCTCAAATCGCGTCTTACTAATCTCTTTTGCGCATATGTTTACTTTCCCCCTGCTATCCCTGAATTGAAAGAGGCCATAGGACCCTAAACCAGCAGCTGGGTAGATAGCTTCACATGCTGATCAAACAATGTTCAATTGTTTCCCTAGCTTTACCGCAGCAGGCACATGGTTCTCCCTTGGTGTACCTCGCTTTATAACTACGCGTTTAAGGCACTCTGATCTCGCTTCGAAGATAAAGGAGCTTCCCTTTGAGTTTTCATCAATTGTTGCTTTCCTGATTTCCTTTCAGGTAGTCGCCCATAGTAGGTTTATTTGGACTGCCGCCATTCATGATAGATTCATGAGAGTGTCTCAACCTCACTCACTTTGCGTTTGACATTTCTTCTTTCCATGTTGCCGGCCATACTAGTCGCATAATTAGTGGCAAGCTTTCTAGTTCTTTTCTTCCATTGTGAATCAATGTTTCTCCTCTACAAGTATCTCAACACTCTCGCAACCTATTACCTTTCTTCCACATTCCTAATGCTTTTTTCAAAATCAATTTCACTCTGAGCTTCCCTTATTTCAAAACTTGTCCAGCCCAAATCACACTGCACAGCTTCATGAATACTTTTCCTCTGCGCGCCTAATGTCAGGCATCCCGCTAACCTTTTGCTGCCATGGAGTCTAAATTGTACCACATGCTTCAAGCAAACAATCGCATTTCACAATATAAGGTCTAGAATCATTACACCTTTGCACATATCTCGGAGCACCTCGCACCTATTGTATCCCCATAGTGTCCTGTGTTTCATTATGGCCGCATTTCTCTTCCGTTTTGCTATTGTTGTTTTTCCGGTGTCCAGACGTCCATCGCTTTCGTTTATCCATGCACCAGGTATGATGGTATGAAGAAACTTATTCAGGTCCTGAAGGTCAATCCTTAGGTTGACGCAGGCGGCTTCCACATCGGGACAGTAAAGTTTACTGAAGCAAGGTTTGGGTACGGGCTAGTTGGTATTCCATGCTATCAATTGTCACTTACAGCACATACATAGACGAGGGACAAAAAAGGACGACGAAGACAAGTGCTGTCATCGTCGAAGACAGCGCTTGTCTTCGTCGTCCTTTTTTGTCCCTCGTCTATGTATGTGCTGTAAGTGACGATTGATACCAGTAAAGTTTAACGTTACCGCCCTATCGCGGGACTTCTGCACGGCCTGTACTTGATCTTAAAGAACGCCACTGTGAAGGCCTCGTCGCCACGAGTCTCTTTCCTTGTCACAGTCTGTGAAAGGCGTAGGACACTGCCAAGGCATATGACCGAGAGTAATGATGCCGTTACACTTCTCGCAATTTATTGGGGCCTCTCTTTAGGGATATAGCCTTTTAATAAAGTTTGGACTCGGATAAGTTCTTGTCTGTAACAATCCCAGAGTCACCACTTGAGCTCGATTGAGTGTAGCACTGGAAATTCCCTTCTGTTACTGTAGCACTGCTTCGTGACTTCATTATGTGTAATTGATCCGTGTTCTCCTCCTGTATACTATGGTCCGGATCGCGTAGTGCACGTATAGCAAGTTGGCGTGCAGCTGCGCGAGCCATCTCGTTTATATTCTTCCAACATGGATCGAGACTTCCAACATTGATCGAGACAGGAAACAGTACAGGAAACCAACGGATTTTGTTCCCTTGGCTGTCCATCTCACCGATCACCTGGCCAGCCCTTTTGGTTACAAAGTCTTTGCTTAAGTGTCTAATAGCCATCTTAGGGTCACGGTAATTCGCGTCCACTTATTTTTCCTTTAAGCCAATGCTATCGCTACTTGTTCCGCGACTGTCGTGTGTTTAGTCATAATTGTAATAGCATCTCGAGTAGGTCCACCTGCATCTACTACTACTGCCGTAAAGGCTTTTTTCTTCTGACCTATACAGCATCTACAAAAGCCGCGTGGTATCTGCAGTGTTCTGTCCCTTGCAGAACAGCTTGGGCCCTTGCCTTTCTTTTTTTCTGGTTGTGCACTGGGTGGATATTTCCGGTGGGAGCAGTCGTCTTGATTATCTCTCTTATGCTATCGCTTAGTCCTAATGTGTCTTCACACAAAATTTTTGATTCGGTTGGGTACCGCCGTAACTCTTCGAGTATTGCTCTGCCTGATCTTGTTCCAGAGAGCCTCACTCTGTGGGCAATTTACTGGGCTTCAATTATCTCGGCTATTGTGTTGTGGAGCCCCAGTTTCATTAATTTATCACCCTATCACCGATGTGTTAATCGCCAATCCAACTGTTGTTCTTACAAGCTTTGTATTAATCTGTTCAGCTTGTTTAGCTCTGTCTGTGTCCATCTAAGCTTCGCAGCTACATACGAGAAGCGACGCAATGTGAGTGCATGGACCAGTCTCATGGCGCTCTCCTCTCCCAATCCTCTGTGTCTGTTAGCGATTCGCTTTAGCAATCTGTTTACCTCCTTAGTCTTGCTTGTGATGTGTTTTATTGTTCTGCCATCGGCGAGTTAACCGTTAACCCCAAGACTATATAGGATTTTAGTTGCTTAATTTATTTGCCTACCTTCGTGGTTAGTAATAACCTGGGTTCTTCGTCGGCAACATTTCCCCTCGATTTTCTACTACTTCTCCTGTTATTGAGTACTAGGATTTGAGACTTATCAGCAGAGCTCACGTCATCTAATATAGACTCTACCTCATAAATGCTCTTCTGAAGTCTGCCTTCTGCCTGTCCCATGCTTCCTTCAGCGGTCCGCATAGTCGACTCGCCTGCATAAATGGTAAAGTAAATGCCTTCTAGCCCTTTTAATTCCTTTCACACTTTTGACATGGCCTGGTTGATATGGCCCGGCAAAGCACAGGTGACAAGATAGAACCTTGTGGCGTCCGTGTATCACCGAGATCTATCTTCTTTTATTTAATATCCCCGAATCTAGGGTGAGCTGAGCGATTGCCAATAAATGTTTTTACCACTTAATAAGGTTTTCTGCCCTATGCTATGTGCTTAATTCTGTCAAAAGCTTTTTCGACATCCAACCCCTAGAAAGCTCGAGTGTTATTTGGCTAGGGTAAGAGCAGTTGTGTTTGATTAACAACATGGCATCATGTGTAGACGAGCCTGGTCTCAAACCAATCAGTTTATACGGTAGAATGTCATTGTCCTCCACGAATTTCGTTAACCTGATCAATATGACATGCTCCACTGTCTTCCCCAGACATTATATCAACGAAATTCGCCTGAGGTTATCAAAGTTCAGTTGTTTGCCCGACTTTAGTATTAAAGAAGTACTGGCTGTTCTCCATTCTACTGGATATACCCCAGCCTTCCCTAATTCAATAATCTATGTGGTGAGATATTTTATTGAGCCATGGTGCGATTTCTTACGCAATCTGTTAGAGATGCCATCCGGACCTGCTGCTGACCCACTATTCCAATCACACAATGCCGTGCGTACATCAATTTCCGTGAATACTTGATCCATACAGTTGAATTCTGCCCCTATGTAATCGGGATAACTTACGTATAACTTACGAATCACATCCTCTTTCCTGAGAGACAAGTATTTAGCTGCCAATAGTGCCGTTATGCTCTCTGCGCTTGCAGTCTGACTCTCCTGGTGTACCAACTTCACCACTGCCGTACGTCTGTTGGATTTAGTGCCTTTTTCATTCAGCAGATGCCTGAGCAGATTCAATTGCCTCCACGCTTTATCCTTCCATCTACAGATTTACACACCTCATCACATTGTAGCTTCTGTAAATATCGTGCTTCCTCCTCTATATCTATACTGAGCTGAGCAAGCCGTTTCCTAAGTCTTCTGTTCAAGTGTTGTGATTTCCAACTTCGTAAACGATTGCTTGGCTTCGATGAAATGCGCCACTCTACGGTCCTTTTTCCGACCTCTTCCCCTGTCTCTATAGCCTTAGTAGCTGCAATCAAGTTGTCCCCAAGCTGAGCCGCCCACTCTGGAAGTGTAAGGCGCCCCTTTCTTTCGTTTCTATCCTGTCTTTTCCGATTTTTCTAACTTGATCCCAGTCTATGTAAGTGAAATGCATTACCTCCCCCCCACCCGTCGTTTCCACTATTATGTGCAGCATATAATGGTCGCTCCTTAGACCCTTGCCAGAGTTGATCCAGTCTGCCCTGGGTAAGTTAGAACTGATGGCTATGTCTGTGGTAGTGTCCCTACACGTGGAAGCGCCACACGTAGTAGGATAGGCTGGATCTTAGATAAGAGAGAGGCCTAAATCCATGGCGAGATCACTGAGCATGTGCTGCTGGGCGAGTTGGTTATACATGATTACAACGAAGGCGCCAAATAAAACAACGTTCGTTGTTTTATTTGGCGCTTTTGTCGAAATCGTGGCGAGATGGCATATTCCTTCCCCTTGCTTAGCACTCCAGCGGCAACCCCAAGATTGGCGTGGGGCGTTGAAATCCGCTTTTATATGAGGGGCACAGTGTCAGCTATCCCCATGGCCTTGTTAAAATTGCTCTGAAGCTCTGTCTCATCTACCTGGGACTGCTATATATGTTAGAACAGAACAAGCTTTGCGCTTTACCTCCGCGCCTCTCTAGGGCCATTTCGGTCAATACGTATTCAATTTTACTCGCGCCCAATTTTGAATCATGCTCTATGACGGGAATTTTCTTGTCAGTTGTGGCGGCAACTCCTCTGCCTGGAGCCTTGCCTGTGCAGACCGACTTAAAGGTGAACATCCTGATCTCCTCCGCTAGAGTTTCCTGCAGCATTAATGATTTCCCCTTATTTTCAACCGTTTTGATTAGCGGTGGTTTTGATTATCGGTCCCAGAGGATTCCACCTCTGGGACTACAGCTCTCTTTTTGGGCGCCGGTGTGCCTTCTTCCTAGTGGCTGTCACTTCTACTCACCAGCTTACCTATTGCCACACTGCAGCTTTCTGCCCTCAACGCTTTGTTCCTTTGCTTCATCTGCTTCTTAAGTTCTCCATTTGCTTTCTTTACGGAAATAACCTCTCTGATCAGCTGTTCCACTCTGGCATCATTGTTTTGTGCCTGCGAGGCGAGTGCCCCGTTACCTGTGAGTTTCACAGTACCTTTGACTTTCGGGGCCCAGATCCTCCTGGCTCCCTTTTTTGTCTTCAGCTCCTCCTCCTCGAAGCGCACCTGCGCCCCCGAGACCTAGAACGGTTTCTTCCCCTCGATGTTGAAGGTGTCCTATCTTGATGTGCTTCTTGAGCGTGAGCGTCTCCTGACGCCAGCAGGGGTTTTCTTTGTCGGTTGAGCCGATTCCATCTCGGTGTCCACTTTGGAGCGTTCTCTTCTTCTTACTCTTATTACATATGGTATTTGGTACCGCTGCTTGCAAGCCTTCTCACCTGGGGGGAAGGGTGATCTTCACTGCAGAACTTGCATTTGGGAGGGCAGATATGATCCTCCCCTGGGTCTTGCATACCACATCCCGTGCACTGCATGACAACAAGTATGGGGCAAACGTCTGATCTGCGTCCAATTCTTCCACATGCATAAGATACGTCAAATTACTTCCTGTACAGATAGCACCTCACGAGGGTTGACTCATATTTGATGAAATTTGGCACTCTGAATTCGTCTAAAACCACAACAACCGAGTCCGTTGGTTGGATACGCATGCAGCCCACGCCATTGGGTTGTATTCATGCACAATCTTTATCGTCATCAAACTTTGGCTGTAATTCAGGGTTTCACTCTTGTAATAACCCCCTTCACTTAGAGTGGGGGGGGGGGGGGGTGCATAAGCGCTCACTTCATATTCCGCCTCCATGACCGTAATAGACTTGATTCCCAGGTACCTTTTGGCATGATCGGAGTCCGGTGTACTAACCATCGTGATATTCTGTGTGAAGTTACGGTAGACGATGTCTTCGTTCCCTTCGTCTGCTTACGTCCGGCTGCCTCGACGATCACTTCTCCGATAGCTGTAGTTCTGACCTTGTTCAGGTTCCCGAGGCCTAAGGATGATTTTCGTGTGTTCCTCCGGCAGTTTCGGCATACGTGACGCCTTCACAACCCGGCGCACGAGCTTCATGGCCCCGGCGTCACTTTTGTTGGCGATCTCCTTTCCTTGTAGTTCTTTGATCAAATTGGCGGTTCCACCAGCTGCCCAGGTATTTTTCGCAGATCGTGATTTATCTTTTCTGACCACCTGCAACCCATTGTTTCATACTGCAAAGATATTGTGCCAAAAAACAACACACACAAGAAAGACGACGACACCACGGGTGCTACTTCAACTGTTCAATGAGGGTGAAAGCACTTGACATATATAGCCCTCCAAAACATCGCACATGCGTACAAAGCAACACGGAGTACAAAGTTTTATCAGAGTAGGCGCGATAGAAACTTCAGCTCAGCCTCGTAAAGAAAAACCGATCTATCACTAACGCAGTTCGGGCCCGCTTTCTTGATGCTGAAGTTTCTAGCGCGGTGTTTTGGAGGGCTATATATGTCGAGTGCTTTCACCCTCATTAAACAGTTGAAGTAGCGCCCGTGGTGTTGTCAACTTTATGTGTCTGTTGTTTTTTGGCGCAAAATCTTTTCAGTATGCAAGATCACCAACTAGCCCAGCAGTTAACTCTTCTAAACAATTCTTTCCTCGCCGTCTTCCGTCTCCGAGGAGAGTTTGTCGTCCGTACGTCTATTAGCCATGCCGGATTGGCGGGCTCCCTAGGCCGACGTGGCCTTCGACCCAGTGGGGCGCCCAGATGCGGTGCACACAAAAGAGGTGCAAGAAGTTCAGAAAATCCTGACCCATTTTGTAAAAAGATATCCATCGATTCGCGTAAACTTCACAAATCCGATGATGTGCTTGAATACGTGGTTCTGCCAAAATTGCCTGCAGAAACGTTCAAAAAAGACAGAACATTATTTGTTTCCTGGCCCTGTATTAACACTGCCTGTTCACTGTTGTCGTTGAATAACATAAATCTGATTTTTATTGCAACACAAGACATCAATACGAATATGTAACCAAGGGCGCTATAACGTAAAACTATTCCAATATGTTTTATTCCAATCTTCTGACGTCAAATTTGCGTAACCACACACGCAAGCACCGGGCAGCCGCCCGCAGGGTTGTCTGAACAAACCAATCCAACACTATCCTCGTTCATAGGAGGCCACTTTTGTTTGCTTGAAAAACGAATAACATTGCCTACACTGAGCGGCTTGTCGTATCTAATAGGATGACAAGAGGCGAGGAGAACGCTCAAGTGTAGAGGGATTCGATGGGGCAGAGCCAGTGCACTGAATATCGATAACCCGCTGAGGTGCCGGCGTCTGCGATTGGCCCGTTTTCCTTTGATTAGCTTGCGAAGGCTGGTCAAAAATCGCGGCGGGATGCAACGGAAGCTTAAGAATGACGCTGAAATGGAACATCAGCAAAGAAGAGTTGACCGAATGAGCTCGTAAACGAGCCGAAAGTGCTCGAAAATGTTACGCGGCCACGCAAGAAGCTCTATTATACGCAAATAAACCCATGCTCTCCGGCAGGTGCAAGTAGCCAGCGCCTGAGCGATCGGCAGCAGCCATCTTTTATTCCTTTTGGAACGGGGCAGCCGGCGGCTATGCAGAAGAAAATTCAGTTTTGTTCGGCATAATAATGCATCTTTATTGCGTACACGTCACTTTGACGCGATGACTTTTCGCGGTTTTGTGACGTCGCGTGACAGGCAGGTGAAGTGGGGGCCGCCCGAAAACGTTTCACCAATAGCGGGGGCTAATTGCAAAAAGGCGTCGAATCAGAAATAACTGTTTTTCGTTTTTAGGTCAAATCATGCATAATCACTGTATACACGTCATATCAGATGGGGAGGTATCGCGGTTTTTGTGACGTCGCGGGACAGACAGGTGAAGTGGGGGTGATCCAAAAAAGTGCTTGAGCAATGGCGAAGGGCTGATAGCAGAAATGGAATAGAAAAGTTTGGAATAGTTTTACGTTATAGCGCCCCAAGTATATTCGTTGAAATTAGTCCCCTTTCAGGCGTTACTGAAAACTGACTGCACAGTATCAGGACGATACAACTCATATTTGAAGAAATATTTATCTACTGGTTTTATCAATTATCTGTCGATAATGAAAGTATCAACGAAGGTAGGCTGACATCTGCGCCAAGCATAGTACGATGCCATATTTCGAGGTGCACAAATGAAGCCCCACTCGAGCTTGTGATTCAAGGAGCGTCTGTCCGACGTCGCTCTTTTTGCACTATATTTCATACGAAGCATGTTGATCGCAGTCCGGGAAGCTTGGCGAATGTTACAGCGGTATTCTTATCTTTTATTCCTTCTGTTCAACATTCGTTCATTCATCTTGGCAATCTTCGTTCGCTTGCCGCCGAAACGAAGACTCGGACGCGTTCTTCATCGGTCTGCGTGATACGGCCGGTGTATGAGAAAGAACGGGCCCACGGTGCTTTGCATGATACGTCCACTGCTTTTGTCTTAGGCTGTGGTTCGTGATATTTTTTCTGCAACAAAAACCAGCAGCTATTCATCGTGTCCACTCCATTCAAGTAGGAGTACTTGTGAACGCAAGCTGTCTTAGATAGTTTTGGGCAACAACTTTCAATGCGTAAGCATTATTTGGCGAGTTCCCGAGCCCTGTCGTACGAAAAGGGCCGTGTACCTGCACGAAAATGCGTAATTTGCAAAGTTCACCCATTTACTCGTTATGGTACAGTAAATGTAGACGATTGGAAGCTTTTAAGGGATAAGGAACAAGTGGAAGCGAAACAATTTTGTGCTATTCCACTCTGTGAGAGCGGAACACCTTCCACTCCATTGAACGTGCAGTTACACGTGGACCTTATAGGTCCTCTACCATATTGCCTCACAACAACCGCAAAGTTCCATTCTAGTGAAGAAAATGCCGTCCAACTGGTTATCCGACATGTCAAACGCTGTGGCTCCCGTAAAGTGTGTGCACGCATGAGCAGTTGATAGATTTCAACAAAGTGCCCTCAACTGTAAATAGAAGAGCTCAGTAACTGGAATATGTAAAGAGTAATATTTCTACACTGCTAGCTAGCACTGCAAATATAGTAGCGACATACAAATAAAAGCAATAGAGTAAAACTGCGCCTATCTGCATTATTTCAGCCTTCAACATACACTTTATTTACAGTAACACTTGTTTATGTACACATCACGTGCAACAGTGTCTACATTGAAGAAGTGTCACATAAGTACTGCAGGAGTAGAGACGTTATGCAACATATCACAGAGACATGGAAATAAACGTTGCATTACGTTGTTCTTGCATATAAAGTTTCAGAGCTAACTGCCTTATAAGATATCACAGATAATGGCAGGAATCACTTAAGAAAACTGTTGCGCACTGCACAAGTACACAGATATAGCAGCTGGCTTAAACTGCACCAGAAAAAAGTGTGAAGGAGGGTAAATCATCACGCACCAATAGAACAATATTTATCACAGGGAAGTGTACAAGTACATCACTACCTACCAGAGGAACATGCTGCCGTGGAGTTCCATACTGAGAAAGAAATATCCATTACATCATACTTTGATACCCAGTAAGATAAACTTCATAAATCTTGCACACATTCTGCTCCACAAGAGCTAAACACAATGCATCGCATCCTGTCAAACATCACTGAAGGACAACAAAGCATTTCGTAATGAAAAAGATGTAGAAGAAAAGAAAAACACAGCGCAGCTCCGTGGGTCGCGACCAAAAAGTATATATATATATATATATATATATATATATATATATATATATATATATATATATATGCAACCAACAAATCCAAAATACGCACTACAAATGAAATGAAGGAGCATAGGCAAGGAATTTTCGTAACTTTTTTCCGCTGCGTATATTGACAGGTTGCTTTCGACATTATATTAAGGCCGGAGAGTTTCACCATTCGATGAGACAGGATTCAATTGTAGCACATATACACTTCGGCCTCGTGCTTAAATTGCCCTTACAACAGCTAGGCACTTCGAAATTGCAGTGTCACAGTCAGAATGCCCGCACCACCAGGCTTACTGGCACTTTAGAAGGATCGACATTTGGGCGAGTTGGTACTGGTAGAACAGCTTGAAGGGGCAGCGCGAAATAACGAAGACAAAAGGCAAGAACACGCTGTCCTGTGTGTTTCTGCCTTGTGTCTTCGTCATTTTGCGCTGCTCCTTCAAGATGTTTTACTGGCACTTGCGCAGGTGAGCCTGATGGTGTGGACGCCTTTATTGCTGAAGTATACCTTCAAGCAAAAATTCATGCTGCAACGGCTATACTACTTGTGGTTGCATTAAAGGGTTACTTAAACAAATATTTCTCTCAAACTAGCAATATTCGGCCTTCGCATCATCTTTATAACATCTGCAAATTTTATGTTAATAAGAAATGGTGGGAAATTTCTTACCTGTGCTACATTTAATTATGTGGGACTTGAGAGGGGTGAGGGGCTTCCCTGCCACCATGCACTAGTGCGTCCAGCAGCAGCTGAAGCAGGCGCTCGTTGGCCTTCTGAGACCGACGCTTCAGTCCGAGGTGCTGCTGCTGGACCTCGCGCAGGCTCTGCAGTTCGTGCGCCACCTCCTCCGTAAATTGCCGCAGACTCTGCAAGTGAGCCTCGTGGTGCTGTTAGCAAAGGAGATGTGTGAGTAGTTTAATTACAGAAACTCGGAACAAGAACTTGGGGTTGTATTCATCCACATTTGCCGGCTATTGTCATTGTAAATTGAAACATGGAAAATATCTTTCAGGCCCATCACACTTGTGCCGTCCCATTACATTAAGATGTCTCACATGGCTATACCTGCTTCGTTGAACTTAACGTCGCTTTTTTCTTTGTGTCACATAATTGCGTAGATATTCATACACATTACATCACGCAAATATGGACAAGGTAAGGTCACCACAGCACTACATGTATACGTTATCCTGTTTTACTGATTAATATAGTTTTTATAAAGGTCATACGCTCATCAATTTCATACGCAGAAAATTATACATCTGTGGCTTTAGACATACCTGCCGGTTTTGCTCCAGCATTTGTTGACGAAAAAGGGCCCTCCTCTCGAGCCCTGGCTCCCGCCGACTTACTCTGCCGAACCTACTCGGCAGCAGCCTTCACCACAACACCCTCGAGCTCCTGCTGCCTGGGCTGTCTACGGGGTGAGTGCGGCTCCTGAGAGGTGGACTGCGGTGCCTGGGGGGTCGGCTGCGGTTCCTGAAAGGTAGCCGGTGGCTCTTCATGTAAGACAAAAGCAAACACTGCACATTCACTGTTATCCGACCCACACAACTTGATTCTCCTAACCAGTCACTTTGAAATGTCATTGTAGCTGCATAGCTACAATAATGATACACAAAGCAGTCGCGTAGTTAGAGCAAAAGATGCCACAGAAAGTTGCTGGTAACAGTAACCTATAAGAAGCACAAAGAATGTGTAGTACAACATCATGTCGTTTGTAGGCTTGCACTTCTGCTCCATGTATAGGAGCTGAACTCAATCTGGACACAAAGGTAATAACAGCACAGTGGAGTACTTCATAGCAAGACCATACACCAATTGCAAACAATGCTAATGTAGAAGCTAGGTGACGGCCTTGCGTGTAAGGCCACTCAGCCCACCGACCGCTGTAGGGCCCGACACCACGAACACGCTTGTGGCTGGTGCTTCCGTGCGGGAAGCATTGGGCCCTGCCGCTTCCCCCCAACACGTTTCCTGCAGTCACAGTAGTGTTCGGACATCGCGAGCAGTGTATGCAATGCGCATCATTTACGCAAGTTGCTGTTTAGAGTACATAACCTATATTGTCGCTTGCACAAAAAAGAAAACATGGCTGAATACATTTTGCAATGTTGTGTTACAATGTAGTGCGGAAAATTTGTGAGGCCACAGGTCACACAAGCAACGCCTTCTAAGTCCAATCTACGCACCTCGCTATCGGCGAAAAAATGGGGGGGGGGGGGGGGGGACAAGGACCGCGCCGGTCCTCATCAGCACATCCAGGACGCGTCCGTCAACCTCCCCTACCTTTCCACCTCCCGTTGTCCTGCAAACACCACCAACACCACAACAACAACAACGTGCAACGAAGTTACTGTCAGCATCATTAGAAAGCTTACCTCTTTTCGCTCGTAGCCCTAGCCGCTTCTTTTTTCGCTTTATAGGCCATCTTGGCCCAATGGTTGCACCAACGGCTGCTGGTCTTTACGGCAGGCCCCTGTGCGTTAAGGACCGCCGCCACCTCCTCCCACGGCTTGTTTTTTCGAGCAGCAGTCATACTTGGCGAGAGCTCTGTAGAAGTTCTCGTCAGGTATCGGTGCTGCTCGATGAACTGAATGAGAACAGCCGCCTGCTCTATTGAGAGCCAGGGCTCTTCTGCCGCCATTTTTTTTACCTTAGGAATTTCAGCAGGCCCGCAACACAGTAAGAAATTTAGAGGCAAACATTCCGTCTAAGCAAAGCGCCTGCATAAAGTGCTCACTATGAATTAATCAATCTTGGCTTTTTGTACCACTAATGTAAAAATGAAGTCGCTACTCACATTTACCGCTGTAGCAGCTTCTTTCTCGGAGCGTAACCGTCAGTGCAAGAGCGCATGGCCCACGAACTATTACCGCTGCTGCGATCACTTTTACGAAGCTATTGTACTGTCATGGCGGTGCCCTATTGAAAGGTGCTGAGCGCCCTGACAGTTCTCGATCCACTATGTTGCAAAGCTTGTGCTCTGGTGTTATCGATAATTCTTGTCGGCCCTTTTTAAATAAGAAATTATCACACGTCATACAATACATGCAGCGAAAATGAAACGACAATGCAAGCACTACACGAGCAATATTTACTCACCTCACTCCTGTATGTCACGGCTCCTGCAAGCAACGCAGATTCTTCTCAGACGCAAGTATACCGCTGTGGGCCGTAATTAGTTGCGCTGAGTTACGGACACGCTAAGGGCTGTCAGCTGTTCGGGTAAACAGAGGCCGCCATTTTGCGTGCGCTCAACGGCATGGATTGGATGCACATCCGACAAATATGTTGCTAGGGCTTCGAAAATAAGAGCACTTGTGTTTGCATTTGGTTAAGCTTCGGTATATTTTGTGTTGTAAGGTGACGAAATTAATTTGCTTTACGCAGCATGGAAGTCCGCTTTCATTAAGTGTTATTTTACAAAACAAATTTGCTACACAGCCCCGGAAGTAGAGAAGAGAACGCGAAAGAAACATCCAGCCAACAAAGGGAGCTTCTAATTGGGCTATCCAATAAACGCCGTGCATACGCAACCACCATTTCCAAAACCGCTGACGTCACGCGAAAATGCATTGGCATACAAAAAGTCATTTCTACAAGATCGCCCCCCAGATGTTCAAGAAGACAAACCCGAGAGCAGTGGCACTGATGCGTTTGTGCGGTTGGCGCCGATAATTTTTTAAGTCCTTTTTGAAAAAAGTTCTACGTAACACTTTTTCAAAAAGATGTGTTCTTACCCTTGTGCCTCGGACCTCTTTGGGTCCCACGTGTGACAAAGGTAGTTCAAGGAAGCGTTGCAGGTCCCCGAGCCTACAGGGGTATGTCCCATTGGGCTTGCACCCTTTCTCCACTACCGCCAGAATCGGCCCAGTTGATTATTTGTTTTTGAACCTTTTTCCAGATCCTAACCCTAGACATCATCATCATCAGCCCGTTTTATGTACACGAACGCCGAAGGCCTCTCCCTGTGATCTCCCTGTGATCTCCAAGTACCCCTGTCCTAACCGTAGTCAGCTTCGCTGTAAAAATAAAATTGCAAAGAAAAATCGCTGTTCCGTCGGAAAGGCGAAGGATCGATTTCGAAAGCAAATTAGTAGATAGCTGTACGAACTAGAGACAGTAGTTTTATTGGCCGTATAAACTTGTAAACACTCGCTTGCTGACTAAATTAACAATGGCAGAATATGCAAGCGTGACTCAACGAGGACGTAGAAGGAAACAGACACACGGAGACAGCACGGTCATTGCGTGTCTGCTTCTTTCTACGTGCGTGTTTAGTCGCGCGTACACATGCTATCATAGATTCAAACCAAATTGTTGGTAGCCCAATGTGTTTTAAATAACTTAACCAGCACGGTGTCACGCACGCATAGGTAAACATAAACATACATCGCTCGATGACAGCGGAAACTGGGAAAACGCCGGAGTCAGGAATAGGGACAGCAGCCGCGAGCCAATTGATCTCCGTGCATCTGTCGCTTTAACGCCTACGAAACTTCGAAAGCACAGCCATATGAAACCAAATACAAAGTATTGGGCGTTACGCTGTCACAAGATATGAACTGGACATATCACATTGGACTAATTATGAAATCATTGTCATCTGCCGCAGGTGCATTGTCCCGTTGCAGTCATTCTTTTCCAGAGAAAGTAAAGCTGCACATATATTATGCCTTGTTTGAATCGCATCTGAATTATTGTGCGCTTGTATGGGCTACCACCACGAAACGTAATCTTCATGCACTTCTTCAACTTCAAAAACGAGCACTTCGACATGTAGCGAATGTACCTTATTTCCATTCTACTGCGCAACTTTTTGAAAGTTATCACATAATACAAGTAACTAACATTTATGAGTACAGGCTACTGTATTCTTTTTCCTTCGGCTCCGAAAATTTTAAAACATTTTTAAAAAATACCTCACGACTTGAATATGACAGAAGTGATGCGCGTACCCGAAGCAAAGACAGGTGGTTAGTACCGTACAGGCGTACAAATGTCCTCATGCAGTCGCTAAGACACACGCTACATTAACTGTTAAATACATTTGGGAAAAACAATGTTATCACAAATACCTTGACTCGAAAACAGATTAGAGCATATTTTTGTAAACCCATTTTCGAAATTTGATCTTTTTAATTATTGTAAATGTGACCCATTGTATTTGTATACCCATTGTATTTGTATACAATGCATTGTATTGTATTTGTACATTGTATTTTATTTGTACATTGTATTGTATTTATATATGGTATTTGTACTGCTGCCATGTGAGGGCCTTCAGGCACATTCAAGCTGTATGTCGCAACTTTTCGTCTGGACGACCCCCAACAAGTTTCTTGGAAATAAAACACTTGATTGATTGATTGATTGATTGATTGATTGATTGATTGATTGATTGATTGATTGATTGATTGACCACTTTTCACCACAAAGAAAAATTAAGAAAAAGAAAAAAAGCTACCGGCACTACGCGCACTCTGCAAACATCGAAGATTGCCTTGAAGATGAGGGCCGCGCGGGCGCGCACGTCGCAGACCGCTTTTCGGATGCGCGAGCACCAGCAACGCGTTCCTACGGCGTCTGCCAAAGGCGTCCGTAGGCGTCCGCGATATGCGCGGCCGACGCCGCGGTTGTCTCCACTGAACGGCATGCGAGGAAGCCATCGAGGCACCGTAGCAGCCGCCGGTGAAGAACACCCCTGCTTCCCTGCCTCACCCCGCTGCCTCGCGCGCCACAGGAGCGGGCACGCATCTGGACCGCGTTCCTCGCTCGCGCACGCGAAATTGAACCGTGCTGGCCGGCTCAACCTCACACGCTTTCACCCGTAGGGAACTTCACGGAGACGGCAGAAATGCGCCTCGAGAGTCCATATAATTTCTATCGCAATAAAATAATTGGAGGACGGTTAAGCTTCTTCTTTAGGAGTGGAATGCGAACGCATTCAAAGATGCATGACTGTTACTCACGCTCTCGGGCAACTGCAGCTTATATGTAACGCGATTGTTTATTGGAAAATGCTGACGGTGAAATCTATGCACGAAGGCGAGCTTTCGGCAGTAACGGGGCCTCTGGTATGGGCCGATTTTCTGTTATTGTTTCTCACGTTTGATATTCCAGTCTGAGAAGACCTAACATACAAGGCGTGCACAGTCGATGTTTTGTTTCATGTCATTTGTTATCTGCCATTCTCAAAAACCCCAGGAATAACTTTGTGAAGGACGTAAGACCAAGTATGAGCGACTTCAGTGATAGCAGAACAAGTTTAGTGTGGTATAGTATATGCGTGGTACGGTATGACTTTGGCGGCTGGGCACTCCGGCGCAGACACCTAAGCCAGCGCCTGACTTTCTGCGCCACGGCGCCCTAACGCTATTGTATTGAAAAAGATTACCGACAGAGATACATAGGGCTCCTTAGAAAATGCATGGAGACACTTATAGTAGAGGTGGGCGAACTGAAATTTTGAGGTGGGTCAACTTGGAATTTGGCGTTGCGTCAAATTGAAATTTGGAGGTGGGCAAACCCAAATTTGTATGTGGGCCAACTTGAAATTTGTGGGTGGGCCAGCTTGAAGTGTGCTGTGGGCTAACTTAAGCTAAGGGTTGGGCAAACAATAATTTTGAGGGTGCGCCAACTTGAAAGTTGGACATCATCCCAATTCTACTTGGGGGAGGCCAGCTAGAAATTTGGGGGTGGGCCAAGTTGAAATCATTGGGTAGGCCAACTTACACTTTGAGGTGGGCCATCTAAGGTTAGGAAGTGGGCCAACTTGAAATTGATGGTAGCCCAAGTTGAGCTTGAGGGTGGACCGACTTGAAATTTGGACGGGGCCAACTTATGTTTGGAGCTGGGCCAGCTTGAAAATTCGTGGTCTCTCCACCTAAATTTGGGGGTGAGCCAACTTGAAATTTACATGTGGATCAACTTATAGTTTAGGGCTGGAGGGTGGTCATACTAAAATTGGGGGTGGGCCAACTTCAATTTCGCGATGGGTGCTACTTGAAATTTGCGGTTGGCACAGGTGAAATGTTGGTGGTGGATCTGCTTAAAGTATCGGTGGGCCAACTTGAAAGTTTGGGGAGACACAGTGTAAAATGAGAATTCTGCTGAGCGTCCTTCGAGCTATGAACATCTCGCGGCTAAGCGAGCACGTTGAGACGCTTGGCGCGTTTTCATTGGGCTTTCCGGTGAAGTAGTCAAAAGGCAGGCGAGAGCTTGCGTGGAGAAGGAACGCGCGCGTAGCACAGACTTGCCAGAGCGAGGGTGACATGGCATGGCGGCGACGCACCGCAGGGCCTTTCAACAGCTCTGTTGCGACGAGGCGCGCTCGTGCCCGGCGCTCCGGCTCAATTCGTACGATTCCATTGAGGGGCTCGGATGCGGCGAGAAATTGCCTGCTGAAGCCCAAGCATTCTTTTCCACTGTAAAGACTATGCGTAAACGCGCAAAAACTAGGAAAAGCAAGTAAGCGAGTAAATATGCGCAAATTAACTTTCGCGACTCAGTCTAAAAGAATACGCGTCGAGGCAAATAAGTCATTCATGCCCACGAATGAAAGAAAATAAAGAAAAGAACGATCCCAAGAACTTCGCACTTGCAATATAAGGATAAGACGCCTCACATAACTTATCTCTGTACTTAGGATAAATTACTGCTCGCGAATAATCTGCTCTTACTAGATGACACGCAACGGGCAAAAGCCTTGAGTGGCTATTATTTTTTTCTCTGTGGCTTTCAGCTCTTCTGAGCACATGCACATTGTATGGCATGGTGGTACAGCTAAGTGGGTGTAGGATTGGATAGGGATAACTTTAATAAAGTGCCGGCAAAGGACGGTTTAACGCGTCGTGACGCTGGCCAAGCGTCGATCCGGGGTTATACCCTACTCTGCACTACCCCAGTTGGTCCCGTTTGTAGTGGGTCATGACGCTTGTGCTTTTCGAGCGCACCCCGGGCCTGCTGGACGGCCCATAGTTGTGTGTCCTTGTCTGCAGACTGCAGTGCACCTTGAAATTCGGGCGGGTAAGTCCTGGAGGTAGCTGCCGTCGGGAACCTGGCACATCCCCACATGATGTGCCATTGGTCCGCCGGACCCGCTGCACAAACACCGCACAGCCCACTCGGATAGAGCTCTGGGTGAAGTACGTGCAGCATTGCGGGGGCGCGAAGTGACGCGGTCTGTAATTGCCTTAGGATTACGGCCTCCTTCCGACTGAGTGCCGCGTGGGGAGGCGGCATTGTCCGTAGACCTAAGCGGTAACACTTGGTTACTTCGGCATAACTAGTCAATCTGTCCTTGGTTCCGAACCACCACGCGGAACGGTCACTCTCGGGGGCGCGGAAGGTAAGCGCTCGTGCCGGCGAATGGGCCGTCTCTTTGTGGTTCAGTGAGGATGCACACTCGCCGGCGTGCGCCGGGAACCACTTGATACGGACGGTGCTGCCGCGGTCTTGAAGTTGGAGCTTGCCGATGAAGGCGGCCGCCGGCGCACATATTCGCCCCTTGGCAAAGTTGCGCACGGCATTCCTCGAGTAGCTGAGCACGGTGCGACACTCGGCTTCGGTGATCGCCAGAGCGATGGCAACCTCCTCAGCGTCTGTGGCGTTCGTGCACAGCACGCTCGCTGCCGTTGTCTTAGTGCCGGTAGCCGCCCAACGACCACTGCCGCGAAGCCTTCCCGTTTGTATTCCGCTGCGTCCGCATACCGGGCGTACGGGTCTTGGGCGTGTTGTTCGGCGATGGCCTTGGCCCGCGCCTGCCGCCGTTCTTGGTTGTACTCTGGGTGCATGTTCTTCGGGATGGGGTTCACAAAAATCTGGGCCCGCGCCTCATCTGTGATCTAGCACGGTTGCCGGCTGGGAGCTTGGGGGCTGTAACCCAGGCACGTCACTATACTGCGGCCCGTCTTGGTGGTAGAGAGGCGCTCGATTTGCGCAGAGAGCTGCGCGTGAGTGTAGCTGTGCACAGCTATGGGTCAGTGTCAATCCTGCTTTTATGGTCCAACACAATCATCGTTATAATTTATCATTATAAAGTAGCCTAACTATCGGGTGTATCAACAATATATTAAACAAGACATATTGACAATTTTCACTGTAGGTTACTAACTAAAGGTGCAGGTAGACCATTTTAGATTTCAAGAAAGAGCTGCAGCACACAAGTGGTGAAGACAACCAAATCCATGAATGACCAGTACCTTTATTATTAGGTACAATGTACCAGCTCTTTCTGCGATGAACATCTCTCTTACCAAGAATCAGAGGCTGCAAAAGTAATCCGGAAGTATTTACCAAAGTCACAGAGAAAACATGTGCGTGATGATTGCCTGTCTTCTGAAAGAAGGCCACAATAATTGAAGTTTTAAAAATTTTCGCAGAATACTCTTATTATGTTATTGAACATAGTGCCTAAAGTATGCTTATTTCTAGAAGTCATCAGACTGATAGCCCTGAAATATTTGTCCCCATACTTCGTGGAGCATGCTTTGCTGTTTCAGGCAATACTTGACCACAAAGCCTTTTGTAAGCACTGGGGACAATCAGTTTAGCAACATAAGTCTATTTCGTGATTCCTTTTGGGTTGTCAGAACTGGTCCTAGTGCATGAGTTCTTAGAAAGCAGAAACTCCTGTGTGCTGTAATTCTAATACCGGCTACTAATAAAAATTCGCCCTGGTCCGGGACTCGAACCCGCACCACCGCCTTTTCAGGTCAGCCGCTCTAGCAGCTGAGCTAGCCAGGCACCTAGCGGATGACAGCGCGATGTCGAATTTGTCAACAACTCGAAGGAAAGGCAAGAGTTTGACGCAATAGTTCTGCGGATGCCCGAAAGGTGGAGGGAGTCTGATTTTCTCTTTGTTACTTACTTCCGTCCACTTTCCGGGTTCCCGCAGAGCTATTACGTCAAACTCTTGCCTTTGCTGAGAATTGTTAACAAATTCGACTTTGCCGTGCCATCTCCTAGTCTACTGTTAGCTCAGATGGTAGAGCGGCTGTCCCGGAAAGGCGGCGGTTCCGTGTTCGAGTCCCGGACAAGGAATGGTTTTTTTTTTCAACTGGGAGGCTTTTCTTTCTAGGAACCCTTATGGGTTTCCTTTGTAGCATTTGCTACGAACGATTGGATGTCTCATTCACCCTTTATTAATCGGCGAACGTTATAACCCCAGTGGTTGTGCGCCTCGACGCGATGAGGCTCATTGCGCCGTACCTTTTAGAATTAACTTAGGCTCCCATTTGCTGCTCAGACACTGTTTCTTCTGTTTAACATTCTGCAGCAGAGGGATCTGCTATGCCGGCACTACTGCGTGTCCCCTGTTATGTGCATTCTGCTTTATTCTTTTAGATTAACGATATTGCTCTTTTTTCCTTCCAATTTGCAATTTCTGTATTTCTGTCACTTCCTTCCTGAAGAGTAGGCAGGCGTTGTGCATCTTCCTTTGGTAGCTACCAGCCTGCTCCTCGCTTTCCCTTGCCGGTCTGATTATATATATATATATATATATATATATATATATATATATATATAATCAAAATAAATACATACATAACTATACAATGCAAACATCTTTCCTACCATGAACAGGGGTGCACGCGAAGCCTTGCCCAACCCTAGTGGAGCGGTTGGAATCCACTTCAGGTCGACTTCATGCTTGCCGAAGCTCTGGGGTTCGCCTGGCGAGCACGAGTATGATTACGGTCCCGCTACTGCTGCTGTTCCTTCAACGCAGCCTGCCCATCGAGAGAACGAGCCAAACGACGCCTCCCCATCTGACTGGTGGGCCTGAACTGGCGGGAAACAGCAAGCGGGAGGCGAGCGAACACGCGATCACACCCTTTCCATCCTCCTGAGGGAAAGTCGCACACCTTGCGCTGCGTTTACTTCTTTATGCATATGAAACCCCGCTTAGCTTGGCAGTCTCGCAGCCCGACAAACGGTTTCTGTTTACGCTTGGCTCTAGTTTTTTTTTTTTTTTTGTGCGGCAACATCTACTCGACGCCCACATGAGTGAGGCAATACATGCTTCCCTTGGATCAACATCAGTTTTCTTTTACCCAATGCTGCGCATTCTTTTTTTTTATTCAATTCATTGCATACACACAATACACAGTACTGTTTGGACCCATAGCCTTGGCGAGTAGTTTGGGGTCGAATAACAAAATATACATAAAAAGAACAGCGTACTTATTGCACGAGACAACTTAAACACATGTTACTAAAGCATTTTTACATGAAAAATATAGAATAAACAAAACACTATGTCATGACATCAGGGGATACAAATAGAACGATCCCGTAAGCATTCACGAAAGAAGTTTTTTAAGCATTGCACAAAGTTTTGGCTGGTCTTCACACTGAGTGGCAGTGCGTTTCATATTAGAGCACCGTTGAATCCACGAGTATCTGTCCATATAAATTGTGACATGGTGGTAGCTTAATACAGGCATTACTAGCTGCCCTCGTGTTTCGTGTCGGAAAATTATATGTTGTGATAGGTAGCGGATTATTGTAACGTATTATTGCATTACGTACCTCAGCAACATTTACTTTATACGCCTCACCAAAGTGCCTGCCGTTTTCTTCTGGTCTCCCCTATGTGCTTGCTGTAGTAATTATGAACCGTCTATACTATTTTCTATCTATGAAAAATTAGGCCTGCTGAGTTAACATTTCCTGGTATTAGACCCATTCGTGTACGTTAGGTATCAGGAAAAGTGTTTGTCTGGTAGCTTCGTCAGTTGTCTCTAAAGGCACATTGCCAACTTGTTTTATGTGCTCGTTAATCTTGAAAAACATTTTTAAGTGATTTCGCTGCCTATGCACTTTGACTGAGAATAAAGGCTGAAAACCGAGCTTCTTTCTGCCCCTGATATTCTTGCCCCTGCGCTCCTTCTTTACGACTGCAATCACTGTCGTGTCACCTTTCTTTCTTCCAGGCGTTTTCAGCAAAAATAAACGCCTGCTGTTACTTTGCTCTTTCGCCTTCTGTCTTGTTTCTTTGTGTCCCTGACCTGACGACGTCGCATTGTAGCAGGAGTCCCAAACTTGTCCACGCTGAAGCATTGCAGGCTTCGGAGAGTTCACAAACGAGCAGTGAAAGCAGGAGAGAGGGAAACACTACTTAAGCAAGCTCAACTGTATCCAGAGGAGTCCTGTTCAGTACACGTTCGGATTTTAAATAAAGGTACTGCGCACGAATGTTACGTGCCTTGTCAAGCGCTGGGGAAGCGAGAAATGAGATCGATCAAATCAAGAGCTACTAAATACAGACCAAAGATTAAAGCTCATCTAGGCACGCAGAAACGTAAAATGCGTATAGGACCGGCTGGTGAGCAAAAAAAAAAGGTATGAAAAAAAATATAATATTTGAGCCGGGAGTTGTGAAGTTTCTGTTCAAACAATCGCGTGTTGCACTGAAGGAGACCTTTGTCGTAACGTAGGCTCCTGAAGCATCCGCTTCAGTTTAACGAGTTCAGGAAGTGTAAGAGGTCATTTCAGGTGCACAGTTGGGCATGGTGCGACAGACTCAGGCTGGGACCAAACTAGAGTAAAACATGGTCAAAAGTGCGGCCTGCATGACATTTGTGACGCTCCGTGACCGTTTTTCGTGTGATGTGTTTAGCACAGGTCCAAGAAATCTGTAGCACGATCTTGCTAGGCGATGTTCTTGCTGCAGTGTGGCTGCTCTTGTGCCAGAGGTTCCGTTGCCTCAAGCTCCTGTTGCTGTTTCAGCCCTTCCCCGCTCTGCAGGGTGTGGTAGTAGGCCAGCACGCACTTCAGGAAATACACCTGTCAGGTAGGAAGAGGCAGCTGTTCTCACGGACTGTTTCAAAGGAACAGCACCAGAAAAACAATGTCACACTTTTACAGCAAGTTACAAATCTCAGGTGAGCCACCTTCACGACACAGACTGATGCTCGGCTGAGGCCTCGCACGATGGCTGTGTCTCGCGTTCAGCCGAGTGCCAAAATGTTAATATAATACATAAACAACGCAGTACAGGTATTACAAGTACAAGTAGATCTACTGCTTGAACTTCAGGTGTACCGAAGCGTGCGCGCATTATTATACATTGGTACTTAGGAATGTTGGAACCAGAGCAAAATACGCATGCACAGGGGAGGCAAGCACTCAGGGCGTGCTCTACACTACCGGGTGACGTTAAAAATAGCAATGCGTAATAAATATACAACAATTTAAAGGGGGTGCATTGCATGAACGCCGTGGAAACAGACAGAACAAAAAATATTTGTTCATATCTCATGCCATATATGCCATTATAAAAATTGTATACCATTTATTTATATCTCATTGGTGAAATGGCATTGAAAGTAATTCGAACCATAAGTCAAACATTGCGGAAGTTGTTGAAAAGTGTTAATATTTGGGCCGCGATATTTTGTCGAAACGTAATTGAGGAACTTCAATTTGAGAAGTCATTGGTGTATTGTTCAAACCTTGTTTGATGCAATGTTGAAAGCCAATTTAAGAATTGTTGAAGATGTGTTCAGTATCACAATTGCAAGCCCATATAAATATTGTTGAATTGTGTTACATAACAACATTGCATGTTCAATAAAATATTGTTAAAGCTGTGTTGAACATCAATAATGAAAGCCCATTGAAATACCGTTGAAGGTGTGTTAAACGTCTACATTGAAAGGAAGTTGAAGTCCGGTTGAATTATGCCCCCAATATATTGTTACGGTTAACGTTAAACCGGCTTTATTTAAGAGACGAAATCGATGGTGAAGTCAAGATGGCGTCCCGAGGCTGCAGCAGCTAGCCTCTTCTTCCTCTTCTCCTCGCCCGGCTCATGCCGTAGCAAACTCCGGTTGCCAGACGAAGCCCGCTGGGCAAGTCCAAATTACTCGGAAAGCGTGGGGTGAAACCGCTTAAGACGGGCAACATGTACTAACTGGGTCCGGCTAGACCGACGACCAGCGGACGTCAAGCGTGCCACCACGTACGTCAAGTCACTCAAGCGATCTACAATGACGAATGGGCCCGTGTACTGGGGTAAAACCTTTTCACATAAGCCACGTTTACCTTCCGGAGTCCACAACCACACAAAGTCTCCTTTAGCGTACGAGACGGACTGGTGTCGGCTGTCATAGCACTCTTTCGATCGGTGTTGCGATGCCACAGTACGTAGACGAGCGATACGCCGGGTTTCTTCGGCAAGACAAAGCGTCTTGGCAACAGAGTACTCGCTGTGAAAGTCAAACGGTAGTATAGTGTCAATGCAGTTTAGCGGTGAACGTGCGTAAAGGAGATAAAAAGGACTGTAATCGGTCGTCTCATGCTTTGCAGTATTATAAGCATAGGTGATGAAGGGGAGTACGTCGTCCCAGTCCTTGTGGTCGGAAGATACGTACATGGCCAGCATGTTCGTTAGAGATCTGTTCGTACGTTCTACAAGCCCATTTGTCTGAGGATGATAAGGCGTTGAATGACGGAACTGTGAACTGCAGAGACGAAGCAGTTCTTCTACGGCGTCCGCAACGAACTGACGACCGCGATCGCTAATGATGACACGGGCAGGGGGGGGGGATGACCATGTCGAATAATAATGAATCGAAGCAAAAACGTTCCAACGGACGCAGCTGTGGAAGATGGTACGGCAGCCGTTTCCGCGTAACGGGTCAGATGGTCGACACATACGATCACCCATCCGTTGTCGTTAGATGATCGGGGAAATGGGCCCAGCAGATCGATACCCACTTTTTCAAATGGCAGGCGAGGCGGCGGCAGAGGTTGGAGAAGACCTGGCGGAGCGGTCGTAGGGCGCTTGTAGCGTTGACATTGTTCGCAACTGGCGACGTAGTGCTTGACTGTGTCCCGCATTCTCGGGCCAGTAAAAACGCTCCTGTGTCCGGTTCAAAGTTCTGACGAATCCTAGATGGCCAGAGGTCACATCGTCGTGCATGGTTCTCAGTATGTCCGTTCGCAGACTCTGCGTCACCACCAGAAGGAAGCGTGCGCCTTTAGCCGAATAATTGCTCGTGTAAAGCAAGTCGTCACGGACACAAAATCGACCAGTGGCTCCAGGACGCGATGCGGCTACAAATAGAGGTTCCAAACTAATATCATTTTCCTGCTCTGCTTTGAAAGTCATCGAGTCTGGGAATGTAGAAGAAATGGGAGCAAAACAGTGATCAAAATTGTCTTCGTCACATTCCGTCGTCGTCAGAGGAAGGCGGGAGAGACAGTCCGCATCTGCGTGGCGACGTCCGGGCTTGTAGGAAATAACGAAGTCGTACTCCTGCAGTCAAAGAGCCCAACGTGCCAGTTGACCACTCGGGTCAGGGAGATTCACCAACCAGCATAACGCGTGGTGGTCAGTAACGATAGTGAACGGGCGTCCTTAGATATACGGCCCAAATTTGTGGACAGCGAAAACAGCTGCCAAGCATTCTTGCTTGGTCACAGTGTAATTGCGTTCCGCCTTGGTCAAAGAGCGATTAGCATAAGCCACAACGTGTTCAGCTCCTTGATGACGTTGCACTAGTACAGCACCGATGCCGATGCCACTGGCATCAGCGTGCACTTCCGTAGGTGCGGATGCATCGAAGTGACGCAATATGGGCCCTGATGTTGGCAGAAATTTTAGCTGGCGAAACGCGTCGTCGCAAGCCGATGTCCAGTTGAAAGGGACGGCTTTTTGGATAAGACATGTTAGGGGGTACACCACGTCGCGAATCTCGGGACGAAGCGACGAAAATACGAGCACAGGCCCAAGAAACTCCTTAACTCCCGCACTGACTTCGGTGCTTCGAAGGAGCTGACTGCCTCAATCTTCCGTGGATCTGGCCTCACACCTTTTTTGTCAACCAGATGCCCAAGTACTACCGTCTCGGTTTCCCCGAAACGACATTTCTTGGAATTTAGGATCAAGCCGGCTTGTTTGACACAATCCAGAACAAGACTGAGACGGCTGTTATGCTCACTCAATGTGCTGCCAAAAATAACCACATCATCGAGGTAGCACAAACAAATTTCCCATTTAAGTCCTCGGAGGATAATATCCATGAATCGTTCGAATGTTGCTGGCGCGTTACAAAGGCCGAACGGCATAACGTTAAATTCGTAAAGACCGTCTGGTGTCACGAAGGCCGTTTTCTCCTTATCGTCTGGGTGCATGGGTATCTGCCAATACCCTGATTGCAAATCCAGTGATGAAAAGTAGGCAGCGGAATGTAGACAATCGATGACATCATCAATTCTAGGAAGCGGATACACATCCTTTTTGGTGACCATATTTAGTTTCCTGTAATCATCGCAAAACCGCCACGATCCATCCTTCTTCTTTACTAAGATTACTGGTGCTGCCCACGGACTAGAGGACTCTTGAACAACACTTTTCCGCAGCATGTCTTTCGCCTTTTCAGCAATTTCTGTCCTCTCTGTTGAAGAAACGCGGTAAGGCTTTTGCCGAATGGGGTGCGCAGATCCGGTGTCAATTCTGTGGTGAGCACGAGAACGCGGGAGTGAAGCCTGCTTGTTGCCTTGTGTAAAATCGAACACAGAAAGATGTGCCCACTAAACTTGTGCGAGGACGCTCATGTGAGGGTAGCGCCTTGTTGATCATCCGTAGGATCTGCTCTTCAGAAGTGCTTCGGTGGGGATCGTTAGTATGAGACTGCTCCTCCTCGCTTAGAACTGTAATGGAGCTGGAAGTAATCTCGTCGAATTCAGCGAGCTTCATATCGCGCGGGAGAACAGCAGGGACGCAAGAACAATTGAAAGCCCACAAATTTGAGGCGCCATTCACTACTCTCACGACAGAGCATGGTACAAGTACATCTTTCTTTGCGCAGCTCGACGTAAGTGGCTGGACTTGCTCGTCAAACGATGAAAGGTCGGCAGCAGCGAAATTGACCGGGATACGTGACAGCGACCAAGGCGGTAGCAGTAAATCGTTCGAAACAACACAATAGTTTTTCACTGGTAAGTATGTGTCGGCAAGGGTGGCGAGAAGCGCGCTATTCAAAGTAATTTCGCCTGTGCCACAGTTAACGGATGCACCACAATCCTGAAGAAAGTCAATCCCGAGAATCACATCATGAGTACACCGCGGTAGTACTAGAAATTCTGTTTGAAGATCTTCTCCCCCGAATAAAACACTTGCAACACAAATACCAAGGGGGACTAGGCACTCTCCACTGACACCACGAAACGTCACACCATCATCCACGGGAACATACCTTTCCAACCCAGCCTCTCTTTGAAAGTCACACTCATGACGGAAACGGTAGCACCAGTATCCACTAGTGCTGTTGCAGGTATGCTATCAATTAGCACATGCACTTTGTTCTTCATCATCATAATAGGCAGAGGAGTATTTCGCAGAGACGCAGACTGTCCGGCGACCTTACATCCATGGGTCGCGCCGGCTAGTTTCCCGACGGCGGTGGAGACCTAGCACGTCGACGTGGTGGCGGTGAACGGCGTTGGCGACTGGTTGGGGGCGTCAGGCTGCGGTCTAAAGCTGGCAAGCCACTCCTTCTACTATATTGACGGAAGGTATTCCGGGGTGGCGCGCCTGTGGTGTTGGCAGTATCAGGGTCTGTCGGCCAGCGGTCGTCATAACTGTCACGTTCAAAATTCGGCCAAGTTGGTGGTGGGCCATATGTTGTTGTCTGTCGGTGCCGGCGACAAAAACGAGCAATATGTCCTGAGGCGCCACAGCTGTAACAAACAGGCGATGCGCTACCGACATTGTAAGCCTGGGGGTCAACCCTGGGACGCTGCGAATAATAAATGCGATCTTCCGAATTCCGATTCGTGGTGGTAGCTCGACGAGTTCGTTGATCGTGCGTCATGTCGTTGGGAAAGGTACGTCGGTGCTGTCGCAGCTGATCGACTCGACAGTCTGCAACACCTGGCATGGCAGACAATGCGGACACAGCAGATGCATGTTCTTGAGGTTGGTTGGAAGCGCAACCAAGCTGTTCGACATCCGCCCTTTTGGTGTGTCGTTCAAGTTCTTCGCGGACAATTTGCCTTATAGTTGCCGCAAGGTCAAATTGAAAGCCGTAGTTGTCGCTTTCGTCAACGCTTGCCACCGTTGTGACATTTGCTAACCTGCCGAACTTTGGGGTGATACGGCGCAGCTTCAAGGCCTCAAATGTGCGGCAATGCTTGATGAGGTCGGCGACCGAGGCGAGACTCTCCTTTCCGATTAAATAATTATAAATGTCCTCGGCTATGCCTTTGAGAAGGTGTCCAACCTTGTCCTCTTCGGACATTCGAGGATTGACCGTTCTGCAAAGCTTCAGGATTGCCTCTATGTACGTAGTACAGGTCTCAGCTGGTACTTGAGCGCGCTGAAGCAATCTCTGCTCCGCCCGCTTCCTTTTCATGGTGGAATCGCCGAAGCACTCTGTGAGGGGAGTAACGAAGCTGTCCCACGTTGTGGAGGTATCTTCATGGTTCTCGAACCACACTAGCGCAGTGTCTGTGAGGAACAGAACTACATTGTCGAGCTGAGCCGTGGAGTTCCAGCCGTTGTACTTGCTCACACGCTTGTAGTGGGTGAGCCATTCCTCCACGTCCTCAGCGAATTTTCCTGAGAAAGGGCGGGGCTCCATCTGATGCATCCAGGCGCCGGTTGTTCGCACTGGAGCAGCCAGAGAAGGCAGTTCGTCGCCGCTGTGGGACATCGGGATCTCAAGCGGTGTTGGAGGCAGTCGAGCGAGGCGTCGGCTCCGGCGTGGCACTTGCTGCAGCAGCTCCGTCGTCTTGGTCGAAGTACCCAGCACCTCCACCACAAAACTGTTACGGTTAACGTTAAACCGGCTTTATTTAAGGGACGAGATTGATGGTGAAGTCAAGATGGCGTCCCGAGGCTGCAGCAGCTAACCTCTTCTTCCTCTTCTCCTCGCCCGGCTCATGCCGTAGCAATATATTGGGCCGAGTCGAAAATTGAACTTTTCTTGTGTCACATAGTATTGCGTCACATCACATGGGCTCTCAAGCATGCTCTTCGATACCCTGTATTAAATCATATTGTGAAGTTTTTTAGAACTTTCAGTTGTTTCAATTAGCTCAACTTTATTGGTGGCTTAACTTAAAATTGATGGTGACAAAGCAATTTTTCTATGTGAAGTACTTATGTTTTTTAAATGTGTCAATGTACAAATATTTGCAGCTGAGAACATTAGAAATTTATGAAAAAGTATTGCAGAATAAAAACTGCCTGCAGCTTGACAACTAACTAACGCTGAATATTGACAGATGTAAAGCTTGTGTGACATGTAGTGAATCGCGAAAGAAGAATACATAAATAAATAAATCCATACAATGTACAAGCAGATTGGCACTAGAGTAAAGCAGAACAGTCAATAAAGATACTTGCTTTCTTTATTAGGCAGCCAGTTACGGTAACGATTACACGAATCGCTTTTAGCCAAGGCAGACAATGATATACGGGGATATATATTCATTTATTAGTTTCACAGTATTTTTTAAAAACCGCCTGTGACAGACAGCATAATGCTTGTTTTTCAGCCGGAGTCTTCACAAAGGCAGACAATAAATGCACGAGAAATCAAACAACATATTCATCTTACTACAAAAAGTTTGCTAATTCACCTAACTAGTTACTTTAATGAACCCTATTAAAATTTATTAATTGTAGCCGGTGAGTTTACAAGGCGTACGCACTTGGTCTGGATTCCAACAATGCTACCAGTTTCGAGATATGCGACATCAAAGTGCTCGCAAAAATTCACTGTTCTTCCACTTACTTTTTTGTCAAAACGCTCCTTTATGCATCCAAGCACAAAAGTATCTGGAACTCCCATGTACTTTGCCCCATATTTTGGGAAATACTATCTCAAAACTGGTGTCATCCATGAAAATCATTTCAAGTGGATACGTCTGGCAACATCACTAGCTACAATTCGTAAATTGCAATGTGCGGTGTAAAGTAAATAATTAAGTCATAGTGAATTCCAAATACAGCGCGAAAAATACACATACACATAAAGGAGACACGACAGACGCGGACGAGCGTTACTACCAACTGCTTATTCCAATCTACACACCCTACGATTTCATAAAGTGAGCCTCGCACAAATGCCACACCCTTTCTTTCCATACGAAGCTGTTAAAAAAAGCATATCTAAAAAGGTGAACAATGCTGCTGCCTGCTTTATATAGCAGAATTCAAGAAGTGCAGTTTGGCACTGTGCAAAAGAATAGACGTTTCGCTTACACAGATGAGTGAATTTTTGCGGATGTGGAATGCCTCTACAGCCACTCGAACCGCGTGGATTGCATACTTGCGTAGGATAGTAACCTCCAAAAAAAAGTGCCACGCAACCACAACGATAATATGGGCAAATAAATGTGCATATGTGGCCTCTTCTTTCTCAACTTTTAGCGCTTGCTCCCTGAGCCGGTCGATGATGCGCCATTCGGTTTGGCCGATGTACACCAGTTTATCGTGCTGCATTGCTTGTTCCATGATCCAGTTGTGTTTTCAACCATGATTACTAGGTTCCTAAGCAGGTCATTTCATGCCAAGTAATTTTTTATGACTACTTCGGGCTTTTAAATGAAAAACTTTGGCTATCAGATACATGCTAGACAACTTCAAATAATATTCGTCAGGTGACTGCTATTTTAATTTTGTTCAGTGGCGCAAAAAAAGTAAAATGCAATATTAGAAGAACTTATTGCTGCGCGAGTTTCTGCATATTGGCGAACAGTTTTCTCACTGCGCCAACAAACGACCACAGTGAGAGCGAGCATACATGGACAGGCGCAGGCTTCCAACTAGTCTTCATTCCACAAAGACCACAAATGTGTACATCCCAGAAATAAACCACAGCGCGTGGGCGGAAAAAGCATAATCACCAAAAAAAACTTGCTGTTCAAGCAACACGCAACATAACTACATGCATCAATAAACCTCCTCTCCATGTTGTACAGATAAACTGAGGTGTCGCTGCCACAATCATCTCCTTTCTTTCTTGTATGATACGTCTCGCGTAACTCTCTCGCTCGGCTATCTCGGAACCGGCACAATACCTTAACTTCTTTCAGGATCGGCATACACGGGTATGCCAAGCAAGTGCCCCCTCGGTTTGTTCATAATTGAGAATTCATGCTCACGCAAGCGTACACTCACACACCTTCCTGTTTGCCCTACGTAGGATTTCCCACATACTAGAGGAATCTGATGGGCTACCCCAACGCTGTAGTCTGCGTAGGAGCTGGAGTGTTTTATTCTGCACCCTTCGGACCAATTCGTACTCCTTCCTATGCGCGACCATAATACAGCAAGCTTGCCAAGAGCCGAAAATGCAACCTAAACTCCATATTGTTCCACAAACTTCTTTTAAATTGTGGGAAGTCTTGCGAACTTAAGGCGCAACTTCATGTTCTTTTGTCTTTAGATTCCCTTGCAGCTTCAACAACATTGTTTTCCGTTTTAATATTGTTAGGCAGAGACCCTTCTCTGCTAATATAACTAATTCCGGGAAACCAGCTTGTTCTAATCTTATATTCTGTTTGTCAATGCTTTCCTGTATTTTATGAGTGCATGACTTTTTTAATGCTGACTTGATACACTGGGTGGCTATAGCCTGCTTCCCCGTTTTCGAATGAGCTGAATCGTAGGGCAACAATTTTCTTTGAGGACCTGCGTTATATTCTTAGCCCACATGGGTGTCACAGAAGGTTATAGCGTTGTCTAAAAACTAGATATTATTATCATTTGTTAGTTCAGGAGTAAAAGTCAACCCTTTGCCACGGCGCTGAAAGATGTGTAGTACACATGCGATGGCGTTATCATATGAGGAACTGGCCGGCATGTTTAAAGGTACATGAAAATCATCAACATAACAAAACACAGTAACAACCTGGTTACGGTAGATCCCTTCGTACACCGCTTTGTCAAATTCCGATAAGAAAATATTGCGCAAGATAGGAGCAATTCAGGAACCTACACATATGCCCTGTATCTGCATGTCAATTTATTCTTGAAACTGGACGAAGGTAGAGCTGAGGTAAAACTCAAGCAACGCTAAAAACCTATCAACGCTCAACCACACAGAATTATGAAAAGACACTTCGCCATTACCTTCAATACATTTTCGAACAGCCTGAAGCAATGAAACGTGAGGGATAGAATAAAACAAATAATCTATGACACTGGAAGATTTTGAACAGAATGTTTTCTTTTTGTGGTTATGCTTTTTCCACGCACGCGCAGTGGTGTATGTCTGGGATCTACTTATATTTGGCCTTTGCGGAATAAAGATTAGTTGCAAGTCTGCCCCTGTACTTGTGTGCTCTATCTCCGTGGTCGTTTGTTATTTATTTATTTATTTATTTATTTATTTATTTATCACAGTACCCACAGCGCCAGTTTGGCATTACAGTGGGGGGGGAGAAGTACATACATCATTGACAAACAGCAGTTAATATAGAATACATGAAAAAGCAAGATACAGATCAGGGCAAATCGCCGTCACAACAAAAAGAAGAAACAAAGAAGCAGAGCATAACCGTACATGTGCGAAGTGAAACAAAGCGGTTCTGTTGACGCAAGCACAACGTACAGAGAAAAAAAAAAGAAAAAAAAATTGCAAGTCATACGGCTGAAGCAAAGGCATCATTTGAAGATAGCAATACAACATCGCTGGGCAACCTGTTCCACTCACTGACCGTCTTAGGAAAAAATGACATCTTAAAAAGCTCCGTTCTACATCTATACTCTTTAATTTTAAGTAGGTGATCGCGCCTGCCAGAAGTGTACTCCGGTGGCCTAATGTAGCTATCACGATTGAGGCCGGTCTTAGAATGATATATATTGTGCAAAAATTTTAATCTGAATGTTTTTCTACGATTTTGAAGTGTATTCCAGCCTAATGTTTCCTTTGTTTGGGATGCGCTAAAATACCGAGTATAATTTTGAACCACGAAACGGGCTGCTAAGTTTTGTACTCTTTCTAGTTTCTTTATGTCTGTCGCAGTCCACGGGTCCCAGATAGTACAAGCATATTCCAGTATTGGTCTTATGTTAGTCTTGTAAAGCAGGTTCCTTGTTTCTAAAGGAAAGCACTTCGCATTTCTACATAGCATAGCAAGAACTCTATACGCCTTAGCAATTATATAGTTAACATGACGGTGCCAGCATAATTGAGGGGTCAAGTACACCCCAAAGTATTTATATTCACACACGGATGCAAGATTTGTCCCGTTAATGCTATATGTATATACATTTGGTGACCTTTGTCTCGTAAAGCACATCTGCACAGTTTTATCAAGATTTATACTCATGCCCCATTTATCGCACCACTCTGCAACCTTGTCTAAATCCTTCTGTAGTTCATTATAATCATCGGGACCTTTCATAACGCAATACAAAATGCAGTCGTCCGCAAACAATCGAATGAAAGATGATATGCCAACGGTAATGTCATTCATGTATAACAAAAACAATAGCGGACCCAAAACTGAACCTTGAGGCACCCCTGATGACACATCAACACCATGCGACAGCCTACCTCCAACGACTACGCGTTGTGTCCTACAATTTAAGTATTCTTTTATCCATTCAACAACCGTTTTATTTATGTTGTACCACGACAATTTCTCAAGCAGTAAAGAATGGGGCACTAGGTCAAAAGCCTTCCTGAAATCTAAAAAGATGCTATTTACACAGCCCCCTTTGTCAAGAGTGGATGCTAGGTCGTGCGTTAATTCTGTAAGCTGAGTAATACAAGAAAAACCACTTCGAAATGCGTGTTGCTGAGGGATCAACAAGGAAAACAAATTTAAGTGAGTCATGATATTGCTAAAAAGTACATGCTCAAAGATCTTGCAAGGTACGCTAGTCAAGGACTGTTTCCTAAAATGCAAGAATTGGCAAAAAAATTCTAGTGGAATGCATATTGACACCTGTGCTTCTTTATCTTTTTCGGGTGACCATCCAACAAATGTTATCGCTCATCCCGGGACGCGCCCGCATGTATCGGAAGTTTCTAGAATGTTATCGATGGTTCTATGTGCTGTCTGTTGTTACCGGAGCTTGTGTAAACCGATTACATCTGTGACGCGAATTGTGTAGAACTTTCGGGAAGACACACGGGCACCAGCGATTACTCTGGAACCTTCGATCACTCATGCACAAAAGCTGACACCCTTGACTGGAACATTAGATTTCCGGAGATGGCCGACTGTGTTCGGCGCTATCGTTGTTCTTTGAGTATAGCCTGTTTTTTTAGGGCGCAGATTCGCCCAACAAAACGCAAATTTTGTCAGTCACAGTTTCAATGCTCTCTTCAGTGTCAGTACCACGTCACAATACATAAAAGAAGACTCATCATCGTTACTACAGGAGCGCTTTTGTTGGATTTTAAATTCAGGCCAAATTACACCTCTTAGTTCTTACTCAAGCAGTGGGGTAGCAAAATAAACATTTTTTGGGAACTTATGCTGAATCATTATTTATTGAACAGAACCAAGCTGACAATGGCACAGATGCACTTGCAAGTACATGTAGAAACCAAATTTTCGATAAATATTGTAATTGTATCTACTTTTGCTGCAGCAAAACACTTGAAGTTTGATATATGTTTGTTATGCTAGTCGCCCGAAGAGCCCGATTCAGATTTCCTCAACGAGCCATCATGTATAAGCTTTCAATAAAACTGGGTTGTTTGGCCTGAAATGATCCACCACTACGTCTTTCTCGGACGCCAAGGACCTGCAGGCCTGCTCGACAACCAGTCTAAGGAACGAGGCGAAGTGCACAACTTGTTCAGGGAGCCTCGCGGGCCTGTGTTTCTGCTGAACATCTAGTCCAGTCAATAAAAATACCAATGAATCGATTCTTTACGAAGCGCAGCCTCAACTGAAATACCAGCTGGATGTAGAACTTTCAAACAGTACCGAGACGCTAATTCATCGACTACACCTTGGGACAGCATATACCAAACATTTGCTATATCGAATAAGACGGGTCTCTTTCCCGGTTTGCTCCTGCGGCAACGACGATGAGGATTTTGGCCGTCTCCTCCTCGAATACCCCAGACACGCGACGCGGGTACGACAGCTCGAACAAGCGCTACGTCCCATTGGTCCTTGCCGATACTTCTCAGTTGCAAAATTGATGGGGCCCATCGCCATCGAAAGTAAGAAAGCGAAAAGCATTGAATGCTCTGGAACAGTTTTACAAAGATACAGGCATCCTTAAGAAGTACTAGATATTGCAGTGAATAGACGCACAATGTAACTACAAAATGCTTTCATTATTTGTAATTATAAACGTTACCTATTACGTGTCATACTATTTTGTATTCTGTCTTCAAGCTCACTCTTTACTGCCATATTTTGTGCGTGTATTATTTTACCTCTGCAATTCCTCACCTGTTCACATACTCAGTGCAGTCTACAGTGCGGCCACTTGCATGACTGTTTAAAAACTCACTGTTGTGCGACTTGCCTTTGCCTTTTATATTTATATGTTCGTGGATGTATAGGACCGTGTGCTGTGGATTTGTGAGCCTGTGGCGTACTTTCTTTTCATTTTCCTACTGTACATTGTTTTATATTTTTACAAGCACGGGGGAAAGGGGGTTATTTAGGCGTGCGAGAGCAGGAACGGCAGGCTACGAACAACAGGAATGGCCGCTGCAGAGTCTTCGTTCTCCAATTCCTTTTATGGCAAAGAACTACGACACGGCTGTGGACGGCACGATGGACGCGGACAAGAAGACGCAACAGCGTAGGCTTAGCCAGTCACACCAGGAACAGCGTCTAGCCCGAGCCCCACTTCAGTAGCATTGGCGATCCGGCTGCGGCGCTCTGCACGGCCCACTTCTTCTTCCTTACAACTTCCCCCCGCGCTGAAGACGGAGTCGCACAGGAGGCCTAAGGCGTCGTGAGGACGAAGGGCTCGTGATACGGCTTGAGCCGATCTACGTGCACAGTTTCGCGGCCTCGGCGACGTAGGTCCGTAGGGGGCGTCAGAGGTTCGATCACGTAGTTCACCGGACAAGTTTGCTGTAGAACCTGGTAGGGCCCATGGTATCGGGATACAAACTTGGAGGAGACACCTGGTGTCGAAGTAGGAGGCACCCACAACCAAACGAGAGCGTCAGGCGAAAACTGGTGGTGGGGGCGCCCGTCCTCATGACGAAATTTCTGTAGGGCTTGCTCTTGCGTTGTAAGGGAGCGAGCTAGTTGCCGACAATCTTTTGCATACCGGGCGGCTTCGGAAACAGGTGTACCCTCTGATAAGTCGGGACGGTAAGGTAGAATAGAGTAAATGGGAAATGATGGTTCTCGGCCATATAGAAGAAAAAAGGGAGAAAAGCCCGTCGTTGACTGGGGTGCCGTATTGTAGGCTTACGTGACATAGGAAAGGATGAGGTCCCAGTTGGTGTGGTTGGAGGCGACATACATTGAAAGCATGTCGCCCAGAGTTCCGTTAAAGCGTTCTGTCAATCCGTTTGTTTGCGGGTGATATGCGGTGGTACAGCGATGAATAATGCGGCATTCAGCGAGAAGTTCTTGAATGACATCGGCGAGAAAGATGCGGCCACGGTCGCTCAGGAGTTCGCGGGGAGCACCGTGACGTAGAATGAAGCGTTGAAGGAGGAAGGAGGCAACGTCACGAGCCGTCGCGGCTGGTAGAGCGGCCGTTTCTGCATACCTCGTGAGATGGTCTATAGCTACAATGACCCAGCGATTGCCAGCAGCTGTGTATGGCAGAGGCCCGTAGAGGTCTATCCCAACCCGGTCAAAGGGTCGCGAAGGGCACGGCAAAGGTTGCATTGGTCCAGAAGGGCGGCAGGGATCAGGCTTCCGGCGTTGACATTCTGTGCAAGAGCGAATGTACTTTTGCACAAATGTGTACATACCACGCCAATAAAACCTATGACGTAGTCTGGTGTAGGTCTTGAAGACACCAGCGTGTGCGCACTGAGGGTCTGCGTGGAAAGCGGCGCATACATCAGTGCGGAGCTGCCGGGGTATTACAAGCAGCCATTTGCGGCCGTCGGAACTGTAGTTACGGCGATAGACGATTCCGTCGCGGATGGCGAAGTGCGAAGCTTGTCGGCGTAACACTCGGGATGGTGGGCGTGTAGGTGAATTGGAGATGTAATCTATCAAAGATGAAATCCAGGAGTCCTTGCGCTGCTCCAAAGCCATGTCGACAGAAGTGAATGGAAGTGGGTCGTCTAGCACGGACACACTGACAATGTCGGCGTGGACAGGCGAGCGCGAAAGAGCATCGGCATCGGCGTGCTTCTTGCCTGAGCAGTAGACAACCCGGATATCGTGCTCTTGGAGCCTCAGTGCCCACCGGGCTAGGCGACCGCAGGGATCCTTGAGAGACGACAACCAGCAAAGTGCGTGGTGATCGGTAACGACATCGAAGGACCGGCCGTACAGGTATGGGCGAAATTTTGTGATGGCCCAGATGATCGCGAGACATTCTTTTTCCGTGACGGAATAGTTCGCTTCAGCTTTCGTCAGAGTGCGGCTCGCGTAAGCAACAACATATTCTTGGCAGCCGGGCTTTCGCTGGGCGAGCACAGCGCCAAGACCAACACCGCTAGCATCCGTATGGATTTCCGTGGGAGCAGTTGGATCGAAATGGCGCAGTATCGGTGGTGTTGTGAGCAGGCGACGTAGCGTTGCGAAGGCATCATCGCAAGTCGGGGACCACGCGGAAAGATTGGGGTCTCCCCGAAGAAGGTCTGTCAGAGGTGCCATAACCGAAGCGAAATTTCGAATAAAGCGGCGGAACTACGAGCAGAGGCCAATGAAACTGCGCAAGTCTTTTAGAGACGTTGGCCTCGGGAATTCTTCAACAGCACGGAGCTTAGCGGCATCAGGGAGAACGCCGTCCTTCGACACGACATGTCCGAGAATTGTCAGCTTGCGTGCCCCAAAGTGACATTTTTTCAGGTTTAGTTGGAGGCCAGCGTCACTGAGACAGCGTAAAACCTGCTCCAAGCGATGAAGGTGAGTAGGAAGATCTGGTGCGAACACTACTACATCATCCAAGTAACACAAGCACGTGTTCCATTTGAGGCCTCGAAGAATAGTGTCCATCATCCGCTAAAAAGTCGCGGGCTCGTTGCAAAGTCCCAATGGCATTACACGAAATTCGTATAAGCCATCTGGTGTGATGAAAGCAGTTTTAGGCTTATCTTCTGCAGCCATAGGCACCTGCCAATAACCAGAGCGTAGATCGAGGGAGGAAAAGAACTCTGCACCTTGTAAGCTGTCGAGGGCGTCGTCGATCCGCGACAATGGATAAACATCCTTTCGGGTTATTTTGTTTAGGCGGCGGTAATCCACGCAAAAGCGGATCGAGCCATCCTTCTTTTTAACTAAAACAACTGGCGATGCCCATGGGCTGTCGGACGGTTCAATGATACCACGCTTTAGCATGTCACCTACTTGCTCATCAATGACGCGTCGTTCTGTCGACGAGACGCGGTAGGGTCGCTGCCGTAGCGGTGAGTGAGAAGCGGTGTCAATACGGTGACATACAGTCGTCGTTCGGCCCAGAGAAGTGCTATGGCTGTCAAAAGCAGGGCGAAATTTCTCGAAGAGACGGAGAAGGTCATGGCGTTGCGTGGGGCTTAAGCCGTTGTCGATGACGTGGCTGAAAACGTCTTCAGGCGATGCGGCAGGTGCGGGACTACGA
This sequence comes from Dermacentor andersoni, assembly GCF_023375885.2. Lineage (NCBI taxonomy): Eukaryota > Metazoa > Arthropoda > Arachnida > Ixodida > Ixodidae > Dermacentor > Dermacentor andersoni. The sequence continues at coordinate 226,424,769 of NC_092816.1, forward strand.
TAGAGGGTGTTGACCTCTGACGATCCAACAGGAAGTTCCGACGTGCTAATGGTGTCGTAAGGCTCCACAGTGCCGAGAGATTCACCGCGAAGCAACGCAATCGAGAATGGGAAGTGGTTGTGTATAGGAAGGTGAGTAGCACCAACTTGAAGGCTAAGCAGCGCAGCTGGGAGTGGTGAGAGGTGGCGGTGAACGAAAGCAGTCGAAGGCATGAAGAGTACGGTAGAGTCGGAGGCAACGGAACAGGATACAGGTGCCAGAACGGATGCGTGCGGAGGTATATGGATGTCGTCAGTGAGGGACAGAGAAGGCGACTTCTGCACGGGAGCAGTCAATAACAGCTTGGTGACGGGAGAGAAAGTCCCAACCTAAAATAATATCGTGGGAACAGTGGGGAAGAACGACGAACTCGACTGTGTAGACCACTCCTTGAATTTCAAGTCTGGCGGTGCACGCAGCCACCGGCTGGACGTGCTGTGCTGTGGCTGTGCGGAGTAAAGGACCGAAGAAAGGCGTCGTGACTTTTCGTATTGAGCGGCATAGTTTCTCGGCAATTACAGATATGGCGGCACCTGTGTAAATGAGGGCAAGCACAGAGACACCTTCAACAGCGACATCAATAACGTTGGGCGGCGAAAGAAGAGGGCTTGAGCGTTGTGACGATGACGCAGTTCTTGCCTCGGGAACTGCGCCACTTAGTTTTCCGTGTCAGCTGTAGAGGGACGTCGAGCATCGGGGAGAGCGAGCGACAACGAGGAGAAGGAGAACGGCGGTCGGAAACTGGGCGAAGGCTTGGGTGGGGAAGGGGTAAATCGCGGTCTGGAGCGTAAGACAAAGGATGGTCGTACGCGGCTGTGCGTGGGTCGTCACGTGGATGAAGTGGACGGCGGCGGCACAGGCGTGCAACGTGTCCGGGAATACCGCACGAATAGCAGATGGGCCGATTGTCCGGTGTGCGCCAGGGATTAATTACTCGATGGGCTGGAGGTCGTGGCGGTGTGGGGGTAAAAACAGGGCTAGGCATCGGAGGCGGAACCCGGAAGGTCGGCGGTCGTGGTCGTGCGATGGCGTCGGCGTAAGTCAATGGGGCCGTGAGTTGAGGCGCCCGTTCCAGAGGAAGGACCTCGGACACTTGCTCTTCTATAACATGTCGTAGGGTTGGACTGAGGGACGAACTTGAGTCCGGCGGGTTGGAGATGGGGGAGAGCTGGCGAGCTACTTCTTCCCGGACGAAAGCCTTGATCTGCGAGAGGAGGGTGGAATCTTGGATAGGGGAGGTCAAGCCGGACAACGATTCGTGATGGGGAAGAGGACGGCGAGTGAGGATGCGTTGACGGCGGAGCTCGTCATAGCTTTGGCACAGTTCAATAACTTGTGCAACAGTAGAGGGGCTCTTTGAAATGAGCATCTGAAATGCGTCCTCGTCGATACCCTTCATTATATGCTTGATTTTATTGCCCCAAGTTATGGATGCATCGACGCGTTTACAGAGATCGATGACATCTTCGATGTAGCTGGTAAATGTCTCACCAGGCTGCTGAGAGCGCGACTGCAGGCGCTGTTCGGCACGAAGCTTTTGAACAGCAGGGCGGCCGAAGACCTCGCTGAACTTTGTTTTGAACACCATCCAGCTTGGGACTTCGCTTTCGTGGTTTCGAAACCACAAGTGGGCAATTCCGGTGAGGTAAAAAGGGACGGTGGTCAGTTTCGTGATGTCATCCCATTTGTTGTTCAGACTGACGCGTTCGTATGATGAGAGCCAGTCATCAACGTCGTGGTCGTCAGTGCCGCTGAAGATTGGAGGGTCCCGCTGACGGAGTGTGCCGGGGCATACGGAGGACTGGGGAGCAGGTGGTGGTAAGCTCGTGGCGCTTGCGGTGGTCATGATGGCAGGGAGAGTCCGGCTGCGCAATTCCAGGATGACAGGAGACCCAGCAAACCTCCACCAATTATGGCAAAGAACTACGACACGGCTGTTGACGGCACGATGGACGCGGACAAGACGACGCAACAGCGTAGGCTTAGCCAGTCACACCAGGAACAGCGTCTAGCCCGAGCCCCACTTCAGTAGCATTGGCGATCCGGCTGCGGCGTTCTGCACGGCGCACTTCTTCTTCCTTACACTTTCTCTTCTTGATCCCGGCGTCCGTTTTACGCGCTTGGACTAACATACCTCTCCTCGCAGACAAAGCCCACTGGGCGAGTCAACTAGCTTGTCGGGGTGTGCATGATTTCAACCGTGCGACATGCGCGACTTGTGTCCTAGCAGAACGTCTACCAGTATTCGTGAGGCGCGCGAGAGTATAGTTCACTTCGCTGACTTTCTCAATGACAATATATGGTCCATCGTAGTTTGCCAGCGGCTTTAGGCACAAACCGCGCTTCCTTGTGCGAGTCCACAGCCAAACGAGATCACCAGGGTGATATGTAACAGGCCGATGTCGTGCGTCGTAGCGGGCTTTGGAGTTTTCTTGTGACGCCAAATTCCGCAGACGCGCAAGCCTCCGAGGCTCTTCAGCGAAGCATAGCGTATCGGCGACCGTAGGATTGTCGTGGTGGTAAAAAGGGCGGACAGTGTCGAGCGTATACCGGGGCGGCCGAGCATATAGAAGGAAGAAGGGGCTGTAGCCTGCGTAAGTAACAAACGGTAGAACTTCATCCCAGTTCTTGTGATCGGACGCAACATACACGGAAAGCATATTAGTGATTGTTCGATTATTGCGTTCAGTGAGGCCGTTCGTTCACGGATGATATGGCGTCGAGTGGCTGAGGTGCGAGTTACATAAACGCACAAGCTCTTCCACGATATCCACCGTGAATTGACGTCTCCGGGCGCTTATGGTAACACCCGGCGGTCCATGTCGCAGAACAGTAGCGTGAAGTAAGAAGAGCGCCGCTTCGGTGGCAGTGGCTAATGGTATAGCCGCCGTCTCGGAATAGAGGGTGAAATAGTCGGCGCATACAATTATCCAACGGTTCCCCTTAGATGACTTTGGAAAAGGGCCTAACAGATCAATTCCAACTTGCCGAGAGGGTGAGCTGGGAGGCGGCACAGGTTGAAGGAGACCAGACGGAGCAGTGGTTGGGCGTTTCCGACGTTGGCACTGTATGCAGCTGGCGACATACAACTCAACCGAATGTCGCATCCGGGGCCAGTAAAAGCGTTCTTGAATGCGATAAAGGGCGCGTACAGTGCCTAAGTGACCAGAGGTAGGGTCATCGTGCATAGCCTGAAGGATTGCTGGCCGGAGACGCTCCGGCGCCACAGAAGGAAGCGTGCACCTGTGCTTGAGTAGTTCCTTTTGTACAGGAGGCCGTCACGTACACAGTACCTGCTTGTTGCACTTGACTGGGCAGAAGCGAAGAGTGGCTCCAATTTGGCGTCTGTCCGTTGTTCTGCTTTCAACGCATCGATACTGGAAAAGCGGATGTCACAGAAACGACGAGATGATCAAAATCGTCTGCGTCGCAGTCCGTCGTGGTAAGCGGCATACGGGAAAGGCAGTCCGCGTCAGCATGTTTTCGGCCACTATGTAGGAAACAGTGAAGTTCTATTCCTGCAACCTCAAAGCCCAGCGCGCAAGGCGACCACAAGGGTCGCGAAGTTTCACGAGCCAGCACAGGGAATGGTGGTCTGACTAGGAATGGGCGTCCGTACAAGTACGAGCGAAATCGCTGAACTGCAAAGATTACAGCGAGGCATTCTTGCTCTGTCACCGTGTAATTTCTTTCAGGTTTGCTTAATGAGCGGCTTGCATAAGCAATCACGTGCTGACGGTTCTCATAACGTTGGACCAAGACGGCACCCAGACCGACGCCACTAGCATCTGTGTGGATTTCTGTCGGCGCAGTAGCATTGAAGTGGCGAAGGATAGGCCGGGAGGTCAGCAGGAACTTCAGCTGACGAAATGCAGACTCGCACTCGGGTGTCCACTCAAACCGTGCGTCTTTATGTAGCAGATTTGTCAGAGGATACGCGACGTCAGCAAAACCAGGAATAAATCGGCGAAAGTAAGAGAAAAGACCCAGAAAACTATGAAGTTGCTTCACTGACTGCGGTGCACTGAATGCCTCAACAGCTGCCGTCTTGAGGGGATCAGGCCGGATACCGTCTTTGTCAACAAGATGACCCAGCACAAGGGTTTGACGGTCACCAAAGTTACATTTCATGGAGTTAAGAACCAGGCCAGCGTTTTTGATGCAGTCAAGGACAATATCCAGGCGCGTATTGTGCTCATTGAATGTGCGCCCGAATATAACAACCTCGTCAAGATAGCACATACAGATGTTCCATTTTAACCCACGCAGAATGGTGTCCATGAGCCTTTCAAAGGTTGCTGGAGCGTTGCACAACCCAAATGGCATCACATTGAATTCGAATAATCCATCCTGGGTTATGAAGGCTGTTTTCTCCTTGTCTGCTGGGTGCATCGGGATTTGCCAATATCCTGAGCGCAGCTCGACTGAAGAAAAATAAGAGGCCGAATGAAGGCAATCAATTGCATCATCAATCCGGGGCAGCGGGTAGACATCCTTCTTAGTCACGGCGTTTAATCTTCGATAATCGACGCAAAATCTCCAGTTACCGTCTTTCTTCCTGACGAGTATGACTGGAGCTGCTCAAGGACTCGAGGACTCTTGTATTATCCCATTTTTCATCATGTAATTCACTTGTTCCCCGATTATCTTGCGCTTATTAGGCGACACGCGATAAGGCCTTTGCCTGATCGGGCGCGCAGATCCCATATCGATAGTATGGCGTGTTTGTGACTCGGGAATCGAGAATGCTTTGTCCGGCTGCGCAAAGTCAAACACTGACAGATGCTTAGAAAGCGTATCCACCAAGGTATGGCGCTCCCTTGTTCTGAGCGACTTGTTTATCATAGACAGAAGCTTTTTGTCTGAGACGGGGCGAAGGTCAGCAGGTTCACACGGCGAGTCGTTAGTACGGCTAAGGACGACGACATGTATTCTGTAAAGTAGGCGAGTTTCAAGCCGTCTGGAAGCAGGACGGGTTCTGCCGAGCAGTTGGCCGTCCACAAGCCAGCACGCCCGTTGCCGATGGATACCACACAGTGAGGGACAAAAACGTTCTTCACACAATTTAGATGCATTGGATCTACGGAGGCATTGAAACTGTCTGGAACTTCACCGCGACATACAACCGGCACGCACACAAAGGTGGACGCTGGCACAACAATATTTGCAGATACACAAACTTCACCTTGACTGCAAGTGTCCTCTAAGGGCCCGGATGAAATATGGCCATCGACGCAAACTTCCCCCGTACGACAATCGACGATCGCACCACACTGTCGCAAAAAGTCGATGCCCAAAATCACTTCGTGCGTCGATCGGGGAATAACTACAAACACCGTCACGAAAACTCCACCAGCCAAGGATACTTCAGCAGTGCACACACAATCAGGGCGCCGCGACTCGCCGCTCACGCCACAAAACGTTGCAGCCTGGTCCCACCGAAATACAACTTTGCGCCCCAACCGTCCTTTAAAACGGAGACTCATTACGGATACAGTTGCTCTGGTATCCACTAAAGCCATTGTAGAAACACCATCAACAAGTACATGCACTTTGTTCTTAATCATAGCAACTGCAGGTGGCATTTCTGACGATAGCACGTGTCGAGCGACCTCAACCCCATCGGCCGCGCTAGCTACTTTTCCGGTTGTGAAGGCGAGGCGGAGCGGCGCACTGGCGATTGCGATTGACGTAAACGCGGTGCACGAGATGGCGGTGGCGTCAAACCCCTGTCAGATGCCGACGAGCGCCTCCGAAAGCTTCTCTGCCAGTAATCGTTGCCGGGAGGGACGCCAGCTGACGAAGTGGTGGTGTACGGCTGCTGAGTTGTCCTCATAGGAGGTGTGGTCCTTGTTGAAGACCCGGATCGACCATTCCACGGTGTTGGTCGACGAGTGCAAAACCTTGTTATGCGGCCCGCGACACCGCATTGGAAACACACCGGCGGATGCCGCAAATTTCGATGTTCTTCCATGTAGTCACTTATGTTGTTGTCGACTGCATAGCCAGCAGGTTGGTCACATTCATCTTGGCTAGGCATCGGCCGCGTGCGTGCGAGGCGTGCGTGCTGCGAGGGCGTTGGTCATAGTCATGATCTTGATAGCTCATGGTCCCTCTCGTTTGTGGGGTAGACCTATACTCGACGGTCGCTGAGTGAACCGTGGGTTGCCATGCGGTCGAAACGGCTGTGTTTCTCATCTCGTGTGGTAAGTATGCACCAGTGATGCCGGGTGTGCACCGGTACATCTCTTTCCGATGGAGCAACTCTTCGCCAACAATCTGCCTTACTGTTGATGGAAGGTCAACACACGAGCTCGGGTCTACACTTGCAACCATTGTGACATTAGCCAGGCGACCAAACTTCGGTATTATCCGTCGCATCTTCAGCGTCTCAAAGGTCCTGCAGTGGCGAATGACGTCAGACACGGAATCCAAGCTGTCCTTGCTGATCAAAAAATTGTAGACGTCTTCGGTTATTCCTTTCAACACATGTTCAACTTTGTCATCTTCCGACATTTGAGAGTTGACTATTTTACACAGTTTCAGCACTTCTTCGATATAAGTTGTACAGGCCTCGCCGGGAATCTGAGCTCTTTGCGAAAGCGTCTGTTCAGCGCGTTTCTTTTTTTTTGCGCTAGAGTCTCAAAAACACGCTCTGAGCTGCTAGAGGAAAAGCTCCCATGAAGTGAGCGTCTCTTCGTGATTCTCATACCAGACGAGCGCTGTGTCGGCAAGGGAAAACACAACATTGGATAACTGCGCGGTCGAGTTCCAACCATTAGATCGGCTCACCCTTCGGTAGTTCGTGAGCCACTCGTCGACATCTTTTCCAGCTTTTCCTCCAAAAGTAAGTGGCACCCGGTAGTATTGCCACAACACGAGGTGCTGACCTTGAAGCCGCATCAGATCCTTCGGGAATCTGGCAGGCGTATTCAGGCATGTCAGGTAAGTGTGACGGAAGTCCGCCAAGTCCACGGCTTCGGCGAAGTTGTAGCAGCGTAGGCTCCGTGGTTACGAGGTGTACCCCGCACCGTCCACCAATTTCTTACAAGCACGGGGGAAAGGGATTTATTTAGGCGTGCGAAGCAGGAACGAGCAGGCTACAACAACAGGAATGGCCGCTGCACAGTCTTCTTTCGTTCTCTTCTTCCCTTCTCTTCTTGATCCCCGCATTCCTTTTACGCGTTTGGACGTTACAATATATTATTATTTCTGCGACGAGAACAGGAGTAGCCGTCATCATTATACGGTGGCACCTCTTTGTTTTATGAAAAAAAATTGGGCATGCCGTAGTTGAGGACTCCAGAAATTTCGACCACCTGGGATTCTTTAACGTACCTAAGCACATGAGTGTGCCCCCATTTCGCCCCCATCGAAATGCGATCGCCGTAGCCGGGATTCAAAGGCGCGACCTCTTGCTTAGCATCCCAGCAACATAGCCACTAAGCAACCACGGCGGGTAAAGGTACTCACGGCGAGAGAATACAAGACAGACGCTCTAGTTCGCAGCCGCTGGACTGCATGTATTGGTTATGCTTTAGACATAGTTGTTGCAAATAGTCTGTATTTGGTGCTCTGAAGAAAGATTCCGAGTTATGTGTCTAGTCGGGCATGATTACGTTCCTTGGTGAGTGGTCCTGGGCCCAAACCTCTCATTCATATCATCACAATAAGAAATATTTGTGACTCTTTTCGGGCCCTCCAAGATCCCCCGATGTATTGGCGCACTTAATTATGAGGTCGCGCCAGACGCTATTGCGCAATCACAGGGGCGCCGCTCGCGACCTGAAGTAATCATCTTGTGCGCCTTTTACCAGCTCTTTTACCAGCACTAACAAAATCTGGGACTGTTTACTTATTTTGCCTTATTACTTGTACTTTACTTTTGCGCTCTCGTGTTTTTAGCACCAGGACGATGCCTCTTAACGGGGAGCGGCGGGGCTTCGACACCTGTTCTTATTAAGCCTTTTTCCGTGGACACCATTTCACTCGCAAACAACATGAAGTTATTAATCATTGCAAGACGTACCTGCTTGATTTGAAACTGACGCAAATATTGTCGCTGTTTTATTTCTTGTATGCGATCTTTCTGAACTTTATGTCAACAGATAATATGCGTGACGCGAATATTAATGGTTTTTCTGGAAGGTTCGCGGGCGCCACCGTGTGCAAAACAGTACGGCACCGTTTCTGCGTCTGCGCACCGCGTCTGCGCTTCTGAAGATGAGCGCCACTTAAGATAAGAACACTCTCGCCAACAGAAGCTAGAAAAACCATGTGTGCACCCCGAAGGGGATAAGTAGCTCTAATGTGCCTCCACTGGGAGCATTAAAGCAATGCTTCTCCACATCTGATGACCCGGAAACCGAACCTCCCGCTCCGCCATGGCCGACCAGGAAGCCCTTGTAACTCTTCGCCAACAAGTGCAACAACTTCAGCAACTGCAGGCCCAGCAACAGGTGATCCAGAACCAAGAGCAGCAACTTCAGGAACAGCAGCAGCGCATCTAAAACGATTACACACAGCCCCGCTCCGGCCAGGATCCCCGAAGCTCTGCTCCAGCGGCTGCCGTCAACGCAGGCTCTGTTACTACTGTGGCCGTCACCGACCCGGACGTCTGTCGCGTCACCGTAGAGCTTCCGCCATTTCGGGCAGACTCACCTGAAGTGTGGTTCGCAACAAATAGAGGCGCAGTTTTACACGACACATGTCACCCAGTGTCGGACGCGCTACGTCTACGTCGTCGCCCATCTGGACTCTCACTACGCGACTGAGCTTCGTGACACTCTCGCAAGCCCTGCGGCTGACGATTGTTACCTGCACCTGCAGACGGAACTGATCCGACGGCTTGTACCTTCAGAAGACCAGAAAGTGCATCAACTACTTCAGCACGAAGAGCTCGGTGACCGCAAGCCATCGTAATTCCGACGCCATATGCTCAGCTCACCCCCGAGCAAGCGCGTCGTATCGACGCCATCATCCGTAGACATAACCCGATTCAAAGGCACCTGGATCAACGTCCGCAGTCGCGTCCCCTCGACCGCAACGCCGACTCATCGCATCGTAACGACGATTACAACCGCTGCTACTACAATGGTCGCTTCGGTGACACGGCCCGGAAATGTCTACCACCTTGTTCAGCCGGACGTCAGGGAAACGTCAACGGCCGCCCGTAGGGACGGTCGCGAGCTGCCAACTTGGAGGCCGTCGCATTTTTGTCACGGACGAAGTCACTAAGTGGCGGTTCTTCATCAATTGCTGTTCCGATATCTGCGGCATCCCACGAGCCTCCCTGCACAACCAACGCCTTTGCACATCCTTTGAACCAAGTGGGGCGAATCACTTGAGCATGAAGACCTACGGCTCACTCCACCTTAACATCCACCTCAAAAACCTACGCCGCCAGCTTCCACGGAATTTTCTCATCGCCGATGTTGCAGAGCCAGTCATCCACTCCGACTGCTTCTAATACTACAATTGCCTACCAGACTGCCGACATGACCGATTTACTGACGCCACAACAGGTCTCTCCTCATCGGGCCGCCAGCGTACGACCACCCAACAGCGCCGTATTAAGGTTCTTGCAGTCCAAAGGTCCTTGCCGTACCATGCCCTCCTCACAGAATTTCCCAACGTGACTCGACCGACCAGGCGTCCTCGAGAGGCGCACCACACGACCGTCCACTACATCCGTACTACTCCCGGTCCGCCGGTCTCCTGCCGCTCCCGTCGTCTAGCTCCAGACCGCCTGTGAACCCCCAAAGCCGACTTTGAAGCCATGCTCCGCGAAGGAATTGCACGCCTCAATGAGGGACCTTACACCTCACCGCTTCGTCTGATACCTTCATCTGGTGCTTTATCTGTCGCCCTCAACGCCCGAACCATCCCCGATAGGTACCCCATCTGTCATATACAGTATTGTACCCACCGCTTACGTGGCAGCATATTCTCCTCACTGGTTGACCTGGTCAAGGCCTACACGATAATTCCTGTCAACCTGGATGATGTCCCAAAGACCGCAATTATCCCGCCTTTCGGCTTATTTGAATTCGCGTGCATTAGTTTCGGCCTCCGCAAAGGGGGACAAACCTTGCAACGCTACATCGACGACTTCGTCAGCGGCTTAGAATTATGCTTCGTCTGCCTAGACGACATTCTGTTGGTCACTCCCAACAAAGGGAACCACCGCAAGCACGTTCAACAACTTTTCCAGCGTCTCGATGGCCACGGCTCACTCATATATGCTCTGAAGAGCACACTGAGCGCCCTCGTCTTCACCTTCTTTGCTCATCGAATCTCATCCTAAGCGATTAAACCCTTGCCTGACCGCATACTCGCCCTTTAAAAACTACGTTCGGTCTACCACAGCAAAAGACCTCCGCCGTTTCCTTGGCATGCTCAACTTTTACAGCCGCTTCGTGCCTAAAGCGGCCACATATCAGGCCCCTCTCCACGACGCGGTGGCTGGCCTACGAGGCAACCTATCTGTCACTTGGCCAGCACTTTTACCACAAGCGTTCGAAGACTGCAAAACTGCCCTCTGTAACGCCACAGTGCTCTCTCATCACAAGGGGATCTTCACCGATGCCTTTAGCACCGTCGTTGGAGCCTCCCTCATGCACCACGTGGAGAAAAACAGGTACCCGCCGGCGTTCTTTTCCAAGAAACTTTCCAGGCGAAAGACACCATAGTCTTCTAGCAGCCTCGCCGATGCAACTTCGGCCCCTGCGGAGACGACCTGGCCTGCCTAATATAGCGAGCGTCTTGCCATCTATGAAGCGGTCCAGCACTTTCGCCACATACTCGAGGCCGAGCACTGCACCAGCTACCCCAACCACAAACCTATCCCTTACCCCTTCTCCCCACGCCGTGAAAAAATTCAGCCGGTACAGCAGAACCAACTGTCCTTTATTGCCCAAGTTACGACAGACATCCAACACATCAGCAAGAAAGATAATGTGGTCGCCGACGCATCCTCCCGCGTCTCCGCTGTCGAGTTGCTACCCATGACGACTGACGGCCTCGCTGACGCTCAGAAAACTGACGCCAAACTACAGCAGCGCCTCGAAAAAGGCTCTTCTCGTTTACTTCAACAAGTTGCCGTCCCTGGCTCGATGGACACTCTCTACTGCAACATATCCACCGGACGAGTGAGATCCTATGTGCCTTCTTTGCATCGCCAGAGCCTTTTCAATCAGTTACACAACTTCAACCATCCCGGTGTTCGCGCTTCTACATGCCTTGTGACTAAGCATTACGTTTGGCCCTGAACGCAGCGTGACTGCCGCGCCTGGGCACGCACGTCCATCCAATGCCAACGCTCCAAAATCACCCGACACGTCACTTCGCCGCTCGGGGCATTTCCCCTCCCGTCGGGATGGTTTAAACATGTCCACATCGACAATATTGGCCCCCTCCCACCAGCCGGACCGCCATTGATCGTTACACTGGATGACCCGAGGTATAGCCCCTCGAAAGGACTACCGCAGAAGTCGCCTGGGCCGTCTTTTCCACCTGGATTTCCCGCTTCGGCACGCCTCGTTGCGTCCCAACCTATCCAGTACGGGAATTCAAATCTCAATTCTTCAAGCTTCTCTGGATCTGCACCAGAGAGAGAGAGAGAACATTATTCACCAGAGTGGAGCGCTAATTTAAGCGCTCATCGGGAAGGCCAGATGGCCGCCAGGCGATGCGTGACGGCGACCTCTTCGGCTCGCTCCACGGCTCGGAGTTGCACGTCTGGGATGGAGCTAAACAGCGCTTGCTCCCACGACCAAGTAGAGGGAGAGGCCAGGATACCAAGGGTAGGGGTCCTCCTCACAGTCCCAGAGGATGTGACTTAGCGTAGCTAGCTAGCCGCGCAGGTGACAGTGCAGACTAGCTCTCTCCGAGTAAATGTGCGAGTATACGTAGGGGTTCGGGTATGAGTGTGTGTGTAACTAGCCCCAGGTGATCTCCTGACGCTTGCTTAATTTACTGTGTGGTGCGGGCCTAGTGTGTCGTGTAAGACAGTAATATTGGGTTAGGTCGTGATATGAGTGCAGGACTTCGTTTGAGGTCTCCGGTTCCGGCAGGCCCTCCGCTCGGGTGACGAATCATCGAGCATGTTGGTGGGCTGATTCGTTCCCTGGATTCCGCGCGTGAGCTGGGACCCTATCAACTCTATTGAGCGTGGTTTTTCTCTTATGTATAGTGGCTATAGGAGCATTAGTGTGGCCTGTGCCACTAGTCATCACGCAAAGTTTGTTATGACTCCAAAACAGCCATATCACTTTGCACGAGGGCTCACCGCCAGGTTTGAGCGTTTAAGGACCACCAGCTACCACCCTTGCGCCTGCGGGATGACTGAGCACTTCCACCGACAGCTCTAGGTAGCCATATTGTGCCACTCTAACTCAACCTGGCTTGAGGCTCTCCCAGTTGTCGCACTTGGTCAGCACGCCACTTTCAAACAAGTCATTCAGACTGCGTTCGCAGAACTTGTCTATGGAGAACCACTTCACCTACCTGAGGAATTTCTCTCCGATTCAACGCCGGACATTCCCAGCTCGGAACCTACTGGCTTTGTCGCCCTGCTCCGTTCCGTAATGGGCGCCCTGCGTCCATCGCCAGCGGCACATCAGACCAAGCCGACTACGTTCGTGCTTAATGACTTTGCAATGTTCGTGTGGCTCCCTCCGCGATGAAAGATTACGGGCGCCCTTCCAAGCACCTTACTCCGGACCATACCGAGTCATTCGTCGTCATGAGGAGACATTCACCCTGCAAATCAACGAGAAGGACGTTCGCATTGCCATCGCCCTGCTGAAGCCATCATACATCCTCTCCGAGGAGACTCCAAATACCTGCGCGCCCCCAGTAATCCGCCCAGAACAGCCTCCGACGCCTCGGCCCGTGTCTTACATCACCCGCTTTGGACGCCGGGTATGGTTCGCCAATCTTCTTCAACCCTGAAGGCTCCTCTATGCGTGGGATAGGGGGGGGGGGGGGGGGAGGCGGCGAAACGGTACGGCGCCGCTTCTGCGTCGGTGCATCTCAAAACGAGCGCTGGTGAAGATAAGAGCCCTCTCGCCAACAGAAGCTAGAGAAACCATGTGTGCATTATAAAAGGGATCAGTTGTGGTAGTGTGTGTCGACTAGAAGCATTAAGGCCATGCTTTTAGAGAAGCCTTTACGCTGGGCAATTCAACTAGACATTATACAAGCTGAGGCACTTCAGCCGCAAATCAAATTACGACGATCAGCGATTGTGCTGGCCACTCTCGTTCTACTTCCTTTCTTGGGCACATACTCGCCCAATCAAAAGATAGTTCCGTGATTTGGTTACCGTTTTCTTTAGCATTAATACAGCAGTACAATATGCAGGTTGTTCCCCGTCACCATCTGTGCAATGGAAGGCGTCACTGCAGTTGTCCGCAGGGTGGTCACGCGACGCGCTCTTTGTGCACGTAGCATGGCTTCGGAACCGCTGAGAGCCTCGAGTGAATCTTTGACACATAAAATAGTCTTGTGGAGTTGGTACGTCTGGTCTCACATAGATTTTTATGCAGTCTGTTTTGATGTACTCGGGTAGTCAGAATGAGGTGTTCAGCTTGGACGTTTTTGTTGCCACGTATGATTTTTATTCGTCGTACATCTGTCGGTGCTGTTCTTTCGAGCCCTCAAAAACCTCTGCATCACTTAAATCAACCATGTCCTGTTCTGATACTAATACTCATGTGCTCTACGAGGAACGATAGGAGGTAACTGAGATAGGAAGGTCACCAAATGAAGCAGATTTTGCCAGTTTTATTGCATTAGCATTTCTGGATACGTCATGCACTTTTCGATGGTCATCTATGTTTCATTTCCCTTCGTTTTATTTCGTTAGAGACCCATAGTAGCAGTATACCATAAGGGGTGGGTATACAAGATGTACAAACAAGTCTTACATTAATATGAACCGGTAAACAAAATTTTTTGTTATCCTGAACGAACTGTCACGATCAGATGACGGCACCAACCTGATGATGAAGAGTATTCCAGTCTTCAGGTGCTTCGCTTCGGAGCTTAGTGAATATCGTGCATCCATGCGTGCACCTTGTGCAGCCTTGGTTATTAAAGAATAATTAAATTCGGGGGTTTTACGTGCCGAAACCGCGAACTGATCATGAGGCATGCCGCAGTCTTGGTTATAGTGTAGGAGGTAGTAAAGCCCCTCAATGTTTAAAAGTAGAGCCATCATTTGAACGTTTCCGGCGCCGCGCGGGCTCTATGCCTTTCTCCCTTACCCGCACCCTCCGCCGCCCGTCTGCCCTTTCCGATTCGACTGCTGCTGTCACGTGAATGCGCACTATTTCCTTTTTTGTTGTTTTCTCATCTGAGAAGAAAGCGTGCGCTTTCAGAAGTCTCTCCGGATTCATTTTCTGCGCAATGAATGAATGCGCGTCGTATTGTACGTAGTATTAGGAAATAAGCCTCCTAGCAAATAAGCTGTGTCAGATGTTTACGCTGGGACACCATGGTACGCTCGAGGACGATTGCCCTGAGAGTGCCGCAATTGTATATCTCAGGTGCATTGGAGAGTATACGAGCACACTAGCTCGACATCGCTAGCGAGGGAGGAGTCTATGTGGGCAAAAAGAGCATGTTCAGAGGTGTTATGGTGTTGATGTATCCTTTTGTCTTCTTCACACCTCTTGAAAGAAAAATATGATTGCCGTAGGCAATCGATCCCTTACCTTGAGCCATCTTTGGTGGGTGCCGCGCTAGCAGAAAAAGCCGTGTGCGTTCTAATCCTACTTCATGATATCCCACACTCCATGCTTCCGAAAAATTAGGTTTCAGAGTGTTGTCTTCTGCTTGATGGAAATGCACAGATTTATTGTCAAGTTCCCGCCTTCAAGTCGTTGGACCTCCCTGCTTATTACAATCGCCGCAATCTACTTCAACTTGCCATTTATCTTCCTGATGAGATTATACCACACAATTCATTAAGGGCTGGGTAATTCCTATCCAATATTACGCTCTTCTGTGAATACGTTGTGCGAGAGCGTATCAATGTGCCTACATGCTTTGTTATGCAGCGGGCCGTTGCGTCATGCCGAACTGTTGTTCTGACCATTTTGCCTACCCTTGGCATCCACACCATGGTCATTTTGGCTCTACAGGTCAGTTTCACAGGCTGGCAGCATTTATGATACATTGTTAAGTCGACCGTAGCTCACCGATTGTATCGAGATATTGGTGAGCACTAGTAGGGCGCCAAGTGGAGGGGGCGTCGCCCAGCGCTTGTCTAGCTCATCACATACAAAGACGTTTCAGCTACACAGGTCGTTTAGCTCCGGTTCGAGCAAGTGCCTGAGAGGGCTGTACGTATATCGTCCCTGACCACTGGTTGCACCTGGCTCGTCTTAATGACGGCATCTGATTACACTTTCTGTCGCGTTCCTTGTCTTTCACGCTATTAATGCGTCTCCTTTCAGGCATGAGGAGCCGCAAAGTAAAGTATATATATATTGTACTGGAGAAACACGAGCAGCAGGCACTGCTTCGAGAAAGACGACGACAACGAGGGGTTGGAAGCCTTGTGCCTGTGTTGCCGAAGCTCTGTGTCCTCTCGCTACGGTGCTCTGCTATCTGAGCGTTTTAGCAATCGAACTAAAACGCCTCTTGACATTCCGTGGACGTGCTGGGCTCTTCCCAAACCTGGAACTCCGCAGCCGGACGCTCCCTACCGTTTCTGCCATGCCTCAGGACGCCGCGCAGCCCGATCCTCCCCTGGCATCGCCTGTTGTCTGCTCCGGTGCTCTACGCCAACGAGATCCTCCAGTCTTCACCGGCAACAACGACCATGACGTGGAAGACTGGCTCTCGTCATACGATCGCGTGAGTGCGCATAACAAATGGGATGACAAAGCTGAACTGACTAACGTCATCTTCTATCTTTCAGGAGTCGCTAATCTCTGGTTCCGGAATCATGAATCCAACCTTTCCACCTGGACAGCATTTGCCCATTGTTCCAAAGAAGCCTTCGGTCACCCTGCTGTGCGCAAGCTTCGCGCAAGTCAACGCTTGTGTAGTCGCGCTCAGCAAAAGGGTGAAAACTTCACCAGCTACATTGAGGACGTAATTGACCTTTGCCAGCGCATTAATCCCGCTATGCCCGACTCTGAAAAGAACAAGAATGTCATGAAGGGCATAGAGGATGACGCCTTCCAAATGCTCTTGGCGAAAAATCCTCAAACGATTGACGACGTCATTACACTGTGCCAGAGCTGCGATGAGCTCTGCAAACAACGCCTTACTAAGCACCCAGCTGCCGCACCCGACGCCACTATTTCGGCTTTAGCTGACACTTCCAGTGCTGCTCCCGCCCACTATTCGTTCCTCGACCAAGTCGCCCGCCAACTGTCACTGCTGCCTGCCACCCAGTCGTCTGAGTCCTCTTTGTCCCCGGAACTCTGATGCGTCATACATGAACAAGTCAGCGACGCACTACCTCTCGCTAATCAGCCACCTTCAGCGCCGGTTCCGCTCACGTACGCTGCCGTCGTCGTCAGGTCAAGACCACCACCTGAAGTTGCGCACCACACCCGCACAAGCGGCTTCTACGCCTCGCCTTCTCCAGCTGCGAACTACTTGCCCAGAAGCGGCTTCTGCGCGCCTCCGCAGCCCCTACGCCCAGCTCAGAACTGTGCACCGCTATCTAGGCCCCCTGTTGATAATCCGCGGCGTACCCAAGAAAACCGGCCTATCTGCTTCGCGTGTGGCTTTGCTGGCCACGTGGCACGGTTCTGCCGCCGGCGGGGTTGGTGTCCTCCCGATACTGCGAGATGTCAAGGGAATGCTCCTGACTTTCAGTCCCGCTATTCGCCACCAGTTCCACACTTCGCTCCTTCATCTCCTGTTCCCCGAAGCTTCAACACTCGTCGGTCTCCATCTCCCCGTCGACGTTCCCTCTCCGCCATCGTCCGCCACCCTCCAGCTGTGGAGGAAAACTAAAAGGCGCAGTTCCGGAGGCAAGAACTGCGATCTCTTTGAACTGCTCAAGCCCTCGTTTATTCCCTACGAACGTCATTGAAGTTTTTGCCGAAGGTGTCGCCGTTCACGGGCTTGTCAACACGGGTGCCGCAGTGTCGGTGATTGCCGACCAGCTTCGCCGTACGCTGCCAAATGCCGCGACGCCGTTTTCTGTCATTTCGCTACGTACAGCAAGCGCTGAGCCAATTGAGCCCTTAGGACCAGGTACCATCCGTGTCGCCATACAAGACAGCTTACACAACATTGTGTTTGTTGTTCTTCCCCGCTGCTCTCATGCCATCATTGTAGGATAGGACTTCCTCTCATCTCATCATGCTGTTATTGATTGTGCCCGTGCAGAACTTGCACTGACTCCATTTTGCGGCAGCCCTTCTGAAGATTTGCTTCCACCTTCTGCTCGGGTGTTCGTCGCCACCGACGCTGATATCCCTCGTTTCTCTTCCCCCCTTGTAGCCGTTTCCTGTGCTGCTTTCTGCGATTCCACAGTTATTTTCACGCCATCTCAACTGGCTGCACGCCGTCATCCCTTCTTGCTTCCATTTGCCCTCCTTCCCCTTCACCAGGGCTCCAGCGCACTTTATGCTTCGAATCCGTTTTCGTGTCCATCAAGCTTACATCGTGGCGTGTGTCTCGGTTTTGCTGATGAATTCAACACGAGCTTTGTGTACGATGTGCCTGATGACTCCACTCCTCATAACGTTGACGCCATGGCTCTCCCTGTCTCTGCACCTGCGCCTGCATGTGACCGAACGTTTGCTTCATTTATTGATCCTAACCTGACGCCGAGTCAGCGCACGCAGATCGTCGGCCTCCTTAACCAATTTCGAACTTCTTTCGACCTCCAAAAACAATGTTTAGGGCGTACCTCCGCAGTCGCTCATCACATCGACACCGGCAGCCACGCGCCTCTACACAAACTTCCATAGCGTGTGTCCGCGACGGAGCGCCGGGTCATCGATGAGCACGTAGGAGACATGCTTCGGCGCGGCGCGATACAGCCATCACACAGTCCCTGGGATTCTCCGGTAGTGCTGGTCAAAAAGAAAGATGGGACTATTAGTTTTTGTGTGGGCTATCGACGCCTAAACAGGATAACCCGGAAAGATGTCTATCCTCTTCCCCGTATCGACGACGCACTGTACTGCCTCCAAGGCGCTGAATTCTTTTCGTCCTTAGGCTTACGATCCGGTTATTGGCATGTCCCCGTGGCTGACGCAGACCACGCGAAATCAGCATTTGTTACGCCTGACGGCTTATATGAATTTGCCGTGATGCTCTTTGGCCTCTGTAATGCACCTGCAACATTTGAAAGAATAATGGATAACATCCTCCGGGGCCTGAAATGGCAAACATGCCTTTGTTATCTCAATGACATTGTCATCTCTTCCCCGGACTTTTCTTCTAACCTGTTCCGACTCAAACGCGTGCTCACTTGCCTTGCCGATGCTGGACTCCAGCTCAATTTAAGGAAGTGTCGCTTCGCCGCCCGGCAGCTAGTCATCCTTGGCCACGTTGTTTCGAGAGATAGTGTGCTCCCAGATCCAACCAAACTGCAAGCCATTGCCGAATTCCCACGACCAAAGACCAGAAAAGAACTGCGCAGCCTCATCGGATTATGCTCCTATTTTCGTCGTTTCATCCACAACTTCGCTACCATAATAGCGCCTTTGACGCAGCTTCTCGCGGGTAACCGCGACCTCTTGGCCTGGCCGCTAGTTTGCGATGCCACATTCACGACGCTGCGTCGTCTTCAAACCTCACCCCCCATACTCCGACATTTTGACCCAGGCGCACCGACAGAAAAACACACGGATGCCAGTGGCGTCGGCATTGGCGCTGTTCTTGCACAACGAAAGACTGGCTTCGATGAATCCGTTGTTGCCTTCGCTAGCCGCGCACTCACCAAAGCGGAAGCAAACTATTCCGTTAGAGAAAAAGAATACCTGGCTGCTATCATTTGGGCCATAACTAAGTTTCGTCCTTACCTCTACGGCCGCCCGTTCGACGTCATCATGGACCACCACGCACTCTGCTGGTTGTAGTCCTTGAAAGATTCTTCAGGACGCCTCGCTCCATGGGCGCTTCGCCTCTAATAGTATGATATTCGAGTGCTGTATCGCTCTGGCCGTAAACATTCGGACTCGGATGCCTTGTCTCGCTCCCCAGTGTCAGGCCAGCCCAATCATCAGAAAGTACAAATATGCGAGTCCTCCCTCACCGCCATGGATATGCTTTCGGGGCAGCAGAAAGATCCATGGATTGTTGCTATGCTGGCTTTTCTGTCAGATCCATCAGGGCCTTCTACTGGCCGTGCATTGCGTCGCCAAGCACACCACTTTGCTGTTCGTGACGGGCTCCTATACTGCCGTAACTACCTCTCGGATGGGCGCAAATATACTCGTGGTTCCTCGGCATCCGCGTTCGGATATATGCGCAGCGTTTCACGATGACCCGCAATGCGCACATGCAGGAGTACTCAAAACATACGCGCACCTGCAATTTCGCCATTACTGGCGCGGAATGTACCGATTCGTCCGCCAATATGTCCGCTCCTGCCTCGCTTGCCAATGCAGCAAGAATACCCCTCATGCCTTAGCTGCTCCACTGCAACCATTGCCTTGTCCAGGACGGGCCTTTGACCGGGTCGGAGTTCATCTTTATGGGCCCCTTCCGTGTACTTCAGATGGCAACCCCTGGGTGATAGAGGCGATCAACCATCTCACACGCTACGCCGAAACTTCACCTCTGCCCAACGCATCTGCGCGGGATGTTGCCTGGCTCCTTCTGCGTAACATCATACTTCGCCGTGGAGCCCCCAGAGAGTTGCTGAGCGACAGAGGCCGCGTCTTTCTGTCTGATGCAATAGAAGCCCTGCTCAAGGAATGCAACGTAATTCACCGTACCTCTACTGCATACCACCCGCAAACCAATGGCTTGACTGAGCGCTTTAACCGCACTCTTGGCGATATGTTAGCCATGTACGCCGCATCTGACCGAACCAATTGGGACCGAATTCTACCCTTCGTGACGTACGCTTATAATACCGCCACACAGACCACTACAGGGTTTCCCCCGTTCTTTCTTCTTTAAGGACGCGAGCCTTCCTGCACAATGGATACCATCCTTCCATATCGCCCTGACAAAACGGAGGCTACTACCCTGTCCGAGGCTGCTGCACACGCGGAAGAGTGCCGTAAACTCGCCCACACATTTACTTCGGAAGATCAGCAGCGACAGAAGCACCTTCGGGATATTCCCTCCTCTCCGGCACCCTACCTACGCCCCTGACTCACTAGTCTGGCTTTGGGTTCCCGCTACCAGCCTTGGACTTTCACCCAAGCTTGTGTCCAAGAACCAGGGTCCCTACCGTGTCGTTAGTCAAACGTCTCCTGTGAACTATTTGGTAGAACCCCTTGAGCCGCCTTCTGTTAAGCGCCGCCGAGGGCGCGAAATCGTGCACGTTCAGCGGCTCAAGCCGTACTTTGACCCGCCTGTGCTATCTTGCCCGTAGGTCGCCGAGACGGCTCCCCTTCTCCGGGGAGGCAATTGTACTGGAAAAGAACGAGCAGCAGGCACTGCTTCGAGCAAGACGATGACAACGAGTGGTTGGAAGCCTTGTGCCTGTGTTGCCGAAGCTCGGTGTCCACTCGCTGCGGCGCTCTGCTATCTGAGCGTTTTAGCATTCGAACTATAACGCCTCTTGACAATATATATATATATATATATATATATATATATATATATCACACCGCTGTTTAATTTGATTCCCTATGATTCCGCTTGTTCAGGCTTTAGGCCTATGCCCCAACGGCGAAGGAGAAAGACAGCTGATTCGAATCTACACCGGAAAAGAACCGCGATCCGTGGCTTGGCATACCAAGACAAGGTGCCGTATTTATTTAGTCCTGCCGGAGTGCTATCCACGAGACGTTCTGAGGGATTGCCAGCCATTTGTGCGCTGGTGCGAGTAAGAGCGGGAGTGAGAGAGAAAATCTGGAGGTTTTTGCTCCTTAAATATATGACTCTGTCTAGGCACTACGGAGGAGGTTTCTTAGCGTGTGTTGTATGCGTTAGTCCCCATGTAGGCATTGCGAAGTGCGGTCGAGTTTGTTTACGCTTCGCCGCTGGCTGCCCGCGCGGTGAGGCAGTGTGCACGGACGCTCCATTTGGTGATCGCTGTGTCTGAAGGGGCAAGGTTCTGACTGGTATTGTATAAGTCGCGGGTCGCTTTTTCTGTCGCTACGATAGACTAAAATTTTTTCACGCACTGCTCCAGGAGGGCACATGTAACCGGCAGACGGAGGCCTCGGGAGACCATCTGCGATTCTGATAATGCAGGCCGCGCAGGATCCCCAGGGCACTCGAAGGGTAGCGGGAGGATCAAAGCTGGAAGCACGGCTGCCCATGGGTTGGGGCTCGCGGAGGCCGAAGCGTGCCATGGGGTGTTCACATTAAAAAAAAAATTGGCAGTGTGTGCTAGCGGACAGCCGATCTTATACACCCCTGGCATGCACTAAGTCCTGCCGCCTGACACCGTCGTTCCGACATGGGCAGGTGCCTCCGGAAAACTAAAAGATGCAGCTGCCGGCAGTGACGCTGCATTGTCGACGTGTTCGCCAAAGCCTCTCACCCTGCCGACGAGACGCGTTGTATTCGCTGTAGAAGACGGTGTACGTGTCCCAGCGGTTGCGGGTACTGGAGCTCATATATCAGTAATTGGCAATCATCTTCGTTGCAGTCTGAAGTCCTTAGACATGCCGCACCCTGTGTTATCAGGGTCAACGATGGAGCAGCGCCCATTATCCTTGGCATGTCTACTGCCTGAATACCTGTTGCTGGTTTCCACACTTCCGTTTTATTTGATGTTCTTCAGCGGTGTTGCCATGACTTGACCTTCGGCTCGACTTTTTATGGAACCATTGAGTACTGATTGACTAAAGTGCTGGCCTCCTCCAACTCGAGCTGCCTAATCACTGCTCTCCTCCAAAATCAGCTCAGCCTCGTTTATGTTCTGCAGACTTCGTACGATTGCCGCCTGAAGCCGTTACGTATACACCTTTCACGTATTTTCTATCTGTTCCTGACGGTGACAATGTGCTGCCTGCTAATATAAGTGTTCTCCTACGAAGCACAGTTAACATTCCTCATACCATTGTGACTATTAGTAACAACCGCGTATTCCTTCGTATGTTAACATTTGGTTCATGTACTCAAGTTATGCCGAAATGCTTGTCACTTGGCTACGCTTCTCAGATCGACGATACCGCCATCTCTATATTGGATGCTCCGTCATCGTCTCCAGCTACCTGCTATCCGATCACTTCCGCAGTGTCCAGTCCCGAGGTATTTTAAAGATGATTGCTCATTACCTGCTTCCCGAACAGGCTGCGGTTCCCTGTCGCATCCTTGTGTCGTGTCGCACCGTCTTTCAGAATCGCCCACTGAGACAGACTTCCGTTGTGACCCGTAAGATTAACACCGGTGATCGGCTCTATCCACCAACGTCCTTATCGCATGTCCCCCGCAGAACGCCACGCCATCCAAGCTGAAGTAGATAAGATGCTAACAAAAAGTATAATTGAGCCCTCTTCGAGTGCTTGGGCATCGCCGGTTGTCTTGGTTAAGAAGAAGGATGGCAGCTGGCGATTTTGTGTCGACTACCGTCAACTGAACGAGGCCAATAAAGAAGATGTGTACGCTCCTCCGCGCATTAATGATGGTCTCGGCTGCCTTCGCGGATCCAAATCCATCTCTTCTATCGACCTCCGATCCAGTTATTGGCAGATTGCGGTTGATAAACTGAACCGTGAGAAGACCACTTTCGTTACAGCGGACGGCTTTTACCATCTTCTGGTTATCCCTTTCAAACTTTGTAATTCCCCAGCAACTCTCGAAATAATGATGTACTCTCTCTTTCGGGGCTATGTTATGTGTTATGTTATCTGGACAATATCATCGTAGTTTCCCCAACTCTTGACAGCCACCTCAGTCGCTTGGCCGTTATTCTTGAAATCAGTAGGCAGGCTGGCCTTCTCAACTTATCTAAGGATCATTTAAGTCACCGTGAATTCAAAGTTCTTGGCTACTTTGTCAGAGCTGCTGGTATACATACTGATCTCGATAAGGTTCACGCAGTCGCAAACATTCCTGTGCTCTGCTCCGCAAAAGATGTGTGTGGCTTCCTGGGCTTGCGCACCCTATTCTCGTTGATTCGTTGAATATTTTGCGGATATCGCCCGTCTACTGCCCGAACTTCTTAAGAGGGACACTGCATTCTTTTAGGACCGCGAACCAGGCAACGCGTTCTACACCCTCATCCGCTTGTTGACAACGCCTCCTAAACTAGACAACCTTGATCTATCTGCACCAAGTTCGCACAGATGCCAGTGGCCATGGCATAGGCGCTGTCCTCACTCAACATCAAAACAGAGATGACCGCGTCCTTGCCCTACGCCAGTCGCACCTTGTACCCTCCAGAGGGCAAGTTTTCTATCGCTGAGCACGAGTGCCTCACTCTTTTGTGGGCAGTTGCTAAATTTTGCCCCAACTCGTTTGGCCGGCCATTTTCTGTCATCACGCACCACCATGTCTTATCGTCACTGAAACCCCTGTCTGGCCATCTCGGTTGCTAGGCACTCAGACTCCATGAATATTCTTTCCTTGTGATGTGCAAGGCCGGCCGCCTAGAGTTATACGCCGACTGCTTGTCTCGTCACCCCGTGGATCCTCCCGACAATGAATGAACTGGATTTCGACACTTCCCTTTTGGCGATTTCTGACTTTCGCGACATAGTTACTGAGCCGACTGCTTGGCTACTGGTGCTGTGACCTTTGTACCAGCCTTCACGTTTATCAGCAACTTTATCTTATATAACTAGCTGTATTACGTTAAGGCATCGGGCTTCATCTTAGTAACAATATCGACCAGCGCGCGCATGTATCTTGGCGGCCTTATGTATCTTGCTATATCGACACCCAACAAATGGGGTGATGGTCACTAAGTGCATCAAAGGGACGGCCATATAATTATGTTCGAAATTTCCGAAGAGCCGAAGTGATAGCCACGCCCTCTTTTTTTAAGACAGAGTCCTAGATTCGGCTTTGGTTAATGTGCGGCTCGCGTAGGCTTCTACGCATTCATCGTGAAAGTATCCACTTTTGCAAAGGGGTAGCACGATGTCCTATGTTGCTGGTATCCGTATAGATTTCAGTAGGAGCCATGTCTGCGAAACCACTCAGTACGGGCGGGGATGTGAGGCGACGACGCAGTGTAAACGCGTAGTCGCAAGCTAGGTACCAGACAGAAAGGCCAGCGTCGCCTTGCAGTAGTCGGGTCAACGAAGCAATGGTAGAAGCGGAATTCCTGAAAAACTGAAGGAAGTATAAGCAGAGGCTGATCAACTTTCTCAGTTCTTTCAGGGACATGCGTTTTGGGTAATCGGTAACGTCACCAATTTTTGAAGCGTTGGTCAAAACGCCGTCTTCGGAAACCACATGTCCGAGCATAGTTACTTGCTTGGCTCGAAGCGACAGTTCTTCATATTGAGTTGGACGCCTGTGTTAGTTAAGCGCTGCAAAACCTGCTCAAGGCGGCACAGGTCAGGGGCGAAATCAGGAAGATGACCACTTCACTAAGAAGATATAGGCACGTTTTCCAATTTATCCCACGAAGGAGATTGTCCAAAATCTATCCAAAAGTAGCTGTGGCATTGCAAAGCCTAAGCGCCAACGTTAATTTCATACAGGCCATCTGGTGATCCAAAAACTGCTTTTAGTCAGTAGGCCGGAGCTATGGGTACTTGCATATAGCCCTAGCGGAAGTCGAGTGAGGAAAACTGTGGTAGGCTGCTTACGTGTGGAAACGCGACAGTACTGCTGGTGAAATGTTTTCTGCGCTTTCCTTGTCCGCGCAAGTTCTCGCCTGCGTTCTAACTGCGCCTCGGTAAGGCCAAATCAAAACCCGCGAAGCGTCTCAACGCGCTCGCTTGGCCGCAAGGGGTGGTTACCTCAAAGGACCGTTCAGTGGCATTGAATTGGATAACAGTTTTTTTTTATACCCTGACTTTATACACTCATGACGTGGCGCCACCTGCACCCTATTGCTTGCGCGATAACGTTCCCAAAGACACACGCACTTGGCTACAGGTTTAGTCACGTGTGCAATGACGCACGCACACGTGTAGTCAAGCAGAACCGCGTAGCCGCTGTGAAGTCGAGGAAGCGTGCTCCTGTCGCACCCCGATGGCCCGGGTTCAATTCCCTCCCAGCACCAAAATTTACGTCATTTTCCTAGCAAAGCAATTGATTTACTAGAAGGGAAACTTGGGCGAGTTGGTAGTAATTCATGTTTCGAAAAGGCTGTCGTGTCAAAGAGCCGAAATTATAGCCACGCCCTCCTTTTTTAAGACAGAGGGCCCTATTACGTAAAACTATTCCAATATGTTCTTATGCCAGTCTTCTGACGTCAAATTTGCATACCCATCGACGCAAGCATCGGGCGGGGACCCGCAGCGTTGCCTCAACAGCCCAATTAAACGCTCTCGTAGTTTATAGGAGGTCACTTTGCTTTCAAAACGAATAACATCGCCTATATTGAGCGGTTTTTCGTTTGTAATTGGCTGACAGGAGGCGGGGAGCACGCTCAAGTGGAGAGCGTTTTGATGGGACCGATCCAGTGCAGTAAAAATAAATAACCGGATGAAGCGGGTGGTGTTGGCGCTTGTGATTGGTCCGCTTCCCCTTGCTTACGTTGCGGTGGCTGGTCGAAAATCGCAGCAGCGTGCAACGGAAAGTTAAGAATGCTGCTAAAACGGATCCTCGGCAAGGAAGAGTTGCCCGAACGATGTGCCGAAAGCGCTCGATAATGTTATACGGCCATGCAAAATGTTTTGTTATACGAAAATAAATCCATGCTCTCCAGCAGGTGCGTGTAGCCAGTGCTTTAGCGATCGGCGTCAGCCATCTTTTATTCATTTCGAAACGGTCAAGCTGCGGCTATTCAAAAAAAAATTCAGTTTTGTTCGGCATATTGATGCATCTTTACCGCGTACGCGTCACTTGAACGCGGTGATTTCTCGCAGTCTTGTGGCGTCGCGTGACAGGCAGGTGAAGTGGGTGCAACCCGAAAGCTTTCCAGTGATAGCCGAGGGCTAATGGCGAAAAGGCATCGAATGAAAGTAACTATTTTGCTTTTGTTGGGTCCAACCATGCATAATCATTGTGTACGCGTCATTTCAGATAGGGAGCTATCATGGTTTTGGTGATGTCACGTGACAGACAGGCGAAGTCGCTGTGGTCTAAAATCTTTTTGCCCTATCATGGAGGTCTGATTGCAGAATTGAAATATAAAAGTTTTGAACAGCTTTACCCTATAGCGCCCTGAGTCATTACATTGGGCCTTGCTTAATGTGCCGCTCGCGTAGGGTGCTACGCATTCACCGTAGAAGCATCCACTTTTGCACAGGGGAAGCAGAGCACCATGTCCTATGTCGCTGGCATCCGTAAACCACGTGTCCGAATATGGTTACTTGCTTGGCTCCAAAGCGACAGTTCTCGATATGTAGTTGGAGGCCTGTATTAGTTAAGCACTGCAAGACCTGTTCAATACGGCGTAGGTCAGGGGCGAAGTCAGGAAAGGATGACCACTTCATCAAGACAATATCTGCATGTCATTTAATTTATCCCACCGAGGAAATTGTCCAAAATCCGCCCAAAAGTAGCTTTGGCTTTGCAAAGCCTGAGTGCCATAACGTCAATTTCATGCCGGCCATCTGGTACTAAAAAAGCTGTTTTTAGTCAATCGGTCGGAGCTATGGGTACTTGCAAATAGGCCTAGTGGAAGTCGAGCGAGGAACACTTCGTTAGTGAATCTTAGGACTGCTTACGTGTGGGAATGCGAAAGTATCCCCGAGCGCTAGTGCCTTGCTCTGTTGTGGGCAGTTGCTAACTTTCGCTCTTGTTTCGCCGGCCATTTTCTGTAATCACGGACCAACATGCCCTGTGCTTACTATCGTCACTGAAAGACCCGTCTGGCGTCCTTGGTTGCTGGGCACTCATACTCCATGAGTGTTCTTTCCTTGGGATGTACAAGTCCGGCTGTCTACATCTGAACACCGACTGCTTGTCTCGTCACCCCATCGATCCTCCCGACAACGATGAACTGGATTGCGACACTTCCCTTCTGGCGATTTTAGACTTTCACTACTTAGATACTAAGCCGACTGCTTAGCTACTCGTGCTGTGACCTTTGTACCAGCCTGTGTGTTTATCACCTTTTGCCTTGTAAATGTATGTATTACGTTTGTGCGTCGGAGTTCCTCTTAGTAACAATATCGACCAGCGAGCTTACCGAAAAATGACATAAAGGCAAGTCGTGTCACCTGACACGGGTGAGCGCGAAAGAGAGTGCGCGTCGGAGTGCTGATGGCCACAACGATAGACACTCCACATGTTGTAGTGGTGTAACCGCCGGGCCCAGCAGTCAGGCGACCTGATGTATCTTTCCAATATCGACAGCCAACAAAGGGCATGATGACCGCTAAGGACATCGAAGCGACGGCCGTATTGTTATGGTCGAAATTTTCAAAGCGCCGAAATGATAGCCACGCCCTTCTTTTCAGAGACAAGATCATTAGAGTCGGCCTTGGTTAATGTCCGGCTAGCTTAGGCTGCTACACATTCACCGTTGAAATATCCACTTTTCCCCAGGGGGAGCAGAGCGCCATGTCTTATGTCGCTGGCATCCGTGTGAACTTCAGTTGGGGCCATGTGGGCCAAATCTATCAGTAGGGGCAGTGATGTGAGCAGACGTCGCAATGTAAACGTGTTGTTGCAACCTAGAGACCAGGCTGAAAGGCCAGTATTGCCTTGCAGGAGCCGGGTTAACGAAGCAATGATTGATACATTCACGCACTTGCAAGGATCGACGGCGTCTTTTGTATAATTGAGGAAGCTCTGACCATTCTGTTCGAAGAGTAGTAAGTTTAGAAAAGGGTGTAGTGTCGCCAGTGTCGTGTTATTCTTTGCCTATGCCATTGTCTTTTCAGCGCTGTTAGTTTTCGGAACATAAATTAATTTATTTTGTTTATAGGAAATTCCCTGGGAAACTTGACCTCAGTTCGAGCATATTTATGTGGTTTTACTTTTTGCGGTCGGCCATTCTTGGTACCATTTTTCGGTCACGCCGACTGCGCCGACGGACTTTGACGCATTGGGGCATAAATGGTATGCCAGTAAACTACTGCGCTCCTTGCAAAGAATCCAGAGCGTCTTCGACGTGCGGCAATGCACATACGTATCTATGCTTTATCTTAACACAGTGGTAGTACACGCGAAACCGGATGGATCCATTTTTTTCTTTACAAGGACTGCAGGCGATGCCCATGGATAGATACTGCTGAAGGTTGAACTACTTCGTGTTGACGCATACAGCTGACTTCGTCTTCAATTACACGGCGCTCCATAGGTGATACGCAGTAAACTCGCTGGCGTAGCTGAGCGTGGGTGCCTATATAACTCTCCTAATAGACCGTCAATGTGCGGCCCAGATTCAATTGTTGGCAATCGTATGGACAGGAGTACTCGCGAAGCACGTTGCGGTTTTCGAAACGCTGTGTGGGGCTCAGGAGGGCAGTTAGAGTGCTGTCGAAGACGTCCAGTCTAGACAGGGGGCAAGTAGGGCAACGAGCCAATGTGCGGATCCCAGAGCAGGTGGCATCAAAAGGTGCGTCAAAGATGGTCACCAAGTCGATGGGCTCAAGACGTGCAATGCATTCACCGTGACGTAAAGTGAGGGGTGAGGCATAATCGTGGGAGACGAACGTATAAGTAAAGCCCCAGTTGACACTGACAACAGCGAAGGGAAGAGAACATTGTCGCTGAACAAAAATGTGCGGCGGCATAAATTGGGCAGCGGTATCTGTACCAAAGTTGCAGAAGACATTCGGAATGACACATGAGTGCGGAAATATTTAGTGTCAGCAGCAACGAGTACTGTTCCCCGGAAAATTGGCCAGCAGAAAACGGCGAAACTTCCACTTCGGTGCAAGAGCACTAAATAGCGTGTTTTGTGATCCGAAAAAAAGTCCCATCACAAGATGATGCTGCATCAGCAGGAAGACAGAACAAACACGGTTCTGCACGTTAGTGTGAGTGGTGATGCGGCAAGAGGAGTAAAGTGTTGTGTGCTTGCTATACGAAGTGACAGTGCAGACAAGCGTTTCATCATTTCTCTGAACGAGCGACAATGTTCTTGGTAATAAATGAAACGGCGGCTCCTGTGTCGACTAGTAGAAATGCAACAATTCCATTTACAAATATTTGGACAACATTCAAAGAAGAAGAGCAAGACCTTGTGCTCTTCAATACAGACGAAGGTCTTGCCTCGGGGACTGCGGCGACTAGTTTTACTGCTCGGTACGAGTCGGACGAATACGCGTTGGGGAAAGCGAACGACTTCATGGAGGTCGCGGGCGGCAATCATGGGCGGAAGTATTAGCGTTGCATGGATAAAGATGTAATTCAAGACGCAACGAGATGAATGTAACTGGAGGGCCGTAGGAGGGGTGGAGGTTGATCAGCTCTGTCACGCCACAAGCGACGTCGACACAAATATGCCACATGACCAGGGATGCTATGACACAGGGGTGATGGCGCATATTAGGTGATTGTGGTAGTCCAGAGTTGGCTGGTAACATGGAGGGAAAAGCTGGCAAAAACGGCCCTGATGGTACAACAGGCAGTGATGGCAAAAACGCCGGGGGCAAATTCCGTGCTACAACATTGGTGTAAGGTTTAGGTGCAGGCACCGGCGGTGGTGCTCGCAGGGGCGGCATAGCCTCATATACTTGCTCCTATATTATCTGTCGCAGATTTATTCTCAGAGATGGCGCATAACTTGGAACGGAAGTGAGTAGACAGCTGCAGAGTGTCTTTTGCACGAATGGGGTCCTTCATCTCTCAGAGCAGGGGACCGCGATCGCGAACGGCGGTTCGGCTCTAAAGGTAGGCAACCTGCGTGGAAGAACGCCGAATCAGTAGACGCTATCGATGGGATTCACCATAACACTGGCAAAGGTCAGGGACATTCAGGATGGTTTGCAGGTTTTTCGATAAGAGCCTTTGAAAGCCATGATCTTCTATGCCCTTTAAGATATGAAGGATCTTACCGAATTCACTCACTGATAAATTGACGCGCATGCAAAGATCGACGACGTCTTTTATATATTCGATGAAGCTCTCACCATTCTGTTGGAAACACTTGCGCAAGCGCTCTTCAGCACAAAGCTTTCGCACCGTGGGGCTACCGGAAACATGCACGAAGCTCGTCTTGAAGTTGCACCAGGTGCGAATCAGAGTGCTGTCGGGGAACCACACGTTGATGACGTCCGTGAGGGTACAAGACGGCATTCTACAAATTATGAGACTCGTCTCAATTCTTGTGGGTACTCACGTTTCGTAGGTATGCCGCCATTCTTCGACTACGAGCAGTAAGCAGCGCTAAACAACAGGTCAAGGAGAGGGACACGGACAACAGCGCTGACTAACAACCAAGTGTCTCTATTCTTTCAGTCAGCATATATGTACTCTGCCGCTATCTCTAAGCACAGAATCAACAAAAATCAGCGTTCGCAGAGGCACAAAATTTCAAATAATGCGACAGGAAGGCAATCTCCTTCGGAAGGAAAGAAATAGAGGGAAGGCTTAAAAATTATTCGCCGCTATTATCAATGTGGAAAGGTTCGGAAATAAGACGTATTCGGTAATCGTGATATTTTGACAGATAGCTCACATCTTTAAACGATTACTTGCAGCCGCATTCGTTGCAATACAGTGCTAATTAACTATTTCGAGCTCGTTTTTTAACTTTGTTTCAGTGTTCGCACATGCGATCGTTCTTGTGCCGCCCCGTTTGACCGCTATAAGAAGGCTTGCATGAAAGAGGAATATTATAAACCACACAGTCACAACTGTCAACAACAAACCTATGTCTGTGCTGTCTTTACAACTTCTTTTGTTTTTCTCGGTCACCCGATTGATTTGATGGCACAAGGTAACTTATTTCTGGCAGTGAACAGCAACCTAACGCCTGCCCTGCTGACAACCTTTCTGAGAATATGCGCAGAATATGGGATAACCGCATCCATTTGCAGTGAGCGGCTCTCAGATAGAGTATCTGCCGATTGCTTCATTTTGAGGCTTGTTGCGAGGCTTTCAGTGATGCGAATTAAAAGCGGTAACAGGAAACCTGCGTTTAGCCTGGCTACTTGCAATTCGAAGCTTGCATCTACTTGGTCGTCACAAGACCTTATAAGGGCCGCCTTCGTACAAAATCTTGCAACACTGCGCTTTACTAACCTTGGGTGCACGGAGGAAAGGAAAGAAGGCTTTTATGAGACCGAGAACCGTAACCCCAACACACATGATTGCTTCGGAACGATAGCTCCAAGTCTAAGAAATGCAGACTGTTGTCTGACGGATGCTCCGTGGTCAATTCAAAGGAATCTGAATCTATACGGAGCAGGTCAACTATTATAGCAGCAGTAGGCTGCTCGTCGGTAGTGTTAGCATTGTAAAAAATTTAAAAGTCATCAACGTATTTCATCACTTTTACAATGCTCGTCTGGCTGAGATTAGTTCCAAGATTGCGGTCATAGCTGGCCAATGGAATGTCGCTAAAAACAGGGGCTTACACGAACTAATGCACACACCTCTCTATTGTATAAAAACCTTATCCTCCATGCACACGAAATTGGAAAGCATGTAAAAGCTTAAGAGCCCTAAAAACATGTCGACATTGATACCGCATGCATTCTAAAACATAAGCACACCCTACTTGTCAATGCAATGGCCAACTTCAATGCATACATCTTCTTGAGGCAAAGAGTAATATAGGTCCTTGATGTCCACAGAAAAAGCTCGGACAGCATTTGGACATTCCCCACGGAGAAAGCTCGGGAGAGTACCTGGCGTCTTTATGACGAAGGGGTCATTGATGTCGAGGAGGCACAAAAACCTTTGCGGGAACACTCCCACTTGTCGTTGCAAGGTTCCGAGCTCAGAAACAATGACCCGAAAAGAGCTCAGTTACTTTTCAGTCTTGGCGCTGGAAAACACAGAAAGATTGGTTCCTTTGCAGGCCTTTATGGAGCAGGCCTGCTAGGAGAGTCCGGCTTTTTCGCAAAGCTGAACAGCCCTTGTCTTCACCTTCGCAGGAGCCACTCCTTGCACTTCCTTGAAGCTGCCTAGAATGGCCGAATCTGGATTCTTCTTGTATAAGCCACCAGGCATCATGACGAATCCACATAATTTGTCGGATAGAAGAATCTTGAGCCCTACTTCCCGAAGGACGGTCCCTGCTGTACGGAGCAGAACTATGTTGCCTTTTCTAACCTTCTGGGGCAGGCATTCAACACCTTCAGTGATGCTTCTGTCAGATTCATCTGTTCTTGCTCTACCAGCAGCTGTCCTGACGTGGCTGAGCAGTTACGTCTTGTGCACAGCAGGATTCTCACAAAATTTAGGACCAAGCTTGAGTATATCAGCAACATTCTTCGGGATTGTGGCACCTCCGAATGTCGTTACCACTTGACTTGCCCTGGATTTTGACGTCCTCTCCTACGCTGTCGAACCACCAAGTTGCCCCACAGGAAGTCTGCTGTTTGAGTCGCCAATCGCAAATCTTGAAGAAACTTCTTCTGAGCCTTGTGGAAATGCAGCTCGTTCTGGTTCACAACCTGCAAGCTATCGGTGTTGAAACACACCTCTCGAAATGCTTCCCAGCGCAAAATTCATCACGTTGTCTTTATGTGGCCCTCCGAAGGCATTAGCCCCCCGAACAACACAGCGACGTCTGGCGGTAGATAAGAATTCTTGAACGAGTAAGTGTACAGGCGAGCTCTTCAAGTCGCGGTGGCTAACAAATTGATGCAAACGTCTGAAAAACTGGACGACTGATGAACGGATAGTAGTGGTGAAGCATGTGTAAGCCCTTCCCTCTATTTCTCTCCTTCCGAAGAAGATTGCCTTCCCATAGCTATAATTGCAATTTCGGCCTCTGTGCATGCTGATTTCTGTTGATTCTGTGCTTTGAGACAGCGGCGGAGCATGTATATGCTGACTGAAAGAATAAAGACACTTGGTTGTTAGTCAGCGCTGTGGCCTGTGTCTCTCTTTTCGTCATGTTGTTTAGCGCTGTTTACTGCTCGTAATCATGAACCAACCAGCCTAAATGCGTATTCTTCTGCAGTTATTTTTACCCCATCGGGCTCTTTTCCTTCGTGTCTGCCTTCCTCGCGTTTCCGTTCTTCAGTCATTTGTGTCATTTTGCTTGCCACCGCGACTTGAAGAGCTCGCCTCTACACTTACTCGCTCAAGAATTCCTACCTACCGCCGGAAGTCGCTGTGTTGCTCGGGGGGCTAATGCCTTCGGGGGACCACATAAAGACAACGTGATGAATTTTGCGCTGGGAAGCATTTCGAGAGGTGCGTATCTACACTTACAAGCATTTGTCTCGCAAACCATATTTATTTCAAGGAAATTTTCCACGTCTCAATAATTTCTCTCGTCGTATTCGAGTTCTGATTGCCGTGTTATAGTTTGTTAACGAAGCTTTCCCTCAAGTCTAAATATTTTAAAGCAGTTTGTCGGGTGCGTACCATGGCCACGTACGCTTATATCGCCTTTCGTTTCTCTACCACGGGTGCGCTTTAAAACCACGGCGCTGCAATTTTGCTTCAGAGACTTTCCTTTCCTTCCTTCTTCGCCTCCCTTAAACTGGCTCTCTTAACTACTACACGCAGAGACAAAGCAACAGCGCGCGCATTAGATCCCATAGATGAGATGAATATTTACAATTATTATTAGGGTTATAATTATATTCGAGTGCTGATTGCCGTGCTATCGTTTGTTACCGAAGCTTTCCCTCAAGTCTAAAAATTTTAAGGCAGTTTGTCGTGTGCGTATCATGGCTACGAACGCTTATATCGCCTTCCGTTTCTCTACCACGGGTGCGCTTTAAAACCAGGGCGCTGCAGTCTTTGCTTTCCTTTCCTTCCTTCTTCTCCGCCCTTAAACTGGCTCTCTTAACTACTACACGCAGAAACAAAGCAAAAGCGCGCATGCAATCCCATAGATGAGATGAATATATATATATATATATATATATATATAGAGAGAGAGAGAGAGAGAGAACTATCAGTCATAGCTCTCGTAGTATAGCCCTCTGGGCCGTTTCCTTTTTTTTTTCTTTTTTCTTTCGAAAGTAGTCCTATTAGGGTTATTATATTTACACGAAGGTATTTCGCCCTCGTCAGCAGCAGTCCTTGAGATTGTTATTCTGGCGGCTAGCTTCCCACGCTATGCGTGCCGCCATCGCACCTGGTTAAGCTTCTCCTAGACGCTAGAGTTACACTATGTCCGCACAACCTTGAGCGATCGGAATGCGCGTTTTCCCCGCTTGGCCGGCGGAGAAGGGAGGCTTTGTGTCCGGCCCGCAGAGCCCCCCCCCCCCCCCCCATCTCAGTAAGGTGCCTGGTGGTGGTCCCGTGCCGACGATGGCCTCTCGGTGAGCGCATATTTCCCCCTCATCTTTTAAGAGGTTCAATACTTACAAGCATTTGTCTCGCAAACCATATTTATTTAAAGGAAATTTTCCACGTCTCAATAATTTCTCTCGTCGTATTCGAGTGCTGATTGCCGTGTTATAGTTTGTAAACGAAGCTTTCCCTCAAGTCTAAATCTTTTAAGGTAGTTTTCCTAATCTCTAAAGCCGTTCGAGTTCGCTCTTCTCCTCGGGCGGCCATTTTTC
The DNA here is from genome assembly GCF_023375885.2 of Dermacentor andersoni. Taxonomy (NCBI): domain Eukaryota; kingdom Metazoa; phylum Arthropoda; class Arachnida; order Ixodida; family Ixodidae; genus Dermacentor; species Dermacentor andersoni. Next base: position 226,459,637 of record NC_092816.1, read on the forward strand.
CAAGAAAGTATGCCTTCCAACCACTCATGTTGTCCGACTATCGCGGACAACATGAGTCCCTTTCCACGTAAGTGTGAGGCTCGGAGCAGGAGCTGTGGCGCTTGAAAGTGGCCTGGGGCCTGACGAACCAACCGACTGAGCTATCTTTTCGGGCAACATCGAAGGGTCACGAGTTCAAATCACCTGTTATGTTCCTTTTTTTTCGCCCCTTTTTCTTTCTTTTTTTTTTTTTCCTTTAATGTATTTTCCTTTATTTTATCACTGTACGGGAACCCTCCTAAAATAAAAAAAGAAAGATATATATCTTCAAATATGTATGGCCTCACATGCGCAGATCATAAATACCAGGTTCTCTAGCCGAGTGCCATCCGTGCGGTATAGCCGAGCACAGATTGGTCCACCTCGACTGATCAAATAGGGCACCACTGTATATTAAATGAGGCGTACAACTCCTGCGGGACCCGCCGTGGTTACTCAGTGGCTATGGTGTTAGACTGGTGAGCACGAGGTCGCGGGATCGGATCCCGGCCACGGCGGCCGCATTTCGATGGGGGCGAAATGCGAAAACACCCGTGTACTTAGATTTAGGTGCACGTTAATGAACCCCAGGTGGTCGAAATTTCCGGAGTCCTCCACTACGGCGTGCCTCATAATCAGAAAGTGGTTTTGCCAGGTAAAAGCCCACAATTTATTTTTAAATTTACCTCCTGCGGGGACGGTACACTATCCACCTCCCGTGCAAGAGGACCGTGATTCAAATCCCGGACCGCTGAATTCTCCACCGGAAAATACCAGGAAAAAACAACAACCGTGTGTTGAGAAAATTGCACTAACAGGCCTGGAGTGCGGCCTGATCCCGGTGACCAGAACCGGTAACGCACTCTCTCACCAGAGCAGGATTGGCCACCCTGGTGCAGTACTTGGCCACAACCTCCTATATGAACACAACAATCAAACCCTGGCCCTCAGTCCCCAGCAGCTGCGAAGCAACTGACCACGGCGGCGGTCAGACCTGCGACGCTGCAGAGGGTGCTAAAAATGCCTGGCACCGGACAGGCCGCCATTGGAATATGAACCTGGCAACGTTTAACGCTAGAACGTTATCTAGTGAGGCGAGTCTAGCAGTGCTATTGGAGGAATTAGAGGGCAGTAAATGGGATAAAATGGGGCTCAGTGAAGTTAGGAGGCCAAAAGAAGCATATACAGTGCTAAAAAACGGGCACGTCTTGTGCTACCGGGGCTTAGCAGAGAGACGAGAACTAGGAGTCGGATTCCTGATTAATAAGAACATAGCTGGTAACATACAGGAATTCTATAGCATTAACGAGAGGGTGGCATGTCTTGTTGTGAAACTTAATAAGAGGTACAAAATGAAGGTTATACAGGTCTACGCCCCTACATCTAGTCATGATGACCAGGAAGTCGAAAGCTTCTATGAAGACGTAGAATCGGCGATGGGTAAAGTCAAAACAAAATACAGTATAATGATGGGCGCTTTCAATGCCAGGGTAGGCAAGAAGCAGGCCGTAGACAAGTCAGTGGGGGAATATGGCATAGGCTCTAGGAATAGCAGAGGAGAGTTATTAGTAGAGTTTGCAGTACAGAATAATATGCGGATAATGAATACCTTTTTCCGCAAGCGGGTTAGCTGAAAGTGGACATGGAGGAGCCCGAATGGTGAGACTAGAAATGAAATCGATTTTATACTCTGCGCGAACCCTGGCATCATACAAGATGTAGACGTGCTCGGCAAGGTGCGCTGCAGTGACCATAGGATGGTAAGAACTCGAATTAGCCTTGACCTGAGGAGGGAACGGAAGCAACTGGTACATAAGAAGTCGATCAATGAGTTAGCGGTAAGAGGGAAAATAGAGGAATTCCAGATCAAGCTACAGAACAGGTATTCGGCTTTGACTCAGGAAGAGGACCTTAGTGTTGAAGCAATGAACGACAATCTTGTGGGCATCATTAAGGAGTGTGCAATAGAAGTCGGTGGTAACTCCGTTAGACAGGATACCACTAAGCTATCGCAGGAGACGAAAGATCTGATCAAAAAACGCCAATGTACGAAAGCCTCTAACCCCACAGCTAGAATAGAACTGGCCGAACTTTCGAAGTTTATCAACAAGCGTAAGACAGCTGACATAAGGAAGTATAATATGGATAGAATTGAACATGCTCTCAGGAACGGAGGAAGCCTAAAAGCAGTAAAGAAGAAATTAGGAATTGGCAAGAATCAGATGTGGCTGAGGAGTTCTATAGAGATTTATACAGTACCAGTGGCACCCACGACGATAATGGAAGAGAGAATAGTCTAGAGGAATTCGAAATCCCACAGGTAACACCGGAAGAAGTAAAGAAAGCCTTGGGAGCTATGCAAAGGGGGAAGGCAGCTGGGGAGGATCAGGTAACAGCAGATTTGTTGAAGGATGGTGGGCAGATTGCTCTAGAGAAACTGGCCACCCTGTATACGCAATGCCTCAGGACTTCGAGCGTACCGGAATCTTGGAAAAACGCTAATATAATCCTAATCCATAAGAAAGGGGACGCCAAAGACTTGAAAAATTATAGACCGATCAGTTTACTGTCTGTTGCCTACAAAGTATTTACTAAGGTAATTGCGAATAGAATCAGGAACACCTTAGACTTCCGTCAACCAAAGGACTAGGCAGGATTCCGTAAAGTATACTCAACAATAGACCATATTCACACTATCAATCAGGTGATAGAAAAATGTGCGTAATATAACCAACCTTTATATATAGCTTTCATTGATTACGAGAAAGCGTTTGATTCAGTCGAAACCTCAGCAGTCATGGAAGCACTACGGAATCAGGGTGTAGATGAGCCATATGTAAAGATACTGGAAGCTATCTATAGCGGTTCCACAGCCACCGTAATCCTCCACAAAGAAAGCAACAAAATCCCAATAAAGAAAGGCGTCAGACAGGGAGATACGATATCTCCAATGCTATTCACAGCGTGTTTACAGGAGGTATTCAGAGACCTGGAGTGGGAAGAATTGGGGATAAAAGTTGATGGAGAATACCTTAGCAACGTGCGATTCGCTGATGATATTGCCTTGCTTAGTAACTCAGGAGACCGATTGCAATGCATGCTCACTGACCTGGAGAGGCAAAGCAGAAGGGTGGGTCTGAAAATTAATCTACAGAAAACTAAAGTAATGTTTAACAGTCTCGGAAGAGAACAGCAGTTTACGATAGGTAGCGAGGCACTGGAAGTGGTAAGGGAATACATCTACTTAGGGCAGGTAGTGACCACGGATCCGGATCATGAGACTGAAATAACCAGAAGAATAAGAATGGGCTGGGGTGCGTTTGGCAGGCATTCTCAAATCATGAACAGCAGGTTGCCACTATCCCTCAAGAGGAAAGTGTATAACAGCTGTGTCTTACCAGTACTCACCTACGGGGCAGAAACCTGGAGGCTTACGAAAAGGGTTCTGCTGAAATTGAGGACGACGCAACGAGCCATGGAAAGAAGAATGATAGGTGTAACGTTAAGGGATAAGAAAAGAGCAGATTGGGTGAGGGAACAAACGCGGGTAAATGACATCTTAGTTTTTTTTCATTTTCATTTATTTACCTTAAAGACCCCACTAGGGGGTATTACATAAGGGGTGGGTGTACATAAAAAATATAACACTCAAATTTGTGACAACAGGTACTCAGTCACATTGGTAGAAAAAGATGATGGACAGGTGAGAACGACGATATTGCGAGGAAGGCCGTTCCAGTCTTTGGCTGCACGAGGAAAAAAAGATGCTGAAAAATTTACAGTTCTCGTACGTGTACGGTAAACTTGCAGTTGGTGACCAGTGCGAGGGGATATGTATGCGGGTGGTGTTATGTAAGGGGCACTGTTAAGTGATGAATGGTAAAGCTTATAGAATAGGCAAAGTGTTGCTATGCGTCGGCGGAGGGATAAAGCTTGCAGCCCAGATTCCGCTTTGAGGGCGGTAACACTGATTTCGTGAGAATAAGATGAGTGAATGAATCTGGCGGCACGATTTTGTACCGCTTCAAGGTCATCTACGACGCATGCTTGATGTGGGGACCATATGGGTGACGCATACTCTAGTTTTGAACGGATGAGTGACTTATAGGCTAGTAATTTAACGTGTTGGGGAGCGTTACGAAGGTGACGTTTCAGAAAACCGAGAGTTCTATTTGCCGATGATATGATGTTTGTAGTATGTGCATGCCATGAGAGATCATTGGACAAAGTAACGCCTAAGTATTTAAATGATGTTATTGCTTGTATAGGTACGTTAGCAATTATGTACGGGAATGTAACGGGGTGCTTTTGGCGAGTAATGGAAAGAAGTTTGCATTTAGTCGGATTAAGGGTCATTAGCCAGCGGTCGCACCATTCCTGGACACGGTCTAGATCATGCTGAAGTTTTGCTGCGTCGCAATGATTAGAAACTGATCGGTAAATTACACAGTCGTCAGCGAACATTCGGATTTGGCAAGATAAGTGTTGAGGCAAGTCGTTAATATATATTAGAAATAGGAGAGGACCGAGAACAGAGCCTTGGGGTACACCGGATGTTACAGGAATAGGGTCAGAGGTATGATTATTAACAAGGACGTGTTGGGACCGTTTAGACAAGAATTCTTTGATCCAAATCAGAACGTTGTGGTCCAGGTTTAACTGGTTTAGTTTAAAAAGTAATCGTTGATGCGGCACTTTATCAAACGCTTTTGCGTAATCTAAGAAAATGGCATCAGTTATTATGTTGGTGTCGAGGTTAACATGCAAGTCATGAATGAAAATGGCCAGTTGGGTCTCGCATGAGAAGCCCTTTCGGAAGCCATGCTGAGATGGATGAAAAAAGTTATTTTTATCGAGAAATGCCATGATATTAGAATAAATGACATGCTCCATGATTTTGCACGGGACGCTTGTTAATGATATGGGGCGGTAATTTAGTGGGGAATCTTTTTTACCAGATTTGTAGACAGGAACAACCTTCCCCACTTTCCAATCATTTGGCAAGTGACCTACAGATAGTGAATGAGAAAATAAAATACACAGATACGCAGTAATGGTATGTCTGGTGTTCTTTAACAGCTTGGAATTGATTTCGTCGACGCCTGTCGATGAAGAAAGCTTAATGTTATCTAACAATGATAAAATTCCATCATGAGTTATTGTGATAGCAGGCATAGTAGACAAAGTTTTAGCTGGTGTCGTAAGCAGAGGTGTACTGGGTTCTTTTGTGAAAACTGTGCTAAAAGCAATGTTGAAGGTGTTAGCGCATTCGAGGTCCCCGACGGTTTCTCCCAATTCGTTGGTCAGAGTGATAGCGCGCGGTTCGATAGGGTTGATGACCTTCCAAAATTTTCTCACGTTATCATTTAACAATTTTGTCAGATCGTTGTTGAAAAATTTGAACTTAGCATTTCTCACAGCAATCAGGTAGGCATTCTCGGCAGTATAGTACCGCTGCCACGCATTAGACGAGGCTCTTATCTTAGCAGCACGAAAGAAGCGCTTTTTTCTGCCTTCTAATGTTTTAAGTGTCTTAGTGTACCATGGCTTTTGGTGATTTTCACGGAAAGTAATTTTAGGAATGAATTTGTTGGCCAAGTCCTGTATTTTGTATTTGAATACCTCCCAGCTCTTCTGGAGAGGCATGCTGTAAAATTGGGCTTCAAATAAAGGGAAAAAATTTCTAAGCTCGTTGTTAATTGCGTCATAGTTGCCTTTTTCATATAGAAGGATTGTTTTCTTACGTTTTTCGCGCCGTTCAAGGCAGAACGAAAATTCGGCGTGGATAACCTTGTGATCACTAATTTCTTGCAGGTAAGTTATATGTGATAAGCTCTCTGGATTCGTAGTTAGTATAAGATCCAAGATATTAGTACTGACGCCAGCAACACGCGTTGGTTCCCTTACCAACTGAGTGAGATTGGCATTCAGACATAATTCTATAAAATCCTTTAATTCTCTGTGGTTCGCACCTGAGGGAGCTAGTTTCTGCCAGTCGATACCGGGATAATTGAAATCACCGAATAGCAATATATGTGAATTTGGATGTGCAGTACCGAGATCAATCAGAATATTGTTCAGCTCACTTGCAAAGTTAGGTGAAGTATGCGGAGCCCTGTAGCAAACACCAAGCAAAACGGATTGCGCCGATGAGCGAAAAATTAACCATAACATTTCTAAATCAGAGACGATGTCTAATGGTGTGCACGATAAATTAGGGCCCACAGCAATCAGGACACCGCCCCCTCGAGTGCATCTGCGGTCATTTCTGAAAACTTGGAAACCTGCCAAGTCGGCAAGTACTTCTGTATCAGTGACATCAGGGGTAAGCCACGTTTCGGTTAGTATAAGTATGCTGCTGTTTGAAGAAATCATGATGTTAGACACGAGTTCACGCTTAGGTAGGAAACTGCGAATATTTGTGAATATGACAGACAATGATATATTATTTCTTGGCATGGTTTGGGGGCGGGTAATCACATTTTTCCGGGCGGACGATTGCTATAACACTTCTCTTACAGTTTCAGATACGCTATCAAACACGTAGCGCTTCTGTCCGATGTGCAGGGTTTTGTAGCGCAGATTAAATGGGGCAGATTGCTTTCTGGCAAATGCAACGAGCTGGCTGCGAGCAATTCGAACTGCACGAGAAAAATCTTCGCCAATACTATAATTGGTACCTTTTAGTTTCCGGGCGCTCGACAGGACAGTTTCTTTTGTTTTGAAAAATGTGAATTTTGTTATTATTGGACGGGGTTTGTCGTTCGAATGACGTCCGAGACGATGGGCGCGCTCTATCTCTTTTGTGTCGATGTGTACATCTAAATGCTCGCGGCAATGTTTAATGATAAGTTGTTCTGATTGTGCGTACGATTCAGCTGTAGTTTCAGGGAGTCCGTAGAAAACCAAGTTGTTCCGTCGCGTTCGGTTTTCCGCATCGTCAAAACGTGCCTCTAGTTTTGAAATTAAGCGAGTAGCTTTAGTTGCGTCGGCGCGGAGAACTTCTGTGTCTGTTTTAAGTGTTACAAGGCTTTCGTAATGGCTCTCAAGTTCGGTCATACGTTTGCCTAGGTCAGATACATTTCTGTCTGTCGCTAATAACTGAGATTTTAGATCTTGAACTTCAGAAATAAGCTTGGACTGGCCAGTAGATATCTTCTTTAGCTCTGCGAGGATAGCTGCAGTATCCGGACCGGGGTTAGTTTCTATATCACCGGAAAGTAGGAGTAACAGCGAAAAAACGACATGAAAACAATCAGCAAGAACAGCGTTAAGGCACTGTGGGCTTGGCAGCTGTACTAAGAAGTAGTTGTTAGACTTTTTGGCAAAGAGGCTGAAACGTTCACCAACCTGCATTACGAAGACGAACGGATTAGTGGCCTGCGCAGTGGCAAAGCCGCCAAGCCCACAAAGTGCCACTGGTGGCTGCTCCTGTTTTATAGCTGGCCCTAGTAGTGATGTTGGATGCGATGGGGCTTCCCATTCTGTGGCGAGGGGCAGATAATCCAAGGACGAGTGTGTCGTTCCAAAGACGGGTGAAGCGATGGCAGTGGCTCGTTGACGAGCGCCTGATACATCCACGCTGAGATGGATTGGTAAATATGAAGGTGCGGTCAGTGGCGTAGTCGCCAGTCCAGGAAGGAAAAGACACGCGATGAATGGTCCGAGCACCTGCATTACGAAGACGAACGGATTAGTGGCCTGCGCAGTGGCAAAGCCGCCAAGCCCACAAAGTGCCACTGGTGGCTGCTCCTGTTTTATAGCTGGCCCTAGTAGTGATGTTGGATGCGATGGGGCTTCCCATTCTGTGGCGAGGGGCAGATAATCCAAGGACGAGTGTGTCGTTCCAAAGACGGGTGAAGCGATGGCAGTGGCTCGTTGACGAGCGCCTGATACATCCACGCTGAGATGGATTGGTAAATATGAAGGTGCGGTCAGTGGCGTAGTCGCCAGTCCAGGAAGGAAAAGACACGCGATGAATGGTCCGAGCACCTGCATTACGAAGACGAACGGATTAGTGGCCTGCGCAGTGGCAAAGCCGCCAAGCCCACCTCAAGAAAAAGAAATGGGCATGGGCCGTACATGTAATGAGGAGGGAAGATAACCGATGGTCATTAAGGGTTACGGACAGTGGCGTAGCAACAGGGGGGGGGGGGGGGGGGGGGGCGGGGGGCCGAGGGCCCCGAGTGCAAGGGGCCAGTGGGGGGGTGTCATATACGCCTGAAGACACCCCTCTTTCCGCCGGCTTGACTGGGCGCAAATGGCAAAGAATGCTCCGGTATCCAGTAGCCCGAGCTCATGCACCCGATGCGTTGCACCGCAGAATTTTCGGCTGCATCTCTATCAACACCCCACGAAATACCTGCACGATTGTGCGGGCTAAAAAACTTAATTCGCGAAATGGTCGCTAAACTACTCGCCTTAGCGGAACGTTTCATATGGGGTGCGTCGTGCCGTGCGTTCATGCTGGGGGCCGGCGTCGCTAAACGTACAGTCAGGCGTTGTAAGGCGTTGATGCTCTTGGGCCCCTCTTCCGTTCAGAACGCGCAGTGAACAAAGACAGCAGCAAGAGGGCGTTCAACCAGCGCGCCCGGCGCTCACGTTTACGGCGAAGCGTTCGTTGAGAGCGACGTTGCATAAGTGCGGCCGTCAAAAGTCGCGAATCGGATTCTCTGGATCGTCTTCAGACTCGGTTCGACCGAAGAGTTTTGCGGCGTATGACTCGACAGGCTGTAGTCGCGGGTCCGCAGCGATGTTCGGCTCGCTTTTAATTCCCTCTACCGCTCCCTCCAAGAAGCCGCTGTGAAACCTGCCATGTTTCACGCTTTCCTTCTTACCCTCGAAAGTTTGAGAAAACTTTTGTTGTTGCGTCACTTCATGTTACAAGTACAGTGCCTGTATCAGCTGCACAGAATTTTATTAAAAAAGGTGCATTTTGTAAGGATATTTCCCGATCGAGATTCTATGAAGTTGTCTTTTTGTGATTGCTAGGAACTCGGTAGCGCAAAAAATATGGCAGATAAGTAATAATCATATCCTTAATAATCCCTTAATCAGTACTTATAGAGGAAGCACTTCAATTCGAGAATTGAGGACTCAAAGTCATACTATTAACTCAACAAAAACTTCTTAAACAAAATCGTTTTGCGTGCTACAACCTACAGTACTTGGCAGCATCGAAAGATATGGCAGCAGCGAAAGAAATATGAGATAGTGGACCAGTGACGTTGATCCCTTAATCCTCTTCATTGCGAGTGCAGACCAACAGTAGTGCAAGCTTTCGCTAGGACGGCCTTCATCGCGGTCTTTCTTTTTTAATTTTATGGTGACGCCAAGAATCACCGCCAAGCGTGCTCTATTCTGTTCCCAATCTTTTGGTGGTACCGCAGCACGGATAATCACGTTTGTCCGTATAGCAACAAATAAAAACAAGGCTTTAATGATCACAATGAAGAGAACTCGTAATTGTCATAGCATTGACGTCCGCGCAGTAGGGAGGCAGGTGGCGTTTTGCGTATTTCTAATATGGTGGGGATATCAGCGTCACTGAAACACAATTTAATTTTTGTTTTCGTTCAGGGCTGCCCACAGCCACAATACTGCGCGCCATATAGTGCCTACGAGGATTTTTGTGAAGTTGTTGTTGGGCAAGATATAAAGATCGGCCTTCAATTTTGCAAATGCAATGCTGCCGCTAAAATTGGTAATTAAAACGTTACAAAGATATTTTTTGTTACTTGTGACGTCAGCCGTATTTGCCACGATGCCACATTTGTATTGGCTGCCAAGCCTTACAGTCTGACAGAAGATGCGCACATGCGCTTATCACAGGTTATAAGTGCAGCACCCAAACCCTTCGGAGTCACCCTGTGGTATTTGGCGCAGAAAAAAACAGCGTGTATACCTGCTGCATTCGCCATCTCTGGGAAAGAAAGCGAAGGAGAGGGGGACGCGGGGGACATGCGCGGTGTCCAAGGCGGCTGTACTGGTGCTGAAACCCGGAAATTGTTGATATCCTCGCCTTCCTCGTCTACACCCGGCGGGGGGGGGGGGGGGGGGGGTGACAGAAGATCTATGGGCCCCGGGTGCCAGACGACCTAGCTACGCCACCGGTTACGGACTGGATTCCATGGGAACGAAAGCGTAGTAGGGGGCGGCAGAAAGTTAGGTGGGCGGATGACATTAAGACGTTTGTAGGGACAACACGGCCACAATTAGTACATGACCGGGGTAGTTGGAGAAGTATGGGAGAGGCCTTTGCCCTGCAGTGGGCGTAACTAGGATGATGATGATGATGATGATGATGATGTATCCACCGATTGCTTGCAGGTTGTGAACCAGAACGAGCTGCATTTCCACAGGGCTCAGAAGAAGTTTCTTCAAGATTTGCGATTGGCGACTCAAACAGCAGACTTCCTGTGAGGCAACTTGGTGGTTCGACAGCGTAGGAGAGGACGTCAAAATCCAGGGCAAATCAAGAGGTAACGACATTCGCAGATGCCTCAATCCCGAAGAATGTTGCTGATCTACTCAAGCTTGGTCCTAAATTTTGTGAGCATCCTGCTCTGGACAAGACGGAACTGCTCAGCCACGTCAGGACAGCTGCTGGTAGAGCAAGAACAGATGAATCCGACAGGTGCATCAGAGAAGGTGCTGGCTGCCTGCCCCAGCAGGTTAAAAAAGGCAACACAGTTCGGCTCCGCAAAGCAGGGACCGTCCTTCGGGAAGTGGGGCTCAAGCTGCTTCTATCCGGAAAGAAGATGGATTTGTCGTGATGCCTGGTGGCTTGTACAAGAACAATCCAGATTCGGCTTTTCTAGGCAACCTCAAGGAAGTGCAAGGAGTGGCTCCTGCGAAGGTGAAGACAAGGGCTGTTCAGCTTTGCGAAAAAGCTGGACTCTGCAAGCTGGCCTGCTCTATAAAGGCCTCCAAAGGAACCAGTCTTTCTGTGGTTGTCAGCGCCAAGACGCACAAGGAACTGCGCCCTTTTCGGGCCAATGTTTCTGAGCGCGGCACTGAGAACGACAAGTGGGAGTGTTCCCGCAAAGGTTTTTGTGCCTCCTCGACATCAATGACCCCTTCGTCATAAAGACGCCAGGTACTGTCTCCACCTTTCTCCCTGAGGAATGTGCAAAGGCTGTCCGAGCTTTAACCGTGGACCTCAATGACTTATATTACTCTTTGCCTAAAGAAGATGTATGCATTGAAGTTGGCCATTGCATAGACAAATGCGGTGATCTTAAGTTTCAGAATGCACGTGATATTGACACGTGTACTTATCTGGCGACCACGTTTTCGCACAGCGCGGGACGCGCTTGCATGTATCCGAAGTTTCTGGAAAGTTATCGATGCTTCTACCCGGCTGTCTGTTGTCGCCGAACGTTGTGTTATCTGATTTCATCGTGTGACGCGAATGGTGTAGAACATTGTGGAAGGCGCGCGGGTCCGAACGATTAGTCTGGAACATTCGACGCCTGCTGTATAAAAGCCGACGCGCTTGCCTCGCTGATCAGATTTCCGACGATCGCCGACTGTGTTCGCTGCTTTCGTTGTGCTATAAGTGTAGCCTGTTTTGTGGGCACAGGTTCGCCCAATAAAATCTAGTTTTGCCTTTCACAGTATTGCTACTGTGTTCTTAACGTCACCACCACGTGACATCTGGTGGAGGTGCTAGTGCGTTCATGTACCGAACGCCCCCGCAAAGCCGCGATCCAAGCCCGAAGCCCGAGGACAAAACCAACATCGCCCAAGACCAGCGTGCTAGCCGCAGACTTCAAGGACTGCCCCCAGAGCACGGACTTCTACCTGAGTCGACAAAGAAGATCGTGGTCAAAACAACCCCAATGGCTGCCCCAGCGTCCCCCGTTATCCTACAACAACCTCGGGACCCACCAACCTTCCATGGAGCAGCGACTGAAGACCCGGAATCATGGCTGGAGACCTACGAACGCATCGCGACGTTCAACAACTGGGACTCCGACGACAAGCTGCGGCATGTCTACTTCGCTTTAGAAGACGCCGCCAGAACTTGGTTTGAGAACAGGGAATCGACCTTGACAACGTGGGACCTGTTCCGTAGCGGCTTCCTGCGCACCTTTACAAGCGTCGTGCGCAAGGAAAGGGCTGAAGCTATGCTGGACGCCCGAGTGCAGCTACCAAACGACAACGTTACCATCTTTACGGAAGAAATGAGCCGCCTATTCCGCCACGCTGACCCGGAAATGTCCGAGGAAAAGAAAGTCCGGCTACTGATGCGTGGTGTAAAGGAGGAACTTTTCGCCGGTATGGTACGAAGCCCACCGAAGACCGTCGACGAGTTTCTTCGCGAGGCCACTAGCATCGAGAAGACACTCGAGATGCGCAACCGGCAATTCGACCGCCTCACCAACTCTACAAGCTATGCCGGCGTTCAATCGCTGGCCTCCGACGACCTGCGCGAGGCTATCAGGGCAGTCGTACGAGAGGAGCTCCAGAAGATCTTCCCGTCGTCGCAGCCTCAAGTGGCCTCGATCGCTGACATCGTCAAAGATGAGGTTCAGCGGTCGCTTGGGGTTCCGGAGGTGCAACCTCAATTACCGCAACCCCAGCCAGAAGCGATGACCTACGCCGCCGTCGCACGCCGTCAAGGTCCTCCTCCGCGACCGCGACAGCGCCCTGTAACGCCGCAATTCCGTCGACCACCCCCGCCGCCAGCACGCCCACCCGTCGCCCAGCGCAGCTACCCGAGGAAGACAGACGTATGGCGCGCTCCTGACCACCGCCCGCTGTGCTACCACTGCGGAGAAGCGGGTCACGTCTACCGACGATGTCCATACCGGGAGATGGGACTGCGAGGTTTCGCCGTCAACGCTCCGCGCCCGCAGCAAGGTGAACGCCCTCGCGATATCGCTGACTACCTCGCGGCTACTCAGTGGAGCTCTCGACGACCGTCGCGTTCGCCATCACCAGGCCGCTACCTGTCGCCGCAGCGCCGACCATTCACTGGCCCAGCCCGGGGCCGGTCAGCAAGCCCATATCCGGAAAACTAAAAGCAGCAACCGATGGAGGTGCGGTTGCTGTCCGTCGAACTGACGAAGACCCTCCGCCGCCGACGAAGACGCCGAAGAAACTACCTCGACAACATAACGACACGCCGCCGTCCCGACGAAGTCTGGAAAGAAAGAATGCGACGACGAAAGACGACCTGACGACGTCACATACCAGCCACAGGTCAACGCGACGCAGCCGTGATCCGACGCCAAGACCTAACTGCAACGCCAGACAAAGAACCACCGACCTCGAGGTGCTTCTGGACGGCCACGCAGTTACCGCCTTAGTGGACACAGGGGCTGATTACTCCGTAATGAGTGGACACATCGCCGCCCAGTTGAAGAAAGTTAAGACCGCATGGGAAGGCCCTCAAATTCGGACCGCTGGAGGACACCTCATCACGCCGACTGGAATCTGCACGGCAAGAATAACCATTCATGACCGGACTTATCCTGCCACCTTCGTTATCCTGCAACAGTGTTCACGAGACGTCATTCTCGGCATGGACTTCCTCAACCAACACGGCGCAATCATCGACCTGAAGTCGCAGTCAGTAACGCTGTCGGAAGATCAAGCGATACCGTCGGAGAGCCCTCGTAGTCACCACGCCTTGAGTGTGCTCGAAGATCAAGTGAGCATCCCGCCTCGCTGCAGCATCGTTATTTCGGTCGGCACCGAAACACCCGCTGACGTAGAAGGCGTCATCGAAGGCGACCAACATCTACTGCTCGACCGTGAAATTTGCGTCGCAAGAGGGATCGCTCGACTCCACGGAGGAAACACGAAAGTGTTGCTGACAAACTTCAGCAAGGAGTTCAAGCACATCAACAAGGGCACGACGATCGCATACATCGAGGAAATTCAGGAAACCAGCGATGCCTTTGTCCTCTCGGATTCTGTTGCATCTACCCCGACGACCGTAGTTCCCGAGCCAGACTTCGACATAAATCCAAGTCTCCCTGTGATTAAGCAGCAACAGCTCAGAAGTCTGCTTCGACGATACAAAGACTGCTTTTCGACGTCATCGAGGATTCGACAAACACCAGTCGCAAAGCATCGCATAATAACCGAAGAGTGCGCTCGACCACTACGCCAGAGCCCTTACCGAGTTTCGACACGAGAACGCGAAGCTATAAGACAACAAGTCGACGAAATGCTGCGCGACGACATCATCCAGCCGTCGAAAAGCCCGTGGGCCTCTCCTGTAGTCCTGGTAAAGAAAAAGGACGGAACCCTACGCTTCTGCGTCGATTATCATCGACTGAACAAGATCACGAAGAAGGATGTGTACCCCCTTCCACGGATAGACGACGCATTGGATCGGCTCTGCAACGCTAAATACTTCTCGTCGATGGACCTCAAGTCTGGCTACTGGCAAATAGAAGTCGACGAGAGAGATCGCGAAAAGACTGCCTTCATCACGCCAGACGGCCTCTACGAGTTCAAGGTCATGCCATTCGGACTGTGCTCGGCGCCTGCAACGTTTCAGCGCGTCATGGACACGGTGTTAGCCGGACTGAAGTGGCAGACGTGCCTTGTTTACCTGGATGACGTCGTTGTCTTCGCCGGAAATTTCGACGATCACCTTAGGCGGCTCTCGACAGTGTTGGAAGCCATCAAGTTATCAGGGCTCACTCTGAAGCCGGAAAAGTGCCGTTTCGCTTACGATGAGCTTTTGTTCCTAGGCCACGTGATCAGCAAATCAGGAGTACGCCCCGACCCACAGAAGACAGCTGCCATCGCAAAGTTCCCGCAGCCAACCGACAAGAAGGCAGTGCGCAGATTCCTTGGCATGTGTGCCTACTATACGCGCTTTGTCAAGGACTTTTCACGCATCGCTGAGCCGCTGACAAAGCTAACTAAATGTGACGTCGAGTTCAAGTGGGAAACGCCGCAGGCCGGCGCATTTCAAGAACTCAAACGACGCATGCAGTCGCCGCCCGTACTTGCGCACTTCGACGAGCACGCCGATACCGAAATACACACTGACGCCAGTAGCCTAGGCCTCGGTGCCGTCCTAGTCCAGAGAAAAGATGGACATGAACACGTGATAGCTTACGCTAGCCGGTCGTTGTCAAAAGCGGAAGGCAATTATTCTACAACCGAAAAGGAATGCCTCGCCATCGTTTGGGCTACAGCGAAATTTCGCCCTTACCTCTATTGCAGGCCATTCAAAGTGGTCAGCGATCATCACGCGTTGTGTTGGCTAGCTAACTTAAAGGACCCTTCAGGACGGCTGGCGCGGTGGAGCCTCAGACTACAAGAATACGACATCACTGTAACATACAAGTCCGGAAGAAAACACTCAGATGCCGATTGCCTATCCCGCGCCCCCATTGACCCACCGCCGCAAGATGACGAGGATGACGACACCTTCCTTGGCATAATAAGCGCGGAAGACTTCGCCGAACAACAACGAGGGGACCCGGAGCTAAAAGCCCTAGTCGAGTATTTGAAGGGCACACCGACGTTGTCCCTAGGGCATTTAAGCGTGGATTATCTTCGTTCACGCTTCAAAACAACCTACTCGTGAAGAAGAACTTCTCACCAGTCCGCGCCAGCTACCTCCTTGTTGTACCGTCAGCGCTGCGTCCAGATATACTGTACGCCCTACACGACGATCCAACCGCTGGGCACCTCGGATTCTCCCGTACGCTGTCGAGAATACAGGAAAGGTATTACTAGCCGCGTCTGACCGCCGACGTCGCCCGTTACGTCAAGACATGCCGAGATTGTCAGCGACGCAAGACACCACCGACAAGGCCAGCTGGATTACTACAGCCGATCGAACCTCCTCGCCGACCATTCCAGCAGATTGGGATGGATTTGTTGGGGCCGTTTCCGATGTCAACATCCGGGAATAAGTGGATCGTCGTGGCGACGGACTATCTCACCCGCTTTGCTGAAACTAAAGCTCTACCAAAAGGCAGCGCAGCCGAAGTGGCGAAATTTTTCGTCGAAAACATCCTGCTGCGACATGGTGCCCCAGAAGTCCTCATCACCGACAGAGGAACGGCTTTTACAGCAGAGCTCACCCAAGCCATTCTGCAGTACAGCCAGACAAGCCACAGGAGGACAACTGCCTACCATCCGCAGACGAATGGTCTCACGGAGCGCCTGAACAAGACCCTCGCCGACATGCTAGCAATGTACGTCGACGTCGAACACAAGACGTGGGACGCGGTCCTGCCGTACGTAACCTTTGCGTACAACACGGCGGTGCAAGAAACAACACAGATCACGCCGTTCAAGCTGGTCTACGGCAGGAACCCGACGACGACGCTTGACGCCATGCTGCCGCACGTAACTGACGAAGAGAATGTTGACGTCGCTAGCTATCTCCAGCGCGCCGAAGAAGCCCGACAGCTCGCCCGCCTGCGAATCAAGAGCCAGCAGAGGACCGACAGCCGACACTACAACCTCCGACGACGCTTCGTCGAGTACCAGCCTGGCGACCGTGTTTGGGTCTGGACCCCGATACGCCGACGAGGACTCAGTGAGAAGCTACTCCGACGCTATTTTGGACCCTACAAGGTCATCCGACGTATTGGCGCTCTGGATTATGAGGTCGTGCCAGACGGCATTTCGCATTCACAGCGGCGCCGCGCACGATCTGAAGTGGTCCACGTGGTGCGCCTTAAACCCTTTTACGGACGCTGACGAACTTCGTCATTTTTGTTCTTTTCTTTGCTACGAGTGCTTTTGTTTATTAACTTCGTTTGTTTGCAGCATCGGGTCGATGCTTTTTAAGAGGGGGGTATTGACACGTGTACTTATCTGGCGACCACGTTTTCGCACAGCGCGGGACGCGCTTGCATGTATCCGAAGTTTCTGGAAAGTTATCGATGCTTCTACCCGGCTGTCTGTTGTCGCCGAACGTTGTGTTATCTGATTTCATCGTGTGACGCAAATGGTGTAGAACATTGTGGAAGGCGCGCGGGTCCGAACGATTAGTCTGGAACATTCGACGCCTGCTGTATAAAAGCCGACGCGCTTGCCTCGCTGATCAGATTTCCGACGATCGCCGACTGTGTTCGCTGCTTTCGTTGTGCTATAAGTGTAGCCTGTTTTGTGGGCACAGGTTCGCCCAATAAAATCTAGTTTTGCCTTTCACAGTATTGCTACTGTGTTCTTAACGTCACCACCACGTGACAATATGAATGACGACAGGTTCATAGAGCTCTTAAGGTTTTACATGCTTTCCATTTTCGTCTCCACGGAGGATAAGCTTTTTATACAGAAGCGAGGTGTGTGCATCGGTTCATGTATAGCCCCTATTGTTAGCGACATTTTATTGATGAGCTACGACCGCAATCTTGGAACTAAGCTTAGCCAGCCGAGCGCTGTAAAAGTGATGAGATACGCTGATGGCTTATTTTTTACAATACTAACACTACTCACGCGCAGCGTGCTGCTGTTCTAATATTTTATCTGTTCCGCATAGAATTAGATTCCTCTGAATTGACCACGGAGCATCCGTCAGACAACAATCCGAATTTCTTAGACTTGGAGCTATGGTTCTGATGCAATCATGTGTGTTGGGGTAACGCTCCTCTGTCTCATAAAAGCCTTCTTCCCTTTCCTCTTGCATAAAGGCGGCCCTCATCAGGTATTGTTACCACAAAGTAGATGCAAGCTTTGAATTGCAAGTAGCCAGGCTGAAGCTCGCAGGCAGCATCGCTGAAAGCCTCGCAACAAGCCTTAAAAGAAAGCAATCGGCAGCTACTCAATCTAAGAATCGCTCACGGAAATGGTTGCGGTTATACCATATGTGGAGCAGGTTCCTCATAATCTCAAAAAGGTTATCAGCAGGGCAGGCCTTAGGGCCTTCACTGCCAGAAATAATTTAGGTAGCCTGCCCCATCAAGTGAATCGGGTGACCGAGAAGAACAAAAAAGTTGTAAAATGCAGCACAGACAGAGGTTTGTTGTTGACGGTTGTGACTGTGTGGTGCATAGGATTCCTCTTTTATGCAAGCGTTTCTATATCGGTCAAATGGAGCGGTGCATCAATGACCGCATGCGCGAACACTCAAACAAAGCTCAAAAACGAGCTAGAGATAGTCAATTATTACTGCATTGCAATGAATGCGCCTGCAAGCTGTCTTTTAAAGATGTGACCTATTTGTCAAAATATCGCGATGACCTTGCACGTCTTATTTCCGAAGCTTTCCACATTCCTAATAACGGCGAAGCATGTGTAAGTCTTCCCTCTATTTCTCTCCTTCCGAATGATATTGCCTTCCTATTGCAATAATTGCAATTTTCGCCTCTGACCATGCTGATTTCTGTTGATTCTGGGCTTGGAGGTAGCGGTGGAGTACATATATACGCTGACTAAAAGAATAAAGACACGTGGTTGTTAGTCAGCGCTCTTGTCTGTGTCGCTCTCTTTGTCATGTTGTTTAATGCTGTTTACTGCTCGTAATCATGAATTAACCAGCCCAAATGCGTACTCTCCTGCAATCTTCGACGTTGTTTTCCTCGGTTCTGCTGAGCATTAGTCGATCCCGTTTACATTTACGTTTACGTGTCCGAACATAGAAGGGCGGGCGACGTAGGCGGTGGTGTTTAGCTTGTGTGCTCAGGCATGATGGGCGAAAAATACCGACTGCGGAGCTCCAGCATTGGCAAAAGCCTGGCAACCTCCACCATATATTTGTAACGCGGTTTATTTAGCAAGCCATACGATACACAAGCAGGTGCGTTCATCGAGCGTCAGGTACAAAGCGCGCGAGCTCTATCCCAGAGTGAGGCGTTGACGATGCGCCTGAAGATTACGCGTCTGCTTGACAAGATATATATATATATATATATATATATATATATATATATATATATATATATATAATGTGAGCTACGCTCAATATAAACGGAAGTTTTTAAATTGAGCTGCATGGAGTGAACTCATCTTCATCACGGTTTATAAAAAAAAGGTAGATTGTCAAGGCGAACACATGCACATGGGCGCGGTCGCTTGGAGGGCGGGAACTAGAAGAGACGAGAACGAGACAATGTAAATCATGCAATCGCAGGGATGGCCTCTCATGTGCTTCTCTCCTTTACAATGGTGCAGCCGACGGAAACGCAGCCTAATGATCTCATTATTGAGAACAGTCCTCGTGTCATCACTTCATCTGGCGTGACTCCTGTGGCCAGGGAAGGCTTTCCACGCTTCTCTTGCTACAGATATCTGCCCCGGGACATGATAGATATCTCAGACACCAAAGGACACCGCTCACGCTTGCCCGGTCATGCTTCGGGCTGCACTGAGCACCGCGGCCAACATCACCCCTGGCTCAATGAAAGCATTTTAAACTCCTTTGACCATGGGTCCGGCTGGCCCGAATACTGCGGCCGCGGGCGCTACTTCGTCCACGGATCCCACCCCTTGCTCAGCGAATGCCGTCTACGCACCGTTGACTATGATTGTCACTGGCGTGAGTACTGCGACTGCAGCCTCATTGCGCACATTTCGCCCCGGGCAGCTCAGCCAAAAGCTTGAGGAATGTCAAGCAAACCATCTCGCAGCTCTCTAAGCAGCTCGGCTGCATCGTTTCCACCACTTTCGGTTTCGCACCTGTAAACTTATCATTACCGCCTTTTTCGGAAGTACCGTAGTTCCACGAATGTCATAATGATTTCATTCTGGGGGTGGCAGCAGCCAATGTACTCGGCGCTCGTGATGCCTTGCCAGAAAACACGACAAGACTGGGTACAGCGGGGCGGCTTCGAGGTATTAACAGGATATAGGCCAACTGCGATAGCCAGAAGTGCCGGGCCTCGGCAGATTGGGGCGCAGCTTTGATAACCCTTTTCCACTCGTTCGCGTGTGCAGGCGACGAGCCCGACCAGCACTGCTCAGCGGCCGGAGCCTCCAAGGTACACCACCTCGACTCAGCAGTCCTGCCCAGCCGCGCCTCGAAGGAGAGGGCTGCAGGCTGCCCCACCACAGACGCTCGCCCACCGGTTGTCGCAGTCGGCTCCATCGAAGACTGTGGGAAGCGGATGGTGACCACCCTCTCGCGTCAAACCATTATCGGGGGGTGGCGCATCCCAAACTGACTCCATCCTCTCCACCACAACCTCTAAGCACGCGGCAAGTCAACGCTGCTACTTTCACTAGACAGTGTACACCAGCTGAGATTCTGGATGAAAATCCTGTGCAGCTTTGAATCCGCAACATTTCCTCACTGAAGCTGCACGTTGCGAAGGTATTGGCAGATTGCCACCTGCCCTTGCCACTTGCCCCGCTGTAGACCCCGAGTAGGTGCAAGCCATTTTTACCACCACGGGTCTCGGTCACTGCGCCAACTTCCGACACCATGGCATCACTTCTAAAAACGAAAACCACTTTCCGTCTACAGCAGTCGCTAAACCAGCTGTCAGTCTCATGAGCGCTGAGGCGCATGGAGGGGTGGACGCTACCACTCCAGGAACCCGACATCTTCACGGATCACAGTAGGGAGATGCTTCCTGACTCGTCGCAGCCACATCCTTGCGAGTTAACGCAATCGTCGGCCGAATTCGTGGTCGTTCACACCGCGATGAGGGAGGCCTCGCTGAAGGTTATATGCATGAAAGACCTGTCCACATTTGAAAGACGCGGAGTGGGAGCGGCAGCGCTGGAGCGACCATGTCGCCTAAATATGCCTGGATTATTTTACAGATATTGCCGCTGATTAAAAGTTACGTCAGCACAAGCAACGGAACTGCCTTTTTGCTGGAAACGCCGGCTGACTTTCAAGAGAACAGCGCCACCCCATGGCATCATCCAACCGCAGGGACGTCACCGACGGCCTGGAATCATATAAAGCCTGTTCCGCAGCCGACAACCTTCAGTGGGAGCGGCAGCGCTGGAGCGACCATGTCGCCTAAATATGCCTGGATTATTTTACAGGTTCGTTACTATCCTTGCGTATCATGTTTTCGTTCAGACGATCCTTGCATTATTGTGCTGCCGCTCCCAATGAAGTGTCGTGAAATTTTGAGTAAGTTATGGTTGTACTTTGAAATTTTGCTTGCCGGGGTTTTATAAACTAACCCGGGTCCTATTGTTGAGGAAATGCTTAAAGAAATATTAGCCAACCAGACAAAAGCAGAGGCTAAGCTTATACGCCTTGAAGAAAAGGTCGATAGCCTCAAAGATGTGTGCAATCAGGTGCAAGAACTTGACAGTACAGTTAGAGATCTTGAGCGGACGATCAGAAACCAACAAGAAAGGATAACTGACTTAGAAGACAGATCAAGGCGGAATAACGTCATAGTTTACGGTGTCAAAGAAAACGCGAAAGAAACAAGTGACGATATTGAACGCAAAGTGTTAAAAGACATTTTTTTGAACCGCCTTGATGTTGACGTGTCGTCAGTAGAGCGAATTCACAGGCTTGGGAAGAAGAAAGATGACCGGGATCGGCCGAAAAGGTAGCACTTTTCAAGAACTGCCATAAACTGAAAGGCTCAAAAATAAGCATTTCTGATGATTACTCGCCGGAAACACTCAAAAAGCGAACACGCCTTTGGGAAATGGCTAAGGCCGATAAAAGTCGAGGAGCCAAAGTTAAGCTCGTGCATGATAGGCTTTTTGTGGATGATGAGGCCTACTTTTGGGATGAACAGTCTGGCATGCGGGTAAAGATGCGCGGTAGCAAAGGAAACCCATCGCTGAACCGTGATTGACAAGAGAAGCAGCATGAAATACGGCTCGTGAATTTGAATGCCCAAAGCATTGTGAATAAGACTGAGTTGCTTGAGGGATTGGCTTTAACGCATGACCCTGACATAATAGCTGTTACAGAAACATGGTTGAGAGATGATATTGCGAGTGATGAAGTTTTTCCTTGTTCTTATAATGTCTTGCGAAATGACAGATTAACAAGAGGTGGGGGCGTTGCGCTATTGTTAAAGAAACCACTAAAATACGAGCCCTTACCGTCATTTCAAGGGCATGAAAACGCTTGGTGCCGACTATTTCTTGGTAATACCGTATTGTTAGTGGGCGTCATCTACAGGCCTCCTGGCAGCTCTGTGGAATTCTTTGAAAGCCTTGATAATTACCTAACAGCGTTAAGTAAGAAAGCGAGAATAATAATCACTGGTGACTTCAATTTGCCTGGTGTAGATTGGGAGGCAAGAATCCCAAGTTCCACTGATAGGATTCATGCAGACAGTATGTTAGAAACAATGGCTAAGCTCGGTCTTATTCAGGTGGTCTCGTCTCCAACGCGAGTACGTGCGGCAAGTTCGACGACGTTGGACTTATTGTTTCTATCCGAGGGAACGTTTGATTATGAAATTGATGTGGAAGAAGGAATATCCGATCACAAAGCAGTAATTTCGTCTCTTAAAGTCAGCAATAAGCTCTTAAGAAATCGGCTAGTAAAGTATTTGATTTTTTTCGAGCCGATGACACATCAATTCTCGACCGATTGGAAATCTGTGTCGATGAAATGCCACATCATGAAGACGTAAATGGGCTCTGGCGTCATTTCCTAGCAGTCGTAAATGATTGCTTGCTCAAATATGTTCCCCAAAAAACAAAAAGGACAGATAGGCCAAACCCATGGATTACACGAGATACTATTCATCTAAAACGGCGACTGCGCCGTGCACGTCAGAGAATTCAAAGAGACGCGACAGCTATCAGTAACCTCAGTGCGCAAGTGCGTTGCGAGTTAAAAAAAACTAAAAGCTTTTTCTTTTCCAATACGTTAACTAAATATATGCAAGAATCGCCGCAGAAATTTTGGCGATACATGTGAAGGAGCAGAGACACAAGCGAAGCCGTTCTTGTAGATGGTATGTCGTGTTCTGAACCCTCCCTCCTAGCTGAAGCATTTAACAAGTACTTCTGCTCTGTATTCACTTCAAAAGATGGTAGTACTGTCATAAAACACTCGGACATAAATCTTTTCAGCAACGCCATTGTTATCACCAAAGAAGGTATAATTGCTCTCTTGCTAAGACTAGAAAACAAAAAGTCACCAGGCCCGGATATGATTCCAAACGCTTTTCTTAAACGTTATTCTGAGTGGGTGGCATGCTTTCTCGAAAAGCTTTTTTCGTTATCGCTTCATAGCGGTATTATACCTACTGACTGGCTGATGGCAAGGGTGAAACCAATTTTCAAATCTGGAAGCAAGCTTGCCATTGGGAATTATCGCCCGATTTCTATTACGTGCACAATATGCAAGGTCCTGGAACATATAATTGCTAAGGAGTTAGTTCAGTACATAGAAAATAATAATCTTTTCTACAGTAAGCAGCATGGCTTTCGAAGAAATCTATCAACTGTGACCCAACTGTTTGAAACTATCCACAGCTTTGCTGAGGCAGTCAACTCGAAAGCGCAAGTTGACGTAATTTCAATTGACATGTCAAAGGCATTCGATAAGGTCTGTCACAGCAAACTGATCAGCAAGCTTTATGACTTTGGAGTCAAGGAACAAATCATTAATTGGATTCAGGCGTACTTGACAAATAGGCTGCAATTAGTTGAAATTAATGGCCAACACTCCCAAAGTTTACCCGTTTCTTCTGGTGTACCGCAAGGGTCTGTGTTGGGGCCGATATTATTCTTGATTTACATTAATGATATAGCCCAGCATATAGATACTAGTGTTGAGGTTCGCTTATTTGCGGACGATTGTATATTGTACTGCCCAGTGAAATCAATAGATGATCAAAAATTACTGAATAAATCTTTGGAAGGAATCCACAATTGGTGCTCCAAATGGAACATGGAAATTAATTTTGAAAAGACCGCGTGTGTGACTGTCTCGAACAAGAAAATACCACTGTGTTTTAATTACTTTGTAGGCAACAAACAAATAGCCCGCACGACAAAACTAAAGTATCTTGGTGTCACCATCTCAAATAACCTCAATTGGAAGAATCATGTAAACAACATATGTGGATCTGCTCACCGAAAACTTGGATTTTTGAAAAGAAAATTGTCACATGCAACGCCTGCAGTTAAACTTAAGGCATATACAGCTGTTATACGTCCTTCTTTGCAATATGCTAGGGTTATATGGGATCCTCACCAGCAATACCAGATTAACCAACTTGAACGCATTCAGAGACTTGCAGTACGGTTTATATTTTCAGCGTATCGCAAAACACAGTGCGTGACCGCTCTGCTCGCTAGGGCAAATTTATCGACACTGGCAACACGCAGAAAAATCGCACGACTGAAGTTTTTGCACCAGCTTTCTACTACTAAATTTAACTTAGATCAGTCGCGCTACTTGTTACGTCCTGGCAGAGTCTCCCCCCGTGTGAATCACCCTTATGTTTTTATGCCTTACAATGCCAGAATTGATGTTTTTAAATATTCTCCCCTTGTTAAGACAATTGAAGACTGGAATGGCCTTGATGTACAGATTTTTGATGACACAATGACTGTACAATCATTTGAACGGAAGCTGGAAATGTACCTCTCGTGATGTATTTATTTTGTTTCATTGCTTGATGTGTTGACAAAATGTGTCAATCCTCCCACCCTGTACCAGCCCGAAAAGGGCTAACAGTATTCGAAATAAATAAATAAATAAAAAAATAAAGACGCCGAAACAGACGCGCAATATAGTAGATGAGCAAGGCACGCGGTGTTTCATCAAGCTCAGCCGATTCCAGTGCAACAGCGAGCCTCGATCAGTCCGCGGCAACGTTGCGAAGAAGCACGCGACAGCTTAAGGGAGGGGCTGTTCGCTATAAAGAGTCTTCTGATGCACGTGCATCAGAAGACACGGGCACGGGCATCATTAAGCAGAGTGCAATAGAAGTCGGTGGCAACTCCGTTAGACAGGATACCAGTAAGCTATCAGAGGAGACGAAAGATCTGATCAAGAAACGCCAATGTATGAAAGCCTCTAACCCTACAGCTAGAATAGAACTGGCAGAACTTTCGAAGTTAATCAACAAGCGTAAGACAGCTGACATAAGGAAGTATAATATTGATAGAATTGAACATGATCTCAGGAACGGAGGAAGCCTAAAAGCAGTAAAGAAGAAACTAAGATTGGCAAGAATCAGATGTATGCGTTAAGAGACCAAAGCCGCCAATATCATTACTAATATGGATGAGATAGTTCAAGTGGCTGAGGAGTTCTATAGAGATTTATACAGTACCAGTGGCATCCACGACGATAATGGAAGAGAGAATAGTCTAGAGGAATCCGAAATCCCACAGGTAACACCGGAAGAAGTAAAGAAAGCCTTGGGAGCTATGCAAAGGGGGAAGGCAGCTGGGGAGGATCAGGTAACAGCAGATTTGTTGAAGGATGGTGGGCAGATTGTTCTAGAGAAACTGGCCACCCTGTATACGCAATGCCTCATGACCTCGAGCGTACCGGAATCTTGGAAGAACGCTATCATAATCCTAATCCATAAGAAAGGGGACGCCAAAGACTTGAAAAATTATAGACCGATCAGCTTACTGTCCGTTGCCTACAAAGTATTTACTAAGGTAATTGCAAATAGAATCAAGAACACCTTAGACTTCTGTCAACCAAAGGACCAGGCAGGATTCCGTAAAGGCTACTCAACAATAGATCATATTCACACTATCAATCAGGTGATAGAGAAATGTGCGGAATATAACCAACCATTATATATAGCTTTCATTGATTACGAGAAAGCGTTTGATTCAGTCGCAACCTCAGCACTCATGGAGGCATTGCGGAATCAGGGTGTAGACGAGCCGTATGTAGAAATACTGAAAGATATCTATAGCGGATCCACAGCCACTGTAGTCCTCCATAAAGAAAGCAACAAAATCCCAATAAAGAAAGGCGTCAGGCAGCGAGATACGATCTCTCCAATGCTATTCACAGCGTGTTTACAGGAGGTATTCAGAGACCTGGATTGGGAAGAATTGGGGATAAGAGTAAATGGCGAATACCTTAGTAACTTGCGCTTCGCTGATGATATTGCCTTGCTTAGTAACTCAGGGGACCAACTGCAATGCATGCTCACTGACCTGGAGAGGCAGAGCAGAAGGGTGGGACTAAAAATTAATCTGCAGAAAACTAAAGTAATGTTTAACAGTCTCGGACGGGAACAGCAGTTTACGATAGGTAGCGAGGCACTGGAAGTGGTAAGGGAATACATCTACTTAGGACAGGTAGTGACTGCTGATCCGGATCATGAGAGTGAAATAATCAGAAGAATAAGAATGGGCTGGGGTGCGTTTGGCAGGCATTCGCAGATCATGAACAGCAGGTTGCCATTATCCCTCAAGAGAAAAGTGTATAACAGCTGTGTCCTACCAGTACTCACGTACGGGGCAGAAACCTGGAGGCTTACGAAAAGGGTTCTACTTAAATTGAGGACGACGCAACAAACTATGGAAAGAAGAATGATAGGTGTAACGTTAAGGGATAAGAAAAGAGCAGATTGGGTGAGGGAACAAACGCGCGTTAATGACATCTTAGTTGAAATCAAGAAAAAGAAATGGGCATGGGCAGGACATGTAATGAGGAGGGAAGATAACCGATGGTCATTAATGGTTACGCACAGGATTCCGGGGAAGGGAAGCGTAGCAGGGGGCGACAGAAAGTTAGGTGGGCAGATGAGATAAGGAAGTTTGGAGGGTCAACATGGCCACAATTAGTACATGACCGGGGCAGTTGGAGGAATATGGGAGAGGCCTTTGCCCTGCAGTGGGCGTAACCAGGCTGATGATGATGATTATGATGATGATGATTATGATGATGATGATGATGGTGCACGTGCCCAGTCACGATAAGATAATCGTCGACAAGACTTGCGACCAGCTCGCGACAGCCAGTACCGCCTGTTAAAGAAGCTGGATGCCACTGGACGGCTCACAGGTGACGACTTCACCCCCTGGATAAGTTGCCGCCACGTTATGTGGTTTATCAAGCCGTCCCGCAAACTTGCAGCATGTCCGGGTGTGAAGACGATGAGCTTCACTTGGGCGCCGGTGCTCGGACAGCAGCCGCTACAAGAAGAGGACGCGACATAGTAAATCAGGCGATCATAGGGACGGCCTGTTATCTCCTTCTCCTTTGTACCTTACAATATATATATATATATATATATATATATATATATATATATATATATATATTGTCACGTGGTGGTGACGTTGAAGAACACCGTAGCAATACTGTGAAAGGCAAAACTAGATTTTATTGGGCGAACCTGTGCCCACAAAACAGGCTACACTTGTAGCACAACGAAAGCGGTGAACACAGTCGGCGATCGTCGAAAATCTGATCAGCGGGTCAAGCGCGTCGGCTTTTATAGAGCAGTCATCGAATGTTCCAGACTAAACGTCGGGACCCGCATGCCTTCTACAAAGATCTACACCATTCGTGTCAAGCGATGAAATCAGATAACACAAGGTTCGGCGACAACACACAGCGGATAGAAGCATCGATAACTTTCCAGAAACTTCGGATACATGCATGCGCGTCCCGCGCTGTGCGATAACATTTGTTAGGCGGCAAAACGTGTCGCCCGATAAAGACAAGTACACGTGTCAATACCCCCCTCTTAAAAAGCATCGACCCGATGCTGCAAGCAAACGAAAGTAATAAATAAGCACTCGTAGCAAAGAAAAAAAAACAAACTAAGGAAAGTTCGTTAGCGTCCGTAAAACGGTTTAAGACGCACCACGTGGACCACTTCAGGTCGTGCGCGACGTCGCTGTGAATGCGAAATGCCGTCTGGCACGACCTCATAGTCCAGCGCGCCAATACGTCGGATGACCTTGTAGGGTCCGAAATAGCGTCGCAATAGTTTCTCACTCAGTCCTCGTCGGCGTATCGGGGTCCATACCCAAACACGGTCGCCGGGCTGGTACTCGACGAAGCGTCGTCGGAGGTTGTAGTGTCGGCTGTCGGTGCTCTGCTGGTTCTTGATCCGCAGGCGGGCGAGCTGTCGGGCTTCTTCGGCGCGCTGGAGATAGGAAGCGACGTCAAGATTTTCCTTTTCAGTGACGTGCGGCAGCATAGCGTCGAGCGTCGTCGTCGGGTTCCTGCCGTAAACCAGCTTAAATGGCGTTATCTGTGTTGTTTCTTTACCGCCGTGTTATAAGCGAATGTTACGTACGGCAGGACCGCATCCCACGTCTTGTGCTCGACGTCGACGTACATTGCTAGCATGTCGGCGAGGGTCTTGTTCAGGCGCTCCGTGAGACCATTCGTCTGCGGATGGTAGGCAGTTGTCCTCCTGTGACTTGTCTGGCTGTATTGCAGAATGGTTTGGGTGAGCTCTGCTGTAAAAGCCGTTCCTCTGTCGGTGATGAGGACTTCTGGGGCACCATGTCGCAGCAGGATGTGCTCGACGAAAAATTTCGCCACTTCGGCTGCGCTGCCTTTCGGTAGAGCTTTAGTTTCAGCGAAGCGGGTGAGATAGTCCGTCGCTACGACGATCCACTTATTTCCGGAAGTTGATGTCGGAAACGGTCCCAACAAGTCCATCCCAATCTGCTGAAAAGGTCGGTGAGGAGGCTTGATCGGCTGTAGTAATCCCGCTGGCCTTGTCGGTGGTGTCTTGCGTCGCTGACAGTCTCGGCATGTCTTGACGTAACGGGCGACATCGGCGGTTAGGTGCGGCCAGTAATACTTTTCTTGTATCCTCGATAGCGTTCGCGAGAAACCGTGGCGCCCAGCGGTCGGATCGTCATGTAGGGCGTGCAGTACTTCTGGACGCAGCGCCGACGGAACAACAAGAAGGTAGTTGGCGCGGACTGGTGAGAAGTTCTTCTTCACGAGTAGGTTGTTTTGAAGCGTGAACGAAGATAATCCACGCTTAAATGCCCTAGGGACAACGTCGATGTGCCCTTCCAAATACTCGACTAGGGCTTTTAGCTCCGGGTCCCCTCGTTGTTGTTCGGCGAAATCTTCCGCGCTTATTATGCCAAGGAAGGCGTCTTCATCCTCGTAATCTTGCGGCGGCGGGTCAATGGGGGCGCGTGATAGGCAATCGGCATCTGAGTGTTTTCGTCCGGACTTGTATGTTACAGTGATGTCATATTCTTGTAGTCTGAGGCTCCACCGTGCCAGCCGTCCTGAAGTGTCCTTTAAGTTAGCTAGCCAACACAACGCGTGATGGTCGCTGACCACTTTGAATGGCCTGCCATAAAGGTAAGGGCGAAATTTCACTGTAGCCCAAACGATGGCGAGGCATTCCTTTTCGGTTGTAGAATAATTGCCTTCCGCTTTTGAGAACGACCGGCTAGCGTAAGCTATCACGTGTTCATGTCCATCTTTTCTCTGGACTAGGACGGCACCGAGGCCTATACTACTGGCGTCAGTGTGAATTTCGGTATCGGCGTGCTCGTCGAAGTGCGCAAGTACGGGCGGCGACTGCATGCGTCGTTTGAGTTCTTGAAATGCGTTGGCCTGCGGCGTTTCCCACTTGAACTCGACATCACATTTGGTTAGATGGGTTAGCGGCTCCGTGATGCGTGAAAAGTCCTTGACAAAGCGCTTGTAGTAGGCACACATGCCAAGGAATCTACGCACTGCCTTCTTGTCGATGGGCTGCGGGAACTTTGCGATTGCAGCTGTCTTCTGCGGGTCGGGGCGGACTCCAGATTTGCTGATGACGTGGCCTTAAAATAGAAGCTCCTGGTAAGCGAAGTGGCACTTTTCCGGCTTCAGAGTAAGTCCTGATGACATGATGGCCTCTAGTACTGTTGCAAGCCGCCTAAGGTGATCGTCGAAATTGCCGGCGAAGACAACGACGTCATCCAAGTAAACGAGACAGGTCTGCCACTTCAATCCTGCTAAAACCGTGTCCATCACCCGTTGGAACGTTGCGAGCGCCGAGCACAGTCCAAATGGCATAACCTTGAACTCATAGAGGCCGTCCGGGGTGATGAAGGCGGTCTTTTCGCGATCTCTTTCGTCGACTTCTATTTGCCAATAGCCAGACTTGAGGTCCATCGACGAGAAGTATTTAGCGTTGCACAGCCGATGCAATGCGTCGTCTATCCGTGGGAGGGGGTATACGTCCTTCTTCGTGATCTTGTTCGGACGACCATAATCGACGCAGAAACGTAGGGTTCCGTCCTTTTTCTTCACCAGGACAACAGGGGATGCCCACGGGCTTTTCCACGGCTGGATGATGTCGTCGCGCAGCATTTCGTTGACTTGCTCTCTTAAAGCTTCACGTTCTCGCGGCGAAACTCGGTAAGGGCTCTGGCGGAGTGGTCGAATGCACTCCTCGGTGATTATGCGACGCTTGGCGACTGGTGTTTGTCGAATCCTCGATCATGTCGAAAAGCAGGCTTTGTATCGTCAGAGCAGACTTCTGAGCTGTTGCTGCTTGCCCATGGGGAGACTTGGATTAATGTCGTAGTTTGGTTCGGGAACCATGGTCGTCGGGGCAGATGCGGCGGAATCCGAGAGGACAAACGCATTACTGGTTTCCAGAATTTCCTCAATGTACCCGATCGTCGTGCCCTTGTTGATGTGCTTGAACTCCTGGCTGAAGTTTGTCAGCAACACTTCAGTTTTCCCTCCATGCAGTCGAGCGAACCCTCTTGCGACGCAAATTTCACGGTCTAGCAGTAGACGTTGGCCGCCTTCGATGACGCCTTCTACGTCAGCGGGTGTTTCTGTGCCTACGGAAATTATAATGCTGGAGCGCGGCGGGATGCTCACTTGATCTTCGAGCACACTCAAGGCGTGGCGACTACGAGGGCTCTCCGGCGGTGTCGCTTTATCTTCCGACAGCGTTATAGACTTCGACTGCAGGTCGATGATTGCACCGTGTTGGTTCAGGAAGTCCATACCGAGAATGACGTCTCGTGAACACTGTTGGAGGATAACGAAGGTGGCAGGGTAAGTCCGGTTATGAATGGTTATTCTTGCCGTGCATATTCCAGTCGGCGTGATGAGGTGTCCTCCAGCGGTCCGAATTTGAGGGCCTTCCCATGCGGTCTTAACCTTCTTCAACTGGGCGGCGATGTGTCCACTCATTACGGAGTAATCGGCCCCTGTGTCCACTAAGGCGGTAACTGCGTGGCCGTCGAGAAGCACGTCGAGGTCGGTGGTTCTTTGTCTGGAGTTGCAGTTAGGTCTTGGCGTCGGATCACGGCTGCGTCGCGTTAAACTGAAGCTGGAACGTCGCGTCGTCACGTAGTCTTTTGTCGGTGTAGTCTTGGCTTTCTGACTTCGTCGGGACGGCGGCGTGTCATTATTATGTCGTGGAGATGGTCTCTTCGGCGTCTCCGTCGGCGTCGGAGGATATTCGTCAGTTCGACGAAC
The DNA here is from genome assembly GCF_023375885.2 of Dermacentor andersoni. Taxonomy (NCBI): domain Eukaryota; kingdom Metazoa; phylum Arthropoda; class Arachnida; order Ixodida; family Ixodidae; genus Dermacentor; species Dermacentor andersoni. The sequence goes on from NC_092816.1 coordinate 226,490,931, forward strand.
AGCAACCGCACCTCCATCGGTTGCTGCTTTTAGTTTTCCGGATATGGGCTCGCAGACCGGCCCCGGGCTGGGCCAGTGTATGGTCGGCGCTGCGGCGACAGGTAACGGCCTGGTGACGGCGAACGGGACGGTCGTCGAGGGCTCCACTGAGTGGCGGCGAGGTAGTCTGCGATATCGCGAGGTCGTTCGCCAATCTGTGGTCGCGGCGCGTTCACGGCGAACCCTCGGAGTCCCATCTCCCGGTATGGGCATCGGCGGTAGATGTGCCCGGCTTCTCCGCAGTGATAGCAAAGCGGGCGATGGTCAGGGGCGCGCCAAACGTCAGTCTTCCTTGGAATGCCGCGTGGGGTGACGGGTTGGCGTGCTGGCGGCGGGGTTGGTGGTGGACGACGGAACAGTGTCGTCACTGGGCCCTGCCGTGGGCGCGGAGGGGGAACGTGACGGCGGGCTACAGCGGCGTATGTCTTCGCTTGCGGCTGAGGCTGCGGCGATTCAGGGGCTACTCCGAGTTGTTGTTGGAGCTCCTCACGTACGGCGTCGGCAATCGAAGCCACTTGAGGCTGCGATGACGGGAACAGCTTTTGTAGTTCCTCCCGCACGACCGCTCGGATAGTCTCGCGCAGGTCGTCGGTGGCCAGAGACTGAATTCCTGTGTAGTTGGTAGAGTTCGTGCGGCGGTTGAATTGCCGGTTCCGCATTTCGAGTGTCTTCTCGATGCTGGTGGCCTCGTGAAGAAACTCTTCTACGGTCTTCGGTGGACTTCGTATCATTGCGCCGAAAAGTTCTTCCTTCACGCCGCTCATGAGAAGGCGGACTTTCTTCTCTTCGGGCATATCCGGGTCGGCGTGGCGGAACAGGCGGTTCATTTCTTCCGTGAATATGGCGACGTTCTCGTTAGGTAGCTGCACTCGGGCGTCCAGCATGGCTTCGGCCCTTTCCTTGCGCACGACGCTCGTAAAGGTGCGCAGCAAGCTGCTACGGAACAGGTCCCATGTGGTCATGGTCGACTCCCGGTTCTCAAACCACGTTCTGGCGGCGTCTTCTAAGGCGAAGTACACATGCCGCAGCTTGTCGTCGGAGTCCCAGTTGTTGAAAGTCGCGATTCGTTCGTAGGTCTCCACCCAGGATTCCGGGTCTTCAGTAGCTGCTCCGTGGAAGGTCGGTGGGTCCCGAGGTTGTTGCAGGACAACGGGGGTCGCTGGGGCAGCCATTGGGGTTGTCTTGGCCACGATCTTCTTGGTCTTCTCAGATAGAAGTCCATGTTCCGGGGGCAGCTGTTGTAGACGACGGCTTACTCGATGGTCTGTGACTACGTTGGTGCTCTCTTTACGGTCCGGGCTTGGATCACGGCTTGTCGGGGGCGTCCGGTACATGGACCAAAAGCACCTCCACCAGATGTCACGTGGTGGTGACGTTAAGAACACAGTAGCAATACTGTGAAAGGCAAAACTAGATTTTATTGGGCGAACCTGTGCCCACAAAACAGGCTACACTTATAGCACAACGAAAGCGGCGAACACAGTCGGCGATCGTCGAAAATCTGATCAGCGGGTCAAGTGCGTCGGCTTTTATAGAGCAGTCATCGAATGTTCCAGACTAAACGTCGGGACCCGCATGCCTTCTACAAAGATCTACACCATTCGTGTCAAGCGATGAAATCAGATAACACAAGGTTCGGCGACAACACACAGCGGATAGAAGCATCGATAACTTTCCAGAAACTTCGGATACATGCATGCGCGTCCCGCGCTGTGCGATAACATTTGTTAGGCGGCAAAACGTGTCGCCCGATAAAGACAAGTACACCTGTCAATATACAGCCTGCTCTGTTTTTGTCGTTCACTATATTGGTAGGGGGATGTTGCAAGTCTAGAAAAACTATATTTACAATATATATCCCGGATGACTCAGAATAGCTAAAATGGCTGACAACCAACAGCACGCAGCAGCCAGCGTCTCGGGTCTTCTTCTCCCTTTCTCTTCTCGCATCCTTCCGTAAAAGGACCCCCGCGTGGCGAAGCGTCGTCTCGGCGCATGGCAGGCGAAGAATTGCGAGCCAAGTCTAGCTTCAGCCGCGAAACGTGCACGACGTCGACAGGCGTCTGACTTCAAGGTGCATCAAAATCTAGCGATGAAATCTCGTTTTTACGTAGTTAACTTGGCGTAGGATTCATAGGGCCCTTGGTAGCGAAAGAGAAGCTTCTGGGAGAGGCCAACCCGACGATATTGAGACCAGAGGAGTAGCCAAGCACCTGGTGCGAACTGAACGTCGCGATGGCAGTGGTCGTAACGCTCTTTTTGTATATGCTGCGAGTCTAATAAACGAGATCGGGCGACATGACGTGCCATGTGAGCGCGATCGATGACTTCACCAGCGTACTCAGTTCCAACACCTGGCACAGAAGGGAAGATGGTGTCAAACGGCAGTGTGGGATCGCGACTATACAAGAGATAAGAGAGTGAATATCCTGCCGTGGTCATGTCGGGATGAATTGTAAGCGAACGTCACGTAAGCCAGCGTGGCGTCCCAGTTGCTGTGATCGTTGGAGGCGTACATCGACAGCATCTCTGTGATTTTTCGATTGAGACGTTCTGTAAAGCCGTTCGTTTGTGGGTGATTGGTGGTGGACAGCTTGAGCTCAGTCGCACAATTGCGGAGGAGCTCGTCGACAACTCGAGAAAACAACCAGCGGCCGTGGTCTGTGAGTAAATGTCGAGGTGCACCGTGGTGGTGAATGACGTCGTGGAGGAGAAAATCGGCGACGTCACTTGCACAACTAGTCGGCAACGCCTTGGTTATCGCGTAGCGTGTCGCATAATCAGTAGCGACGGCGATCCACTTGTTCCCTCTATTCGTTGTCGGAAAAGGGCCAAGCAGGTCAAGGCCTACGCGAAAGAACGGTTCAGAGAGAACTTCAATGAGATGGAGTCGTCCGACAGGTGCCAGCGGAGGTTTCTTCTGGCGCTGACACAATTCACAAGTTGCGACATAACGACGCACTGAGCGGTTGAGACCCAGCCAGAAGAACCGGCGTCGTACGCGGTTGTATGTACGCAAAACTCCAAGGTGTCCCACCGTCGGTGCATCGTGAACTGGTTCGAGAACGACGGATCGCAGATGACGAGGAAGGGCAAGGAGCAAGTCAGGGCCGTCAGGGTTGATATTGCGGCTGTAGAGGATGCCATCATGCAGCACGAACATGCGGCACGTGCCGTCGGTGCTGCCAGATCGAACTCTGGCGATGATGGACTGTAAGGATGAGTCGCGTTGTTGTTCAGTGCCAATGTTGGTCATGTCAGTCAAAGCCATCAGGCAGGTCACCGGATCATGTGCAACAGTATGGGGAGGATCGACGGGGTGATGCGAGAGGCAGACAGTGTCCTTGTACATACGTTGAGACATATAGTTGAAAACAGATGAAAATTCCTGGAGCCGCAAAGCCCAGCGACCAAGCCGTCCACTCGGGTCCCGTAGGGAAAACAGCCAGCAGAGTGCGTGTGGTGTGTGACGACCAAAAGCGTGCGGCCGTTAAAATATGACCGGAACTTGGCGACAGCCTAAACTAAAGCCAAGCACTCCTGCTCGATGATGGAGTAATTTCTCTCGGCAGGCGACAACATGCGGCTGGCGTAAGCTGTCATACACTCGGTACCATACTGGTGTTGGGTGAGAACACCGCCGATGCCATAGCCGCTTGTGTCAGTGTGGACTCCGATCGGTGCAGATGGATAAAAGTGGGCGAGTATGAGAGGGGTGGTCAGAAACTCGATGAGAGCGGCGAACGCGTGAGCCTGCTCCGGGCCCCATGAGAATAGCGTGTTTTTTTCTTTAGAAATCTGTCAAAGGCCGAGCAATGTCGCGAATATTCTGATGAAACGGCGAATGTAAAAACACAGGCTGATCAAGCAGCGTACGTCAGAGGCAGAACGTGGCACAAAGAAACTGCGTACGGCACGAACTTTTTCCGGATCTGGTTGGGCACCGGATGCGTCAACGAGGTGTCCCAACACGCTGATCTGACGGCGCTCGAATTGACACTTCGTGGAGTTCAGTTGAAGGCCGGCTTTTCGGAAGACCGCAAGAATTGCAGCGAGTCGCAAAAGGTGGCTGCTGAATGTGGGAAAAAAATAACACCATCAAAGTAACAAAGACAGGTGGTGCATTTGTAGCCCAGCAGAAGAGAGTCAATCATACGTTCAAATGCCGCAGGAGCACTGCATAGGCCAAAGTGCATGACTTGGAACTGACATAAGCCATCCGGCGTGATGATGGCCGTCTTCTCGCGGTCGATTTCATCAACTGAAATATGCCAGTAGCCAGATCGAAGATAGATAGACAAGACGTATTTAGCTCTGTGCAAGCAGTCCAAGGTGTCATCGATGCGTGGTAGTGGGTAGGCGTCTTTTCGCGTGATCTTGTTTAAGTGACAATAAGTGACATCTTCTTTTTAACAAGGACGACAGGCGAAGCCCAAGGGCTGGCTGATACCTCGATGATCCGTTTGCGGAGCATTTTGTCCACTTATTGAATGACTCGACGTTCAGCATGCGATACACGATAGGGACGCCGACGAATCGAATTCGTGTCTCCAGTGTTTATGTGGTGGTGAGCAACAAATGCTTCGCCTAAAAACCTGTCGCCGAAATCAAAGATGTCACTGTACGATTCAAGCAGGAGTCGTATGTCCGTGGCCTGTGCAGAGATGAGGTCAGGTGAAATCCTTTTCGTGAAGCCATTCGTTAAGGAACCAGAGCTGTCAGCTGCAATCGGCGCTAATAAGCCATTCTCGGCATTCAGACTCTCAATATCAAATTCTCAACTAGTAGAAACGCTAGCCAAGAACATGCCGGCTGACAGCACTTGAGCGCATAGGCTGAAATTCAGAAGCGTTAGAACGACGTCGTTATCAGTAACCGTGACCAACGTATGTGGAACAGCAGCGTTCCGGTTCAAAAGCACGTCGATGATGGGGTGAAGCACATATTCAAGATCAGGAACCTGTGCCTCAGCAGTCAAAGCGACGTAACTGCCTCGGATGACAGACGCACATATTGAAGCGAGCACAAGCGCAGTGGGGCGGTACTCGGAGCATCGATGAGTTGAGGCAGTTCTAACTGAAGAACACCGGTCGCGCAGTCAATGAGAGCAGAATGAGTGGACAAAGAGTCCAATCCAACGATAACGTCGTGAGGGCAGTTGTCGATCACAGCAAAGAGCACAGAAGTAGGGCGGCCGGCTCTATTTAAACGCGCAGTACACATTCCAAGAGCAACCAGCACGCCGCCTTCGGCCACATGAAGCACTCGGGCAGCTGCTGGGGTGAGGACCTTTTTTAAACGTCTACGTAGGCTAGCACTCATCACAGATACGTGGGCTCCAGTGTCGACGAGTGCTTGTACAGGTACGCCGTCTATTTTAATGTGAAAAAGACTCCTCCTTATGGGCACAGACAGCTTTTGCTGCAGTAGTTGGCAACGCAGCACCACCTCCGAAGGCAGCATTTCCTAGTTTTTCGAAAGGGTGCGGCCAAAATCCACTGGGGACGAATGGCGACGTGTCTGTGGCAAAAGGGAAGATGGGCGACGTGTTTGTGGTGAACGAGACTGGTGTCCGTGCGCCGATTGTGAGCGGCTATACTACGTGTTCCGAGCAGAGTTGGCGGCGCTATTAGACTCGGCGGTGGGCGAAAAATTGCGGGTATTTCCATCAAAACGGCTCAGGTTCGTCGGTGTGAGAGGTGTTGAGGGCCACGAGCTGCGACAGTATCGGGCGACATGACCAATGCGGCGACAGGTGAAACATATCGGCTGGTCACGTGCAGTTCTCCACTCAGTCGGGTTGCCATTACGTGGAGCGAAGCGTCGGGGTGGAGCGAAAGTAGTAGAGGGACGTTCCTTAGCTCTGGGATTGGCGACAGCAAGCACAGACTGCAAAACCAATGTTTTCAGGTTCCTGGCGAACGATAGCTTGTACGAGGGGAGCTAAAAAGTGGTAGCATCAGGGCTACGCGTACAAAAAGCTGCGGGCGCCATCGCATCCAGTTCACGTCTAACGATTCGCACCACGTCCTCTGATGGCGACGCATGCTGCTGTGCGGGTTGATCTTCACACGTCGACGTTGCGGCAGTATTGGGAAGTCTGGCGAATGGTTGCAAAACGCGTTGCCTTTTGGTCTGCTTGAATTGTCGGCACTCTTTAATGATTGCGTCAATTGTAGAGCAGCTCTTGCACATGAGCAGGTTAAACGCGTTGTCAACAATGTCCTTAAGCACGTGCCGGACATTCTCAGCTTCTGCCATGTTGTGATCAGCTTTAAGACAAAGTGTCAGCACGTCCTGGATGTACGAGACATAGGACTCCGTGGCGGATTGGGCACGGCAGGCCAGTTCCTGCTTTGCGGCAATTTTACGGCCGGCTGGTTTGCCAAGCAACTCTGTCAATTTCTCTTTGCATTGGTCCCAGCTGGTTAGCACCTCTTCGTGGTTTTCGTGCCACAGCTTTGCCGTGCCTCTTAGGTAGAGCAACAGGTTAGCTAGCATAAGCGTACGGTCCCATCTGTTGATTCCACTCACGCGTTCGTACATGGCCACCCACTCTTCAACGTCGGCGCCATCGGTCCCGCATAAAGTTCCAGGACCCTTGGGTTGCACAACGACAACCGAAGGCGACAGCGAGGTAACTGGCAACGGTGACGTTGAAGGCGCAACGATTTTTTGATCCCGCGTGCTCACCGTCATTCATGGTGCAGACGGTGATGCGACGTCCACTGTGGAGCTGCGTTTCCAGCCGTGGTACCCCGCACCTCTCACCGAAATGTTACGAGATGTGGCAAGTCTATGAAAACTATATTTACAATATATATACAGGATGAGTCAGAATAGTTAACATAGCTGACAACAAACACATTAAAGGCAATAGGTGCCGAACTGAATACATCAAGGACCCCAATAGAGGCTGAAGTAGAATTAAGGACTGAAGTTAGGAACAAGATCAGAACCAACCCTCTCCCCAGAAACATGCATCCAGAATATAATGTCGAAAGGAGAAAGGCAACAGCTAAAGAACTCTTGCTGGAAATAGAGCAGCAGAGCCAACTGGCAGCTATAGTCGATGCTGCCTGGGTGAAAGGCAAAGAAGCATATACGGCGATTGAATCGAATTATCAAGGGAAGGTGCAAGACGCTCTCACTATTTTGCCAAGCGACGTAACGATGGAGCGACGTAACGACGTAACGATTTTGCCAAGCGATGGAGGCGGAACAAGCAGCAATTGCTCTAGATATCAGGAGTAATAAGTGGGCTTGCATTTACAGTGATTCGAAATCTGCTATAAAATGCTTTTCTAAAGGCTACGTAGCTGGAGTTGCAGCTAAATTTTTGAAAACATTGGGATTATGAGAACTGAAATCCGATGGTTCCCTGTGCATATGAAAAAAATTATGGGGTTTTACGTGCCAAAACCACTTTCTGATTATGAGGCACACCGTAGTGGAGGACTCCGGAAATTTCGACCACCTGGGGTTCTTTAACGTGCACCTAAATCTAAGTACACGGGTGTTTTCGCATTTCGCCCCCATCGAAATGCGGCCGCCGTGGCCGGAATACCTGTGCATATGGGGAAGGCGGACGAGACGCGGGTAAACCTCAATTAGGTTGCTCATGATTTGGCAGGAGGACTTCCTAACCATGGCAGTCAAAACCGAGCCGTTCACCATCAAGTCAGAGAATCTAGAGATCATTTAATAACATACAATGATGTTACCAAACATTACTATTGTCACGTGGTCGTGACGTCAAAGAACACAGTAGCAATACTGTGAAACACAAAACAAACTTTTATTGGGCGAACCTGCGCCCACAAAAGAGGCTACACTTATAACACAACGATAGCGGCGAACACGGTCGGCGATCGTCGAAAATCTGATCAGCGGGTCAAGCGCGTCGGCTTTTAAAAAACAGACGTCGACCTTCCACAAAGTTCTACACCATTTGCGTCAGGTGATCAAATCAGATAACATAAGGTAACACCAGATAACATAAGGTAACATCAGATAACATAACATAACATAGAAGCATCGATAACTTTCCAGAAACTTCGGATACATGCAGGCGCGTCCCACGCTGTGCGATTACATTTGTTAGGCGGCGAAACGTGGTTGCCCGATAGACATAAGTACACGTGTCAATACCCCCCTCTTAAAAGAAGCATCGTCCCGATGCTACAAATATAAGAGAGCGAAACACAAAAGGACAGTTAATAAACATAAGTAACAAAGCAACGAGAAGAAACAAAGTCCAAAGGTCAGTTACGCGAAGCCCCAAAGTTCATTAACGCTGGTAGTACGGCTTGAGTCGCACAACGTTGACTATTTCAGGTCGTGAGCGGCGCCGCTGTGATAGCGAAATGCCGTCTGGCACGACCTCATAGTCCAGTGCGCCAATACGTCGGATGATCTTGTACGGTCCGAAATAGCGACGCAAAAGCTTCTCGCTCAGTCCTCGTCGGCGTATAGGGGTCGAAACCCAAACACGGTCACCGGGTTGGTACTCGACGAAGCGTCGTCGGGGGTTGTAGTGTCGGCTGTCGGTCCTCTGCTGGTTCTTTATAGACCTCAGACTCTGCCCAGGCGGCGCTGCGAAAAAACCCGTCACCAGCGCCCCCATCGGAGCCTTGGCGCGAACTGAGTAGTGCAAGGAGAGCTGTCCGCAAGCAAAGGTGCATAGGCCACAATGTACCCTTCTCTTTCGTTTGTGTTGAGGCACGGTTTCTTAAAATCAAGGGCCTGGAAAACTTCTTCCGCCCATCCACGCTTCGGAAAGGAAGCTCAGCAGGGCGAAGTACGTGTACAATATAAAATAAAGTCTCAAGTGTTATTTCGGCGTGCTGCAACACGCAAGTACAGAGAGCATCAAGTTTGTCTATAGGCATATCAGCATAAAGATCTAAGCATTTCAAATTGGTTCATATTGAATATGTCCTGAATACAAGACTTATTAAGGATCTCCTATATTTTTATGTATTTTATCGTATTGTTTTGTCTCGCAATTATTTACAGAGAGTAAATCCATTCATAGCCTTTTCCAGGGCAGCAAACAGTAAACGTTTTCCAAGGCAGCAAATTGCGTGCGATCATAACAAAAGTAAGCTTCCTACAGTGCCTACGCGCTGCATCTTTCTTTCTCGCAGGAGCTACAGCATCGCTCAGTACCTTAATTTGAACTTTTTGCAGACGTTTCGAGCAGCAAGCGCGCACACATAAATGTAAATAAACGCTACATTTTTTTTTCTTTACACACGTACGTTATTCCGCAGTTACTCATCCAGTGCTCCTACAGCAACTTTATTGCTCACATTTGAAAAACGCAGTCGAGCAGACTCGGCACATTGCGAAGCGTGCTTGTATCGGTGCAGGACATACAAAATACCGAAAGCAGAAATGAGCTCGCGATACAACGATGCTCCAGAACAGGATTTTGAATTCATAAACGAACCAAAATGTTTGGTTAAGCTGACCTGCCAAATCTCTCCGTTCCACTTGTTGAGTCAAGTGGAGGCGGACGTCTGTTAAAAGGCGGAGATATCGATGGCACATAAGCAGGATGGTTCGCAACGTTGTTTTTTCTGTTACCAACAAAGTGGCGGCTACAGATTCTCGAGTTTTCGTTTGGTTACCACGGTCCTCCGTCAGGGCTACGCAACACAATTACAGAAGAACAAAATTGTCGCACTTTCTCATGCGAGCCGCTGTGTTGTGGGGAATGCAAGTAATGCGATTACCCAACAGGTTGAACGGCCCGTATCCAGCGCTCTCGCCTTTCCCCTTCATACGATCGCGATGGAAATCGGTAAAACTGAACGTTGTTATTCCGTCCTTCACGTTCATCACAACTCACTTTACAACACAACAGTAGCGTCGATTGCGGCGTTTCTTCGTAGCGCGCGGAGCTATCGCGGTTGCCGTTGTTTCGTCATCAGTCTGATGAGTGAGCCAGCAAGCGCTTTACGGCAGTTCGGCGGCGCGTCCGACTAGAGTTATAGCACTCTGTCTGGATGTTAAATGCGCAAAACACTCGCCATATGGCCCAAAATCTAGTTAAATCGTTGTTTCGCAGTCGCTAGCTGCATAGGCAACTTAGCAAGGGAGTCGGGCTTCGCACTACTCAATTACTCTCTCTTCGCACCGGCAGGTGGCGCTACGCGTCTTGCAAAACTAAAGCCCCTGAAACTTCGTAAAGTAGTGCCACTCTCCTCCTCCGCCTTCACTCCTCCTCGTTTCTCCTCTCTTTCGCGCTCCCTCCTCAACCGTGGCGCCACCTACATTGCTCGAGCGCAGCAGACGACCTTTCGCAGAGTGAATGCACGCATAGCAAGGCAGTGCTCTTTAGGCGTTCACGTTGGCTTTCCAGCTCCGCGTAACTTCGTGTACAGCATAGAATTTCTAGTCGGATGCTTATACAAATTCGGTAACGACAGCTTTTGTTTCATTTTTTGATAACTATTTCTTAAAAAAGTATCTGAAGGAGTGTTAACGCTGTGCGCTGACGACTGCGAATGTATCGCGTGCCCTACAATTAGGTACGCAACATTTGTCAAGGGCGTGTCGCAAGATCTTGTTGCGAATGGTTGTAAATAACACGTTTACCATCGAATGACAACCTCTTGGCTTCCAGCAAGCCCTCAGCCTAAAGAATCCGCGCCGCCCTTACCATGTGAATTCGCGGCGCGTATCAGCTGTGACGTACAAATGCTGACGGAGATCACTGCTCTGGAGGTTCGAAAGTGTATTACAAGCTGCAGTGCCGCCAACGTGCGTGCTTGCCAATCTAAGAGCGCGCAAAGCTCCAGAGGTGGGCGCTGGTGCTATTATGCTTCTCGTGTATCAACGCCGACAGAAATACCGCGGCCGATCATCGAGTCGGGACTGTGCGTACACAAGAAAATAAAATGAGTTTTTAGCATTCGTGCGCGAAGCGGGAGCGCGATAACAATGCTTGACTCAATCTCAAACAACACCACTGTGGCCTTCAGTAATTTTTTCAGGTTAATGACTTATCACGAATAACAGTTCATCGTGCGTTGGTTCGTCCGTTTACTAAGTGACGAACCGAGTTGCACTGAGGTGCATGCATTGAGGACGTTTGCACTCCCTTCGAAGTAACATTTGCGAGACATGAATTTATTAGTGAAGTCATGATCGCGCAATGAATCCCCCCGCCATGACGCGGCCGAAATTGCGGCAAGTGAAATGTTTTATCCATAGGTTAAAATGATATGAAACGGCATTCGAGTTGCAAGTTAACAGTTTATTTTCACATAGATGCATGACAGATTTGCCTTTGCAGTCACAAGTGCGTGTGCACCATTTATTTGTCTCATAGCGTAAATAAACGCACCAGCAAGAGTCCTACAGCAAGCGCGTCTCAATTAGGCATAGTGACTGTAGAAACTATAATAGTGGCATAGACGAGCAAGCGAACGACTATATGAGCGCGCGAACTAAACGAGCGAGCAAACGACTAAACAAGCGTGCGAACGAACGAGCAAACGACTAAGCACGAACGACGACTAAACCAGCCAGGGAACGGGCGGGCGACCGCACGTTTTCTTTGCGAGTGCTCCACCGCCGCATCTTAAGCTTCGCACACTTTAAAGCTCACGCGAATTAGCACATCCGTCTCAATTACCGATGATGCGGTCGCTCGACGACGAACGCACCGCGTAACACGGTTTCGGGAGAGCACGCACGCTTTTCATCGGTGCCTCTGTATCGCAAATCCACCGGGCGACCGCCAACGAGGAACACGAACAAATATGGCAAACAAAGCTAGCCTATCTAAAGAAAGCTAGTAATTAAGTAACCACAAAAGGCAGAGAGTTGCTCTCCTGAGGCGCTTTCATGATCGAGACTGAAATTTTATCAAAAGGACTGCGCTGAATCTTAAAAATTTCGTAATCACGTTATCGCACGCAACCTCGCGTGCCCGCGAACTCCAGCCGGTTGGCGTTCAAAACGATTAAGCGCACCAAATATGACCAACACGACCACGTAGTGCGCATATAAGCAAAGCAGACGTTGCGTAAAAATCACGTTAAAGCGTGCGTACAAATGACAACATGCACAGTGAACTGTGCAATATCTACTACGTTATTGCCCGCAGCACAATACGCAAGCCTGGCACATACAATACTCTGAGAGAGCCACAACTTACATCACATAGTCGCGCGGAGGAAGTTGGTCGGAAGTTCTCCCTGCCGATTCGGTGAAGCCATGTCTTTCTTCTTAACCCGTTGCGCTTACCGGACGGTATCGCGAACATATTCTTGCCTTTGCTAAAACTATATTGGCATCCAAACGCGCAGCAGGTCATGGTAACAGAAAATGACGTGAAGCGACGTCGCACTTGCCACAAAACATCCATCAAGGTGTTCACAAGATCGAAACAACACAGAATAGGAACGGAAGGAATGCCGCCAACAAGCGCCGCTTCTCGAGCAAAGATGGCACTGAAGCGCGACTGTAAACAAACGAAGCCGGCGCAAGGGGCCACGTGATGCCATTAGGCCAATAGCGACGCGGCGTCGGCTTCGGCCAGAGCGCTGGAGGAGGAAGCGGCATTCTTCAAAGCGTGGCACTACTTTACGAAGTTTAAGGGGCTTTATGCAAAACTCCAGAGTCTGACGTCCATTCGCAGGCGGGCGAGCTGTCGGGCTTCTTCGGCGCGCTGGCGATAGGTAGCGACGTCAAGGTTCTCCTCGTCAGTGACATGCGGCAGCATGGCGTCGAGCATCGTCGTCGGGTTCCTGCCCTAGACCAGCTTGAACGGCGTGATCTGTGTTGTTTCTTGCACCGCCGTGTTGTAAGCGAATGTCACGTACGGCAGGACGGCATCCCAGGTCTTGTGTTCGACGTCGACGTACATCGCTAGCATGTCGGCGAGGGTCTTATTCAGCCGCTCCGTAAGACCATTCGTCCGCGGATGGTAGGCCGTTGTCCTCCTGTGCCTTGTCTGACTGTATTTCAGAATGGCTTGGGTGAGCTTCGCTGTAAAGGCCGTTCCTCTGTCGGTGATGAGGACTTCTGGGGCACCATGTCGCAGCAGGATGCTTTCGACAAAGAATTCCGCCACTTCGGCTGCGCTACCTTTCGGCAGTGCTTTAGTTTCAGCGAAGCGGGTGAGGTAGTCGGTCGCCACGACGATCCACTTATTTCCGGTTGTTGACGTCGGAAAGGGTCCCAGCAAGTCCATCCCGATCTGCTGGAATGATCGGCAAGGAGGCTCGATTGGCTGTAGTAATCCGGCTGGCCTTGTCGGCGGTGTCTTCCGTCGTTGACAGTCTCGGCATGTTCTGACATAACGGGCGACGACGGCAGTCAGGCGCGGCCAATAATACTTTTCTTCTATCCTCGATAGTGTCCGGGAAAATCCGAGGTGTCCAGCGGTCGGATCGTCATGTAGGGCGTGCAATACTTCTGGACGAAGTCCTGACGGGACAACAAGAAGGTAGTTGGTGCGGATTGGTGAGAAGTTCTTCTTCACGAGTAGATTGTTTTGAAGCGTCAAGGAAGATAATCTGCGCTTAAATGCCCTCGGGACAACGTCGGTGTGCCCTTCCAAATTTTCGACGAGGCCTTTTAGCTCCGGGTCTGCCCGTTGCTGTTCAGCGAAGCCTTCCGCTCTTACCATTCCAAGGAAGGCGTCGTCATTCTCGTCGTCTTGCGGTGGCGGGTCAATCACCTGTTCGACTCCGTTTCTTCTCTGGACTAGAACGGCACCGAGGCCTAGGGTACTGTCGTCATTATGGATTTCTGTATCGGCGTACTCGTCGAAGTGCGCAAGTACCGGCGCGACTGCATGCGTCGTTTGAGTTCTTCAAATGCGTCGGCCTGCGGCGTTTTCCACTTGAACTCAGCATCACATTTAGTTAGACGTGTCAACGGCTCGGCGATGCGTGCAAAGTTCTTGACAAAGCGCCTGTAGTAGGCACACATGCCAAGGAATCTACGCACTGTCTTCTTGTTGATGGGTTGCGGGAACTGTGCGATGGCAGCTGTCTTTTGCAGGCCATCAAGCCCTGACGACTTGATGGCGTCTAGTACTGTCGCAAGCCGCTTGAGGTGATCGTCGAAATTTTCGGCGAAGACGACGACGTCATCCAAGTAAACGAGACAGGTCTGCCACTTCAATCCTGCTAACACCGTGTCCATGACGCGCTGGAACGTTGCAGGCGCCGAGCACAGTCCGAAAGGCATAACCTTGAACTCGTAGAGGCCGTCTGGGGTGATGAAGGCCGTCTTTTCGCGATCTCCTTCGTCGACTTCTATTTGCCAATAGCCAGACTTGAGGTCCATCGACGAGAAGTATTTAGCGTTGCAGAGCCGATCCAAAACGTCGTCTATTCGTGGGAGGGGGTACACGTCCTTCTTCGTGATCTTGTTCAGACGACGATAATCGACGCAGAAACGTAGGGTTCCGTCCTTTTTCTTTACCAGGACAACAGGGGATGCCCACGGGCTTTTCGACGGCTGGATGATGTCGTTGCGCAGCATTTCGTCGACTTGTTCTCTTATAGCTGCACGTTTTCGCGGCGAAACTCGGTAAGGGCTCTGGCGGAGTGGTCGAGCACACTCCTCGGTGATTATGCGATGCTTGGCGACTGGTGTTTGTCGAATCCTCGATGACGTTGAAAAGCAGCCTTTGTATCGTCGGAGCAGACTTCTGAGCTGCTCTTGCTTAATCACGGGGAGACTTGGATTAATGTCGTAGTCTGGTTCGGGAACCATCGGGGCTTAGCGGAGAGACGAGAACTAGGAGTCGGATTCCTGATTAATAAGAACATAGCTGGTAACATACAGGAATTCTATAGCATTAATGAGAGGGTGGCATGTCTTGTTGTGAAACTTAATAAGAGGTACAAAATGAAGGTTATACAGGTCTACGCCCCTACATCCAGTCAAGATGACCAGGAAGTCGAAAGCTTCTATGAAGACGTGGAATTGGCGATGGGTAAAGTCAAAACAAAATACAGTATACTGATGGGCGACTTCAATGCCAAGGTAGGCAAGAAGCAGGCTGGAGACAAGGCAGTGGGGGAATATGGCATAGGCACTAGGAATAGCAGGGGAGAGTTATTAGTAGAGTTTGCAGTACAGAATAATATGCGGATAATGAATACCTTACTCCGCAAGCGAGATAGCCGAAAGTGGACGTGGAGGAGCCCGAACGGCGAGACTAGAATTGAAATAGACCTCATACTCTGCGCTAACCCTGGCATCACACAAGATGTGGACGTGCTCAGCAAGGTGCACTGCAGTGACCATAGGATGGTAAGAACTCGAATTAGCCTAGACCTGAGGAGGGAACGGAAGCAACTGGTACATAAGAAGTCGATCAATGAGTTAGCGGTAAGAGGGAAAATAGAGGAATTCCAGATCAAGCTACAGAACAGGTATTCGGCTTTGACTCAGGAAGAGGACCTTAGTGTTGAAGCAATGAACGACAATCTTGTGGGCATCATTAAGGAGTGTGCAATAGAAGTCGGTGGTAACTCCGTTAGACAGGATACCACTAAGCTATCGCAGGAGACGAAAGATCTGATCAAAAAACGCCAATGTACGAAAGCCTCTAACCCCACAGCTAGAATAGAACTGGCCGAACTTTCGAAGTTTATCAACAAGCGTAAGACAGCTGACATAAGGAAGTATAATATGGATAGAATTGAACATGCTCTCAGGAACGGAGGAAGCCTAAAAGCAGTAAAGAAGAAATTAGGAATTGGCAAGAATCAGATGTGGCTGAGGAGTTCTATAGAGATTTATACAGTACCAGTGGCACCCACGACGATAATGGAAGAGAGAATAGTCTAGAGGAATTCGAAATCCCACAGGTAACACCGGAAGAAGTAAAGAAAGCCTTGGGAGCTATGCAAAGGGGGAAGGCAGCTGGGGAGGATCAGGTAACAGCAGATTTGTTGAAGGATGGTGGGCAGATTGCTCTAGAGAAACTGGCCACCCTGTATACGCAATGCCTCAGGACTTCGAGCGTACCGGAATCTTGGAAAAACGCTAATATAATCCTAATCCATAAGAAAGGGGACGCCAAAGACTTGAAAAATTATAGACCGATCAGTTTACTGTCTGTTGCCTACAAAGTATTTACTAAGGTAATTGCGAATAGAATCAGGAACACCTTAGACTTCCGTCAACCAAAGGACTAGGCAGGATTCCGTAAAGTATACTCAACAATAGACCATATTCACACTATCAATCAGGTGATAGAAAAATGTGCGTAATATAACCAACCTTTATATATAGCTTTCATTGATTACGAGAAAGCGTTTGATTCAGTCGAAACCTCAGCAGTCATGGAGGCATTGCGGAATCAGGGTGTAGACGAGCCGTATGTAAAAATACTGAAAGATATCTATAGCGGCTCCACAGCCACTGTAGTCCTCCATAAAGAAAGCAACAAAATCCCAATAAGGAAAGGCGTCAGGCAGTGAGATACGATCTATCCGATGCTCTTCATAGCGTGTTTACAGGAAGTATTCAGAGACCTGGATTGGGAAGAATTGGGAATAAGAGTTAATGGAGAATACCTTAGTAACTTGTGATTCGCTGATGATATTGCCTTGCTTAGTAACTCAGGGGATCAACTGCAATGCATGCTCACTGACCTGGAGAGGCAAAGCCGAAGGGTGGGTCTAAAAATTAATCTGCATAAAACTAAAGTAATGTTTAACAGTCTCGGAAGGGAACAGCAGTTTACAATAGGTAGTGAGGCACTGGAAGTGGTAAGAGAATACATCTACTTAGGACAGGTAGTGACTGCGGATCCGGATCATGAGACTGAAATAATCAGAAGAATAAGAATGGGCTGGGGTGCGTTTGGCAGGCATTCTCAGATCATGAACAGCAGGTTGCCATTATCCCTCAAGAGAAAAGTTTATAACAGCTGTGTCTTACCAGTACTCACGTACGGGGCAGAAACCTGGAGGATTACGAAAAGAGTTCTACTTAAATTGAGGACGACGCAACGAGCTATGGAAAGAAGAATGATAGGTGTAACGTTAAGGGATAAGAAAAGAGCAGATTGGGTGAGGGAACAAACGCGAGTTAACGATATCTTAGTTGAAATCAAGAAAATGAAATAGGCATGGGCAGGACACGTAATGAGGAGAGAAGATAACCGATGGTCATTAAGAGTTACGGAATGGATTCCAAGGGAAGGAAAGCGTAGCAGAGGGCGGCAGAAAGTTAGGTGGGCAGATGAGATTAAGAAGTCTGCAGGGACAACATGGCCACAATTAGTACATGACCGGGGTAGTTGGAGAAGTATGGGAGATGCCTTTGCCCTGCAGTGGGCATAAGCAGGCTGATGATGATGACGATACACACACACACACACACACACACATATATATATATATATATATATATATATATATATATATATATATATATATATATATATATATATATATATGTACAAACGCATTCATACTTATTTAAAAGAATACATAACCCTTTTTTTCTGCAGTGTATGCCAGCGGCATAGCAGTAAGAAAAAGAATACTTACAGAAACAAAGAATCCAATCCAGGATCCCATTGCGCTTCCTAGTGCGTGCGTTGACTAAACAAAGGAGAGGAGAGAGAGAAATGGTTAAGTTCACCTGGAGACAGGGAAGCTAAGCGTAGTGGTATTTGAGTGCTGTCTGTTTAAATGACCTGACGTCTATAATCCGACATAGCTGCAGTTCAAAAGCTAAAAAAAGAAGCGCGAAAGGCATACAGCTCTGGCATAGAATAAAATACGAAGTGGCCTCTGTCCTTGCGCATTTTTGGCTCCTCTAGCAGAAGAGGAACCGTTAAGCGTTCGAGCGTGTGCCTCGCTGAGAGTTGAAATGCTGGAGTTTTCAAGAGCCGAAACTAGGAGGCACGCCATTTTTGGCATCTCAAATAAAATGTTGACCAGCTGCGGTTCTCGACGCGCCCCCGATGCTTGGTGCATGGATGTGTTTGCATTCCGACCGGGATTGAACTTGAGAGCCGCTGGCCAGAGCTGGCGAGTTAAGCCAGTGGCTGCATATTCTTCCTGGATGGTGAGCGGATGGAGTAATTTACTTTATCCCAATGTCGTATGGGAATGTCTATATCGGCCATTCGGCAAGGTGTGTTAGACCGTCTGAGGTAGATTGCTCAGAAAGTAAGTGTTTGGAGGACGCTTAAGCGTCGGCTATCCTCTCAGAGGATATGTGCTGTCGGTTTCTTTTATCTATTACATTTTTTGTGGGCTGCCGTTTTCAATATTTCGAGGAATAAATTTGTAAAGAATGAAAGCCAAGGTATCAGCAACTGTGGTGGTAAAAGAGTGGTTGGGAGTTCATGGTTCGAAATCTGGTCCGAAATGCTTTTCGACGCCCGGATCTTCTGCGACACAGGGCCCTTAACGCTGTCGCGTTAAAAAGGGTACGAGCACATTTGGTCGCTCACGTTGCGGCATGTGGCTGTGAAACACGACTTCGGGAGACCATGATCCTAGGCAGCAGCAAAAGTTGCACGTCTCGGTTGGCTTTGGAGGCATTCTTTATCAAAAAGAATGCCTCCATTTGTATTTGCGAAGGTCCGACAAACTTTCATTCCTCAGAGAAATATTTATGCAAGCCGCTCAGTGATACGCGCGATCCCTGTGACTGCGATGTCGCGGCGAAGCACATGCTGTACAAATTGTGCACGCATCGGTGGCTGGCATCTTAATAAACAGTGGCACCCGTCCTTCTCATTTGCTCTTTTGAGCCCGTGTAATAATTTGTGCTATACTGCATAATTATTATGGAAGATCAGCTAGCCCAACGGTCAGTCTTCCTGCCGTACGCTAAGACGTACCTCTGAAAAGCATGAAAAGTATCAATGAAAGACCAAACTGCATGCAACTGCGCATAAATTGAGGCCATTGTCGCATTAAGACAACTATATAATAAGCCAAGGGAAAATGTGCGCAGGACTCTCGAAGGGAGCCAAAAAAATGAAAGGAAAGCCCAATGCCAACGTTATTTCAATCATTGACGCTGGAGCTAGCAGCTTCGTGTCACAGTTCGAAACTCTAGAACATATGGCAGCTCTAGAACATATGTAGTAATTATTATAAATTTTGGTGTGTTTTAATATTAATATGGGCCTTATACACGATTCCAAGCAAACAAAAGCAAATCCAACTACATGACATATAGTCGCACTAGTCGCACTAGAGGAACATTAACTGCTCCCGTGGATGACCATTGCTTCGAGAAAAATCGGCACTCAATATACATAGCAGCATAATTCAATGCTGTTTCAGTCTACCTTTCTAGAAGTTCAGTTTTTTTGTCTCCGGAAAACCTATCGTTATGTAAAAACGGCCGTGGACAATTTCATGTTGTGTCGCGAGCTCGGAACCAGCGACAAATACTTCGAGAGTGAGGAGGCACACGGGCCGAGGACGTAGCAAAGAAAGCAAGCATATGCAAGGACCATAGGCGTCCCTTATAGTTTCGCCTATTCCTATGCAGAAGCTTTCCGTGTTCTGCGCACTTCTATTGTGGCCTGGTAAGTTCCTATTGAATGATGTTTTAGAATTTGTCCCCTAACTTTTATTACACTCCATGGTAATGATGGCTTTCTCGTGTGAGTGATGTTGCACCAATTATGTGCCGTTAATTTTTATCGCAGTTTTATATCTGAAAGCGCATGTGTGCCATCCCTCACGAAAGAAAAATTTCAGTTGCACCTCTTCACTAAAGTGCTGAAACGGCAGATACCAAAATTATCGCCAGGTCTCGCTTTTCTTTAGGTTCCCTAATGGTTTTCTGAGATTGTTCTTCTGAAACAACTATTTTCATTCTTCAAAAACAAATAAGCAATACTCAACACGGATTTGTTTAGTCCCAATCTGTCAAAACTAATCTCGTGTCTTTTCTTCAAGGAGTTGGTCTCCTCTATGCTAACTATAGGCAAGTATATACCGTGTATTTTAACTTTTCTAAGGCTTCCGACCTTTTTTTGACATGGTTTATTTCTAGAAACGCTCCTATCTAAGGCATAAGATCAAGCCACTTTGTATTGACCAATTATCACCTCTCATCAGGGATCAATTATGCTGGGATTGACGCGCACTTCTTCGTTCCAGACCGTTTCCTGACTGTTCCGAATCATTTTTTCCTAATGCGTCTGACAGATGGGTTTTTCAGTGCACTTCTTTATGTTTTTATTAATGATATTGAATACGCGCTAACCCTCTCTGATGTTACGTGTATATTGACGACAAGCTTTTGCGTGTCAGTGAAAATTGCAATGACTAAATTGCTGCAAGCCGACGTTCATTCCATTGTCCAATGGTGAACAAGCAGTCCTTCTTATTAACTCACACAAAACACTTGCTTCATTCACTAGAAACATGAATGCCACAGAGCCTGTTTATTATTTAAATAGTTCACCATTGAGAAGACTGTTTGTCCGTGACACAGGTGTTTTGTTTGACTCGGTGTTAGCGCTCTGTGTACACGTGTCAAATGTGGCGAATACTTCGTTTATGCTATTATGCGCTATCTAAAAAAAAAACAAAAGCCTTCTGTAATGTTAAATGCGTTCGGCTCTTCTATTTTTATCTGGGACGAGCAAGGCTTGAGTATTGTTCAGCTGCATGAAACATAATTCTCAAGAATAAAAGAACAGTTTAGGACGTTAAGAGCCGATTTGTTCATCGACTATATGTTCGGTTCTTGAGGAGCAAATCTTGTAATGATTACGTGCATACCTTGCAGAGGTCCAGCATTTTCCCTACCGTGACATACCGTGATCACGCATTCTTATTCGAAATTGTACGTAATCTAGTTTAATCGAACACGTTAACTCTGGCTCATGTGTTTACGGTACTGCAGTGAAGCTTGGCCAATGCCAGTGTTGTTGTTGTTGTTTTTTTTTTTTTTTTTGCCCATTCGTGATCGACCTAGCCTGAGCCCTAATATCAGTTTTGTAACCGAGAACAACATAGATACATCTAGATGTTGATCTCTTTTTTGCGCGCGTATGTTGACCACCCGACTATTCGTCGCTTGGTTGAATTTTGATTACGTTCATATTCGCTCCGTTCTACCTATGTGAAATATCTTTTCTTTCCTTTCTCATTCTGCAAAAGTGCACCAACACCGATGCCACGTGCTGTTTGTAGTTACACACAGAAATAAAGAAATGAATAAATTAATGAATGAGGACTCGTCCGTGTCAACAGTTTTTATGCGCTCTGCGCTAAATGCTGCCGAACAAACATTTCAACGTAACTAGAGGCTTGACATGCTTGTAACAGAACGTGTGCTCGCATCGCATTACGCATGTACGTATATACTTGCCGCTTCGTGTGATCCTCTTGTTACGCCATGAAGTTTTGTGAGCAGTTATATATATCTTTAATATTTCTGTTTATTTGCGTCTATATCTTTAACTAAGCTTTTGGTACAGCGGGCTCTTTGTGAAAAGTACCATAGTATGATAGGCAATAAACAATATAGAGCTTTCCGTCTTGTGAAAGAAATGTTATGGGACGCAAATTTACACGGCAAATAAACAATCCTAAAAGTAGTAGAAAGAAAACGCGAAGGAAGCGAATAAGAACACGAGCAGAGGTTCAGGCCTAGATCAAGTAAGAAAGCTTGCTTCAGCTTTTTTCTTAAGCTTCCTATAACAACTTATAGGTGCCCTGAATAGAGGGGCCCTATACCTCTACCCTTATTTAGTAGACATTCTCTGTCTCACGGTCAATTGAGAACCTTGTGGCTCAGAAAATTTGCAAGCACTGGGTATGTTACTGCCAGTCTTATAAACATCAGACTGCCTTAGTGGAACTTGATTACAAACACTTTATAGAACAAACGATCTTGACATACCGGCCTCCACCATTTGCAACGTGCAAGATCACAAAAGCGCTACTGTGATTCTAGAGATCAACCACCCTAGATGACTGCCTATTACACACCGAAAAATAGATGCTAGTTCGCATGTGTGTATTCGTGCATAGCCTGAACTTTTCTTCTCTCCTCTTTGTCATCTTTCGCTTCCCTTTCCCCATAGCAGAATTGCCTACCGGCCTTATGCTAATAAACAGCCGGTATCCCGCTTTTCTTCTTACTCGTGTTCGGATCTCGTATAGGCGCAAACTGAACTGCCGCCACATTGTGACTGTATGCTAGCAACCAGTCCTGACATGGGGTATCGTGCACACCTTAGGTTTCAGCAGAAAAAAGATTGATAGTTTTTATTGAAATGACAAATGCCACTGTGAAACAGCTCCCTGGCGCTAAAGAAGAGAAAACAGAAATAAACGATGCGCAGGAAATGGCTGCTGCCCCTATCAGCAGGCCCTAATTCAAGATTGAATAAATTCAGTGGAAGGTTCACAATGGCGCCGGAAACCTAAAATCAAGTTAAACTTTCGTCAGAAAACGACCCGTCTTGGAAAAAAAATTGAAATAAGGGATGAAGGAATGGCTCCGCACCAAGCTTTTATGGTCTCACAAAGATTCGTAAAGCAGGATTCCTTTACGGCGTATTGTGATTTCAAGTCTATCACCCTACGAGCCCTGTAAACCGCTCTTCACAAGATACTCGCTCCTCTCAATGGAAAAACAGAACCTTACGTTTTCCACTCAGAACACTTTGTGGAAATGGCGTTTAATCTGAGTCAGGACAACGACTGCATGATGCCTTTTGATGTGGTTTTTCTGTTCAGTAATGCGCCTGTGTCTCTCGCAGTTTCTGCGACCCACGGAATGTCTTAACATTTCAGCAAACTGAAAAACTAGAATTATCTCTTCATTATTCATCTCTGTAGAATATTGCAATTCTGCCTTTCAATCACTTCTCATTTTAGCGGTGAGTTCCAGAATTAGATTAGCGGAACTTCCATTGGTGCCGTGGTGCCTGTCACTATAAGCGCACTCATCATGGATCGAAAAGCGGGAGCCAAACACTTGGAGCACCAAGTCAAATGTGTCTGAGCGACATGTGGGGGGAAGGTTCTTTTTACGTGAGGAAGGCTTACGAGATCGACAACGTGGTCGCGTATTGCCCTAAAGAGCCTGCAATACAGTTTATGCCAGACTTGGAAAATTCCCATTCTCTCCCCTTTTTAGATGACCTCTCGAAAAGAGAGTGGTCGAACCTGTCCATTTCTACATTCGCAAAAGGGACTCATACAGGACAATACATTTGTTTCATTTGGAATGACCCTACAAGCCACAAGTTAAAGCAGTTCGAAGCGTCGTCAAGAGAACCGAAGTAATCAGCTCTTCTCTGCACCTTTAAACGAAGGAACACCGTGATATTAAGAAGCATGGTGGTACAATGGCATTAATCCTCCGCTGAAATCACAGGAATGCTGTCGACCTACCCCTACCCCGTATCTCGATACCACCTAGTGTTCTGGTGTGCTAAGGAGGATGAAGCTTCTTCCGACACCTGCACTCCTACCCGAAAAGCATAGGTCATTGCCTATAAAATTATTTGCACCGAATTATCTGCGTCCTACATTGGCGAAAATAAGGACTTTCTGGAAAGAATTCGTCAACAGAAGGATGATTTTCATCACGTCAAAAGAGAACATAGCGATGTGGCAGAACACAGTGGGCTTTTTGACCACTACATTAGTTCTGACAGCGCCGTCTTCTCGGAAAAGGAAAACAGTTACCAGTGGCGGTTTCTTTTCGAATCCTGACACATTAAAAAAACGCCTCAAAACATCGATGGTTCTTCAGAACACTTGCCGTATTCTCTTGCCAAGGACTGCGGAACATCTTTACGCACCAGTTAAGCCCCGCCCCCCCCCCCCTATAACTTATTATAACTGCTCCTATACCTTAACGCTTTTTATCGCTGGCTCTACTCAATAATAAAGTATAGCAAAAACATAGATGTTTCGCCAGCTATGCAGGTGGCATCATCAGTACAGAAATTTCAACAAACGAGAGAACACATCCTATCAATGTATGGTATGCCGTAAGAATCCGGTGGAGATCCATGGTTAGAATTACAAGCAGATCAATTGCGATGAATAAACCTTGATTCCACAAATTTTCTTGGGCCCTATCGGTGTTCCCATGCTAACGTTACTACATGGTCGAAATAGAACATGCGTCCTTTTGTAAAGCACGCCAGTTCCGTCTTTGCACATGTGGCGTGCGTTCCTTTCGTAGCCAGTTTAGCACGACAACACCGATGGTGCCCAAGAAATTTTGTGGAATAATGATTCAGCCGTCGCAATCGATCTGCATGCATTTCAAACCGAGGCCTCCTTCCGGGTGTCTAGGTACTCTTATACATAAAGACGATGTATTGCATTTGTTGTTACTTGTGCACTGAAGATGCCACCAGCAAAGGTGGCAAAACGTCTGTTTTCTTATACTTTATTGTTTAGTAAAGCCAGAGATAAAAAAAAATTCAAGTATGAGTTCCCCTGGCTTTTGGGACATTCTTTTTTTACTGCTACGCCTCCCGTCCTCTCACATGAAGAAGTAGTCTGTCGCGCTTCGAAACATCGGATTTAGGAGACATTTGCTGAGAGTCTAACTTAATTCTCTATTAAGCAAAGAAATACCAGTCATGGTAAACCGCAACGCGCCCCTGTCCTTCCAGCCTTTTGATCGACAATCGATTGTACATTTCATTGAAGAAATGGTTTCGCAATGGCGGGTATTTTGCATGGCGTTTTGTATGCAAGGGCCTCATACACTTATCTGGCTTTCCGGCTCTCTGTTTGTTTAACCAACCTGAAAGCAGATGTTGCCAAGATCGGGCTCGTACATCGGTTTGCACGCTTAGGCCGCTACTCAGCAGACATGGACATCGCAGGAGCGAGAGTGTTCGCAAGAATGTCTAGGTCTGCTCACAAGTAAGCGATATGTCACAGTGTTTGGTGATCAACACGAGTTAGTGATCAAGGCAAAGTGGGTGAAGGCAGGATCAAAGGCAGAAAAATTACCGAGGCAAAAACAGCGGCCAGCACTTGCATGACGGCGATGACGAAAATGTACAGAATGTTGAAGAAGCACCACACAATCCATGGCAGTAGCCAACGGTAGTCGGCCTGCAACAGAAGAAGAACACGGTAGCTTTCTTCGCACAATGTTAATACACGGAATTGCTAAGGGAAGGAAAACGTCCGTGGCAGCGTGTCCTAGCAGCTGTTTCGCACGTTCACTAAACGCTTAGGGTGCAACTGATTCATGTTGTTTCCATTAGAAACGCCTCAAAAGGAGCTCCCTTTATTATTACTGTTTCAAGGGACCTTTATAGAAGCAACGTAACCTGAAAAGAAGTGGGCTCCTAAATAGTGCGCTTTGATGCGGGTTTCTGATGAAATATTTTTTGCACTATCAGTAGGCGTCAAAGCCTCTGGAAAGGTCACACCTAACCTTTTGGAAGCCATTTATTTAGTTCTAACTTCGCTCCTTGAATAAAAATTGGAGGACGCTTAAGCTTCGCCTTCAAGAGTGGAACGCGACAGCGTTCCCGTCGACCCGCCAAGGGGTGTAAGACGCGCTACGGCGCAGCGACTACGCGCCCCGCATCGGACGCGGTGAGCGTCGAGCAACGCAGCGTTCGGCGCGACAACGAAATGTGCGCCTGAGCAAGCGACGCACGCCTGAGCCTTAGAAACAGCTCGTTTCTAAGGCAACACCGCGTTCACTAGAGGCGCTTTTGTACCGCTTTGAAGCATCGAACTCGTGGCTCAGTGGTGCAATAAAGAAAAAAAAAACTCGTGGCTCAGTGGTAACGTCTCCGTCTCACACTCCGGAGACCCTGGTTCGATTCCCACCCAGCCCATCTTGCAAGTTGTTTTTTAGTCATGAAGTGCCTGCTGGGATTTATCGCTCACGGCAAACGCCGCCGACACCGACGACACTGGCTTTTCTGCGACACGAGCTCCTTAACGCTGTCGCGTTAAAAAACAGAAAGGCAGGAAAGTAGCATGAATTATAGCGTATACCTCGCAATGAAACTACTGGTACAGAAACATCGTCTAGGTATTCGTCACCAAGGAACGTATCACAGGATATTTAGTTCCATTTGCGGACTTGACATTTACCCTCTTGGCGCACAGGTGCGCGGAATCGCAGAGCGCACGTACGTGTGGTTTGTAGAGTTGCGTATTCCCTGAAGCAAGTAAAATATCTTATTTGAAGAAACGCGTAGTGAAATAAAGTATTATCATAAAATACTTTTTCTTGAATAACGTTCAGTCGATAGTCACCGGTCGTGTCGAGTGTTTCTCTGTATACTCCTTATGTACTTTTCTTTCTCGCTGAAAATGTAACTGTAATTTATTTTCGTAATTTCATTTAAAACTGCCTAGTCAGCTGCATACTGATCCTTTTTTTTTTTTGCGCAAAAAGCAAGCTGTGTTCACGTTACGTACGGAATAGGGCTTAATTGTGGATTTGGCGCAGGCGACGCCGAATGTGATTCAGTTTCGGCATCCTACGCCGTCAATCATAATCGTCATTACCCTTATGGTCACTGTTTATTTATGTCTACTGCAGGACGAAGGCCTGACCCTGCAATTCTCAATTAGCCCCCTCTTGCAGTAGGTGATTCCTAGTTATACCTGTAAATTCCTTAAATTCTTCGCCCTAACCTATTTTCTGCTATCACCGACTGCAGTTCCCCCGTTTCGGCCCGCATTATGTAACCATAATGAACAACCGATTAACAGCCCTACGCAATACACGGCTTCCCAAGCTCCACTTTGTTCTCTCCGCTAGGATTTTGGCTTCCGCCGTTTGCTTCTAAGCCACACAGCTCTTTCTTTAGCTCCTAAAGTTACGATTAAGATCCGTCGATCGTTGCGAGGTCCATAATTTCTTGTCAGCCTTCTTTGTTAAACTCCGCGTGTCAAGCTAGTACCGATAGATACGGTCAGTGCACACCAACACCTGCAGTATCCGGCATCTAACGCCGCCATTAGTCGGACGTTGCATTGAGCTTTACCACAACTAATAAATGGACACCAATCACATGTATTAGTGCCACCAAATTCTTGTATTTTTTTCATTCCAAAGAGACCTTTTGAGACATGCCTACAAAGCCTGGTGATTTCGTGCACGCAAAGGAATGATGAACATCAGTATTACGAGCAGTGTTTCGAAAAAACACTGCACGAATAACGAAAGGAACGCGTCGCTTAGCTACAGGGAAGAAAATCCTTGTACCTACGAGGTTGTAATGATGGATGCATAATGATTGCACGAGGTATTTGCAAGCTCTTTTAATAGTGATATTATTATGCGACTTGCTTTGTTACTTCGCGCGCAATATATTGTAATAATGTTGTCAATGGAGTGACAGAAATATCTTACTCGATATACGAGTACATGTGACCTACAGACACCATGGAAATGGCAAATATAATAAATCAACTGAGAGCATCCATGATGAACATTCAAATGAAGTTAAATGAACCGTGACAATTACCTGTGATAGAGCTGGTAACAATCATAAACTTTTTCTCGTCAAACGTGTTTTTTTCCAAGGGAGTTAAGAATGGCCAAATGGCTGAAGTATACAGGGTGGTCAGGTAAACAACCTTTCACATATTTGCCCATAACGTCCCAATCAGTAATGCCTATTGACAGTAATGGCTTGACTGTAAAACTGGCATGATTGTAGAAATGTGACGACTCTAATGCCTTGAATGTTAAAACTGTAATCCCACTGAAATATTTATTGAAGGCGCTGTGGGTACTCGGGTAGAGGAGGAGGAGGAGGAAAGAACTTTATTGTGTGCCCTGCGAGTTGGTGGGGAGGGCCAAAGGCCCCGCCTAGGTGACGGCCAGGAGTTCGTGGGTCCTGGCGGCATCCTCGGCCCGCTGGACGGCCCATAGTTGATCTTAGAGGGCGGGGCTGAGATGCACGGCTTCCCAGCGCGTGCGAAGGCTGCTGCTACAGGCCGCGTTTTCTTTATTGTTATTTATCCCTCGGCATTCCCATAATATACGCTCCAGAGTGGCTCTGGATTCACATGTTTTGCATTTGTCTGTAGGATATACATCCGGATATATGATGTGCGAGAGCGCAGGATTCGGATACGTCCTAGTTTGTAACTGCCGCCATGCGACAGACTGCTTTTTTGTCAATTTTGCGTGAGGTCGCGGGAATATGCGCCTCATAAATATTTGAGGCGGTTCTTCATGGCAGGCTAACACACAGCGTATAATATCTAACAATCGCAGAACTGAAAGAACCCGTACTACGATGACTGTCGATGGTAATGCGTCTAGCGACAAACCAATACACACTTATGTACCAAAGCGAGTTATGTAGCTGGCGTGTACTTCAGCGTGACTCCTGGTTTTGTCTTCGCTATGTACACTCAGTGCCATCTAGCAGTGCCACCACGAAGCCTGCAGCTGGCTTCCGACTTGAGAAACGCACACGGCCTCGTGCACCAGCCCGTGACCTCTGAAAGCTGAGAAACGGGCGCTACTCCAACCGGGCTCCTCGGTAACGATTCTCTCTGAACACCACGCCCCATCGAGTGGCGCCGGAGAGAGCTTCGCGCGTGGCCTCCGAGACGAGCAGCTTGGCACATCGGTGCCTCCGAATGCCGAGGATTGTTCCCTCGCTTGCCGCGCACAAAGTGCGACTGACGGGGTGGCCCAATTTAGCGAGATATTCACTGAAAAGCAGCACACACCGCGTGAATTCCTGGCGCAGCTCACTAAAGCATTCACGTGAGAGGTATTCATTAAAGGCGGCACATCACCAGTCCCCTTGTGCCGTAGCCTGCTAATGCGTGGGGTTGCTCTCATTGAGGATCCATTGTAACGTGAGTTTGACTGTGCTCAGCATCCTAGAAATTGAAGGGATCTCTTTCGTCATAGTAGAGTGGCACATTCCCACTGGCACATACCTAGTTACCCATGCTGGCGTCATAGACATTCATTGAGGGGTGAAAAACACCTACCAGTGACCCAATTTGACATGAAAGAGATTCACTGAAGACCACTACAGACCGAGTGGCCCATACCCCATGCTCCAAGACACTGCCAGATAGTTTTACAGCGAACCTGTTAGCCTCCATGTCGTCGCTATTCTTCGTGTCCGCGTGCGAGGCCTTTGCTCACACAAAAATATGGGCCGATCTCGTAGACGGTACAAGCAAGCAGGCAGCGCACAGCGTGCTGCTCCTCCGAAAGGCATCGCATGACGTCATCAGTTGACACATTTCACGAAGAAATCGTCACGTAGCGTCACGTTTGAACTGATCACGTAATCACATTACGTCATCAGCCTATTGTCACGTGACGATGCCGTCATCACTTAAAGTAACGTTGGAAGCGATGATGTCATCACGCGACATTTGATGTGATCATGCCATCGCGCGGCGTTTAACGTGATGACATAATCACGGTGCATCATCATGGCCCGATCGCGAAGATAATGCAAAGAGATGGGACGTGCAAGGTGTGCTGCTTCTCCAGGAGCACCACTTCTGCCATGTGATCTGATGGCGACATCAGACGAAGTCATCAAGGGGTATATTCACAAGAGGATCAGTCGCATAGCATGGGCAGCGTCCGTAGTCAACATTGTGGAAAGGACTGTGCAAAAAATTATGCGTGGTTCTGCTATCGCCAACACCAGAGACCAATGGAGCTGGGGGAAGGGCAGCAAAGTAGTGGCAAACCGCACAGTAAAGTCTTAACTTTTGCTGGGCTTCCCCCAGCTCCGCTGGTGTCTGGTGCTTTCGATAGCAGAGTCACGCATATTTTGTTCCACGGCGAGAAAGAGGACCGCCGAAGCGAGCGCGCGGGTTTTTGTCAAAGAAGAATGACGTCACACTAACTATGTCCCACTCTCCCTCTCAGGTCTCTCTCCCCCAGCTCGGCGAAGCTGCGGGCGTTGAGAGAAACCCATCGAGGTTCTAACAGCTCCACTGTAAAAGTCACAATGACGTACTACTGCATCAGCCCGGGTTATGCGCAAGCGTATGGACGCCGCGAACATGTACAGCAAGCACCGCGGCGTCGAAGGACTAGCGGAAAGTATGCTAACGCGGTCGCGGACGCTAGATTTCGTCTACAGCTTCGCTGTATATTCCTTTCACGGGATAGCGTGTAGGCGTACATTTTTTTAGAGCAGAGCTTTTAAGCACCCGTTCCTTGGTCGAGCGTGGGCGTCTCCGGCGTAACCGCGCGAACGCGCTCGTGTGACTGCTCCCGCGTTAGTCGTCGTCGTCTTCTTCCACAGCTGACTGCGATGCATGTTGTTCATCATGCACGCTTTCCCATGCTGCCCCTCGCGTTCCTGTCACTGATGTCACTGTCACTGAAGGCAGGCCTCAACCTTAACAAGGATAGCACAGCTATTGGAGAAGCGATCGTCGAGGCGGCCGGACTTACAGCAGACCAAGCGAAGGAAGACATCGTCTGCATCAAGTTCACACAGGGTATCGTGGTGGTTAGTAAGAGGACTCCGATCATGCTGAAAGGTATGTGAGAGTCAAGTCCTTTCCGGTCATGGAGGCGGAATATGAAGCGAGCGCTTATGAAACGACCCCCCACTCTACGTGTCAATGCGTTATATAAGAGTGAACCTCAATGACAGTCAAAGCGCGATAACGATAAAGATTGTGCATAAATACAACCCAACGGCGTTTGCTGCACAACGTATTAAAGCTACGGGCTCGGTTATTGTGCTTTTCGACGAATTCAGGGTGCCCACCTTCAAGTATGGGTCAACTCTCGTGACGCGATACCTGTACAGGAAACAATTTGACATATGTTGCGCATGTAGAAGAATTGGGCACATATCAGACATTTGCTCCACACCTGATGTTGTGCAGTGCAGGGTATGTGGTATGTAAGACCCAGGAGAGGATCATATTCGCTCTCCCAAATGCTAGTTCTGCGGTGAAGATCACACCACAGGTGACAAGGCTTGCAAACAGCGGTAACAAGTACCATATGTAGTAAGAGTAAGAAGAAGCCGACGCTCCGAAGTGGAGACCGAGATGGAATCGGCCCAACCGACAAAGCAAACCCTCCGGGCGCCGGCAGGCGCTCACGCTCAAGAAGCTCATCAAGATGAAGACAGCGTTCAACATCGAGGGGAAGAATCCGTTCCAGGTCTCGGGAGGCGCAGGTATGCTTCGTGGAGCAGGAGCTGAAGAGAAAGAAGAAAAAGGAGCCGGGAGCGACCTGGGCCGATAAAGTCAAAGGTACTGTGAAAGTCACAGGTAACGGGGCAATCGCCTCCCAGGAACAAAGCAATGATGCCAGAGCAGAACAGCTAATCAGAGAGGTTGTACCACTAAAGAAAGCAAATGAAGAACTTAAGAATCAGATGCAGGAAGTCAACAAAGAGTTGAGAGCAGAAAGCGGTAGTGTGGCAATAGCTGAGCCGGTGAGTAGAACTAACAGCCAGGAGGAAGAAGGTACACCGGCGCACAAAAAGAGAGCTGTAGTCCCAGAGGTGGAATCAATGTGCTCGGTTCTGGAGGAGATTAGGAATGTCATTCGGGACCTAAAGGACACTGTAGACAGCGTTAAGCTTAACGTGGATAAAAGATGGAAGTGTAAGTTAATAG
Organism: Dermacentor andersoni; assembly: GCF_023375885.2. Lineage (NCBI taxonomy): Eukaryota > Metazoa > Arthropoda > Arachnida > Ixodida > Ixodidae > Dermacentor > Dermacentor andersoni. The sequence continues at coordinate 226,522,547 of NC_092816.1, forward strand.
CCGAGAAAAGGCTGAAAAAGCTAGAAGTCCAAGGAGAGGATGAGGAATATATGCCTTCGGAAGTCGAAAGCGCTATAACACTCCGAGGAGCGCTAGGTAGTACAGTCAACATAGCAGTGACTGGGGGTAGCAAGTCAGGGGGTAACGGCAATAAGAATGAATAGCAGAAAGAGACTTAGAGTGTCGCAGTGTAACTGCAGAGGATTTCAGCAAGAAAGAACGACACTAGCACAGATAATCAAAACGGTTGAAAATAGGCCGAAATTAATAAGGCTGCAGGAAGCTCTAGCGGTGGAGATCGGGCTGTCTGGCTTTAACTCGGTCTGCAAAGACAAGGAACCAGGCAGCGGAATTGCCACCCTAATTTACAAGAAAGTTCCCTACATATAGCATGAGTTAATAATAGGGGAAAGTAAAAGTGAATACATGTTGATAGAAATGGTCCTTGTTCTTCCTCAATATCTATGTTATATTATATATATATATATATAGTAGGCAAAGAGCGATTCTTCAGGCTACCTTTCAAACGTAAAGAACTTGAGTGGTGCTACAAGGTAAACAGAACAAGTATTTAATGTCGACAGTTTCGATCGGTGGACCGATCTTCATCAGGGTTTACAAAAAAATGGCAGTTCGGCCCTGGTAGTGAAGACACCAGACCGGGTGCCCGGTCGTTCTTACATACATCAAACCGAGAGGAACAGTTGTGACAGGGATTGATTTTCGGCGCCTTGGCAGATTTACAGCGGCCTTTGGCAGCTATGCAGGGCAAGAGGAAGGCGGAGTCACATGTATGTAGAGCAAGGAGGTCAGTGAGGAAAAAAAAGGGAAAAAGAAAGAAAAAGGAAAGAAAAAGAAAAAAGCACACAGGAGGAGGGAGACGTGAGTCGGAGAGTGAGGGGGGCGGGAAGTAGCGGCAGCTAGGTTCCCGTGCACCCGAGGCAAGGAGGGAGAAAACGGTCGCTCCGCAGCACCAGTGCGTGGGCTGCCGTTGTAGCGGGAGAGAGGGCAAGTTGAAACGGGTGGCGGGGGGCACAATAGAAAAGGGGCCCAGAAGGAAGACAGAAGAGCGGCAACTTGTGGAAAGAAACACAGTGTCACAGTACACATATACAAGGCACGGCCCGTTCCGGCAACTCTGTGGTCCAGCTACGGTGCGAAAAAAAATATAGTTCCAAAAAAGAATATATGCGTGGGATTCGCAAAGCAAGTGCGCCCATGGGCTTAGATTTAGGGAGCCGAGTTAAATAGCCTCCTTGTGGTCCAATTTTTGAACGTTTAACAGACAACTGCCATCAAGTCAGCACATGCGTATTTCAAGAAGGGCAATAGGTCACTCAGAATGACCACTTCAGTGGCAGGGTCCAGGAAACTGAATTTATTGGTTTTCCGCTCGCGCCCTTGAGGCGCATGCGGAGGGGTGAGCAAGCAGTTAATAGACAGCGTCTCAATTTTTAAGTACAGAACATGTATTCGCGTTTCCCATGCACTTTCACGGCATATCCCGGAGGCACGTCAGCCGCTCCGGACTCTCATTAATTCCTTTAGTGTACGTTCCAAATTTATGGATGAAAAAATATTCTCTCTGCTCGCGTGCACGGGTGTGTTGGAAACCAGATTGCAAGAGCACAACGCTCACGCGTTCAAAGGAGTGATCTGGCAGCCGAACGTGCCTGCAGAAGGGTAAATTGGGGAGACTTTTCACATGCGCGCGGTGATTGTTAAACCGCAGGCGAAAAGGGGTCTCTCTTTGGCCGATATATTCCTGCCTACACACCTCGCATCGAATTTTGTACACGACGTTACTGGAATCACAGTCAAGATTTTCGGTAATTTTATATACGAAGGGCGAGTTCGATGCTTCAGCCGTGTCTGCTGTTGTCATGTGACGGCATACCTTGCAACGAGGTTTCCCACACGGTCGACAGCCCTTGGGCGTGTTTGACTTCTGTGTCCTCGCCCTGACTAACAAATCCCTTAAATTTTTGTTTCTTCTATACACAACCCGAGGCGGCTGCTTGAAGATAGTAGCGAGTCGGATGCTCTGTTTCATGATATTAAAATGGCGGGTGAGAATGGCATTGACCCGCGGAGCACCGGTGGTGTATGCGAGGACCAAGTTCGGATCTGATTGTGTATTGCTATTGCTAACCTTTTCTCCCATTATCTGTACTCGATCTAAGCTGCGGGCGCGTTCAATGGCATCGTCTACTATTTTTGGAGGATATTTTTGGCATATGAGAGCAGATTTCAGTTCCTCCGCGTGTCGCTCAAATTGCGCAGATTCGGAACATACTCTTCTGTATCTGTGGGCCTGGGAGTAGGGAATGCCTGTTTTGCAGTGATGGGGGTGGCTGCTATAAAAATGCAGATATTGCTGACGATCTGTCGGCTTTTTGTATAGGGACGTGGAAATGCGACCGCCACTCAGTGACAGAGTGACGTCGAGGAAGTGAATACTATCTTGGGAGAAGTTGTGCGTAAAGCAGATTGACGGGTGCAGAGAATTGAAATTGTAAATGAAGTCTAATATATAGATATATATATATATATATATATGTGTGTATATATATATATATATATATATATTGCAGCGGGTAATATGCAGGTGGCGCTGTGCGGACTGCCACCTCTGCAGCGCGAGACCCGAGCTCGGGCTGCTGATTCAAAGGCCTAGGACTCGTGATTAAGAGCTACTTGCGATCCCTCTAACGAGTTGCAATAAACCCCATTTCATTTGATGGAGCTGCTGGGTTACCTGGGAAACTGGAACTCCGAAACCGGACGCTACCGACTGCTGCGACCATGCCTGACGAAACCACCCAGGAAGATGCACCACAGCCTCCGGCGGTCATCGTTTCCGGTGTGTTGCGCCAGCGTGATCCTGTCATCTTTAGCGGCACCGATGATCATGACGTGGAGGACTGGTTGTCATCTTACGAACGGGTGAGCCAGCATAACAAGTGGGACGACGTGACCAAGTTGCACAGCGCGCTGTTTCACTTAATCGGCGTCGCGAACCTCTGGTTCCAAAACCACGAACACGATTTTACAACATGGAGCACATTTAAGACAAGTTTCGCAGAAGTGTACGGGCGCCCCGCTGTGCACAAGCTTCGCGCAAGCCTCGCGACATTCTCTTTCCCGTCTTTTTTTTTCACTCTCTGTCCTTTCTCTCTTGTCTTAAAAAGTTGTAACCCAATTTCAATGTCCTCCTCACTTGCCTATCCAGAAATCATCTTTAATATTTCCGATTGAACGATTTCTTTGTGCACCACTAGGCCAAGTTCCTCACCGACAACCAACAATTCGTCTGCCAGCATTGTCCTCAAATCCACGATTTCTGTTTTACGGTCTTCGTCCTGATCGTTAAAACAATTAGGTGCACAATGTATCTTATAATCAACAATCTAGCTTATTTACTTTTCTAAACCGAATAACCACAAAATGAGGCTAGAGAGTCAAAGCCGAAAACCATCATCATCATCAGCAGCAGCAGCAGCAGCAGCCTATTTATGTCCACTGCAGGACGAAGGCCTCTCCCTGCTAAAACCCCTGCATCCACGCGCCACCGCCGCTTTCTTAAGTAGCGACAACCTTTGTTGTGCGCCGCCTTTTCTCCTCACACCAAATCCGGTTCCGGTATTTGCGGTTCCGGCATTTCCGGTTTAAAATTTTCCGGTTCCCGCGTTTCCACTTCCTGGAGTTGCGCGGCGGGAATTTCCGCTTTGACTGCTGTTAGGCGATGGTGAGACGCCCGCGCGTGTTTAGCAGAGCTGTGGCAGTCACCATGAGAAGAATGCAAAGGGGACAAGCTGTTGTATTCCGCTGAAGTAGTAGTTCGCGGTCACTGTTTTCCAAACGCACGAAAAACGGCAGTGGTCTCCAAGCGCCCAGGCACTACATTCCACGGTACGTTGTCGCTCGTGCCACAACCGGTCGCAGGTTGACGCGAAGCAGTGAACACGAGCAGATCGCTGGTTACAATAGGCGGTGGTTCTTGGATGGAATCGCATTCACAGTTTCAACCGCAGCTGGTGCAATTAAAGCCTCTCCAGCGACGCGAAAGTAAACAACGCTAAAAAACAAAACGTCACTTCCACTCGGAACAGCAAGCTGCAGCTACGAAAGTTCCGCTTGACGCCGGAAGCTAAGGGGGTGAGTGGGAGAGGAGCGTGGAGGAGGAGGGCAGGTTGACAGTACTTAACCTGGTCGGCGGAAACGTGTATGGAGGGGCTTTACTCCCTGCGATCTCTAATTGCCCCGGTCCTGCGCCAATCAATTACAACTAGCAGCCGCAAATTTCCTTATTTAGTCGCGCCATCTAGTCTTCTGCCGTCCTCTACTGCGCTTCCCTTCAATCGGTAACCATTCTGTCACCCTAATGGTCCAATGGTTATCTAATCTGCGCTTTACATGACCTGCCCAACGCCACCTTTTTATCTTGATGTCTATTAGAATATTGTCTATACCCGTTTGCTCTTTAATCCAAGCTGCTCTCTTTCTGCCTCTTCAGGTTATGCCTAGCATTCTTCGTTCCATCGCTCTTTGTGCGGGGCTTAACTTGATCTCAAGCTTCTTTGTCAATCTCCAAATCTCTGCCCCATATGTCAGCACCGGTGAAGTGCACTGATTGTATACTTTCCTTTTCAATGATAACGGTAAGCCCCCAGTCAGGATCTCACGATGTCTGCAGTATGCGAGCCTACCCATTTTTATTCTTCTGTGAATATCCTTCTCATGGACAGGGTTCCCTGTGATTAGTTTACCTAGGTGAACGTACTCCTTCACATACTCTAGAGGCTAACTGGCGATCTTGAATTGTTGTTCCCTCTCCCGGTCATTCATCATTATCTTTGTCTTCTACATACTGATCTTCAACCCCACTCTTACACTCTCTGTTAAGGTCCTTAATCATTTGTTGCAACTCGTCTGCAGGGTTGCTGAATAGAACAATGTCATCGGCAAACCGAAGGTTGCTGAGGTACTCGCCGTCGATCCTTACACCTAATCCTTCCCAGTTTATTACCTTGAATATTTATTGCAAGCATGCAGTGAATAGCATTGAAGAGATTGTGTCTCCTTGTCTGACCCCTTTCTTTATAGGTATTTTCCTACTTTTCTTGTGTAGAATTAGGGTGGCTGTGGAATCTCTGTAGATATTTTCCATAGTATTTACGTAAGCGGTCTGTACTCCTTGATTGCGCAATGCCAATATGACTGCTGGTATCTCTACTGAATCAACTGCTTTTTCGTAATCTATGCAAGCCACATAGACAGGCTTATTATACTCTGCAGATTTCTCGATAACCTGATTGATGACATGGATGCGATCCACTGTAGAGTATCCTTTCCTGAAGCCAGCCTGTTCCCTTGGGTGACTAAAGTTTAGTGTTGCCCTTATTTTATAGGAGAATATTTTGGTAAAGATTTTATATAATACTGGGAGTAAGCTAATGGGCCTATAATTTTTCAGTTCTTTAACGTCTCCCTTATTGTGGATTAGTATAATGTTTGCATTCTTCCAGTTTCCTGGGACCCTTGCAGTCGATAGACACTTCGTATAGAGAGCCGCCAGTTTTCCTAGGATTATGTCTCCTCCATCTTTGAATAAATCGACTGTTATTCCATCTTCTCCTGCCGCTCATTCTCGTTTCATGCCTTGCAAGGCCTTTCTAACCTCATCTCCAGTTATAGGAGGAGTTCCTGTATATTGTTCATTATTGTTTCGAATTGAGTACTCCTGAGTCCTCTGGGTACTGTACAGTTCAGTATAGAATTCTTCCGCGTCTTTTATTATACCTTCGAGATTGCTAATGATATTGCCCTGCTTATGCTTTACTGCAAACATCTTGGTTTGTCCTATGCCTATGATTTCATGCTGCGTCCATTAATTGCGGCTTCTTCAGTCTTTCTCACGTTATAATTTCCAATATCACCTATTTTTGCTTTGTTGAGCAGTTTTGACAGTTCAGCGAGTTCTATTTTATCTTTTGAGTTGGACACTTTCATTCTTTGTCGTTTCTTTATTAGGTCCTTTGCTACTTGGGAGAGCTTGCCTACTGGTTGCCTTGGCGCCTTGCCTCGCACTTTTATGGCTGCCTCTGTAGCCAGCTTCGTTACGGCTTTATTAATTACCTCTGTGTCATTACCATCGTCTCTCTGTTTTAAGGCTACATAATTGTTTGCAAGTATCGGCGTAAACTTGTCTGCTTTTACCCTTACTACCTCTAAGTTGACCTGTTTTTTCTTGGCCAATTTTACTCTTTCTCTGTTCCAATTCAGGTGAATCCTTGCCCTCACTAACCTATGATCATTTCACATTACCCTACCTATCACTTCTACATCCTGTACTATGCTGGGATCCTTGAAGAAAAGAGCGCTACGAAGACGCGGACTAAAAGAGGAACATGTACGACGGACAAGGCGCTGGGATCGCCAGAAAATATGAAATCAATTTCATTTCTTGCTTCACCATTAGCTATTTTTCAGGTCTACTTTCTGTTGCTACGCTTCCTGAAAAAGTGTTCATTATTCTCAGCTAATTCGTTTCTGAGAATTCTACGAGCATCTATCCTCTAGCGTTTCTAGAACCGACGCCGTAGTTGCCAATTTCCTGTTCACCCGCCTGCTTTTTCCCCACGTTTGCATTAAAGTCACCCGTTACTACTGTATACCGAGTTTGCACTTTTCTAATCACTAATTCAATATCTTCATAAAACTGATCTACTTCCTCATCGTAGTGAATGGACATTGGAGCGTAGGTTTGTACTACCTTTAATCTATACCTCTTATTGAATTTGGTTACGACTACTGCTACTCTCTCGTTGATGCTGTAGAATTCGTCAATGTTGCCCGCTATGTCCTTATGGATTAAGAATCCAACCCCGTATTGCTTTTTATCAAGGAGACCTCTATATCAGAGGACACGACCGTTGTTTAGCGATGTGTAAGCCTCACCAGTTCTTCTAATCTCACTAAAGCCGATAATATTCCAAACCATGTCTGATATTTTCTCAAAGAGTCCTCCTAAGCTATCCACATCGGAGAGGGCTCGGATGTTAAACGTTGCAAGGGTCAGTTTCTATTGGCGGCCTGTCCGAACCCAGAGATTCTTAGCACCATCTGCTGCGTTACAGGTATGATCGCCGCATTGGTCACGGGCTCCGCAGCTGCTGGAGACTGAGGGCCATTGGGTAACTGAGTGACTCATTTGGGAAGGAGTTGGCGCAATACTGCACCAGAGAGGCCAATTTCTGTTTTAGGGAGGGGGTGTCTTGTTGAAGCTTAGTGGGCCTTCCTAATTTCGTTGTACCTGGATTAGTATAGCCCCACCCGCTCTCGGCATCTTTCGTTGGTGTCAGGCGTCACTCCAAGCCTGCAGAACCAAACACTCACCAAATTCACAGTAACACGTCGCAAGATCCGTGTCACTGCTTCTAGCCAGTTGTAGAATTTGGGGTCGGGTATGTCAAAAGGGGTAGCTGGGCCTAGCCATCACCCGACTCATTCACATTAAGGACGTTGTTGAAGGGAGAAACATATTCTGATCGAGAACGAAGAGCCCTGGTTCTATTTACAACGTCTACATGAGGAGTAGAAAACGCTACGTCTGCACAGTCTAGCATGCCTGGCTTGAAGCACACCTGAGATGCCGAAAAAGTGCGCTTAAATCACCTCGGTCCTCCCTAGATTCCTAGGCTATGAAAATGTGCCGTCATGCCTTCGTCCAAAGTCGCCGTAGGATCCGCGTTCAGGGCGAGGGTACGCACAATCACTCCGGCACTTTCATTCACTGAACACACAGAAAAGACAGGGAAGGTCACGCTTGATTCACACTAGCGCGTCTTGGTTACTGGGATGACCCAGGGATTAGCTGGAGCATCTGTCAAACGACCTTGGCGGGCAGCAGTGGTAGTAATGAAACGGCGTGGAATGCCCTTTTCCACGAGTTTCTTTTTCCCATCATCGGGGACGCGGGCAGTGTGCCATCCAACTAGACTTTTCGCCAAACGTGTCTCGCCTTGGTGCCCCCGCAGGTTTGTCCGAGGGGACGAATTGTTAGCTTCTCAAAGAGATTCGTCGTAGTAGAGAGAGAAGGACCGGCTGGAAGGTCACTTCACCCGGTGGAAGATGGCAACACCAGGAGATCACGGTGGGTAGCAAATTCTCTATGCCGAAAATATGTGATTACAAGTCCTGCGAAACGCACTGTTTCCGTGTCCTCTAAAAGTCAATTTGACGCGTCCGTTGCTTATATTGAAGACAGAGACTGTTGGCGAGGCCGATGCGGTTTGAAGACCGAAGACGAGTCTCGTAGTCACAGCCACGCGGTATACATATTGCCACATCCTATATGGTCGCCGCGGGTATGGGCCAGGCGATGAAAACGACGTTGAAGAAGCACGTGAGTAGAAAAACAGAGACGACAACGACGTCGCGTTGACTGCTCTGATAAAGTGCTTTTACACGTCCTCGACACTGGCTTTCCCGTCTCCTACTAGGCTGCGACACTGGTGAAGGTGCTGGGTAGGATTGCTTCATGCTCGGCACCCCTTCGCGGAGCCACACATCGAACGCGGAATCACCTGCGTTCGTCGAAACTCCTGTTCACCGGTACAGTCGCCGCCTGCTAGGCCTGACACCCGAGTTCAACCCTTTGCAGGATCCTGCAGGAACGCGTCTACCTACTTCCGCCATGGCTACTGCAACTCCATCGCAGGTGACGCTACAGAATCCTAAGATACCAGAAAGTTTCCATGGTGACGCTTTTGAAGATGTCCAAGATTGGCTGGAACAATTGGAGCGTGTCGCCAGTTATAATGACTGGGGCTCCCAACAAAAGCTGGCTAATGTCTATTTTGCGCTTCAAGACAGTGCGCGGACGTGGTTTGTGAAGCGGGAGAGAAGTTTGACCACATGGGATGCCTTCCGCACCCAGCTGCTAGACACATTCACTAGTAGCGACAGAAGAGACAACGCGCAGCGCCTGCTCGAATCCCGTGATCAAAAACAAACGAGAGCGTTGCCATGTTTGCAGAAGATATGACCCGCCTTTTCCGCAGAGCAGACCCTGAGATGGCCGAAGAAAAGAAGTTACGCTATCCCTTGCGCCGAGTGAAGGAGGAACTGTTTGCCGGACTCGTAAGGAACCCACCGACGACAGTGGCCGAACTCACCAAGGAGGCTACCGCTATAGGCAGGTTGCGAACGTACTTCCCGCGCCTACTAGGGCGCCCTTCGCGGCGGCGATCGCGGAACCAGCAGGATACGACCGGCCCGCTTGCGTTCGGAAAGCCTGTCTGTGCACTGTTTCGCGCGTAGCTGTTGCCTTTTCTGAGCAATGCCAAAGTGCAACCCAAGCTGTTGCGTAGTGGACTGCAACAGCACGTACACCAACTCACGTGGAACAAAGTTTTACAGGTTTCCAAGCCGACCGTATGAAGCAGAACGGCGTCAATACTGGATAGCACTCGTCAGACGGCATAAGCTGATTTATGTTGCGGCGTTATGCCGAGTGCGTTAACGCTGAATTCTTTGCTTTTACAGCAATGATGGCAGCAACGGGACACCTGCAGTGCGTACCAGGATATGCAGCAAACAAAGTAGTTTGTTTCCACACTGTACTGCAGTAAAGCTGTGGAACTCTATCCCAATCCTCTCCCATTCAAACAGCGCTAGGGCTTGCGCAGCTGGCTAAGCTGGTGTGCACCCTTCTGCGCCCAGCATATCAACTAAGGGGCAGTTGAGATCAAAGTTTTTTACGATGTGGTTTATTGGAACCTCCTTTGCACGCACTGAAAAATCGCAACATAAAAGTATCGCACTTCCAGTAACTTGGACGAAAATATTTTCCCAGCGTAGTCTAACACAACTAGTAAGTTCCTCACCTTTATTTGTGTTTGGGGAGAGCAACGTCAGAATACCTCGGGTAGGTCTGACGAGTCGTTCGTACGCCCCACGTTCTTGGATGAGATGTTCTGGATTCGCATTTGCCGTCCTGTATGTACAGAGAAACTACCGCGGCGTCCTTGTACTTCCCTGCGAAGCCAGCACGGCAATCGCAGCTCCCCGCTAGGATTTGTCTGCTGTCGCCGATCTTCAAGAATCAATGTCACCTATAATTTCATGCGTCCACACCGTAGATAACGAAGTAACTTACGCTGAGCTTCACGCATCTCGCTGGTGCGTTATGTTTCGTTTGCGGAATACACATAGCAGCGACTTCGATCAGTGCGAGTTCAACACTTTCCTCACGTCGTAGACGTGCCCCACTTCTAGTAGACGACTTCCTTTCTCTAAATTCTTTTCACGAAAAAAGCTGTCAAGATCTTGTCATTCCCGAAACCCGGTTAAAAATAATATTCGCACGCTGTTTCGCGCCATCGCTACCGTTTGACAGGGCGCCAAACACCCAGCGCGAGCTGCTGACGCCGTGAGTAATCCTACCGCATTCGCGCAACTATTCGTCAGATGGGGCTAGGGGTTGAAAAGACAGGGCGCCGCCTAGCACTTGCAACGTGCCTATAGAACGGGCACTAAAGCAATGGTACCGCAAATATGATCGCACGAACTCAAAGGTGAATGCTTCAATTCTACCTGAGAGCTGCGGCACGTCTCTGAGGTCATCCGGGAGATTGTGCGAGAGGAGATCCGGCAGCTCGGGATTTCTCCTCCTATGGCTCCAGCGGTGGCTTCTGTTGCTGATATCGTTCGGCAGGAAGTTCGACAGGCCTTTTCGTCGCCCGACCGGCAGGCGGTGCCGCGACGACTAACCTATGCGGAAGCTGTCTATCGTCCATCTCCCGTGACTTCGATGCTGCTGACACCGTCAACCACTGCGACGCAGCCATCCCCGCACCTCCGACGCCATATTTTCGGCAGTCACAGCCGCCGCCAGCTATGCCGTATCGCCTCTAGCCGATCACTGCGCCTCGGTCTTACGGCGAATCCCCTGTCGGCTTCCCGCTTCGAAAGACTGATTTGTGGCGCACCGCTGACCGCCGGCCGCTATGCTTTAATTGCGCCAAAGCAGTGCATTTTTATCGCGCGTGCCACTACCGCGCAGCCGAGTATCCAAGGTTTCCCAACTGCAATTGTCCTGTGTTTGATGCTGCCCGTACCTGCGACGAAAATTCTACAAACTCTCGGCCGGAAGGTTCAGCGACGCCTATACCCCACCGACCCGTCACGATTTTTCTGACGCCTCTAGGCGCAGGTCCCCAAGCCCACGCCGGGGAAACTAGAGGCAGCGACCTCCGGGGGTCAGGTTGCAAACCGTCTAGCTTTCCAAGAGCCCCCATCACCGACGACCGACGACTCTAAAACTCCGACGACTCCAACCACACCCCCTGTAACCGAAGCCGTCAGCGCCGATCTTGTCGATTGCATTGACGGTCACCAAGTGGCCGCTCTCGTCGATACTGGTTCCCATTTTTAGATAATAAGTCGAAAGCTGGCCAACAGGCTGAGAAAAGTGAAGATGCCGTGGACCGGGACCAACATCAGAACTGCCGGTGGCCAGTTGATGACCCCGATCGGAAAATGCACAGCCAGAATAGTAATCGCCGGTGCAACCTTCGTCGCCACCCTCGTCATTCGCTGCAAGGAACTTATATTGGGGATGGATTTCTTGAGAGAGTACGGTGCAGTGATTAATATTCGTGACCTCGTCGTCACATATTCTACGAGCTCAGACGACGTCGACCCCGCTGAGCACCAGCAACCCCGCTTACGTATCGCCGACGACGACGTCACGCTTCCGCCGCGAAGCTGTTCCCTCGTACCTGTTATCTGCGACAACTTGAACACCGGGACTGGCGTCGCTGAACACATAGACGTACTGGCACTGAGTCAGGGCGTTCCCATCACCAGGGCCGTTATTAACGTACACGACAGCCGTGCTGAACTCCTGCTGACGAATTTTACCAGGGAACGTCGACACATTGTTAAAGGCACGGCTGTTGCTTACTTCGACGAATTTACCTCAATACAAGACTGCCTCTCAGTAGAGCACGCGACGTCCACCGGGACCATGCCTGCCCCTGTGGTTGATATCAGTCCCACCCTGTCACCCGTCGAACGCAACAGCCTTCTTGAGCTCATCGATGCTTTTCATCCACGTCACGAGTCAGCCAGACACCGCTCACTAAGCACCGTATTGTCATCGAAGCCGACGCCAGACCAATTCGGCAGAATTCTTGTCGTGTAGCACCGAAAGAGCGAGAGGCGATACAAACACAAGTGAAGACGATGCCTGAGGACGGGGTTATTCGGCCATCTAAGAGTCCTTGGGCATCGCCTGTCGTGTTGGTGAAAAAGAAGGACGGTGGCCTGCGCTTCTGCGTCGACTATCGAAAACTCAACCAGATCACAAAGAAAGACGTTTATCCGCTGCCGCGTATCGACGATTCACTGGACAGGCTACGAAACGCACGTTACTTTTCGTCGATGGACTTGAAAAGCGGCTACTGGCAAATAGAAGTTGATGAGCGAGACCATGAGAAGACCGCTTTTGTGACGCCCGACGGTCTTTATGAATTTCAGGTGCTCCCCTTCGGTTTGTGTTCTGCGCCAGCAACGTTTCAACGACTAATGGACACGGTACTCTCAGGCCTCAAATGGCAAACTTGTCTGGTGTACCTCGACGACATTATTGTTTTCTCCGTCACGTTCGAGGAACACTCACGGACACTAAAGACGAGAGCCGTGCTGAACTCCTGCTGACGAATTTTACCAGCGAACGTCGACACATTGTTAAAGGCACGGCTGTTGCTTACTTCGACGCATTGACGTCTTTGAAGCAATACACTCAGCTGGTCTAACTTTAAAACCTGAAAAGTGCCATTTTAGCTTTGAAGAACTTGAAGTTGTCAGTCGTGAAGGTGTCCGACCTGACCCTGATCAAATCTCTGCCGTTGCTAATTTCCCAACGCCATCAGATAAAAAGGCCGTGCGACGTTTCCTGGGCCTTTGCGCCTACTACCGACGCTTTATTGCGGAATTTTCGCGCATCGCGTGGCCATTAACACATCTAACCAGAGAAAATGTCCCCTTCGCTGGGATGAAGACCAACAATGGGCACTTCACGACCTACGGCAACGGCTGCAGACGCCTCCCGTGCTTGCACACTTTGATGACGACGCTCGTACAATTCTGCATACCGACGCTAGTAATGTCAGCCTCGGCGCAGTGCTTGTACAGCAGCAGATGGTACCGAAAGAGTGATTGCTTACGCCAGCAGGACGCTATCAAGGACGGAGGCAAACTACTCCACTACAGAAAAAGAATGTCTCGCACTGGTGTGGCCGTCCTGAAATTTAGGCCATATTTGTATGGTCGGTGTTTCACCGTTGTCAGTGATCATCATGCACTTTGCTGGCTGACTAATTTAAAAGATCCAGCTGGTCGGCTTGCACGCTGGAGTCTTCAGCTCCAAGAGTTCGGCTTCAGGGTTGTCTACAAATCAGCGAAACGACACACCGACGCCGACTGCCTTTCTCTTTCTCCTGTTGAGACTGCAATGCACGACGATGATGACACGTCTTTTCTAGGCGTGCTAGATACTGTCACCGCTTCACGCCACCAACGCGAAGACGCAGAACTGGTTCCTCTTTTCGATTACAACGGAAAGACAAGCAGCGTGCCGAGGTTATTCGCGAGAGGGCTTCCTTTGTTTTGCTTGCGCCACGACATTCTCTATAAAAAGAAGTTTTCACCTAGTGGCAGCAGCTACCTACTCGTCATTCCCGCATCTCTTCGCGACGAAGTCCTACATGCCTGTCACAACGAGCCGACCGCTGGTCACTTGGGCTACACCGTACATTGGCGAGAATTAGGCTAAAGTACTATTGGCCGAGACTTGCGTCAATCGTGAAACGTTACATACAGACATGCCTGGATTGCCAGCGCCGCACAGCCCTACCGGGCAAGCCAGCTGGACTGCTTTATCCTGTTCAGATACCGCAAGCGCCGTTCGAACAAATTGGCATTGACCTTTTAGGTCCGTTTCCACTGTCTACTGCCGGAAATAGATGGATAATGGTCGTCACAGATTATCTTACTCGATACGCCGAAACAGGTGCTATCCAACATGGAACGCGGTAGTGGGCGCGGCAGCAGTGCCGAGATGCATTGGTCAAATCCATTCTTCTTTGCCTTCCAGGTTACGCTTGGTTTGCTGCTCACTGTAACCGGACCTTCACCAGGGAATTCGTCGACGCAACTGTTCCGCCTACCTGATATCCCGGGACGTGACTGGCCTTATCGTCGGACCCCAGATGGAGTCAGAGGCTACTTGCCCTCGACCAGTTCAACTTTATCAGAGGAGAAGACCATGAGGTCATGGGAATGCTATTTAAGGACCTGCTTCTGCGAGGGTTCCTTCAGTGCGCACGGCAGCAGTGCCGAGATGCATCGGTCAAATCCATTCTTGTTTACCATCCAGGTTACGCTTGGTTTGCTGCTCACTGTAACCGGACCTTCACCAGGGAATTCGTTGACGCAACTGTTCCGCCTACCTGATATCCCGGGACGTGACTGGGCTTATCGTCGGACACCAGATGGTGTCAGAGGCTACTTGCCCTCGACCAGTTCAACTTTATCAGAGGAGAAGACCATGACGTCACGGGAATGCTATTTAAGGACCTGCTTCTGCGAGGGATCCTTCAGTGGGCACGGCAGCAGTGCCGAGATGCATCGGTCAAATCCATTCATGTTTGCCATCCAGGTGAGGAAGCGGTTCGGCAAATACTTTCGTAGCAGTAATGTTTGTCTTGTTTTGCTGCCGTGCCCACACGCTTTGCTTGAGTGGTTCTGTGACCTGTCGAATTCCTTGCGGTTCCTGTTGTTGCTGGCAGGGGACGTCGAGGCTAATCCTGGGCCCGGTGGCATTACGATTGAAGAGCAGCTCCAGATGATTGCAAAAGACATCCAAAAGATAAAGAATGAAAAGCTGGTGACCAATCAAAAACTTGGAGCGAAAGATAAAAAGCTGGAAAAAATAGGCAATATGGAAAAGCAGATGTTGGAATGCGTGGAAAGGGTTGACAAACTCGATCACCTGGTGCTGTCCTTGACTAAGAAAGTCGACGAATTAGATAACAGAGACCGCAGGTCTAATCTTGTCGTATACGGTGTTAAGGAAATCGAAAATGAGAGCCACCAAGATCTTCTCGATGCTGTTGAGAAAACAATCTTTGAAGATACGGTAGGAATAGAAACGGCTGGCATCGAAAGAATGCACCGTCTTGGGCGAAAACAAACGATTAATATCCCAAGCACATACCTGTCATTTTGAAGTTATTTGACTACCGGGATAAAGCTAACATACTTAGCAATTGCAGAAAGCTAAAAGGAACTGAATATTCAATTAGTGAGGATTATTCGCCTGCAGTAAGACAAATTAGAAAGAAGCTATGGGAAAGAATGAAAGTACATCGAAACCCGAAAGAGAAAGTTTTTTTCGTTCTACGATAAAGTCAAAATAAATAATCGCCTGTACACCTGGGATGATCAAGCGAAGGACATAGTGGAAATTGCAAAAAACGAAAGCATGCACGACGGACCAGCCACGCGAACTCGAAACCGCCGTCGACCCTAGTTGTTCTCAATGTCAATGCGCGCAGCCTTTTGAACAAAATCGAACAGCTAGAGGCGATTCTGATCGCTCTTGAACCTGACATTATCTGTGTGATTGAGACATGGCTGCACGCTGACATGGCAAACCATGAAGTAGCCCCTCCGGGCTACTCCATTGTCCGAAAAGACAGAACTAGAGGTGGTGGTGTTGCTTTGCTCATAGGCCAAGGCGTAAATTACTCAGTGATGCCAGATGTCCCTGGTGTGGAGGCGGTCTGGTGTAGAATTCAGCTGGGCCAGACCCACGTCTGTGCTGGCTGGCGCCGTCTGCAGACCGCCCCAAGCCGAAGTCTCGTATCTCGAGCAGCTTCTAGAGTACATGTATCAACACATGCTGGGGAACGCCATAATAATGGCAGGAGATTTTAATCTTCCAGAGATTAACTGGGACTCTCTGAGCCCATCCAATGTAACAAACAATACCTTGCTGAGCTTTCTGTTTACCTTCAAGCTGACCCAAATAGTATCCAAGCCTACCCGTGTCCAGGGCACTTCAAGCTCCATTTTACACCTTATTTTCATAAGCGATTTCTTTTCCAAAGAAGATTACAAAGTCGATATTCTTGAAGGACTATCCGATCATCACATGGTTTTTTGCACGTTCACCATTCCAAACCGAATCCGCCAAAGTAACACTAGAAAGCGCGTGTACGCATTTAACAAAGCAGACGATGACGCCATTATAACCTACCTTGCCCACCAGTACTACGACTTTAACGAGCTAATCTCAAAGGGCTCGGCCAACATCGACGAAATTTGGTTGCTCTTCAAAGCACATGTTATGCACTGCTTAAGGCAATTTCTGACAAAATTTTTGTCAGTGCACTTCAGAGGAATTTGGACGCAATTAAACATGTATTGCTATCCCTTTTAAACTTTGTTTTGGATGGTGGTGTGATTCCAGGTCATATAAAAACAGCAATTGTAATTCCGCTTCACAAGAAAGGTGCACGCAAGACTATTGAAAATTACAGACCCACTTCGATAATTCTCTCTATAGCTCAAATATTAGAAAACCATGTGGCTCTTACGGTAACACAGTTTCTAGATAAGCATAGTGTATTATCATCACATCAGTATGGATTTGTACAGGGGAAGGGTACACAAACACTGTTAGAAGCTCTCTCATCTTTTAAACTTGACACTAGACCGTAACCGGGTAGCATGTGCCCTCTTTATGGATGCCTCTAAGGCATTTGACAGTGTTTGTCATGAGATTTTGTTGCAGAAACTGTCTCTCCTAGGCTTTCGTGGGTCTCTAGGCTTTCTTGAATTTATTAACTAACTTTCTGCAGGATAGACGACAGCGTGTAAAGGTGGGAAATAGTTTAAGTGTTTTTACCAGTATTCATTCTGGAGTCCCTCAGGGCTCAATATTAAGCCCCCTGCTTTTTAACATTTATGTGAATAATTTGTCCAATGTAGTAAGTAATTATATATTGTCACGGCTCACTTCAGACAAAAGTGGAGAGCGGTATTTAATCGAAACAATTAGAACAAGCGCTCAGTTCAGGCTTCTTCTTCTCTAGCACCCTCACTTGCACGCACGAGGTCGTCGTCCTCGTCGTCAGCGTGGTTGGGCACAGATGGCGTCGCGGCATTTGCCCCCCCCCTTCAAAGGAGCATCGTCCCGATGCTCGGCGGGTAGCACCCAGTGTCCAGCCGACCAGCAAGTGCCCATGTCATTCAGCAAAATAAGGTTTCATGCGCACCACGTGCACAGTCTCAGGCAGGTGCTGACGGCGCCTCGAGCAGGATTGGCTGTCAGGAATGACTTCATAGTTGACGTCGCTAAGGCGTCGTAGAACCTTGTACGGTCCGAAGTATCGGCGCAGAAGTTTCTCCGCGAGGCCTCGGCGGCGTACTGGAGACCAAACCCAGACTTTTTGGCCGGGCTGGTAGACGACGCATCGATGACGTTGATTGTAACGTCGCGCATCACGGTCTTGCTGGCTAGTTATGCGAACGCGTGCAAGCTGTCTTGCTTCTTCGGCGCGCTCTGTAAATTCTGCGGCGTCAGTCTCGGAATCGCTGGAATCATGAGGAAGCATAGCATCCAGCATTGTAGTCACTTCTCGACCGTGGAGGAGACGGAATGGCGTCATTCTTGTTGTTTCTTGCCGAGCCGTATTATAAGCAAAGGTTACGTAGGGTAATATTTGGTCCCAGTTCTTGTGGTCCACATCGACATACATGCACAGCATGTCTGCGAGAGTCTTGTTGAGGCGCTCCGTAAGTCCATTGCTTTGCGGGTGATAAGCTGTCGTCCTTCTGTGTGCCGTGCCGCTGAGCGTGAGTACAGTTCGCAAAAGTTCAGCCGTGAACGCGGTTCCCCTGTCGGTTACGATGACCGCTGGAGCCCCGTGCCTGAGGACGACGTTTTCGATGAAGAACTGCGCGGCTTCGGCTGCTGTGCTGCTCGGAAGTGCCTTGGTTTCTGCATAACGCGTAAGGTAATCTGTTGCAACTATGATCCACTTATTTCCTGCAGTTGATATTGGGAATGGGCCCAAAAGGTCCATCCCAATTTGTGCAAACGGTGTTTCCGGAACTTGAACGGGATGTAATAGTCCGGCAGGTTTCGTAGGTGGCACTTTTCGTCGCTGACAGTCAAGGCACGTTCGAACGTAGTGCTTCACCTGTGTTGCGAGCCCTGGCCAGTAGTATTTCTCTTTGATCCGTGCTAATGTTCTTGTGTAGCCTAGGTGGCCCGAGGTAGCTTCATCGTGACAGGCCTGCAAGATTTCACTGCGGAGAGTTTGAGGGATGACCAGTAGATATCGCTTCCCTGTTGAATTGAAGTTCCTCTTAAAAAGAACACTGTTGCGTATGCAGAATGATGACAAGTTCCTTGAGAACAATCTGGGCTTGTTTGTGGTGCGACCTTGTAAGAAATCAATTAGTGAAGCGAGCTCCTGGTCCTCTTGCTGCTGTTGAGAGATGGTAGCCGCACCAAGAATTCCTAAAAAGCCTGCGGATTCGTCATCATCTCGGCCTGACAACTCGATCGGTGATCTGGAGAGGCAGTCAGCGTCTAAGTGCTGCCTTCCCGATTTATAGACCACTGTCATGTCCTACTCTTGAAGCCGTAGGCTCCAGCGTGCCAAACGTGCAGATGGATCTTTCATGTTGGTCAACCAACAGAGAGAATGGTGGTCACTTATGACTTGAAATGGGCGGCCATATATGTACGGACGGAACTTGGTAACGGCCCATACTACAGCCAAGCATTCCTTCTCTGTGGTAGAATAGTTCGACTCGGCACGTGACAGTGTTCTACTCGCGTAAGCGATGACTCGCTCAGCGCCGTCTTGTCGCTGAACAAGGACGGCACCTAGACCGACATTGCTGGCGTCGGTGTGGATCATTGTCGGCGCATCCACGTCAAAGTGGGCAAGAACAGGTGGAGTTTGTAGACGGTGCCGCAACTCGTTAAATGCCGCCTCCTGCTCCTCGCCCCACACAAACGTGACAATATATCAATGTGCCGATGATACTGTTCTTGTATTCTGTGCAACTAATTACTCTGGCGCAATCAGCTCCTTACAGAATGAGGCAACTAAAGCTATGGACTGGTTTGCGGCTAATTTAATAAGCATCAACCCTTCTAAAACGCGACTTGTCTGTTTCCATAACCCCATGAAAAAAATCGTGCCTACGAGAACATTATTCTTGCACACATCGGACTGTTATGAATGTACATGTCAACCTGTTAAAAATGCATCTTCTGTTAAGTATCTTGGGTTGCTTTTTGACTGTGATCTTTTATGGAACTCGCAATTATCCCACATCTGTAAAAGGCTGCGCGTGGTTTCCTGTGTATTATAGAATATGCGATGTCTTATGCCAATCTCAGTTCAAAAAATTATTGTCCATGCTTTAGCCTACAGTGTGCTACGTTATGGTTTGACTGTGTGTGGCGATTGTACTCTTAGGTGGAGCTCAAGAATTAATTCAATTTTACGTTCACTGCTGTCAACAGTGGCTTACGATTTGTGTCCAAAGCAAGATGCAGACGTCTTTAGGTTGTTGAAGTTGCCAAACTTCATTTCCCTGATTTTCGTAAGTGTTGTAGTTAAACACTTCTGGAATAATGATTTTAAAACACGATATACGCCTGTCCGCTCCTTAAGACCGAAGGAACTGTACGGCATCCCCAAGACTGCGACAAAGTACGGAAGGAGAACGCGGCACTACTATGTTCCAGCCATATTCAATAAATTGCCAACGCCTGTGTTAGAAGCAAACACAAGACGTGGGATTAAGAAACTACTTAGAATTGTCGATGTTTGATGTAACATTTTGTATAACTGTTCAACATTTTGCTCCGACCCGCTAATAGCTAACTCCGCTATTAACCCTGTGCAATATTCTGCGACCTGACTGTCAGGCACTGCCAGTCAAGCCCTCTGAGGCTTTGGTAGGCCTGCTATTTGTACTTTGTTTTCTTTATGCACAATAAAGATGGTACTGTATTGTATTGTAAATACAAAAGAACCCCAATAAGCACAACCCATGGATTACACGTGACGTAATTTATTTCAAACGTAGAATAAAAAGGTTTCGGAAATCTAACAAATTATGCCCAGTTGCAGACTTCTGCCAAAAAATAAATTCGGTAAACAGACTACTAAAGGAAGCAACAAAGGTAGGACAACAGCGCTTCTGCAGTACAACGCTTAGCAATTTTATCAAAGACTCATCCCAGAAATTCTGGCGTTATGTCAGGCACAACGATAACCGTACAAAACCGCTATCGCCGACAGAAGAAAAGAAACAAGCGGAAGCGTTTAACACATTCTTCCATTCCGTATTTGCCCCCGACAATGGCATTACGCATGCTTACAGGCCAGAAAATATTAAGCACAACGAAACACTGAGCGCTCCAGTAGTAACTGAAGCGGGCGTGTTCGCACTGTTATTAAATTTAGACGATAAAAAGTGCAACTGTCCGCACGGAATCCCGAACTCTTTCCTCAAACGTTATGCCGAGCCTGTAAGCAAATACTTATGCCTTATTTACAATAAATCAATCTCCGAACAATGTATCCCAGCAGAATGGAAAATTGCTAAAATAGTGCCCGTCTACAAATCGGGCAATATTTCTTGTCACTCAAACTATAGGCCTATTTCTCTCACATGTACATGCTGTAAAATCTTGGAACATATTATCTTAAAATCCGTTACTCAGTTCATTGAGGCAAACAATGTCCTCCATCCATGCCAACATGGCTTCAGGACTGGTCTGTCTACCATTACCCAACTCGTTGAGATACTACACGATTTCGCCAAAGCAATTAACGACCAGAAACAAATAGATGTAATTTACCTAGACTTCTCAAAGGCCTTTGATCGTGTCTGCCATGCTAAACTACTTCTAACGCTTAAGCATATACTGGAAGATGGGCCAATTTTTTGTTGGATTGCAATTACTTATCTGACCACCGCCAGTTTCTTCAGTTAGGCTCCCACGCTTCTGAAACTGGACCAGTACTTTCTGGTGTACCCCAGGGTTCCGTTTTGGCTCCTATCCTGTTTCTTTTGTTCATAAATCACATAACTAATCAGATTGAATCCAAAATTAGGTTATTTGCAGACGATCGCGTCTTGTATAGAGAAGTACTAAACCGGCAAGACCAAATTAGTCTTAACAAGGATTTTTCTTTGATAGTCCAGTGGTGTGAAAGCTGGGAAATGGCCATCAAATTCGATAAAACAGTTTCAATGTCAGTAACAAAAAAGAAATCCAACCTTACTTTTTCATACGGCTGTGATAATACTATACTTAGCACTGTCACTCAGTACAAGTACTTGGGCGTTATCATATCATCAGACATCGGATGGTCGGCTCATGCAGAGCACGTAGCAAGCAAAGCGATGCGAAAGCTAATGTTCTTAAAACGGGCCCTGCAATACTCTACGAAGGAAGCCAAGCTCTTGGCCTATGTTACAATCATACGTCCTGTCTTAGAATATGCGAACGTGGCGTGGTTTCCCTTTGCCCAAAATCAAATCGCTACTCTTGAGGCTGTCCAGCGAAAAGCCGCGTGGTTTATCTGTAACCGATTTCGGCGCACCGACTCGCCTACTCAGATGCGATCCGAGATCGGCCTTCACACACTAAGCAGTCGTGCGATGCTGTACCAACTCAAATTTTTGTATCTCATCCTGCATAATAAGGTTCATGTGGATTCTAACACCTATATTTCCTATACCACACCCAGAGAAACCCGTCACAAGCATCACCTTACACTCCAAGAATATTCTAGCACTGACAATACATTCAGCTTTTCGTTCTTCCCGTGAGCTGTTCGCAATTGGAATGCTTTAGCCCAGACGGTAGTCGCACAGCCCACTGTTGACAAGTTTGTTGAATTTGTTGGCCGAACAGTAGTGTCAATCACAACTAAATGATGTTATCAACATTGTCTTTATCATTGTATTAATTACCAAATGTTTTTTGCAAATGTGCGGTGTGAAATGATGGGATGATGCTATCAATTGTATAACCATATGCTTATCCTTCTTTTCTTCCTTTTTGTCTCTTTGCAAAACATCATATGTAATTGAAATAAGGTCTTTGCGCGTTATGTTTTGCCATACTTATTGCTGTTAACATAGGTCCATAAAACTCTACACTTACTAAGTACTCTTTCGTATTCTTACGTAAATGCCTGCACTACAATGTCTACAGACCCTTCTAACCCACTCCTGTAAAAATCCCTGATGGGATTGACAGTATCACAAAATAAATAAAAATAAAATAAAATAAATAAACAGCAGCCGAAGCAGCGCGATTTTTTCATCGAAGCCGTCGTCCTAAGGCATGGCGCTCCCGCAGTTGCCATAACAGAGAGAGGATCTGTGTTGACGGCTACGCTTCTGGACACCGTTTTGCGACTAAGTGGTACCACTCACCGAAAGACCACGGCTTATCATCCCCAAACCAATGGGCTCACAGAACGCTTGAATAAGACTCTGGCAGACACGATGAGTATGTACATTGACCACAAGAACTGGGATGAGATTTCACCATATGTTACGATTGCGTATAACACGGCTCGTCAAGAGACAACACGCGTGACGCCTTTCAACCTCGTTTACGGCCGGGAAGTGACAACCATGTTGCACGCAATGCTGCCACACGAGTGCGGTGACGACGAGACTGGGGTCGAGGAGTTTACGCAACGCGCAGAGGAAGACAGGCAGCTTGCGCGTTTCCGAATCGAAGAACAACAGGAATACGATGCCCGACACAACAATCTTCGGCACAGACCCGTCACATATAACGCCGGTGATCAGGTATGGGTCTGGACTCCGATTCGTCGGCGGGGGCTGTCTGAGAAGCTCCTGTACAGTTCTGAGCCGCATCAGCGATGTGAATTATGAAGTTGTCCCCGACAGCCGTAACTGCTCCACACGCCGGCGGCATCTGCCCGAGGTTGTGCACGTCCTTCGTATGAAGCCATACTTTTCCTCATGACCTCAACTTTGCACCGTCTATGCACAGCCTTCGGAGGTTAGTGCATCGGCACAATGCCCTTTTTTTCAAAGGAGGGGAAAATGCCACATCCTATATATGGTCGCCGCGGGTATGTGCCAGGCGATGAAAACGACGTTGAAGAAGCGCGTGAGACGACACCGACGTCACGTCGACTGCTCTGATAAAGTGCTTTCCAGTCTCCTACTAGGCTGTGACAATATTCTTGGTCACGCCCCTAGTCCAGGATTTGCATTCGAAGAAACGTCGCAAGAACACAATTTGAAGAACCGCGTCCAGCCGATGACCATGCAATCAGGAGCTTTAGCAAATTTAGCATGATGAAATGCCCGAAATTATGAGCCCTGCGAAAAGTACTGTTTCCGTGTCCACTGAAAGTCAAGTCCACGCCCCGGTGGCTTAAATAGACGAGAGGAACTGCTGGCGAGGTCGATGCGGATGGAATCCAGAAGATTAGCCTCGCAGTCGCACCCACGCTGCACAAATGCTCTTGGTCACATCTGTAGTCCTGGATTTGCATTGAGGGCAGCGTCATAAGAACACGTTGCGAACAACTGTGTGCAGCCGATGAGCAGGGGATCGGTAGCGCTAGCAAATTTTCCAGGGCGAAATTCCGGTGATTAGTATCTGTGCAAGACGCACTTGCCCACTGTGCCCACTGTACCCACTGTGCCCGTGATGAGATTAACTAGCATTTCCTGATAACTAGTCTAGCCGTATCATCCTGCCGTTCCGTACAGCTTACAAAGATCCTCCCTGTTCTCCTGCTCACCCCTTGTACGGCACATTTGTTCATCTGTCTGCTGAATTTCTCTTTCCTACATCAGTGACCACATCTGTCCATCAGCAGTACGCCCAGTAGTTGACCAATCTGTTCTCCAGAATTCGTGCAAAGCGTGCCAGATAATGGCGTGATAAAGACGCCAACACATAGAAAAACAAAATCCACAAAGCTACGTTGAACCTACAACTGAAGCTTATTGCGAACAAATTCTGTGGATTGCTGCTATGCGTACGTAAATAAGGAGCAGTTATAAACAAGCCAGAAGACCTAGCGACAAACATCCCCAACAGGCCCTTGGCACGTGCTTAGGGCGGTATCTTTAGGGATATATGTAAAAATTAGAATTCTTTATCAGTGATTATGAGATGCTAGAAATAACAGATTATCATAATGCACCAACTCGCCCAGAAGCCCACCTTACTCAACATACCAGATATCTTCAATATTGAAAACCCTTAATAATACTTGATGTTTGACACACGGCCTACGCGTTTCTCTTGTTGGACTCCACTCGACGTTCTCTTAAGCAGCCCTACATCCGAGTAGACCTCGCCTGACATCGGAACGAGGAGACGATCTCTCTCTGTGGTCGCGACACTTTTGTGTCCATTCCTCGTCTCAGGTCACGTTTCATCGAAAGCCCTCTACCTGGATACTTCATCAACACTTTTGCCTTCAAAGGCACAAGTTGCTGTACATCATGCCACCACTTTACTTCTAGTCGCAGGGTACAGTGGAACGACTCCGTCTGTAGAGTGGCGCCAGCGGCCAGCCGCGCTGCAATTTTCCGTGAATTTGCGGGCTTCTTTCACGCTCAGAAAAAAACACAATAACATGCAGCAAGTATTGAAGAACAGAAAGGTGTATCAAAGTTTTTGACGACGTGCTACAATTTTCTCCTTGACAGTTTACATCTATTTATAATATTTGAGAAATTAATGAAATAATTAAGACTAATTGTTCCATTAGGTGGAGTGAAGAAAGATAGTTTGAGTATGTCCAAGGAATGACTAACAACGTTACCTTTGTTCTCTCCAACTACGTGGCATTTGCATATTTTTGAACTCTCGCGGAAGTTTGCTGGACACCCTGTTATGTTGTCATGTGGTAGTGAGCATAAAAACACAGTAGCAATACTGTGAAAGATGAAACTAACTTTTATTGGGCGAACTTGTGCCCACAAAAACAGGCTACCCTTAAAGAACGGCGACAGCGGCTAACACAGTCGGCGATCGTCGAAATCTGAGCAGCGGGGCAAGCGCGACAGCTTTTATACATGAACCATCGAACGTTCCAGAGTACTTCCTGGTGCCCACGTGTCTTCCAGAAAGTTCTACACCATTGGCGTCGCGAATACACGCAATCAGACTACACAAGGTTCGGCGACAACAGAGAGCGGATAAAAGCATCAATAACATTCTACAAATTTCCGATACATGTAGCCGCGTCCTGCGCTGAGCGATAACATTTCTTAGACGGTAAAAGCACTCACCCATAAGAGATAAACAAGTTCACGTGTCAATTTCCCCCTTTCAAAAGGCATCGGCCCGATTCTACAGACATAACAGGAGAGTGAAACACAAAAGGATACTTATTTGACAAAGCTACAAAACAACTAAGAAACAAAGTCCAAAGTGACACAGTCCAAAAAAAGTCCGAAGTTCAGCTATACGAAGTCCCCAAAGTTCATTAGCGCTGTTGGAACGGCTTAAGTCGCACAACATGAACTACTTCAGGTCATGAGCGGCGCCGCTGTGATAGCGAAATGCCATCTGGCAGGACTTAACAGTCGAGTGTGCTAATGCGTCGGATGATCTTGTATGACCCGAAATAGTGGCGTAAAGGCTTCACGCTAAGTCCTCGTCGGCGTATAGGGGTCCAAACCCAAACACGGTCGCTGGGCTGGTACTCCACGTAGCGTCGTCGAAGGTTGTAGTGTCGGCAGTCGGTCCTCTGTTGGTTCTTGATCGGCAGGTGGGCGAGCTGTCGGGCTTCTTCGGCGCGCTGGAGATAGGTGGCGACGTCAAGATTCTCTTCGTCGCAGACGTCGGCAGCATGGCCTCGACAGTAGTAGCCGCATTCCTGCCGCAAATCAGCTCGAACGGCGGGATCTGTATTGTTTCTTGCACCGCAGTGTTGTAAGCAAAGGTTACGTACAGCAAAACGGCATCCCAGGTCTTGTGTTCTATGTGGACGCACATTGCTAGCATGTCGGCGCGGGTCTTATTCAGGCGCTCCATGAGACTATTCGTCTGCGGGTGGTAGGCGGTTGTCCAAGTCTTCCGCGCTTATTATTCCAAATAAGGCATCCTCATCATCATCATCTTCCGGCGGCAGCTCAATGGGGACGCGTGATAGGCAATCGGCATCAGAGTGTTTTCGCCCGGACTTGTAGATTACAGTCATGTCAAATTCTTGCAGTCTGAGACTGCACCGCTCCAGTCGTCCCTGAAGGGTCCTTTAAGTTAGCTAGCCAACAACGCGTGATGGTGGCTGACGACTTTGAATGACTTGCGATTTAATTCGGGCGGAATTTCGCTCTAGCCCAAATGATGGCGAGGCAATCCTTTTCAGTCGTAGAATAATTGCCTTTCGCTTTCAACAGCGACCAGCTAGCCTATTCTATCACCCGTTCAAGTCCGTCCTTCCTCTGGACAAGGACGGCACCAAGGCCTAGGCTACTGGCGTCAGTATGGCTTTCGGTAGCGGTGTCTTCGTCGAAGGGCGCAAGTACAGGTGGCGACTGCATGTGTCTTTTGAGTTCTAGAAATGAGTCGGCCTGCGGCGTTTCCCACTTAAACTCGACATCACATTTGGTTAGATGTGTCAGCGGCTCAGCCATACATGAAAAGTCCTTGACAAAGCGCCTGCAGTAGGCACATATGCCAAGGAATCTACGCACTGGCCTCTTTTCGATGGGCTGCGGAAATTTTGCGATGGCAGCTGTCTTTTGCGGATCGGGGAGGACACCACATTTGCTGGTGGCGCGGCACTTTTCCGGCTTCAGAGTGAGGCCTGATGACTTGATGGCCTCTAATACTGTCGCGAGCCGCATAAGGTGATCGTTGAAATTTCCGGCGAAGACAACGACGTCATCCAAGTAAACAAGACACGTCTGTCACTTCAATCCTGCTAACACCATTTCCATGACGCGCTGAAACGTTGCAGGCGCCGAGCATAGTCCAAATGGCAGGACCTTGAACTCGTAGAGGCCGTCTGGCGTGATGAAGGCAGTCTTCTGCCGATCTGTCTCGTCGACTTCTATTTGCCAGTAGCCAGACTTGAGGTCCATCGACGAGAGGTATTTAGCGTTGCAGAGCCGATCCAATGCGTCGTCTATCCGTGAAAGTGGGTACACGTCCTTCTTCGTGATCTTGTTCAGTCGACGATAATCGACGCCGAAGTCTAGGGTTCCGTGCTTTTTCTTCACCAAGACTACAGGAGGTCTCACGGGCTTTTCGACGGCTGGATGATGTCGTCGCGAAAAATTTCGTCGACCTGTTGCCTAATAGCTTCCCGTTCTCGCGTCGAAACTCGGTATGGGCTCTGGCGGAGAGGTCGAGCGCCCTCTTCGGTTATTATGCGATGCTTTGCGACTGATGTTTGTCGAATCCTGGATGACGTCGAAAAGCAGTCTTTGCATCGTCGGAGAAGACTTCTTATCTGTTGCTGCTTACTCGTAGGAAGACGGATTTACGTCGAAGTCTGTTTCGGGGACTATGCTCATCGGGGGAGATGCGGCAGAATGCGAGGACAAACGCTTTGCTGGTTTCCACAATTTCCTCGATATACGTGACCGTCGTGCCCTTGTTGATCTGCTTGAACTCCTGGCTGAAGTTGGTTAGCATCACTTCAGCTTTCCCTCCATCGAGTCGAGCGATCCCTCTTGCGACGCAAATTTCGCGGTCTAGCAGTAAACGTTGGTCGCCTTCGATGGCTCCTTGTACGTCATCGAGCGTTTCGGTGCCGACCGAAATAGCAATCCTGGAGCGAGACGGGATGGTCACTTAATCTTCGAGCACACTCAATGCGTGGCGACTGCGAGGGCTCTCCTGCGGTATCGCTTGATCTTCCGACAACGTTATTGACTTTGACTTCAGGTCGATGATTGCGCCGTGTTGGTTCAGGTAGTCTATGCCGAGAATGACGTCTCGTGAACGCTGTTGGAGGATAACAAACTTGGCAGGGTAGGTGTGGTCATTAACGGTAATTCTTGCCGTGCAGGTTCCAGTCGGCGTTATCAGATGCCCTCCAGCTGTCCGGATTTGAGGGCCTTCCCATACAGTCTTAACTTTCTTAACTAGGCAGCCATGGGTTTACTCATGACGAAGCAGTCAGCTCCTGTGTCCGCTAATGCGGTGACTGTGTGACCACCGAGAAGCAGGTCGAGGTTGGTGGTTCTTTGTCTTGCATCACAGTTAGGTCTTGGCGTCGGATCACGGCTGCGTCGCATTTACCTGTGGCTCGTACGTGGCGTCGTCAGGTGGTCTTTCGTCAGCGTATTCTTTGCTTCCAGACTTCATCGGGACGGCGGTGTGTCGTTGTTATGTCCTCAAGGTAGACTTTTCGGAGTCTTCATAGGCGCCGGAGGATCTTCGTCAGTTCGACGAACAGCAACCGCACCTCCATCGGTTGCTGTTTTTAGTTTTCTGAATATGGGCTCACGGACCGGCCCGGGCTGGGCCAGTATATTGACACGTGTACTTATCTTTATCGGGCAACCACGTTTCGCCGCCTAACAAATGTAGTCGCACAGCCTGGCACGCGCCTGCATGTATCCGAAGTTTCTGGAAAGTTATCGATGCTTCTATCCGCTGTCTGTCGTCGCCGAACCTTATGTAATCTGATTTCATCACCTGCCGCAAATGGTGTAGAACTTTGTGGAAGGCACGCGGGTCCGAACGATTAGTCTGGAACATTCGACGGCTGTTTTTTAAAAGCCGACGCGCTTGACCCGCTGATCAGATTTACGACGATCGCCGACCGTGTTCGCCGCTATCGTTGTGCTATAAGTGTAGCCTTTTTTTGTGGGCACAGGTTCGCCCAATAAAAGTTAGTTTTGTCTCTCACAGTATTTGCTACTGTGTTCTTCAACGTCACCACCACGTGGCAATATGGACGACGCTGCGGCGACAGTTAGTGGCTTGGTGACGGAGAGCGGGACAGTTGTCGAGGGCTCCACTGAGTGGCGGCGAGGTTGTCAGCGATATCACCAGGTCGTTCGCCAAGCTGTGGTCGCGGCACGTTAACGGCGAACCCTCGCAGTCCCATCTCCCGGTATGAGCATCGGCGGTAGACGTCACCCGCTTCTCTGCAGTGGTGACAGAGCGGGTGGTGGTCACAAGCGCGCCAGACTTTGGTCTTCCTTGGAATGCTGCGCGGGGTGATGGGTTGGCGTGCTGGCGGCGACGGTGGTGGACGACGGAACTGAGGCGTCACTGGGCCCTGCAGCGGGCGCGGAGGGGGAACGTAACGGCGGGCTTCAGCGGCGTACGTCATAGCTTGCGGCTGACTCTGCGGCGATTCAGGGGCTACTCCGACTGATTGTTGGAGCTCCTCACGTACTACGTCGGCAATCGAAGCCACTTGAGTCTGCGACGAAGGGAACAGCTTCTGAAGTTCCTCCCGCACGACCGCTCTTATGGTCTCGCGCAGGTCATCGGTGGCCAGTGATTGAACTCCGGCGTAGTTTGTCGAGCTCGCGCGGCGGTTGAATTCTCGGTTCGGCATTTCCAGTGTCTTCTCGATGTTGGTGGCTTCCCGAAGAAACTCGTCCACGGTCTTCGGTGGGCTTCGTATCATTCCGCCGGAATGTTCTACCTTCACACCACGCATGAGTAGGCGGACTTTCTTCTGCTCGGGCATTTCCAGGTCGGCATGCTGGAAGAGACTGCTCATTTATTCCGTAAAGATGGCAACGTTCTCATTAGCTCGCTGCACTCGGTTGTCCAGTAGAGCTCGGGCTCGCTGTTTTCGCACGACGCTTGTAAATGTCTGCAGGAAGCCGCTGCGGAACAGCTCCACTTCGTTAAGGTGGCTTCTCGATTCTCTAACCACGTTCTTGCGGCATCTTCCAATGCGAAAAACACATGGCGTAGCTTGTCGTCACTGTACCAGTTGTTAAACGTAGCGACCGTCTCATACGTCTCAAGCCAGCTTTCCGGATCTTCGAATGTTGAACCGCGGATGGTCGGAGGCTCCCTGGGCTGCTGTAGCGTGATGGGGGACGCCGGGGCTGCCATTGAGGATGACTTGGCGATGATTTTTCTGGTCCTCTCTGGCAAAGTGCTCGGGGGGCAGTCATTGCAGCCTGGGGCTACCTCGCTGGTTCTTGGCGACTTTGGTGTTGTCTTCTGCGTTCGAACTTGTACCACAGCTTTGTTGGGGAGTCCGGTACATGAACGCAAAGCAGCTCCACCAGATGTCACGTGGTAGTGACCGTAAAGAACACAAAAGCAATAGTGTGAAAGAGGAAACTAACTTTTATTGGGCGACCATGTGCCCACAAAACAGGCTACCCTTAAAGAACGACAGCAGCGGCGAACATAGTCGGCGATCGTCGAAATCCGATCGTCGAAATCCGATCAGCGGGTCAAGCACGTCAGTTTTTATACATGAACCATCGAAAGTTCCAGAGTAATCGCTGGTGCTCGGGTGTCTTCCAGAAAGTTGTATACCATTCGCATCGCGCATACACGCAATCAGACTACACAAAGTTCGGTGACAGCAGACAGCGGATTCAAACATCGATAACGTTCTAGAAACTTCCGATACATGTAGGCGCGTCCTGCGCTGAGCGATAACATTTCTTAGATGGTAAAAGCGCTCACCCGTAGAACCTAAACGAGTTCACGTGGTAATATAGTGCAAATCAGTCGCTGCCTTAATGAGCGGCTTAGGGCGCACTGCAATAATGCCAAGAACGGCACCACAAGACCTCCCGCCATGCACTGCAAAAAGCGCTTTTACACCCCCAAATTTGATAGCGGTGCTGTTCTCACTTGTAAGCTCAAGCAATGGCCGAGGCTCATTCCACGTAGTTTTATTTTTCTTTGCACTGCATAAATATCATGGCAGGTTTTGGTACTTTCTGGTACGGTCGTCCATGTGGAGTGTTCCTTTCGCGAATTCCTCTGCAGTGTATGTTCCGGCACACTGACATATTTTGGCGGTGCTCGAAGGGAGTCGTTCCGCATATGGACCGTTTCCGTTGCTCTTTGGGTGTATTTTCCGGCCATTGCAGCACTTAATGTCTTACCCTCTGTACATCTGGACCACTCTAGACAAGAGAAGGGAAAGTGTAAACAATCTCCAATCGGCGATATTTTCCATAAAATTAGCTTGAGTGCAACTTCGTTGGTTTGCCGCTGCCTTCGAATATTATGCAATAGTTGACCCGCCGTGGTTGCTCAGTGGCTGTGGTGTTGGGCTGCTTAGCACGAGGTCGCGGGATCGAATCCCGGCCACGGCGGCCGCATTTCGATGGGGGCATAATGCGAAAACACCCGTGTACTTAGATTTAGGTGCACGTTAAAAAACCCCAGGTGGTCGAAATTTCCGGAGTCCTCCACTACGGCGTGCCTCATAATCATAAAGTGGTTTTGGCACGTAAAACCCCATAATTTAATTATGCAATAGTTTTACTACAGAAAAAATTATACGTACCACGTGATATTTCGTGTAAGTGTAGACAGTGAATAGAAGGAATACAGCGTTGCCCTTGTTCATAGAGAAAAATTCCGGCCCTGTGGTGTACGCGTCTGAAAATTCAAGTGAGCTGACTTCTGCCTGTTAATGCAGGGCTTCGAACTCCCAGACACTCAGTGAATATTACATACCACTAGTATGCATCGCCATAACAATTTGTATTTATGGAAACTGAACAAATAGTCTAATTTGTCGGCAAAATACCACGCCACTAATATGGGGCTGCTTAGCCGTACGCTCAAAATGACGCACTTCGCCCCTTCTGTCATTTTGACCCGTGCTAGCGTGGGTTAGTCAATTGGTAAGCAAAAAAGCACTTTGTCATCTTACTGTGAAAAAATAAGATTGCTGCTTACCTTTATTACACCAATGAGAAGGATGACCGAGAAGAAGATTTCGATGCAGCTTTCGGTTATCATGGCTATTCCTACATAATGGGGGTCTGCAATAACAAAAAAAGAGACGTCATGGACGTTGGTAACATGAAATCACGGTTCGATGCCTTCAATATATCTCCTCTAAAGTACACCTACCCTTAATACATGCATATTTGTACCTATTATACAAAGATGCTAATATGCTGCTTGCATATAACAGGCAGATATTTCCGAATAACGAAGTTTCTAAATCGAATCAAATTCAAAAGAAAACACTTTTGAATATCGAATGAAATAGTAAATATGCACTCAGTTCTAAATGAAGTGGAAGATGGACTTCTGTGCATGAGGTATGGCAGTCCTACATTATTATGAAAAGGAAAAATGGTGAATCTTGCATTTACGATTATTAGGAATCTTTTTATTTTACGAGAACCCATCGTTGATTTGGCTATCACTCATCCAAGTCTATTGGATACAGAAAATAAAAATTGGAGGTCATGTGTAGTAGTAGTGACGGTGAAGAAAGCAGCAAAACTGGGAATGATGAAACTAGCGTTTTATTGGGCGAACATGTGCCCTCAAAAATAGGCTACACTCCAAGCGGTGAACACAGTCGGCGATTATCGAAAAACTGATGAGCGGCTCAAGCACGTTGGAGGGGGGGGGGGGGGGGTAGGGGGGGTTATACATCAGTCATCGTAGGTTCCAGAGTAATCGCTAGTTCCCGCGTGTCATCCAGAAAGTTCTACACCATTTGCGTCGCGCATGCATAAAATTAGATTGCGCAAGGTTCGGTGTCGACAGACAGGCGAACCATCACCATTGATAACAATCGAGGTTCTTCCGATACATGCAGGCATGTCCTGCGCTAAGCAATAAGATTTGTCAGACGGTGAAAAGCGGTCACGACAAACAAGCACACGTGTCAATGCCCCCCTCTTAAGAAGTGTCGTCTTGATGCTGCAAACCAAACAGGAGAGCTAAAAAACAAGAATGACACTTAATAAACTAAAAAAGCAAATTCGAATGTAAGACAGTCCAAGGAAAGTCCAAATTTCCACTCTATAAGGTCCGAAAGTTCGTTAGCGCTGGTAGAAACGCTTGAGCAGCGCTATTTCAGGTCGTAAGCGGCGCCGATGTGACAGCGAAATCCAGTCGGGCACGATCTCATAGTTCAGTGCGCCAATGCGGCGCACAATCTTGTATGGTCCGAGATAGCGGCGTAATAGTTCTTGACTGAGTCCTCGTCAGCGCATCGGGGTCCAAACCCAAGCACGCTCGTCGGCCTGGTACTCGACGTAGCGGGACCCGCCGTGGTTGCTCAGTGGCTATGGTGTTGGGCTGCTGAGCACGAGGTCGCGGGATCGAATCCCGGCCCCGGCGGCTGCATTTCGATGGGGGCGAAATGTGAAAACACTCGTGTGCTTAGATTTAGGTGCACGTTAAAGAACCCCCGATGGTCGAAACTTCCGGAGTCCTCCACTACGGCGTGCCTCATAATCAGAAAGCGGTTTTCGCACGTAAAACCCCATAATTTTTTGTTCGACGTAGCGGCGTCGGAGGTTGTAGTGTCGGCTGTCGGTCCTCTGCTGATTCTTGATCCACAGGTGGGCTAGCTGTCGGGCTATTCTGGCTCGCTGGAGATAGGTGGCGATGTCAAGATTCCCTTCGTCGGTGACGTGCGGCAGCACGGCGTCGTGAGTCATCCTCTAGTTCCTGCCGCAAACCAGCTTGAACAGCGTGGTCTGTGCTGTTTCTTGCACCTTCGTGTTGTAAGCGAAGGTTACGTACGGCAGGACGGCATCCCATGTCTTGTGTTTGACGTTAGCGTACATTGGTAACATGTCGGCGAGGGTCTTATTCGGGCGCTGCGTAAGAGCACTCGCCTGCGGGTGGTAGGCAGCTGTCCTCCTGTGGCTTGTCTGGCTGTATTGCAGAATGGCTTGGGTGAGCTCTCCTGTAAAGGCCGTTCCTCTGTCGGCGATAAAGACTACTGGGGCGCAATGTTGCAACAGGATGTTCACGAAGGAGAATTTCGCCACTTCGACTGCGCTACCTTTCGGCAGAGCTTTTGTTTCAGCGAAGCGGGTGAGGTAGTCCGTCGCCAAGACGGTCCACTTAATTCCAGATGTTGACGTTGGATAGGGTCCCAACAAGTCCATCCCGATCTGCTGGAATGGTCGGCAAGGAGGCTCGATTGGCTGTAGTAATCCGGCTGGCCTTGTCGGCGGTGTCTTGCGTTGCTGAAAGTCTCGGCATGTCTTGACGTAACGGGCGGCGTCCGCGGTAAGGCGCCGCCAGTAATACTTTTCCTGCATCCTCGATAGCGTCCGGGAGAATCCGAGGTGCCCTGTGG
Source organism: Dermacentor andersoni (assembly GCF_023375885.2). NCBI lineage: Eukaryota > Metazoa > Arthropoda > Arachnida > Ixodida > Ixodidae > Dermacentor > Dermacentor andersoni. The sequence goes on from NC_092816.1 coordinate 226,556,914, forward strand.
TCGGATTGTCATGTAGGGCGCGAAGTATTTCTGGACGCAGCGATGCGGCAACAACAAGAAGGTAGTTGGCCCGGACTGGTGAAATGTTCTTTACTAGTATATTATTTTGAAGGGAAAACGAAGACTTTCCTCGCCTAAGTCCCCTAGGGACAACACTGGTCTTTCCTTCGAAAAGCTCGATGAGGCATTTTTAGCTCGGGGTTGCTGTTCAGCGAAATCTTCTGGGCTTATTATTCCAAGGAAGCCGTCGTCATCCTTGTCGTCTTGCTGCGGCGGGTCAATGGGGGTGCAAGATAAGCAGTAGGCATCAGAGTGCTTTCGTCCGGACTTGTACGTTAGAGTGATGTCATCTTCTTGCAGTCTGAGTTCTACCCCACCAGCCGTCGTGAAGCGTCATTTAAGTTCACTAGCCAACACAGTGCGTGATGATCACTAATGACTTTGAATGGCCTCCCATATAGATAAGGGCGGAATTCTGCTGTATTCCAAATGATTGCGAGGCATTCCTTTTCGGTCGTAGAATAATTGCCTTCTGCTTTTGACAGCGACCAGCTAGCTAGGACGGCACCGAGGCCTAGGCTACTGGTGTCAGTGTAGACTTCGGTATAGGCGTCCTCGCCGAAGTGCGCAAGTACCGGAGGAGACTGCATCCGTCGTTTGTGTTCTCGAAATGCTTGGGCTTGTGGCGTTTCCCACTTGAACTCCACATTACATTTAGCTGGATGTGTCAGCAGGTCAGCGATGCGTGAAAATTTCTTGATCAAGGGCCTGTTGTAGGCACACGTGCCAAAAAATCTACGCACTGCCTTCTTGTCGATGGACTGCGGGAACTTTGCGATGTCAGCTGTGTTCTGCGGGTGGCTGGGGTGGAGTCCAGATTTGTTGATGGCGTGGCCTAAGAACAGAAGCTCATCGTAAGCGAAACCGCACTTTGCCGGCTTCAGAGTGAGCCCTTATGACTTGATAGCCTCTAGTACTGTCGCAAGCTGCCTATGGTGATCGTCAAAATTTTCGGCGAGGACGACGACGTCATACAAAAATCTAGATTGGTCTGCCACTCCAATTCCGTTAAAACCGTGTCCGTGACGCGCTGGAAAGTTGCAGGCGCCGGGCGCAGTCCAATTGGCATAATATTGAACTCGTAGAGGGCGTCTGACGTCATGAAGGCGGTCTTTTCGCGATCTCTCTCGTCGTCTTCTATTTGCGTGTAGCCATACTTGAGGTGCATCCACGAGAAGTATTTAGCGCTGCAGAGGCGATCCATTGCGTCGTCTATTCGTAGTAAGGGGCATACGTCCTTCTTTGTGGTCTTGTTCAGTCGACGATAATCGTCGCAGAAACGTTAGGTTCCGTACTTTTATGCCCACGGGCTTCTCGACGGCTGGATTACGTCACCGTGCAGCACTTCGTCTACTTGTTGCCTACTAGCTTCATGTTCTCGCGTCGAAACTCGATAAGGGCTCCGGCGGAGTGATCGAGTACACGCTTAGGTTAATATGCGATCCTTTGTGACTGGTATTTGTTGAATCCTCGATGACATCTTTCTATCGTCGGAGCAGACTTCTGAGCTGCTGCTGCTTGATCATGGAGAGAGTTGGATTTATGCCAAAGTCTGGTTCGGGAAAAACGGTCGTCGGGGTTGATGTAGCAGACTCCGAGATGACAAACGTTTTGCTTCTTTGCACAATTTCCTCAATGTAAGCGATCTTCATGCCCTTGTTGATGTGCTTGAAATCCTGGCTGACGTTTGTCAGCATCACTTCAGCTTTCCCTCGGTACAGTAGAGAGATACCTCTCGGGACGCAGATTTCACGGTAGAGCCATAGGCATTGGTCGCCCTGGATAACGCCGTCTACGTGTGCGGGTGTTTCGGTTCCGACGGAAATAGCGATGCTGGAGCAATGCAGAATGCTCACTTGATCTTCGAGCACAGTCAAGGCGTGGTGACTACGAGTGCTCTCCAGCGGTATTGCTTGATTTTCACGTCGATGATTGCGTCATGTTGTTTCAAGAAGTCGATGCGGAGAATGACGTCTTGTGAACAGGTTTGGAGGATAACAAAGGTGGCAGGGTAAGTCCGGTCATGAACGGTAATTCTTGCCGTGTAGATTCCAGCGGCCCGAATTTGAGGGTCTTCCCATGCAGTCTTAACTTTCTTCAACTGGTCGACGATGGCTCCGCTCATGATAGAGTAATCGGCGCCTGTGCGTGGCCGTCGAGAAGCACGTCGAGGTCGGTGGTTCTGTGTCTTGCGTTGCAGTTAGGCCTTGGCTTCGGATCACGGCAGCGTCCAGTTAACTTGTGGCTGGTACGCAGCGTCGTCCGGTCGTCTTTCGTCTGCATATTCTTTCCTTCCACACTTCGTAGGAATGGCGGTGTCTCGTTCTTATGTTGTCGAGACAAGATTTTCGGCGTCTTCGTCGGCGGCAGAGGATATTCGTCAGTTCGACGAACAGCGACAGCTCCTCCATCGGTTGCTGCTTTTAGTTTTCCGGATATGGGCTCGCAGAGTAGCCCCGGGCTGGGCCGGTGTGTGGTTGGCATTGCGGCGACAGTAGCGGTTTGGTGACGGCGAATGGGACGGTCTTCGAGGACTCCACTGAATGGCGGCGAGCTAGTCGGCGATGTCACGAGGGCGCTCTCCAAGCTGTGGACGCGGCGCATTGTTCGGCATTGGCGGCGCACATGGCCCGCTTCACCGCATTGATAGCAGAGCGGGCAGGGGTAAGGAGCTCGCCAAATGTCCGTCTTCCTCGCGTAGCTGCGCTGGGCGACGGGTGGGCGTGGTGGCGGCGGCGGCTGTGGACGACAGAATTCCAGTGTGACTAGACTCGGGCGCGTGCGCCGAGGGGGACCTTGACGGCGAGCGACGGCGGCGTAGGTCATCGCTTCCGGCCCGGGAGGCAGCGATTCGGGCTGCACTTCGGATACGCCAAGTGAGTGTCCAAGTTCGTCCTTGACCATGCCAGTGACCGAAGACACCTGAGGTTGCGACGAAGGTATCATTTTGCGCAGCTCTTCGCGCAGAATGGCCCTGATGGTCTCTTGGAGGTCACCGGAGCCCAGTAGTTGGATGGCGCACTCCGGAGGGAGCCCTTGCGCTTATATTGCCTAGTGCGCATTTCCAGAGTTTTCTCAATCACCGTTGCCTCTATAATGAACTCAGCTACGGTCTTGCGTGGGTTGCGGATAAAACTGGCGAAAAGGTCTTTCGTGCTTTGCGCCCCGCATCAAGAAGCGGACTTTTTCTCTTCGGACTTTTCACGGTCGTCGTGCCGAAAAAGACGGGCAATCCCTTCCGTGAGGATGGTCTCATTTCATCATCATCATGGTCTAATCACAAGAGACAAATAATTTATACACAATCTATAATGAAAAAAAAATCTTGAATCCTTTTATTCTGCCATAGGTCAACAGACCTGGAACAACGTTTTCGAGGCAGATAATAGTGATACTGCGTACCTTAACTTCATCACTACATTCAAGGCTATCTATGACGCACATTTCCCATTAAGAAAAACAGCCACGCCATCAAAGGCACGGAAAGCCTGGGTGACGTCCGACTTTGGCCAAATGACCAAGCATGCGAACCGATTGTACACACAGTTTGTACAATCATAAGATGAAGAGTTGCTTCGGCAATTCAAAAAGTACAAAAATAATCTAACATCAAAACTAAAAATGGATCGAGAAGCCCATTTCACAAATGTATTTTGGAGCCCTGATGAACAGCGATCGGATGTAATCTGGCGGAAACTTAATTGCTTATTGCAACAAAACAACCGTGATACTTCCGAAAACTTTCAGCATGAAGGAAAACGAATTAATCGGACCTGTTTAGCTGACGCCTTCAACAATTTCTTTATTTTACAGGCATCTCAAAGTGAAGTAGAGCGCAGCCAAAATTACATTGAATCCATGACGAGGAGCAGCTGTCCGTCATCCCTTTTCTTTGCGCCCCCCGAACTACACAGAAGTTTTCTCGTGCATAAGTAGTATTAAATATTGGTCTCTGGTCTCCAAATAGCGCCCATTAAACCTGTTCTTCACTTAATATGCCCCGCTGTTACTCACATTTACAATTTCATATTATCGAACGCTGTATTTCCAAAGGCACTGCAAATGGCTCGAATGATACCGGTCTTTAAAAGGGGCGACAAGAATTTTATTAGTAACTATCGTCCAATTTCTATACTGCCAGTGTTCTCGAAGGTTATAGAAAAATTAATGCATGGTAGGGTAATATCTTTCTTTGAAAAACATAACCTGTTCCTTAACTTTCAGCACGGGTTTCGAAAGAATCGATCCACTGAAACAGCATCACTGACTCAAAAAGAAATCATAATAGATATGTTTCAAAATAAGGAAATAGGTGCAGGCATATATATATATTTTACTAAGGCTTTTGACTTGATAAACCACACAATTTTACAGCATGAACTGGAAAACTATCGTGTCCGAGGAAGACCTTATGAAATCTTATTTGTCGAGCAGAACACAATATGTAGGCTTTAAAATTGTGTTGCCTTCAATACAAAATATTGGTGCAGGAGTCCCTCAACGAAGTATTTTGGGACCGCTCTTATGTTTAATCTATATAAACGATATTGTGCAATGTTTAACTGATGGTAAGATTGTATCCTACGCTGACGGCACTTTGGTGTTCATATCCGGGAGATCAGAAACTGACATTGAAGAGAAAGCAATTAGAACACTGAATGCATTAAATACATGAGGAAAATTCAATTGTTTGAAGCTTAATTCTAAAAAGACAAAACTAATATTCTACTTTCTAAAAGGAAAGATAATTTCTAGGCCGTTGAACATGTTCTTAAGCTATGATACTGTTGAAATAGTACATTCTGTTAAAATCCTTGGCGTTATACATACAAAGCATTTCACTTGGAATGATCATATTGACTATATTAGATCAAAAGTGTCTTCAGCTGCAGGTGTTATGTTGCGGCTACGTGGTAGTCTTCCTGTCAAGGTTAGGTAATTGCTATACAACTCATTAGTTCTCTCTCTCTCTCTCTCTCGCAATATTGTTGTACCGTTTGGGGCACTATGGGTGTAACGAATTTATCAAAGCTTCACTTTCTTCAAAAAAGAGCTGTAAGGTGGTGGTGATGATGATGATGATGATGACGATGATGATGATGATGATGTGCCGTGTGTTATGGCACAAGGGCTAGTCATGGCCAAAGAGTGCCAAGCAATGTTGAGCTGTAAGGTGCATTGCTGGTCTTCCTTATCGTTCCCCCACACGACTTGTATTTAAAATATGAAATTCTGCCAATCTATAGTTTATACTATTGTACACTTTTCATGATCTATAAACGCTCCTCACGAAGTGATGAACATTATATCAGAACTGGTTGAACTTGAGACGAACACGTACATCCTGCTGACTAGACATAAAAAAATCTGGTTAGTGCCGACACCTAGGGCATATTATACCGAGAAGTCTCTTTCTTATACTCTTCCAGTATTATTAAATAAATTAAAGAAAGAATTGTTGGACAACTTTTAGCATTCAAGTGATGATATTAAGCGATTCTTTGTTAGCAGAATTACGTGATATTGCACTCTGTTTAAAGCTATACCTGTTTTTTTTTCGCCTCCCAAAGACCTGTTATTTGTTTTTCTAAAGCCTATGTTTGTGCTGCAATGCATAGCGCTGCTTTTAAAAAAGTGTTTTGTTATTTTTTTTTCAGTGTTTATTTGGAAAATTGAAAATCGCTTCCTGTGTGCTGTACTGCCAAGTTGATAAAGGGGGCAGGACCTCTGTCAAGCTTACGAGCTTTTAGTCCTGTCTCCTTCTCTGTCCAAGAGAAAAATAAAGGCTGAATTGACTGAATTGAAATTGGGTAGTTGCCCTCGGGTTTCCAGCAGAATTTCGGCCCTTTCTTTTGGAACAACTTTCGTGAAGGAAGGAAAGAAGGAAAAAGTGGAGAAGGAAAGGCAGGGAGGTTAACCAGTTTAGCACAACCGGTTTGCTACCCTACACATGGCAACGTGATGGGGGATGAAAGATGGGGAAGACAGAGAGAGAGCACATACCACAGCACACACATCATCAGTTACAGTCCGTCACTCTTGGTACGCGACATCACTGTCACAGCCGCTTGTCCAAGCCTGCCTTTTTCAAGAACCGTAATCTCTTCGTCGCCTTCAGCTGCGATGTCTTCTGTCGGCGATATGTGAAAACCATTTCAACTTACAATGGTCTATTGTCAAGGCGCGCTAAAACGAACGCCATGGACACTCTCTGAATATTATATTCAGGACAGCCGCACAGAATGTGTCTAGCGTCCCCTCGCAAAGACAGGCATTGCAGAGTGCGTTGTCGGCCATTCCAATGCGAAATGAGTAACATTTCGCGAATACCACCCCTTGCCATAAGCGATAAAGCAGAGTGGCCTCTCTTCGGCGGAGTCCAGTTGGCATACAGAGATGCATGAAAGAGGGCAGGTGGTATTGACGATTGCTCCGGTTGGTCTGCCTGCTTGGTGTGCACCATAGAGAGAGCGTGATCTCCTGTGCAAGCACGCGAAGTCTGCTGGCTGCGTCGGACCTTGAAAGTGGTATGGCCTCTTCCTGTGTGTCTTCAAGAGCTGCCCGAGTGGCATTATCGGCGTCTTCGTTTGCTATGACGCCGCAGTGACGTGGCAGCCACTGAAACGTCACGTGATGTCCTTTCTCATGCGATGTACGGAGTAGGCATCTAATATCGAATATGAACTGTTAGAATGGCCCGTGACGCAGAGCTGATAGCACAGATTGTAGGGCTGCCTTTGAGTCACTGAATATTGACCATTGTCGAGGTGATTCCCGATTAACGAAATAAAGTGCAGCGCGAAGAGCAGCTAGTTCCGCAGATGTCGATGTCGTTGGGTGGTCAGTCCTAAAGCTGATGGTAATAGCTCTTGCTGGGACAACCACAGAACCGGACGAACACTGGATATTTGTGGAGCCATCACTATAAATATATACGCTGTCCGCGTACCTCTCTGCAGAAGAAGCAGAGACAGTTGTGTCAGCACAGGCGACGATAGCTCAGACTTTTTCCGGATTCCTGATAAACTGAGATGTGCTATGGGCCTCATAAGACACCAAGGCGGTATCGATGGTTTAGATGCAGCGCTGAAGCCCGAGGGAAGTTTGTCGTTGTACTTGACGATAGTTTTAGAGAATGATGTTTGCTGCCTGTCTGAAGGTAGTGTTGCAAGGTGGTGACAGGGGGCACGTGCAAAATGTCTGATGCGCGTTCTCAGGGCTTCCAACGTAATGTGAGCTTGCATTGGATGGTCCCGAGTAATCGCAATAGTTACCTGTTGATGTGCATCTGCGCAAACCAAGGCATTCTCTGAGTTCTTGAGCTTCTGCTGCCTGTAGAACACGAATATTTGTCTTGCAGGTGTTGTTCAGTGCAGGTAGACTACATCTTAAAAAACCGAGAAAGAGAGCCCTGTAGAGTTTCAGCATTGCGTCTACTGACATCCCCCACGTCTTTCCTGTCAAGTATTTGAACAACTGGGAAGTTGCTGTCAGACGCCGTTTCATGTAGGTCACGTGCGGGCTCCAACAGAGGTCTCGGTCAATAATTACGCCAAGCAATCTGTGGGTTCTGACATAGAAAATGGTCCGCCCATTGATTCAGATGACATAAGACGTCACTGGTTTGTGAGTAAATACCACTAGTGCGCATTTTTATGGTGATATGCTGAGACCTTGTTTATACAAATAGCTCGCTGTCAAAGTTACCGCTCTTTGAAGCCGTGCACGTATCTCAGGACATGTCACTGCCGAAGTCCAGTCATAGATGTCGTCTGCGTATATTGAAATGTTGATGTTAGTTGGCAAGTATTCAGCAAGTCCAACAAGAGCGAGGTTGAATAGTGTCATGCTGAGAGCAACGCCTTGAGGAACGCCCCTGCTTGTATAGCGTCGCGTAGTTGGACCATCGTCAGTTAACACAAAGAATGATCTTGCAGATAGGTAACTTGCAATCCACAAAAAGACTTGACCACCAAGCCCAACCATCGCAAGAGCGTCGAGAATGTCCTCATGTAATACGTTATCGTATGCCCCTTTCAAATCTAAGAATGAAGCTGGAGATAAACGCTTACGGGGCCTTTCGTACTGGACCTATGAAACGTGATCAACTACATTGTCGATGGAAGAGCGGTCACGTCGGAAACCAGCCATGGAATTTGGATAAATCTTGTAGTGTTCAAGGTACCATTCCAGACGGCCAAGGATCATCTGTTCCATTATCTTGCCTACACAGCTGGCCAGCGCTATATGGCGGTAAGAGGTGAGCTGTAGTGGATATTTGCCCTGCTTCAAGAATGGCACCAGGCGACTTACTTTCCATTCGTCAGGAACATTTCCCTCCTGACATGAGGAGTTGTAATGACTCAACAATTCTATCCGTGCGGATCTTCCGAGATAGCACAAGGCTCGGTATGATATACCACCTGGACCCGGAGATGAAGAGCGCCTGCAGAGACCTAGTGCCGCCTCGAGCTCCTCCATTGCAAAAGGAAGGTCCATGCGGCAATCACGGAAATGGGGAACGTCACCTCGGGCTGGAGGATCTGAACGAGTCACTTGGTCTGCGATCGGCGCACAAAAGTCATGTACGAGATCGATGTCTTGCCGCCCTTGGAAAAGCGCGAGTGCCTTGAATGGAAAACGCTGCTCCGGAAGGCAACGCAGACCTTGCACCATTTCCCAAATGTGAGACAGCGGCTTGCGGGGGTCTAGTGTCTGGCAAACCGTTCCCCAACGTTCCCACGCTAATCTGTTCATATGATTGCTGAATCTTTTTTTGCATCCTCCTGGCTGCCCTAAGGTCACGGATTGATTTTGTACGCCGATATCGACCTTCCGCCCGGCGATGAAGTGCTCGAATTCGCTCTAATTCCATGTCGAAGTCCTTTCGCGTGCAAGAGATCGTCATCATGCGAGAGGCGCTTTTTATCGGATTTTCAAATGTTTGCTCTAACCCACAGGGTAGGCCCTCGCGGCAGGAATCTTCCATATGAGATTTGAAGTTGGCCCATTGAATCGTCCGAGTAGTATTCCGTGGACCAGATCTAGACGACAAGCCTTTGATGTTCAGATAGTTGTGAATCTGATCACTCCCATGTGTCTAAAAATCTGGAAACCACTTCACACATCTGGTGAGAGAGTTGGAGACGAAGGCAAGGTCGAGGCAGCTGCCGTATGTCACGCTTTGAAGAAAGGTGGGGCAGCCATCATTCAGGAGAGTAAGGCCATAATTGTAGGCCATGCTTGCTAATCTTCGTCCTCTTGCATTTGTCCTGGTACTCCCCCATGCTGGATTGCATTGAAATCTTTTTCTTGAAATTGAAACCCTTTCGCGGCGCGACGAAGTGGTGCCCCAGTGGAGTGGGTACTATCACTTCGCGCATGCGCTTTCTTTGAAGACGTACGATGGAACTCTCGTCAAGGTCGTCAGGAAGTTACTGCGGAACAGCTCCCACGTTGGTAAGGGTGAACTCTCGGTTCTCGAACGAAGTCATCGTGGCATATTCCAAGAAGTAATCATGGTGTAGCTTATCCTCAAAGGTGCAGTTGCTGAAGGTCGAGATCCCTTCGAATGTTTCGAGCCAGGTTTCCTGATTCTCCGATGTAACTGCACGAAAAGTAGGGGGTTCTCTGGCCCGCTTAACCACGGCGGGTGACGCTGGGGCTGCCATTGTGGTTGTTGAGCTGGCCATGGTCTTCCTGGTCGTATCAGGCAGAAGTCTGTGCTACAGGGGCACTCCTTGCAGCCTGCGGCTAGCTCGCTGGTCTACGGCGACGTTGGTGTTATTCTCGGGCTTCTGCCGTCGGTCGCGGCTTTGCGTGGGCGTTCGGTCCATGAATACACTACTACCCCCCCTCCCCCGAAATGTCACGTAGTAGTGACGGTGAAGAAAGCAGCAAAACTAAGCCAACACAGCCAGCGATCGTCGAAAATCTGATCAGCGGGTCAAGCGCGTTGGCTTTTATACATCAGTCATCGAAGGTTCCAGAGTAATTGCTGGTGCCCGCCTGGCTTCCAGAAAGTTCTACACCATTCGTGTCGCGCATGCATGAAATCAGATTGCACTAGGTTCGGTGACAACAGACAGGAAAAAGAACCATTGATAACATTCGAGAAATCTCTGATACGTGCAGGAGCGGCGCACGCTGGGCGAATTTTGAATGTTCTTTGCCTTCTTTTCTGCATACGGCATAACAACACACTAGCATATTTGTTGGCTTTATATTGCAGCGCCTTGTCTTAGACCCCTCTGTAGCCGGAAAATTAATTAGCGGTTCGTAAATTTCGCTGTGTAGCGCTATCTGTAGCGCAACTCGTGTTTGACATATCTTTGAGCTATACATTTGAACAGAATTGCCTTTCTGGTTTGGTAAATTTGCATAAACTATGCAGTATTTTACTGTTGATTAGTGCCGTGAGACTGGCTGGCCGAGGCCCTTTGCATCTATTCGCTGGCGTCTTTCATGCTCAGAAAAACGTTTTTATGTAGCCCGTAAAGAACAACGGAAAGCTGCACTGGGATGTTGCTCACAATTTTATCATTCACAATTGTATCTAATCTTAGTATTTGAGAAGTTCCATAAATATTTAGGACTAATTGTGTTATTGTGCTATATGAAGCGAACTAATCTGAGCACCTACATGCGACGGCAAACAAAATTACATTGGTTCAATCCAGCTACGTGGGGTCTGAATATAATTAAATCTTGGTGCATGATAGCTGATACACCTTGCATATGTGGAGTGGACACGGGAGCAATACCACGGGCATGCTCTCAACCACTATGTTTTACTCTTCGAAGGCGCTACTCGTGTTCTGACTTGCTTCGTTAATAACCATAACGAACGACATTATTCTCTTAGATGTTCAACGCTTCCAGGATGTCCTGTCCGTTTCCACCTTGGATGCTGCGACCTTCATCGACATGACTCTATATGCGAAAACCATCCCTTGAACTCCCTCACGTTTGTTGGTGACATCGCCTGTTAACTATACAAGAAGCCCGGCTGTCCCGTCCGCATTCAGTAGGCAGGGGAACAGTACGGTTAACATTGTTCTCAAACAGTATGTTTTCTCTTCGCAGGCGCTACTCAACTGTTGGCTTGCTTTGGTAATAATCATAACAAAATCATTGCCTCCGATGTTTAGCATTTCCAGCCGGTCCTGTCGGTTTGGACCTTAGATGCTGCGCTCTTCGTCGACATGAATGCATCTGTGCAAATAACCTCAGGCTCCCTCATGTTCGTCGGTGACATCGCCTATTAACTATATAAAAAGCACAGCCGTCCCGTCCGCCTTCAGCCAACATGGGAGCAGAACCGTTAACATTGCTTTCAGCCATGATGTATTCTCTTCGCAGGCACTACTGAACTCCCGGCTTGCTTAGTTACGAACGATAGCGGAATGATCGCTTCCGAAGTTCAGCGTTTCTAGCCAGCCGGCCCGACCCGCAGCGGAGATGAAGCATGCGTTCAGCACTCCCCATACGTTGTCCGATCCCGAAGTTAGTGTAATAGAGCCCGACCCGCGGTGGAGGTGAAGCAAAGCAGGTGTTAAGCACTCCCCATACGTTGGCCGATCCCGAAGACGGTGCAATATCGCCCGAGCCGCGACGGTGGTGAAGCAAAGAGCTTTAAGCACTCCCCATACGTTGGCCGATCCTGAAGGTACAGCAATACCGCCCGACCAGCGGCGAAGGTGAAGTACGCATTAAGCGCTCCCCATACATTGGCCAATCCCGAAGATAGTGCAATACCGCCCGACCCACGACGTAGGAGAAGCAAAGCAGGCGTTAAGCACTGCACATACTAAGGCTGCCCCCAAAGCTGGAGCAATGCCGGTCCGACTGGCGGCGGAGGTGAAGCACGCGGTAAGCACTCCCCATACGTTGGCCGATCCCGAAGTTAGTGCTATACCGCCCGACCAGGGGCGGAGGTGAAGCAAAGTAGGCGTTAAGCACTCCCCAAACGTTGGCCGGTCCCGAAGCTGGGGCAATGCCGTGCCGATCCACAGCGGAGGTCGAGCACGCGCTAAGCACTCCCAGTCGGCGTCGTTGGCAGTCGGCGGCAAACCGTGACCAGCAAGTGACAGTTTTTTACCTTGCTGTTGGCAGGTTACGAGGCTGCATCCCTATCAGCATGTGGAAGGATCTGCTGTCTGCAAAGGCTTCTTCGTCTTGGAATACACATCGGCGCATGCGGAATGCTGACCTGCTGCCTGGGACGCTTCTAGTCGGCTCTTTGCCGCCACCGATGTCGCTGAAGTCAACACCCCTGAAGTCACGTCCATCTGCGGTTATTTAAACCTCGCTTTCGTCGGGCTTCTCTACAGTCGGCGGCAAACCGTGACCAGCAAGTGACTGTTTTTTACCTTGCTGTCGGCAGGTGTTGTCCTTGTATCAACCTGCTTTTGTATTTTTCTCACGTGTCCTCGTTTGCCGCTGACTGCAACAAGATGCCGAATATTTGTGCTGTTTGCCCCCAGGTGTTACCTGCAGATGGTAATTTTTTAACGTGCTCTTTGTGCAAGCGGGGGTATCATCTTGACAAAAGTTGTTCGGGGGTTGCTGAGGGTACCTACACTAAAATTACGTCCGAAACACGCGAAGCTTGGTCCTGCCAGACGTGTAGGCAATCTGGATCCACCAATAGCGATGTTTCGTTCTCACATCAGTTAACAGAAGTCAAGAACAAACTGAATCAGGTTACAATTGTAGAAGCACTTGTAGTTAAGATGGAAGAACTTCTGGAATTCAAAACCTCAGGAGAAAAGCTGACTGAGTCTGTTCGGGAAATACAGAAGTCTATTGAGTTTCTGTCCTCAAAATACGATTCACTACTTTCAGCGGTGTCGGATAGCCAAGCTGAACTTGGCCAGCTTTGTGCCCAGTGCGAGACGTTGTCATCGACAGTTTCTTCTCAACATGTAGCCCTCCACAGCATGACCACAGAAATCAATGCCCTTGAACATTACGCCAGAAGGTGTAATTTTGAGATACACGGTTTCCCCGTTCAGCATAACGAGGACCTGATATCTGTACTTGGTCAAGTGGCGAAAAAGCTTGATATAGAGTTTCGGCCTTCAAATGTTTCTTTTGCACACAGGCTACCAGCTCGCAAGGATTTCATCCCGGCTATTCTTGTGCAAACGCAAACTGTAGCGATCAAGCAAAAGTGGCTCGATTCTCGCAGGTGTCTCTCAAGCCTTGTCTTTAATGGAATGGCTCCAAATCCTCGGCTATATTTCAACGACAATCTGACACTCGCTAACCGAGATTTATTTCGTCAGGCTCGCCTAAGAGGGAAGGGAAAGGACTACAAGTTTGTCTGGACATGCAACGGAAGGGTGCTGGCCAGAAAAGCTGAGAGTGATCCTCTCATTCGCATTGATACTTCAACTGACCTCAAAAAACTCGTGTAAATATGGATGTAGCTAGATCACTCTCGTTTCATACCTTCTCAGACGTTCATAACTTTTTTATTGCTAACAGCGGTAATGCATTCACTGCCACTCATGTTAATATCCGCAGCATCCGTAAACACTGGAATCATTTTTGCGCTTTAACTTCGCCTTTCCTGTCTATCTGTGACGTCTTTGTTCTGACAGAAATTAATGTTCCTGCTGATGCCATGTCTTCTTATTCTATACCAGGTTATAAGTTGTTTTCATACACTCGCACGTTACGTAAAGGAGGGGGGTGTGACCGTATTTGCGAAAGACAAATGGTCTGTATCAGAAATACCGCTTTCCTTTGCGCAAGCTGAAGTTGTTGCTCTGCGACTATGCTCATCTGAGACTTCATTGGCTGTTTTGTCTGTGTACCGGCCGCCTTGTTGCAATGTTCGCTTATTCTTATCAGAACTTGACACAACACTATCATCCCTATCTCTTGACGAGAACGTGTGTGTGCTAGGCGATATAAACACGACACCCTCCGCCCCACTCTGCCACCGGTCGCCGACTATCTCGAGTTATTCTCTAAATGGGGATTAGAAGGCATTATACATCAAGCAACGCGTGAAGAATTTCTCTCTGGAACGTTGCTTAAATCCTGCATTGACCATATTAATGTTCGGTGCTCCAATTATGCGATGCAGGCAGCTGTTGTTGAATTCAAGGTCGCTGATCATTACTTCGTCTGTTGTCGTCTTGTAGAAAATGCCAAACCATCGAAAGTCGACAGCATGAAAAAGGAAATTTGCATTGTTGATCCTAAGCCCTTTGACGAATGCGTCACAAAGCATGACTGGCAGTTCATATTATATACACTTTCTCCAGCTGATTTATACGACCGTTTTATTCAGATTCTCCACATTTATAGAAACAAATGTACCTGGTTTGTAAAAGCCAGATTATGTCGCGAAGAGAACAAATAGCTCTCACCACAAGTATTAGCGGCAATTAAGGAAAAAGACCTTATGTGGTCCCAAGCTAAACGGGCTCCAAATTGTCCAGAGCTACTACTGAAATTTAAAACATGTAGAAATTGAGTGAATTCCATGATTCGGCTAGCAAAGCAAAATCATATGCGCCAAAAATTCAGAGAAGCTCGTTCGGACGTGAAAAAGACGTGGTCTCTTGCAAATGTATTAAGAGGTATATTCAAACGCGGTGGCTGCCTGTTACCACATGAGTCCCATTTTTCTCCAGACGGGGCAACTGTTTCAAATGAATTTGACACATACTTCTCGCACGTTTCTGGTACTGCTAAACCACACCCTGATCACTGTACTTGCAGAAACTGCGTATACAAATCTGCACACCTTCCTTCTCTATCAGAACTTGATCTCATATCAATTCTTTTTAACCTAAAAACTGGTAAATCACCGGGCGTTGATGACATTTCTGTGGACGAGTTACGCAGAAATTTCGATGCTGTTAAGTACGTGCTGTTATCACTGCTGAATCACACATTAACCAGTGGTATTTTACCTACAGAAATGAAAAAGGCGATAGTCATACCGCTCTTCAAGAGTGGTGTACGAAATAGATACAAAAATTATCGCCCAATTTCAATTCTGCCGTGTATCTCTCAAATATTAGAAAAACACCTGCTGCAAGTCATGTCGACGCACCTCGATGCCATTAGCATTATTTCAAGTACGCATTATGGTTTTGTTCCATGCAGAGACACACAGGCTCTCCTTGAGGATATTTCAGACATTATAAATCGAGCTTTTGATTCTAACCAGGTCGTATGTGCTCTTTTTCTTGATGTTAGCAAAGCTTTCGACAGTGTCGGCCATAGTCTTTTGTTGTATAAACTTTCCTTGATGAGATTTCGTGGGCCTTTCCTAAAACTACTCTAACTTTTTGGAGGATAGAACGCAGTTAGTCTCCATTTAGCAGTACCGGAGTAATACAATTTCAATAAAAGCCGGAGTACCTCAGGGATCTATATTAAGTCCGCTTCTTTTCAATCTATAAGTAAATGACCTCGCCGCTGCTATCCCTACTTTTACATTTCAGTACGCAGAGGACACAGTTATCTTGTCTCAAGCTCCCCGTTTTTCAGATGCAATCTCACTTTTACAAGATGCAACGATCAGCGTTATGAACTGGTTCACTAACAATGTCATTAAAGTAAAGTATCGAAAACACAGCTTATATGTTTTCATAATCCTTTGAAGAAAGTCAGTTTAAACCTTCCATTACTGGCGTACTCTTCATGTTGCTCCCCCTGCACCTGCTCACCCGTTCCATATGTTTCAACAGTGAAATACCTCGGCGTTTTCCTCCACAGTGACCTCACATTGAATTCGCATCTGGCCCATATGTGCTCAAGATTACGTCCAGTTTCAGGTACATTATACAATATCAGATATTAAATGCCACTCTCCGCTCGGAAAATGGTTTTGCAAGCTTTGGGTTACGGTAGGCTTCGCTATGGGATTACGGTGTACGGTCACTGCGCGATTCGATGGAAAAATAGAGTCAACTCTGTCCTTCGATCTATTCTGAAAATTATTGGTTATGATTTAGGTTTACCCACCGGCATCGACCTTTTCAAAGGCTTAAGGTTGCCAGATTTTAACGCATGTCTAACGGAAACGGCCATCCTGAGGCATTTCTGGTCGCACACATAGAAGGCCGAATATGTTCCTGCTCGTTGTCTCCGGCCGAAAGACCGTTTTCGGGTGCCTCGCTGCTCTACGAAGAACGGTCAGCCCACTTGTATTTACTTCATCCCTTCCTCTCTCAATAAACTACCAGCAAGTGCCTTTCGAGCGAAATCAAAGTATAAATTAAAACAAATTCTTCATCGCATTAACCTCTAATCCATTACACGGTTGGTTCTTTCATGTGTATTGAAACCTTACATAAATTTAGGGTACTGGAGCAAATACATCAACTCATTTGTTTCATTATACACCTACTGATGTGTGCGAATAGAGCGTGTAAAGAGTACTTTTGTTTTATTTCAGTGCCCTGCTCCCTGCAGACCTCATATGTATATTCCTGTATCTTTTTCGCTTCCTATTTCGATTGTTTTTTGTTGGCTGTTGTCAATAAGATAATTGATGCTTTTTAAATAATATACAAATGCCTGATGTATGTTTTTTTGCTCTGTATTAAGAATGCTGGGTTATGTTACTTTTCAGCGTAGGATACGTGGTTCGTTTTCATTTTTGCCTCCTCATTGCTGTTTGTGTTTCTCTTCTGTGTCCGTGCCTGCTAACAATGTTTCTGCATATCTTGTGTTATCCACGATATTACATATTGTTAAACGCTGTCTGTCCGCTCTGCCCTTCAAGCCCAATGCGGCTTTGGCAGGCCTGTTATGTATTAGTGCTGGCGGAATTCTTGTGTCAATAAAGTACTATTATTATTATTATTATTATTATTATTATTATTATTATTATTATTATTATTATTATTATTATTATACGTTGGCCGATACCGAAGATAGTGCAATACCGCCTGACCCGCGACGGAGGTGTAGCAAAGCAGGCGTTAAGCCCTCCCCATACGTTGGCCGATACCGAAGATAGTGTAATTGAGCCCGACCCGCGGTGGAAGTGAAGCAAAGCAGGTGTTAAGCACTCCCCATACGTTGGTCTATCCCGAAGATAGTGCAATACCGCCTGACCCGCGACGGAGGTGTAGCAAAGCAGGCGTTAAGCCCTCCCCATACGTTGGCCGATACCGAAGATAGTGTAATTGAGCCCGACCCGCGGTGGAAGTGAAGCAAAGCAGGTGTTAAGCACTCCCCATACGTTGGTCTATCCCGAAGATAGTGCAATACCGCCTGACCCGCGACGGAGGTGTAGCAAAGCAGGCGTTAAGCCCTCCCCATACGTTGGCCGATACCGAAGATAGTGTAATTGAGCCCGACCCGCGGTGGAAGTGAAGCAAAGCAGGTGTTAAGCACTCCCCATACGTTGGTCTATCCCGAAGATAGTGCAATACCGCCTGACCCGCGACGGAGGTGTAGCAAAGCAGGCGTTAAGCCCTCCCCATACGTTGGCCGATACCGAAGATAGTGTAATTGAGCCCGACCCGCGGTGGAAGTGAAGCAAAGCAGGTGTTAAGCACTCCCCATACGTTGGTCTATCCCGAAGATAGTGCAATACCGCCTGACCCGCGACGGAGGTGTAGCAAAGCAGGCGTTAAGCCCTCCCCATACGTTGGCCGATACCGAAGATAGTGTAATTGAGCCCGACCCGCGGTGGAAGTGAAGCAAAGCAGGTGTTAAGCACTCCCCATACGTTGGTCTATCCCGAAGATAGTGCAATACCGCCTGACCCGCGACGGAGGTGTAGCAAAGCAGGCGTTAAGCCCTCCCCATACGTTGGCCGATACCGAAGATAGTGTAATTGAGCCCGACCCGCGGTGGAAGTGAAGCAAAGCAGGTGTTAAGCACTCCCCATACGTTGGTCTATCCCGAAGATAGTGCAATACCGCCTGACCCGCGACGGTGGTGAAGCAAAGAGCGTTAAGCACTCCCCATACGTAGGCCAATCCCGAAGCTGGTGCAACGCCGGCCCGACCTGCGGCGGACATGAAGCCCGTGTTAAGCACTCCCCATACGTTGGCCGATCCGAAGATGGTGGAATAGAGCCCCACCTGCGGCGGAGGTGAAGCACGCCTTAGGCACTCCCCATACGTTGGCCGATCCCGAAGATAGTGCAATACCGCCCAACCAGTGGTGGAGGTGAAGCAAAGCAGGCGTTAAGCCCTCAACATACGTTGGCCGATCCCAAAGATAGCGCAGTCCCGCCCGACCCGCGGCGGAGGTGAAACAAAGCAGGCGTTAAGCATTCCCCTTACATTGGCCGATCCCGAAGCTACAGCAATGCCAGCCCGACCCGCGACGAAGGTGAAGCACGCGTTAAGCACTCCCTATAAGTTGGCCAATCCCGAAGATATTGCCATACTGCCTGACCCGCGGCTGAGGTGATGCAAAACAGGCGTTAAGCACTGCCCATACGTAGGACGATCCCGAAGCTGTAGCAATGGCGGCCCGACGCGCGGTGGAAGTGAAGCACGCGTTAAGCACTCCCCATATTTTGTCCGATCCCGAAAATAGTGCGATACCGCCCGACCCGCGGCGGAAGTCAAGTAAACCAAGCATTAAGCACTCCCCATCCGTTGGCCGATCCCGAAGATAGTGCAATACTGCCCGACCCGCGGAGGAGGTGAAGCAAAGCAGGCGTTAAGCCCTTCCGATACGTTGGCCGATCCCGAAGCTGGAGCAATGCCGGCCCGACGCGCGGCGGAGGTGAAGCACGCCTTAAGCACTCCCCATACATTATCCGATGCCGAAGATAGTGCAATACCACCCGACCTGCGGTGGAGGTGAAGCAAAGCAGGCGTTAAGCCATCAACATACGCCGGCCGATCCCGAAGATAGTGCAATACCACCCGACTGATGGCGGAGGTGAAACAAAGTAGGCGTTAAGCATTCCCCTTACATCGGCTGATTCCGAAGCTACAGCAATGCCAGCCCGACCCGTGGCGTAGGTGAAGCAAAGCAGGCGCTAAGATAGTGCAATACCCCATGCCCCGTACGTTGGTCTATCCCGAAGATAGTGCAATACCATCTTACCCGCGGTGAAGGTGAAGCAAAGCAGGCGTTAAGCACTCCCCGTACGTTGGCCGATCCCGAGGATACTGCAATGCCGGGCCGACCCGTGGCAAAGGTGCAGTTCACTGTTTAGGGGCCCACATACACAGCTTCGCTGATCATCCTTCTTCATAGAGTGGAAGGGCACTGAGATTTTTTCACAAAATAATATATTCATGTGTCCCAAAAGTTGTGCCAGAAGTAACTGATATCAACGCTTTGATGTTTCTTGTCTATTTAATAAGGGAAGAAAATATCACAGGATCTTTAGAACTATATCAGCTACAAATCAGCAAAGCAGTGCATGCTGCTGATATGCATGCTCCAAGTTTCAAGGCCACGCATTTGAAGCGAAGAACGACGCCCACGATAACAGAGACGCAATCGTCATACTTCCTGCGTGTATTTGACGGCATGCGCCACTAGCCACTAATCGTTACCACGTACCAAGCAAACACGAATGGTCTGTAAACAATGTGGCCCTATTCGTACCCAAAATGCATCGCGCACAAGGTCCCGGTAAGCGGGAGGGGTGGCTTCAGAGGAGGTTGGCTTGCCGAGGCTATCAGCATCGCGTGGCGCTCCCTCCTAGTCTCCTTTCACCATGCTTGAAACATTGTTTTCGGATGGGGCTCCTTGCGTTATATAACTCCAGGTGCATGGGCGTTACCACGAAATTGGAGTGTTCTCGGCGAAATGCTTTTTTTTTTTTTCGAGCGTGACAAAGACATTATAGACAAAGTCCAGAATGATTTCCGGTGCCGGTGGTTGTTTTGGTCAGAGCTGGATAACAGCACGAAATTAGTCAGAGAGGAGGCTGAAGCCCCATAGCCCTCCCCCATTCCCTGGCTACGCCTCTGCGTTCGTCACAACTTTCGACTTTTTGTTTTATCAATCCAATTTTCATAGCGGTCATTTACAGACGATAGGCAATGAATCCAAGAAAAGCCTGGTTTATTGAAATGTAAAAAATAATGACGAAGAGAGAAATGAAACTGGACAAAAATAAAACTTTTCGACGATTGGGACCAAGCCCGCAGCCTTCGCGTTATGCGTGCGATGCACCACGAATTCTGTTACAGTGACGACCATCACTCCGTTCACTGACTTGGGTATTTATGTGTGCGAGATCTAGCTCTGGGAATGTGGCAGACGTTTCCGGGTTGTGTTGTGTAGGACCATTGGCGTCTCCTATTTGAAATGCCCCGCCCCCCCCCCTCCAGCACTCCATTTGTAAAGATGTTTCCATGCGAAGCGAACCAGTGACAAAGGTCAATGAAGAACTGAATTAGTAGAGAAGACGAGGAAGCAGAGACAGGATGTTTCACGTTTAGAGCTATGATGTTCTAACCATAAGCCGTTGTTTAGCTCGCCCGGATGTGGTCATTGAGAGATATTGGCATGACAGTTCCATTATACCTCCGTTGGTGAGCGTGCCTCCTAACTCTTCCTAAATTATTTTCCTCTGGCGTATAATTTCATACAAGTACCAAATCACCTCAAAAAGCGCAATTTTACAATTTATTTTGCAATCACAAAGAAAATAAATAATAGTGGCTCCAGATAATGAACCTTGCTGTTTTAATACCCACATATTAGGCGATCTGTTTCCCAATATGTTACCAAGAAATTTTCCCCGCCGCCAATTAGTGAAACAAATCGTATTTGCAGGCCTAGGTTTGAGAGCGCAGCTCTTAGGCGCCCGTTAGTGCGTTGAGCGTCGGCCGTCGCAGGAGCGGGCGCTTAAGAACGAGCCCACCGAAGAATGAAACATTCACCGACGGTTATCATACTCCCAAATGCGAAATGTCAGCGCAGCTCTATCCGCGTTTTCATTTCGCAAGTTCATAGTTAATAATATGATTATAAATGTGCACGCTTTACATTAGGAAGGAATGCTGTGAGTAGCCTGCTTTCTTTCCATAGAGACGACGCGAGCTACTCCGGCACTACATCGTAGCCATCGAGGCCGTACATCCCATGTTGCGCCGCACTACGCTTCTCTTCCCATGCTTTCATTCCACCGAGGACTAGAGCGGCCCTTCGTCACGGGGAAATCGTGCCACCAGTGTCATAGGCGACAACGCCGAAGCCAGCATCACATCGACCCTTAGTCGTAGCCGCTCGCCATCGCCCTTTGCAGAAGCAGCGATCCCCGTCAGACACGCTGGTATCGCGCACCGACCTCATCAGCTGACGCCTCAAATGAGAGTAGCCCTCCCCACCTAACGCCTCCATGCCCAAACCTACGACATGGCGGCGGAGGATGCCGTGGCCGCCAGCACCTCAGCGCATGCGCAGACCATTTCCGGTCCACTGCGCCTCCACTTCCCACCTCATGCTTTCACTGTACAATTTTCCTCCACTTTTCTCTTGGCGCGCTGTTCTTTCTTTACGGCTGCGCTTCGGGTTCCCTTTTATCTTTTGCAGGGCTCGCTCGCTCGGTTATGCCAAGGAACGACGCCGACGCTCAACGCAGGAATGGTACGCTTTATCAAGAGCAAACGCCGAGCACAGCGGAGAATGAAAGATGAGGAGGAAAGCGGTGGGCCGCACGACGCGTGCTGAACCACGGTGACCGCTACAATACGGCGCCACAGAACATGCGCCATCACCTCGTCGCCGATGACGTGATTACTAAGGCATGCGGCGAGCGCGTCCACCTACACCATATGTGGGAACACAGCGCTAGCGTTTGCTTCGCATCCACTGCGTATGAGCTACTTCGCCACCGCCGGCGCCGCTACAGAACGTACTCTGGGCGACCCATGTTTTCCACTATTCACGCTTTTCCTCTCAGCAATGAGCGACACAACCGGCGGAAGTGCTTCGCAGGCTGCTGCTGCTAAACGAGCTGTCCCAGCAGAGGCCCAGCTCCGCCGCCATAATGCGAAGGTGCGCGACACCGAAGCTGAGCGCCCAGAGGATCTTGCCGTTCGCAAGCTGCGCGCAAATTTCGCAATAGGAAGAATAGTAATCCTCGCTGTATTTTTTTCATCCAAAAATGGATGGTTTTTACCACTTCAACACAGGCGATATTTTCAATTTGTGAACATATTAAGCTAACAGGAGTCCGCACTTTCAGGTAAATATGCCACAAAGCTGAAGAATCAATTCTTTTGAATACCTCCTCGTACGAACTATGGCTGAATGCAATAACCTTACTAAGCTGTGAGCCAAAGCTCGTGGTTATCCCGTGCAGCACGTCCGGAGTGACGCATGTGATGCCCTCCAGCAAAAGGACGTGTTTATTTTTGCCGAGCACTTTTCTTTCCTTTTATCTTGTCATGCACAACCATACCATAGTTTCAACTGACAACGCAGTATGTGTAGTTTAAGATGCATCCACAGTCCGACAAGGCGAACATGACACTTGAGGTTAGAAATGAAATTCCTGCGGCACAATATTTTTCAACACCTGGGAGTAGAGGTGGATGTGTTACGTGAATTTCCATTTTTCTATGACTCATTCTGTAACATCGTCTCTGATGGTATTCTGCACCTGTTACGGCATCAGCTTTTTGCCAACGTTGCGATTTAAGACCCACGCGTGAAAATGCTCCAGACGCAGTGTGCTATGCATGCGGCATTCAGCGTCTGCTGAATTGTGCTTTGTTTTAGGACAGAGCATACGTGTCACTCGTCGGCAATGAGCCCAAGGAAGAAAGGCACGACAGATTTCGTTTTGTGCGTCTGTGTGCATGTGTGTGCGTGCGTGCGTGCGTGCGTGCGCGTGTGTGTGTGTGTGTGTGTGTGTGTGTGTGTGTGTGTGTGTGTGTGTGTGTGTGTGTGTGTGTGTGTGTGTGTGTGTGTGTGTGTGTGTGTGTGTGTGTGTGTGTGTGCGTGTGTGTGTGTGTGTGTGTGTGTGTGTGTGTGTGTGTGTGTGTGTGTGTGTGACCGTGACGCAGGCAATATTATGCACTCACTGATGAGCGCTTTCTCGTCCTGCTTGTGGAGCCGCGTGTTCTCGTAGCGCGGCGCGGTCACCATGAGGTAGTAGCCCAGAATGGTTAGGCCCCGGGTCATCTGCAGTGAACACGATGTAGCAGTTTCAAGAAGTGGATGGAACTTCGATGGGCCTTCCTTTGATTTGTCATTGTAAATTTATTATCAATAATTAAAGTTACGAAGATTGCAGCTTAGTGAATAAACAAAGAGGCAAGTGCGTTTCTTCGCTGCACTAAAATTCTTTATGAGCCACATTTATACCAAGTATGTCTTAAGAAGCCAACACTGACACCGAGGACAACATAGAGCAAATTACTTGTGCTTAATAAATGAAATAAAGAAATGATAAATGAATGGAAATGAAAGTGCGCCTAAACTGACTTCACAGACATGCCTCGCGCTTACTTTGTAGTGAGAGCCCCCCCCCCAAAAAAAAATATGAAATAGTGTAGCGCTAAAGGAAGAGAAAAAGTGATGAGAAGGTTTTCAGTATCACGCGAACAATCAGAAAAAAGAAGGTGACGACAGCAGTTGTAAACTTCAAATGCAGATTTTCATCAAGTAAAAAATACAGAACAAAGATCGTAGTTTGCGTCCATTTATTTCTTCTACATTTGCACCGTATTCGTTTTCGCGGGTTTCCATTTGTACTTCTGTAGATCACACGACCATGCATTTGCAACGATGAAAGGTCGTCGGTATGCCTGTATGGTATGCCTAGCCGAGTTCACGCCCATCTGCACACGTCAGATTCCGGTACTACAAGGTTAGAACCGTTTAGAAATCGTTCTGTATTGAGGTACCCATCGTGATAAGGAAAACTCAAAGAAGTTTGTAGGCACATCAGATTTACGAAATGGGTTGCAGAAATTTGCGAAACACGCGGCCGGTATGTGCCTACTGAGATGCCCCCCCCCCCCCCCCCCTTGTGTGATCGAAGCGAGCGCATCGTGCACGTTATTATTATTTTAAACGCGAGTAGCGGCATGAGCTCTGGGTCGCAGAGAAGCATTGGAGCAGTCTTCCGATTCGTTCGGGAGCGTAAGTTGTCGCGTATATATGCGTATGTGTATATATATACGTATATAAATACTGCGCATATATGTACGCATATTCGTTTTCCCGGGTTTCCGTTTGTACTGCTGTAGATCACGAGCATGTATTCGGAACAGCTAAATTGCATGTATTGCAAGTGCGGCGGTAAAAGGGACGTCAATAGGTTTCCCACGCGAAGTGTACAAACAATGCCTAACTGATCGCAGGCACTTACGCTGTAGCTTAAAGGAGACGTCGTATAACCACATAAAACCATAGCGCAAGGCCCCTTCCAAGGTGGCATATTTTACGCGCGGCTCAGAACTATTATTTCGCGGCCCGTCTAGCCACTGAGGATTTGGCTTTTAGCGAAAGTCTCTGTCACTGCGCCCTCCTCCCATATGACGTCTCAGCCTTGCGCGGCGCGTCAGTACGAGTTCCATCTCGTTCGGAAAGACTTTTCCGATGCATGAGACAGGCAGCCGAGCCCGTGAGCTGTTTCGTGTACCTTCCCTCCAGACGCGACTAGTGAATTCGCTCTAAGCTCTGAAAGTTTTTTTCATTTTCTTATTTTCTTTTTTTGCCACACTAATTTTAAGTGCTGTTCAATTCCGCCGGAAGTATACCGTGTATCTAGCCGCGTTCATGGCCGCTTGCGTACGGGAGACTCCGTAATCACGATGTTACAAACACTGAGAAATACTTTGCCATGCCACCTGCTGTGATCATCAAAACCCGTATACCACGGATAATACAAGCATGTTTTCAGGCATTTGAGATATACTAAGTGGACTTAAACTGACTCTACCGACATGCCTCGTGCTGACTTTCTCGTGGCAGCTCCCCCAAACAAAAATAAAAATTGCAGTGCTAAAGGAAGAGAAAGCAAGCTGAGAAGGTTTGCAGTAGCACGCAAACAATAGGAAAAGAAAGGACGTAACGACAACAGTTGCAAAGTTCAAATACAGATTTTGGTCAAGCAAAAGACAAGAAAAAAAAAAGTTCGTAGGTGGCGTCCATTCATTTCTTCTCAATTTGCACTTATATTCGTTTTCACAGGTTGCCGTTTGCACTCCTGTAGATCACAAGCATGCATCTGCAACGACGAAAGGTCGTCGGTACGCCTGTATATATGGTTTGCCTAGCCAAGTTCACAGCCCCCGTCAGATTCCTGAAGTACAAGGCCAGAACCATTTAGAAATCAATATATATTGGGTTACCCATCGCAACAGATCTATCGCGGATAAATCAAAACGTTTTTGGGCACGTAGGGCCCTCTGGGCTGTACTTTTCGGCGATGAGATGGCCTCGCTGCCTACGGTATTATGTGACTAAGCTATGTCGAATGCTCAGTTGCCATAGTCGTAAGTTTGAATCCTGCTACAAGGTTGTTGTTTTTTTATTTGACGATGGTAAGCTTGAAATTCACCTCCTCCAGTGCACTAGATCAGCAGGCTTGGAGTGACGCCTGTCACCGGCAAAAGATGCCGAGAGCAAGTGGGGCTATACTAATCCAGGTACAACCAAATAAGGAAGGCCCACTAACCTTCAACAAGAACACTCCCTCACCAGAGCAGGAATTGACCTCCCTGGTGCAGTATTCGGCCACTACCTCCCGAATGATTCCTACAAATAGGCCATGGCCCTCAGTCCCCAGCAGCTGCGGAGCACCTGACCAAGGCGGCGGTCAGACCTGTAACGCAGCAGCGGGTGTTAAGAATCTCTGCGTCCGGACAGGCCGCCATTGGAAACTGACCCTGTCAATCTTTAATTGCCGAACTCTGTCGAGTGAGGCTAGCTTCCCAAACATCCCAAAAAATGGAAACAAGGGAAAGTGGACCTGGAAAAGCCCTAATGGTGAAACAAGAAATGAAATTGACTTCATACTTTCTGCTGATCACAGCATAGTTTAGTATGTAGAAGTGTTAGTTAGAGCAAAGTGCAGTTATCATAGTTAAGTGAGGGCTACGATTCACCTCAATCTGAAGAGAGTAGGAGTAAAATTGGTCAAGAAGAAACAGGTCAACCTACACGCAGTAACGGTAAAAGCAAATTCAGGCACGTACTTGCCAACAAATATGCAACCTTAGAACAGAGAAATGAAAATGACATAGAGCTAATGAATGAAACCGTCACTAGGCTGCCTTGAGAGGCAGCAATTGCAGTGGGAGGCAAGGCACCAAGGGAAACAGTAGTCTCCCAAATAACAAAGGACCTAATAAAGAAACCACGAAGAATGAAAGTGTCTAACTCAAGGGATAGAATTCGCGGAACTGTCAAAAGTGATCAACAAGGCGAAAATAACTGATATTCGAAGCTATACCGTGAGAAAGACTGAAGTAGCCGTAAAAATCGACGGAACCTGAAATCAGTGAGAAGGAAACTTAGAATAAGATGTATGCACTGAAAGATAAGCAGGGTAATATCATCAGCAATCTCGAAGACATAGTAAGAGCATCGGAAGAATTCTATACTGACCTGTAGATTGGGGTATTCTGACCCAGAGGAGTCAGGGTACCGCAATTAGATACAGTAATCAACAGGATACAGGAACTCCTCCTATACCTAGCGATGAGATAAGAAAGGCCTTGCAAGACAGGAACGAGAAAGAGCGGCAGGAGAAGATGGAATAACAGTCGATTTAATCAAAAATGTAGACCTAATGTTTGGAAAACTGGCGGCTCTTTACACGAAACGTCTACCGACTGCAAGAGTTCCCGACAAATGGAAGAATGTAAACATTATACTAATTCACAAAAAGGGAGACTTTAAAGAATTGAAAAATTATCGGACCATTAACTCTCCCAGTATTATATAAAATATTTACCAAAATAATATCCAAGAGAATAAGGGCAGCATTGCACTTTAGTCAAACAAGAGAACAGGCTGGCTTCAGGAAGGAATACTCTACAATGGATGACATCCATGTCATTAATCAGGGTATCGAGAAATCCGCAGGGTATAATAAGCCATTGTAAGTGGCTTTCGTAGATCACAAAAAGTCATTTGATTCAATAGAGATACCAGCAGTCATTGAGGCATTACGTAGTCAAGGAGTACAGAACGCTTACGTAAATACCTTGGAAAATATCTGCGGAGGTGCCACAGCTACCTTAGTTCTACACAAAAAACTGGAAGATACATATAAAGAAAGGAGTCAAACAAGGAGACACAATCTATCCAATGGTATTCACTGCATTCTTGGAAGGAATATTCAAGCTATCAAGCTGAGAAGGCTTAGGTGTAACTATCGACGGCGAATATTTCAGCAACCTTCGGTTTGCAAATGACATTGTTCTGTTCAGCAACAATGCAGACGAATTACAACAAATGATTGAGGACCTTAAGAGAGAGAATGCGAGAGTTGGGGCCGAAGATTAATATGCAGAATACAAAGATAACGATGAATAGCCGGGCAACGCAACAAGAGTTCAAAATTGCCAGTCAGCCTCTAGATTCCATGAATGAGTACGTTTACCTAAGTCAATACGTCACAGCAAGCCCTTATCATGAGAAGGAAATTCACAGGAGAATAAAAATGGTTTGTATCGCATAAGGTAGATATTCTCAGCTCCTGAGCGGAAGCTTACCATTATGGTTGAAAAGAAAAGTGTACAATCAGTGCATTTTACCAGTGCTGAGATATGGGGCAGAGATTTGGAGACTAAAAAAGAAGCTTGAGAACTACTTAAGGCCCGCGTAAAGAGCGATGGAACGAAGATGCTAGGTATATCATTAAGAGACAGAAGGAGAGCGGTTTTAATCAGAGAGCCAACGGGTATAGCCGATATTCTAATGGCCATTGGGAGAAAAAAAAATGGAGCTTCGCAGTTCACGCAATGCGCCGGTTAAATAACCGTTGGCCCATTGGGGTTACACAATTGGCACCAAGAGAAGCGAAACGCAGTCGAGGATGGCAGAAGACAAGGTGGAGCGATGAAATTAGGAAATTTGCAGGCGCTAGTTGGAATCGGTTGGCGCAGGACAGAGGTAATTGAATATCGCATGCAGAAGCCATCGTCCTGCAGTGGACATAAAACAAACTGATGATGTTGATGATCATGATAATGAAAGTGGATGAAAAACTTGCCGCAGGTGGGGAAGAATTCCACATCATCAAAATCATCATCATCATCAGCCTGGCTACGCCCACTCCCGGACAAAGGCCTCTCCCATACTTCTCTAACTACCCCGGTCATATGCTAATTGTGGACATGTTGTGCTTGCAAACTTATTAATCTCATCCGTCCACCTAACTTTCCGGCGCCCCCTGCTACGCTTCCATTCTCTTGGAATCCAGTCCGTGACCCTTAATGACCACCCGTTATCTTCCCTCTTCATTACATGTCCTGCCGAGGCCCATTTCTTTTTCTTGATTTCGACTAAGATGTCATTACCTCGCGTTTGTTCCCTCACCCAATCTGCTCTCTTCTTATCCCTTAAGGTTACACCCATCATTCTTTTTTCCATACCTCGTTGCGTCGTCCTCAATTTAGGTAGAACCTTTTTCGTAAGCCTCCAGGTTTCTGCCCCGGTGAGTACTGGTAAGACACCGCTGTTACACACTTTTCTCTTGAGGGATAATGGCAACCTGCTGTTCATGATCTGAGAATGCCTGCCAAATGCACCCCAGCCCATTCTTATTCTTCTGATCATTTCAGTCCCATGATCCGGATCTGCAGTCACTACCTGTCCTAAGTAGATGTATTCCCTTACCACTTCCAGTGCTTCACTACCTATCGTAAATTGCTGTTCTCTTCCGAGACTGTTAAACATTACTTTAGTTTTCTGCAGATTAATTTTTAGACCCACATTTCTGTTTTGCCTCTCCAAGTCATTAAGCATGCCTTGCAATTGATCCCCTGAGTTACTAAGCAAGGTAATATCATCAGCGAATCGCAAGTTGCTAAGGTATTCTCCATTAACTCTTATCCCCAATTCTTCCCACTCCAGGTCTCTGAATACCTCCTGTAAACACGCCGGGAATAGCGTTGGCGAGATCATATCTCCCTGCTTGACGCCCTTCTTTATTGGAATTGTGTTGCTTTCTTTTGGACGACTACGCTGGCTGTGGAGCCGCTATAGATATCTTTCAGTATATTTTAGATACGGCTCGTCTACACCCTGATTCCGTAATGCCTCCATGACTGCTGAGGTTTTGACTGAATCAAACGCTTTCTCGTAATCAATGACAGTTATAGATATGGGCTGGTTATATTCCGCACATTTCTCTATAACCTGATTGATAGTGTGAATATGGTCTATTTTGAGCAGCCTGTACGAAATGCTGCCTGGTCCTTTGGTTGACAGAAGTCTAAGGTGTTCCTGATTCTATTAGCGAATACCTTAGTAAATACTTTGTAGGCAACCGACAATAAGCTGATCGGCCTATAATTTTTCAAGTCTTTGGCGTCCCCTTTGTTATGAATTAAGATTGAGTTTGCGTTCTTCCAAGATTTCTGTACGCTGGAAGTCAAGAGGCATTGCGTATCCAGGGTGGCCAGTTTTCTAGAACACACCGGCGACCATGCTTCACAAAGTCTGCTGTAACCTGATCCTCCCCCGCTGCCTTTCCCCTTTGCATAGTTCCCAAGGCTTTCTTTACTTCTTCCGGTGTTACCTGTGGGATGTCCATTTCCTCTAGACCATTCCCTCTTCCATTATCTTCATGGGTGTCATTGGACCGGTATAAATTTCTATAGAACTATATAGTAGCTCACTGTACCATAACATATTCACCCACCACCTAAGTTTCCCTGTATCTTCCACTTCCCCCTTCGCCAGTGAGGAGTAGCAGGCTAGACACGCGCTCTCCAGGCCGACCTCCCCTACTTTCTCTTTAATAATATCTACTCCTCCTCCTCTATAGAACTCCTCAGCCACTTCAACTATCTTATCCGTATTAGTAATCATATTACCGGCTTTGCCTAACACATACATCTGGTTCTTGCCTATTCCTAGTTTCTTCTTCGCTGCTTTTAGGCTCCCTCCGTTCCTGAGAGCATGCTCAATTCTATGCATATTATACTTCCTTATGTAAGCTATCCTACGCTTGTTGATTAACATGGAAAGTTCTGCCAGTTCTATTCTAGCTGTAGGGTTAGAGGCTTCCATACATTGGCATTTCTTAATCAGATCTTTCGTCTCCTGCGATAGCTTGCCGGTATCCTGTCCAACGAAATTACCGCCGACTTCTATTGCACACCCTTAATGATGCCCTTCACATTGTCGTTCATTGCTTCAACACTAAGGTCCTCTTCCCGAGTTAAAGCCGAATACCTGTTCTGTAGCTTGATCCGGAATTCCTCTACTTGCCCTCTTACCGCTAACTCATTGTTCGGCTTCTTATGCACCAGTTTCTTCCCTTCCCTCCTCAAGTCTAGGCTAATTTGAGATCTTACCATCCTATGATCACTGCAGCGCACCTTTTCGAGCACGTCCACATCTTGTATGATGACAGGGTTAGCGCAGAGTATGGAGTCCCTTTCATAAGTGGATTTCTTTCCGTCATACATTTCAAAGCTAGAAGTCTTCTCAAACACTTTGATGAGCTCGAACATTTCCTTTTATCATTTTCTAGCTCATTCTCAATAATTGCCTTGACTGAAACTTGGTTATCAGATGATGGCAAAAATCTGTATTGCTTCCTTGACTACAATTCAGAATATTGTAACCGATTAACAAGCAGTCACGGTGGTGAGGCGATATATATCTATCCTAATCTTAATTATCGCAGACGGCATGATCTACACTTACCCACCACTAATTGCGAATCCGTCTGGATGGAAATAGGTAATTGTTCTCCCTCTAACGATCACAGAGATTTCATACTTGGCTGCATTTTACCGTTCCCCTTCATCATCAGTCGATGACTTTTTGATAATCTTGATCATACTTTACATACCGCTTCACTAGAAAATAAAAACGCCGTTACAATGGTGACAATAACACTAACCTACTCAATGACCCATCACCAACAGTTATTTCTTACACCAGTCTACTACAAAGCTAAGGATATGAATGCTTAATTGATGTTCCAACACGACAGGTTCCTAATGGCACAGGGACGCTAATTGATCACGCCCTCTCTAACATACTAACTTCACGAGAGGGGAAAGTTCTTGATATCGACATAACTGATCATCACCCTTTGCTTCTACGTTTGAAATATAACTCGAGTCCTTGTCCTCTTCCACACTCTAAAGACGTTCTGACAAAGAGAGCTTTATAACTGCCATTGGTAATATAAACTGGTCTGAAATCGAAACTTGTGATGGTCCTGAAAATGCATTTTCTAAATTTCTCACAGTAATTATATCACATATTCATAAATTCACTAGTAAAAGGAGATGTAAAAAAAACCATTGCATTGTCTCACAATACATGGATGTCTAAAACTTTGTTAGCAGCTTTGCGCAAAACGCGATAACCTGTGCAAAAAAAATCAATACGAGCCGTTTAATACCAAATTAATTGCCCGATATAAAAAGTTGCGTAACTCTATAAACAGCCAGTTAAAACTAGCAAAACAATTAAATCCTGAAAAAAAAATCTTACAAGCAGGCAGTAACACCAAATTGAAATGGAACATCGTCAATTCCTTTCTAAACAGGAATTCTCGACCAGAACAGGTATCAAAAGTTATATGCAATAACTCCCCGATCCAAATAGCCAATGCCTTGAGCTCCTATTTTATTCATAGTGACAAACCCTCTCCTTCATAAGTAACTCAACTAAATCGTCTCCCTCATTCATTTTTCTTCTTTTTCCCACAACACCAGAAGAAATATATAACGTTATATGTCACCTAAAACCCACCAGTGCGGGAATAGATGAAGTTCTACCTGCTACCATTATAATGATTGCCCACCTAATTTCTGATATCTTCTCTTATATCACTAATTTGATATTCAAGACTGGCGTGTTTCCCAACGAGCTTAAGCGCGGTAAAGCCATTCCAGTTCTAAAAAAGGTGACAGCACATTAATACATAACTACCGCCCTATTTGTATTTTACCTTTCTCGGCAAAGTTCTGGAGAAAAAAATCGAATTGCGTCTAACCAAATATCTCACTAAATTTAATATTCTCTCTTCATGCCAATTTGGCTTTCGTAATGAATACTCCACAGATTTGGCACTGATACATCTAACTGACCAATTAAAAAAATAATTGACGATGGTCTATTTGCAGGTTCAGTTTTCATCGATCTAACAAAGGCATTCGACTGCTTAAACCATAACATCCTTTTTGCTAAGCTTGAAGCTATCGGTGTTCGTGATCCTGCTCTCTCACTACTAAAAAGTTACGTATCAAATAAAGTGCAGGTTGTGTCTGTGTCTAATATTTATTCGAGACAACAAATCACTAACATTGGCGTCCTTCAAGGATCCATATTAGGACCACTACTGTTTTTTTTTATTTATATTAATCATCTACCAAACTGTTTTTCGTCTACTAAGTGCATTTTGTACGCTGATGATACTGATACGCTGATATTTGCCTCTGATAAAAACAAGTCACTTCTTACTAACAAGTTAAGTACTGATCTCGAAAATGTTTTAAGTTGGTATAATGCTAACCTGTTATCTAGCATTGCCACCAAGACTAAATTTTTGTATTTTCCTCACATCAGCAGCATTCGGCATCCTTCCCTTCTTTAACTTTGGCTCACACTCTATATCTCCCATGCTCCATGTCAATGCTCCATGCTGATCTTTCCTTGGGATTTCTCTAGACTGCAGCTTGAAATACAAAGATCACATTTCTCACATAAAAAGGAAATAGCATACGGTATTCGCGTTCTAATTAAAACTCGTACCTACTTTACACATAATACATTAATCTCGCTATACCGCTCATTTATTCACTCTCATATTAACTACGGCATAATATGCTGGGGTAACACTTATAGCACTCACTTGGGATCCCTCCAGGTAATCCAGAACCAATCCATAAGAATTATTACAAGCAGTTCACGCTTCGCACATGGAAAATCACTACTTCATGAAGACAACATCTAACCATTTCAGAACTCACCAAATATAATCTAGAGACTTTATTCTACAAATATATGACAAAGGAACTACCATTGATCTGCTTTTCACCTTGTGACCTGATAGCTCATAGTCAGACTAGATTTTAACTCAATAATAACTACCGTCTACCTAAAGTGCGCACTAATATGGTAAACAGACTGCGAAATTTTCCTCGATATCGCTTTGGATTACTCTACCACTTATGATAAAAAATGCAAAAAATGTATACCAATTTAAAAGAGAACAAAGAGCATATATAATAAATACTTACTGATATTGAACATCTTTTTCTAATTTTATTCTGTTTTTTGTCGTGCTGCAACAAGTGTTTTTATTACTCATATGTCATAAACATGTTTTGATATTACTCTTAGCTCTCATTTGTACTACTGTTGCTTTAAACATTGTATACCATCATAAGTGTCTTTAACAGGAGGTCCCGATACAGTCTTTGACTATAGGACCTCCTTATGTATACTACTCACATGTAATTTTTTTTTATTTTTACCAATAAATAAATAAATTGAAAATTTCATTGAAATATAGGAGGTTGTGGCCAAGTACTGCACCAGGGTGGCCAATACTGTTCTGGGGAAGGAGTGTGTTATCCGGTTATGGTCAGTGGGATCAGGCCACACTCCAAACCTGTTCATGCAATTTTATCAACCCGCGGCTTTTTTTTTTCTTTTTTTTATCCGGTGGAAAATTGTGCGGCACCGGGATTTCAACCACCGTCCTCTTGCATGCGAGGCGGATGGTTAACCTCTACGCCATCGCTGCAACAATCCCACAACCTTCGCAAAATCGGGCCCCTCGGTTAACGCCCTTTTTCTCGTTTACCTAGTATATCTGTAATATATGGTCAGGAGTGAATGCTGCTTCTGTGCAATTAAGTTAGTGATGGCAATGAGAGGCAGGCCGCAGGTTGCTTCCTTTTTTGCGGACAATGACTTTGCAATCTTCGGATCACAGACACAATCCACTGGACTAGTCCAGTTACTGGAGAGTGCTGGCGTGAAACCACTTAAGGCAAGCACTTTGTGGACGCTAGGTTGTATCCGGCTAGACCTGCGATCAGTGGACGTTAGGCATGCCGCCACGTAGATCAAGTAACACATGCGACGATGAATGGGCCAGTAAAACGGAAGATGAGCTCTCGCCATCAGCCACGGTCCCAATGAAAGGTCCAAAGCCACAAAAAACTCAGTGTCCCACTTTGTGAAAAGGGATGACCAGCGAAGCTCTTATGTGTGCCCCTTAAAGGCGAACTCCACCTCCACAGTAGTTCGGCCCGGCATTGTACTATCTTCGGTATCAGCCCAGGTATGGGAAGTGCTTAACGCCTGCTTCACCTCCGCCGCGGCTCGCCCCGGCATTCCACTGTCTTCGGGATCGGCCCCTTATGGGAAGTGCTTAACGCCTGCTTCCCCTCCGCTGCAGGTCCGGCCGGTATTGCACTAGCTGCGGGATAGGCCCACGTATGGCGAGTGTAACGCCTGCTTCACCTCCGCCGCGGGTCGGCAAGGCATTGCACTATCTGCGGCATAGGCCCACGTATGGGAAGTGTTTAACGCCTGCTTCACCTCCGCTGCGGGTCCGGCCGGAATTGCACTATCCGCGGGATCGGCCCACGTATGGGTAGTGCTTTGCGCCTGCTTCACCTCCGCTGCGGGTCCGGCCGGAATTGCACTATCCGTGGGATAGGCCCACGTATGGATAGTGCTTAGCGCCTGCTTCACCTCCGCTGCGGGTCGGCAAGGCATTGCACTATCTGCGGGATAGGCCCACGTATGGATAGTGCTTAGCGCCTGCTTCACCTCCGCCGCGGGTCGGCAAGGCATTGCACTATCTGCGGGATAGGCCCACGTATGGGAAGTGTTTAACGCCTGCTTCACCTCCGCTGCGGGTCCGGCCGGAATTGCACTATCCGCGGGATCGGCCCACGTATGGGTAGTGCTTAGCGCCTGCTTCACCTCCGCTGCGGGTCCGGCCGGAATTGCACTATCCGTGGGATCGGCCCACGTATGGATAGTGCTTAGCGCCTGCTTCACCTCCGCCGCGAGTCGGCAAGGCATTGCACTATCTCCGGGATAGGTCCACGTATGGGAAGAGTTTAACGCCTGCTTCACCTCCGCTGCGGGTCCGGCCGGAATTGCCCTATCCGTGGGATCGGCCCACGTATGGATAGTGCTTAGCGCCTGCTTCACCTCCGCCGCGGGTCAGCAAGGCATTGCAATATCTTCGGGATAGGCCCACGTGTGGGAAGTGCTTAACGCCTGCTTCA
The DNA here is from genome assembly GCF_023375885.2 of Dermacentor andersoni. Classification (NCBI taxonomy): domain Eukaryota; kingdom Metazoa; phylum Arthropoda; class Arachnida; order Ixodida; family Ixodidae; genus Dermacentor; species Dermacentor andersoni. Next base: position 226,592,346 of record NC_092816.1, read on the forward strand.
CCTCCGCTGCGGGTCCAGCCGGCATTGCACTATCCGCGGGATCGGCCCACGTATGGGTAGTGCTTAGCGCCTGCTTCACCTCCGCCGCGGTTCGGCAAGGCATTGCAATATCTGCGGGATAGGCCCACGTATGGGAAGTGCTTAACGCCTGCTTCACCTCCGCTGCGGGTCCGGCAGGTATTGCACTATCTGCGGGATCGGCCCACGTATGGGTAGTGCTTAGCGCCTGCTTCACCTCCGCCGTGGGTCGGCAAGGCATTGCACTATCTGCGGGATAGGCACACGTATGGGAAGTGCTTAACGCCTGCTTCACCTCCGCCGCGGTTCGGCAAAGCATTGCGCTATCTGCGGGATAGGCACACGTATGGGAAGTGCCTAACGCCTGCTTCACCTCCGCTGCGGGTCCGGCCGGCATTGCACTATCCGCGGGAGCGGCCCACGTATGGGTAGTGCTTAGCGCCTGCTTCACCTCCGCCGCGGGTCGGCAAGGCATTGCAATATCTGCGGGATAGGCCCACGTATGGGAAGTGCTTAACGACTGCTTCACCTCCGCTGCGGGTCCGGCAGGCATTGCACTATCCGCGGGATCGGCCCACGTAAGGGTAGTGCTTAGCGCCTGCTTCACCTCCGCCGTGGGTCGGCAAGGCATTGCACTATCTGCGGGATAGGCACACGTATGGGAAGTGCTTAACGCCTGCTTCACCTCCGCTGCGGGTCCGGCCGGCATTGCACTATCCGCGGGATCGGCCCACGTGTGGGTAGTGCTTAGCGCCTGCTTCACCTCCGCCGCGGGTCGGCAAGGCATTGCAATATCTGCGGGATAGGCCCACGTATGGGAAGTGCTTAACGACTGCTTCACCTCCGCTGCGGGTCCGGCAGGCATTGCACTATCCGCGGGATCGGCCCACGTAAGGGTAGTGCTTAGCGCCTGCTTCACCTCCGCCGTGGGTCGGCAAGGCATTGCACTATCTGCGGGATAGGCACACGTATGGGAAGTGCTTAACGCCTGCTTCACCTCCGCTGCGGGTCCGGCCGGCATTGCACTATCCGCGGGATCGGCCCACGTGTGGGTAGTGCTTAGCGCCTGCTTCACCTCCGCCGCTGGTCAGCAAGGCATTGCACTATCTGCGGGATAGGTCCACGTATGGGAAGTGCTTAACGCCTGCTTCACCTCCACCGCGGGTCGGCAAGGCATTGCCCTATCTGCGGGATAGGCCCCCGTATGGGAAGTGCTTAACGCCTGCTTCACCTCCGCTGCGGGTCCGGCAGGCATTGCACTATCCGCGGGATCGGCCCACGTATGGGTAGTGCTTAGCGCCTGCTTCACCTCCGCCGCTGGTCAGCAAGGCATTGCACTATCTGCGGGATAGGTCCACGTATGGGAAGTGCTTAACGCCTGCTTCACCTCCACCGCGGGTCGGCAAGGCATTGCCCTATCTGCGGGATAGGCCCACCTATGGGAAGTGCTTAACGCCTGCTTCACCTCCGCTGCGGGTCCGGCAGGCATTGCACTATCCGCGGGATCGGCCCACGTATGGGTAGTGCTTAGCGCCTGCTTCACCTCCGCCGCGGGTCGGCAAGGCATTGCCCTATCTGCGCGATAGGCCCACGTGTGGGAAGTGCTTAACGCCTGTTTCACCTCCGCTGCGGGTACGGCCCGTATTGCACTATCTGCGGGATCGGCCCACGGAGTGCCTAGCGTCTGCTTCACCTCCTCTGGAGGTCGGGCCATGAGTGCTCCCTTTTTTTGCCGGGGAGTGATTGCAGTCACAAATACAGGCGCCAGTAGAAGACGCAGAAGAAGACGCTGGTTGCTGTTGGTGCTCGCGCTCGCTCCGCTCAGCCATTGCCTGTTTCTGTTACATTGATATAACACGCCTGGCGCGTCTAACCCTGAACGCGTGCTATCAAGTATAAGATGTCACTGCTTTGCGGCCCTTCTGCAGCAGTCAAGCTGCTTTCGTGCAGCTTTTACTCCCGACAACCCTCATGTACGACACATCCAAATAAAGATTCAATTCAATCACCCCTAATGAATATGTGTTCGCTGGGACTCAATCAGAAAGTTGTAAGATAGCCTATACTCACGATGGATGCCATGGCTGTGGCCAGTGATCCCTTTCGCGTGTCGCAGCAAAAGCAGCAGGACGTCATGATTGGTGACTGGTGCTGAGGCGAAGCGCTCCGACTGAGTGACTGGCTGCTCCATGATGCCTCGTCCGCGCATGGCATACGACACCTGGACAAACATGAATGTCTGACTCGCGCCGCTAGTCCCAGTAAATTGAAATGTTTAGACATATACTCGCGGTTTTGTAGTTTATCTCTGCTGAAATATCAACGGTTAGGTTAGTGTTCTAGTGATGAATGGCGCTTGTCTGCGCTCCGTGTGCTGGGCATAAATTAGGAGGTTGCGTCTCTGCGAGCTAGGTTCCGGACAAGCACACGCCCCTCATGAGCACTCTCAGTGGGTGTTGGATATCCCCGAAATAATTTACGCGTAACTCATCACCTCTAATGTTATGCACCCTAGAAGACGTCTTCCTGTACAAGCGGGAGGAGTTCCGAGGTCGCTGCTTACAGCAGTGAGCGCAGGTACGAATGCGTATCCCTTGCTCCACGTCGAAAGCATCACACGGAATGTTTGGCTCTCTGTGTAGCTCTAGGGATTCTGTTTGTCCGATTGGTTTTGGATAAATCGAAGTCGCGCAACTCGTCTTATCCACAGGGTAGAAACAGAATACAGCTTATAGGTATGGTGAACAAAATCAAGATAATTGCACATGCCGCACTTTTACTTCATGGCAGGCAATGTGGCAGCATGTGAGAGTGTAACAAAGAAGCATCATGCCTATAATATACGTATCGCCTAAAATCAATCCCGTCGAATCAGCTGAACTGCTGTGATTGACCAACAAAACAATTATAAGGCAACCGAGCCGGCGGCCACAGCAGCATTTTCGCACAACCGATCTTGACTCACGAAGCGCCCTCTTAACGAAGGGAAGGCGATGCGGCGGCATCTTCTTCGCTACAACCGCCATCGCCCAAGGAGCGCCGGACGTATTAGGGTGCAGTAGCGTTCCAGCCGCTGCACGCGAACGGTTTGGCGACCATGTTGACCCATGGGCGCCATGATAGGCTCGATGACATTGTCGTCCAGTCGGTAAGCGTGTACAGGTTCTACAGCTTCAAGGTGATGGCTGTTGAACAGCACATTATGGTCCTGCATGCATGTTTTATTTTATTTAGTTATTTTAGGATTCTACATTCGTCCAGCAGGGCTTGTTGAACAGTAATTCTTTGAAAATATATATTGCCCATACACACACCCGCACATACTATTCTGAATGAATACATGATGTGCAGCACTCTGATCTTCTTGCTCAGCATTTGTACACAAGTCCGAAAAAAAGGCCAATCGGACCAGCTGGTACCCAAAGCGTGAGTATGTGTGTCTTCTTTGTGATTGTGCATTTATGCTACACTGCGTAGTCAAGTAAACTTTAACTAGTACAACAAGTCCTGCTCAAAACCGTCCTGCTCACCAGTGTCCGTGAGAAAGGGACAGAGCGGGCGGCCATTATCACGCGGGAACTTTCTTGGCCATAGGTCCACAATCGTCAGGAGATCTTGTTGCATTCCTCCGTGTTGCAGGTAGCTTGCGAGAACAGCGTACATTCGGATGTGTTCGGCCGGTACCGAAGAATGGTGCAATGTTGTAGGCGTACTTTATAAAGGGATGAATGAAGTTATAGTTCGTATTTCGAAAGCATGTCGCCAATAGTCAGTTTGAATGGTCGCGTCAAGCCAATGATATGAGAATGGTAGGCGGGTGTGGTGCAATGAATTGGGAATTCAAGGAGGAGCACGTTCTGTAATTTAGAAAGGAACACATGTCCTTTGTGACTCTTGATATTGCGACGCAAGCAGTGAGGGAGACTAAATTTCGCAATAAGGACGAAACTTCAGGAGCGGCGTTGGCGGGAAGCAGGGCTGGGCAAAGATACTCCGCATAGACTATGTTGTATCATGATACGATACAAGATACTCGGGCAACGAGTATTTAAGATATATATACAAGATTCTAACTCAATTAGTGTAGCGGTTACGATACTCTCCACTCGTATCTTTAGATACTTCAATGCACTCGCAAATTTCTTCTTAGAGATCTATATAATGTAACAGCAAATGCATATATGCACAATAATGTTTGCTTAGAAATTTCTTTAAGTCCGACCAACCTTGTTTCATTTGAATGAAATGTCTGTTTGTTTCTGAAAATGCTAGTATTTCTTGCTAAAAATATGATATTCACTCGTGTATTTGTATATATAATTTGGGTGACGGCTTTTCACCGTCTAAGAAATGTTATCGCTCCGTGCGGGACGCGCCCGCATTTATCGAAAGTTTGTGCGATATTATGGATGTTCCTTCTGCTATCTGCTGTCACCGAAGCTTGTGTAATCTGATTGCATGTGCGAGGCCAATTGTGTAGAACTTTCTGGAAGACACGCGGGCACCAGCAATTGCTCTCGAACCTTCGACGGCTCATGTATAAAAGCCGATGCGCTTGACCGGCAGATGAGATTTCGACGACCACCGAACGTGTTCGCCGCTATTGCTGCACTTTGAGTGTAACCTGCTTTTGTGGGCACAAGTTCGCCCAATAAAAGTTGCTTTCGTCATTCATAGCACTCGTACTGCGCTCTTTGCCGTCACTGCTACGTGACACTTTTTCCATTCCGAAGCGATTTATTGTGGTGGATTTAGCTGCTTAATATGAAAGCTCTTTATACGCTGCGTTAACAGCGGCTTTTGCTTGTCGCTTTTGTAATTGATCACAAAATTAGAAGAACGTTGATAAGAAGCCTCTGCACGATGGTGCAAATACCGTTGTGTAGTTTTCCCTTGTCCGTAAATGCATTATCATTTACACTATACCAAATCACCGGACAAGTGTACAGCAGTAGCAATGCTGGCAGCGACATTTCTTGTGGCGCACCGTGTGCACAGAGAATGTACACAAGGCTGCAATGACCTTTCACGTTCCACTGATTTGCTGGCGCAAAGCGTTCGCTAGAAAACATGTTCAGTACGGTGCACTGCTTTCGAGATTTTTCTTCTTCGAAAAAACTACTGCAGCTCAATAACGTTTCATACATACTGTAATGTCACAATGCGTCGCAGGATACCGCGGCTATTCACACAGTACTGCATCTGATAGCTCCGATTAACTGCTGATTTCTAAGAGTAAGATACTTAATGATCAGATAAAAAAAGTATACATATGTAAAATAGAACTGCGGTTCCATATAACAAAATCACAGTGAATACGCAGAAACACGATATAGGTGGCAGCATTAATATCATGACATGCAAACATCGTGTATTTTCAGCCGATATATATATATATATATATATATATATATATATATATATCAGTGCAGCGTTGAATCAGAGGTTCTGACAGTAAAACAGGTCAAAGGACGTCGGAAGAACACCAGGATTTTTTTTATTGCTTTATAAGCCCCAAGAAAGCAGTGTAGTCCAGCCCAGTTTCTCGAAATAAATAGGCCGTTGTGGCTGCTCTGCAATGAAATATATTATTATTAGTGTGTTTCGGGAATGTATTCAATGTACCGATTGAATCTACCATTCAGCAAAAATTTGCATTTTGCAAACATTTCTTCAAAGGGTTAAATATATGTGAACTCAAAGCAAGTAAGCCTAGCTGCAACACAAAACATTAGTTGCGAGCACGAGGTCGCGGGATCGAATCCCGGCCACGGCGGCCGCATTTCGATGGGGGCGAAATGCGAAAACACCCGTGTACTTAGATTTAGGTGCACGTTAAAGAACCCCAGGTGGTCGAAATTTCCGGAGTCCTCCACTACGGCGTGCCTCATAATCAGAAAGTGGTTTTGGCACGTAAAACCCCATAATTTAATTTTAAAACATTAGTTGCCTTGCTTCTCTGACAACCTAAACCATTACAACAATATATTTTAAGGTTTCACATTAACATAGAAAAGGGGGGAAACTGCATGTGTCATCGGTATAACACAGCACTATTTATTTGGATTGTAGCTCCCACCGATTCACGGAGCTGGGCGCTCTAGCTCGGCCCTGCAAAACATGAGCAAGTTTGGCGACGCGTGTTCCCGGCGCAATCACGGCACGCGCCTTCTAAGAGAGCTGGTCCTCTTGTTCTCGTGCTCCGCATCGACCCCTCGGTTCGCAACATTGAGAACTCCACACTACGTCATGAACGACCCAAGGACGCCATCAGGCAACCTTTCACCTGAAGCTACCTCACGCCAACAAAAGGTCGCAGCCATGCAGCTCCGCGTACCCGCGTTCCGGCACGAGAACCCGCAGGTGTGGTTCGCCCAGGTTGCAGCCATCTTCTATCTCCACCACATCACCTCAGTCACTTGTTTCGCCACATACTTTGCAACCTGTCTCCTGACGTGGCTCATCAAGTGTCGGACGTCGTGGCTACACCATTGGCCGATGCCCCGTCGTTACATAGTATTCTGGGTCGCACCACGACGTCCGAGAGTGCGCACCTGCAGCCGCAGTTCACCTTCGAGCAGCTTGGAGATCGCAGCCCCTCACAGCTGCTCAAAAGCCCGCGGCAGCTCCTGGGCACAAGCAACCTCGGCGCGAACGGTGCGTTGTTGAGTGTGCTGTTCCTGCAGCGTTTGCCGCAGTCCACCCACCTTCTTTTGGCCCCTTCTTTTGGCCCCTGGACTTGACCCTCGACCACCTCGCCCGGCTCACTGATCGGGTACCCGACGCGACTTCCTTCGCCGCCCTCTCTTCAACACCTTAGGCCTCAGCCATGTCCGACTTAGAGTTTCGGATCGACCAGCTCGCCGTTTCCATCGGTGCCCTTCGGGCACCCTCTCATGACCAGCGTGGCTCCTCCTCACGCCCCAGCCACCACCCGAGTAATCTCCGCTCGTGCACTCCTAGAAGCTCGCTTATTTTCATCGGTGTTTCGAGCACAGCGCCCGCCAGTGCAAGTTTCCGTGTCAGTGGTAGGGAAATGCACGGCGAGATCACTGACAGTGGCACGTGACCTCGCCTTCCAACCCGGCCGCCTTATCATCGTCATGGATTGCATTTCCGGCCTGCGCTCCCTTGTAGAAATTGGTGCCGAGGTCACCATACTGCCGTACTCCAAGCGTAACCGCGCCTCTCAGTCTCCTGGCGCTACGCCTGCGCAGCGAACTCTACCTCCATCGCCACGTATTGTCTACGGTCCCTCGCTCCGAGCTTCGCCTGCGGCGAACGCTCCGGTGGGTTTTCATCGCACCCGACATCAATCAGCATATCGCCGGCTATGACTTCCTGAACCTTTTCGACCCCGACGTCAGCAAGGGCCGCCGTCGCCTAATGGACAGCAAGCCACGACTCTCCATTCCCAGAGTTCTGTTAGCCGTAACTACCACTGACATCGGCACGCTAACTCCACGACGCCGGTACGCTCGAATCCTGGAAGACTTTCCTGAGGTGAGGAGGCCTTGCAAGTCAAAATTAGTCACCCAAGCATAGCGTGACCCGCCACATTGTCGCGCGTGGTCCACCCGTCAACGCTCATGATCGTCGACTGCACCTCTTCGGTGAGCGTCTGGCCAATGCTAAAGGGGAATTCGAGAACATTATCTAGCTGAGCATTATTCGCCCTTCGTCCAGCAGTGGGGCATCCCCACTCCATCTGGTGCCCAAGGAAAAACCGAGTGAATGGCGTCCATGCGGCGACTACCAGACGCTCAACGTTCACACGGTGCACAGCAGCTATTCACTTCCACACATTCAGGATTTCACAGGCCACTTGGAAGGATGCAAAATAATTACTAAAGTGGACCTTGTCAAGACCTATCACCAAATCCCCGTTGAGCCTGGTCATATCCCGAAGACGGCAATAACTACACCCTTCGGCCTGTTGGAGTTTCTGCCCATGCCCTTTGGGCTAGGCAACGCGGCTCATACTTAGGGCACTTGAATTTAAAAAAACGTTCCAAAGATTCATTGGCGAGTTAGCCCTCGCACTCCCGGCTGCGTTTGCCAACATCGACGACATCCTCGTTGCGAGTCCCAATCCACAAGATCATCAGCGTCACTTTCGGGAACTCTTCCAACACATTCAACAATTTGCCTTGGTTGTCAACCGCCAGAAAAGTGTCTTCGGGTCTTTCGAGCTCGAGTTCCTCGGACACCACATCTCGGCGCTGGGACTTCGTCTATTGCCCTCCCGCGTCCAGGCTGTGCACGACATCGTCGCATCCACCACCCTACGCCAGCTGCGTGAGTTCCTGAGCCTAGTGAATTTCTCCCCGCGCTGTATTCCGCGCTGCGCTGAGCTTCTGCACCCATTAATTGACCATCTTCACACAACTGAGGGCGCAATTTGCTGGTCTTTCAAAGCTCAAGTTGCTTTCAGGGCTGCTAAATAATCCGTCGCCGATTCGGTGCTTCTCATCCACCCGAAAACTAACGTGCCTACTGGCATCATGGCGGGGACTTTCAGTGGAGCCATCAGCGCTGTTTTCCAGCAGCAAATCGACTCCGAGTGGCGTCCACTAGGCTTCTTCTCTTGGAAGCTACATCCTGCCGAAACTCCCAACAGTGGTTTTGGCCGCAAGCTGCTCGCTATTTACTCTGCAACGCAGAACTTCCGGCACTTCTCGGATAGCCAGCCATTCTATGCTGTAAGGAATCGTAAGCGTCTGGTGTATGTCTACAGTACAAACTCTTCCAAGTACGCCGCCCTGAACTTTGTCAACTGGCTTATATATGGTAGTTCACTAGGAGATGCCGAACATCAACGGCACCGGAAACGAGGCAGCTGATGCACTCTCCCGCACCACTTCCTTCGGCACTTCTACATCAACTATGGACTGCGAACGTTTCGTTCGGGCGCAGATGGAAGACCCTGAGCTGCAAGCCCTGTGTGTCCATCCCCGTTCCCTCCGTCTATAACTCGTTCCTCGTGCTCGCCTCACTCTGGTGTGACATGGCCGCGTTGCAGCTGGCCCCATCATTCCGGCTGCCTTCCGCTGTGCGGAATTCGCAATCCCTTCACGACATCTGAATTCCAGCATCCGAGCCATTCAGCACCTGGTTGCGCAGCGCTACCTCTGGCAAAGCATTAACACAGATGTTCGCCAGTTCCTACCTCACGTAACAGGCCTACAAAGTGACCCACGAAACAAAGACTCCCGCGCAGTCTCTGTTGCCACCTGGCTATCGCTTTTGGTTGTGCACGCAGCAGTTTTATTGTGGCTGATACGCATGGCAGCACTTTTTCCAGTGCTAATACAAAGTTTGTTACTGCGGGCCCAGTAGTTCTCCTCTACAGAGCGTATTTATTTCAAGCGCATACGCTGTGTATCGGCATAATGTTGCAGTGGAAGTGTTAACTTGTTGATTAAACACATTCTGCGAAGATGCATTATGACCTTGGTTTTGATTCAACCTTTTTCCTCACTACAATTTAGTTTCACAGCGAGAAACATTTTTGTGGAAGCTGAAGCTATTTATGCAGTTTAAGTATACCGACTGCACAAAGCACTGATGACGCCTTTTTCCCTTCCCCGCAATGACTGACACCCCCTGATCTTTACGTAAACAAAAAAGAGATCTAAATCCAATTACAGTTTTATTGACTAAGTACGTGCTGCTTCTCAAGAAGGCATCGAAGCAATCCTGGTACACGGGGCAGCATGCATAGGTCTTGCACGGTGAAGGTCCTCATATACATTGCACATGGTCCACATATTGCAAACAGATCGTTTCTATTCGCAGTGCTCAAGCACAAGGACACACAGACTCAAACATGACCACGCTGTGTCATGTTTTGTTCAGTGCACCAGGTGTGTTTGGCTTTCAAAAGTTATCTTTGCCTCTGGAAATAGCGCAGAGCTCGTCCCTGAAACATGAGTCATCTGACACCACATAATTCAGACACGAAACACGCCGCGGTTTAGCACCTGAAATTCAACACTGTTCATTTACCCCACCATACACCACACGAAGTCAGGAGTGCAATATTTCAAATCGCTGCAGCGCCAAGTGAAACGTGAAATGCATTTCCATCGACAGAGTTTCTCAGCCGGGCTCGATCATTCACCAGTTACGAACTCGATGGACGCGCAAGGTCTACACGTATTCTAAACAACATCGGCGCTGGGCGAGTGCTGTTTATCCAGACTTCGGACTTCAAAAACTTGCTTGCATTCGTTACGAGCCCAACAAAGTACAAGCACAGGCTTTGCCACAATTATGAATTGGTGCGATGTTTAGCGGACGGTTGCATTGAGACCGGTATAATGGCAGTCCGCAGGTTGGATCTGTCGACGTCGTTCGAATTGGGCACAAATTCTCGTCGCATTGCCGCCACCCACAGTCGTCGGTCGTGTCGTTGTCGGCCCAGTATCACAACACTGTCTTTTAGGAACACTGCCTCGTGCGTTGTGTGTCGAAAGAACTCGGATCGGCGTCCATCATAGCCATACCAGCATACGCGTCGCGGCCTCTAATTTGGTGGACGCCAGCGGCGTGTCGTAGCGTTTGATTCACGATGGTTTGATTAGTGGAAGCTGGTGACGCGTCGCCGATATAGTCTAGCACAGGTAGCCGACAAAATTGCCGCGCCTCGCGAAGCGTCACCCTTTTGGCGACCGACGCTTTTGACGCATTGGCACGCACCGAAGTGCACCGACGTATGCCACTGATTGGGCTTTAAGAGATGCGCTCTAAAATTTTAATCTACGGCGTGAGGCAAAGGCGGGTAAGCTTCTTTGAGTTTTTAGTGCCGGCATGCCTGAATTGCATGACTAATCAGACAGAATAAATCATGTCGCCCGGTTGTGAACCAACTCCAGGCCGTTAGTAAGGTTATTGTGATGGTGGTCAAAAATAGCATTGGCATACTCCAGCTCTGGCCGCACAAAAGCGTGCAAAGCAAGAAGAGTTTGGGTGCGAGCTAGTTGGTACGGATCATTCATATTTAAAACAGCACCAAACAGCGCTGTCCGGACACAGGACAGCCCTCGTCCTGTGTCCTCCCTTGTGCATGTTTTTGGAGCTGTTTTAAATATGAACAAGTTGCCTAATAGAGGGAGAAGCGAGGGAAAGGTCACGTAGTATATAATCTAGAGTATGAATAGTTCCGTTTCTCTACCACGGGTGCGCTTTAAAACCACGGCGCTGCAGTTTTTGCTTTTCTTTTCTTTCTTCTTCTCCGCCCTTAAACTGGCTCTCTTAACTGTACTACACGCAGAGACAAAGAAACAGCGCGCGCATGCGATCCCATAGATGAGATGAATATATATATATATATATATATATATATAGAAAACTATCAGTCATAGCTCTCGTAGTATAGCCCTCTGGGCCGTTTCCTTTTTTTTTCGAAAGTAGTCCTATTAGGGTTATTATAATTACACGAAGGTATTTCGCCCTCATCAGCAGCAGTCCTTGGTATAGTTATTCTGGCGGCTAGCTTCCCACGCTATGCGTGCCGCCATCGCACCTGGTTAAGCTTTTCCTAGACGCTAGAGTTGTGCTTTGTCCGCGCAACCTTGAGCGATCGGAAAGCGCATTTCCCCCTCTTGGCCTGCGGAGAAGGGAGGCTTCGTTCCGGCCGCGAAGCTCTCCACATCTCTGTAAGGTGCCTTGTGGATGTCTCGTGCTGACGATGCCCCCTCGGTGAGCGCATATTTCACCCCTCATCTTTTAAGAGGTTCAATACATAGAAGCATTTGTCTAGCAAACCAGATTTTTTTCAAGGGAATTTTCCACGTCTCAGTAATTTCTCTCGTCGTATTCGAGTGCTGATTGCCGTGTTATAGTTTGTTAACGAAGCTTTCCCTCAAGTCTAAATATTTTAAGGCAGTTTTCCTAGCCTCTAAAGCCGCTCGAGTTCGCTCTTCTCCTCGAACGGCCATTTTTCCTAGAAACATGAGTCTCCTTCCACGTAAGTGTGAGGCTCGGAGCAGGAGCTGTGGCGCTTGAAAGTAGCCTGGGGCCTGACGAACCAACCGACTGGGCTATCTTCCCGGGCAACATCGAAGGGTCACGAGTTCAAATCACATGTTATGTTCCTTTTTTTTTTCCGCCCCTTTTTCTTTCTTTTTTTTTTCTTTCTTTTAATGTCTTTTCCTTTATTTTATCACTGTACGGGAACCCTCCTAAAAAAAAAAATAAGAAAGATATATATCTTCAAATATGTATGGCCTCACACTCACATGTGCAGGTCATAAATACCAGGTTCTCTAGCCGAGTGCCATCCATGCGGTATAATCGAGCTCAGATTGGTCCACCTTGACTGACCAAGTAGGGCACCACTGTAGGTTAAATGAGGCGTACAACTCCTGCGGGACCCGCCGTGGTTGCTCAGTGGTTATGGTGTTAGACTGCTGAGCACGAGGTCGCGGGATCGGACCCCGACCACGGCGGCCGCATTTCGATGGGGGCGAAATGCGAAAACACCCGTGTACTTAGAATTAGGTGCACGTTAAAGAACCCCAGGTGGTCGAAATTTTCGGAGTCCTCCACTACGGCGTGCATAATCAGAAAGTGGTTTTGTCACGTAAAACCCCATAAATTAATTTTTAATTTAACTCCTACGGGGACGATAGAGTATCCGTCTCCAGTGCAAGAGGACCGTGATTCAAATCCCGGTGCCGCGCTATTCTCCAACGGAAAATACAAAAAAAAACCGTGTGTTGAGAAAATTGCACAAACAGGCCTGGAGTGCGGCCTGATCCCGGTGACCAGAACCGGTAACGCACTCTCTCACCAGAGCAGGATTGGCCACCCTGGTGCAGTACTTGGCCACAACCTCCTATATGAATACAACAATCGAACCCCGGCCCTCAGTCCCCAGCAGCCGCGAAGCAACTGACCACGGCGGCGGTCAGATCTGTGACGCTGCAGAGGGTGCTAAGAATACCTGGCTCCGGACAGGCCACCATTGGAATCTGAACCTGGCAACGTTTAACGTTAGAACGCTATTAGTGAGGCGAGTCTAGCAGTGTTATTGGAGGAATTAGAGGGTAGTAAATGGGATATAATAGGGATCAGTGAGGTTAGGAGGACAAAAGAAGCATATACAGTGCTAAAAAGCGGGCATGTACTGTGTTACCGGGGCTTAGCGGAGAGACGAGAACTAGGAGTCGGATTCCTGATTAATAAGGAAATAGCTGGTAACATACAGGAATTCTATAGCATTAACGAGAGGGTGGCATGTCTTGTTGTGAAACTTAATAAGAGATACAAAATGAAGGTTGTACAGGTCTACGCTCCTACATCTAGTCATGATGACCAGGAAGTCGAAAGCTTTTATGAAGACGTAGAATCGGCGATGGGTAAAGTCAAAACAAAATACACTATACTGATGGGCGACTTCAATGCCAGGATAGGCAAGAAGCAGGCTGGAGACAAGTCAGTGGGGGAATATGGCATAGGCTCTAGGAATAGCAGAGGAGAATTATTAGTAGTTTGCAGAACAGAATAATATGCGGATAATGAATACCTTTTTCCGCAAGCGGGTTAGCCGAAAGTGGACGTGGAGGAGCCCGAATGGTGAGACTAGAAATGAAATCGACTTCATACTCTGCGCGAACCCTGGCATCATTCAAGATGTAGACGTGCTCGGCAAGGTACGCTGCAGTGACCACAGGATGGTAAGAACTCGAATTAGCCTAGACTTCAGGAGGGAACGAAAGAAACTGGTACACAAGAAGCCAATCAATGAGTTAGCGGTAAGAGGGAAACTAGAGGAATTCCGGATCAAACTACAGAACAGGTATTCGGCTTTAACTCAGGAAGAGGACCTTAGTGTTGAAGCAATGAACGACAATCTCATGGGCATCATTAAGGAGTGCGCAATAGAAGTCGGTGGTAACGCCGTTAGACAGGAAACCAGTAAGCTATCGCAGGAGACGAAAGATCTGATCAAGAAACGCCAATGTATGAAAGCCTCTAATCCTACAGCTAGAATAGAACTGGCAGAACTTTCTAAGTTAATCAACAAGCGTAAGACAGCGGACATCAGGAACTATAATATAGATAGAATTGAACAGGCTCTCAGGAACGGAGGGAGCCTAAAAACAGTGAAGAAGAAACTAGGAATAGGCAAGAATCAGATGTGTGCGTTAAGAGACAAAGCCGGCAATATCGTTACTAATATGGACGAGATAGTTCAAGTGACTGAGGAGTTCTATAGAGATTTATACAGTACCAGTGGCACCCACGACGATAGTGGAAGAGAGAATAGCCTAGAGGAATTCGAAATCCCACAGGTAACGCCAGAAGAAGTAAAGAAAGCCTTAGGAGCTATGCAAAGGGGGAAGGCAGCTGGGGAGGATCAGGTAACAGCAGATTTGTTGAAGGATGGTGGTCAGATTGTTCTAGAGAAACTGGCCACCCTGTATACGCAATGCCTCATAACCTCGAGCGTACCGGAATCTTGGAAGAACGCTAACATAATCCTAATCCATAAGAAAGGGGACGCCAAAGACTTGAAAAATTATAGACCGATCAGCTTACTGTCCGTTGCCTACAAAGTATTTACTAAGGTAATCGCAAATAGAATCAGGAACACCTTAGACTTCTGTCAACCAAAGGACCAGGCAGGATTCCGTAAAGGCTACTCAACAATAGACCATATTCACACTATCAATCAAGTGATAGAGAAATGTGCAGAATATAACCAACCCTTATATATAGCTTTCATTGATTACGAGAAAGCGTTTGATTCAGTCGAAACCTCAGCAGTCATGGAGGCATTACGAAATCAGGGTGTAGATGAGCCATATGTAAAAATACTGGAAGATATCTATAGCGGCTCCACAGCCACCGTAGTCCTCCACAAAGAAAGCAACAAAATCCCTATAAAGAAAGGCGTCAGACAGGGAGATACGATATCTCCAATGCTATTCACAGCATGTTTACAGGAGGTATTCAGAGGCCTGGAGTGGGAAGAATTGGGGATAAAAGTTGATGGAGAATACCTTAGCAACTTGCGATTCGCTGATGATATTGCCTTGCTTAGTAACTCAGGAGACCAATTGCAATGCATGCTCACTGACCTGGAGAGGCAAAGCAGAAGGGTGGGTCTGAAAATTAATCTGCAGAAAACTAAAGTACTGTTTAACAGTCTCGGAAGAGAACAGCAGTTTACGATAGGTAGCGTAACACTGGAAGTGGTAAGGGAATACATCTACTTAGGGCAGGTAGTGACCACGGATCCGGATCATGAGACTGAAATAACCAGAAGAATAAGAATGGGTTGGGGTGCGTTTGGCAGGCATTCTCAAATCATGAACAGTAGGTTGCCACTATCCCTCAAAAGGAAAGTGTACAACAGCTGTGTGTTACCAGTACTCACATATGGGGCAGAAACCTGGAGGCTTACGAAAAGGGTGGACTTATAGAGTGTGGAGGACCTTATATATGGAGGACCTTATAGAGTGCATTTTCGAAATCTAAAAGTATTGTCTAAGTCGGGATGCTGTGAACTAGGTCCAAATGTAAGTCGTGCAAAGTAATAGCCAGTTCAGTATTCCAGGAATAATTTTCGCAGAAATTATGATGACTTGGGTGGAAAAAAAATTTGAAGGATACCAGAAAGTAGGCCATGTGCGAGTATAAAATATATTTCATAGCAGACGCTTTTGTGGAAGTCTAGTGGTAGTTACTCGACAATGATCGGCTTCCTTACTTGAACAATGGGATCACCAGCCCACCTGCCAGTCATGTGGAATTGAACCGCTGTTTAGCTCTTCCTCAAATATAAGTGACGTTGTTAAAATGCTTGCTAAAAGAAATAAATTCACGCCATTTTTACATTTAAACGCGCAATCTGCGCGCAGTAAGGACGATGGTCTCAACCCACTGCTGTCTTCTTTGGTTTTTCATTTGACATCGTCGTGCTATGCAAAACATGGTATCGTAACGAAGACGTACTGCCTATATCAGACTCTCTCTCTCATTATTTGAATCGGTGCAACAAAAATAGTGGTGGTGCTCTGTTGCTGACTAGGACTAACTTTCATTGCGAATTGTTGAGATTTTGCCCAAGTTACTGCTGATTTTGAAATTCTGACTGCTCTTCATGATTGTAGCATCCTTTTCTGTGGTATATCGCCTACCGGAAAGGAATGTGGGTTATTTTTTCTTAAATACATTGACAACCTGCTATTGTGGGTAACCATAACGACTACCGTTTAGTTTTGGATGGCGATATAAATATTAGCATGTTGCCCGATAGCCCCCTTCGCAGAGACACATTGCGGCTACTTAAATCAAATGCTAGCACGAATACAATTACTACTCCGACTTGCATTTAAGCTAACCGCGAAAGTTCACTCGATGTTTTCACTACAAATTTTGACACAGAAGCCATTTAATCAGGCGTCATCACTGCTCAAGTCAGCGACCACTTACCTATACTTCCACTTGTTAATTCATATACGTGTGTTGTCCTCGCATCTTTCTAAAGATCAAAAGTTCATATTTCAGGATATTTTCTCATTTACACTTGAGAAATTTCACAGTAACACATTGAGCGTAAACTGGCAAGATGGGTATAACGAAAAATACTGCAACAAAGCGTACAAGTTTTTTTTAATCAATTTTAAGAGCGCTTACACAAAGTCATTTACACGCCGTAAAAAGAAGGTCAAAAAGGAAACCTTGGATTACTGATAGTAGCTTGAAATTGATAAAACAAAGAAAAGGCTATTTTCAAACACTTCTTACGCACAAAGATGCAACAGACCTAGCTGAGATATTAAAAATCCGGAATAAAGATATGATGCTCTAAGGGTGTCAAAGGAGCAATATTTTGAAAAATTATTGGATGTCAAAACAGTAAATCTAACCGATATCACCTGCAAGGATCTGAACATTTTACCTCGTGTAAATAATAAGCCAGAGAGTGTAAAAGATACAGAAATAATGAACCGACATCATGCACAGCATTGGCTGACGCTTTTAACAGTTATTTTGCGTCGCTAGTGAACAGTTCGTATGGTCTTCGTTGCATAGAACACATAACACCAAAAGGCCTCGAAAGTACATTCCTAAGCACCACTAACACTTATGAAATCTACACCACGTTTCTTAGCCTTCAAAATAGCAAAAATTGCCATATACATGATTTGCAGATTCGCCCAGCAAAGCACGCGCTAGACCAAATCTGTCCTGTCTTAGAGCACGAGTACAATGTTTCGTTCTCGAATGGTATAGTTTTTCTCGGTGCATGCAAATCGCGCAAGTAACAGTACTTTTTCAATCTGGCGACAGAAACGAGCTCTCAAATTACAGGCCAATGTCGATCCTTGCCACTCTTCGCACGCACTTCCTATACAAGAGAGGGGGGGGGGGAGGTTGAGGCGACAAGCAAAACACAATGTAACTAAAGATTACCAGTCTTCGTTTAGAAAAGGTCGTTCAACGAAAACAGCTTTAGTGATGCAAAAAGAGATGATTTTGCGACGCTTTGAAGATAATTTAGTTACTCTTGGCCTCTTCATTTTTTCAAAGGCTTTGACACTAATAATCACAATACTCTACTAACAAATCTAGAGATTTATGGCTTAAGGGGAACGTTCCTGAACTTCATTGGGAGTTATTTGCGGTACCGGCAACAGACGGTTGTTGTAGGCGACCACTGTTCAAAAACTTTGCCTATATTCGCTGGGTTTAGCATATTAGGACCAGTTTTGTTTAACCTGAATTTAAGTGAGACAACTAATATCAGTACTGTGACGCGCTGACGAAGATATTTTTAGCTTGGTCGGAAGAAAACGACGCTCTGGACTTCGCGCGCTGTGTGGAAGAAGGCCGCGGGGCTGCGTTGCTGCTTCCCAGGTTCCTTCTGGCTTCGACAGAGCGACCGTTTTGTTGACCTGCAGTGGTGCTTTGGCTGAGTATCGGGTGGTTTCAGGTGTCTCAATAACGTTATTTTAGTTCCTGGTTGACTGGCATTCCTTGCGTCAGCCGTCTTGAGCTGATGTCGACCAGTTCTCCTGGCCAGACGCGATCCGCCTGGTCAGCATCCCTGCCACCTAATGAATTGCCCATAGATTTATTTTTTCGCAGTGGCGTCAGCACCATTCGTGTGACGCTTGTGCCTACCATTGGAGGGTCCATCAGGATCACGAATCCACAGGCTGTCCAGTAGGCACTTAAGGCCACGTCCAACCACTTCCAGACCATCACTGATGTGCGAGCGTTCGGACGGGGAGGTATAGTGTGTCCTTCACCCGACCAGACCTGTGTTGAAGACCTCTTGAAATGCACTTCATTCGCTTCGACCCCGGTGAGTGTTTTCATTCCGTCTCACCTTGCGTGCACCAAGGGTCTTGTACGGGGAGTAGACTCCCGATTAAGTCCTACTGAAACCCTGGACAAGCTATCCGCGCAGGCATCATCGCTATCTACCGTTGCAATCGACTGGCAAATACCGAGAGGGTTCCGACAGAATCTGTAATTGCCACGTTTGTGGGCACATCATGTCCATCTGAAATAAAGGTGTGGCCTCTTGTGTTCCGCGTAGAGCCGCTTGCGTCACGTCCAATCGAGTGTAAGAATTGTTGGAGATTCGGACACAGCGCAGGAGGATGTAAGTCTAGCTTGCGTTGCCGCACCTGTGGGGATGGTCATTCTTCAAGTGAATGCTCTATTCAATCTCAAAAGCGCTGTCTCTGTGGGGGAAAACACCCGGCAGACTATTCGAACTGCTCAGCTCGCGCTCAAGAGATACAAATTGTTGAAATAATCGACCGCCGTCGCTGCTCCCGAAGAGATGCAATTTCAGTTATCAAAGACAGGGCCTTCGGATACTCTGGTGTTACAGAGCGCAACACTCCAAGCATGGATCTTAATCTCTCAGAAGCAATTGACTCTGCTGCGAAAAAGCAATGGCTAAAGCTATGGATAAATTGATATCCAGTCTCTCTGATTGCTTAGCGCAAATCATTTCGAGTCACTTGATGCAAATAATGCAGACCACTAGGACACCAATGCAGTCCCCAGTATCTAACGCCACACCTCGAATGCCTAGCAAGGAGTTAGAGACGCCTTCCACAGTTGCAGAACATTCCACAGACACTACTTCGCTAGTCCAACCACGCGAGGATGAGCCCTCTTATTCAGACACTGTTAGTGTAGCAGATCGGCAGCAGCGAGGGCAGCGAAAGTTCGTTCCTCACACGCCTGTTTTCGGTTATTGCAGTTGACGGCGCGCTGGCAAAATCGACGCATCTACACGTGGTCTACTGACTGTATCGCCACGATTGCTGACTGCACCACACGTATCAAGAGGCAAATCGACGCATCGACACGTGCCGAGGCACGAACACTGCCTGACGAAGCAGGGACACTACCGACGCAAGGCACCGCCAGGGGAACCTTCCTATAAAACCTGCTGCATTGGAGCCCTGAACCTCACTTGGCAGCAGCGAGGGCAGCGAAAGTTCGTTCCTCACATGCCTGTTTTCGGTTATTGCAGGTTAGCAATCATTTTCTTACTACACAAGTATAATTCAATTGCTGCCTCTCTGCTGCCAAAGTGATAATTTGGTGTTGTGAATATGAGCGAATTAGCAAAGTTTCGAGAAGAGATGAGAAAATAAATGCTTGAATTCAAATCTGCAATTGAGAGAGAACTACGGAAGGAAATAAGAGACCTAAATAACAGTGTGAGCTTTTTGAATGAGGATGTCGAAAAATTAAAGAGAGGAAACGTTGATCTTGAGAGGGACAAGTCTCTAAGGAGCATCAATGAAAACCTAACAACTAAGTGCGAAGCTTTGAGGAAACAAATGTCTCAACAGGATCAGAGGATCACTGCCTCAGAACAATATTCTCGCAAATGTAACCTTGAAATTAAGGGAATACCCAAACTTGCTGATGAGGACCTTCCTAGTACCCTTCATGAGATTGGCGCACTGTTAAATGTTCCCATCTCGAAAGATGATGTTGAAAAGTGTCACCGTGTACCTGCAAAAAATTCCACTTCAAACCCGAACATAGTAGTCCAATTCAAGAGCCCCTCCAAACGCGATTCGGTGCTTCAAAAAGCAAAGAAAACGCGCATTTCGACAAAGGATCTTGGCCACTCCTCTAACACACCTGTGTTCATCAATGAACACTTATGCCCAGTTTTAAAGCAACTTCTTGGCATGGCAATAGCTAAAAAGAAAACAGCAAACTGGAAGTTTGTGTGGACGAATGATGGGCGTATTCTTGCACGGAAAGATGAAGACTCGCGTGTTCTGCACATTCGTGAAGCATGTGACATTGAAAAGATTGCTTAGAATCGCTGTGCGCTGTTGTGGTGCATCTTTTCTTCCGCCATGGCGATATCATCTCGTGACGTAAATAATCTTGTAGCGAGTCGCTTTAGCGACAAACTGTGCTGCTTTCACCTAAACATTTGTTCAGCACGACACAAGGAGGATGAACTATCTGCTTTTCTTAACACCTTTTCTTTTACTTTTGACATCATAATGATTACGGAAACTTGGTATACTCTAGAAGACCAGGTTTACAGGCACGATAACTATAACACTTACTTCCTCAACCGTACGAATAAAAAAGGGGGTGGACTTGCTGTTTTAGTAAAAAACGACACAGACTCTCGAATAGTATCAGAATTTTCTTTTATTAATTCCGACATTGAATGCTTAATTCTAACATCACGAAATTACGTTTACTCTGTCATATACAGACCACCTGATTCATCTGTAAATGATTTCACCAGTGTTCTTGAACAATTATTCAATTACGTAAACGACAACAATTTAAGGCTAATTCTTGGTGGCGACATCAACATCAACGTACTAGAGTCTTCTCCCCTCGTAACTGAGTTTGTGGCTATGGTTGCGTCAAATGGTTACGAGATAGTAAGAGACCCCCACACGTATCACACCAAATTCAGCAACTTTAATTGATGTTTTTATTACCAACATAAACAAAGATAACGTGGAGTCAGGTGTATTGTACTGCGATATAAGCGACCACCTAGCACTTTATTTTATGACAGACAGTACTACCAAAAAGCCGACGGAGTTGCCGACTAGAACAGTTCAAGACATCACGCCTCTTACCTTGGCTGCTTTTAGCACAAGTCTTTCCCAAACAGATTGGAGTACAGTCTACCTTTCATTTACTGTAGATTCAGCCTACGAGACATTCATAGCTATCCTTAAACAAATTTATTTGAAGCATTTCAAAGAAAAGGTTGTAAAAGAATGCCGTAAAAATCGAAAACCATGGATAAATTATGAATGTTTAAAAATGATCAAAAGGAAAACGAAGCTCTTTAGTAGGCTTTTAAGAACTAGAGACATATCAGACCTTAAAACATTTAAAGAATTCCGAAATAAAGTAAATGCGTTTATTAGGAAAGAAAAAAGAAATTATTTAAGTCAACAATTCGATCCAGACTTCTGCAATGGGAGTGCAAACATCTGGAGGAAGCTTAATACGTTACTTCACAGGACGCCTATTTGCCCAGGAATTACGGAAATAGAAATAGATGGCCGCATTGTTAAAGATCTAGAGCTTGCTGAAAAATTTAACCACTTTCTCATAAACGTTGTACAGCCAACGCAACAATTACAGCCAACGGTGACTCGTGCACAGACTACAGAAACGAACAGCATCTTTTTCGCACCAACCGATGATCAAGAAATAGTCTTAACGTTCTCTACACTAAAGAACACCAGCGCACGTGACATAGACGGTTTTCAGATATCTCCGATCAAGCATGTAATCCATATTATAGCTCCTGTGCTCACTCACATTTATAACATGTCTTTATCGACAGGCTGTTTTCCAAAACAAATGCAAACGTCTGTTGTCACTGTGCTACATAAAAAAGGAGACAAAAATGACCTTGGGAACTACCGACCCATCTCCATATTACCGATATTTTCGAAAGGCTTTGAAAAAATTATTTTTAAATGAGTTATAAACTTTTGCACCAAATTTCACATAATAACAAAATCGCAATACGGTTTCATGAAGGGCAGGTCGACAGAGACTGCTTTACTAGCCCAAAAAGAAATAATTCTAAAATCTTTTGAAGATAGGCAACTCTGCATTGGAATCTTTATAGATTTTTCCAAGGCCTTTGATCGTCTCTGTCACTACACTTTAATTGAAAAACTAGAAATGTATGGTATTCGCGGCATCCCACTTTCACTCTTGAAATCATATCTTAAGTGCCGATCGCAATGTGTAAAAATTAACAATTACTGCTCTTCTCTTCAGCCGATAATCACTGGGGTACCACAAGGTAGCATTTTAGGGCCGCTGCTTTTTAACCTATACATCAACGACATTGTAAAAATTAATGATAAACTTAAATATATAATCTATGTCGATGACACTAGCATTTTCTTCACCAGTAATGATATGAGCGCATTGACTACACTTATCAACACTACGTTAGAGAACCTATATGCATGGAGTGAGCAAAATTCATTAGTCATTAACGCATCAAAAACAAAAGCTGTTATTTTTCACTCGCGGATGCAGCTTACTTCTCCACGCGATGCCTTACGCTTAGGTAGCGTGACGATTGAAATTGTAGAGACGGTTAAAACTTTAGGAGTGTTTTTTAATTGTATAATGTCATGGGAACCACAAATTAATAAACTAATAACTAATATTTCCAAATGTGTAGGTATACTTGCACGACTGCGTTCCTTGCTTCCAGTTTCCGTTAAGATAACACTTTATAATAGCTTGTTTTTATCGCATGTCAGTAATTGTTTTTTGGTATGGGGAAGTACAACAGCAACGAACATTAATAGACTATACAAACTACAGAAAAAAGCGATTAGGCACATTGCTAATGTTGACTACTATGCACATACGGGTGAATTATATAAGCGGTTTAACATTATCCCAATTCATCAGCTTTACGAGTATTACCTAGCAATAAGATATAAAAAATCCGTGCTCAATAGCAATCGAGCTTTTTTGGATATTTTTAAACTTGAACCATACACTATCCCATACCCTACTCGTCACCAACAACACTGGATCATTCCACTGTGCAGAACACACTTTGGCCGACAAATGCTTCGCTTCAATGTTCCTGTTTTATTAAACAAGTTAATTAAAAAAAACATAATTGAAGAATGTGCCATACGTGTTATTAGGGAAGCCCTTTTATCATGAAATCAACGCAATGTTGTTTATCACTAACTAAACTTTCGTGTATATTGGAATTTGTCTTCATGTATTATACTGTATAATTTAACCGTAAAGGAATCTGTATATCTATATTTTCAGCTCATGATGAATCTATGTGTATTACGACTTGTAAATATTAACCCCTTCTTGCTATGAACGAATTTTGTTCGTCTGTCCTCAATGCATTCCATGTATGAGGGAGGCTCGGGTTCCCCTCAAGTGACTGATGTCACTTTTATCCCGAGCCTGCCCTCATCCTTGAGATGAAAAATAAACTGATTTGATTTGATATGGAACTTGACATTCGAGCTCCCAAACGTATGGAGTCCCCAATTTCAAAAACTTTGAAACCAAAATCAAAAAAGAGTCAACCATCTTCTGTGCTTACAGAAAGCATTCTAAAGGCGGCAGTTGCCGCTGCTGTGCGTTCAACACCTTTGCACAGTTGAAAGTGCTGCAGTGGAACTGTCGTTCTATATTTTCAGCTTTAACAGATTTATCTTGCCTATCTATTCAATTCAATCCAGATATCTTACTTCTTCAAGAAGCTTGGCTTTCATCAGAGAAAAACTTTCATTTAAAACGTTCTCGGTCTTCCCGATTAGATCGAGACTCGCGAGGTGGAGGATTAATGATACTTGTTTCCAGTAAAATTTGTCACAAGGCAAAATTTCTTTTCAAATCATGGACTGCGACTGCAAAATTTTGGCCATAGATTTATGTCTCCCAGGATACCATCCATTTTCAAGTATAAATGCTTATTTCCCCACCGGTGTGCAAAAGTACAAGTCAACTTGATAGGGCTGTGGCTGCCTGTAGAAAAGAAATATTATTTGCAGGGGATTTTAATTGCATCACGTGTCGTGGGGGCTAAAAACAGATTTGTGTGGTAAGCAACTTTGGGAGTGGACTATTGGTAGTCATCTTTCATGTCAGAACACAGGACAAGTAACGTTTGCTAGAGGACCGTTTGGTTCAGTGTTAGATTTAACATTTTGTAGCGCTGGCATGAAGGTTTTGTCGTGGGTAGCGGTTGACTCAGCAACCAACAGTGATCATGTTCCTGTGTCATTTGAAATTAATTGTCCAAAAACATCTTTAGAATACCAGGCATGCACATTTGTGGACCATACGAAATTTAAGACTTTCTTGCGTTCTGCCGTTTCAAAACTGAATAAATGAATAACGAGCGCTTGAATGTGCACTCTTCTGCAAATCTTTCATTGTAACATAACATTTTGTTTTCATTCAGTGTGGTTTGACGACAGGTTGTGATGCATGTTTAGTTCTTGTGGTGCAGTTTGCTATATTTATGCTACTTTCGCTCTGTAAAGATCAAGGTTATGATACTATGGCTTTTTCATGTGTACAGCATGGTCCCTTAATATGTAGTGGCGTATCTGCACAGTTGGCTGTTATAAATATTGTTCTTTTTGTGCGTAATGATTTAGGCACTTGTAAATTTTTTGTGGTATGCTTTACACGGGATGCTATTTCTGTGTAACTTTGAAGTACACAAGTTTTCTTAAACAGTGCGTGCCGTTACCTCTGATATCTTACGGTGCATTTGTCTCAGATTTTTTAGATGAAAGCACAAGGTGATCTCATAATTATGGTGACATGTCCCTGTTGTATGTTGCATATGTCTCTACTACTACAGCACTCATGACGATACTCACACTTCTTTGATGTAGAGACTGTTGTACGTAAGCTTTACATAAACACGTTTTACTTTGAAAAGAACTGTATGTTGAAAGTTGAACTAATAAAGAAAGGTGTAGTGTTGTTTATAGGTTTTGTTCACGTATTACTACTACATTTGAAGTTCTGGCTTGTACTCTAAAAATATTGCTGTGTACCATTCCAGTTAACGAGCTCTACTATCTACAAGTGAGGACACTTTGATGAAATCTATCAGCTGCTCATGCGTGAATATACTTCATAAAAGCCATAATGTTTGACATGTTGGATTAGCATTTGACGTCATTTTCGTCACTAGGAAGAAACTTTGCAGTTTCGAGACAAAATGGTGGAGGAGCTAGAAGCTGTACGTGTTCGATGCACGTTCGATGGAGTGGAAGTTGAGATGTGAACTGTTAATTTTGGCTTTTGTGAGCTCGTTTCCCAATAAGAAAGCAGCGAGACAAACGGTGACGTCGTTCATTGCACAAGGGGACCAGGAAACTGTGAGCGGCACCAGTAAGGAAGAAGGCTACGAAACAAAACTGTAGGCTACATCCATAGCACACAGCGCATCTTGATGACGACAGCAGCAGCAGCAGCAGCAGGAAGCAAAAAATGGCAAAAGCACTTTTGAAAGCCACTCAATTTTAGTCTGCTTTTTTATTTTGTATCTTACCACTGAATATTATGCTTTACTTACTATTATTGTACGCTGTACATAACCCTTCACTACACAAGATTTACATTTCTCGACAAATCATGAATGTATTGGATTACGTAGACGTTAACTACAATTAGGTATGGAAAGATATTTTGTAAGAAATTTCAAAGCGCGAAATGCACAATGCAATTATTTGATATCTGTTAGACCAACACATCTTGCTGACACTACAAAAGCTTGTATGCACTTAGCAATGCCGACGGTGCTGTTGACGTCGCAACTGCTGCCACAAACACCCAAAGTAACACATGTGCTAGGAATAGGTCGTGCCGAACATGCCTATAACAGTGTCTCGGACAGCCCACCCTCTCAAATAATTAATTCGTACTCTCTGTTCGGAATATGTGGCGTGGGGTCGCCGTTATTGTCGTGTTCGCTACTACTGCTGTGGTCATCATCACTTTCATCATCATATTCTGCGTCACCCTCAGAAAGCCAACGGTTGTGCAACACCGCACATGCCGCGACAATGTTGACCGCACCTTCCAAGTCGTAGGGGAGGGTGCGGTACCGCTGGAGACAGAGGACACAGCTCTTCAAGAGCTCAACACACCTCTCCACCACGTATTACGTGGCGGCATGAGCTGTGTTGTACTTTCCCTCAGCTGTTTGCATCGAACTATGTCCGGGAACCGGGGTCAGTAGCCATGGCTCCAAGAGGTACCCACTGTCATCTGCATGAAGATTGAAATAGTGCATTGCGTATTGCTCTGACGAGAGGCAGGCTGGCAATTCAGGAAAGTTGCAGCATCATTAAACAAAGGTAGAGTTCAGAGATTCAAGGCCCTGAAGATTACTGTTGCAAGCCCCAAATAAAACCCTCGGCATGTCCTCCCCGGCACAAACTCTTAACAAAATTACAAGTGCGCTACAACTACCTGCCAAAAGCTGAAGAAATTAAAGCTGATTGGTACTACCAATTTCAGAGTAATAGCGCTAACGAGTGTTCATTTATTCTGCTTCTGGCAGGCAGGCACAGTAGTAGCACTAATATGTTTTACTTTGTTCTACTCCTGGGAGGCACTTGGTGGCACGCTCGTATCTTAGTTTACACTTCGAACATTGTCAGTGTTAACACTAATTTGTTTGATTTTTCTACTCGTGGGAGGCTCCTACTCATCTGCTTGTTTTTTAGATAAAAGTTTTGTTGGGCGGGCATGGCGTCCTATTCACTACTCAAGTGTGACTGTGACAAAATGTTTTCACTCACCAATGAGGTATTCCCGGAATTCGCAATGCTCCCTGCTTCGAAGTGCCGGCGCATCCAAGTCGTCCACCATACGAAAGAGTCCTAGTCCGATCCCGTTCGCATAGGGTCCGCGGCCAGGATCCTCTTGTACGCGTCGAAGATCTGAGGAAAATGCGGACAGAGAAAGTCCCTGTTGACAAGTGCTACATAATCGTCAAAACAATCAGCACTATAAAACACGACGTATACTTACGAGCACGCAGTCTAGGGCTTAGTATCCCTCCTGGCACACGAAAACAGCCTTGAGCTCAACTTTGGGTGCGCTAATGGCGATGACGCTGCCGTCCACGCATCCGAAGACGCCAGGAATAGCACCGCGCCGAAGAAAACCCTCCTTAAAAGCTGCCTCGGACGTCTTCGGAAAGTGCTGCAGCAACCGCCCGCGTCAGCCGCACGTCATATGCGCTCTCTCACGCTCGACACTCTCTCCCTAAGGACCGTCAGAAGCACAGCGCACACACCTTCCGTGCCAGGACAGTTTCGTCGCTGGCTCCGCTTCTGGATCCCCCTCCAGGTCCCCGCACAACAACTGCACCGTTTCCTTCTGGAGGAAAAATAGCGCCGAAAATGGTCATCCAGCATGTCAAACGCATCGTCTCGCTGTCCGTGTTAACGTCGGTGACGGGATAGAGCCACCGGCATAGCGATCAGGCGGGCAGTCATGTTCTGTGCCTTCTGAAATGAGCCTGCCTCTGGCGGTGCCAAAAAATGATGCCTTATGCTACGCATAATCAGTGCGTAAACGTCACTTTGACGTTTCTGGTTTTTGTAGTTTGCTGACGTCCCGTGGGTGACAGAGAAAATAACCGCGGCCAAGTCATTTTTGACCGATGATGGGCTGATGGCGGCTGAAAGCACAAAAAAGCTACACTGTAAACAAAAAAACACCCAGATGGGCGTTTTTTGCTTGTCCTCTAGCGCATTCCCTTTCGTACATCTTTTTGCTCCCATTGACGTGGGCATTAATTGGGCACACAACGGGGGTACCGTAATACGCCCGCTTCACCCCCCCCCCCCCCCCTATTTGACTGGGAGGTACAATGGGAGTATTGTGAAGGAATTAAAGGCATTTTCGTTTAGGTGCGGCAAGCTCGTAGCGAAATGCATGGTGGCGCGGGTCACGCGCTTACGCAGTACCAGACGGAACACCGCAGGCCGAAATGTCGAACGCCGGCGATCAAGGCTCAAGGGAACTCGGCCGTCCGTGAGCTGCCACCCGAGCAGGCGTCGCACCTGCTCGGAGCGAACGCCGGCGTCCGACACCTTGGCCTGCGGTATTCAGTCTGCTGCTGCATAGGCGCGGCGTACCGCCACGAAGCATTTCGCCGCGGGCTCGCCACACGTGGTCCAATCGACGGCACAGGGCCACCGCTGAATCGACCAAGTCACGCGCACACGTGGTCCAATGGCGAATGAACCCGTCACCGCACGTCTTCATTTTTTTTTCCTTTCGCTGATCACAGAGCCCCTCTTTGCAAAGCTTTTATACAGTCGTCCTAGCTTATCGGCAGTGCCTCCGAGGCCAGCAAACGCCTTCGAGAGCAGTTGCTACTTGCTGAAAGGAAAAATGCACGAGACACACACTGACAGTGAAGAAAATTTATTTTACACCAAATGTAAGAAACATAATATGTTCACTTCCGGGCCCAAAAGAAAGCACATTTCTGCCCCAGTAAAACAATTGTCTGGATTTTAAAAAAGAGCACTGTACATTGTAAGCATGCCAGTTGCTAGTATTCTACATGTCCTAACACAATGAAATTAGTAAATGAAAGAAATGCTAAGAAATCTAATCTCCTTTCATACTGAACTGTAACTACAGAGCCATGTGTTTGAACTGTTACTTTGTACTGACACTCCACACTTTTGCACAGACTATATATTGAGCTCGCTTGACTAAGAGTAAAACTTCATTTGGCCTAGTTGGTACATAATTCAGAACTTAAAACTTACAGCGCAAACACCTAAGACGAACCGCAAAAGGCAGATACGACACACGCTGGCGCTAACTGACAACTTCTTTATTTCTTCGTCGTCGATGCATATATATGCCCTAGGCCACACAACTGCACAGGCGCACACATTACATTACAGAGATCTCCCAAATTATCACATATGCAAACGTGGGAACTCAAATTCAGATGGGTGCAGGGACAAAGGTATGTCACTGATGCAATTATCATTTTGCCTTTTTTTGTGGTAGGCCTCTAAGGCAAGCCGCGCAAGCTCATTCATGCTTTTGCCAAGAATCGACGTCCTATCAAGTCGGGCCTCACAATTTTTGCAAGAGTTTATATGCGCAACAATGTGCACTCTTCTATCTACATTTTTGTTTACTTTTTGTGCATGTTCCCTGCGCGGTCCCTTAAACACATAAGGTCATCTATCAACTCAAGAAAACTGCTTGCAGGCATAGTGTTCCTTTGGCGTTTTCTGCACCGAACAAGCTTTTAAAGCTATGCTCCCGCACCTGCGGAGAGGGCAGAGGAGGATGCCAAATTCGGCATGATGCTTCATACGTGTTGTGCGCGGTCGGCGTGGTTTATACCATTCACTCTCATGTGGTAAGACATAGCTTGGCTAGATAGGGCATTGCGTCAATGAGCGACTCAGGGAACATGCGCAACAAGTAAACAAAAATGTAGATAGAGGAGCGCACCTTGGTGCGCATATAAACTCTTGCAACAATTGTGAGGCACAACTTGATGGGACGTCGATTCTTGGCAAAAGCAAGAATGAGCATGTGCGGCTTGCCTTAGAGGCCTACCACAAGAAAGGCAGGGCGATAATTGCATTAGTAAGATATCTTTGTCCCTGCATCCATCTGAATTTGACTTCCTACGCTTGCGTATGTGATAATTTGGCAGATCTCTGTAATGTAATCTGAGTGCCTGCGCGGTAGTGTGGCCTAGGGTTTATATTGTCACGTGGTAGTGACGCCAAAGAACACAGTAGCAGTACTGTGAAAGACAAAACTAGCTTTTATTGGGCGAACCTGTGCCCACAAAACAGGCTACACTTAAAGCACAACGATAGCGGCGAACACAGTCGGCGATCGTCGAAAATCTGCTCAGCGGGTCAAGCGCGTCGGCTTTTATACAGCAGTCGTCGAATGTTCCAGACTAATCGCTGGGACCCGCGCGTATTCCACAATGTTCTACGCCATTCGAGTCAGGCGATGAAATCAGATAACATAAGGTTCGGCGACAACAGACAGCCGGGTAGAATCATCGATAACTTTCCAGAAACGTCGGATACATGCAGGCGCGTCCGTCGCTGTGCGATTACAGTTGTTAAGCGGCGAAACGTGGTCGCCCGATAAAGATAAGTACACGTGTCAATACCCCCCTCTTAAAAAGCATCGACCCGATGCCGCAAACAAACGAAAGTAATAAAAGAAAAGCACTCCTAGCAAAGAAAACAACAAACTAAGGAAGTTCATCAGCGTCCGTAAAATGGTTTAAGGCGCACCACGTGGACCACTTCAGATTGTGCGCGGCGCCGCTGTGAGTGCGAAATGCCGTCTGGCACGACCTCATAGTCTAGTGCGCCAATACGTCGGATGACCTTGTAGGGTCCGAAATAGCGTCGCAGCAGCTTCTCACTGAGTCCTCGCCGGCGTATCGGGGTCCATACCCAAACACGGTCGCCGGGCTGGTACTCGACGAAGCGTCGTCGGAGGTTGTAGTGTCGGCTGTCGGTACGCTGCTGGGTCTTGATCCGTAGGCGGGCGAGCTGTCGGGCTTCTTCGGCGCGCTGGAGATAGGTAGCGACGTCAAGATTCTCCTCGTCAGTGACGTGCGGCAGCATGGCGTCGAGCGTCGTCGTCGGGTTCCTGCCGTAAACCAACTTGAATGGCGTGATCTGTGTTGTTTCTTGCACCGCCGTGTTGTAGGCGAAGGTGACATACGGCAGGACCGCGTCCCACGTCTTGTGCTCGACGTCGACGTACATTGCTAGCATGTCGGCGAGGGTCTTGTTCAGGCGCTCCGTGAGACCATTCGTCTGCGGATGGTAGGCAGTTGTCCTCCTGTGGCTCGTCTGGCTGTACTGCAGAATGGCTTCGGTGAGGTCTGCTGTAAAAGCCGTTCCTCTATCGGTGATGAGGACTTCTGGGGCACCATGTCGCAGCAGGATGTTCTCGACGAAAAATTTCGCCACTTCGGCTGCGCTGCCTTTTGGTAGAGCTTTAGTTTCAGCGTGTCACACGTGTCAATATTGCATCGACGACGAAGAAATAAAGTTGTTAGCACCAGTGTGTGTCGTATCTTCCTTGTGTGGTTCGTCTTAGGTGTTTGTGCTGTAAGTTTAAGTTGCTTGACTAAGCCATTCTTAATTAACAGTGGCTGGCATAATGAGGCCGATCAGTGGTATTTTGCATGGACTAGCACACAAATATGATAAATGTCAAAGTACTAAATTAAGAAATTGGGACTCATCACACAAACAAGCTATATAATTTAGTGCTGGATTTCTGAGCAAGCTGTTAAAAATTATTGTATTTTACGAACCAGAACCCACCTTCTGATTATGACACATGCCATAGCGAGTAACCCCGAATTAATTTGGACAACCTGGAGTTCTTTAACATGCACCTAAGTACACGGGTGCTTTTGCATTTCGCTCCCACTGAAATGCGGTTTTGTTTAAGACTACATTTACGAAAGTTCCAAACACGATCCCCCCTATATTTTTACAGTGGGTGCTCTTTAAATGGAGCCTCAAGGTGCCAGGGAAATTGGTTCCATTTACCAGGCATTATATTTACTGAGAGACATTGCAGAGAGCCAACCAATTATCAGGATGGTGTCCTATTTAAGCGACAGTTTCGAAGCGATTTTCGTTTATCGAGATTCCACTGTAGTCCATAATAGTGGATGAGTTGTGTTCTGCATGGACACATTAACATGGCTACCATGTTTAGTTGAATATTGTGCAAGCAGCAACATTTCACTGTACCCAGTGCAATATATAAAGCCAGCAATGTAACATGTTGCAAATGCAGCCACGAACAAGTACCTTCCTTGATCATATCCAGTAGCAGCATCTTTAGACGAAATTAGTCATGCTTTCTCCCGTTTAAGTGCCTTGTTTTCAGAAATCAAATCCTCCTTATCACATTGACCTCCAATTGTGTCATTCCCCGAGCTGAGGTCATTTGAGATTGCATTTAATTGCCCTTCAAATACCATATTGGTCTTATTTAAAAAGCACATGGCATCACAGTGACCACCTAGACATAGAATTCGAGCCGCAACACAGTAGCAAACATTCTGAGGTAGAAGCCTAACTATTCTTTTGAATTTGGATGCATGCTCAAAACACTGCTATGCAATTGCAGACAGGGCTGATAGTGTAGCAACCAGGACAGATTTAACAGACATAAAGGAGCAAAATTGTTTGAGCTTCGAATTATTATTCTCTCTGAGGAACCATGCTGTCCAATTATAAAACGAGGATCAAAATAAAGTAATTGGATAGCAAATCTGCATTTCATTAAGTAAATAAAATACTGTTCATGCTACCTTCCAGGGTGCACACTACATTCCCTTTCCTTGAATGTGAATTTGCTACCTTTCCATGGGTTGCCAAATGTATAGGTGTATTGTTGGTCAAGGGTGGTGGAATGGATATAGGTCTCAGGCTAGAGGAAATATTTCGAGAAGGAGACTTGCCAGGTTGAACAACGAATGTCTCAGGCTGGAGCCATTTGGTTCTCTTGCAAAGATGTTGCCTCCAGCTTGAGACTTCCTTTGTTGGACAACTGTTGATGACTAATTTCGCCATCTTTTCATTTACCCTCGTCTTATTCAACCTATTGCTCCACGCAAGAGCTGCACTTTCTTTAAAAAATAAAGATATTAATGAGCTCAAAGGCTTTGTGCATGGCTGCATCCCCAAGTGCAAAAATTTGTTTTCAATGAATGACAGAGTTGGTACCTTTCTTGAGAATTCAATAGGAAGAACCAAAAATTAAGCTAACAGACTAGTTATGACGACAAGTAAACATGAATTGATGTGGAGTGCCATTTCTTCATTTTGCACCAGGCTTGGGGCCAGCCAGACTTCTTCCTAAAATTGAGAAAATTTTTCTAATGAAATCCATATTAAGAGTATTTTCTTCATAATCTGAAAATTTAAAAACATGGTTATTTGGTTATTCATATTTAGTTGGGAACAGTTCGAAGGACACTGACGAAGTAAGGGCTTATGCAGTAATGCCACATAGTGCTGGCTGAGAACAGATTCAATTTTAGAACAGACAAACAGTTAAGTACTTTGGAATGCTTCCTAAAAGCCATAAAAAACCACAGCAGGAAGCAGTTGTACAAAATAATGTATGTGCATGAAAAATGCATCTGATCATCGGTTCGCAGACATGTATGCCATTTGCTTGTCAGTTAACAAAACATGTGTTACACTGAAACATTTCTCCTACAATTTGGCAATTCTGTAGGCTTTCATTATTGCTCGGGTCAGTTGGTTGCTGTTGTTACTGCTACTAGTGTACGGTGAAGTGTAATGTAGATGGGCAAGTGCTACTGACAACTATGAACATTGGCAAATTTTGCTGCACCAGGATAACGCATGCATTGTCCCGCTGCAGCGAAACTTTCCAGTAAACATTCACAGTTGTCTGTAGCACTTTCCCATGTCTCGCCTCACACTGTTCCATCTATAGCGCTTCACCATACTGTAATATGCACCACCGACACAAAATTCTACCCTTCTGAAGTTCTTACTGCTACTTCGCACTCGTCACATTCAGGCCGCCAGGCGTACTGAGCCCAATGTAGTATAACTGCATAGACTGGCAGCTCCTGTCATGGACTTATTCTGGTGTAATGGCACCACAGAAGCAAACGAAGACAAAGACATGCAGGACACAAGTGCCTAACCTCAACTCTCGCTTTAATAAGAAAACAGACATCATATACAACACATAGTGACAGGAAGTGATGTCATTAATTCAAAAACAAATTCTTTGTGCAATGTAACTGAGAATGACTGATGCATTTGTCCTTTTCGTGCTAATCTGCCAAAGCTTAATTATCTTATGAACATCTGCTCATAATTTCTGGCTACGAGTTTTGATGAACACAGGAACGAACCAATCTATTTTGCAGTGCATCACTATGTGCGAATGAGAGTTATTCCACACAAACTTCATTAGCCACAATCTCAAATTAATAAAATGTGTGTATGCAATGCAAGCATGACTGGATGGGAATGGCTGACTGTACATAACCTCCGTTGCACAGTGCACCACCTGCAAATTGTGCTGCACGCAACAAATTAATTTGTTTTCCTGGCTTGTCTCTTTTTCTCATCAGAGCAAATCTCTCATCACATGTTTCATACAGAAAAAAAATTTTTGCCCGTAGAGACCAGCTACACAATTACCCATGAAAATTACAAATGCATACGAAACAACTGCAACCACTTTTTTACTTCATCTCATTCATTATATTCCATATTCATGCCTAATTTAGTTGCGCAAATCATTGTTTTCTCAGGCCCTTGTTCGGAGAGTTTTGTGCTGTAATAAAAGGCAGAAGCCCAAAAAGGAAAAGGTTGGTTGTGGTTGAAGCACAATATACATCTAGTGAGCTAGGCCGCAAGCGTTGTGTAGTCTGCTGCCATCATAAGGCCGTGCCTACATTGGACAGATGGGATGCTCTATTATTGCGAAATCAGGGAAATTGAGAGAGTATGAGTCATCCGTGTGAAACAATCCTCCATCACACAATGTTAAATATTGCAAAGAATGTGACTGCGGTCCTGTGTTCCACAAAACTTGCGTTGTAGCCAGGTATTACGACCTGACAACATGCAAGGTAATTGTGGCTTGCAACATTTAAAAAGAATGACGAATGTATCAGTGATCCATTAGTTGCACTGCATAAAGAATTTCTTTTAACAGATATCATCACATCATGTCTCCACCTGTTATTAAATATTGCCTGTTTCCTTATTTTAAAGCTTGAAGTGAGATCCGGTGCTTGTGTCATGTGCGTACCTGTTGTATGGCCGCGAACCAACGCTACCACTGGACACTGTGCTTCCGTCCGCCACAGCTTCAACTAGCGCTTATGCCCGTGATGCAATCGCCCATGCAGACCACGCTCGCCAACTTGCGCGCAGTCGTCTACAAGTGTCCCAAGACAAGCAGAAGCAACGCTACGACCTCCGTCACCGTGATGTCCATTTTGTGCCCGGCAGCCTCGTGTTGCTTTGGTCACCTTCGCGTAAAGTTGGCCTATGTGAAAAACTCCTTTCTTGTTACACAGGCCCATATCGCGTGCTCCGCAAAGTGACCGATGTCACCTATGAAATCGTTTTAGCCACGCCCACTACGTCCTCCGCTGTGACAACCAGGGACATCGTCCACGTCGCCCGACTCAAGCCCTACAACTCTCCACGCGCCTTGGATATTTAACAGCACCGTGACGGTGCTTTTGCCGCCGGGGGGTAGTATTACAATATGCTCAAGCGATGCTCAAGAA
Source organism: Dermacentor andersoni (assembly GCF_023375885.2). Taxonomy (NCBI): domain Eukaryota; kingdom Metazoa; phylum Arthropoda; class Arachnida; order Ixodida; family Ixodidae; genus Dermacentor; species Dermacentor andersoni. The sequence continues at coordinate 226,627,738 of NC_092816.1, forward strand.
ATGAGCCGCCGCGAGAACGACGACGAAGTTGGTCGGTGCGCTTGGCGCGAGCGAGTGTCAGCCTGGCTGCCTGGCTCCAGTGTAAATAGCCTGTAAATAGCCTCTTCTGTCTGTGTCTTTCCACACGCAACAATATCTTTGTTTACTTTTTGTGGTGTCATTACACCAGAATTTATATAACCAAATGGCCACACACTTCTTTTGTCACGTTATAGTGGTGCTTGCAAAGCCTCCCAAACAGCAGCCTATTTGGTCAAAACATGCTTGTGTACATATGCTCTTCCAAATAGGAAAGCTATCAAGAAGGTAACAAGAATCAAGAGCATTAAGTTAAATCCACTGCAATGCTTTACTTTTTTGCCTTTATTCCTTACACCTAAGTGGATAAGAAAGAGTGTGAATGTTACAGAAATGCACTAAATAAGTTGTTGAAATTATGCAAAAATGTTAACGCAACTAAGCATAGATTTATGTGCAATAATAGACACCAGTCTCAGTTTCTTTCCTTCTGACACAAACATAGTATATCTTATTCCTTTGGCATGAAGGAAAGCATATGTAGACCAGACAAGCTTATATTTGAATGAGAGCCTTCACGATTAAGCACCACTATAATGTGACCATAAGAGTACATACACTGTAAACAGCGCAGATGACAGCCCAAATTTCATAAGTGCAACATGTTAGCGAAAGCAGCAACCATTAACCCAGAAACTAATCAAATCCCACAAAATAACAACAAGAAAAAAAAGATTAATGTGTCAGCGCAGCACCTGTTCTCTGAAGTTACAGAAAAGTGGTATGCTTGTTAACAAATCTGAAACCACGGCACATTTGTATATGACCACCCCCTGCCTCTTTATATGCTTTCGTGCCTTTGACAAGGCATTACTGGATATTTATTTGCTTGTCTGTTGCAAAAACACATCAATTATTAGTCAGTGCACAGTGCACCATGCCATTTATCTATGTGGACTCACTTTGTGTCCTTAGCACTGCTCTCACCTATTCAGAACTGAGGATTGCAAAAAGGCTTGTTCTACTTAAATCTACATGCCTTAATATGTGGGTTCTGCAGTTGAAATAGGGTAATTTTAAGTAAAATGCATGACATGTTCTGATGAACTTTGTTTTCATAATCTAATTGTTTATTTGGGCACATAACCAGTCAGATCATTTGTACTAAAACAAGAAAACAAATTCAACAGACTGGTTTATACTGGTTGGTGCTCTATTGACTTTAGTACACACATTGAACAAACGACAGGCAGTGAGAAATACCAACAACCACTAACTTCCACACGGCATTATTGGTCACATGTGCACGATATAGCTACAAAAACCCAAACGAATGTAGACAAAGAAAAAAGTACATTTTAACAGAAAAAGAACAAGACAAAAAAACTTCTTTTGGTAGCTAAGTCACAATCAAGGTGTAAATGACAGCTATAGTTTGGCAAGCACACATGTAGTTACTTTGTTCAGTTCCTCGATATCCCAATTTCTTGTTTGACAGCAACACCAACGGGACATCTACGCATATCTATTGCACATGCCATTTTTGCTCGCTCCAAAATCCTTTCGTGGTTATTCATTTAGTACCTGCTTCGCCTGTACTGGCATTGCAGGGGGGTATGCATTCTGTGTAATGTAACTTACATTCAAATCAAGCACACAAAGCAGGGAGGGAATTATCTTTGAAAACTATGCAAACAATTGCAGGCTGAAAAACCTTGCAGTCCCTTTGGTCCAAGGAAAAAACAATGTGAGGCATCACCTATAAGTAAAAGGAAATTAATAAACCTTTTTAGTGTAACCTCTTTCTTGTGAGGTATGATGATAATATGAATTTCTTTATCTCTACATGTTTGGAACAGTATATGCTTGAAATAATTTTAACTGAAGAGATTTCCCAGTCTTTTAAATCCTGCCATTGCAGCTTACCCTTACTCTCAGTAATACAAAGCCTTTTAGTATGACTTCCTATTACAAATCTAACTGCCATATTTTCAACATTTTCAAGCAGACCAGCTCACTCAATATTATGGGGATTCTAGCAAACATGTACTTATTTGATTAGTGAATGCACATAAGCAAAATACAGCTGTTCTTTGAGGTTTTCGGGAAGCCAACAAAATGTGTATGGGTGGACACACGACAGCTACTACACCGATAAGCATCGTGGCCAACCAAAATTAAGTTTATTCCTATATGGACGGGCGCGGCGGAGTGTGAGCAGACAATGGTTGGCTTTTTCTGGAGTCATATACAAAGGAACCCCAACATAACAAATGCACTAAAACCAGCAATTTGGTTTGTTGTACTCAGATTCGACCGTTTAGTCAAATAAGTCCATTTGCAAATGGATTGTTTTCCTACGGAAAGGGCCGCAGTCAGAAAACACAAATCTGAATGAGAAAAAAATTTTGAATTTGAGAGTCAGCGACCAAAGATACGGTTTCACGGTGTGTTAACGATACCTTCCCAAAGGTAGCATGAAGCAAACCCAGCCTTGCTTTCGCATCCACCCTGTCCTCTTTGATACTGCCACACACAGTGGAACGACACTATCATGAAAAGTGCTGGCAGTGGAGGCGAATGCTTTGTCTGTCTCAAACTTCAATGCATCTCTGAAACTACAGATTATGCAAACCCGTGTACTAAACACGTGGGAAGACTGTGCACATAATACCACGCCATATCAGCACGTCTAGTCTTTCCACACGTAGCAGATCACCTCTAGAACAGGGTGTGCAGGCTGCAGATGTGCTCAGCTGCGCTCACAGCCATGGCGCTAGAAAAGAAGACGCACGGACTGGGCCCTTCTGAGGGCCCCCTTAAAAGCTCAGTTTGTCATTTTTTGTTTCTGTTATAGGCTAGTGATAAAAGTGAATTTGCTTCATGCCTATTAAGAAATGTTGTACACATGGTAGAAAAATTATGAAAGTAGAACATTTTATTACTTTTCACCCCTCTCAGTTGGAATATCGTACAAATGCATAAGCAGCCATTTTTGCCTTGTTTCATCTAAGATGTTTTTTTCATGCTGAAAGAAAGGCATGTGTTTAAAAAATAAGCTTGGTTGCAACATGTAAAGGAATTGTGTAATGTCACAAGGGTTCCTGAAATCAAAATATATTTGTGATTTCTTTGCGACTGGAACACTCAAAAGGAAAACAACCTTTTAAACAGACTAAAACAAAGCCACAGCACATGCACCCATACTAAGCCAGGGACTGTATCAAGCTGATATGAGAAGACATTCAAGACAGAATCTTTCCCGGTTTGGTAAAATTCTTAAAACAATGGTTAATACCTGGCCCCACGCCCTAAATCTAGAAGGAATAATGTTCTTAAGCTACTCTGTGTTCTTTCTTGAACCCAACAAATGTGCCTAGAAAAATGGGTCAAGTCTACATCTCGCCGCATCTGTGGCAAGGTGTGAACAAAAAACTCGCTTTAGCTGGCTGCAGTGCTCCCTGCGATGAATATTCAGGCAGAAAATTGTTACCCCAGTGTGACTGTGCACCCAAGAAAACAAAATATGGTAGACTACATCAATGCAAACGGAAAAATCTTTAGTCCATGCTTGCTGGCAACCTGTGTCTGTATTGGCCTCTAGGAGAATTGTGGCCCCCACGTGCTGGAATATTTCTGTGGCATAGAAAACATTGTGTGATACCAGCTATCAAGTGCTACCATCAAGTAGCTACCAGCTACCAGCTATCAAGCTATCAAAAGAGCTATACGCAATTTTCCTGCAATAACAGTACTGTTTTTATAGCATTCGTTGTGGGGAGTGCGGCTTGCCCCTTTTGCCGGAGTTCTTGCTGAACGGCGATTTATTATCAGTTTGTTATATGTGGAACTTCAACAGCTTATATTTTTTTTCTCCTCAATCCACACTTCTGCTGCACTTTTGCCAGCATCTCTACACAGGGTGTCTTGACTGAGGTCATACCAAGTAAGCACGCTACAAGCCTTGTGTGCATCGTTTTCATGACTCTTTCAATGACCAAATTTCATTTTCAGTGACTTTATCAACTAAGTATCTAGCGGCAGCTTGAACATGGGTACTCATGAGAACTCGCACCAGGCTTGGTCAAATACGTCCAGCACTGCAGCACTGAGTAGCGAACCACGCTGTAAGAGTTGGCAACTAAATTGCCACCTTGTGATTGAAACTTTTCATCCTTACAATCAAGGCTTCAATTGCCCAGCCAGCGAGCTGCAGCAAAGGTGTGAACTATAGTCATCTGATGTCACATTCTATGTCATAGCGATAGCAGGTGATCCCTCCAGTGGTGGCCCTCAAGGCCAACAGGCATCCCTTTCTATGCACGTGCTTGTGTAGGACTGGGGAGATGGTGCCAGTTTGTTCTTCAGCATTAACACTGTTCACGCTGTATCAGGAACACATTTTCTTACTCAGTGCAAAAGCCCTTGAACCTACATAATTGCCAATGAGTCCTTTGTCGACCAACCTTTCCTTTGCCATGTCATTTGCTTCTGCCTTGATGTCACAGCAACTTCAGCTATATGAAGCAATGATGGTGTTTAAGTAACCACACAGCCTTGCAGCTTTCCAACCTGAACATTGCTTCATTAAAAGCTGACATGATTTGGTCTCATCAGACAGATCAGAGTTAAAAAGAAGCCTTAAACTTCTTTCAAAGTCATTCTAACCTTGTCAATAATCCCGTGCCTTTTGATGTGTTATTCAGCATTGTCCAAAGCAAGTCGGCTCTTAAAAATCAAAATAACAACTTTGTGAGGCCACCTACTAGGCTACCACTGTCTCTTCAGCCAGCCTGAAGTGTCTTGCAGCCATCAAAGCTGGAGTGCAAAAAAAACGACAAAGAAAAGTGTGGCAGACAAAATGCTCATGGAAATCCATATGTTTATGGACTGTTACACTGACTGAAAATATGGTGGCTTCCCAATACAGTCTTGATGTACGTAGCTGTTTCAGTCACGAATAAACAGCCAGTTGCGCTTTCCTGCACAAGCACAGTGTACAGATGCCCATGGATTAAAATTTGTTGTGTGTGCATGTGGTACAGTGTACCACATTTCATGTTCCTGAGGCTGCAGTACACTGGGAAGACTGGTTGCAACTTCAAATAGTAGGCCCTTAGAGTATTGCAGCCCTTTGTTCATATTTTGCTGCAGATTGTATCAAATGCGAATGCAAACTGTTTTGCAGGACACGTCAGTTCAGTTCAAGCAATTAGACAGAGTAACCCAAGAAATAGTTTAGGCCTCGAAAAGGTCTTAATACAGTCCCTAGTTTAGTACAGGTTTTCGCCTGATGTTTTGGTTTCTTCTACGGTATAATGCTGTTGCTTGCTAAGTACTGGTGGTGTGATGTGCACACTCTCTTGTGTTGCTATAACGACAACTTGTAAAAAAGATTTTTCTTCCTAACAAACATTTGGATACAGTGCCTGTGAGCTCATCTTTTAACCTGTTTTTCATTTGATCTGTGCATTTACATTGAACGTAAACTAGAAAATATCAGTACTGAGAATCACAAAAGAACACACCTGTGTAACGATTCTGCCGAGATCGTTGGAGTGGTCCAGCCACAGGATGCAACGCAGGTAGAAAGGCCTCCTGAGTTAAAGCAAAATAACAATCGTTGTAAGATGCGAATAAAAAATTTCATTCTGTGAGGCTTTCGGCATGTATACTAATTACCACATTTGTATGTAAAATAGTTTTGCATAATAGCTGAGCCAGGTTAACGTCTCGCCCTGTGACTGTCAGCCAATGCTACTCATGGCAATGGTGGCAAATATGGCACATCCTTTCAAATGGAACTTTTGTGGGTTACATGAATTTAAAAGAACTTGGGTTTACATAATACATAACACCTGTGGTTAGAAGGATGTCTTGCATGCAGCACCAATGCCACAAGTGGCACTGCTTAACACTTCCAGGGCCAGACTTAGTACATAAACAATACAAATGTGCAACAAAGTGAACAGGTGGTTAGCTGTTGCTATAACTCAAAGATTGCATGCATCATGTAGATGTGAATGCAGCTCCCATCAGGAGCGAGTTGCCCTTTAGTGCACTTCACTTCTCTTCCTCTTTTGTCTTCATTGCATGTTGGTGCCATATGGTAATAATGAACAAAAATTAAGCACTTCAGTTCCCATTCTTGTTTTACTACATGCTGTAAAGTCATCTAAGTGCGCTTAATACTCTTAAGAATGTACTTTAGCCATTTTGTGAATATTTTTCGCTTGGCTTCACTACACCTTAATGTAGTGCAAATTCTAGACAATGCTTACAAAAAAACCTACTCCACACAATAACACCTCCAATTAAGAGTACACAGTCTATGGCTTCGAGATGTGTACATACATACTTTATACATAGTTACAATGAAAATATAAGTGGCTGTTCTAATACGCACACTTAGCATACTGCATAACAGTCACCTGGTTCCAAAATGGCTTTTTGTTATCACACATAGGACGGCCACAACTATAAATTTAATTCTGGCAGTAACTTAAGCCACGGCCAAAACCTTCATAGTGCAATCAATGAAAATTTTCGAATTTAGAGCAGTTAGACATAAACAGGGCAAGTAGTTTTAAAGTGTTAAATAATGAACTGTTATGGAATATGGCGGTAGAAGGCCATGCGCCTGAAACATAGGTACTGTTTATCATATAAGCACATTCTTATATTTTTGCTTACTTTCCTAGGGATTGCATCAAACAGTTTGCTTGTGTAAATTTTGCTACTTGGCTGTATCGTATTAGCCCTTATCTTTTCACATTTGGCTTACTGCAGCTTTATGCACATGCATAAAGGTACTACTGCTACCACTTTCTACACTACTACCTACTACATACACTACTACGTTCACCTGAAGGCCAAACACTATGCTGTCCAACATACATGCATTTAACAACACCGAACAGTAGACAGAGAATGAGCAACTCTTTTAAAAAGTGCAGTTCCTTGGAGACACATTGATATATATCTGGAAAACAGAGATTTTTGCTAAAATTATAACTTAATATAATTGGTACTGAGCATAATGCATCTTGCAATAAACTTGCATTTACCGGACACCACTATACACACTGCGACCTCTGCAGCTTCTCCACAATCTGGCACAATGTGCTCAAGCTGCCTGTAAACCCTGGAAGGGGTCTATGATAGTTTGAGAAGCTTAGCAAACATGAGAAGGACCTAAAATGAAGGTCAGAGAAGCAAAGCAAATTTTTAACCATTCCTCTCTATGTTGCTATGAATGTCAAGGTTCCAGCAAATGATGTATTTGAACTGTGTTTTTAATCGTGCAATACTAGAGAGCACATTTTTGCAATAATAATGTGACAGAGAAGAATGACAGAAACTAACTTAATGAATATGTTTCTAAACTTGCATGAGGTTTTCGTCATTATGCTGATGCACACACCTGCATACCTCTACTGTGAAGTCTTGTTTCAGTTTATTTTATTGTCACATAGTAATTTACACCATACACTTGTCCTGAAATACATCACGTTGGGCTCCTTCAGTATTTTTTTCTTACTGGAAACACACATGCCTATACAGGGCAAGCACTCAATACATGCAAGACTGCCACGGGAATGGCCACTCGAGGTCGACTGTTCGTACAGCGCAAAAGACGAGGACTGAAGGAAGAACACAACACAGGCGCTGTCACACAGAAACATACTCAAGACACTTTGCGAGATTCTCAGGCTTCTTTCATGCTCTAAAAACAAATTATGTAGCACATATTGAGCCACAGATAGCTGTACTGGGAAATTTTCACGTTGCTCTACAATTGTATAATTGAGACTTTTTATCTAATTACATTTGAGAAGTTGATTAATTGATTAAGACTAATTAGGTAATTAGGCAAAATGCAGCAAATCCAAGTATTTCCAAGAGACAGGAAACAACATTACATAGGTTCTGTGCAGCTAGGTGGCATATTCATATTTTTCAAGTTTGCTAAAGTTACGTGGGATAACCTGCATACCTCCTATGGAACAGGTGTCACACCAATCACTCCAAGTGATGCCGCTAAACTAGCCATTGCGCTCAAAACATACAGGGTAAAAAAGCAAACTCTAGGTAAGAGCATACCAAGGCCTCTATTGCTGAAAAGGGAAACTGATGGGAGGCGCCCGATCTCCGGCCATGAAGCTGCTTCATCCTCACAGTTGGCAATGAAACGACCGCAGCCGCAGTCCCGAAATAAAAATGAAAAATTTGACACTACAATGATCACACAGAACACAAAAAAGCTGGTCACAAGCTTATCTTAGAGAACATCTGCTGCTACATTAGGTTTTGTATATTCGTCAGCTTATTGTTAAACTAAGCTTGCCAATATTTTATATCTTAATGGCTTTGCTCTTTACAAACCAATACCTTTGCCCAGCTCATGCACATATGCACTACTTAAGCTATGAGATGTTTACTGATCCCTTACAATGAATGGCTTCTAAGACAAATTATTTCACACAAAAGGATGCATAACTTATGAGTGTTACTGACATTGAATACCATGGTAGTACCTTTTTTTATAGACAATGGCGGACTTGAAGCACATTTTTCTCACAGATACAGGTTACAGGTTGATCGGTCTGCCTTTTTTTTCACCAGCAACAGAAATTTTGTTATTAATACTCGTGCAATATAGGATGACGCTGTCATGTGTGATATGATCCTGAGTTGAAAAGCGCAACTTCTTTGTGTGAATTTGGCACCTAGAATTCAATACTAAATATCTGTACCCAATACGCAATGGCACAGCAGCAAAGTATTTAAACATTAAACAAGTTCAGGTATCCAGAGCACAGCGCCAGCTGTTGAATAACAACATTGCACAAGCATCGACTATATAGATATAGCGTAGTAAGTGCACCGCAGGCGTAGTGGCGGCCTCAGCAAAGAACACAGGCATGGAGCGACGCGCCCGTATGACCTATCACCGGCAATGCTATCGCGTACATTGATATATCTCGTCACGGCACGGGCACCGTTTTCTGCCCGCCGAGGTGCCGGCGCCACTAGTACTCACCTGCTCCGGCCGCCGAGGTTCAAGTGACGGCGTATCCAGTAATCTGAACCCAAGCAGGTCACCTGTTACCGCCAAGCAGTACGCTAACAATAAAGAGGTTCTTATACTCTGACCGGCAGCTCATGCCGCGTTGACCCGTAGTGCCGCTGCAAGCTCACCACACGCTTTTAATACCACAAACGCGCCGCCGACATTTCACGCCCGTAGATCAAAGTCGACGGGCGCAGGCGCTACATGCTACGTGCCGCAGTCGCGCACTGCCTGCACAATCAACGACGTGGGCGCGAAGAGACAAAGACGATAGAAAGGAGCGTACTGGCAAATCTGCACAATGCGCGCTAAGTGGGCAACCTACTGCACACAGTCGCACGAGCTAGGGGATTGGCGCCACGTACGCGCCAGCTAGCAGATACCGCGCACAAAGAAGCGCCGCCGGTTCTCGCTCAAATGATCGCTGTATAAACACTCACACACGCGCACCGCAGTAAACCCTTAACGAGCCGCCACATTTTCAGGCGGCGGTTAGGCGGCGAAGCTTAGCTCACCTCGCACTGCACGTAACTATTATGGTAGTGGCTTGCGCTTCGGGGATCATGTCGAATGCTCACATCCGCCCAATTAAAGACGCGGCAAAGTCCCTCATTATATAAAATCCTAATTTTTAAGTACACTCGCTTGACTCTGAGCACTCAAGTCGCCTCGATTACGACAGAGCTCGAAGAAACACAGTGATCGTGCAAAATGGTTCTGGACGGCCAACTGTCGCGCCATGTTGTACCGAGAGCTTCAATAAGTCATATCAGCGCGTCTCCTCACTTAGAACACATGCACACTCATAGAACATGTAATAATCGTTCAAAGTCACTTACCGTGGAGTCTTGGGGGTTCAAAGCAGTGAGAAACATCAACCACGGTAGAAGAATGTGCCGTCGCTGGCAAATGGCTGCTCGATCGCAGCTTTCAACACGCGCGCGCGCGCTCCGAAGGCTGGTGTTCCTCCGCGCGTTGTTCCGACTTCGGCGTCCTCTGCAGCACCAAGGCGCGGCTACTCCGAACAGAAAAACAGCGCCGACACACATTGCGCGGGATATTTCGAATCTGACTGCAGAAATAATCCTACTGAAATTGTCGCTGCGGCTGACTGCCTTGTTGGTCATGGCTGAGTTATTCTTTTCTCTGTTTGGCTCGTCTCAATTTCCCCTACGCCACCGTTATTCCTTGAAAACCCCCATTTTACAACCGCAATGCCCCTTCAAATGGGGTCGGGGGTACAATAATGGTTCTAGCTTATTTTACTTCTTCTCGTGGGAGTACTCATTTTAGGCTAGGGGGGGAAAATGGCATATCAACTGTTAAAATGCCCATATGGGCTCATTTGTGTTTACAGTGTAGAGAATGTCAAAGTCGCGCCTCAGAACCGCGCAACCGCTGTGGCATCGTGGAAGTTTTTACCACGGAAGCCCGGCTATGATTCCCATCGAGACCAAATCACCAAACTTTCTTTTCAAACCCGTTAATTTACTTTGTTTACATGAACCTCCCTGCGAAATGTGACGTCAATCCAAACATTTTTTACCTGTTTCCACGACTTGCACCATCCACCACACTTAGTGTCATCATTCGGTCACGCTGCCGACTACGGCGAATTTTTGCGCAATGAGGCATATAATGCTTCTTCGTTAAATGCCCTCGCATGTTATCTGATGGCATCAAAGCTGTCCTATTCAGGAATGTCGCTATGAATCAACGATTAAAGAGGGAAAACCGTGGCTCTCAAGTTTCGTTAACCATGAGCGTGTAAGATGAGACACTGAAGTGGAAATCATAAGACAAATCTGTGCAGGTTAAATTCGAATGTGCAAAATAATAATAGAAGAGGTAATGGAAGGTGGATGAAAATTTTACTTTCCAGCGGTGCGAGCAGAACCAGCAGCCGGTGCATTACGCTTGCGTTCCACTACCAGTTGTGCTGCGGCGAGGGCGATCAATGTGGTCACCATGTTGCGTATTGATATTCCCTACATGTAGTACCCTTGGGAGTGTTGGAGAGCCCTACTCACTGTTGTGGTGGTTATTGGTGGAACACCCTTTTTTGCACGATGACGTCACGTAACGTGTGAAGTTAGGAAGGCACCTTGTTAAGAAACCCTCGTATGCTACCTAATCACATTGTGGGTGAAGAAAAACCAGACAGACGCTGGTGCCTGGTGCCCACAAATAATATTTTTAGCCGAGCGCGCTCCATCAGGCGGAAGCCTGATTTCGTCGATTCCACTGCTCGCACACTGTCAGCTTGCTGGTCGTGTCGTCGTCGTCTTTTGTTACCGAACCATTGTGGCACGTAGTAGTGCACTACAGGGCCTCCCTTCTAGTGAGGAAGCCGTGAGTTGGACGAATGACGAAGCACGGATGGCGTTGGCGCGAAACATACGCGGCGAGTAGAACTGGCCTGGCCGACAGGGAGTGTGACAGCAGAAGTGGCTAAAGCGTCAGAGTCTAAGTAAGCAGGCTTTAGACGGTCGACGGAGACCGTGTCTCCCGGCCGTTGATGAGCAATATAAAGTTTTTACGTTAACGCTTCAGTACTTTGAACGGACCATCATACGGGGGTCGTAAAGAAGGAAGCACAATGTGTTGGCGGACAAGGACGTGCGTGCAGTTCTACAGGCCAAGGTATACGGGCCGAGAAGAACGTCGTTGTCGCGGAGGGGAGAGACAGTACGCATAGCCGTGCGTAGACGTTATGCGCGGTCGGAAACATGAGCAGGTACGGTGTGCGAGTCGTTGAAGAATTCGCCAGCGACTCCTAGCGTGGTGCCCAACGTAAGCTCGGTGACGCTGGTGGAAGAGTCACTGCGAAGAGCGGTGCGGGTGCCAAACATAACGAAAGGAAGGCGCTCGATCCATCATGAAGGAAAAGTCGCAGCCATGAGTGAAGCCTTCAAAATTCGGTGATTCATTGTATATCTGGTGGTAAAAGGTGGTCTTGACGTGATTGACGCCAAGTATCCGAGATAAATTGGCGAACAATGTTGAGTTGAATTGACGGCCATGGTCAGTCGTAATGGTGGAAGGGACACCGTAGCCGCCTATCCAGAGTGTGATTAGTGCTCGAGTTATCGACTCCGCCGTTATGTCCAGGAGGAGCATCGCTTCAGGCCGTCTGATGCACCTGTCAGTGCAGGTTAACAGGTAGCGATGGTTCCCGCAGGGAAGAAAAGAGCCAACAATATCGACGTGCAGTTGGCTGAAGCGGTCGTCCGGAGACGGCAATGTGCCAAAAGGAGTCGCAGTGTGGCGATAAAATTTAGATTGTTGGCATTGGGGCACGCGCGTGACCAGCGACGAACCTCAACATTGATAGTTGGCCACACATAACAAGAATTGAGGAATCGCTGTGTTGCGCAAATGCCAGGATAACATAAAGAATGAAGGGCATTAATGACGGACCAGAGGTATGGGCGAGGCACGTGAGCACGACAACGTGCCGTCGACGTATATCTAACGAGGGGCAGGTCGCAGTGAGGAAGCAAGATATTGTTGCCAAGAGGGAGCCCGATGCACCAATGTATTTACAGCTATTTGCATGGAGAAAAGTTAGTGTAAATCGCGCAGGCTGGAACTAAGGTCACAGCTGCAGAATACAGTTTGTCAGAGCAACATTCCGGGCAACTTGGTAATCCATTACTGAAGTATTATTGCGCAACAAAAAAGAACACGGACGTAAAGAAGAATCTAACGTCCCTGTTCTTTTTTTGCTTCGCAATAAAATTTGAGTAACAGTCTACCACATCGTCTTCCTCTTGCGCGCACGGTCCTGTCCAAAAGCACCGTCACCTAACCGCTGGGGGCTGGAGCGCCGTCCAGGAGCTTCTTAGAATAATAGCGCTCTAGATGGACAATACGATTTTAACGCGACACGTGCTCGACGTCAGTTCATAGCTGTCACGAGGACGGCGTGTCATCAACAGAAGCGATTTCGTGATTGAATTGACTTAATCGTCGCAATACACGGTCGGACCCGGTTTAGCGTGACAGCTGTTTTTCGGACAGGCCGACATGGCGACTTGCAATCCACAGAAGAACGAGATTTCCGGGAGAGAACTGAAGGTTCCACTGGCAACGGTCATGTCGAGTCTTTTGTGACGCTTGAGCCCCTTTAAGTCGATCACAGCTAATGCGGTGAGCTATACAAGTCCGACTACCGGTGTCATGGGCGTATTCAGTTGTATGTCGCGACACTGAAGGTAGCAAGGTATCAAAAGGCACAGTGTGATGGCGACCAAACAAGCGGTAGAAAGGCGAAAAACATGTGCTGCCATGACGTGAGTAATTGTACGCAAGTGTCACGTAGGGCAAAGTGCTGTCCCAATCGCGATGGTCTGTTGAATCGTACACAGACGGCATCTCTGTAAGGGTGCAATTCAGACGTTCAGTCAGTCCGTTCGTTTGTGGGTGATATGCAATTGCAAGTTGTTGTTCGGTGGAGCAGGAACGAAGTATACCTCCGACAACTTGGGACAGGAAGTAGCGGCCCCGATCTGTCAGCAACTACCTTCGCGCGCCATAGTGAAGAGTCACGTCCTAAAGTAAAACGCCTGCTTCATCTGTAGCACAGCTGGTGGGAAGGATATGTGTAATCGCATAGCGCGTCGCAGTCTGTGGCAATGCCCATCCATTTGTTTCCTTTTATGGATGTGCCGAAGGGGCCAATAAGGTCCATGCCGACATGAAATAAAGGTTCCGTGGGGACATTGATTGGATTAAGGTGGCCAGCAGTTTGCGCGCATGGCCTCTTTCGATGCTGGCAGGAGTCGCAAGCCGCAACGTAACGTCACAAAGAGTGGTAAAGGCCTGGCCAGAAGAAGCGACGTCGAAATCTGTCGTAAATGTGGGAGGTTCGAAGGTGTCCGACAGTGGGTGCGTCGTGGAGCTCAGCAAGAACAGTTGAACGGAGATGACGAGAGACAACTAGCAGTAAATCTGGTCCGTCAGAGCAGATGTTACGTCAATAAAGAATGTCGTCATGGACCCCAAGCACTCTGGTTGAGCGATCTAATTGTCCTGAAGTCAAGCGCTCAATGATTGATCGGAGGGAGTCATCCTTTCACTCCTCAGTAACGAGGTCGCGAAAGTCAGAAATGGTCAGAAGGCAAGTGTCCCCATCCTGTTTGTTGTTGTCAGGAGGATCGACAGGAGGACGAGAAAAGTAGTCGGCGTCCAGGTGTAAGCGGGCGGACTTCTACATCACAAGAAAAGAATACTTCGTTCATGGCCCCAAAAGAACGCTGCGCCCTACTTGAGGTCAATCAGTGGCCAGACGATATCCGCCAAATTTTTAGCAAACTGACGAAAATAAGAGCATATTCCCATTAGGCCGCGTCCATCTTTTGCTGAGCAGGGTACAGGAAAGTGCTTGGATGCGTACCTTACCAAGATCAGGTTGTATACCAGCAGCACTGAAAAGGTGGCCAAAGACTCTGCCTTTGCAGTGTACAAAATGGCACTTAGAAGAGTTAACTTGAAGGCCAGCCTCCTTAAAAACTTCAAGAATAGCGACCAAGTGACCGAGGTGGCTGTCAAACGAAAGGAAAAATACGATAACATTGTCCGCGTAACATAAGCAGCTGGACCACTTATAGCCCCGAAGGAGGAAGTCTATTCTTTGGAAAGTTGCTGGGGCATTATAAAGTCCGAAAGGACTTTATAAATGTTTAAAATATTAAATGCCGTCCTGTGTAACAAAAGCCTTGTTATCACGCTCGAGATCACCAACCGAAAGCTGCCAGTAACCGGATCGGAGGTTGATTGAAGAGAAGTATTTCGATCAGTGAAGGCAGTCGAGAACGTCATCAATACGCGGGAGAGGGTACACATGCTTTTTCGTGACCTGGTTCCGGTGATGCCCAAGGGCTCGAACAGGGCTCGATTACACTTTTGGTTAGCGTGTTGCCTACTTCCGTTTGGATAACGTGGCGTTCTGCATGAGACACGCAATAAGGTAGTCAGCGGATAGGACTAGCACCACTGGTGTCAATCTTATGGGTGATAAGGGAAGTCTGTCCCAGCGGGCGATCCTCAAGGTGAAAGATGTCGTGATTAGACACGAGGACGCTACAAATATCTGCAGCCTATTCGGGAACAAGGGCTTTAGTGATCATATTCGAAAGTATGTCGGGATCGGACGTGGCGGACCTGACCAGACAGCAGGTGGCTGCGACAAGCACAGAAAACCTAATACAGAGATGGTGGAATGGTCGATGGGAGAAGCGTTGCCGAGCGACGTGCCTTTCGGGATAACTTGCATGCACAAACCAAATTTTAAAACAGGAAGAAGTACGCGGTTATCGGCTATGGTCCCAATGATATGAGGAACGGCAAATCTGCGTAGCAGGACAACATTGACATTAGGGGTCAGCACTTAGCGTCGGGAACACATGTGAAGCACGTCAAAGGCATACATATACATGGGGGCTTGAGGCGGCAACCGTACGAACTCTACAGAGCATAAACGAGGCTCAGTTGATTTTGGAGCACAACAGTGAATTGTCAGCTCGAGTTGGAGGAGTCCATCAGCGCAGTCAATAAAGAGGTCTGATAAAAAGTGGAGGCCTTAAATCATGTCATGGGAGCACCGTTCCAAGAGCAAATAAAACGAAAGTGTTGAAACCAGCAACAGTTATTCAGGCAGTGCACATGTCAAAGATAATGGGCGTTGCTCCATCAGCCACCGGGATAGCACGAGATGCGGCAGGTGTGAAGGACCTTCTTCAAGCTGCAACGGTGATGGTTGCTTATCACCGAAATATGGGCTCCAATATCAACAAGCGCTGGGGCAAATGCATCCACTTCTACATCTATATTACATCTGGTCGGCAGGGTGAGAGGCTTTGGCAGAAACGCCGACAATGCAGCGTCACCTCTGGAAGCTGCACCTTTTAGTGTTCCGAAGGTATGCGCCCAGGTCGGAATGACGGCGACGGCACTGGTGTG
Organism: Dermacentor andersoni; assembly: GCF_023375885.2. Lineage (NCBI taxonomy): Eukaryota > Metazoa > Arthropoda > Arachnida > Ixodida > Ixodidae > Dermacentor > Dermacentor andersoni. The sequence goes on from NC_092816.1 coordinate 226,643,792, forward strand.
ACCTGGACGAAAGGCGACGACTGTGCGGCGAAAAGGGCTTCCTACTACTCGGCGACGGTGACTGAAGGCGGTATGCGGTCGTAACGTCAGTGGCGTGCAGGTTCGACTCGGCTAGCGGCTGGATATAGCGAAAAACGCCGTCTGGACGAATGATTTTCAAGATTGGCATCGAGAACCAGCGGTTGCTACACAGCGCGGCGACAACTGAAGGACGGTCATCCGGTGTTCGCCACTTCACAAGGTTGCGAGACCCTAAAATGAACATTTATTTTCAGCTTACACAAGCGAAGGACGTTCGGTTGGCCGGGAACTGGCCACGGTGCAAACTGATTGCAAGCCGGCATTGGCGAGTGCTTGTGGCAAAATAGCGTTGAACAAGAGGGACCATAGGAGCGCCTGTAACGTTGACAGGTGGGTACAGAGCCGCGAGCCACATGGCTTCCAGCTCATGGCACACGATCTTCGTGTACTGTTCTGAACGCAGCTGTTTACACGAAGGAGAGGCCTGCCGGTCTTCACAAGACGATGTGGCAGCCGTATCGAGAAGCCGTGCAAATTAGTGATAACTACGACGGCTTTTCACCTGCTCGAAACGCTTGTACTCCATGATAATGTCATTAACTGAAGTACAGCTCTTACAAATGAGTAAATTGAAGGCGTAATCGGCGATAGCTTTTAAGACATGCCCGACTTTTTCATACTCCGGCATTTCACCGTGAGCCTTGCGGCAGAATGCCAGCACGATTTGCAGATATGTGACGTGCTTTTGTTGGACGTCTGAAATCTTGCCGACGACCTTCCAACCCAGTGGTTTTCCGAAGAGAACTCGCAACTTCTGCTTGAAGGTATCCTACTCACGGAGCTCTTTGTGGTTTTAAAACCACACTCGCCCAGTTCCCACCAACTAAAGAAATATATTCCTCAGCATCAGTGTGAGATACCATTTGTTGTAGCAGCTCACCCTCCCATACATCTCCATCCAGTCGTCGATGTTGGTGCATTCAGTGCCGCAGAAGGTTCCTGGATCACGCGAATGCGTGAGTACAACAGTCGACGCAGTCGACACAGGCGTCGCCGAACTAGGCACCATTTCCTGCGACATCGGTGAAGAACCGAAGCCGTAGTCACTGCGAAGCTCCGTTATGAGTCGTTGTCCCGCACCTCCACCAAATGTTCCGAAGGGGAAGCCCATGCGCAAATGTATCTACAACTATTTGCACGGGGAAAAGTTAGTAGTAATCGCGCTGGTTGTTGCAGAGGCAGGCACGTACACAGGATTTTTTTCGGGGGAGGGGGGGGGAGGGGGCAACCCAAGGTAATATTTCTATGCAAATGAGAGGGAGGGTACCTTTACTAGTACAAATGTGAATAATGTTCACCATTCGCCATAAGGACGCCTAAACCCGCCAAAGAAAATTGAAATGGCGTGTATCTCACAGGTACACCTCTTCTTTACTTGGCAAACAAAGAACCACATCAAATGGACTTGCGCATGAAAGATGCGCAGGAAGAACATTCCCAATAACAAGTGAACTAGCGACAGTGCCAAATAAAGATTTCTAGCAGCGTTTCTTGAATTAGCTCTGGAAGAATTATAGAGAATGTATATTTGCGGAACAATCACAGTTCTTTTGCATCCCTCGTTTACTGCTCTACCAAGTTCCAAAATCGATTCGTGCTGTTATTTCGGAAGTTGCGTAACGATTCGTGGTCCCCAGTCCCGTACAACCACGTAGAGCGCAGGACGCTGTGGGGTTCTAGACGTACTGAGGCCACCACGGAAGGTTAGAAAAACACCCCCATTAGCACAGCAGGGAAGTGGATACGTCAAGCGGCTCGATTCATAACTGTAGAAGCGTCATTCAACACACGGAATTATTCTCAACTTCCAGTGTCATTTTCTCTACTTCCTTTTTAAATAAGAAGATATTGATCCATAAGTATTTTTGCGAACAATTTTCGCTTTTTCTCCCTGTTTGGCTCTTGCCGTGGCTTTCTCCCTTAGTGGATCGCTTAATTTCTCATCTCCTTGCGACTCTTGTTTCCAGTTGCCAATTTTGCACGAAACGTGCTGTACGCTTAGGCAAAAACCAGACGAGGTAAAGGGTGACAGTCATATTGCCTATGGGTTTACGGTTATTGCGGGGTCTAATGATGGAAGCTGTTTCGCAATATCTAATTTGCCATCTTATCTAACCCATATCGCGCATATATGGCTCCGAAGATCTGCCAGCGTCGCAGCGAGCCGTCACTCGAGGAAATAATGAAGCAAAAGAAGTTAAATGCAACTGACAGTTTCTCCGTCAACAACTCGTTCCACGAGCATACAGAACAGCTTACTATGAACCGAATCCCTTTCCTGGCCCCTGGATCAGTCTAAATAAGGAAGGTTGAACTAAGGAAGCAACAGCGATGCGCGTGATCGTTGAATAGATGGTGAGATAAAAATTTTGTTGGGCATTATAAACAAAATAAAATTTTATAATTAAGATAATAAACTACGCCCTGCCTGAATTCATCTTGAGTTAGTAGCGCGGGCACCGAATCGATCAGAAAACTGGTCTCCGCCCCCCAGGAGACGCCGATAACTACCGCCATCCAAAAGGAGTGCAAAAACTGACAATCATTCCACTCTGTGAAGATTGGAATGACAGCGAAAGCTGACCACAGTCAAAGCTCTCAAACGAAAAGCAAAGTGTTTCACCTCCGCTGCGGGTGCAATATAATATAATATAATGCAATATCGGGCCGACCCGCGGCGGAGGTGAAGCAGGCGTTAAGCACCCCGCATACGTGGGTCAATCCCGAAGGTAGTGCAATGCCGGAACGACCCACGGGGAAGGTGAAGCAGGCATTAAGAACTCCCCATACGTAGGCCGATCCCGAAGATATTGCAATACCGGGCCCACCCGCGGCGGAGGCGAAGCCGGCGTTAAGAGCTCCCCATACATGGGCCCGTCCCGAAGATGCCAAAGGGCGCGTTGTAGGTTCCCGAGTCCAAGGGGGTATGTGCCATTGATCTTAGACCCTTTCTTCACTATCACCATACAGTATCGGCCCACATGATGATTTTTGCAGTGAACGGACGCCAAAAAAAACCTACAGAAGCTAGTCATACACTGCTTTCACAGTAAAAGACGGTAACATGTTGACCGCCAAGTAGATTGATAAGTCGGCGCTTTAGGAATGTGTGTGAGGAGTGGTGACATGGGTTGATGGGGGGGGGGGGGGGGCATGCCGCTTAATTTCGTGGGGGGTCCCGGGCCCCCCCCCCCCTCGGGCCTCTCCCCTTGGGTACGTGCCTGTGCAGAGGTCACAGCTCCAGCAGGCAGTCTACCACTTCATCTTCGTCTTTCTCTTGCGCGCATGGTCCTGTCCAAATGGACCGTAACAGTATCTTCAAACGTCAGAGAGGTACCACTCGTGCGAAGCAGCTGGAGCTCGGTGCCGACACTCTGGGCGGCAGCCATGGTCGTGAAGTGGATGACCGGTCGGCCGTGGCCCGTTGCATGGATGGCGGCGCGAGAAAGTGCATCGGCAACGGCGTTGGATGCTCCACTGACGTGACAAATGTCGCTGGTGAATTCAGAAATGTAGGCGAGTTGTCTGATTTCGCGGGGAGCGTAGGAGGTGCTGCTGGACGCTAGGGCAGAAGTCAGTGGTTTATGGTCGGTAAGGACATTGAAGGACCGTGCCTCGAGTAAATGTCGAAAGTGCTTCCCAGCCAAATAGATGGTTAGCAGCTCTCGGCCGAGAGTGCTGCAGCGGCACTCAGGGGGTGCAAGGTTCTCGGAAAAGAAGGCGATGGGCTGCCAAGCAACAGCACCTAACTGCTGCCAGACTGCACCGGCAGCGGTATTGATTGTATCAACTATGACAGGCGTTGGAGCGTCGCATTTGGGGTTGACGAGGAGCATCGCGGCAGCAATCACTTATTTGAAGCTTCTAAACGCGTGGTCAGCGGTGTCATTGCAGCCCACGGGAGTATTTGATGTCTTCAGGCCCGAGAGAAAGTCGTGTAGAGGCTGCCGTATATTGGCGCAGCGAAGAACTAAGCGCTGATAATAGTTGGCGAGGCCAAGCAATTCGCGCAGTTGCCTGGTGGTGCAACGCTGGGGAAACTCACGGATTAAGAGGGTCAGGAGTGGACGAATGCCGTGTGCATTGACGGGATGGTCGAGGGAATCTAACTCCGTAACGGAAAACTCGCTCTTCGGACCGTTACCGACAGAACCAAACTTGCTGAGTCTTACGAGCACTTGACGTAGATGGAGGTTCTGAGCTTCGGCGGCACTGCTGTAGATGATGATGTTGTCAAGAGAGGATATGCAGCATGTCAAGCCACGTAATACCTGGTCAATGGAGCACTGAGAGGTCTGGGCCGCATTGCGAAACACGAAAGGCATCCGAAGATATTAGAGCAGGCCGAAGGGTGTTCGACCTTGCGGATTTCCGCAGAACTATTACGTCACCCTTGCCTTTGCTTCGAGTTGTTGACTAATTCGAATTCGCCCTGCTATCTGGTAGCCGCCTCGTTAGCTATGATAGCAGAGCGGCGGCCCTGGAAAGGCTGTGGTCCCGTGTTCGTGTGCCGGACCACGATGAATTTTTCTTAAAGTGCTAGGCTTTTCTTTCTAGGAACCCATATGGGTTTCCTTTGTAGCAATGGCTAGGATAATGGCGGTCTTGGGAATATGTGAAGGTTCCACAGGAATCTAGTGACAGGCTTTCAACAGGTCGACTTTGTTAAAAATGGTGCAGCCGCGCAGTTCCGACGTCAAAGTCCTGAATGTGAGGTGTTGCTTACCTGTCTGGGACAGTGGCCTTGTTGAGAGCTCCCTAATCGCCGCAGAGACGTCAGTCACCGGTCTTCTTGGGCACCTTATGGAGTGGCAATGCCCAAGAACTGGAGGAGGGACGAATGAAGCGAAAGTCAAGCACGTCTTCGGTGTCAGCTAGACAAACCGGCGCAAAGCGACTACCCCACGTAAACACGGGAGGGCCAGTCATTATGATATGATGTGTCGGGCTTTGAGCAACCGAGCACTGAAAAGAGGGGGTTCAGAACACGTTCAGAAATTCAGCTATTACGGCTGACCAAGCGTCGGCAAAGAGCATGTGCGCCTGAAAAAGCCGAAGCATTGGAGTGCGACATGAAACTGAATGGTGAAATTCGTCTTAGAGTCCAAGATGCGGCTTTGCCGCACGTTGACGGCGAGCTTGTAGTGCCAAAGAAAGTTGGCTCCGATATTTGGCTGGTGCACGACCGCGATGACAAAAATCCAGCGAAAGGTACGTCTGAGGCCGACGTCCAGAGTCACCGACTTTTGTCCGTATGACCGAATGGTCGATCCGTTGACCGCAGTGAAAAAGGGCGAGTCGGGAGGATGGCAGCGCTCAGCCAACGTAGGAGGAAGGACGCAAATCTCGGCGCCAGTTTCGACGAGATAGCGCACTTTGGTGACACAGTCGGCGACGAGGAAAAAGCGACTGTATCTGGGACCTGTAACAGCGGTCACGGTCAGTGATCGGCCCAACCGTTTTCCGGGTAGGCGGGGTAGGCTGGATGGGCTGGCGGCACTCGTTTACGCGAAAGTCATAGCGACGGTGGTACCAGCAAAGTGTAACGGTAGGAGGAGAAAAACGTTCAGAGTGACCGGGGCTGGGGCGGCGAAGTTCTGACGAAGAACGCGGCCGGCGTGTTCGGATGACAGCGACCTCAACTCTCAGCCGCGCTTCTTGCCGTGTAAGCTCCTCGTTCACTTTGAGGAGACGCGCATAGCTGTCGCCAGCGGCGGCGCTGTGAGGAGGGTAAGGAGGGCGATGAACTGTGGCCACGGAGGGAAAACCGACATCCACAATCTTGTCGGCTAACTGGGCTAGTGATTCCAATGTCGAGAATGAAGACGCGGTCAGGATCATGCGCACCTGCGGTGGAAGGCGCTGCAGGACAACTTCCCAGAGTAGTGCGCTGTCACTTCAACGAGCCAAGTCTCCAGCCAACGCTTGCATACGACGCAATAAGTCGGTAGGTTTGCGGTCGCCGAGCTCCTCCAATGTAAGAAGTTGCTGTAATCGATGCTGCTCCGTTTCAGTCGTGCGCCGGATGAGCGTCGCCTTAAGGTGGTTATAGGGACGGGTATTTATTTATTTATTTATTTATTTATTTATTTATTTATTTATTTTGAATACTTTCAAGGCCCGTAGGTGCTACAGAAAGGAGTGGTACATATACACAGAAAAAGACTGCAGATCAATGAATAAAATATTTCTTAGATGGCATGGAAAACAGCAGTCTTGAACCTCGATGGGTCTATAATAGTAGCGACCGATGCGGGGAGGTGGTTCCAGTCATTGCAGGTGCGAGGTAAAAAAGAGTAATAGTACGCGTTCGTGGGACAAGATGGCACGAACACTTTATGAAGGTGATCGCTGCGGGATGAAAAGTAGGTAGGAGAAGTAAGAAATTTTTCTTTTAATACTTGGTTGTGGTAAATCTTGTGGAAAAGGCAGAGGCGACTGTATCCACGACGTACTGAAAGTTCCTGTATGTTACGGGTTTCCTTCATGAGTGTTACGCTAGCATGACGAGAGTAATTAGAATACAGCCGGACGCGCGGTTCTGAACGTCTTCGAGGGAGAGGGTGAGTGATACTTGAGGGGGATCCCAGATGGCCGAGGCATATTCTAATTTTGATCGAACAAGTGTTTTGTAGAGCGTCAGTTTTAAAGATGCAGGAACGACGTAAAAGTTTCTGCGAAGATAGCGTAGCGAGCGATTAGCGTTAGAAGTTATAAATTCAACATGCTTGTGCCATGATAGATCGTGAGTGATGTAAAGGCCGAGGTACTTGTAAAAATTAACTTGACAGAGAGGAGCGCAATTCAGAAAATACATGCGTGTGTCAGTATTGTTAGAGCGGCGTGATATGCGCATATATTTACATTTATTTACGTTTAGTTTCATGTTCCACGCATTGCACCATATAGATAAATTGTTAAGGTCTTCTTGTAGTTCAGTGGAATCGGCGGGGTCACTAATATTATGATATATTGCGCAGTCATCAGCAAATAGGTTAATTGAAGACGATTTCACGCAATCCAGGAGATCGTTAATATTGTCACGTGGTGGTGACGTTGAAGAACACAGTAGCAATACTGTGAACGACAAAACTAACTTTTATTGGGCGAACCTGTGCCCACAAAACAGGCTACACTTATAGCACAACGATAGCGGCGAACACGGTCGGCTATCGTCGAAAATGGGATCAGCGGGTCAAGCGCGTCGGCTTTTATACAACAGTCGTCGGATGTTCCAGACTAATCGTTGGGACCCGCGTGCCTTCCACAAAGTTCTACACCATTCGCGTGAGGTGATGAAATCAGATAACGCAAGGTTCGGCGACAGCAGACAGCGTATAGAAGCAGCGATAACTTTCCAGAAATTCGGATACGTGCAGGCGCGCCCCGCGCTGTGCGATAACATTTGTTAGGCGGCGAAACGTGGTAGCCCGATAAAGATAAGTACACGTGTCCATGTAACTTAGAAAGAGCAGAGGCCCGAGGACGGATCCCGGCGGGACCCCTGATGTAACCGATGAAAAAGCAGAGGAAGCGTTATTGGCAGTTACGTACTGAGTTTGATTGGAAAGGAAGTCCTTAATCCAAGCTAATACTAAAGTATCAATGTTAAGCTGATCGAGTTTAAGGTTTAGTAGTTCGTGCGTTACGGTATAAAAGGCCTTAGCATAGTCCAAGAAAATACATTCAACGTCAAAGTTATTGTCAGATGCAGCAAAAAGATCATTCGTAAAGCAAGCTAGTTGGGTTTCACACGAGTACATTTTTCTGAAGCCATGTTGACAGGAATGAAAGAATGAATTGGTTTCCAAAAATTCAACAAGGTGAGAGTAAATGATGTGTTCAAAAAGTTTGCATGGGATTCTTGTCAATGAAATGGGGAAGTAGTTCTCGGGAGCATGCGCATTGCCTGACTTTGGGACTGGAACCACCTTTCCTTTCTTCCAGTCACGCGGGAGCGAAGAACACTGCAACGACTCAGCAGAAATTTTAGAAAGAATAACAGATGAAAACACCTCAGTGCATTTCAATATTTTTGAATTAATATTATCAGGCCCACTGGGAGACGAAATCTGCAGATTATTGATTAGCCGGCTAATACCAACCCAGTCAATTACTATGGGATCCATCACAGGGAAGCTTGAACTTGGTGTACTCGGTAAATTGACGATGATATTGGCATTGAGGAAAGAGACAAACGCCTCATTCAAAACGCTGCAACATTGATTAGGTGGAACACTGGTGCCATCATTGTAAGTTAAATGTATAATGTTTGTTTTAGTGTCATTAACAACACTCCAAAACTTGCGCGGACTCGTTTGAAGAAACGAGGGCAGTGTAACATTCAAGAAGGTAGTTTTAGCGTTACTAGTCATTTGGATGTACTCAGTTTCGACTTGACGGTACGCTGACCAATGAGCGGGGAGATTTGATTGCTTGGCCCGGCGGAATAACCGTTTCTTTTTGTTGCGCACGCGTTTAAGAGAGTTGTTGAACCATGGCGATCTAGTGTTTGAGGGTATCTTTCGTTGAGGTATATAACTCTCAATTAAAGATAGTAGTTTATTTTTGAAAATTTGCCAGTTATCCTCAACTCAGCGTTCATCAAAACCGGGGATGTAAGCAGCTGTGCATGATTCTATTTCTGCCGTGATAGAAGCCGCATCGGCGTGCTTGTAATCGCGAATAACCTTAAAGCTCTTTTTAGTAGAAACATGGGCACGCAAAGTGAAATTAATAATCAAGTGGTCACTTAAACCAGGGATATAAGTAAGTTTGGAAACCAGATCAGGTGTAGTAGTAAAAATGAGATCAAGGATATTAGCGGAAACTGCAGTAGTACGAGTAGGTCCATCAACAAGTTGTGCGAGGTTGAAATCGGAACAAGCACCAAGAAACTGTACGCATTCCGAAGAATTTTTTGTGATAGTGGCAGTGCCACTGTGCCATGAGATGTTTGGAAAGTTGAAATCTCCCAACAGAAAGAAAGGCAATGTGGGGTATCGCGTAACTATATTATTTAAGACGTCATGAATTTCATCAAAGAAAGAGCGGGTGCAGTTGGGCGTCTGTAACATACGCAAAAAATGCAATCCCTATTGTCAATGGTAATACGCATGCACACCAATTCTAAGGCAGACACGACTGGGACACTTGAGGAAGGAAACTCTTCATTAGCAGCGATCAAGACACCCCCACCGATACGAACATCGCGGTCATATCAATAAATAGCGTATTTCTTTTCACAGTCAAAGATTTCACTGCTTTGAACTTTTGCAGAAAGCCAAGTTTCGGATAGAATAACAATATCAGTGGAACATGAATCATGATTTGACATGCGGGCAGCGTAGAACATCGCGAATAATTGTAGCAGTAGTAGATGGAAGCGCTACAACGACGTGGTAGGACATGGTAAACATGGAACATGGCGGTGGCGATGGAGCAAGGACTGGATGGTAATGAACCAAAGTTGCAAGTCCGACAACCAGAACTCCGGGATCTTGTGAGCGGAGACTTCGACATCGCGGGGCAGTGGTGCTGACGGTAGTACTTGACTTGGACAATCCGAGCCTATGACTGACCCGAAAGACTACGAAGAAAGCGGGGCTCGAGCTCCTTGCGACGGTGGGCCTAGCGAAGCGTCCGAGGCACCCAGGGCTGAGGGCGATGAGACGAAGTCCGGAACCACCAATTTGTGGGTGAAGAAAAACCAGACAGACGCTGGTACCTGGTGTCCACAAATTATATTTCTAGGCGAGCCCGCTCAATCAGATGGATGCCCACCAATTCCACGGCTCCCGCACCTTCAGCGTGCTGGTCATGTTGTCGTCGTCTTTTGTGAACGGACCATTGTGGCACGTGGTAATGCGAAACAACATCATTTCAATTCATTTTATTTTATTTGTGCCCATTTACAAGCAAATGGAGGGGGCCAAGGTACATGTTGCTTATTGGCAGCTTGAATGGTCCCTGGCCCCCTTTACATATTGGCAGACCGGTGGCAAAGAACACTTTCAGAAATGAAAAAATAAATAACAGTGGGTTACATCAAATAAATTGCATTTCTTTCATTGAATACATGTGGTCTTACGGAAACCGTGGCGATTTAAATCGTAGTTTTCGCCAGACAGATGAGCTCCGATGGTGTCGAGGCATGGATGCCAATGCCGGCTTCTAGATAAGAATTTAGTAGCCGTGGCAAGGTATTCGCGACCATTTGATGGCCGTAATTTGTCCTCGAAAAGGGTATGAGCCATTTTTCATGGCTGCGCGTCTCATATGTGGGTGTATTCTCTGTTAAGTTTGCTATATTTGTTATTAAGTTGCTTCTATTTTTTACCTGAAAGTAGTAGGTGCGTAGGAGGGTTTGTTTGTAGAGATGATGACTTTTTGTTATGTTGCACTTGGTGAAAAGACTCTCAGTGTGCGAGTTGTATGGTACATTTGCGATAGCGCGTATTATTCTTTTTTTGCATCAATAGTATTTTAGAGTGATTGGAAGCTGATGTCATGTCCCATACAAGATGGCAATAATTTACATGCGCGGCAAACAGTGCATTATAAATGATCAATTTAGCTGACGTTGGTAAAAGGTAGCGATTTCGATGTAGTATACCTGTTTTGCGGCTCAGTTTCTGGAGTACAAAATCCACGTGAGCGTCCCATTGCAATGTGTCGGTGAAATATACGCCAAGTACTTTTACGGTGTCAACAACCTCTATATTCTCAGAGTTGTAAAATATGTTGTGGGTCAATAAAGTACATGTACCTCTTGTTTTAAAGATGACTGCTTGTGTTTTATTCGAGTTTACTTTTAAAAAGCAGTCCTGGCTCCATTTTGAGAGATGGGTTAATAGGTTGTTCGCTGCACCAATGAGGCCTGTATAAGAGTTGTTTGATAAAAAAACACTCCTATCATCTCGTAGTTTATGAATTTCGCTTCTCGGTGGATAAGAACTATGTCGTTTATGTAGATGTTAAACAGAAATGGGCTAAGGACACTTCCCTGAGGGACACCTGTTTGTATTTTTCGTGTAGATGATATGCTAGTGTTTATAGACACATATTGCTGTCGATTTCTAAGGTAGGATGTCAGTAACTGAAGAGGAAGGCCCCTGATGCCATATCATTCAAGCTTAAGTATTAGGAGGTCATGATTTATGCAGTCGAACGCTTTTGTGAAGCCTATGAATAGACCAATTAAGGGTAACTTATTTTCGAGGTTGTGCAGTATGTATTCTTTCTGTGCCACAAGTGCTAGTTCTGTTGATTTACCTTCTTGAAAACCGTATTGAGCGTCTGTTCTTAGTTCACGTTTATTGCTGAAAGATGTTAATTGGTTAAGAATGATTTTTTCAAGACCTTTAGAAAACTGCGGGAGAATAGATATCGGGCGGTAATTTTTTTAAATCAAGTTTGTCACCTTTCTTATATAACACAATTACTTTTGCAACTTTCATTTTTTCAGGAACAGTACCTGATGTCATGCATAAGTTATAAATATGAGCCAACACAGGTGCAATGTCACAAATGACGCGTTTGATAGGTCTTATTTGGAGGCCATCAGCATCGCAGCTACATGAATTTTTCACTTTGAGAAAAACTGAACAAGCCTCGGTAGGGGTTGTCGCTTGGAAAAGAATAGTGTCCATAGTTGCAGGGAATTGAAATGTACCTGGTGGGCTTAGTGATGAATGGGAATCAGTGTCTGTAAAGTAATCATTAAATGCGTTAACTAAATGATCTCCGGTTAAAATGCATCCGTTTACAGAAACTTTCTTTATAGGTTCAGTGTTCTCTTTACGTCCCATTAGTTCATTTAACTTGTTCCACATCTTCTCTGCTTCTCACTCGCTTGAAGAAAAAGTACGTAAATAATAGCGATTTCTTGTATTTCTTAGCTCTTAATTTAATTTATTTCTAAAAATTTTGAAGCATTTTAGATTCTCGCCGTTCCGATATATTATAAACCTGGCATAAAGCTTATCTCTTTATTTTTTTAGAAGCTCTTTGGTGATCCAAGGTTTCCGATAAGGTTTGTGGTTTCTTTTCTTATGCATGAAATGTTGCGCATAAACAGCTGAGAATTTCTTTAAGAAGATGTTGTATGCTGGCTCAGCCTCGTTTTGTTGAAAAACCTCCTTCCAAGATACTTGAAAGGCATCTTGAAAGCAGTTAATGTGTACTCGTTTATTGTCTGAAATGTTTTTTCAGTGTTATCTTTTTCGGTATCGTTTGCTCTTGTGTGGATAAATATGACTATTGGCATGTGGTCACTGAGAGGACAGTTTCAGACTCCACTAGTTACTAAAAATGGATTATAGTTCGTTATAAAAAGATCAAGAGTGGTTTTCGTAGTTTCTGTTAATCTCGTGAAGGTTTCAACTGCATTTATACATCCGCATGACAGAAAAATTCTTTGAAATATCGTTTTCTTAGCACCATCGGAACTCATATCAATGTTGAAGTCTCATCCTAACAGCACTTTATATTTGTTTTCTGACGCAAATTCTAGCATGCGCTCTATAGAAATGAAAAAAGGTTCCACTAAACCGTCCGGTGGGCGGTAACACACTGCAAAGAGTACACCTGGTGTTTGGACACACAACATTTCACAATTTTCTGTCATACAAGAATACTCGGCTAACAGTTCACATGTTAGAGAATCATCTATCAAAACAGATACTCCTCCACCGCGACGTGAGGTTCGGTTTCTATGAAATACTTTTTTGCAAGGCAGGCGAAAGACATCATCAGAGCAATACCATGTTTCGCTTAGCATGACTACATTGCACTGACTATATCAGAAAAAGTTTCTAATTCAGGTAGCTTGCTGGAGACTGATTGAATGTTCATATGTATGAAAGACAGTCCCTTCTTTTGAGAGGCCGAGAACGTGAACCAATCCTCCTTGCCAATACTTCCCAAATGATTCATTTCGACAAAAAATAATAGCAACAAAAAATTGGCGTTCATTACAATAGAGCACGAAGATCATTTTCACTCTTAACAACAATTGCCGATTCACCGTTTGCCCTACGCACGAGAACTTTTCCATTTGAGTGCCACACGAACTTGTATCCCGCCTCCTTTGCCCATTCTTTGGCAGTGGCAAGGAGCTTCCTCGAGCGAGAGGTTAGGTTTTCGTTAACGGAGATGTTGCCCTGGTTGTCCCTTAAGGCTCACCTTTTGGCAATCCACGCATCCTTCAGTTCCTGCCGTGCAAGACGGATAATAATTCCTCGCATTTTTCCTTGCTTTGCCGGGATCCTGTGAACTGCCACAACATCTTCCTCAGATAGAGGTTGAAGTTCAAGCGTCTTGGCAAGATCATTTACCTTTTCGAGTAGGTTTTCACTGTCAGCCTCAGGTACACCGTGTATCTCAATGTTAAAACGTCTGCTGTGCCACTCAAGTGCGTCTATGTCAGCCTGAATCTGATCGAGCTACCTAGGAGAAGCGTACTTCTCTATTTTTTCTACTTTCTGTTTGACAGTGTTTAATTTCTTTTCGTGGCTCTCAAGCTTTCTTTGAATTTCATCAACGTGATCGGAAAGTGTTTGGAAACTGTTCGATCCCGTCTACCCTGTTTGGCAGACTAACAAGCAAGTTTAGTTTTTGGTACATTTCAGCAAGTTTTTTTATTATCTCACTTTCATTCTTACACGCTTTAGCAGAGGAGGAGCTTTTACTTCCTGTAGGTTTGCAAGACTCGCACTTCCAAGTCTTTTTGAATTGATCTCGTTTGCCCTTAATGGCACTTTCAGCAACGCCGGAGCAGGTACCGCTATGATACGAAAATTCACATTGTGAACAAGTCAGAAACAATTCGCTTTCATCTATCAGAGAGCGACATTCACAGCAACGCGACGTAGTTTGCAGCTGTACAGGTCTATGACTTTCCAAAATAGGGCAATGAGAACAACAAATGAACACAAATTTGTAGATGGGCTGTAGCGGAAAGAGCGCGTTGCAAGATGAGTAACGTAGAGAAAGAAACCAACCTGAGAAACACAGAAAGAGTGACAAGTGCCGTGTCCCTTGCGCTCCACCGCCACAGCCAATAGATAGGAAACGCCCCCAGCTCAGTTACGAGCTGACATCAATGCTGTCAGATTCAGGACCGTTGCTGTGAATGAACGATAGATGAAATAAAAACGTGCCTCTGAAGTTTTGGTAATCATGAGCATATAAACCCGAGATAAAGAAGTGAAAAAAATCGCAGGAGACGTCATTATACGTTGAGATCAATGTATAGAAGATGAAATGGAAATGAAATTGGATGAAAACTTAAATTATACCAGTGAGAGGCGAACACACAACCGCCACATTAAGTTTAGGCTGCACTACCAGTTGTGCTACGGCGGCTGCTGTCGATCCGGCTACTATAATGGGTCCTTATTTTTTCTAGATCTACCCCGGGGAGGGTCAGATAACGCCACTCAGGGCTACGGCAGGCGGTTGTGGAACATAATATTGCGCCTGATGGCATCACGTAACACGTGAACCTAGCAGTGCAGACACGTGGCTCAAGATACCCTGGTAAGCTGCCCAATTTGAGATAGTGAGCAAAACGAGAACAAGGTCTAGACAGAAACCAACATTTTGACAAGTGGACTTGTCCTTTTGAAGACGACATATGCTGTCCTCGGCCTAGAATATACAGGTAGGGTTCTTCTAAAGGGGAGAGGGGTAAGGCGGGTGGGTGTGACAACGACCGAAAGTGTGTTAGCGGCGAGGGTGTATAATTGAGAATAATGTTGAGCTGTGCACAAGGTCGGTGACACGGCCGTGTGTCAGCTGCCGTGTCAACGGCCATGTGCTCAGCAATCCTCTCTTCGCTGGAAGTCGTGGGCTATCGTCTCTGTGAAAGAGATAATAAAAAGAGCGGTATAAAATGATGCTGATGAAAAAAAAATACTCAAATGGGATAAATACATAAATAAAGGGAAAAGAAAGAAATAAAGGGAGGAAGAAAACACTAAGCAACCAAATTCAAATCAGTGTTGTTGCCTATATATTCAAATTTAGCTTAGCGAATAGATTCTGAAGCTCCCTTTGAAACGCTTATGCTTGTTGGTTGCAATGTTTTGAACTAATGAATAAGGTATGATTTTCTGCATTTTCTTTCTTGTTCATAAGGGAAATTTCACTGCGAGCTCTAAAGTTTAAGTTCATCAAGGTTATGATCTGGTTGGTTGAAACGCTCGGCAACGGCTTTGGGAAGCTTTTTAGCTTCCCTCAGGTTAAACCGACATCGCACTGACATAGCTAAAAAACTTCCCAAAGCCATCGCGGAGCATTTCAACCAACCAAGTCCTAACTTTGATGAACTTAAACTCTGCATCTTACAGTCAACTTCTCGTTCGGAACGAGAAAGAAAATACCGAGAATTATACCTCATCCATACGTTCAAGACATTGTAACCAATCCCTTTATCGCTTTTTTCACTTCATTTGTGTATTTATTCTATTTCACTCATTTCTTTTTCTCGAGCACTGTTTTTCATGTATTATATTTTTAGACAGACCATAGCCTACGACCTCCAGCGAAACAGATAACAGAGTGGTGCTGTGCACACGGCCCCTGGCACACCGGCTGACATAGGGCCATGTCACCGGCCCTTGCGCACAGCACCCCTTTATTCTAAATTCTACACCCTCGCCGTTAACACAGCTTCCGTCTTTGCCGCACCCACCTACCTTACCCCCTCTCCCCTTTAGATAAACCATACCTACATATACTGTGGCGAGGAAAGCATATGTCACCTTGAAAAAGACAAGTGCACTTGTCGAAACGTTGGCTCCCGCTTTTAGCTTCTCCTTTCGCTCATCGCCCAATAACACCAAGGCTGTCATATTCAAGAAACTCGCTGTGAATTAATAATAGAATAAAAAAATAGTGCGTCCTAATCTTTGGTAATCATTTCAATATTGAAGCAAGACACACCTAACTGAAGAAATCAGTGGAGAAATCCACGGTTGTTGAAATTGAAATGTACAAAATCACTAAGAAAACGTAAATGAAAGTGCATAAAAATGTGATGATTCCTTACTTGTGCCACTTTAACCATTTTTTCCCGAAATAATCTGCGCTTTCCCTCTTGTCGTCAACACATGCCTAATGTCGATATTTCAGAGAAGATGTAGTAAGAAACACAGCAAACGAAAAGGCTTGCGCCTCAGGTCACACCCACACCAAACACCAGAAGCTACTTTTGGTCGGGATGAGTTGCACCAATTATCGCCACGGTTGATGTGCTTATCATCCGTATGATAACGCTGCTATCGAACCCCTCAGGAGAGCCCTCCACTGGCGCACCGCAACCGCTCCTCCACTCGATTCGCCTTATTTGCGCACGTCTATTACGAGCAGCGGATCAATGCGCGGTAATTTTTTTCGCATTCCTATTTTAGTCAAGCATCGGTCGATAGGCGTGTTTTGTCTCCGTGAATGGTTCGCGACAGCCATTCAGCCATCGTACCCTCGATGATCTAGCTGATTCGTTTGATGAGTTCAGTGACTGCATCAGCAACACCATGTTATTACTGACACGCTTACTTGTTTCTCTCTTTCGGGTGATAGCTTTTCACCGTCTAACAAATGTGATCGCTAAGCACGGGGCGAGCCCGCATGTATCGGAAGTTTCTCAAATGTTATCGATGGTTCTATCGTCCGTCTGTTGTCACCGAAGCTTGTGTATCGTGATTGCATGTCTGACACGAATTCTTTAGAACTTTCTGGAAGACATGCAGGCGCCAGCGATTTTTCTGGAACCTTCAATGACTCGTGCATAAAAGCCGATGCGCTTGACCGGCAGAGGAGATTTCGACGATCGCCGACTGTGTTCGCCGCTATCGCTGTGCTTTAAGTGTAGCCTGCTTTTTGTGGGTGCATGTTCACCCAATTAAAGTTACCTTCGAAATTCAGAGATTGGCCGCTGTATTATTCACCGTCAACGTTACGTTACAATTCCAACGTTCACACTTTCTCTGGTAAAGACATGCGTCCGATGCTTGATCCCTCTGATAACCAATGCTGATATGGGAAAAGAATGTTGCCCAAGCCGGAGGAATCTATACTTGTCAACGCTTTTGTGGTGGCTTTTTTCATCAACGCTTTGAAATAAAAGAAAACTTGGCCGACGATTACGCTTCATGGTAATGCGATATTTGAGCGCAGCTCCTGCTTTATTTCAACAACAGGCAACCGCTTCAGAGCCCGCAGCGCCGAACGGAGGTGGTTCTGCGTTTAGGATTGGGCCACGATCCACCACGATCCACCACTATCAAGCCGGCGCTCCAGCGACGCCCCATCTTATAGTGGGTCACCGCCAAGGAGAGGGAGGGGGAGATTAGCAATAATTATTTCATGTTTCTTCTGAGGTGGGATGAGAAAACGGGTAGAGAACAGGTGTATTGAGTAAAGGTCACACACTCATTCACTCACAGACAGGCCTCAATGTGGCCGCATAAGGTTGGGGTGTGAAGAAGTAGTACGGGGATGGATGGATGGAAAACGTTATTTGGTCCTGCAAGTAGTGATAATTAGCCACTAAGCGGGCCGCTCCCACGTCGAGACCGGAAGGCCAAGCCTCACGGCCACGTCGTGAGCCTGCTGGATAGCCCAGAATTGTTCATCCAGGTCTGGGCTGCGATGTGCAGCCTCCCACCTGGACGCATCCTTGATCGCCGAGTCTTCAATTCTTTCGCAAGACCAGAGCATATGTTCCAGCGTGGCTAAAGCACCACAATCTTGGCAATAAGGCTCTGTATACGTCTCCGGATAAAACATGTTCAGTCTCCGCGGGCAAGGATAAGTACCAATCTGTAGTAAGCGTAATGTAAGTGTCTGAGCCCTGTTTAGTTTAGGATGCGGCAAACCGTAAACCCTGCGATTAGGAAGGTAATACGTCGTGATTTCATTGTATGTGGAAGGGGAGCATCTGTTCTCGGGGAGTACCGCCATGCCGTGGCTAGGGGCAGAGCGGAGGGTAAGATCTCGCGCTGCCTCATGAGCGGACTCATTGAGATTCGGAGGGGCTCCCTCAATCATCCCAAGGTGAGCAGGGAACCAACATAAGTAGTGTTGAGAGATGTCACATATCTGCATAATTTTAAAAGCAACCTTAGCCACCAAGCCCTTCTCTAAGGCCCTAACGGCTGACTTTGAATCGCTGTACACAAAAGGCCTGCGCCTGTCAACCAGGGCGAGCGCAATAGCCGCTTGCTCCGCGACCTCTGGCCTATCAGTCCGAACGGTAGCAGCGTTAACGACACTGCCCTCATTGTCCACAACAACTATGGTAAACACCTTCCTCTCCTCGTTAAAGCAAGCATCGACGAAGCCAACCTTCTGATTCTCATCACGAATGAGTCTCAGCAGGCAAGCCCCCTGGCCTTTCTTCTACCCACATTTCGCTCCGCATGCATGTTCCTGGGAACAGGCTTGACGTGATACCGATTACGGACCTTCAAGGGAATACCGACATGAAGCTGCGAAATCTTCTCCTGAGGAACACCTAACTCTCTCAGAATCTGCCGACCCGTGCTAGTCGTAGAGAGGCGTACCACCTGCGTCCTCTCCTGAGCCTCAGCTATCTCATCCAAGGTATTATGAATTCCCAGCTGGAGAAGTCGGTCGGTGCTGGTGCACATTGGCACTCCCAACACTTTCTTCGTGATCTTCCTAATCTGCGTGTCAAGCTTCTCCTTCTCCGATGGTTTTCATTTGTGCATGGCCGCCACATAAGTAAAGTGACACAATACAAATGCGTGCATTAGTCTAATCAGACTATCCTCCTTGAACCCCGTCTGCCTGTTGGCTACCCTCTTCACTAGGCGTACCGCATTTTCTGTCTTGGCAATGATCTTCTGTATCGTCGGCGTGTTGGCGCCGTTCCACTCAATCATCATCCCCAGAACCATAATCTTATCTACTTTAGGTATGAGATCGCCATTTCTTGTACGAAGCTGAATGCTCAGCTGGTCCACGGTAATCCATCCCCTTGGCTTGGTCCCCTTCTAGTGGGACTGTACAGCAACAGCTCCAACTTGGAGGGGGAGCACCTTAACCCTGTCGGGTCCAAATAATTCTCAATTACATCTACTGCTTCCTGCAGAACACTTTCGATATAGCCCTCACTACCACCGGGACACCATATGGTCACGTCATCTGCATACATGGTGTGCTTAATCCCCTCCCCTCAATCTCCAAGAGCTTCTTGGTCAATCCGACCATGGCCACATTGAACAATGCGGGCGAGATGACGGCCCCCTGAGAAGTGCCCCTGTTTCCACGATTTAGCTTCTTTGACTCCAGCTCCGCAACCCTCAAGGTAGCCTTCCTGCCGGACAGGAAGGACCTGACATAGTCATGAAAGCGCGCGCCGAGGCCAAGATCCGAAATAGACTTTAGAATATAGAGTGCCGAACGTTGTCAAAAGCCTTCTCCAGGTCCAGCCCTAGGATGGCCTTAACGCCCCTTCTATCTCCATAAATGACCTGATGCTTGATGAGCTTCATTGCGTTTTGAGTCGACAGCCCGGCCCGAAAACCAATCATAGTGTGGGGGTAGACCTGGTTCTCCTCAAAGTACCGTGTAAGCGGATTAAGCACCGCATGCTCGGGTACCTTGCCTACACACGAAGTGAGCGAAATAGGCCTTAAGTTATCAATGCTCGGGACTTTGCCAGCCTTGGGAATCAGCACCGTGAGAGCTGTCTTCCACTGCTCCGGAACCACCCCGTCTCTCCGTATAGCGTTAACCTCCCAGGTAAGGTACTTGATTGACCTATCGTCCATATTCTTCATATCTTGTTCGAAATCCCGTCCGGTCCGGGAGCCGACTTGCTGTTAAGGTTATGCAAAATTGTGCATATCTCTTCCACAGAAAAGTCCTCATCTAGGGAAAAGTTGTCCTCTCCCGTGTAGGCCTGCTACATCAGAAGAGCATCCGGGTCCGCAACAGGAAGGTATTTGTTGGCCAGCTTTTCAACCAGCTCTTCCTCCGAGGCAGACTCCACTGCTTCGTGTACAGCTCTAGCAAGGACGTGCCCCTGACTAACTCTCGTATTGGAGTCGTTCAGCAAATGCTTAAGCAAGCCCCACGACCTCCCGTTGCGCACCTGCTCGTCCACCGAGTTGCATACCTCATCCCACTGTTGCCTAGACAAAAGCTTACAGTGCTCCTCAATCAGCTTAATCAGCTCGGAAATCTTTTTACGCAGCCTGCGATTAAGCCGCTGCCCCTTCCACCTAGGCAGCATAGACCACTTGGCTTCAATCAGATGGGCCAGCCTGCTATCAACACTATCCACCTCCAAATCCGTAGTGATCTCCTTCGTAGCCTCCTTTACATCCTCCCTCACCTGGGTGACCCAATCCTCCAGGAACGGCCGGCACAGGCCTTCGAATTCCTCCCTCTTTTCTCCTCTCTCCTCCCGGATCACCCGAAACTTATCCCAGTCTATAAACGTTAACGCCCTAGGGCGCCTACCTTCAACCTCAAAAACGACTTGGTTAATATAATGATCACTACCTAGGTCTTCGGCAAGATTGCACCAACTAGGCTTGGCCGCATTCTTTACAAAGCAGAGGTCAGGGGTAGTACCCCTACACGTCGACGTCCCTATACGTGTCGGAAAGGCAGGGTCAGTGGCCAGCGTAAGCTCAAACTCCGCAGCGTTCTGCCAAAGGTCTTTCCCTTTAACTGTGTCATGCTTGTAACCCCACAGGTGATACGGTGCATTAAAATCCCCAGCCACGATCAGTGGATGGTCCCCGGCAAGCTTAGATGCCTTCTGCAGAAGCAGCTTGCATCTCTGCACCCTGTCCCTCGGGGTACTATATACGTTCAGAATAAACACGCTCGTCTTGTTCACCCGGTTAGGAATCACCTCAATCATGACATATTCCAGGGAACTGAAAGGTATCTTAAGATCATGGACCACCTGCGTCCATTTGCTATCCAACAGAATGCAGGTGCCCCGAGCTCTGCATCAGCCGAAGACGGTTCGGTAACCTGTCAGAGAAACTTCTTCCGTCATTGTCTCCTCCAGTAGAATAGCCTGTGGCCTACCCTTACACGCGCGAATATACTGCTGTAGAGGCGCCCGTTTACGAGCATACCCCCTACAGTTCCATTGCCACACACAAAAAGCCTCATTTTGCCACGCCATGTTGAAGCAGTTGCTGCGAGCCATCTTGCTGAACCTGAGACTTTCCTGTCGAGGAACCAGCCGACTGATATCCCGGTCTAAGAAGGGGAGAGGCACTCACACTGGATTTGCTTTCGAACACCTCTATTCCACATTGCAGCTCCTTGAACCTCCCATCGATCGAGCCGAGCGACTCTGTGAGACGCGTATTCAGCTGCGCCAGACCATCGTTGACCTGCTTAACACTATCCACAACACTCGACAGCATCTCCTTCACCTCAGACCTCAACGCAGGCTCTGCCTCATGAGTCATCGCCTTCCTCTTTGAGGGGCGCGACCCACTAGCCTCACTTACATCAGCAAAATCCCTGCTTTCTATGGGCTCAGGCATTGCCCTATCGGCCGGTGCAGTTTCTGCCACACCCTTAAGGGCCGAGATTTCTGCCCTAAGCAACCTCACGATTTCTCTCAACTCTGCGTTTTCCTGTTCTAACCTTTTGAATCTCGCGTCATTCTTGCTATGCTCTGGCCTTACCAAACTAGGCATCTCCCTTCGAGCACTTGTGCGCTCCGCCCTGTTAGTACCACTGGCCGCTCCACTGGGGCCCTTGCCTTGTAGACCCTGCAACACACCACTCTTGCGCGCACCCTGTCTCGCAGTCCCATTGGGGCCACGCGCAGTGTCAGTTCCCAACTGTCCGTCCAGTCCGAAGCGCACCTTAGACGCCGATCTGCTCCCAGACCGGCCACCGGAGTGGCTGCGAGATGCTCTACCTGGTCTCCTTGATCTTAATCTTGAACGTCGACGCCCACGATCTTATACTTGCCCAGCCTCCAGCGTCTTCCCCAACGTCGGGAACTGGCTTTCGTCGTACCTGAAGCCTCCCTTCTCTTCATCCTCCACCTTGATATCCGCCATAGCCCGCTCAAAACGACGGCGCCAGACCACATATGGGGTACGGAACCGCTGCTGGCACTCCTTGGCAGCCGTGCTATGCTCTCCCCCACACAGTTCACACTTGGGCGTACACCGGTGGGCCTCACCGGGATTGGTTGAACCGCAGCCCCTGCAAACCACTTCTTCCGGCGAGGGACAGACGTCAGCGCGATGCCCCAGCTTTCCACAGTTACAGTACGGGGACGAAATGCTATAACTGTCTCTCGAGTCACCGCAACCGCACTGCGCCAAGTAAGGGGAGGTATAGGGCAATAGTGGAGGCGGGAGAAGGACAGTCAGGCGCAAGC
This sequence comes from Dermacentor andersoni, assembly GCF_023375885.2. Lineage (NCBI taxonomy): Eukaryota > Metazoa > Arthropoda > Arachnida > Ixodida > Ixodidae > Dermacentor > Dermacentor andersoni. The sequence goes on from NC_092816.1 coordinate 226,666,275, forward strand.
ACTGCCATAGGTGAAAAATACCACTGAGGAACTCGCCCCGCAAACGGGGAAGCGAGAGACACGGCTGAGACCCACACAGCCAGGCGACGCGGAGACGAGGATTGGAGATCCGCGGATCACGCGCGAGGTGGCAAGGAGCGCCCTCCGCCGGCAGCGCGGCAGTGCCACGATAGTGGGAGAGGGGACGGCGAGGGCGGAGCGGATGGTAGCGGCGAGATAAAACTCCTAAAATTTCGTAAAGTAGTGCCACGCTTTGAAGAATGCGGCCTCCTCCTCGCGCGCTCAGGCCGAGGCCGACGCCGGGTCACTATTGACCTAATAGCATCACGTGGGCCCTCGCGCCCTGCATCAACGCCATTTCTGCTCGAGAAGCGTCTACGGAGGGGCGAGGAGCGCATGTTGGCGCCGTTGCTACGATCGAGCAGTGTACGCGGCGCCATGGTCGAGGAGGGAGCGTGAAAGAGAGGAGAAACGAGGACGAGTGAAGTCGGAGGAGGAGAGTGTCGCTACTTTACTAAGTTTAAGGGGCTTTACGGCGAGAGTCACCGCAGTGACGTTGCGCAGAGGAAGGGGGCGAAAGGATAGGCGAGAACACGTGATCTGGCTTTGGAAGACAAGGGGAGAGAAAGCATGGCGCCGAGCGCGAGATATGGCGCCAGGAGCGCGCGCAGCTATTGCAGCGCGCTGGCCCCGGCTACGGAGCTGGTTACGGCCAGGCACAACGGCAAGGCCGACGGCAACACGAAACGCAGGAACGGGCGTCAAACAGCTGCGCACTAAAGCAGACGTTCCTCCCCCTATGCGGGTTTCAGTCAGTACACAAATGGTCTAATAAACGGAGGTGGGGCTTCGTACAACGCTTCGTGAACAAATGTGACGTATTCTGCTTTACTCAACGTTGCTGAGTAAAGCTGGTGTCATGAAGTTTACAAATAAAAAGTCTCTCTCTTTCTCTCTCTCTCTCTCTCTCTCTCTCTCTCTCTCTCGCTCTCTCTCTAGAGCGGATGAGCGTCGCCTCATCCGCTCTATTTATAAATATATACAAATAGAGGGAGTTCAAGGGTTTCAACTATTTTGTATTTTTCGAGTCGGCGGGCAAGCCTTCTCACTTTGTCTCTCTCTCTCTCTCTCTCTCTATATATATATATATATATCTTAAGAATCGAATTACCGAAGACACCAAGGTCAACAGAGTAAAGTGCTTGTGCTTACTAGAGATACAGAAATCATACATTAATGGAAGGAAAACTCGATAAAAAGACTACTTGCTGCAGGTGGTGAATGATCCCACGTCTTCTTATTACACATGCGGTGCTCTAACCAATTGCTCATTGGCTTCTTATGTTATGATTAATAAAAATCGGGCCCTTTGGTTAACCACCTTTCTTTTCGTTCGTTACATAACGAGGTCTCGAATCCGGCGACATTGTGGCATTCGAGTAGCAAGTGTGCGTTTATTGACAAGTTGTCTTTCCCGGAAAAGTTCATGCACTCATGACGCTTGCGCCAGGAAGGATGTTCCACATCCGCCAAGGTTGATGAGCGGTGGCGCTGGCTAACACCCCCAGGTTAGTTCTAGTGGTAAGACATAAATACCAAACAAAGTGGGTCCGGCAAGTCGCTTTTCATCCACTTTTATTTCCCTTCATCTATAATTTCCCTAATTCAATTAGTAACTGAAAATACTTTCCCGTATGTCGTCCTTGGTGTCTTTGTTGGTTGGCTTCTTTTGATAAGAATCGGGACCTTGGGATTGCCCCCTCTCACCTTCTTCATTATATATATATATATATATATATATATATATATGTGTATATATATATAGCTGCTCTGGTTGAGAGATGCTGCCTGCTGCTCTCTCGCACAGTATTGCTATTAGATTCTGGTGGAGGTGCTGCGGTTTTCCCCCTATGTGGAATTATGCACTCGAACCCTGCCATCCGTCATACCTGACCACCCCGGCCCGGCATCCCCACCGGTTACTCCAGCCATCGTATGTGCCGGTGCCCAGCGTCAGCGGAATCCTGATATCTTCAGCGGCACTGACGAGAAAGACGTTGAAGATTGGCTGGAATCGTATGAACGCGCCAGCAACACCAAGAAATGGGACGATCCCCTCAAGCTCGGCAACGCGATCTTCTATTTATTGGGCGTCGCCAAGCTGTGGTTAAAAAGCCATGAAGCCGATCGATGCGTGGTCTAGCTTCGAAACTAGCATCGCAAAAGTTATCGGCCGCCCTGGCGTGCGCAAATTTCGCGCTGAACAACGCCTACGAAGCCGATCCCAGCAAACTGGTGAAACATTCACCTGCTACATAGAGGACATCGTCGACCTCTGCCGGTGTGTCAACCCGACGATGGCGGAGGCAGAATAGGTACGTCACATCATGAAGGGCATTTCCGATGATGCCTTTCATATGCTGCAGTCCAAAAACCCAGGCACTGTTTCTCAGGTCATTGAGCTTTGCCAGAGTTTCGACGAGCTCTGCAGACAGTGTCTGCTCACGCGGCGCCTCCCTGCGTCCGACGAAACCCTCGCGAGCATTACCATGGCTCCTGAGATGGACTCCCTGCTTTGCCAAATAAAAGAGTTCGTCCGTGCTGAGGTCGCTCGTCAGCTTTCGCTGCTGTCCTCAGCCACGCCACCACCTTCGCCTTTGTCGGCCAACCTTCTCCAGGTCATCAACGAGCAAGTGTGCGCAGCTCTCCCTTATGCCCGCGAGACTCCGCCGGTGCCGACCCCCGTTGCTTTTCCCGAGGTGACTGTACCTTTCAGCTACGCCGAGGCTCTCGCGCGACCGCCACCTCCGACCTTTGCGCCATCCCCATCAGTCGTGCCACTGCGTCCAATTCCTCACTTCGTTCAGCAGCGGTACCCACACAGCAGTGGACAATGGCGCACTCCTGACAACCGGCCAATATGTTTAGCCTGTGGTCTACCTGGTCACGTTGCACGACTTTGTGGTCGCCGCGCAACGTCCTACCGCTGTAGCTTCGACGCCGCAACATACGTTTCCCCATACCCGTCATCCTGCGCGTCTCAGAACCCTGGCCAGATGTCTTTCTACTCGGACCACCGTCCTCTGGTTGACCACCATTCGCCATCGCCTCGACGCCGCTCGCTTTCGCCGGAACGGGAAAACTAATCGTCGCAGTTTCAGAGGCAAGAACTGCGTCACCCACGAACAGACCAAGGCGGTACCTTGGTCTGTTCGAGGCGGTACTCCTTTCTCCAACTAATGTTATTGACGTATATGTGAACGGCCTCGCTGCACTCGCCCTCGTTGACACTGGTGCCGTAGTTTCAGTTATTAGTGCCAAACTTTGCCGTTCGCTCAGAACGATGCCACTGTCCAACGTGTCACTTCGAACTGCCAGCGCAGACCGCATCACGCCTGCAGCTGCACGTACTGCTCGCGTTGTGACCAACGGCCTCCTTACACCGTCGAATTTTTGGTGCTGTGTTCTTTATCCCACGATATTATTTTGGGCTGGGACTTCCTTTCCGCTAATAAGGCCGTCATCGACTGTTCTCGTGCTGAAGTGGAATTTCAAAAGCTGTGTAATACCCCCACTCCTTCACGCTGGTGAACCTGAAGTTAAAGCATTTGTTGACGAAGACGTTACAATTCCACCACACTCATCTGCCCTTGCCACAGTGCCATGTAACTCTGTTGCTAATGCCAGCGTACTTTTTACGCAATCTACAATTTTTCGCTCGTCGCAGATGTTTCCCGCTGCCTTTCGCTCTTTTGGACGTCCAGGCCGGCGTCAGCAGACTGCTCGTCGCCAACCGATTGTCCTGTCCTCTCACTTTGCTTCGCGGGGAGTGCGTTGGTTGTGCTCAGTGTGTCGACCCTGCTGCCATCATTGACATGTCAACTGGTCCCATCGTTATTCATGAAGTCGCTGGATCGACCTGTAACCCCGCGCTGGAGCCGACTCGCCGACACGTTGACTGTTTCTCAACGCGCCCAGCTTCTACGCCTTCTCAACAAGTTCCGTTCGTCTTTCGAGTGCTAGCATGTTCCCTTGGGCCGCACGTCGGCTGTTTGTCATCGCATCGACGCTGGTACCAGTACGCCACAGCGACAAAGACCATATTGACACGTGTACTTATCTTTATCGGGCAACCACGTTTCACCGCCTAACAAATGTAATCGCACAGCATGGGACGCGCCTGCATGTATCCGAAGTTTCTGGAAAGTTATCGATGCTTCTATCCGCTGTCTGTTGTCGCCGAGACTTATGTTATCTGATTTCATCACCTGACGCGAATGGTGTAGAACTTTGTGGAAGGCACGCGGGTCCGAACGATTAGTCTGGAACATTCGACGACTGCTCTATAAAAGCCGACCCGCTTGACCCGCAGATCAGATTTTCGACGATCGCCGACTGTGTTCGCCGCTTTCGTTGTGCTATAAGTGTAGCCTGTTTTGTGGGCACAGGTTCGCCCAATAAAAGCTAGTTTTGTATTCCACCATACTGCTTCTTTCTTCACCGTCACTACCACGTGACATCTGGTGGAGGTGCTTTTGGTCCATGTACCGGACGCCCCCGACAAGCCGTGATCCAAGCCCGGACCGTAAAGAGAGCACCAACGTAGTCACGGACCATCGAGTAAGCCGTCGTCTACAACAGCTGCCCCCGGAACACGGACTTCTACCTGAGAAGACCAAGAAGATCGTGGCCAAGACAACCCCAATGGCTGCCCCAGCGACCCCCGTTGTCCTGCAACAACCTCGGGACCCACCGACCTTCCATGGAGCAGCAACTGAAGACCCGGAATCCTGGCTGGAGACGTACGAGTGAATCGCGACTTTCAACAACTGGGACTCCGACGACAAGTTGCGGCATGTATACTTCGCCCTAGAAGACGCCGCGAGAACGTGGTTCGAGAACAGGGAGTCGACATTGACAACATGGGACCTGTTCCGTACCGGCTTTCTGCGCACCTTTACAAGCGTCGTGCGCAAGGAAAGGGCCGAAGCTATGCTGGACGCCCGAGTGCAGCTACCAAATGAGAACGTTGCCATCTTTACGGAAGAAATGAGCCGTCTGTTCCGCCACGCCGACCCGGATATGGCCGAGGAAAAGAAAGTACGCCTACTCATGCGTGGTGTGAAGGAAGAACTTTTCGGCGCAATGGTACGAAGCCCACCGACGACCGTAGCAGAGTTCCTTCGCGAGGCCACCGGCATTGAGGAGACACTCGAAATGCGGAACCGGCAATTCAACCGCCGCACAAGCTCTACCCACTACGCAGGAATTCAATCACTGGCCACGGACGATCTGCGCGAGACCATCAGGGCCATTGTGCGCGAAGAACTGCGCAAGGTCTTGCCTTCGTCGCATCCTCAAGTGGCCTCTATCGCCGACATCGTGAAAGAAGAGGTGCACCGATCCCTTGGAGTTCCTGAGGTGCAACCAGAACCACCGCAGCCGGAAGCAATGACTTACGCCGCCGTCGTCGCCCGCCGTCAAGGCCCCCCTGCGCGACCGCGCCAAGGTCCTGCAACACCGCAATTCCGTCGTCCGCCGCCGCCGCCGCCAGCGCGCCCACCCGTCGCCCAGCGCACCTATGCGAGGAAGACGGACATTTGGCGAGCCCCCGACCACCGCCCGCTCTGCTATCACTGCGGAGAAGCCGGCCATGTGTACCGCCGATGCCCATACCGCGACATGGGACTGAGAGGGTTCGCCGTCAACGCGCCGCGTCCACAGCTTGGGGAGCGCCCACGTGACATTGCCGATTACCTAGCCGGCACTCAGTGGAACTCTCGACGACCATCCCGTTCGCCGTCACCAGGCCGCTACCTGTCGCCGCAGCGCCGTCCATACACTGGCCCAGCCCGGGGCCGCTCTGCGAGCCCATACCCGGAAAACTAAAAGCAGCAACCGATGGAGGTGCGGTTGCTGTTCGTCGAACTGACGAAGATCCTCCGCCGCCGACGAAGACGACGAAGAGACCACCTCGACGACATAATAACGACCCGCCGCCGTCCCGACGCAGTCAGGAAGCCAAGACTACACCGACGAAAGACGACTTGACGACGCGACGTTCCAGCTTGAGTTCAACACGACGCAGCCGCGATCCGACGCCAAGACCTAACTGCAACGCCAGACAAAGAACCACCGACCTCGACGTGCTTCTCGACGGCCACGCAGTTACCGCCTTAGTGGACACAGGCGTTGATTACTCCGTCATGAGTGGACCCATCGCCGCCCAGTTGAAGAAAGTTAAGACCGCATGGGAAGGCCCTCAGATTCGCACCGCTGGAGGACACCTCATCACGCCGACTGGGATCTGCACGGCAAGAATAACCATTCATGACCGGACTTACCCTGCCACCTTCGTTATCCTCCAACAGTGTTCACGAGACGTCATTCTCGGTATGGACTTCCTGGACCAACACGGCGCAATCATCAACCTGAAGTCGAAGTCAGTAACGCTGTCGGAAGATAAAGCAATGCCGCCGGAGAGCCCTCGTAGCCATCACGCCTTGAGTGTGCTCGAAGATCAAGTGAGCATCCCGCCTCGCTGCAGCATTGTTATTTCGGTCAGCACCGAAACACCCGCTGACGTAGAAGGCGTCATCGAAGGCGACCAACGTCTACTGCTAGACCGTGAAATTTGCGTCGCAAGAGGGATCGCTCGACTGCATGGAGGGAAAACTGAAGTGTTGCTGACAAACTTCAGCCAGGAGTTCAAGCACATCAACAAGGGCACGACGATCGCGTACATCGAGGAAATTCTGGAAACAAGTAATGCGTTTGTCCTCTCGGATTCCGCCGCATCTACCCCGACGACCATGGTTCCCGAACCAGACTACGACATTAATCCAAATCTCCCTATGATTAAGCAACAGCAGCTCAGAAGTCTACTCCGACGATACAAAGGCTGCTTTTCGACGTCATCGAGGATTCGACAAACACCAGTCGCCAAGCATCGCATAATCACCGAGGAATGCGCTCGACCACTCCGTCAGAGCCCTTACCGAGTTTCGGCGCGGGAACGTGAAGCTATAAGAGAACAAGTCGACGAAATGTTGCGCGACGACATCATCCAGCCGTCGAAAAGCCCGTGGGCATCCCCTGTTGTTCTGGTAAAGAAAAAGGACGGAACCCTACGTTTCTGCGTCGATTATCGTCGTCTGAACAAGATCACGAAGAAGGACGTATACCCCCTCCCACGGATAGACGACGCATTGGATCGGCTCTGCAACGCTAAATACTTCTCGTCCATGGACCTCAAGTCTGGCTATTGGCAAATAGAAGTCGACGAAAGAGATCGCGAAAAGACCGCCTTCATCACCCCAGACGGCCTCTACGAGTTCAAGGTTATGCCATTCGGACTGTGCTCGGCGCCTGCAACGTTCCAGCGCGTAATGGACACGGTTTTAGCAGGATTGAAGTGGCAGACCTGTCTCGTATACTTGGATGACGTCGTCGTCTTCGCCGGAAATTTCGACGTTCACCTTAGGCGGCTGGCAACAGTACTAGAGGCCATCAGGTCATCAGGACTTACTCTGAAGCCGGAAAAGTGCCGCTTCGCTTACGAGGAGCTTCTATTTTTAGGCCACGTCATCAGCAAATCTGGAGTCCGCCCCGACCCGCAGAAGACAGCTGCCATAGCAAAGTTCCCACAGCCCATCGACAAGAAGGCAGTGCGTAGATTTCTTGGCATGTGTGCCTACTACAGGCGATTTGTCAAGAACTTTTCACGCATCGCTGAGCCGCTGACGCAGCTAACTAAATGTGACGTCGAGTTCAAGTGGGAAACGCCGCAGGCCGACGCATTTCAAGAACTCAAACGACGCATGCAGTCGCCGCCCGTACTTGCGCACTTCGACGAGCACGCCGATACCGAAATCCACACTGACGCCAGTAGCCTAGGCCTCGGCGCCGTCCTGGTCCAGAGAAAAGATGGACATGAACACGTGATAGCTTACGCTAGCCGGTCGTTGTCAAAAGCGGAAGGCAATTATTCTACAACCGAAAAGGAATGCCTCGCCATCGTTTGGGCTACAGCGAAATTTCGCCCTTACCTATATGGCAGGCCATTCAAAGTCGTCAGCGACCATCACGCCTTGTGTTGGCTAGCGAATTTAAAGGATCCCTCAGGACGGCTGGCACGGTGGAGCCTGAGACTACAAGAATACGACGTCACTGTAACATACAAGTCCGGACGAAAACACTCAGACGCCGATTGCCTATCACGCGCCCCCATTGACCCGCCGCCGCAAGATGACGAGGATGACGACGCCTTCCTTGGAATAATAAGCGCGGAAGACTTCGCCGAACAACAACGAGCGGACCCGGAACTTAAAGGCCTCGTCGATTATTTGGAAGGGCACACCGACGTTGTTCCCAGGACATTTAAGCGCGGATTATCTTCCTTCACGCTTCAAGACAGTCTACTCGTGAAGAAGAACTTCTCACCAGTCCGCGCCAATTACCTTCTTGTTGTCCCGTCAGGACTTCGTCCAGAAGTATTGCACGCCCTACATGACGATCCGACCGCTGGACACCTCGGATTTTCCCGGACACTATCGAGGGTACAAGAAAAGTATTATTGGCCGCGCCTGACCGCCGACGTCACCCGTTATGTCAGAACATGCCGAGACTGTCAGCGACGCAAGACACCGCCGACAAGGCCAGCCGGATTACTACAGCCAATCGAGCCTCCTTGCCGACCATTCCAGCAGATCGGGATGGACTTGTTGGGACCCTTTCCGACGTCAATAACCGGAAATAAGTGGATAGTCGTGGCGACGGACTACCTCACCCGCTTCGCTGAAACAAAAGCACTGCCGAAAGGTAGCGCAGCCGAAGTGGCGAAATTCTTTGTCGAAAACATTCTGCTGCGACATGGCGCCCCAGAAGTCCTCATCACCGACCGAGGAACGGCCTTTACAGCGGAGCTCACCCAAGCCATTCTGAAATACAGTCAGACAAGGCACAGGAGGACAACGGCTTACCACCCGCAGACGAATGGTCTTACGGAGCGGCTGAATAAGACCCTCGCCGACATGCTAGCGATGTACGTCGACGTCGAACACAAGACCTGGGATGCCGTCCTGCCGTACGTAACATTCGCTTATAACACGGCGGTACAAGAAACAACACAGATCACGCCGTTCAAGCTGGTCTACGGCAGGAACCCGACGACGACGCTCGACGCCATGCTGCCTCACGTCACGGACGAGGAGAACCTTGACGTCCGTACCTACCTCCAGTGCGCCGAAGAAGCCCGACAGCTCGCCCGCCTGCGAATCAAGAACCAGCAGAGGACCGACAGCCGACACTACAACCTCCGACGACGCTTCGTGGAGTACCAGCCCGGTGACCGTGTTTGGGTTTGGACCCCTATACGCCGACGAGGACTGAGCGAGAAGCTTTTGCGTCGCTATTTCGGACCGTACAAGATCATTCGACGTATTGGCGCACTGGACTATGAGGTCGTGCCAGACGGTATTTCGCTATCACAGCGGCGCCGCTCGCGACCTGAAATAGTCCACGTTGTGCGACTCAAGCCCTACTACCAGCGTTAACGAACTTTGTGGCTTCGCGTAACTGACCTTTGGACTTTATTTCTTTTTTGTTACTCATGTTTAAGAAGTGTCCTTTTGTGTTTCGCTCTCTTATATTTGTAGCATCGGGACGATGCTTTTTTTTTTAAGAGGGGGGTATTGACACGTGTACTTATCTTTATCGGGCAACCACGTTTCACCGCCTAACAAATGTAATCGCACAGCATGGGACGCGCCTGCATGTATCCGAAGTTTCTGGAAAGTTATCGATGCTTCTATCCGCTGTCTGTTGTCGCCGAGACTTATGTTATCTGATTTCATCACCTGACGCGAATGGTGTAGAACTTTGTGGAAGGCACGCGGGTCCGAACGATTAGTCTGGAACATTCGACGACTGCTCTATAAAAGCCGACCCGCTTGACCCGCAGATCAGATTTTCGACGATCGCCGACTGTGTTCGCCGCTTTCGTTGTGCTATAAGTGTAGCCTGTTTTGTGGGCACAGGTTCGCCCAATAAAAGCTAGTTTTGTATTCCACCATACTGCTTCTTTCTTCACCGTCACTACCACGTGACAATATCGTGTATCCGTGACAGAGCGCCGTGTTATCGACGACCAAGTAGCTGACATGCTCAAGCACGGCGTCATTCAGCCTTGGGTAGCCCCTGGGCATCTCCCGTTGTTCTTGTCTAAAAGGATGGATCGATTCGATTCTGTGTCGATTACCGTCGTCTTAACAAAATTACTCGTAAAGATGTTTACCCTCTTCCGAGAATGGACGATGCCCTTGGCTGTCTCCAAGACGCGGAGTTCTTCTCTTCTATCGACCTACGCAATGGCTATTGGCAAGTCCCCATGGCACCCGTAGACCAACCTAAAACGGCCTTTGTAACACCAGATGGCCTATATGAATTTCGTGTCGTGCCTTTAAGTCTTTGCAATGCCCCCGCAACATTTGACCGTATGATGGACAACCTTTTGCTTGGTCTCAAGTGGAAAACGTGCCTGTACTACTCAGATGTTGTGGTTATTTTTTCGCCCGATTTTCCCACCCATCTGGAGGAAGTGTTACACTGCCTAACTGCCGCAGGCCTTGAGCTAAACCTGAAGAAATGCCATTTCGGCGCAAGTCAGCTCACCATCCTCGGCCATGTAGTATCTAAACACGGTATTCTTCCTGACGCCACCAAGCTCCGTGCAGTTGCTGATTACCCCAAACCTTCCTCCGTAAGAGAACTTCGCAGCTTCCTTGACCTGTGTTCTTACTTTCGCCGCTTCATTCGGAATTTTGGGTCCATCACCGCACCCTTAAATCAGCTTCTACGGACCGATTTGAACGATTACGCCTGTTTGTCCGCTTGTGACTATGCCTTCCAAGAGTTGCGTCGTCTACTGACCTCGCCGCCTGTACTGCGTCACTTCGACCGGACAGCTCCGGCCGAAGTGCACACCGACGCCAGCGGTGTTGGACTCGGCGATGTGCTCACGCAGCGCAAATCTGGATTCGACGAGTACGTCGTTTCAAACACAAGCCGCACCCTCACCAATGCCGAGAAGAATTACTCCGTAACGGAGAAGGAATGTTTGGCCATAATCTGGACACTTGGTAAACTTCGACCCTACCTCTATGGCCGCCCCTTCGACGTGATTACAGACCATCATGCACTTTGTTGGCTGACGACGTTGAAGGACCCTTCAGGTAGATTAGCTCGCTGGGCTTTGCGGTTGAAAGATTTCGACGTGCGCGTTGTCTACAGGTGTGGCCGCCACCACACCGATGCCGGCGAGCTTTCCCGTTCACCCGTGTCAACCGAAAGCGATGCCTGCCTTTCTGCCATTGACAAAGTATTTTCGTTCCCAGCAGGCTGCGACATGCCTTTGCAGCAACGCAAGGACGCCTGGATTAGTGCTCTTATCCGCTTCCTTTCAAACCCTTCGACTGTTCCTTCACCTTCTCGAGCTTTGCGCCCTCAAGCATCTCAATTCGAAATTCGCGATGGGCTTCTCTATCGTCGGCATTACGTCTCTGACGTCCGCAAGTTGTTGCTGGTCATATATGCCTCGACATCTTCGTGGTGAACTATGTTCTGCCTTCCATACTGACCCGCAGTGTGCATATGCGAGTGTCTTCAAGACGGACACCCGGCTTCGATCCAGGTTTTATTGGGGTGGCATGTACACTTTTGTGTGCAAGTACATTTGGTCGTGTCCTCAGTGCCAACGCCGCAAGGTCCCTGCTCAGCATGTCTCTCGTCCACTCCAGCCAATCCCGTGTCCTGCCAGGCCCTTCGGTCGCATTGGCGTTGACCTGTATGGACCCTTTTCAAGCAACATGGACCCCGAGTTCTATCAGGGCCGTCGCCAGGCCCGTGGTGAAGCTATTTGACGACGCTACGGCTCGCAAGATGGAGTGGTCTACACAGACGCAGCGAGAAACCCTCGCGGCGACCTCATGACCGCGGTGGCAGCAGATCACAACGGAGGATTGGTAGAACACACAACAATCACGGCTGACCGAGTGGTGGAAGCGGAGGAAACCGCGATTGCCATGGCCATGCATGCGGAAGCTAATACCGTCATCAGCGATAGCAAGCAGGCCATCGGCAATTTCGTCCGCGGTAGAATTTCCAAACAGGGGTACCATGTCCTCAAGCGGCTTGAAAATCCTCGTGTGGACCCCCGCTCACGCGGCTGTGCCCGGCCACGCGTCGGCTCGCAGTTTGGCTCGAGATCTCGCGCACCGAGCCTCGTCCGTGGATGCGCACGGCGTGAATGAGGAGAGACACGAGGAATCCTGCGAGACTTATCATGAAATAGCCCATAGCGCGCTCCCACCACCGGCCAAGCAACTCGATAAATCGCAAGCGGTCGCGTTTAGGCGACTCCAAACAAACACATACCCACACCATAACCAAAATCACAGGGAGAAAGGAAAGCGACCAATGTAGTCTCTGTTCACAAACAAGAACACTCACACATATTATGTGAAAATGCAACTCGCTCCCGTTTTCTCATCTCCTCGTCAGCAGCGAGACTAACTGGACAGCCTGGCTCAGTTCCGGGAACGTCGACCGACAGCTTCAACTGGTGGACTGCGCGGAGAAGGCTAAGCAGGCCCAGGGCCTTACTTGAGCCCGATCCCTCAGCCACGTCCCCCTTTACCCTACCCCCTTTCAATAAGGTTTACCACCACCATCACCCCTTCCGAGCAGGGCTTCCGGACACCGCTGGATAGTCGTCGTCATCGACCATTTGACGCGATACGCAGAAAAAGCCGCTCTGCCTGCTGCCACCGCTCGTGATATTGCATCCTTCCTCCTGAAAAACTTTATTCTCCATCACAGTGCACCTCGCGAGCTTTTGAGTGATAGAGGATGTGTATTCCTTTCCGAAGTCGTAAACGCGCTGCTTGCTGAATGTCGCATCGTTCTTCGCACCACCACCGCCTACCATCCACAAACTAATGGTCTGACGGAAAGATTTAACCACACCCTTGGCGACATGCTCTCCAAATACGTCGCCTCTGATGACACTGATTGGCACCTCATTTTGCCATTCATCACGTTCGCCTACAACACTGCACCACAGGTGACCACGAACGTCTTCCCATTCTTCCTCTTGTATGGCCGCGAACCTTCGACTACCCTCGACACCATTCTTCCGTACAGACCCGACTCATCCGAATGTACGCCGATCTCTGAAGCTGCCCGCCGCGCAGAGGAATGCCGTCAGCTCGCCCGTTCTTTTACAGCCGTCGACCAATGGCAACAAAAATCTCGACGTGACGATGGTCACCCTCATTGTCACTTTCGTTCGGACTCCCTTGTGCGGCTTTGGGCTCCTGCCATTCCTACTAGACTCTCATCCACGCTTGTCTCCAAATATCAAGGACCCTGCCGTGTTGTAGCGCAGACATCGCCTGTGGGCTATATTGTTGAGCCTGCCACGCCACCTACGGGCCAACGCTGTCGTGGTCGTGAAGCCGTCCACGTACAACGCCTGAAGCCGCATTACGACCCCATGATTCTATGTTCACCATGAGTCGCCAGGATGGCTCCTTTTCCTATCGGGGGTGATTGTAGTGAAGAGGAATGTCCAGCGCTGCAGCCACGTCGCCAGTCGTCCGCGAGGCGCGAGCTCGAGATTGCCTGAGCTGCTCTTGTTGAGACACGCTGCCTGCTGCTCTCTTGCACTGTATTGATTTTAGAAACAAAATATTGACACCTGGACTTGTTTATCTTTTTCGGGTGAGCGATTTTCCCCATCTAACAGATGTTATCACTCAGCGCGCGATGCGCCCGCATGTATCGAAAGTTTCTCGAATGTTATCGATGGTTATGTTGTGTAATCTGATCGCATGTGCGATGCGAATTCTGTAGAACATTTTGGAAGACATGTGGGCGACCCCGATTACTTTGGAACCTTCAATGACTCATGTACAAAAACCGACGCGCTTTACCGGCAGATGATATTTTGACGATCGCCAGCTGTGTTCGCCACAGTCGTTGTCCCTTGAGAGAAGCCTATTTTTGAGGGCGCTAGTTCACCAAATAAACCGCTAGTTTCGTCACTGTGCGTTTCGCTGCTTTCTTCACCGTCACTACTACGTCACATCTGGTGGAAGTGCTTGACGTTCATGTACCAGATGCCCCCGACAAGCCGTTACAGGCCTGGACCACAAAAACAATACCAACGTTGCCCCGGACCATCGAGCAAGCCGCCAGCTACAACAGCTGCCCCGGAACACGGACCTCTACCTGCGACGACCAAGAAGATCGCGGCCAGGACAGCCGCAATGGCAGCCGCAGTGTCCCCCATTGTTCTGCAAGAGCCCACGGCGCCACCGACCTTCCGCTGATCATCGTTTCAGGACCCAAGAAATTGGCTAGACACATACGAAAGGGTCCCTGCTTTCAACAACTGTATCTCCGACGACAAGCTGCGGCATCTGCGTTTCGCCTTAGAAGACGCCGCCAGGACGTGGTTTGAAAACCCGGAATCGACCGCGCATGGGACCTGCTCCGCAACAGCTTCCTGCAGACCTTCACGAGCGTCACGCGCAAAGAGCGAGCCCACGCTCTACTGGAAACCCGCATGCAGCTGCCGAACGAGAACATCGCAAACTTTGCGGAGGAAATGACTCGCCTCTTCCACCACGCCGACCCCCACATGCCTGTAGAAAAGAAATTTAGGTTATTGATGCGTGGTGTCAACGAACACCTATTCGCCGGGTTGATACACAACACGCCCAAGACTGTCACTGAATTTGATCTGGAGGCCACAGCGATGGAGAACAATCTTGAAATGCGCACCAGGCAATACAACCGCTGTGCGCTGACAACAAACTGCGCCGAAGCTCACGTGGCATGCGCCGATGACCTGCGCAAGACGATAAGAGCGGTCGTACAGGAAGCGCTGCAGAGGTTGTGGCCCAGGTCGCAGGAACTCGACAGCGCAGCTCAGTCATGCTGTATTTTCCCTAACATCGCTATCATGTGCTATCAAAACCACGAGGACATGTTCACAACTTGGAACCATTTTGTAGAGGAAGTGCAGAAGTGCTTCCATGATTCTAACACGAAGAAGCGAGCGCAGCAGACGTTGGCTAAGAGGCCGCAGCTTCCAGGGCAAGCATGTACCACATGCATAAAAGAAATTTTGAAGTTGCACAAAATAATGAATCCCACGATGCCTGACACATTCTTGTGGAGATATGAGAATACGTGTACCATTTCCTTATTACCATTTCCGTTATTACCGTGATTACCATTTACGTTTCAGACGTGCTGCAGCACTGTCGCACATTTGAACCGCTGAAGATGCGACGGATTGCTTCAAAACTTGGCCGGCTGTCGAACGTCCCAGCAGTTGCTAGTGTCGACACAATATCGCCTAATGACCTGTCGTTGACAATACGGCAGATTGTAAGAGAAGAATTCCTTCAATGTCAGCAAGTCTCTCAATGCCCCAGCGACTTTCAGGACGGCTATGTAAGAGAAACAGAACGCGTGCGAACGCTGGCCACTCCGGCCCCATGGAAGTCATAACCTAATGCAGCAGATGTTGATTAATACCAAGGAACACTGCGATTTGGGTAGTCATGTCGGCCACCCTCCGATTACGAACGGCGTTTTCGCTCGCCTTGTTTCTCTCAACGAACATCGGCTGTCTACAACCCCATGAAGAGCGATACTGGCATTCAATTCCTTCTGATAGGCTTGGTTACTCCGAGCTGCCGCAGGTCTCTTGACCTCTTCCGATATGCTATAGCTGTGGCGTCGTGGGTGACATCTCGGGATGCTTCAACTACCGCCCTTCATACCAACGAGAGCTCACTTCTTCCCAGCCATTCGACGGTCCGTTCCCTACGCCATGGCCAGCACGCACGCCTAACCTTTTATACTACCCCTCGCTGGCCTGATTAAAAAATGTTTTAGAAAAACGCCACCCCCTTTGATTTTTCATTTTTCATCTGTTAATCACATATATGAATGTGATTATTTCTGTTGACTGTTAGTTTTCTGCAAGCTATCGTTTATGTATGTAGAAGTTTTCACTTTTATTAATGTTTCTTACTGGTGCCTGGGCACAATAATATTGTGGACTTGGGCCGGAACAAGCAAATTGCTAAGAGCCCAGATGCTTTTGTCACCCGTTTTTCTCTGTATTTGTCTTAAAGTAAATCAGCTGAAATAAATTGAAAAAGTGATCGAAACCTAATGCTGCCACGAGCTCTCCGTCGCCATGGCGACGCACGCAGTCACCGCCGCCGGTCGGTGCGGCCTGCGGGAGTGCGGCCGCAAAAGACCACGCACTATTGACAGATATGGCATACCTACCATGGCACTTGTGGACAAAGGCGCGACAATTCCTGTGATGACTGTTAACTTTAAGAACTTTCTTAGACTGAAAGTATTGTTTTATTGAAGCCGTGGTGCGACATTCCGTGGTGTGAACGGCGATGTGCTGTGTCCTGGGGGAGTTTGTACTGTGGGCGTGTCTTTGTGTGCCAAATGGTTCGCACAAAGTTCGTGGTGATTACACGATTTACACATGTTATATTGGAAATCCATTTTTTGCGGGAGTGTAGGGCAACTTTTGACTATATTAGTGGGCACCTTTCCGTCCACGGTAGTTTCCCAGCTGCGCTCTGGAAGAATTCATCCCGTGATGAATGCATCTTTGTTGTCTCCGAGGACACGGTTGTTCCTGCTGTGTGCGTTCCAGTAACCTGTTCCAGTAACGACCTTGCCATACTCGACGTCGTGCTGCAACCGATTCATTTGACTTGTGTGAAAAAGAACATTTTAGTTCCCCATTGCGTGGCGTCTGTAATTGAAGGACGCGCAAGTGTGTGGATAATTAACAGTTCAATGGAGCCTGTTGTGTTGCGTCGTGGCGCGAAACTTGCTGTATCTAAATTCGAATCCTCTACGACGCTGGATCCGCTTTTTGATGTTACAGGCGAGAATGTAAACCTAGGTCCTCAAGATTCAGAAGATCCACAACTTCTATAAGCGATCAGCAAGTCACTTAGTCAAAGCGAACGTCCTACAACTCCTCGGCGTTCTTTCCAAGCACTCGTAAATGTTCGGCTTTTCAAAAAGCAGCCAAATGCCTTTAATTCCAGCGCCTCGAATACATCATCGGATCAAGACCGCTTCGACGTATCCAATAGGGCAGGAACTTTATTGAGTGGCACCGTCAGAGCACAGCATCATCAAGGACCAATTGCAAGAGATGCTAGTAAAGCGAGCAATTCAAGAATCTGCAAGTCCCTGGGCCACTTCCGTCGTTCGTGTGAATAAGAAAGATGGCAAGTGGAGATTCTGCGTTGACTATCGCCGACTGAATACCGTCACCAAGAAAGACGTCTGGCGGCTGCCCCATATTGATGACGGCATCGAATGTATCCGTTCCGCTTCCTACTTTTGTTACTTTGATCTGAGAGCCGGTTATTGGAAAATTCTGATGCACTCAGCTGACAAGCAAAAGACGGCATCCGTTACGCCTGAGGGGTTGTACTAATCAAATAGCAAGCCGTTCGCACTGCGCAATGCGCTGGCGACATTGGAAAGACTCATGGACACTATGCTGCTACCTTGATGATATAATTTTTAGACGCATATTTCAGTATCATAACACTCGTCTCATCTCGCTGTTGTACTCGACTGCATGGAAAAGCCTTCTTTTGAAGTGAATTTTAGAGAAATCCATTTTGGCGAGCGTGAAACAGTAGTGTTAGGACATATCGTCGATAAAGAGGGCATCAGACCAGATCCACAGAAGGCGGCAGCCGTTGAATCATTCCAGCAGCCTAAACCTGTCAAACAGCCTCGTAGCTTGGAAGGGATCTGCTCATATTTCCGGCGGTTCATACATGGTTCCGCGGATGTTGCTCACCCTCTGACGAATCTTCTGTGCAAGAACATCCCGTTTCAGTGGACTCCTCAGTATAAAGCCGCTTTTCGCCAGCTGAAGTTTTTGTTAACTTCACAGCCAATACAACGGCACTTCGATCCTTCGTTTCCAACGGAAATTCACACAGACACAAGTGGCGCCGGCTTCGGTGCCACTCTCGTTCAGCACTTTACAACAACGAACAGGTTGTAGCGCACGCAAGCCATTCTTTAAGCAAGCCTGAACCTTTAAGCAAGCCTACCCTGTGACGGAACAAGAATGCCTAGCGGTAGTATTTGCCTTGCAGCGGTTTCGCTCTAACGTCTACGGTCAGCCGTTTACCATCGCCACAGATCACCATTCTCTTTGCTGGCTGGTCAGTGTCACGCGATGGGCCCTTCGTCTACAGGAATATGTGTTCACTATTTCGTACAAGAGTGGCCGTCGACACCTGACGCGGATCACCTTTCTAGGATGCCACTACGTACGTAGGATTGTGAAGCCGACAGCTTTGACTACCTTATCGCTTCCCTGTCGCCCGACTTTCCCAATGTCTTGACATTCGCCGCAGAGCAGCGCAAAGGCCCAACCTTGAACGATCTTTTCCCTGCCACACAAGAGCCTATAACAGCAGGCAGATTTTGCGTCCGCGATGGTGTTCTTTACAAGAGGAGCTTATCAACGACGGGTGCCCTCTTTCTTCTGGTGGTTCCGGAGTATGCATCCGTTCTGCGCATTACGCACGACGACCCGACCTCTGGTCATTTAGGGACTACGCGAACACTTAGTCGCACCGAGAACGCTTCGACTAGCCTCAAATGCGCGAAACAATTCACACCCAAGTAGCAAGTTTGTACAGTGTCCGAGCAACAAGCGACCTACCTCAGCTCCAGTCGGTCACCTGTAGCCAGTAAACCCCCCTTTCTCATTTTGAAAAAGTCCACATAGACCTGATCTGAACGCTTCCACGTTCCTAAAGGGACAACAGGCGGATAATTATGAGTGCTGACTACCTAACGCGGTGATGTGAAACGGCAGTCGTATGCTCCGCCTCTGCAACCCAGGTTTATGATTTTTTCCTGTATTCAATCATACTCCGACACGGGCCCCCTCGCGTGTTAATAAGTGACCTTGGTCTCCAATTTATTGCCGATATTGACACGTGGTAGTGACCGTCAAGAAGTCAGTAGCAAAACTGGGAGTAACAAAAGTGACTTTTAATGGGCGAACTCGTGCCCACAAAAGAAAGTTACACTCAAAGGCCCAACCTTACATTATTTACACTGCTATTATTTACACTGGCTAACCTCCCTGTCTTTCCTTCCCTTTTGTCTCTCTCTCTCTCTCTCTTTCTCTAAACTCGAAACACAACGACGGCGGCGAACAAAGCCAGCGATCCTCGGAACCTGATCAGCCAGTCAAGCGCGTCGACTTTTATACATGAGTTATCGAAGGTTTTAGTGTAATCGTTGGCGCCCGCGCGCTTTCCAGAAACTACTGCACGATTCGTGGCGTGCATGCGATCTGATAACACGTGGTGCGGCGAGAGCATACACACCTTATCGAATGACTCATAACGTTCACGCAAGTTCCAAATGATGGAGGCGCATCTTGCGCAGAGCGATAACGTTTACCATTGCTAGCCCGTGAAAAGCGGTCATCGCAGAAACATAAGTGCAGATGTCGATCATCATCCCCATCATCATCAGCCTATCTTATGTCCACTGCAGGACGAAGACCTCTTCCTGCGATCTCCAATTACCCCTTTCCTGCTTCAACTGATTCCAACTAGCTCCTGCAAATTTCTTAATTTCATCACTCCACCTAACCTTCTGCCGTCCTTGACTGCGCTTCCCTTCTCTTGGCACCCATCCTCTAACGCTAATGGTCCACCGGTTATCTAGCCTACGCATTACATGACCTGCCCAGCTCTTTTTTTTTCTCTTAATGTCAATTAGAATATCGGCTATCCTCATTTTCTCTCCGATCCACACCGCTCTCTTCCTGTCTCTTAATGTTACGCCTAACGTTCTTCGTGTCAATGCCCCCCCCCCCCTTATAAAAAGCATCGTCCCGATGCGGCAAACATAACAGGAGAGCGAAAAAGCACAGTTAGTAAATAAAAAGTATACCAAAGCAAAAAAGAAACAAAGTCACAAAGTTCCTTCCTTTAGCGCTGGTACAACGGCTTATGGCATACAGCATGGACTGTCTAAGGACGTGCGCGGCGCTACTGTAATTACGAAATGTCGTTTGGCCTGACCTCATAGTCCAGTGCGCCAATACGTCGGATTATCTGGTGTGGTCCGACATAGCGTCGGAAAAGTTTCTCGCTAAGTCCTCATCGTCGCATTGGGGTCCAAACCCAAACACCGTCCCCGGGCTGGTACTCCATGTAGCGTCGGCGAAGATTGTAGTGGCGACTGTCCACTCTTTGCTGGTTCTTGATGCGCAGGCAGGGCAGCTGTCTAGGTTCTTCGGCGCGCTAGAGATAGGCCGCAGCGCCGACATTTCCTACGTCGGTGACGTCCGGCAGCATGGCGTCGAGAGTCGTCGTTATGTTCCTTCAGTAAGCCAGCTTGAGCGGCGTGATCTGAGCTGTTCCTTGCACGGCCTTGTCGCAAGCAAATGTTACATACGGAAGGACAGCATCCCACGTCTTGTTTTGGACGCCGACGTAGCATGCTAACATGTGGGTGAGCGTCTTGTTGAGACGTTCTGTTAGGCCATTCGTCTGCGGGTGGTAGGCAGTGGTCCTCCGGTGACTTGTCTGGTTATACTGCAGGATGACATTAATAAGTTCAGCTGTAAAAGCCATTCGTCTGTGAGTAGAGGACCTGTGGGGCGTCAACTCGCAGCAAGATGTTCTCGACAAAAAATTTTGCCACTTCCGCTTGCACTGCCTTTGCGTAGGGCTTTCGTTTCAGCGTAGCGGGTAAGGCAGTCGGTGGCTATGATGATCCACCTGTTTCTAGATGTTGCCGTCGGAAAGGTTACCAACAACTCCATCCCAATCTGCTGAAACGGTCGGAAAAGAGGCTAAATAGGCTGTAGTACAGCCACTGGTATTTTCGGGCGTGTCTTGACGTAGTGGGCGACATTGGCAGTGAGGCGCGGCCAATAGTACTTCTTTTGTATTCTTGCGAGGGTACGGAAAAACCCAAAGTGCCTGGCAGTCTGATCGTCGTCAAGGACGTTCGAAACTTCTGGCCGGTGTACTGCTGACACAACGTGAAGGTACGCTGCGCAGACTGGGGAGTTGTTTTCTACGAGGATGTCGTTGCGCAAGCAAAACGAACACAGCTCACGCCATAGGCGCCGACACGGGGGGGGGGGGGGTGGGGGGGGGGGTGCTCCGGGGCCCGAGCTCACTCGGGAATCTTCCGCAGGGGGCACAGCCCCACGGGGTCGCTGAATATGACTCCCCCCCCCCCCCCCCACCACCCGCACACAAAGCTAAAATGTGTTTACCACAGTTTCGTCGCCCACATAATTGGAGGTTCCTTTTGACTTGCCCCGAAATTTTTACTTAACATGTTATTGTGGCTAATTGTTTACTGCCTCAATGTTGGCGCGGACGTGCGCGGCTTTATTTGATACTTTCGCCTTACTTCCGCAAATCCTCACAATGGGAGGACAAGCGCAATAAAAGCTCTAGCGGCGGCTGCCATATCCCTATTCTCTCACATCAACATTGTTTTAAACTCCCACTGTAAACACCATGCACAAACACAATGTATTTAAATATATATACACAGTGCAAAGTTTACTGTATTTCTGAAAGAGGAGGGAGTCAATTAAAAATTATTTCTGAAAGAGATCGACACGCAGTATGCCTAAAGAATAAATATGTGCTGTATGCTCAGCTCGTTCCAAATTGTTCTGCGTCCTTTTCTGACCCCGAAAGAAACCTGCCGACAACAGAGTCTTTCATCAACGGCGTGTGAAATTCGGGTGAATAATTTGTCTCACTATTGCTTCTCTCTCCAGTAAGCAATGCTAACGACCCATGAAAAAAATGCTCTTCTAATAATCTTTAACACTTTTTAGGGATGGAACATTGTCACTTGCCCGCAGACGTCATAAATATATACATAGTGTATCAATTAACTATCATGCCTCCATATTTAAAAAGATAGCATTTGCTTTACTCGAAGAAAAACTAATGCACTTTCTTTCGTGTATAGTAAAGTAGCGGCAAGTATTTTTTTTTCAGTACCGAGATTGAATTAGGTCATATTAAATTATTATCTAACTCGGGACGTACTATCCTAAATATCAAAGTGTCGATGAGGCATTTGTAGGCACAGCGAAGGGACATCTAAGTGGGGTAATTTCAGCGACCTACTAATTGCGTACACAATTTTCCGACTAATAAATAAAACCCGCGAAATAAGTAACATACCACGTGACTGCGCTCCCACCCACATCATCAAGCAGCGCCTTCGAACAAGCTCCCTCCGAGTTATTCAGGACGAAATAAAGGAAATAAAGAAACAGTGATCGAGCTAGTTCCTTATTGGCCGCGCCCCGGTTGAAGTAAGAGGTCGGGTTTGGTGTTAGTTGAAAACAGGCTGTGATAGCTGCTGCTTTAGCGTAGATAAAGTGCATGGATGATATTTTTCTCTTCTTTTGCAGCAAAATTGCAACAAGAGGGAGGCCTCAAGTATATATCAGTCATGGAATTGTTGGGTAGACCAACGCATCGACTATCATCAGAAATTGTGAAAACCTGAGACAACCCGCCATCTTCAAGCAGCATCAGCGAAGGACTCCATCTTTGAGTCCTAGTGCACGCACGGATGTTCTAGCATCTACGGCCTCAAACACTCATGCTAGCATTCGGGACGTGGCTGCCTAGGTACCAATTTACAAGTCATCAGTTTGGAGGATTCTAAATGATGTCCTTTTACCGTTACAACCTTAACCAGCACCAATGCTTGGAAGATAGGGACCCGTAAAATCGTCTAGATTTGTCGAATTTGCTCCTCACAAAAGCCGATGAGTCACCGGAATTTTTAAGCAACATAGTGTGCACAGATGAAGCAATTTTTGCCGGAACGCCTAGGTAAATTTACATCGTGCACACTGCTGAAGGAACTGGGTCAGTCGCATTCCGCAACAGTGGCAGAGGTCGCTCAATGTGTGGTTCGGAATTTACGTCAGTGCTATAATCGGTCCCATCTTCTTCGATCACAGACTGACTGGACAACGTTGCGTGAACAAAATCCTTGACTGAGTGGTGGATGACTTTCTCAGCGAGGTCCCGCTGTCACGTCTTCCACTTTCGTGGTATCAGCAAGATGGGGCACCCGAACACAGCAGCAGCCGAGCTCGAAGCTGGCTGGATGCGACTTTTCCTGCGCAATAGATTGGAACGCACGGGCCTAAAAATGCGCCGGCTAGACCACCTGACCTCTCTCCACTCGATTTCTTTCTTTGGGCTGATGTGAAAGATCGGGTTCACATGATCGAGACGGGTGTCAGATGAGCTCAAGCCAAGTATAGCGGATGTCTCCCATAGAATTCCAGCGTTGGTCATCAAGAAATCCACAGAACATACGATCGAGTGGACTCAGTACTGCGTAGCTGCAGAAGGACACCTATTCGAACCCATCCTCTCGGCAGCAGCTCGCATTCAACGGCGATAACGAGTTCATCGATGAAATCTGACGGCTTCAAATGCGCAAGCATTTCTATCCTTATCGAAAGGAAAAATCTTCCGTCCCATAAGACGATCGCTTCCAACATAGCGCCCGCAGCAGCAAGCAAATTCACCTGCACGCTGTCTCTGGCTCCGACACCAACGAAGCGGCGAGAACACAGCGCTCATGGAGCTCTCAGCACATGCCGCACTCAGCCACTATCACAGATCACTTTCAAGATACGGACCGTGCCGCCGCGGCAGCCTTAGCCGCCTGCAGAGCACGGCTGAACCCCGTTTATAATGGTTCAGTGTACCTAATAAATGTTGTATATATTTCCTTCATTTGCTACATCTCCCTGATCATTTCATCCCACGTCCGCTGCGGCCTATCTATAACACCTGTGAACATTGCTTCTACTCGCCTCTTCCACGTCGTTTCGTGCCGGTCTCGCTTGACGGCGTTGCAACCGCGCTTCACCATTTGAAGATTCTTTCGCGGTCGTTCTCGCAAACGTACGAAACGCTCCCGCGTGCTACCACGAAACACCGAGCCAGTACTACGAAACGCATCATTCAGATACATCCTAGGAAAGCTTACGCGTGGAATTTTCTTTCTTTTTTTCTTTTATGCATACGTCCCTATGCCAATTCGACTCATTTAGAAGCTAGTGATACATTTACTTTCTTGAACGCATCGGTTCTGCCTTTTTTCTACACGTGATTCGCTTCCCGGTCTGTTTATCTCACTTTCTTTTGCCACGAACCTGTTTTTGCAGCACGCATAAGTACACTCCAATGAAATATAATACCTTCAATTTATTTTGGCTTTGGTCTAAAGCAAGTTTCTGCCGCGAGATATAACTGCACCCACGCACTCTTTGGACGCGGTGCGAGCAGAGCCGGGATTTTAAAACATTCTATGCCTGTTCCATTGCTTTCCGCGGTTCGTGCATGGTCAGAGCAGCGCTTCGGCCGCGTTATCACGGGGCTTTTGTTATCAATGTGCTCAGTCGGCCTTGAGAGACGGATAGTATGTGTGGCATAGAAATGAGAGGAAGGAATAGCTGCGAAGCCGAGAAACCTGTAGTTGGTGCTCCTTCCATACCATAATCAAGGTGATGCGCTGTCCCTTCAGGTTTGCGGCAGGCAAAACAGTTAAGTATCAGAATTTAGTATTAGAAGTTGAGTCACATTAAAGTATTCACTATACAGAAGGTGGTTCCATAGTCAGTCTTTATGGGGACCTCCTATTGCTTTCAATCAGCTTATATTTAGGGCGCGGCTTTATGATGCGGGTGAGAGCGCAGTCACGTGGTATTTGTCATTTTTCTTGGGATTTCCTTACCAGTCAGAAAACATTAGTAAGCAATTATTACGTCGATAAGAACACCGCAGTTAGATGTCATTGGCGTGTGCCTACAAGTGCCTCATTTGCACCTTGATAATCACGACAGTACTTTTCGAGTTAGATAATTAATTATATTTACCTAATTAAATATCAGCAACGAAAAATTTATTAGCGGCCACTTCACTGTACTGGAAACAATATGCACTTTTTTTGCACACTATGCCCAATATGCACTTCTTTAAGTCTTGGGGCATGATAGTTGGGGCACCCTGTGTAATTCACTCAGTAACCGAAACAAGGCCAAGCCGGATCCACTCGAGATCAGAATCAACGGCCGTCATGCGCAGCAGCGCTTATACTACGCCTGACTGATGAAAAGAGAGAGAGATAGTGAGATGCTGCAGTTTATACGGAAAGTCGAAGCAGTATTAGTGATAGCGAAGTATAAAACAATTTCACGAAGCAGGATTGCACCACCGAGAGACGCCAGATTCTTGGTGGTGCGAGAGGACTCAGGCTATTAAATTGAACTGTCTCCTACAACAATGCCTTGTATACACTCATAAAAGGCCGTCACTTCAGCGAACAATTCTTCGAGGTCCCACTAAGTTTCTTCAAGCGCAACTGTTCTAAATGTCATATTTATTTATTTATTTATTTATTTATTTATATCGGGTGCGGAAAGCTGGTCGGGCTCCAGCCCCCCCCCCCCCCCCCCCCCGGATAAATTAAAGCTTTCCGCCTATGGTCCACGCCGAAATACCCTATGGACAACGTCCGTCTTGCCTTCTACGTACTCCACAAGGCTTCGTACCTCCGCGTCTGCTAGTTGCTGTTCGGCGAATTCTTCTCTAGCTATTGTTCTGGGAAGTTGTCGTCGTCCAGTTCACCTTGTGGTGGCGGGTCAATAGGGGCACACCACAGGCAGTCGGCGTCAGAATACCTTTGTCCGAGACTTATACACGACAGTGATGTCGAATTCTTGGTGCCTGAGACTACATCGTGCTAGCCGACCTGAAGGATGCTTCAAGTTTACCAACCAACACAAAGCGTGGTGGTAGCTTACCACTTTGAAGGGCCGTCTGTGTATCTAAGGCCAAAACTTTGCCGCGGCCCAAAAGATCGTGAGACACTCTATAATTCGCTTCCGCTTTGGGAGTGACCGGCTGGCGTTAGCTATTACGCTTTCATTTCCGTATTTCCTTTGAACAAGCACGGCGCCGAGGCCTACGCTACTTGAGTAAGTGTTCATTTCCCCTCCCGGCGTCTTCGAAGTGTCAAAGCACAGGCGGTGACTGCAGCCGTCGTTTCAGATCTTCAAATGCGTCGCGCTGCCGTGTTTTCTATTTGAAGTCGACATCGGCTTTCGTGAGATCAGTTAGCCGTTCCGCAATCCTTGAAAAGGCACTTTGAACGCGCCTGCAATTGGCACACAGACCAAGGAATCTGCGCACTGCCTTTTTGTCGACGTGCTGAGAGAACTTTGCGATGGCAGATGTCTTATTCGGGTCGTGAAGGACCCCAGACTTGCTTACGACGTGGCCTAAGAAAATGAGTCCTGCACAAGTGAAACGGCACTTTTTCGGCTTCAGAGTGAGTCCAGGTGACTCGATCGCCTCTGGTAGTGTCTGAAACCACCTTAGGTGAGCTTGAAAAATTCGTGGCAAAGACGACAACGTCATCCAAATAGACGAGGTAAGTCTGTCACTTAGTCCTACCGAGACTGTGTCCATCACGCGCTAGAACGTCGCAAAGTCCGACTGGTATCACATTGAACTCGAGAGGTCATCTGGCATGATAAACGCGGTCTTCTGCCGATCCCTTTCGTCGTATTCAGTTTGCCAATAACCAGTCTTGAGATCCATCGACGAAAAGTACTTAGCATTGCAGAGCCGCTCTAATACATCGTCTACTCGCGGGAGAGGGTATACGGGAACAGGCTTACTTATGTTTACTTGGCCTTATCACGAAGGAACTTGGCATTCTTAGACAACGCAAGCGGGACCATGAGGGGTAAGTGCATCGTTCTCTTTTATGTTTTTTTTTTCATTTAGAACCATGCATCGGACAATAAAATTTCAGTTGGCAGTAGGCGCATAGCCTCGTTTTTCTCTACCGCTTGGCGCTGCAACACACAGCCTTATGGGAAACGAACGATCTAAAACCATCTTTCTTTGTGGAACAAGTTTTCTCAATAGGTAGAACGTTAAATAACAATACGTTTTTGAAAACTTAACTCGAAAATGCCGCAACTTACGTCCATCGAAACTTCCATTGAATGAAAGGTGCCAGTGTATCATATAAGGCACCACATAAGTGCTAAGGTGAGGTTTGGCTTTGGTAAGCGCCACGCTTCTATGAGATTACGTGAACACGTGTGTGAGCACAAGAATAAATTACATGAACATAACGCCCGTTTTGTGCTGGTGACAAAACTGAATGAAATAGGGTAAATTCAGAGTAACCTGCGGAAGTCGCGTGTTTCCGTGAAGGACATGTGGTGATCAAGGAGGGAGTTATGTAAAGTAGGGATCCTACATGCAAGCACTGCTTTAGGGTGGTGACAGCCTTTGTAGGGGTACTTGCCGACAGCAGGTATTTTGGCGGGTTAAAATTTCCGACACATCATAAGATAGGGGCCACAAAATGGCGAAACAGCAGCCGACAGACCACGTTGCCCGCGACCCTTCGTGACGAGAAACTAACTGACCTTTTCAAATATACTGTCGCCTCAGAAGCCACAGACACTTAGCCTGTCTCAGTGCCGTACAGGACACGTATTCGTTACAGTTAAACAAGCTAGTAAACACAGTCTTTATTACAGCAAACTTGGAGAAACACCCTTTACATATTACGTACAAATGAAAGGCAACGACAATGCTTAATGCAGTTCACATTCTTGGCGTGAGATGATACCTCCACGAACACGCCACCATGCCTTGTAACTTGTTTTATACGTGTCGCACTGCATACAAATGAAAATAAATAAGTTTGATGCGTTAAAATGAAAGAAAAAGGCAACATATACATTAAATATATATGCAGGTTTCCGGTGCGCATTCCTATAAGCTAAATTAAAGAAATTTAATGGATCGCGTGCCAACATGGGAACCTCATAGCGTGGCAAAAAAAAAAAAAAAATCAACGAATGCGCCGACGAATTTCAGCGAGCTTGGTGACCAACACGGCTAGTTAGTAAATTTGGCGGTGAACTGCGGTCAATGTTTTGGTGTTGTCACCACCTTAAATCAGGGCTCGCATGTAGGCTGGCTAATGTAAAGTTGCCCGCAGCTACCTCTAGCTACAGTATTCGTGCCAAGACAGCGAAAGGCAGCGCACTCACATGCTGTCTCCGGCCGGCATGGCGGGATCCTACTGCACGCCGGCGACCTGGAACGCTGTCCTCGTAACGATTTTTTTTTCGCTAGGGCGAGAGGGATGTAAACAAGGTGCAGCACGAAAAGATCGGCGCATGCGCGATCGATACGCTCTCTTGCGCCGTAGATGAACGCCGGCGAGCGTCGCCGCCCGCTCGACGCGTAGCGGGTAGCGCGAGAAGAGCAGCGCAACTTCCATACTGTCCCAGAACCGCGCTGCTCTTCTATACAATGGACGCGGGAATCACGTGAAGAATGCGTGCGTACAAGGGCGCCGAGATTTTTTCCGAGCACAAGGTGATGATGGTCATTAGGTTCTTAAAGCGAAAGGGCCACGGGATGCCAAATAGCGTCAGTCTGAGGAAAAGGCAAGCATGAAAGAATTAGTCATGTGTTGCAGATAAACAAAATTTTTAAAAATATACGAGCGAGGCAGAACTAGACCAGTGATCGCTAATCTTGAAGTTCTCTCGAGTTCAGCGGAGATGCCTTTTCTTGCACATCAGCTCGCCCGACGTGCGTAGTACATTCTTAGCTTCTGAAAATCTTCGTCTTGAGCCGCATTCGTCGTTTTTTTTTTTTGTTTTTTGCTAATGCCTTCACAAATGAATTTAATCAGCCAGACGGAGGCATCATCATCAGTCCTCTACGACAATGACGCGATAAAATGAGCTAGTTGTTTAGGGCGTAAGAAAGGGAGGATGCTGCGCTGTGACATCTTGTTGTTAGCGCTGTTATCTCCCATTCGTAACAAATAGCGTCAGCTGTACCGGGTATTCTTAACAAACGAGTGTCGGCACATTTCTCTTGTGCACCTATCTATGCTTTTGGAAACATTTTGAATAGTTTCTATCTTCCTTCAAGGGAGCTCAAATGCAACACGAAGGAAACGGAGAAAACAAGGAAACGAACTTCAGCACACGTTACTGCGGTTGGCTCCCCTTTATCGCAGGAACAAACAGAAGTCTCGCAGGCACAGCATCCTTTTTTATTTTTGTACTGTGCTGGGCCGCCCTCTGAAGACAAGGACAGAGTGAGGCAAACAAATGCACTTGCGAAAGGACTTTGTAAACGGATGTTTATTGAAATTTTCACGTGCTCATAATACATCATCCTAACGTCACGTTACGATCTAATTTTCCGCCTATTTTAAGAAAATTTCTTTCATCAGAAGCGCAAAATGGGCGAGTTTGCACGGAAATATTTTCCCAAGAATGACACACTGTTGGTCCAGTGAGAAACATTTGGTTTTTGTGGCTTTTGCTTCTAAATAGGCGTAAATTTCTTTTCTGCAAACTTATTGCAGTACACTTGGATAAAAAAGAGGGAAGCAACCCCAGAGGTGTCGTGAGGCCTTGAGCTTCCACCGCAGTATGAGCTTGTGGATTGTTTGGATGTTTGATCCGCCCGCCTAGATTATCATTACCAGTACTCAGATGGAGTCGACCCTGTGGATAGGGCGACCGTCTCTGGTGCAGACGGTGGTGTTGCATTCCTCAAACGCATAGACAAGAAAGCGGACGACGTAGCTTTCGTGGACGCCGTCGCCTACCGATGCAACCGAGCCTTCGCCGCGGTGGCGGTCTCGTCCTCGCAGCGGAAACTAAACGCCGCGACGGTACTCACACGTGACCCCGAGGTGACGGAGCAAGTGGCCATAGCCCTGGCAATGCTGGACGACAAGTTAAATATAATATTCAGCGACTCGAGAGCCGCCATTATAGCGTTCGAGAGTAGAGTCGTCTCTGACCAGGCGTTACGCGCCCTCCGCGGCGCTGATCCGAGCACCCTCAAGCACCTACACTCTAAAAATTTTAACACCCTTAAGGGTGTAAATGACTTGTCCCATGGGTGACACCCTTTTTGGGTGTATTGCTACACCCCAAGCAAAGGGGTGCAAATTAACACCCCACAAAAGAAGGGGTGTTAATATGACGTCACCTTGCCTGTGGGTGTAAAACAAACAACACCCTTTCTATGTGGGGTGTAACACAGACACCACCCTTTCAATATGGGTGTAGCATGGACAATACCCTTCCAAAAGGGTGTTATCCCTGCAAGTATTTTAGCGTTCACTACAGCCATGTAGTTAATGGGCAGACTAGCTGTTGTGAATGCTGCCTAGCCTTAGCTATGGTACTACCTTGTTCAGTATGAGCCAGAATCTGTGAGGCGTCGTCATATTGCGCTTCTGGTCAGTCATGTGGTAGCATAACGTGCGACCCTTTCAGGCAAAAAATTTCAGTTTCATGATCACAGCAATGCACACACCCTATGCTTTTCGTAATCTTCCTCTGCAGTGATAGTACACTGCCAGCAGGATGCAGAGCGGAATAACAACGCGCGCTGCACTAAATACACAGGATCTCCCGCACCTTGGTGCACCAGTACTTATCACTCCGTGGAAACAGCACACAGCCAAAAGCATGGTTAAGCATGGTTAGAAAAATTAAAAACCTCCACTTTTCTTGGTCAAAAATTTTCGCAACACCAGCTCGACCAGGAGGGAAAGACACCACAGCTCGTTGTTGTAGCTCATATTGAATGCAATAGGGCGCACGCAATGCATGGATTGGCATACGTTTGCCTGTCAAGCAGTTTTTTGCCGTTTTAAGCACATATTTTATACCTCTATTCATCAAAGTTGTCATTTATCTCCACGGGATGCTTCTACTAGTACTTTCACATATGTGACTTAAAGGTAGCACTGAAAGCCAAAGAACAAAGTGCAACAAAGCGCTTCCACTTAGAATAATGTTTCAGCATTTACGAACAAAACAGCATGTGTAGCTGTGCATGCTGTTCAATATATAAGCATGCACTATTTCCTGAAATATATGTATGCTCCACTTACCGCCAGTGACCTGCTTATACCCAATAATTTAGTTTATTTTTCACCATGTGCTTGCATTGAATATCCCACAGGCATTGTAAGTTAAGCTACCAGAATAACAATCAGCTGGCCTAAGGTTACCTAATTGAACAAAATCATTGTAAAATCTGTGACGAAATGTCAGAAGAAAAGTATTTATTATTTCATTAAAAGGAAATGGTAACATAATAATGTTTGCACATTTTAAAATTAAAAAGGACGAGAAGGAGTAAAACCATACCAATACAAAGACATAAGCACCGAATAATGGCACAGGCTTGCTCAATCAAATTTTAAGCAGAACAGCTTTTTTTAAGTAACCTCACTACGAACTATCACGTTTTCCTTCAAAAAGCACTGCATCTTATTATAAAGTACAAAAATAACCGGTCACATAAGTAAGAACAAGTCTGAGTGTGTCTATGTTAACACAAGGATAGAAAGTTGGGCGAGTTGGTACAGTAACATGATCTTGGATTGTAGCGCGAAGTGACACGGACACAGACTAGAAGCAGACAGGATGAGCGCTAACTCTCAACTAATTTTTTATTGAAACGAAGAACATATATATATATATATATATATATATATATATATATATATATATATATATATATATATATATATATATATATATATATATATGTGTGTATATATATATAGGTGACTGCAAAAAACCGCAGCATAAGAACATGAAAAGGTATGAAGACATCAGTTAAACATATCAGGAAGTAAGGAAGTAAAAAAAGGAAACATCAAAAAGACTACTTCAGTTTAGCACACGTGTTGTGAAGATACTGAAATTCGCATCCTAACAGAGACAAAGATGCATGGCTAACGGAAGTCTCTCCTAATCTTTTAATGTGGAATGCCTCTCTATCTATTTGTTGAGAAAAACTTTGTTTCATATTGTGTGGACATGATTAGTAATGGCAAACTTAAGAGCTGAATAAGCTAGTCATGTCGACACGATATGAAACAGTTTTTCACAACAAATAGATAGGCTCGAGAAGGCTAGTTATCCTGTGCATTTATTATCACTAACCTGCGAAAAGCTTTTAAAATGGGTAAAATGCCAGGCTAAGAAACAAGAAAAACAGAAAAAAAAAGTTTGCTGTGGTGCCCTATGTACATAGATTATCCCATGCTTTATGGAACGTGGCCAATAGATATGACTTGAATGAAGTTTTCTTCGCCCCGCAAGTTGTCTATCATGTGCCTATGATAAATAGGAAACTTGAACAGGGTGGCTAAACAGAAAAGATGATTGCGGCGTTAGACATGTCCCTTTTTGTGCCTTGTAACACTGGTATACTTTATCAGATTCCTCTCAAGTGCGCGAAGACTTACATTGTACAGAGCGGCAGGTGCATTAATATTAGACTAAAAGAACACATTCACTTTACAATCCTAATGCTTCACATCTAGCGTCACATTGTTTCAATTGCGGTTGTAAACCTTTGTTTGAAGACACAAAAATTCTTTCGAGACACAAATGTCAAACCACACGGGAAATAATCGAGGCATACCACATTAAAAGATTGGGAGAGACTTGCGTTAGCCATGCATCTTTGTCTGTTAGAATGCGAATTTCAGTATCTTCACAACACGTGTGTTAATCTGAAGTAGTGTCTTTTTGTTGTTTCCTTTTTTGACTTCCCTACTTCCTGATATGTTTAACTGATGTCTTCATACCTTGTCATGTTGTTATGCTGCGTTTTCTTGCAATCACCTATATATATATATATATATATATATATATATATATATATATATATATATATATATATATATATATATATATATATACACATATATATATATAGTTAGCTGAAAGTTAGCGCTCGTCCTGTCTGCTTGCAGTCTGTGTCTGTGTCACTTCGTGCAACAATCCAAGAGCATATGTGAACAAAACATGGCTAGTAATAACTAGTGAGCACTGCACAAAAGTTGAACATGAAAACTAGTAATAGTAAAGACATATACTTGCATAGACAACATATAATGGTATAGACAATATTTTGCAGCTGAACTGCAAAATATTGCAAATATCACAAAGACAACATAAAAACTGGGCAGGACAGAGCACTGACTGTTAGCTATAGTTGAAATATGCACACCAAATCTAGACATAAAAAGTCAAAACTAAACTGCCGAAAATGGTCATCTCTCCAAGAGACCACTGATGAACAAAAGGTATACTTTTTATAAATCCATCTCATAGATTACTGATCTAATTAAACTTGACACATGACCCCTTGTGTGTAACAAATGCCCTCTTCTCGTTACATATGCATGATTACCAGCATTGGTGAAAGAATGACTTGCACTAATGTTTCGAACACCGGTAAAAATGCTGCATGTTCTCAACTTTCTGTTATGACAGCACACTTGTGGGCAGTTGTGAACCCTAGTTGCCTATAGGGCTCAAACACCATGTTTTGGCTGCACATGTACTGTCTGCCGAACACCTGGTTCAAGATAGCTTGCATCTTGGAATGTGCAGCCACACTGGTGGCACAGCATTCTTTTTTCAACTTGCCAGTTGATAAAGCCTCAGCAGCTGCAATCACCTGCCATTGCTCGTAAAGGTGCCATAAGGTCAGGCTGCAAACACAGATACCACGTAGCAAAACTTTCAGAGTGCATTGTGTGAGTCAAGGTGTGTAATTTGTGCTTTAGTTTGGCAACGCTGCCACATTTACAACTATTCATTGCAGCTCCTAAATTTCAACATCAACACAATAAATTAGTACAGTTCCTTCAGTATGGTGGCAGATGCTCAGCTGCAGGCTTTCTAGAACCATGCATTATCTTCAGACAGTGCCAGTAAAGCCCGTAGCACATCTTTCAAGCACTCCAGACAAGTACACTGATTACACTATACACAGAGCATCTGGTGTCGATTTACCTATAGAGGCAAGGTAGCCCCTAGAACACGTTTTGTGACAGGTATGCTGGGCACTTTGTCCCCTGAAATGCAAGTGCCATTTGGTACTTCAGTGCCTGTAGTGTCCTTTACATCTAAATGAATATTGAATACATAGTAGTAACATGAAATCGACAAACAAAAGCCATCAGCCATCAACTGTGTGGCAAATCTGGGTGCAAGCTATTCTCTTATCAAGTATACCTGTAGGCATTGCGACCAATGTGCTCCCAAGATGTATGAGGCATTAGTCATTGCAGAGTTGTAAGGACATGACAATCCTAGGATGATTATGTTCTTGAGGCTTTTTTCCCCACTTTCCATCTTTTGAAACGTGTATACTGTAGTCATGAAAAAAAATGCTACAACTGGCGTGTGATAAGTTTTGCGTCTTATTTCCTAGCAGCTCATTGAAACGAGCCACGATGACAAATTCAAATGCTGTTACCTGATCAGACATTGAAATTTCTTAAACACTAACAAAACCAGATAGACATTAGAGTGATCATCACTTAAATACATTACACTGGTTTAAAGTTATTGCACCACTTTGTGCCAGGTAAAAATGTTAGAAACGTCAAAAATGGTAAGATTCTACGGCCAACCGTGAAAACTAAATAAAAAATCATTAAGCTTTCTTAAACGGGTACAGGAGCTTTACAACTGGCCGTCTTGGTGATGTACACGCAGATAGATGAGCAGCCATTCCACTGAGACGAGAATGTTGAGGGCTTCGCATGGAAGTCTGCGAGACACTGCAGAGTAGTTCTTGGTCCACGTGAAGGAGGTTGCTTGCATACACGTCTGGGCCACCATACTGAATGCATGGTGTTACCGGAACCTTTTCCCCCTGCATTGTGGTAAAAAAGCATGGTTAAGTTTATATAATATTTAATATGCAAAAAAAAAAGAGGTGAGGCATGCAGACAGGACACGAGAGTAGAGAAGTGAACACGAACACGAAAGACATGAAAAATTTCATTAAATTGTTTTAATAGATAAAATGTTTATGCTATGTGTCATTCATTATGAGGATTCATAACCGCAACATATTTCACATATGAGCAGGTAAAATTATCAGCTTGGTCAGTTTGTACAAGCTCGTTTGAGGCAAGAAATCGAGTTTCACAAACAAAACCTCAACATTCTTGACTGAAAAAGGAACACCTCAGATGACATGCAGTCCTGTGAGTGGGAATTGCACAGTTCAAGAAAAACAAATTAAAACTCACACACCGATCCTGAAAAAGGAATAAGCACCTGCTACTGCAAAAAGCTAATTAATTGGTAGGTTTTAGTAGCACAAGGGCATCTTTGGCCAAAGAGCGCGAAGTCTATACTGCAAAAGATAAACTTAGCGCATCATTACAAAGCAAATATATAAAGATGACTAATGCCTCTCTGCGCTACAGTTGCTTTGCTCTAGCGTGAAGTCATTTTAATGCATGCACACGCATACACACGCTACACCCAAGTTTAACAGCTGCAGAATTAAAATTGGGCAGCAACGAAGTCGCAACCTTTAACCCTTGATCCCAAGCTGTACTAGTGACTGGAGGAAGTACCAATATCGCCAATGACGAGTCACACTCTTTCTGCCCGATGTTATGCTGCTGTTATTGTCAAAGATGAGTTACAGTCGGCATTGAGGGAAAGCTGCCCTCAAGAGCAGCTCTTATTTTTGTGTTATTTCTAACCAGAGACCAATGAAGTAATATATTTTTAGAATGAGAATGACACCCAAAAATTGAGTACGTAAAAATTTGGAAAATTTGGTACATTTTTCCGGAATTAACTTGGGGGTTAATGGTTAAAGCGGCAATCCAGAAACTAGAACAAGTTTTTACATGTTTGCTACCAGTGAATGCTAGAAAATATGTTGGCATTCTGTAGTTCCGTCCAACAATGCAAAAGGGATTCTTAATAACTGAGGAAATAAATGGAAAAGTATCATGAAGTATATTTCGCGAATGTAATGCAGAATCACTCAACTTCTGTTACTATATAATCTCCACTTGATTAACCTGCACTTTCTGAACTAGTTCAGGAGGTGCTGCATTTCACTACTCATTACACCAGTTCAACGTGGCAGCAACTGCACGTTGTGATTTGTTTTACTTAGTGCAGGCTTTGTACAGGGCGAGTTCACAGCATTCCCCACACTTGGCCGAAAGGTAGTGCATGTTTACGCAACGGGTGTGGTGCCGCTTCTGCACGAGCGAGGTGCAGAAATCAGAGTTTCATACAATAATTACTAGAGGGAACTCTGACGTTAGTGTCTACAGAAGATCAAACAAGAACGGCTTCACCAGCATGGAAATTATGGGAAGTACATGGATTTGCCTAAACTTCATCTGTTTGGCTTCAAACGGCTTTGTGACTTTGTCAAATACTGTGTAATAAATAAATAAACATTAAAATCGTCCGATTACAGGATTCAAACACAGGAACTCTAGAACAGAAGTCTGATATTGAAACCATTAAGCCACGGAGGCATGTAACGACAAGCGAGTGCAACGCCCTGATGAATTTATCACGGGCATACCAGTGCCTTGAGACGCTTGGCGCCTTTCAATTTGGCCACCTGGACAAGCTCAATCGTTGCAATTAATAGCAATTGTGCGTGTTGGCACCGTCTTCTGCACTTCGAAGAGTATAGACTGCGCTGAAATCGACAATAAGATTTATATAGCGTATAATATACGAAGCCACAAGAACGTTTGAATTCACAAGCTCGAATATTAGACAAATCCATGTGCTTCCCACCATTCCCATGGTGGTACGACTGCAGCGCCAGAGTTCCCTCTAGTAATTACTGTAAGAAACTCTTATGGCAGAAATAACCGAAGTGCCTGGCATGTTGTTTTGGAGTAATAAACTAAGTTTTTCTGTCCTATAAATCTTACTGGTCATTAATTCCAAGTTTTAGTGCAGCCACATGTCTAGTAGGCATTTGTGGTATTTTGCATAAACATTGCAAAGCCAACTGTGATGAATGTTCACTCTGGTAAATTGTTTATGATCGAGTAGCATAGACTACTGAAGCAATCTCTGGAAGGCAAGTGAAGTAATTTTCTTATTAGCAGCCTTTAAACAGCATTCGAGCATATGACACATGCACCTCAGATATGCAGATAATATTTCCTTGACTCAGCAAGAAGCGATGCTTCATGTTCCACGAGGCTACTTCAATCAAAGCAGTATTGGTGCTCTCTAAAAACAATGCCAATGCAGATGATTCAAATATTCTTCAGGGGCAACAGTTATGCCTGAAATCATGCTAGATTAGCTTCTTTAAACACATGATCAGACCGTGTTAGAAGTGCTTCTTAAAATCCTCCTATTTATTAGACTAGTCATATATCTGTACACAAAGGCTACTAATTAGGTCCCATGCTATATCATCATCTTTACAAAAGCTTCACTTAGTAATACACATGCTGTGATAAGATTTGAGACCACATTGAGATGCTGAACAAGGTGAATTCATTATTTTTCAAATGAAGCTCCTGTTCTTTTAAACGAGAAGAAAGGATACTGAGGGTCAAAATTTTTCTGAATCACAGCTGGAAGATGCCAGGAAAGGCACGTGGAAACTTATTTGTAATTTTCTATTTAAATGTAGAAATGATAAAGGGAAATGAAAATGGTAAAAAAACAACCAGGCATGGAGGGAGAACGAACCTACAGCCTTTGCATTACGCATGCGATGCATTAACCACTGTGCCACCGAGGCAGCATTCAACCGTCCACAATAGCCCCTCAGATTGTCGACGCTCGAACGCGGCCGTAGTACCACAGTGGTTAGTATATCACTTGCGTAATGTGAAGGTTATGGGTTCGTTCCCCACCCACAGGTGGATATCTTTTAATCCACTTTCATTTACCCAGAATTTATCATTTCTATACTTCATATAAAAAACTTAAAACATGTTCCTTTATGCTTTCCTTGGCCTCATTATCTGCTGGCTTCTTCCAGTTCTGTTACTTCAAACACTTATACATATTCTAATCTGGTAAGTAAACAGCTTTTGCATGATGCTGGAATGCAATATAAAACATTATTGCAGGGCCGTGTTATGTAGAATGCCTTACATTGCCCAGGCAAGGTGTATTAATGTCAATCTGAAAAAAAAAACAATTCCCACTCTAGGCAGGAATGCTGTGTACTGCTGTGTGCAACAGGGTTTAACGAAAACAACTTGTTCAGAAACAAAGCCACCAAACAACGAGGAAATATGAGAACTAGATGAAAATTTGTGCAGTTGCATGTTAAAAATTTAGCACAGCAACAGATGAAGTCTTAATGAAGGAAGCGCGAGGATGGTTTATTTTGGACACACGAGGCAATGTACATGAAAGATGCATATGAGCTTACATGTGAAGAAATATTGTTTCTGCAGCAGCTAAACTACGAACAGGCCTAGAACACACTGACACAAGGTGTCGAGCAAGTAAATCTCATCGTGCCCTTAAGTCAAAGAAACATGGCTTTCTCATGATTCGCTACACATGGCTGGCTCACACAGCTTAGCCGCTTCTATATATGCCTTGTAAGTACCAGGTGGTCTGTGTGACTTGTGCAAGCTTTAAATATGTACAAGTGCCACGTAGCTGGACAGCACCAATGTAATGACGTTTGCCATCGTTTTGAGGAAGTGAAACCAATTCTTGCATTTTTCCTAATTAGGTAATTTGTTATTAACGATTATTTAACTGCTCAAATATTATATTCAAAGCAAAAGTGTCAGTGTGAAAATTGTAGAGCATCCTGAAAAATTCCCAATCCAGCTTTCTACTGCTCAATAGGTGCAACAATTTTTTTTTTCAAGTTTGAAAGAAGCCAGTGAATACATGCAAGAAGTGCTGTGCAACTAACCACTCGTGCACCTGAACACCATTTGGCTCCTCCTTTCATGCTTGAAAAAAACTTTTCAAGAATATTTTAGAAATTGATTAATTATAATTGACTATGTTTTAGGCAAAATGCATGAAATAGTGTTACTGCCACCTCCATTTTCGGCGACATGAATTGACTCCATTTTCATTTCCAAATCCAGCTATACATGGTGCGTGTCTTGAGCTGGTTCTGTAATTTAGGCTGGTTTTGACTAATTGAAGCTTCGCACCTTAATAATGGAGTCAGCCTTAAAAGAAACTGGTACATAAACGGTCGCTGTCAGTACTCCATACTCCTTTAACTTAGTGCAAAGTGCTTGTGAGCCAAGAAGTTTGTAGCTCTAAGCAGTATTTCTCATTTTGACCTGGGGTTATAGCCCACGTACTATGATGCCATGCTGCTCAGTCATGCTGGTCCCAGCTTCAATCTAGGCAATGGCAGCTGCCCTCCAATGGGGGTAAAATGCAATACCGCTTATGCACTTAGATTCAGGTGTACATTAAAGAAGGCCAGGTTCCCAAAACTTCAGGTTGTGACTTTGGAATGTAAAAGCCCATAATTTAATTTTAAAATCTAAAGTTGCTTTATTAGGAGCAGGGGCATCATTTTGAGCTTTTACTGCACTGCCATGACACCAAGAAGCTCCGAGTAAATAAAAACAATTTCTTAGACAATGTACATATCTTGCAAACATTTACAAACACTTCTCTGCATGCACCTCTGTTGCTGTTATATTTAGATCCGTATGCCAAGGCGGGCTATGATGTTAGAACATGTTTCAAACTTGTTTTTTTTACCGCTTTAAAGTTGTTGGTTATTTTGCCATTCATTGTGTGTCGAACGCACATTTCAATGCATCAATTTCTTCAGAAAGTGCACTCCTCTTTATTCATTTGTGCATGCAAAAAGGGTTCAGAAGAACTGCTTTCTGAAGATCTGTATAACAAGCAAAAAACAATTCTATGTAGGCTGCACAAAGAGAAAGGATTAGTTTCTAAATAAGTTATTTAGTTCTTAAAAAAAGAGGCAGCTGTCAGTATTCTGTTCTAAAATAAAAATTGCCCCTACCTGGCTCTGCTTCATTTTCCGATGCTGATGGTCCATTCGGGGGCACTAAACTGATAGGCTGCACTTTGGCCATGTCGGGTGTGCTGTCACCAGGCCCAAGGTCGATCGACATCCTCACCAAAAGTCGAGTCCAAACGCTATAAAAAAAAACATCTCATCATTTTGCTATCAGTTTTGTCATCTTGCGTGTTTCACACACGGCCGTCAGTGAAATATTTCGTCACTTGGATACTGCAAAAAATTCAAGCATTTTCTGGCAGCCAAGCTGAATACACAGTAAATGGAGAACATTAAAGAGCAAATGCAGTTGTCACATTAGATTGATCAAGTACAGCAGAAATGAAAATAAATCAGTGATACTCTGTCTGTTGGCTTTGAATGCAAGAAACGTAAAAACAGGAACTTGCAGCCACGCTAGTTTGAATTTCCCGCGTTTGCTACACCTCGCAACAAGTTTGGCATCGTCCGGTACTCGGGGATAGTAATCGCTTAAAATCAAGATGAACGAGCGTCGGCATAAATTAACAGGATACTTAACCGGGCAATATTGGCGCATAAAACAACTCACGTAGCGAAGCTACTGTCAATTACCCGATGACGCATCTGCGGGCGGTGCGGTTTGGGCGAACAATTCAAAAAGGAATGAGAGTTTCACTTGTTTCACGCCTACTAAGCTAAGACAGAATTTGAGTTTCTTCTTAAACTATACTGGATATTCCGAATAAAACGCTGGAAATTTTGTTACGTCACATTGCATACGTATGAAAGAGGAAATACGCTTTTATTGTATTCTGCCCAGACGGCATGCAGCAGCTACCACTCTCATGCAACAAAAGCATGAAAGTGGTACTCGCGGCACGGAAAACAAACATATACAGCGCCAACGTTACGCCCTTTGGAGTTGGAACTAAGCACGATCAAGCCAGTTAGTTTTCTAGCTTTCATAACGCCATGGAACACGACCAAACATCGAGCGAAACAACTGTCTGCTCTGGAAAATTAATACCGCTTCCATTTATATACCTATCGCTGCCACAAGCAAAAGTAAATGGGCTAGCTGTCCACAAGCGGCAGATTAGACTGACAGCAACATATTACGATAACGTAAAACAATTTCCACGCTGACTTAGCAGCCGCGGTATGCGCTAAGTGCCACAGTTCTCGTTTGCCGCTCGAAATTCACACCATGATGACGGTCACTGCATCTTTCACATGAAATATTGCACGCTTCGCTCCGGAGCTCAATAGGAGGGCGAAACG
The DNA here is from genome assembly GCF_023375885.2 of Dermacentor andersoni. Classification (NCBI taxonomy): domain Eukaryota; kingdom Metazoa; phylum Arthropoda; class Arachnida; order Ixodida; family Ixodidae; genus Dermacentor; species Dermacentor andersoni. Next base: position 226,707,608 of record NC_092816.1, read on the forward strand.
CATTTGCACGTACCTGAAATCCGCATGCCGGAAACCCGTCGACGCTTCCGAGAACGGGGCACACAGCCATACACTCGTACGGCGGCTTGACTTGGACGTGAGGCACTTCTATCAAATATTTCACATGCGACATGTTTCACACCGATTGCGCGAACACGAGAAAATGCCGCAGGTCGCAATGCGACGCCGTGCACCCGTGCATCTACCGATGAGCTGCGTGCACGGACTTGCAGAAAAACAGAACTATGACAAAACGGCCGGCGCGAAAGGATGGCGGCTCTCGTTGCGGAGACGAAGCGGACGAAGCAATGTTGCCAACTGTTGGTTCCGCGTTATGCCGGCGGTGGTGGCTTTAGTGGCGTGTGTTACGGCTGTCTATTTTTTTATTTCTTTTCCCCAAACAGTATAGCTAAGATCAGTACGTTGTCTGAATTTTTAACTGTGTCGTTTGGCATTATCTTTTTGTCTTTTTATGCTATTAAGCGGCCAATTATGGCCTCCCAGGTTCGCGCGCGCCAGCTTCGCGCGCAAATCTCGGAGGCCATAAGACAACTCGTTAGGAAATGTCGTTCTTGTCGTTGTTAACGTTTCATCATCGTTTCTTCAACTGAGATAGAGAGGTAGTGTCCCTTTTCCCGGGGTTGGGAGAGGGCGATCAAGACGGCATCGCTCAGCGGGGGGCGGGGGAGTAGGTTGGTGTTGGTTGTTATCGCGAAATTCGCGAACCCTGCGATTTTTTTTATAACGTAAGCATTCTATACTTACCCAACAAGAAAAACCATCCGTCCGTCATTCCGTACCGCACGATATCTTTCAAAATAGAACCCGCAGCAGCGAGTGAATTCACCTTCGTGCTAGCTCTCGCTTCAAAGCGACCGAAGCGGCGAGAACACTGCGCTCACGAAGCTTTCAGCTCATGCCGCACTATGCGCTTTTCGCAGATCACTTTCAAGATAGGTGTACGCGCGTCTGTTTTCAAAGCGAAGTAAACGGCGAGAACACAGCGCGCGAAGTTTTCAGCAGTGGGCACACTCTGTCCACAATGCTGTTCGCTTTCAAGATACGGTTCGCGCGGCCGGGACACAAGCAGCCGCCGCCGGAGAACGGTTGATAATGGTTCGACGCGCATGAGAAGGGCTAAAGAGCGATAACGGCTCAAAACGAACGGAACTTCACCAGCGCACCTGGCCCCGCCACCTGCAGTACTTTGCTTGCACCATTCACTTGGCGCCGCCGACCTCAGCAGTTCGTGTCGCCGCAGCGCTGTCGCTTATAGTCGTCGGATCAAGTCTCATAACATTAATAACGACATGGACTGCGTGTAGATGAGGAAGAGTCACAATGCTTACACATACTTAGACAAATCCGAGAGGAGTTCCTGTGTGATGTTTTTTTTACCGGAAATGTGCAGTCAGCGGTGACCCAGAGTTGGCAATGCATGTAAGAGGGGTGCCAAGCTTTTTTTTTTTGTGAGAGTCTTGCCCAGCTCCCAAAGATCTGCTCAAGCTAAGCCTTGCTGATGGCTGTATGTTTTTTTTTTTTATTGTCGCATGCCCTCGAACTGCCACGAATCCGACAGTGTAATGACATTAGAGCAGTATTCACGTCCAAAGGGAAATGCAGCCGGTAATTTGGCTGCCTAAGGTTTGCGGCCCGGCGGCAGCTGCCCTCCCCTCCCCCGTTTCCGTTGACAAGTTAGGGGGAGGGGTCTAGAGCAATCTTACACCCCCCTCCCCACAGTGGCGTAGCCAGAAAATTTTTGCGTGTGAAGGGGGGGGTCCCAATTGACCGTGGAGGAGGAAGGAGCGGGGCCATTGCCATAGTAGCAAAAAATTTACTGTTAGTGAGCGTTACAAGTGCCCGGCGTGCCCCACTTGGCCACGCCGTTACTCCTCCGCCCCCTCCCCCCCCCCCCGCAATCGACGTAAATCGAGCTATCAGAACGTGCATGACACGCATGCATGACATAACATGAATGACATGCCGCGAAGCTGGCATGGATGTCGTCACATAATCATCATCATCATCAGCTTATTTTGACGTCTATCGCAGGACGAAAGCTTCTCCAGCGATCTCCAATACCCCTGTCTTGTGCTAACTGGTTCCACGTGTCTTTAAGTTTCCCAATTCCATCACGTCCACATTATTCTCTGCCGTTCTCGACTGTGCTTCCCTTCCCTTAGCATCCATTCTGCAACTCCAATAGACCAGCAGTTCTCTCCCTTACGCTTTGCAATGTATGCCCAGCACGACTTCTTCGTTTAATTGGATTGGAAAAACTTTAATAGAAGTCCTGCAGGACGCACGTCAGCGCGCAGTGGGCGTCTCCCACGCAGGGACCGACAGGGAGTACCTGGCGGCCGCTGCGCGAGCCTGCTGGACGGCCCATTGCTGATCTTCTAGGAGCGGACTTCGTATCGTCCTCTCCCACTTGTCGGAGGTAGAGTCGGGCGGAGCGTTTCTGCACTCCCAGAGCACGTGTGCGAGTGTCGCCGTGACCCCGCACGAGGGGCACGCATTGTCTGGGTAGACGTCCGGGTAGATGATGTGTAAGGTGGCGGGGTTCGGATAGGTATCTGTCTGTAATGTCAACCAGAATATCAGCTATCCCCATTCGCTCTCTAATCCACATCGCTGTCTTCCAGTCTATTATCGCCATGCCTAATAATTTTCATTCCATCGCTCGTTGCGCGGTCCTTAACGTCTTCCCAAGCTTCTTTGGTAACTTCCAAGTTTCGGCCCCATACGTTAGTAACGGTAGAAAGCAATGATTAGCAGTAAGCTCCCTGGTCATGATTTAGTAATGCCTGCCGTAAGCTCTCCAGCTAATTTTTTTTGTTAATTTCCTTGATCAGAGGCCCCTGCGAGTAATTAACCTCAATAAACGTATTTCTGCGCAGGTTCTAGAGGCTGACTGCCGACCATGACATTCGATCTCTCGCCAGGCTGCGGAACATTACTTTTCTCTTCTGCATACTAACTCTCAATCAGACTCTTACACTTTCTTCGCCAAGGTCCTCAAACGTTTGTTGCAAATAGTCTGCAGCGTTGCTGAGTATGCGAATGTCGTCTACAAACCGTAAGTTGGTGAGCTATTTACCCTTAGCCTTCACTCCTAACCATTCTCAGTCTAACTGGTTGCACACCTTTAAGTATTCAGTGATAGCATTGTAAATTTTTTGCCATTGATCATATGAAGCCTTTTGCAGATATCAGGCTATACAAAGTCTGCGCGTTAGTGTCATCCGTTCGATATCAACATTGGTGGGAAACTTCATTTTTGACCGCTGTTCGGAGCCAGTGCCTGCTGCCTAGATGCCCCGATCTAATCATTCCAGCTACCTGATTCAAGCGCAGGTAGCGCGCGTTTCATGTATAGCCAATATCAACGCCTTAACTGGCAATGTTCATTTATCATATACTGTAAGCTTGTTCACTTACTCCCTTATAATTAGGGTGTAAATTAGAAAGACTGGGGTGTTCCAAGGGTGTTTTCTTGTTGAACACCCTTTTCCGTTAAAAAAGGGTGTTTCAAGGGTGTTTACAAGGGTGAAAAGATGAATACACCCGCATTACACCCATAAGGGTGTGAAATTTTTTAGAGTGTAACCGTCATCCGGGCGCCCCGCCCAACCTCAAGACAGCCCACGACGTTGCGCGCGCGCTTGCCGACCGCGCCGTCACCCCCGGGCCACCGCGTCTCGATGAGTTGGAGGCGAACAGGGAGGCCCCAGTAACGTACAATGAAAGCACTAAATTTTTCTTGGGATGACGTCTCTTTCCGCCCCCGCACCCAAGCTAAACAGGCCGCATGCGCTAAAGCTACGCTTGTTACAAACACATACCTATCTCAGCCCTGCCACGTTACACATCATCTACCCGGACGTCTACCCCAACGATGCGTGCCCCTCGTGCGGGGTACACTCGCACACGTGCTCTGGGAGTGCAAAAACGCTCCGCCCGACTCTACCTCAGACAAGCGGGAGAAGACCCTACGAAGACCGCTCCCACACACTAAACAATTTCTCACCCATAAGGGTGTAAATTAGCTCGTCCCCACACGAACACCCTTTGCCACCTATTGGGTGCTTAAAGAATGGTGCTAGGAAAGGGTGCAGAGGCTAGCACCCTTAAGGAAGGGTGCACAGCATAAAATTTTAAAGGGTGTAGTGGTCGCACCCTTATTAAAGGGTGCTATTTTACCATAACACCCTATGAAATGGGTGCTGGAAGGGTGCTCTACATTGATGCACCCGAGCAGCAAAAGCCGAGGATTGATGCACGACAGCAAATGTGCCCACAAACATAGAATGCTCTATTCCACAGACAATGCCGTGTGCAGGCCGCATGCTAGCAAGTGATATTTAGACAAAACAGCATATATATATATATAACATCAATCCAAGGACCCTACCAGCACATATGCATGCCATGCATAATGAAAACTTTAATCAGGAAAGCAATGCATGGGAACCATTGCTTTCCAAGGAAATATATGACTGTTGAACCGCAACAATCATATATTTCCCTCGCAACAAAGGCAAATAATATACACAACACAGCACCTGGTGATCTTTTGCCCATTTGAGACATGCGTGGTACAGGTGTGTTTGTATACATATGAGAGTGCGGGATAGTTTTGGTATCAAAGTAAATTTATTAAGAACATGAATAATTAATGCAACACGAATACATATGAACAATAGAAATAGAACAATACAATTGAACAATAGAAAGCAGGTCGACGCTACATTTTTAGATTACTCGAAGGCTTTCGATCTGGTCGTGCATAACGAATTAATTAAAAAACTGATGGAAATGAATATAAATTATGATGTTATGTGGATCCGCTCATATCTTACGGATCGGACACAATACGCTGATATAAATGGTAACAAATCTAACTGATTAAACATAACCTCAGGCGTTCCGCAGGGATCCGTTTTAGGACTTCTTTTTCTAGCTTACATAAATGATATTGCTCATCACATAAATAACGACATAACCACCCTGTTATTTGCAGGCGACTGTTTATTATATCGTGAAATCAATAACCACAACAATCAGGCGTCACTTAGTCAAGCCCTTAAAGCTGTAGTCTGGGCCATAAAAAGTAAAATGAAAATTAACGAATCTAAATCAGGCCTGCTCAGAGTTATAAACAAAACAAAGCATGTTATTGAGTGTAATTATGAAATGAACTCAACAATTTTAACTGAAGCCGAAACGATAAAATACCTAGGTTTAACAATTTCGAAGGACTTAAGTTGGAAATCACACGTAAACAGAATTTGTGGAGCTGCAAAAAAAAAAAGTTATGCTTCCTTCGCAGAAAATTAAAGCTAGAAACCACACCCGCCAAACTACTTGCATTTTTAACTTACATTAGACCGACGTTAGAGTATGCCAGTGTCATTTGGGATCCGTTTCAATATGGATTAATAAATCGCATTAAGAAGATACAGAAAAAATCTGCAAGCTTCATTCTCTCCCGGTATTATCGCATTGACTCTGTTTCCGAAATGCTTCGGTTACTTGATTTGCCTCCACCGGCTCAACGGCGGAAGCTGGCTAGACTTAAATTTTTTTGTTATCAAAAGTTACCACTTTGTTATCAAAAGTTATCACTTTGGTATCAAAAGTTTGTTACCACTTCAATATTGTTACGGCCAAGACGGCCAACAGCACATTCAACACGGCTCACTTTTGGTGACCTTGTTCAAGAATTTTGTAGCCACTACTCTAGGGGCACTCAATGTGAGCCCAAGGAAAAGGCACTCCAACGCGACAAGAGTGTTGAACAGCTTGCGGTCGTACTGGATATTGAAGAGCCAGTAAGCAGACAAGACAGCCGCCAGCTCCTCCTCCCCATTTTTCACCGCAAGCAACTTCTCCCGGTCCACCTTAAATGGAGAAGGTCAGCCTCTACAACGTCTGCTCCAGAAAATCCGATGCAAGGGGTTGCAGGGATTATCTGGTCCTGTAGTGGCAGGAAAAAAATATTGCATCATCACCAATAGACCATGAATAGTACGTTGTCACCTCTTCATACTTAGTCAACCTTTATAAAGCTTTCTGCAGGTTATACATCATTTCAACCCAATACAAACAATGTTAACAATACAAATGGCTAGTCTGACATTTATGCATGCAAATTTGGTTTATGCCCGACGCAAATTTTGGGACCACGCCCAGAATTGCCCCCACTTCTTGAGATGGCAGCTTTATTTTATAATAAATATGTTGCACAGAATTTGCTGAGGCCAATTCCCACCTAATTTAAACATTGATGAAAACTAAAACAGCGCACTTCTCTAGCCAGCTGTTTTGTGCATGCCATTTTAAGATTCCACTTTCACAAAAAAGTGAGTGCATTACAAGGCAGAAGCAAAAATTGCGTGGGGAATACTTCAGGTGACAACACTGGAAACTATCTGGCATATAGATGAAGGTATGGGCCGCACCTCTTGCAATTCAGGAAGGAGGGGATTGGCCCATATTTGAAAGTGACATCTTCAGTTCCATTTTAGAGGACTATAGAGACTTTAGTCGCGTGCTTTCTTCTTTTAAATGATGTGGTAGACATAATAAACGATTGGCCATATGGTATTCGCCTACAACCGCCAAATAATTATTATTTGAATTTATTTTCTTACATTTCAATTTCATCAATCCAACGATGGTTATGAGGTGCAGTTGACTACGTCACGCGAGACATGAAAAAAAAACGACCATATAATCACTGATATAGTTTCAATTCACTAGAACAATCAAATGTGTTTTAAGAGCTATAGACCCCAAATGATGTATCAGCAGTTATATTGCAGCTTCTTCCCTGTCTCACGTGACCTAAACACCAACTACACATCACAGACGTTGTTAAGGAGATGAAATCAAAACAGAAACATTAACAATACATTCAATTATAAATTATTGAGCGTTCGTGGGCCAATAATACTGGGTGAGAATGGATAGTAATGTCTAATGCATCATTTGTAAGAAAGTATGCACCGCATTCGTCTTGGTTTTCCACTCACGAGGCGCTATACGCATATAATCAGCTGCAGTCACATTGGTCCCAACTGTGATCACCGCCAACCGCCAGAAACGCTTGGGCACATATTTTGCTCATGCCCAGCGTATGTGCGAGAACGGCAGAGCCTTATTCCTACTATTCAACGAGTGACTAAAAGACCAATATCTTAAGAGATTGTATTAGGTCCTTGACCTGACACCAACAGCACAGCTGTGGTCACTGGGGTGACTATAGCTTTCCTTCAAGCCATTGGACTCGACGCACGACTCTAGTATGACCTCAACGTGATGGACATGTATACAGGTATATGCAACTCCTTATCTTATCATTCATCGCTCTTTTTCTCTCCCCCCTTCCCTAGTGTAGAGTAGCAGGCAAGTGCAAACTAACGCTCAAGCCGACCTCTCCGCCTTTCTTAAAAAAACCTCTCTCTCTGGTACCTAGTTGCAAGACATATTCCAGGTTCTTTGCTGCTAATACTTCGCGGCTGCTCGGGCCCTGCTCTTCACCACACTTGTAACTGAAGTCTCTCTTTAGCCCATTGGCATTCAAAATTCCAGTAATGTTAAGCTTGCTCGGGCCCTGGTCATCCCCACTCTTGTAATTAAATAGTCTCTTCAGTCCCTTCACATTCAAAACGCCAGTAACGTTAAGCGCATAAAGTCTGAAGACGCAACATACCATGCATTCAGAGTAGAGTAGGTGGCAGCTCCCTGGGGAGCACCTTTATGCTTTTAGAGTACTTGCTTAACTTATTCCTTTACTACTTTGTTTGAAATATAATTCTTAAGATTGTATTTATATTATTGGCTCCCAAAATTTGGGGGAGCAGCCTACACAATAGTACAGCCACTGTCCGTATGTGGTATTTATCTACCATGTTTATTGATGTGCCATATGTTGCTAGGTGGCGAATATACAAGAGAATAACCAACAAATGCTTAGCATATGTATACATTTCGTGAAAAACATGAGTGTCATTGGCACTAAAGCTAACCACACGAGGAGGTTCTATCTAGAATTGTGGTATATACAAGCCACGCAAGGAAACCTGAACAGATCCACGGGAGTACTTCCAAGCGTACAACTGCACGACGTTCAAGAACACCGGTGAGCATGACAACAAAGAGACCTAAACCGGGAAGGTAGAAACGGCAATGGTGGAAAGGACAACGCAAGACCGCTCAAGAACGATATGTATGTGTGGTGTCTTTCCGAAGTAATAGAAAGAAACAAAATAGAAATGGCAACTTCTTTCTGAAGCTCTACTTGAAACTGAAAATTTCTAGTTACACAGAAAAGAAAGACAATTTATGGTGCTCATTGTTTAATCGTCTTCTATTGAAATAGAAATGAATCGAGGAGTTGTCACTATGTCTTGGTGACCGCTACCCCTTTTCACTTACTACAAAAAGTTAAAGAAAGGGAAAGTCTTGCTTTCGCTAAGTTCATAGGTTGTCTTCAACACAGTTCTCTAGTATTTTTCACAAATAAGCACTGCACACGCATAAGCACTATGTACACACACAATGTAGTTCAGTCAGTCGTCATTACAAATGTCAGTGTCTTGATAGAAGCGTTGAACGACTTTCATTGCCTTGTGGTGTACCTTTGATGGCCATGCGTGTGTGGCACAAGGATAGCCTTGGTGGCATAGCTAATGAGTCTTCTGCCCAAATGTATTAGAGCTCTAACTTTTTCGTCAGAGCAATATTTAGAGAGCAGTAGTTGAGTCTTTTTTGGAGTACGATAGAACATGTGTGTGCATCAAAATTAGTTTTTCAACCAGTTGCAGAAGCTCTACCTCTTTTTACATGCAGCTGCCTCCTCAACCATGCAGGCTAAATGTAAATGCTATTTCATACATAGTAGCAAAAGTTTACTTACCCGCTCAAAGCTCATCATGTATGGGTACTTCCTCTTCGCCTCATGAATACTATTTGTTGCGATGTCAGAAATTCTTTGGCGACATGTCAAGGCCATCCTTTCATTGAATTGATCCTCGTCAGGAGAGCCTTTGCGAGATTCACAACTGAGCCACTCCGTGTGCATTTCAAAACTTGTTTCGTCTTCTCCGGCTATTGTAGAGATAGCAACATCCTGAGGGAAGCGACACCAATGCAGGTGATTGCGGCATAAATACACCTGCGCTATGCATGGAAACATTGCAGTAATGTTCAAGAGGTATCGTCAGAAGCTAATGGCCCCATTCACTATCCTTTTCATGTGATACATTTACACTAACACACAACTAAATAGCTAATTGTATGGATTAACACATGGCCTTGTTGCCACCTGCTAGACAGGGAACAAACCCACAAAGGACTGCGGTTGAGCACCAAACAACTTTGTTAGTACCCCAAAGGCGTTTGAACTGTCCCTTGCATTATGTTGTCATTGGTTTTTCTGACTTATGGTTTTTAGTTTTGCCTAGCTAAATTAATTCGATAAATATTTCGCCAGCATAAATTCAATCAGGCATCCAAAATACTTTAATGCCACCTCAAAACAACAGAGAGCACTAAATAGACAGGATTAAATTCGGAGCACTTCTATTCAGTGAAAAAAATTGAAACATTTGAAAGCATTAGCAAATGAAACTATTACGCTCGCCATTAGCTTGCTACACATCATCCTAGATAAACAAATCAAAATATTGTATATGACTACGCAATGCTCCTCACCATCTTTTGCACTTTGTGCCGCTGCAGCTCCACCGTGGCCGTTTCTTCACTGCCCTTCCTGCGCGACCCAAACTTCGCACGGTTCTCGCCCACGCGACCAACGCCCGGAAGAACCCTTCGCTGATTCTTGAATCTGTAGCGCAAGGCTACCTTCCAGGAGTCCTGAGAATTGCATGAACAATAAAATAATCTTGTGCTCAAATTCAGAGGTCGCTTATAGTAAAGGAAAGGGCCAAATGAAATTTTTAGTACACATTAAAGAAACAAGGAAAAGGCAAAGCAGTGCAAACAACACAAATGAGAAAGAAACATGCTGACTACTACCAATTCAAAGTGGTTTTATTAACATGTGCAATAAGTTCTGTCAAGAAAGAACGAAAAGATTAAGGACACCCCAAAAATCAAAAAGGTCAGACACAATTTCTGAGAGAAAAGAACTTAAGATTTCAGGTAGAGCAGTTTCTTTAGAGCGTGATCGAAGGCGTGCTGACACAAGTCTCTTCCCTCGTGTAGGTAATGAAAGCTTCACAGGTTTCCCTAGGCATTTCCCTTAATATTAAAATGCACGTCTGGTGAAGCGTCTGTCTGCAGTTATTACATTTGCAGTGTATGGGAATATTGCTGTCTGTGCCAGCCTCAATCAATTTGCATGCTCGAGGATTTGTACGATAATGGATGTGCCCAGAATCACACTGCCTAAAATCCCCACAGCTGGCGGTCCCCAGTAATATAACAATTTACTTACAGCTCCACTTCCTACTACGTCCTTCAGCTGCGGGTATTTCTCAAGCAAAAGTGAGGTCACCCTAGAATAGAAATTACGAGTTGGGAACCTGAAAATATTCGCATTAAGATTGTTGTTGTCCACATTGAGTGAGATTATGGCTTTGCCCCTAACACACTGAGAAGCTTTAATTTTGCAAATGCCTTTGAAGAGAACAAGTAACTTTTTGTAGTTCGAAGGTATGCAGATTAAAGGAATTTATAAATGAAATCTAATGCAGTGAAACATAAATTCAAAGCCTGTCTGACCACACAAAATTTCCGAATCGGCAGGTTTTTGCAGCGTACATCTTCGAACTTGTGCAGAACAGTGCGTGCTTCTAGCTCAGATTAGCCAGCGAATTTCCTTTACTATTTATGGGATAATGGTAATTTTATTAATTATGTGGCTTTTAGAAGTACCCGAATTTCAATTATTAACGTTTTGTTTTACTCATTCTCCCAAATAATCGCAAGAAATCCAGAAAACTTGGCGGTCACATTTCTACACATTAAGTGTGGTAGCAAGAATTTTGCAAAATTTCGTACCGACAGACCTTATACTTCAGCGGGCATTTCTAACCCCACAGCCATCAAAAATAAGGGGTAATTTACTTACAGTGTGGTCTTCATTTCTGTGAAAAGCATCTGCACAATTTCTCGGAACGCTGCGGACGAAATCGGGCTACCAGTGCTAATACTGTCATGAAGATTGCCAAGGCTTGGCAGCACGAAAGTGTGCCCATCATCCTCTGAGCGTGAAGGCCTACAAGAAAGCTGCCATTCAGAGCTCAGTTTTCAACACGTTGCTACAGTCACAAAAATATCAGTGCCCTACGTCAGCTACAGGTAAACACAGAAAAAAATAAATGTTAGCTCTCCTATTGCATAAGATTATTCTAAATAGCATGATATCAGTGCCAACCAAGCCCACCACTAATTTTACTGTTAAGGTTCCAGACCTAGTACAGCACTGGCATTAGGAGGCACTGATATGAGTATAAGGACAGCAATGATTTCTCGTGCTTTTCTTTGGGAAAGTTACAATCAACTGCGCCTCGACTCTAACTGCAACAATACTAGCCAAGGATATACAAAGCGTGTTGTGTTTTGGAATACTTATGGTACTTCTACTTTAATAAACATTCTCAACCCGAGAAAGCCCGTCGTAGTTATTATGAGGAAAGAGGAGTTAAGTCCGAACAGAATCTCAGTGATACAGTCACACCTGCAACAAAGTTCAGTATGATGCGAATTCATAAAATTTACTGCCAGACCTGCAGCGCATATCATGTGCAGAATTTCAGGCGCAGCAATTTTCTTTGCCTCTGCGGACAATATAAACGTTGGAGCCGCGAACATACCAGTGAGCTATATGTGTTACTGACATTGGCGCCGCCGTTCTGATCCAATCGAGCATACGCATTGAAACAGAACCTAGACGTCATGGCAGTGCTGATCCCAAGGTTCACAACCAGGTGAACAAAGCCAAACGCCAGTGACTACAATCGTAAACAAGCAATCAAATCACATATGCATTGCATCGGGTGGCTCAGCATTTCTTAGTTTCGTTACGTGGTCGTTGGCTTTGGACTTTATTTCAGATGGGAGAAAGCTTCGTGTTCAACCATCTTTCTATAAGGTGCTTTGGTTTTCTTAATAATCTTCGTTTGTTCTTCCTCCTCCCAAGCGCAGAGTGCTAGGCTATCGACATGTTTTAGGCCGACTTCTCTGCCTTCCCATTCAATAAATCTCTTTTTAAAACCTGATTACGGGCGAAACCAATATTATTATGCGACCCTGTGAGACTACATAAAATTCTAATGTGACACTCAAACACACTTACAGATCGAAGGAAATTCCAAGGCCATTTTCATGATCTTCGCTGCCACTGGCCACCATACTGCTCGCTGCAATGTGCTGCAAGAAAAAAAATAGCATAGTTTGCACCTTGCACTGCAGGCGCAATGCTAAAGAGACAGTGGAGCTGATGGGAACCTAGCTCACAGTTATCGATTAGGTATCAATTGGGTATTGAGTGTCTATCGATTGGCCTATACGATGCATTGCCATGCTTACCGGGGTACTACCAAGCACTTTTTCTAAAATTTACGGATTATTGATCGATTATCGATTAGGTATCGATTGGGTATTGTTTGACTATCGATTATAAATTGCTTAATTATGATTGAAACAATTACCACTACCTTACCTGGGATTACAAATGAACCAACTGCATAACCAAGCTCCAACTGGATTAAGCTCAGTTTAGCGGAATCGGCAACGCTGTGCTAGTTTTTTGTTCGCATGTGAAACGCTCGGCTTAAACAGCTCCACTGTTAAAATAAATAGCCGACACATGAATTCGTAACTAAGCTGTGAATTTGCAGAACACACGACTACCAAATCCAAATACCTCAGTCGATGTTGACGCACACTGCTGCTCACTGTCCACTTGTGGGCGCAGTAAAATTTTCCATAAGTCTGGGATAGTGTCCTCAGGAGAGAGATCTACATACTCATCGAATGTCTTGTCCAGTATCTGAAAGCGGTAAAGCACAACTGGTTTTTATATCGTGCAGAGATCTGAGGAATCTCTATGCACGACAAGGCTGTAAACTGCCTCCATTGCTTCATGTGCAGCAAACCACTGTAAATGGGCAACAGCGGACTGTTGTTTTCGGATTAGAAAACAGTCTAGTAATGTGCCCCTCGATTTGCTGTTATATGAGCGAAATGCACTAATAAGCATTTGCTTGGCGAGCGATCATCCACAAAGCACTTAATCGGCACAGTGACTGAGGTGCTCGTACAGGGCATGACACGCATCACACCTTTGTGCGCGCTAACATGCAGCTCACACGAAATGTTTTAGCCTTTAGTTGCTGACATGCACAATGCTATTTCTTTTTCTCCTATGCTTCACAGCCACTGCAAAAGTAATTCCATGGATATGGCGGACAGTGGTGCAGTGGCGATGACAGGCTGCACGCGCGCGCGCGCGCTAAGACTGAGCAAGGGGAGCAGCTGTATGGCAAAGAGCACGCGTGTACGGTGTGAGGGCGCCTGACTGAATAGTCGCACAACGTATAAGCAGCGCCTCCAGGCGACAAGGCAAATTTTGGGACTCGAAAACTAAGCGGCGACATAAGAGACATGGACAACAATGCTCGTTGCTGGTCGCCGTCGCACTAAAGCACATAACGAGTTCGGTGATACGCGGCTTCGCTGTAAAAATGCGATCTACCGTCGCGACCAGAAAAGCAGCCCGCAACGAAAAAGGCGCACCGCGAGTTCTGCAGCGCTACCGCGCCCGTGCGAGAATTACGTAGCGCGAACGAGTATTATACTTTCAGTTTATTGCTACGCGATACACTTCTTTTAGCGATGTAAACACTACTCGGATTCAAACATGTCGCGAAGAGCCTCCCTCATCATAATCGTCAGTACTTCCGCATAACGCTACCTTAGCAGGTGCAGTGAGAATCAAACAAGGGAACACGTGCACTTGCCTGAAACGAGCTCGACGTCAGGTCGACTTTGCCGCCGAGAACCGGGCAGGCGCAAATTGCTTCTTTGAGCGCGTTGAAGTTGCCGTCCGCAAGGATATATGCCCTTGCCGCACGAAGGTGGGGCTCACTAACTAGGCAGCGTGGCATCGCAAGCAAATTTACATATACAGTACCCCTGGCACTTGCAAACAACAGGCAGTCAAACATGGAACCAACGCAGTAGTGAGAGGAGTGAGAATCACGCGGCAAACCGCATAATGTAACCGTGGCAGAACAAGAGACAGTTGCGAAATGTGTCATTACAGCATGCCGCAGAAATGCCATAGTCTAAATAAACTTCAAACTATTCAAAAACAGATGTTTTGCGCCGACTAGTAGCAAGAACAGCGCACAGCCACGCTAATTTTTGCCTATTGCTGTATTAAATGCAGTGTAAAAAGCTGCCCATAGATGGCCCAACAATTTAGATATTGAAAAATTTACGGACACTTTTTGGAGAGGTTTGCGTTTGCCTTTGCGTTTTTACTAAGAGAATGAAAGCCTGAAGCTTCACCCTTGTTGCCAGCAATGGTATGAAACCTGACCAGGTTCAGCACCTACTGCAGTGCGTGCAAAGATAACAATCACTGCAGTGTAGCAATCAAAAGCAAAAAGAAACTCATAATCACTAAGTAATATTATTATTCGAAAATGCGTAATAATAAATTACTGGTTATATCTAACTCTAAAAGCAGAAGACCTGCAATTAGTTGTTACTGCTCTGTTGGAAAGTCTGTGTTCTGTTTGCTCTCCTTTTTTTTTCTTTTTACTGTGTTCATGTTCTGGAATGGCGGGCACGGGTTGGGGCGTTGTGCTCGCTCTGTGTTGTCGCTGTTTTAAGGCCCAAACGGCGCAGGCAAGCTAGCAAATCATGGCATAACTGTGAACGGAAACCTGGTAAAGGGATCTGTTTTCATTTTCACTGATGACAATTTGTCTAGTCATAGAATTGGATGCTTCAAATGCACATTCAGTCAAGGAAGAATTTGTAGGCACTGCATGGCTCTGCGGAACGAAACTGACTACAAGCATTTAGAAGGCGATTTTGTGCTTCGCTCGCCGAAAGTGCACAAACACCACTTGAGTATGTTGAGTGCAGGGCTGCCGATTCTGTCATTTTATGGGGTCAAGGGGCTATGTGCTCTTTTGTGCCCCGGCTTTGAACCGACGCTACACGTTCCACCCTATATAATGCATGACCTGCTTGAAGGAGTCATACCATTTGCACTGCGGCACATAATCTCTTCATTAATTGAACAACAATTCTTTTCACGTGGTGATTTGAACAAAAGCAAGTCAGAATGGATTTATGATCCTCATGATATTGGCAGCAAGCCAGAGCCCATTTCTAAGCCATATCTTCTAGGAAAAGCTGTTTTGAAGGGTTCGGCAACAGAAGTATTTTGCCTATTTCGAAACCTAGCCTTCTTTGTTGGGGATAGCGTCCCTTCAGACAATGCAGTTTGGCAGCTTTACATACCTCTCCGAGAAATTGTTCACATTGTAATGAGTCATAAAATTCCAGTTGCACATATTGCCTATTTTCAAAGAAAGATTCATTTCTTTTGTCTTGACTTCAAAGCATTGTTTCCATCAGTATCACTTCCATGTAAAATGCATTACCTCATACACTACCCTTCGCACATAAAGAAATTCGGACCATTGAGGCTGCTATGGGCAATGCGTTTTGAGGCAAAGCACCAATATTTTAAAGATATTACTCGAAAAATACGCAACTGGAAGAATCTTTCTCACAGTCTTGCCATGAGGCACCAGTTTTTGCAGAGTTTTTTATTCACTGCAGGTGTTAACAAAACAACTCCCCGTAATACAGGCATGAGGTGCATGCTATACGAGCACCTACCTTGTTGTATTAGAGATTTCATAACTGTGAATAATCTTGTGTCCACAAATGCAACGGTTGTCAAATCTGTGACTGTTGATGTAACGACATACAGTGCAGGATGCTGCCTTGTCAAAAGTGGTCCAGAAGATGGTCTGCCAGAATTTTTGCTTGTGTGTCAACTATGTTATGCAAACAAGTTGCTATTGGTTCTGGCTAAATTGCTCGAGACTGTCTCTTTTGATGAGCACTTTCATGTGTATGTTGTTAGTGCCACAGAAGAGTAGTGTTCTAACCTCATTTTCGGAATTTTAAATAGAGCCATTCTACACGCGGGAACACAATGGTCGAATTGTTGTAAGCACACGCCACCATTCATTGTTCTAAACAAGTAACAGGAATTTCTTGTGAAAAACTATAACAGCAAACTGCAACACTTAACTGCTTTATCTAACTTCAGTTGTAAATCGCACTTGTATCAACTTTGTTAATAACTTGCACCCTACTAGTTCTCAAGTGACAACTGTTCTTGCGACTCATTTGTGAAACCTCAATAATAACGCGTGCAGCTATGACTGAGATGTCGGCTTTCTTACATTTCGTGAATCTCTGAAATCTGTCTGGAAACAGAAGTTACACCATTCACTGCAATAACATTTACCACTTGTATTTGCCGCTGCTATAAATTTGCATGAACAATATGCATGTATAGTTACAATGAATTTTTGAAGGTAAGAAATGACAAAACAAACTCGTATTTTGCAAGAAAAATAAATATTTGTCCTGCACAAAAGCCTTATTGTGTTCCCGTGGCCCTGTTAGTTTTAATCTTTCTTTGTATCCTGTGTACATTAACAAATATACTACACTACATGTACAGTCAAAGACAAACGTTTGTGGGCCACGTATTCCGCAAACGAAGTCGATGGCCTTATTAACCGCTGGCTGGAAGCCGCCCAAGTGGTGAAAGTCCAAAATGCTGCTCTTTCAGCTCCCCAAGTGCCGTACACAGCCGACGGTATAATGAGCTTGCGCACCATGCCTTCTGGACCTTCACCTCGGCCAGACGCTGCCGCCACTCAGCTGATCGCTACGTTGGCAAGGCTCCTGGTGAGGCCGCGATGGCTAGCCGGGCGACCTCTAAAAGCTATCCGCTTCGTTTGCTGATCACATGGTCCACAAAATTTTGTTCCCTACTGTACACCCTTATCAGCACTTCAGCACCCATTCGTTATAGCACCCTTCTGGCACCCTCGTTTACACCCTTCCGGTAAATGCAACCATTGCGGCCTGCTCGTAGGGTGCTCCCGCCCAAATAGGGTGCTGGAAGGGTGTGAGTAGGGTGTAAATCTGTTGAACACCCTTTTTTACACCCTTAAGGGTGAGAAATTGTTTATTGTGCACAAGACCAGCAATGGGCCGTCCAGCAGGCTCGCGCCGCGGCCGCCAGGCACTCCCTGTCGGGCCCCGCGTGGGAGGCGCCCACTGCGCGCTGGCGAGCGTCCTGCTGGAGCTTTATTAAAGTTTTGTCCAATCGAAATCGCGGTCGGGCGAGCTGCTCGTAGAAAGGCGTCACTAGAGGCGATGGAGAGAGCGAAATTTGCAGATCTGAGTAGATTTTTTCGACTTTCAGCATTGCTGCGGGAAGTTGTAACCACGGCGCACAAATGCAAGGACGGACAGGAACAAATGCTTCTGTAAGGCAACGGGGTGAAGTGGCACGCTAGGACAGTCTAAGACAGCAGCTCTTCTAGAAAGAACAGCATCTTCTACAGCTCCCCAACAGATCCTGCTGAGGTGGCAGTTTATGTGGGTCATCCAACTGGATCAATCTGGTCGTAGAAAGGTGCGTAGAGGTGCATAGCCGCAAAAGATGTTGTTGAGGAGGCAGTTCATGTAGGACATCCATATCGGGCGAGGTGCTCGCAAAAAGGCGTCGCAGGAGGCGATGAAGAGACAAGAGTGAAATTATCAGATCTCAGTACATTCTTCCGACATTTAAAATCACTGCCACATGTATCCGCGGAGCTCAAAGTAAAGGACGGGCAGAAATGAGGGATTCTGCACAGAGGCAACGACGCGAAGCAGCACGCTAGGATAGTGTAAGACAGCAGGGCCACTAGAATGAACAGCATCTGCTCCTTGTTTGCACAGATGTAGAGCCCCAACAGATCCCTGCGCAGGCAGTTTCTGTAGGCCATCTAAGTCGGGCAGTCTACTCGTAGATAGACATCGCAAGACGCGATGGCGGGACCAGGTTGAAGTTTTCAACTTCCAATATCCTTGCCGCAACTTGTAACTGCGGCGCCTAAAGGAAACGACCAGCCAGAATAAAGGATAAGTCACAGGTAACATGGTGAAGCATATGGCAACCCTGCCATCATCTTTATTGGAGCCACGTCCATCATCGGAACTGCGTCATCGGAGCCAGCAGTCAAAGAAGTGGAGGACGAAGTCGACTCGGGAGCGCGAGCAGCGGTTCGAGTCTCGACTGGGCGCTCTTGGACGCGTCCGGCCAGGACTGTGGCCTGCTGGCGTGGACTGAGGGACACTATCCCCGCATCGGCGCCCAACATAAGCCTCGGCTGGGTTCCGGTATGGACCATGATCGTGGGGAAGGCGGGCGGCCCGTTCCACGGCCAGTAGCGACGCCTACCTGGTCTGGTGTGTGACCATCTCCGCGGCACGAGCTGCAGCTCTGACGCACGCTGAGGAGCGTTTCTACCGGCCCCTCGCCTTTCGCCCTCATGGGGTTAGACATGGTACGCGGGCACAGAGCGGTCGTCTACGCGCTGCTGCTGAAGCTCCCGGTGCCCCCGTTAGAGAAGCGACCTGCCGGCGCAGATAGTGCATCCACGCGACGCAGCACTGCATCAACGCAACAAGTTGTCGAATCGCGGAGACCATGCGAGGTTCCAATACCGGCGGCGCGGTCGCGTCCAGCGACTCAGAGACATCGGAGAGCGACGACTGTACTGTTGACGGCAAGGGAGAAGACAGTTGCCCTTGCGGCCAAGGCACGCAAGGGCAAGCTGTCAAAGAAAAGGAGGGCTCTGAAGAACCTCTCGTTGCGTAGCGAGGCCGAGAACAAGAGCGGCGCGTCGTCCTCGTCCGAGCCCGAGGAGGGCGAAGTCTCGGGCTCTAGCGGAAGTTCCTAGGTGCTGGCAGGCGGCAGCGGCAGCGACGATGATTATGACAATGATTCCGAAGAGGAGTTCAACGACGACTACGACGAGAACCTCACGGGCGCTTGGTCAGTTGCCAGCGGTAGTGGAAGCGGCACCGTTCGAGCAACGATCATCATCATGTGCGAACTTTCGTTCCTTTAAACTGGTTGGTGTGGTGCCGGGTGGTCTCCGTGTGGTGCAATGGCCGCGAGTGGGCAGCTGCTACATCCAGCGACCTGCTGTTGCTCTCGTCAAAACGAGGTCAAGGAGGAATACCGTACCAGCTGGGCCTGTAGGAAAGGTTTAGGGCCTTCTGCTTCCTGCAATAATAATAATAATAGTAATTATAATAATAATAATAACAATACCTTTATTGTCAATAATCAAATCAGTACATTCATACAGGCCGGCCAAAGCCTTTGAAGGCTTGAGCGGCAGCGCCTTGCAGGCAGCAAAACCATATACGGTACATTAATAGACCAGTTATAAGCAGCGAACTCAAGTATAGAACACCAAAAAAGGTTATTAGAATTTATACAGTGTCTATGAAAAGAATTTTCATTGAGCATAATGAAACACAGTAGTACAGCAATGCGTGTGAACAAAAATTACCATGAGATAATGCATAACCATATACCAGACTAACCGTCATGGTGCAAAGGAATTGCACAATCACATGCACGAACACAAACAATAACGGAAAATAAACGGAAAAAGTACGCCTTTATTAACAGATACGCCTTAGCAGCCTCTTTAATTTATATTTCGTTTTTGCAGAGAAGGAGCTGTGCGGTAATTTATTGAAGTAGGTGGGCACATAATGGGCCCGAGCTCTAGTGCCGTACCTTGTGGAACAACGTGGCCTCCAAAAGGGGTCCCTGGGCCTTAAGCATCGGGAAGCTGTGTACGGAACTAGGAATTGACTGGACCAGAAGTGTTTTAAAACAACCGTTTGCATTAGAAGATCGTTGAAAGCCGGCATCAAAGTACTTTGAAACGGTCTGTGTCAGCATTCAGGCTCAGATCATAAGATATGTTTTTTAAGAGGGAGTGCAGTATCGCATTTATTCTGTTGTGCCAGCGGACAGCACAGTGCCCGTAAATTGTGATTCCATACCGGAGTAGACTGTAGCCTAAAGCATGTGTTATTGTTTTCCTTACTGATAAGGGCATGTAGTATCTTATATTGTATAGTAGACAGGATACGGCGCGAAGTTTTTTACAAACGTAAACAAGGTGGCTGTTCCAAGAAAGGTCGCCGTCAAGATATAAACCAAGATATCTTACAACAGATGAGTACTGTAACGGTCTACAAGAACAAGCTGAACAAACTGAAGAATGCAACACAAGAGGATAGTCAAGGGCTACCTTCCTTAAAGGATTGGGGAAGCAGATTAATTGCAGAACATTTATAGTAATTAGGTTGTTTCGAAACCAATCCATAGCTTTTGTGTCAGCAGACTGTAAAGAAGCAATCGCATCATAGTAGCTGTGGGCCGAAGTTACGATCATCGTATCATCGGCGTATTGATAAAGAGAAACGGGTATCACGCTAGAGAGGTCATTTACAAAATATAAATAATAACGGGCTGAGTATAGATCCCTGCGGAACTCCAGCATTAATAATGGAGAATGCACTGCAAGACCTCCACAACACGGAGGCTTCACCACCTGGCCTGCCGCATCTTCGCGAAGCGTACGTCCGGGAAGCCAGCCAGGGTTAGGGCCTTCGAGTTCCTGGCAGACCGTGGTGACTCGGACGTTGCCTCCGCCGCCGATCCTCGTTCGGCGCAGCAGTCTGCAAGGTTTGCCCGCCGCCGTGGGGGGGTTCATTGCCGTCGCTGCAAGCCGCCGTGGGCTAGCACCATCATCGCCCTCGCAGAGGGCGGCGCAGTATGGGAACTGCGCCATCATCATCTTTGGAGCCAACGGCACCATCGGAGCCAGCAGTCGAAGAAGTGGAGGACGAAGTGGAAGCGGGAGCGTAAGCGGTGTATCGAGGCTCAGCTGGGCGCTCTTGGACGCGGCCGGCAAGGACTGGGGCCTACTAGCTTGGACTAAGGTACCGCACCATTCCCACAAGTAGTACGCTCGGACGGCTCAAGAAAGCAGGCCCTGCAGAATATACAGCATATTCAGCAGCTTGTTCTAAGAGATGCAAGGCCCCAACTGATCCCGCGTAGGAGGCAGTTTATGTAGGACATCCAATTCAGGTGAGCGACTTGTACAAAGTTGCCGCAAGGCGCGGGGGCGGGACAAAGTCGAAGATACCAGATCGGGGTGTATTCTTCCGACTTTCGGCACCTCTGCCATAGGTTGTAACCACGCGACCTAAAGGAAAGGACGTGCTGAAATAAATGATTTTTCACAGGTAACGGGGTGATGCGGCCCGCTGGGACTGTCCAAGACTTCAGGCCCTGTAGATCACGGTAGATTCGTTAGACATTTAGCATCACTCGCGTCGTTACCGTGGTGCCTAAAGGATAGGGTGGGCGGGAAGGGATTTTGCTTATGCAACGGGGCGAAACGGCACGCTCGGACGGTCCAACATAGCAGGGCCTGTGGAATAAGCACCATCTTCTGTACCTTCTTCGTAGAGGTGCAGAGCCCCAATATATTTCGCTGAAGAGGCAGTTTATGTAGGCTATTCATGTCAGGCGAGCTGCTCGTAGAATGGCGCCGCAATCTTCTGCATAGCCGTGCGCAGCTCCAACTGCGTCAGCAGAAACGGCAGTTTTTGCGGGCCATACATGTCGGGCGGGCTGCTCGTAGAAAGGCGTTGCAAGAATGATGGCTGGACGAAGTCGAAGTTAAGAGATCGGAGTGGACTCTTTACACTTTCAGCTTTAACGGCGCAAGATGTAACCGCGGCGCCTAAAGAAAAGGACTGGCGAGAACAAGGATGGTAGAAGGCGGTAGGGCCTTTAGAATAAACAGCATCTTCTGCAGCTTGTTCTTAGAACTGCACAGCCTGAGCAGATCTGCTTAGGAGGCCATTCAAGTCGGGCGTGCTGCTCGTAAAGACTGGCCCCAAGACGCCATGGCGTGACCAGGTCGAAGATATCACATCGGGGTAGATTGTTTCAACTTTCTGAGTCACTGGCGAAGTTGTAGCCGCGGCGCCTAAAGGACAACGGCGAATATCTTAGCAACCTTGAGTTTGCAGTTGACTGTCATATTCAACAACACTGGGGAGAAAGTGTAAGAAATGATTGAGTTCATTAACAGAGAAAGTGTGAGATTGGGGATGAAGATTACTATGCAGAAGGCAAAGATAATGCTCAATAGCCGGGCAAAGGAACAAGAGTTGAGGATTGCCAGTCAGCCTTTACAATCTGTGAAGGCATACGTTTACCTAGGTAAATTACCCACTAGGAGGCTCTGATAGTGAGAAGGAAATTTACTGAAGAATAAAAATGGGTTGGTGTGCATACCACATACATCGCCAGACCCTGCCTGGAAGCTTACTACTATTTTGAAAATAAAGGTGTACAATCAATGCGTTGTACCGGTGATAACATATGCAGTAGAAACTTGGAGAATAAAGAAGCTCGAGAACAAATTAAGGTTCGCACAAAGAGTGATGGACCGAAGAATGTTAAGCCGAATGTTAACATACGAGAAGAGAGCGGCGTCGATCAGAGAGGAAACAGAAATAGCCGATATTCTAATTAACATTAGGAGAAAAAAATGGAGCTTGGCCGGCCATGTATTTGTAGAATATATAATCGGTGGACTATTAGAGCGGCAGAATTGGTGTGAAGAGAGGGGAAGCGCAGTCGAGGACGACAGAAAATTAGATGGGATGATGAAATTAGGAAATTCGGAGGCGAAAGTTGGAAGCCGTTCGCGCCGGAGAGAGATATTTGTAGATCGAAGGGTCAAGCCTTCATCCTGCAGTGGACATAAGATAGGCTGATGATGATGATGATGAATGTTCACATTTAGTGCCTTTTCGCTTCTTTTGAGGGTACTCAACATTTATGGTTCGGTAGCCTCAATTGTGTTACATCAGTGCATCTTCCTTCCAAGGCATTCAAACAGGCTCCTTCCACTGTGTAGAGGTAGCCACTGTCATGCGGGAAGGCTCATGCGGGCCAGACTGGCCGTTATGTGAACATTAGAATAAAGGAGCACTTAAAGAGACTTAGGTCTTTAAAGGAAGGAAATTGGTCTTAATAACTCGGGCTCTTTTCGTAATCATGTGACTGTCTATTTGACCTGATAGATAGTGACGGAAGTTGCACAAGAAGGAGCGCTCTTCTATTGGGGAACCATTTTTATCAAAAGCATGCTACACAGCACGTGTAGTGCTATGAGGAGGCACAACTGCGCGTATAAACTATATCCTGTACTTTACTTTAAAATAATTTCAAATCTGTTTGTGAACTTCCCAAGCCATTTTACAATTGCAAGCTGAATCTAATGTAGGCTGTCTGAGGGTCATGACCCATATTTTTGTAAACGCTAAGAATGCATCCCGTGACTGATGTTTGAGCATTCTGAGCCCACTTTTTGTGAATGCTTCTATGTGCACTCAATAGAAGACAGTTCTCCAAGCTTCTTTGCATTATTTTAAGTGATCCTAGAGGCAACACTTATTGAGTTATTGAGTTGCATTATGCTCATTTTTCATATTGTCACTAATGTACTGTGGTCACCACTACATCACACGATTAAAATGTACTCAGAATAGAAAGCTTATTTGTCCGAATATAATGTAGAAATGGGCATTCTGCAGTATGAAACTTGAAAAAAAGACAGTATGATGGCAACATTTACAATCATTTGAGCTCCTTATAAAATCATTGAGGTGCATGCAAACAGCATCTACATTGTGTCTGTGAAAAACATCGCTACATCGTGCTGCAGCATTATGCACCTTAGCTTCGTGTGGAAGCCGCGGCTGGTGCAATATGCTGCGCCGCAATGTACCTTGGCTATGTGAAAAAGCCGTTCTTGTTGCACTGATCTTCAGTTTTATACGCGTCGACCTTGTGGCAAAACTACCCGAGTTTCGCCGTGCAGAACCACGAATCATTTTTGGTGTGTAGGAAAGCACACTTAATAAATATTGCAGCTGCTGGATTTGGGCATTTTTAGTAGAAATAATTATTTCTTCATGGCAAGCACTTTCCAGTAGCTATGTCCCGGCTAGAGTGCGGTCTTCACCATTGAAGAACAGAACTTGTCGGGGCAGCAGTTGGAATGGGCCGTTGTTCGTCTGCGTCGTGGGACATATTCAGCTCCGGTGAATTAAGTGGGAGTCCAGCAAGGCGACGGCTCCGTCGAAGAACTTGTGGTTCAGCCTCCGTCTTCGGGGGTCGATTACCCAGCACCTTCCACCACAACTGTTGCGAAGAGTTGCGAAGAAATGGTTCTATTTACAGGATAATTGGACGATAATCGTAGCGTGATCGTAGCGCAGCCCGGCCTCTCTAACTCCTCGTTCTCTTCGTCTTCTCTTCTCTCTTCTTGTCCGCGCCTTTCGTATCCGTTACAATATAATCAATTTGACAAATAGCACCATTCCAAAAGAACTGGCACACTGCATTGATTTTTCAGGTGACAACTATTTTTCTAAAAGCCTCTGCGTTAATACAACCTGAGGGAGCTTAAATCTAGGTTACATGGAATCGAAAAATACAGCGGTGAGTGTAACACTTAAATTTGCTATCTCGCGAACATGAGCGAAAACTTCAATTTGAAAAGGTTTGCTCGAAAGGAAAACTCACGGCCGTAACCCTGCTGCCCATCGCCAGTTGTAAGAATAAAAAAAAGCCTCACTGAAAAAAAGAAGTAGCTGCACAATGAATACACTTCGTTGATATTTCAAGCAGATCATTAGTGGATATCAAGAAATGTGCACTGCATAAGAGGGAAACATGCAACCGCCTGACTGACGGAAGTAAGGCTCACAGGATACGTTTTCCCCATCTACACCAATAATGCAGCACGTATTGTGCAATTAAATCGCCCGTAATGCACAGCAATTTCCTCACCGATTGAAGTCGCCATTGCAGCGACGTGCCATTTAGTTTAGGACCACGAAAAACAATGTATTCACCTACGTACAGCGGCGGTTTACCTGTCGGCAAGCCGCTAACTCACATATGACGAAAGCAAATGTCCCAGAGTCCAAGCCCACAACTGCACGTCAAACTGCGCTCGCACGAATATCGCGCACGTTATACGCTTTCGACACGCACAAAAGCGCGCCAAGCGCGCGCAGAACGTCTTATGCCCCAACCACTGGCACGCGCTGGAAAGCTTCGGCGCGCGCCGAAGGGTCAAATGCGTCAAAGCATCGGTCGGGAACTCGGCGAAGCAGAACGTCGCGCAGCGATTATGTCTACTGCCGATGCTAGAAGTTTGCCGACGCGCGGCGAAGCTACGCCGGCGTGCACCAATGAGAGGCTGCGACGCCTCGCAGGCGTCAACCAATCGAAGGCTGCGGAGCCTCCGGCTGCTAGGCCTGTAATGGCGGACCGTACGAAGGCGCCCGGCACCAACGATCGTCCGAGTTTTTTGGACGCACGACGCGCGCGACAGTGTTCCTGAAAGACAGTGTTTTAATAGTAGGCCGACAACGACACGACCGACCGACCGACGACCGTGGGTTGTGGCAGTGCGACGTGGATCCGAAGCGACTTCGAACGACGCCGAGTAATCCAACCTGCCCACTGGGTTCCGCCGGGCTCGGTACGATCGTCTGCTAAAACAGCCAACCGAATCACGATTGCCGCAACCTCTGTGCTTGTTGTATGTGCATTTTGTTGTGCTCAAAACGAATGGAAACACGTTTACGAGCTCCGAAGTCTGGATAATCAACACTCGCCTATCGCCGATGTTGTTTACGTTACGCGTAGGCCTAGCGCGTCCATCGAGTTAGTAACTGGCGAGTGAACGAACTCACCTGAGAAATCTGTCGAAGGAAATGAATTTTCAGGTCCGTTTGGTGCTGCAGTGATTTAAAATATGGCACTCTTGACTTCGTGTGACCTGTGATGTGGTGAATGAACCGTGTGGAAGTTGGGTTGGTCAACCGCGGCCTGTTTCGTGTGGTGTCGGTTGACTCAAGTTTAACGGGCAAGCTCTGCGCTGTTTCCAGTGGTAAAGATAACTTCCGAAAGCGAACTACACTAGTAGCCGAACTATTGGAAGTACTTACATAATCAGCCGTGCCGCCTGTTTCAGATGACACTGCGCTCTTTTATTCGGCATGTGAATCCAGTTCAGTACAAGTTCACTGTACTCATTCACTCACTTCTTTCAAGTGCGACCGTCTTTTGGGCTAGTTGGGCATAAATCGCTCGTGAAGCAATCAAGAACACTGACGCACTGAAGCATACGTGACAACGCAGTCATGTTTGAGCCTGTGTGTCGTTATAGTTGAGCACTGCTAAAAGAAATTATCTGTTTGCAACGTGTGCCCTGTGTGCAGTGCATAGCAGGACCTGCATCATGCAAGACCTATGCATGTAGCAGCGTATACCACGATTGCTTCGATGCCCGCTTCAGAAGCAGCAAGTACTGAGTCAATGAAACTGTAATTGAATTTTTATCTCACTTTTTGCTTATGGAAAGTGTAGATGGTGTGAGTGCATTGTGGGGAAGGTGAAGAGGTGTCATCAGTGTTTTGTGCAGTCAGTATGCTTAAACTGCTGGAATCCCTTCAGCCTCTACTAAAATGTTTCTTGCTGCGATACTATAAATTGTAGTCAGGACAAAGATGTACTCAAAACCAAGTTACTAATGCATCTGCCCAGAATGTGTTTCATTAACAAGTTAACGCTTCCACAACAACAATATGCCGATGCACAGCATATGTGCTTACAATAAATACATTCCGTAAAGGTGAACGACTGGGCCTACAATATCAAACTTTGTAGTAGCACCATAAAAAGTGCTGCCATGCGTATCAGCCACAACGAAACTGCTGCACGTCCAACCTTCTTCCTTGGAAGCACTTCTATAAAGACTGTTCGGGCCCTTCTCATTCTGGGTGTAGCATTTAGCTGTTCTCTCAACTTTTCCACATATGTCACCAGCACTGTATGTAAGCACCGGCCCTTTCTTGGGTTTGTGTCCCGTGTCTCCCTTCCCTGATGACCTAAGGTTTTCCGAGCACTCTACGCTTCTATCATTCTGTCACGACTTGAGTACTGCTCATCAGTATAGTTCCCGTACCAAACTCGCAACGCTAACAAACTTAAGCTTGTTCTGCGCCGGACAATACGCACCCTTTACTCCCGTCTTTTCGGTTGTCACAAGCTCATGCCAGCCTTCGAGGATTGCCTCAAACCCCTCAAGTAGCACACCCTGCAATACCAACACAACATTGCACTAGTCTATACTGCAGGGTGTTTGACGTCTCTCTAAACAGCACTAATCTTTCTTCAGTTCGTCTGAACAAGTGGTCAGCACAGCCTGAGCCCTCATCACGCCTGTATGGCCCGACACCACAACTCCATGATTATATCTGGCATGCAGAGCTTTCTCTCCACCCCCCTGGCGATTTGGATTCTCCTTCCTTGGAACCAGACTTCATTGGCAGTCCTGTGTGTTGTGCACCTGTCGACTGTGTGCGTGTGTGCCGTGCTGTGTTATTGAGCAAGTGTGTGTGCACGTGGAGGGGAAGGAAGTGTCTTCTGCATCCTGCAAATTCCTGCTTTAGATGGCTGGTTATCAGATGCTCTAACATACAGGCATCAGCCTTCTTTTTAGTCTAGTGTGCCAAGTTACCACTAAGATTATTATTATTATTATTATTATTATTATTATTATTATTATTATTATTATTATTATTATTATTATTATTATCTTCAATAGTTCCCTAAAGTCGAGTACCTTTTCTAGCTCTCTGAAGGTAGCATGAACATTGCCCATGCACAAATCAGGTGCTAGATGTGCAGTTACTAACTGCCGACCTATATCTATCCTCTTCAGTGCGTCAGGTGTTTGAATCGATATGGGATTCCTCGCTTTCTGTTAGTGCTAAGAGCATTTTAATAAATGAACAGCATGACTTTGTGTGCCAACATTTCAGACTTTCAGACTATTTCAGACTGTCAACAGTGTTCACTACTGCATCGACTTCCAAAAAGACATTTTTTCACTCTCGAACTGGTGCAGAAGCAATAAGTACTCTTAAATGCTTCCAACACTATGGCATTAAGTTATATGCACAAAACGCACCATGTGAAATTTTGATACACCCTACGTGATGTTCCACTCCTTAGGGTCGATGAAATGAAAGATCTTGGTGTGTACTTCGACAAAATGCTAAGCTTCTCTTCACATAGATAATTACACAAGATGCCCTTCACGCTCTTGGAATTGCATGATTTCCACTCACCTGTTGCGTTTCTGAAATTCTGCTGTGTGCCTCCAACTACTAGAGTATGCCTCTGTAGGAGGGGGGTGCAATGAGCAAATCTAATTCTGAGCTCATTGAACGCATCCAGAATAAATTGATGTCTATCTTCAAGCACCACTTTTGCCATTCTGGCGACCACAGTTGAGCCTTTGTTCCTGCACCTTTTGTTCCTGTATAAGGTGGTCCATGACATTATACATTCCTTAAAGCTTCTTGATCATATGCATTTGTTTGTGCCGCAACAGTATACCAGGTAGCATTCCACATTTGTTGCCTGGGCTTGTTACAAGATTGTGCTAATAAGACTCGACTCCAAAACATACTTCAGAGTTCATTTCCTCTGTTTTGTGTATCTGTAGATAATCACGTAGGATTAACTCCCTTTTACTTTTCCGCGTTTCCTTTTTCCCTATTTGTTTCTCTATCTTCCATTTTTTCGTCTACTGCATTCATGTTTTCTCTACATTTTGTCTCACATAGTGCTCGTTAAGTGCACCAGTACAAAGGCTCTCTAGCTGTTCCTGGGCAATACAATAAAAATTTGAATGATTGACTATTATCGTAGTATAAAATTGTGCTTTTTAAATCTGTACCAGTATACTATCTTAGTGCAGTAGCTTTCGTGCAATTAAAAAAAGGGCATGAATTAAGAAAAGAGAGAGAAAATGATAAATGAAAGGTAGGGAGGTTAACCAGGACTGAGCCCGGTTGGCTACCCTACACTGGGGAAAGGGGGACGGAAAGATTAAAAGAAGAGAAAGTCCACTGGGCATATCAGTCGGTCACTCAGTCTGGATCACAGATGCTGACTCAATCCGGTATCTTTCAAATATCGCAGCACCGCTTTTGTGGCCTTCTGTAGCTGCGATATGCGAGGCCATGGTCCCAAGATTTTGTTTAAGGTGAACGGCTTTCCATCTAGCTGATTGAGAGCTCTGCAGAGGTCTTGCCTTTCATCTTCAAAAGATGGGCAGTAGCACATTAGGTGTTCTATGGTTTCCTCGACACCGCAGGCATTGCACTCGGCGCTATCAGCTATTCCAATCAGAAATGCATATGCACTGGTGAATGCGACGCCCAAACGTAAGCGGCACAGCACTGTTTCCTCATTTCGCAGAAGACCTGGTAACAGCCGCAGTAGCATAGAGGGATCGAGGGAATGCAATCGATGTTGAGTGAATCAGGTGTGTGCCACTTTTCCAATGTCAAAAGAGTGTGCTAGCTTGCCTAAGTGTTGGGCTGTGTCGGTCCGCGATAAAGGTACAGAAACAAGGGTTGCTCCTTCGTGGGCTTTCCTAGCAGCTTCGTCAGCGAGGTCTTTGCCGGAGATCCCGCAATGACCAGGCAGCCACTGAAACACCACGTCATGTCCTTTCATGATCATGTGATGGTGCATTTCTCGTATCTCCGACACGAGTTGTTCACATGACCCGCGACGAAGAAATGACAGAAGACATTGTAAGGCCGCCTTTGAATCGCAGAATATTGCCCACCGATTAGCCGGTTGGTTATTAATATAATCAACGGCACCTCGGAGGGCAACAAGCTCCGAACCGGTCGATGTTGTCAAGTGAGAAATCTTGTATTGGATGCTTAGTGATCGTGATGGCATAACCACTGCGCTGGTGGAGCTGGTCTGAGTGGAAGAACCATCCGTATATATGTGGACTCGATCAAAGTAGAAAGTGTGCAAACAATCCAGAGCTGCTTGCTTCAAGGCCAAGGTAGGCAGGACGGTCTTCTTTCTTATCCCTGGAACCGTAAGACGCACTTGAGGTTGTTTTAAACACCACAAAGCTGAGGTTGAACGTGCTGAGGGTGTGAAGCCCGATGGTAAGGAGGCACGATGGATGCTGACCTTGTTGGAGAAGAACGCCTGTGGTCGTCGTTCTGGCATGAATTAAGAAAGTGCAATAATATGCTATGTGCCTGATCATATGCATTGTGCTATTCATTTCTTCTGAGTTTAAATAATGGCTGGCTACTGTATGCAGTGTTGTGCAATAAAATAATATGCCACAGCAATTATTGCGTGCCTCGCAGAACAAATTGAATATATCTTTCTCAGTCAAAACATCATAGCAGGCTGAAAACAATAAACTGCAATTTTTGTTTTTGTGGTGACGAAGTGTATAAATTGTGAAAATAACCTGTTTATATATTTCTTATGCTATGCAAATGAGCTGCTCCCATACATTCGAATAAGTGCTTCAATAGTACGACTTGCCAAAGGGCAACGAAAGACTCCTATTAAAACCCTCTAATTCTCAAGCTTGTATTATCTGACGGTATGTCATTTCATTAATGTAAAGAAAGGCAAACTTGATATGTGGAAACCAGTTACAATAGAACATGGTCCTTACACTGTGAAAATGTTTTGTAGCAATACACTCAATGTGAAGGCCTCCGGATGCGGTGTTGATGCATCAAAACAACCTAGAATAATAGAGGTGCTCCATGGGCTAGATTTGGCAGAATCAAGAATTGGGGGGGACAAGATACGAATTACATACATTTTAGCTATTCTACAGTGACAGTGACAAGAACTTTATTAAGAGTGTCCTGAGGAACGTGATTGGGGGAACCGAAGGTTCCCCGATCAAGTTGGTGGCTCCGCCCACGACGGGACAGGGAGATGGTGACTCTCCGCGACGTCGTGGGCCCTCTGGACGGCCTGTAGCTGGTTTGGGAAATCCGAGCTCTTCAGCAAGGCGTCCAACTTGGACTGGTTATGAAAGTCGGAGCCCGCGTTGTACGGGCACAGCCAGAGCATGTGTTCGAAGGAGCAGCACGCGTGACCGCATTTCGAGCACGATTGCGGAAAGTTCGCTATTCTAGTTTTTTTTTTTTTTTTTTGGAGTGCTACAGGTGTTTCAATTCTGTTTTGCTGATTTTCTCAGAACCCACTTGTTCACGTTTCTCTCATGCACCAACAAGCATAATTATATTGACACGGATGCTTTATCTGTATCCGGTTACCGTATTTCACCGGCTAAAAAATGTTAAACGTTATCGCTCGGTGCAGGATGCGCCTGAACGTATCGGAAGTTTCGCGAATGTTATCGATGGTTCTGTCTGTTGTCGACGAACCTTGCTAATCTGATTGCATACGCGACACGAATTGTGTTGTAGTTTCTGGAAGGCGCGCGGGCACCAGCGAATAGGCTGTAATTTTCTACGACTGCCGTATGCAAACCGACGCGCTTGACCCGCAGATGAGATTTTCTACGATTGCCGACATTGCTCGCCGCTATCGTTGCGATTGAGCCGGCACTATTCATTTACCGTCACTACTACGTGGCAATATCTCCAACACAGATTTTTTTCAGTTATACATTGCACGCCTAATTCTTATATAGTTGGCTGTGCAATAAGCTACCAAAAAATGAAATGGTGCAACAGTTTTTGATATATGGCATCGTCGTGCAGGTGTTTGCAAAGCCATCTTGCAGACAGACGACGCGCGAGCGCTGATGTCGATATTTTGTACACTATTGTTACTTCAAAAATAAAAACAAACTGTTCCGGCAGGTGTATATTCATTATTCAAACGTGTTTTTTATATCTAAAAGCACATAAAGATCACTAACTTATTGTTTCAAGCTTAGCTTACAGCAGGCTGTTTTAGGCCGGACTTTGACGGATGAAGACGGAATAGTCCAGCAACAGTGCGCCGCAGCCGAGGAGCGAGCTTCGGCGCGCGTCGGAGCTTGTCTCCAGTGGTTGCGCGCCCTTTCCCTCCAGCCGAAGCGAACAGACGCGTTCGCTTGCCAGCGCGCGCCGAAGCTTTCGGCGCGTGCCAGTGGTTGGGGCATTACAGCCGACACGACGACAATGGACGTCCGCATGCCAAGTTTCATCCTAGTGTTCCTGTATATGCTCCCTGCGGGAGCAGAGTTGCGCATACCTTTTCCGGCGCCGCTCGCACCGCTATTGGCCGAGCGCGAAAAATGACGTCAAATGGTCCGCGCCGCTGCGAAGCCAACTTTACGGGCGCATCGCCGACTCATGCGAACTCGTCGTTTCCGTCAGTACCATCGCCATTGCAATCAGTGGACCGTCGATCGTGCGTTCAGAGGAGCAGCTAGAAGCTCTTGCATCTTGAATCTTTTTCTATTTGCAGATTTGCTGCTACTAAATAGTAAGCACTACTAAATAGTAAGTACTACTAAATAGTAATAGTAAATAAAAGTAAGCTTTGCTTAAAATGTGCACATGTCAACATTTGAAATGCGCTTAAATCTGTGTCTGCACCGCATGTATCGAAAACGTGCAGCTGTTGTGAACGATGGTTAGTGATAAATGGCGCTCTGTTAACGGTCACTGACATAACTGCAGGCACGATAGCTCTCTT
Organism: Dermacentor andersoni; assembly: GCF_023375885.2. Lineage (NCBI taxonomy): Eukaryota > Metazoa > Arthropoda > Arachnida > Ixodida > Ixodidae > Dermacentor > Dermacentor andersoni. The sequence continues at coordinate 226,740,384 of NC_092816.1, forward strand.
GGCGACGGTCATTAATCGGCTGGTTTCGGCAGCCAAAATGCGCTAAGTGTCCACCTTACGTGTGTGAAGTTTTAAACACTCTTTAAAACATTTCTTGCTTTCTGGCCATGATAAGACAACTTCATATGCATGCTGAAAATCATTGCACCGCTGTTTGTGGCAACGTACTGCGCGTTTGCGAGCGAACTTTGGAGCTGTTCGAGCCACGGGAGTATATTATTTTGGGGAATCGAAGGCGGTCCCACCCCATATTTGTACGTTCGTGTGTGTGTTTGCATATGCGTGTTTACATAGGTACATACAAAGTTTCGGTTGGTTGGAAGCCCACCCCCTCCGGCTGCACGAATGACTCGTTCGAGCGTAGCCTGTATTAACAAGTGCCCTTTGCTAAGCGCCTGCGAACAATTGGCGCTTGTAGCTCGCGACCACCAGAGGAAAAGGCGGAACACCGCGCGGCATTTGGCTCCTGCGCGCGCGACGAGTGGCTTCGCTGCAGAGCTGGATCACGGCGGCGGAACTATGCGCAACTCTGCTCCCTGCGGGAGCATATAAAGGAACACTATTTCATCCTAGACGCCAGCGCTCGTTTCTCCCCTGGCGGAACGATTTCATCTCCAACGGGTGTAGGTTTCCGCCGCCGCTTCCCTTCACGATCGCGCCCGCTTTCAGTTCGTCTCTTGTTTGCGACGGCGCCTCTTCGGATGACCGGAAAGGATTATTGTGTTGTTAACTGTCACGACAGCAATGTAAACACGAAAGGGTTGATGCCACCAGTGAAATTCTGCCGATTCACAAGAAAATGATACGAAACAGCAGACGACAGACAGGATTACTGCGGTGCGCCGAACGAAGTAAACAACTGGCAAACGAAGCGAGCTCGTTCATTGATCGCTCCTGAGTGTATGACGGTTTCTGTATTTAGCCCACATAAGTTTAATAGTTAATATAATCCTTTTATTCATATAAAATCTTTCAATTGTTCGACCAGCGCTTGTACCGTCTTCTTTCTCGTGTTTCGTTTGTGTGTGCGCTGCCCAAGAATGGAAACCACTTCTGTTGTATGCGCTGGCAGTGGCCGAAGTTCACGCGTGCCGAGAAATTGAATGTGTACACAATGCACGTTGAACATGACCGGAGTTCATTCCTGCATCACCACTGCACCGATCAATGGAGTTAATGGACGATACACGCCCGCATCTTGGTCGTGCCGGCATTCCTGAAGCAGAAATGATTACTAATACTTTCAACTTCCGTCTCTTGAGCACTGTTAAAAAATGGCCAAGCTATTTACATTGCTACCTCTATTCTATATTGTAGGAGACGTACTAGTTAAAGTTGTGTGCGAATGTCGTACTTGTGCTCCTCAGCGACATATTTTGTTTATTTCCGCACAGTGTCGATGGAAGTCTGTTGTCGCCATCAGAGACAACACGGATTTGTAGCAAAAATTTTGTGAGAAACTGCAAAAATGACTTGAGCCCGTATGTGCAGTATGTATGTGCCGCGCCACATACGATGTCGTTTCCAATTACCTGCTCAGCGTCATTTAAGGCCGATCCACACGACGGACCAAATTGCTCTTTTGGACCGCGGTCCGCGCATCACGTGATAGGACGTCACCAGTTCATGCGTACCGCCGTTGGCCCGCGCAAGACCACGGCCCTCGCGGTCCAACAAATCGCCGAGGCTTTTCCCGCTTCCGTTTTGGCGGCGGACCGCATGCAAACCGCAGCGATTTTGGCGTAGCCAACAAATGTTGTCCGGCAACAGAGTGTCTTCAGCCAAATCCAACCTAGTTTTCGGCTCAGCAAAAGCCAGTCAAGCGAGTCGTTACATGGGGCGCTATTCTGGGGCCGAATCTTATAACGGTTCGGTTGGGGAACCGTTCCTTTGGCCTCACCTGATTGGCCAAAATTTTGATTACGTCACAGGTCGTCAGAGGCAGCGGGGCGGTATCACAATTTTTGAATACGTCACGCATCTGTCAATCATCTTCAAAGCGAACCGGTCGTAGGAACCGGCGAAGAGGTGGTCCGCTTTGGGTTCCGTTGCTGTGGCTTGGCTTTGGCTTATGACCCTGGCCGCGCGCGCCGGTCACGCGACCCCGGAGACACGCGGGCGTTGCGCGCGCGTGCGTTGGTTGCTTCGGAGGCTATTACTTGCCTTCGTCGTCTGCTTGGCGTTCCTCTTTCGGTGTCGACCACGGCTGGAAGCGCGATACGCGTTCGAAGAAGTGACGGATAATGAGTTGCACCGCCCTTGCTGGCTTTCTAAGTAAACCTTTTGCAGGCTACGCTATCAAATGGAGGGGACTCAGGTGCAAGCGTACGAGTGGCCATATCACGCAGAGGAAGGAATATTGCGCGCTGCGGTTCATCGCCACCGGCCTGCAGCTCCCAGAGGTAGGTCGGACGTGAAGCATTCATCGGAATGACCTAGATCTCTGCTGCTGACACTGTCCACAAAGTTGCTCTCGCAATTACTGTGTCGGCCGGTTGAAGGGCTGGGTCAGCTTTCCCGTGACCTCAGCTTCAAAGCCAATGCCAAGGAGATATTTGCATGGTGAGATCGAATTCTCAGTGCTATCGCCAGCGTGAATAGCTCGCAGATCGTCGTTCAGCAGTCAGAAGGGTTCAACCTAGGCTGGTTCAGCACTTCCTTCGTTCGGCTTATAAAACTATGCAGTCAGGACGGGAAGATATTGTGGAGATCTCTTATTTGGCTGCCTTTTTTTTCTCTGGTTCGGGAGTGCCGCATTTTGTTACTCAATTTTACGGCACAGCGCACACCGTCAGCACCACACTCTTCGATTTGACTTCGCGCAGGCAATGCAGGGCCCGTGTATCGTAATGTTCGATTTCAAGTTCCATTGCTTTTATCACGCGACGCGCCGTGGGGCTTATCGCAGGGACAGCAGCAGCGCGGCGGCGAACGAGTCATGTCCGAGCCGATGACGAAGGGCGAAAAAAGATGGAAAATTGATATAGTCGGCTAGTAAAGGTGTCCCTAAGAACCAGTTCACGGTTTTATCGCGCTCGCTACTTGAGAAGTGCCGGCAGTGCGTTCCTGTTGCGTGCATCGTGCGAGCTCCTGGTAGCAGACGACATAGCGCTGCGCTCTGCCAACTCATTTACGCTTGCGATACCGCCTGTCGGCTGAGAATAAAAAAGAATGTCATTAATATATTACTTCTGCATTGCGTAAACGCCCGGCACCACACGTTTATACTTCAGAGCTTGGCGTATAATATTTAATTTATATTTTACATTTATTTAGCAAGCAGAAACATTCTGCAATTCCTCGATTAGCTCGTCATATAATGACGTACACTTCAGAGGTGGCACCCTCTCATATATTGGTCGCGTCCTCCCCTTCTTCCACCGTCGGCTTGGGAGTGGCACATCTAGTGACGTAACCGGCGAAGCGAATGGTTCGTATTCCGAACCGTTATAAGATTCGGCTTCTGGACACGCATGGCGGCTGCACGGCCGCCATTATCCGCCATGTTTACTCTCTGATTGGCTGTCGAGAGGTCACGTGTTTTGAAATTTGTGCCGGGAAGCGGAAGTATTGCAACATGCAATTTTGCGTTTTCATCAAGATGACGAAACGTGACGTGGAGCTGCAAATTTTATGGACTAATACATTTTTTTGGTCCTTAGCAGCTATATTGCGATGTTAGCGCTTCAAAAAGAATGTGAGCGGTAGTGCGCAGAAGCCAGTGCAATGCATCTGCAATTGCGCGAATATGTGGTGGCGATCCAAGATGTGCGCCATGCCAGCTTGCTGATTGGCTGAAGGAATATCTCGTGAGGAACGTCACAGGAAGGGCTGTTTCGTAAACGTCATTTTGACAATGCGTGACGTTGCGCTTGGCCGCCATTGCTGAGATTTTCCGCCATAATTTTTGCTGCGACGAGCCGCGCGAATTATGCTAATGAGCAGCCATATGCAATGGCAGCCTAGAGGAATGCGTATCGCCACATTTTCCCCGTCGTTTGGCACCACGAAAATCTTTTGTTCATAACGCGTGATCATAGTATTTGCATCGCTCTCGGGTGGTGTTGACATTTGCGTTTGGGGCCATCATTTTTTAAAAGAACGCGTTTATACGAAATAATATTGGTTGAACATAGCAAACTTTCGGCAATGTTGTCCACTTTTCACTGCTGCATTTGTATTGTAATCAAGATTAATGCCTTTTTGCACAATCAAAAGTTATGACAACGGCCTCTTTCTAATTTATAAAAAGAAATGTACGCAAGGCGGCGCCTTGAAGTTTCCTCCCTCGGTCACGGCCGCCTCGATCACGCGCGCACAACGGGGCTTGCTCCGGCCGTCCCATTCAGCGCGCACCCCATTGGAGAGGTGTAATCGGAGAAGTTTCCTCGCGCGCCGCGGAGCGGCGCTGTTCTCCCACTCCTGCCGACGGCGCGGTGGCATGGCACATGCTTGGAGAAGCGAATACATCGGAGCCCGACAACAAGCCCGACAAGATGCATTTCTTCTGTGCGACAGATGGACGCTTGAATTGGCTTGAGGACGAATTCCCGCAGTACCTTGAGAGTCTCCACAGTGCCTGCAAATCAAGTGGAAAAAAATTCCTAAGCCCAGAAACTTACGAGGCACTGCTGCTCACAAGCAAGTCTTCTGTTCTTTGTATTAAGTACTTGCTGGAGAGTGGGTTCTTTTATGTCCTCACGAGAAATCTGTCAAATGATCCGGTTGAGGTCCTGTTCAGTGCTTTGCGTCAAATGGCGGGTTGCAATGACTGTCTAGACGCTAGAGCTGTCACCTTCGCCCTTGAAAAGTTACTCCGGACTGGCATCCTGTGTGCATCGCAGGCATCAAATGTTGGAAATGGTCAGAGTGTTAAGCACACAAGTTTTGCTGCAAAGTTAAGTGCATTTCACTGTATATCAAGTTCTTGCGGTTTAATTTCACATGTTCACTAATGCTAGTCTGTGCTGAACATGCTAGAAAATTTTCTTGGCATTTTTTCCTTCTGATGTCATTTCTGTCGTATTCATTTTTTTGTTCTCCAGCATGTACATACAGTGCTTCTACATCAACCCACTTGAGCAGAGTTGATCCAGCTGTGCCGAGCCGGACATCTTCAGGACTGGACACATCGAGCATTCCTCAGAACACCTCGGCTAAAACCAGTAGTGCACTACTCAGGTATGCACATCCGCTGCAGCACCATTTATTTGATGTCAGTTTTTCAAAAAGGACGCGCGCTTCCTTTGGTTCTTTTACCTCTGTACACCACATACAGTGGTAACCAACTTCTTGTTCTTGCACTGTTTTGTTTTTCAGCTTGTCTGAACCACCCGATATTGCGGATGATCAAAGCAGTGTGTCAGCAGCAACTAGCGATATCCTACCTAGGTATGCATAGGCCCCAGCTCCGTTTAAAAAAATGTGTTTTTCAAGCTAGTGCTGTTTCCCCATGCTTTTGAACCTTTTTCATGCCGGTCACTAATATATAGTTTCTGTACCGTTTTGTTTTCTAGCATTTGTGAACCACCGAGTTTCGTGGATGATGTCAACAGTTTGCTGGCGCCCTTGAAAGTGATGCCCTGTAAGTAGGCAGACTTCATGTATTGCGCATGCAGTTATAATAGCCTTTCGAGCTTATTACTTTTTCAAGCCGGGATTGGAGCTCCATATTCCTTAATTAGTCCTGATATATGAGCACTTTGTTCTTACCTTTTCTTTTTCAGTGCAGCGGCCACCTTCAACAGTGGAAACCGCTGCAGTAGCATACGTCGCCGGTTTCGTCGTGAAAGCGATAGAAGAACAAAGGATGTGCAGCGCCTGCCCGAGACTGAATGATTCGGAACCATCAATATCACCATTGATGGGACTTATTAACCACCGAACTAGAGGGGGTTTGGTGTTCCCAAAGCCCGAGGTTGTAGCTGTTCTTGTAAAAGTAAAGAAGGCCATCGACATCGCAGTGCCACGTATTGGCACAAACGATGTGTGCAAGAAGATCACGGCAATGATTTTGCCGCATCTGGAGAGTTGCCCTCTATTTATATGCGAGGCAAGAGAAGACCATGCCTCGGTCACATCGTCAATAGTGGCAAAGAAATTCATAAAGCCCCTCCTATCAAACATTGTTGCTCTTGTTACGGACAGAGTGGCCTAGCTATCGCAAAAAATTAATCCCTAAGCCGCTCAGTCGAAAGGTTGTGCGCGTTTAAACAGCTCGAGCGCGCGAGCTGACAACTTTTTATTGTAAATAAATTCCTGCATACACTGACTTTGTTATGCTGGTAATTTTTACCACGAATATAGTCATGATATTCAAGTATACAGACTAATCAGAGCGACAGGACGTTGCTCTCCGCGGCTGTCGACTCTGGTGAGCAGAGTCTCTCGTACAGGAGGAACAGTGATGAGCTCGCCTAAGGAATATAAAATTGACAGCTCAGCGTGCAACATCGCCTGCCCATTTTCCTCTTAGTACAATTGCCATTTTCTTTCCAGGCTGTTTTTTGACCGGTAAATACGTTCTGACCGAGCTTGTACGTCATGCACAAACGTTCATGAATTCACAGGGGAAAAAAATTACTACTGCGTTGCCTCGTGAGACGTGGCACTTCTTTTATAAAGAAGCAATGCCTTTCCATACTTCCATGCTTTCATTGGCCAGCTGCGCACAAAACCCGCAGATATGATTGTTTTCCGGGGAGCACTCGTTTCGCATGGCATCATGAGTGCCCGCTTCGGGCAACATGCGGCCGCAGCGTCAGGAGCTTAGTAAGAAAATAAATACCTAGCCGCAGGAGTCATTGGTGTTCTTGTGTAAATTTGTATTCATCGCGGTTTTCCGCCACTCTTCCGCCACGCAATACGTCCAAGGCGCCGCAAATCGCCTCTTGCGAAGCCATAGCAGGGGAGGCGAGGGGTCGGGCACGCGCGCCGCGGTGCGGCGAAAAGAGCGGCCGCGCCACTCCGCAATTACGCCCTCTCCGTCCGAATGGAACGGCCGGAGCAAGCCCGTGCGCGCGTGATCGAGGCGGCCGTGCCTCGGTGCGAGTAACCAGCGAAATGAACAAGAGATGGCAGCGCCGGCGCTTGCGTCGCGCTAGTGGATATCTCTGGCGCGCGCAACGCTATCGGTGATACTCGGCCGTTTCTCAGCCAGCCGAGTCGGGCTGAGTCACTTGCGTTTCACGAGATAGCGATGACGTGGCCTAGAACGTGCGCGCATCACCACTGGTAGGTCGCGTATGTTGTCTCAAGCAAGAAAACAAGCGCGTTGGCGCCAACCATGCGATGACTCATTCCATTTTCCGGGGACACGCATCCCAGCTATTGAAGCAGACGAGGACTTGTACGCAGCAGACGACGGAAGCGAGAAGCGTTTTCGACGGAATAATCATATGCTTTGAGATAGCTGCTTTATTTTTACTGCGGAGGAAAACTGTTTTGCTTTACTGGTAACGCTACATTCAGTGCCATCTTTTCAGTTTCTTAGGCGAAACGTCAAGTTGGCGTCACGTTACAAAAGCAAAACTGGGCCACCAGCGCCATTTTGTTTGCGTCGCGCCTACGTCACGCACCGAAGAAAATGGCGGAATGTCCAGAATAGCGCCCCTCGTTGAGCAGTTCCCGGCTTTGTGGGACTCGAGCCGGAATTATAACAATGATAACACTCTGGCCGAGAGTGTAGCTGGTTGGTCTGCTCTGCCGTCTGCTATGGCGGTCCGCCGTGTGGATGTGCTCTGCGCCGGACCGGACCGCGCCGGGCCGTGACGTCGCATCACATGACCGAGCGGCCCGCGGACTTGGTCCGTCGTGTGGATCGGCCTTTGGCTAAGCAGACGCTGCCCTTTCGCCGCATTGCAGCCATAAAAATAATTGTCAAGCGTACCGATCTTCTTGAAGGCAAATAGAAGCGTATACAGTCTGTTTCAGACTTAGGGGAAAACTCGGAACGTATCGCATCGCGATGCGGCAAGCAATGGAGTCGTGCGGCGGCAGCAGCTCGAGCAGGCGCAGACGCTCGAGGGGCGGAGTCGTGATCTGCGTCGTCTGCTACGGCGGCGCGCGCTGGTCGCATTGTCGGGAAGCGTGCTACTATCAGGGGCAGTGCATCGATTTCATCGGTACTGCGGGAACTGAGCTGATATTCTTTACTAAACGTTGTGCGACGCCAAACGCTGAGCCTTCATTGGCGATAATGGAGTTTCACAAACTTCTCTTGACAGCATGCTTCCTTTGTTCTTTCCAAAGGCCGGGGTACTGAGCGCGTGCACGTATATTTCTTCACTGTGTGTGCTACCGTAATAAGCAGCGACAAGACGCACCAAGATGTGCGCGCAACGTGCCCAGTCTTTATTTGACTCGAAAGGAAAACAAAGCACTCAACAATGATAACTATGGGGGTCGAACACGATGAAACAAACGGATACAATTAAAGGAATGTTTTAGGTTAAGACAATGAGCTGGAAGTGATTTTTCTCGACAATCAATCACTACACCAGACAGACCCTGCCCGCCGGCGGGGAACTGGACACGTCACGCTCCGAACTTCAGTTGGGGCGCCATTCTGGACACGCATGGCGGCTGCACGGCCGCCATTATCCGCCATGTTTACTCTCTGATTGGCTGTGGAGAGGTCACGTGTTTTGAAATTTGTGCCGGGAAGCGGAAGTATTGCAAAGTGCAATTTTGCGTTTTCATCAAGATGACGAAACGTGACGTGGAGCTGCAAATTTTATGGACTAATACATTTTTTTGGTCCTTGGCAGATATATTGTGATGTTAGCGCTTCAAAAAGAATGTGAGCGGTAGCATGCAGAAGCCAGTGCAATGCATCTACAATTGCGCGAATATGTGGTGGCGAACCAAGATATGCGCCATGCCAGCTTGCTGATTGGCTGAAGGAATATCTCGTGAGGAGCGTCACAGGAAGGGCTGTTTCGTAAACGTCATTTTGATTGCTGAGATTTTCCGCCATAATTTTTGCTGCGACGAGCCGCGCGAATTATGGTAATGAGCGGCCATATGCAATGGCGGTGGCAACGCTGGATAGGCGGCTGCTGCGTCGCCGCATTAGAGCATGCATATATTTATGCAAACAATACGAAGGGCAAATTAACTTATTTTTTGTTTATTAAGAGCACCCAAACAAAACTTTTTATGTGAGTGCATTTACAAGACCATTTTTGTTATTACTCTAACGCGAACTCGCGCTAGTGTAACGAGGGGGCTCTACGTACCTTCCAGAAGGCACCCCGTAGTTACAGCCGTAGACGACGGCCGCCTCTCGCAGATTTTAGGACGCAGAAACAATGGCGGTGCCTTTTATTGTTCAGTGGCTGGAGTTGCAGGAAGAGCGGCCGTTTCGTGAGCATCGCGATGCGTTCCAGATGCCCGAGGAAATGTTCCGGTCTCGGTATCGACTGAGTAAGGACTTGGCACGGTGGTTGTGCGAAGCGCTTCGTCCGGTGCTTGTGCGGGAGCGAGTGAACACTCGTACAGCGTTGACTGTAGAAGTTCAAGTTCTTTGCGCGCTTCGCTTCCTTGCAACAGGCGGATTTCAAGGTGCGATTGCCAGTGACGAGGACTTGACTACAAGTCAATCTAGTGTAAGCCGTTCGGTTCACGCAGTCATCGAGGCTATCGTGGATTGCATCGGCGACGCATGGATCTCGTTTCCAGACGACACAGCGGCATTGAGTTCTGCATCCGAAGGGTTCGTGCGCAGAGACTGCAGGTTCCAGGGTTGCATCGGGGCTGTGGACGGCACATTTGTGTGCATTCGCGCACCATCGGAGAAGGACGATGCCAACAAGGCGGCTTACTTCTGCCAGAAAGGCTATTACGCCTTGAACGTCATGGTGGTGAGTTTTTATTAACGCTGCGTCAAAAGGGGCAAGGTTCTGACCGTTACACTTCTGATCGCTATCGGTACCGATCCGGATCGAAATCCTCGGCTGCGATTTGCTCTCTCGCACATTTTGTGCAAAGGAGCCAATCACAACCGAGCAATTCGATCCGGATCGGGCTTGATCGCGATCAAAAGTGCGCCGTATAACACCCGCATAAGTCGCGGGCCGCTTTTTCCGTCGCGACGATAGATTGGATTTTTTACAAGCACTGCTCCAGGAGGGCACATGTAACTAGCAAACGGAGGCCTCAGGAGAACACCTGAGATTATAATAAATCTATCGCGGACAGCTGATCGTATACATCCCTGGCACGGGCAGGCCTCTGCGAGCCCCAACCTGCGGACCAGTCCAGGTTCTAGGTTGGGTGTCCTGGAGGCGCCGCCAATAATGCGAAATAACGATACGTTGTTACAATTAGTAAAAAAAAAATGATTAAATCGATATAATTACGTCCAGCCGCCAACTTGTTACGCGCTCAGCACTACCGCGCCCCGCGACTTCTGCAACCCCTGTCAAAACTTTGCCTCGAAAGGCACGTTCGACGCACCTTTAGCTTCTGGGATTTTGCGTACATCTGACGTACCGTTAGTCACTTTGTTCAATGAAACTAGGTCGAACGATATCGAGATGGAAAGTGTCCCTGTGACATCAACATAAATGTGACGCCCCATTGAAATAGAGAAACACACTTAAAGAACACAGTTCAGAGACAGGTGTTTTATTTTGGATGGCCATGATCGGTCTAAAAAAAATGTTTCGGTAAATGAAACGATGCACACGATCGTTGTAATAAATATTTAGTTAAATAAAAAGCAAATTGAAAGGGCTCGGGCATTCTAAAAAAAAAGCAGCAGAAAAATATCACTGTGTTGATGACATAAATAAATTTGAACAGATGAATATTGCACTGTGTCATTGTCTAGTCCTGCATGACCATGATATTTACTGTGCAAAGCACTCGGTGATATGTAACTAACACACAATTTTTTGCAGGTGTGTGATGCGAGCCTCAGAATAACTGCCCTCGAAACCTCATACCCAGGATCTGTGCACGACTCTTTTGTGTGGAAGGCATCAAGCCTCTACGCAGAGTGCCGATCTGGGAGCCTGCTTCATGGTGGTGAATACCTGCTTGGTATGTGACTTGTATTGAACGAAATACAATTGTGAGCAGTGGTGGTAGTACTAGTGTGGAAAGAGTTTTCATGAAAGTGGCACAATTAAAGTTACTTAAAGGCTGCTCTCCAGATTTTTCTGTTGGTCTAATATCCCTGCAAATGTCACACACATTTGGCAAATTTATGAACATTCTTAATTATCACTCACATTTTGCGAACGAAATCTACAGCAATGTTGTGCAATTTAACGAGAAAGCGTAGTTACTGTAACTTGTAAAACTGAAACAATATGAAATTAGTTGTGCACATATGTTGAGATGCAGTCAAATAAACAACGGTGACTGAAAATAAATCTAATTGTCAAGGCAATACTCCATACCTTAATTTAATTTTTTACATGCTCAGCTCATTGAAATAACATGTGCTATCAGTGTATTCTCTGAGCTACGAAAAGGTTACTTGTTGCTTCATGTCTTCAAATGAGGTATTTATTTAGTGTGCAATGCATTTTTAAACAATGTGCAGGTGACAGCGCCTATCCGCTCCAGCCATGGCTTGTCACACCTGTTCCTGGGAACCACATTTCTCGTAGCCCTGCAGCCATGTTTAACGCTGCCCACTCATCACTGCGCTCAGTTGTGGAACGCTGTATTGGGGTCCTCAAGATGCGCTTCAGGTGTCTGCAACGGCACCGGGCGCTCTACTATGGGCCAGTGTTCACGTCAAAAATCATTGCAGCCTGCGCAGTGCTGCACAACTTGTGCGTGCGCGCTGAGCTTCCAGAGCCAGATTGCACCTCTGGGATCGACGACTTTGACGGAGACGTGAACGCATACGATGACAGCGAAGATGTGACGGCGGCAACACTCTACAGGGCGGGCCGGCAGAAACGCGAAAGGATGCTGCAAATGTTCTGAGCAGGCCAGCAGTTCAGCATATCCAAGTAGCCACCCTGCAAATGAGAGCCATTGAAATAGTAATTGTAGTCCCTGCAAGCGCAGTGCTTTCTTTTTCTCGTTTAAATTTTATTTTTATCTATGGTATTTTCTTTGTTTTTGTTGCAGAAAGCAACAGACAGCTGGAAGACGCAGCATATTTTAGTAGCTAGTCCATAAGCATGTCATTGGCAGGTAGTCAAAGACACTTATTATTTTCTTGGTGCAAGTATAGTGTGAAATGTCATGTACCCTTCAGTTCTCATAGAGGATGACAGGGATTACTTTCTTTTTATGTGCCACAAGTTTTCATGTGCCATTGCACGTTATAATAGCGGCAAACAATGAGAAGCCTCCAGTAAGCTCCATTTATGTTCAGTATTAATGCAAGAGGACAGACCTTTGTTGGTTTAATTTTCCACATGCCGCAATGTTGCGCTCCTAGTAGCATACTCATTTAACATTTCTGGCCCTATGTGCTGAGCCTATGCCCTAGCCCTATGTACTGAGAAGGTGAGAACTCTCATCAGCAGAGTGAGCACACCTTGGACTACCGTCACGTCGTCTTGTTTTACCGTCCCGGTGAAGAATAGTCGGCCACATGACGGAAGTATGGGAGAATCCAAATGTAATACCAAGAAGGCAGTCTGCCTGGTCAATGGAAAATCTGTGACCCTGACCAGCAGCTAGCAATGTTACCTTCCCTGAAGCATTGACTTCTATATCAAAAGACCTGCAGCACAGTCACTCTGCCAGCAGTTGGCGTGCAGGATGCATATCCTCCAGTGTGATGCCTGGGTGTATTGTCTAAGTGTGCTGTGTGTATGCTGGCTTAGGTAGTTTTTTTTTTCACGTGCCACACGAACATGTTCACCATCTGAGATGTGCTACGTGTGCCTGGTGATGAGCCTACAGTGTGATGCTCTGGTGTGCCTAAGCAGTGTTCTCCCAAGACAATGTGATTTTCATGTGCAAGAAGAACAAGTGCTTCATTTATTGATGCACTGGGCATGCAGGATGAGTCTGCAGTGTGTGCTTTGTGTAGCTTGGTATACTGCCTAAGGGCGCTCTTTTATGTCTTAGCAATTCATGCTTGCTCTTAACCTTGTTCCTTTATGTAGACTTCAGTAGTGAGATGTAAGTAAGCCAGTGTCTGTGGAGAATCTCTTGCTATGTGCTCCTTCCCTTATAATGGAGGATAAGGTGTGACTGTTGATGTGCACAGCAAAGAATATGTTTGCCTGCGTGGAAATCAATCAGGATAGTCCCAGATATTCTTGTGGGAGCCACAGTGATGAAATAGGTACAGCGGCACTACAAGGTCGACACGTTTCTATTGGACGGCATGTTTAATAATTTCGTCCTTTCTCTGTCCACATTCATTGGCCTTGTTTTAATGCGAAAGCATTGAGTGGCTTATGAAGCAGGAAACGCAGTGTTGGCGTCATGACCACACGATAATGCAGGAAGGCTACGAACCCTCGGCCTTTGATGGAAGTCGAACCCACGACCTTGTGTTGTGCACACCTTGTAACGAACACCGCTGGTCACATGATGTCGCCGCGCTTCTGCTGACATGGCTGCACTGCTTTCACATTCATCGACGTAGCGAGAAGTAAGTGCCATTCTTGAATGCTGGCATCGTAGTGGTGATGTGGATGATTTGTAAGTGTCTAATTTGCTACGCATTAAATAAAATGTCATCGCACAAGCTTTCACAGCCAGCACTGCTCGAGTTATGCATTAATTAAAGTGAAAAGAAAAAAAAGGTTTTCCCATGCTGCAGCACTGCAAAGTTTATCTAATTTCCAAGTGATGCCAAATCACATCACAAGCGCTCACCAGTTTACTTTTGGCAACAGTCGCCTTGGACTGCTCATAAAAAGACAACCATGTCTCATTGTTCAGCGCAGTGGTCAGCATGCACTGTCTGTATCCAGGGAAGTATGGTTACAAAGCAGCTTATTCGGAGAAAACCATGCATCCATTTCTTATGCACTGCCTTTCATAGCTTTGATGTGCTCGCAGGGAAACCAATGCCCAACTCACATGACAGTTAGTTTTGCCTTTGCAAAGTTGCAAGCATGTGCTGCAGGGTGGTGACTAATTGCTGAAGTGCTTGGGTCTGCTCCACCTCTTGTGCTGCGATCTGTTGAAAGTAATGGCAATGAAACTGTACTCTTTAGGATGCATGTGAAACAAAATTATTTAGTATAGTACCGTTGCCATGCTCTGGTCAATTCGCTGCACGAAGCCTGTCTGTAGCTGCAGGTGTTGCTCCTGCACCTCTAGCGTGCGACGCTGGTCTGCTGCCAGAGTGGCGGCGCTGCTGTGCATCCTTTGCACTGCAGTCATCCGGCCGCGTGGTTGTCGGGGTGGAAGGGTTCGGTGTACTTGGGCAGCATGCAGGCGGTGTCCTGCTGTGACAACTGCATACATTTTAATGGGATTTTAAGGATGTGTTTTCATCTGCAAATCATCATTTCATTTGCAAAAGAGATGACCATGGCCAAAAAAGCATGTACTAGTTATTTCAAGCTCTGTTGTTTTGCTTCACTTGTTCTATATTTCTTTTGCAGTGTGTTTTTCATGAGCATGCGTATTACCAATGCAGTTTACGCATTTGCTATACATTCATATTTAACTAGAGGATAACAACCTGCTGCAGCAGATGCATTCCAGTGGCTTGCAGGTTGGCTTGGAGACATGCATTGACTTTGTATCTTCAGTGAACACTAAAGATTGCTGAGAGTCCTGACAAGTTAGGTCTAGCCCTCCCCTGTGGCACCTCTGACAGTGCAATTGTTTTTGGATGAGAACAAATAACTCTTTCGTTACCGCGCAGAAATTGATTGATATGACTGACAGTTTTGCCTTGTTAAACATTTTTGTGTGAATTCTGCGAACATCATCATGCACCATGAGATATGACGACTGAATTTTAACTATTGGGCAGATTGTGCAGATGAAAAGTCTGATAAAATAAAACTTCGACTGGAGGTATCGTCGAAAGTAGCCTCCAATGCTTCAACTGCTTCTTCAGTAAAAAGGCCCAAAACTTGCACTGTTGTCCACCCGGCAACACAACTTTTCAATGACAGCAGCTGCGAAGATGGGCTGTCAGTTTTCTCTTCTGATGTCTAGGCTATCTTAACAATGTCTCATACAACGGTGAATGCTCATGAGTGTGTGTTAGTTCGATAATTGTGTTTGACTAACAAAGTACAATTTTATGTTCCCCCATGGGTTGCCTTTATCCATGAGCACTTCAACTCATGCACAGATTAATGTGTGCGATCCTTCCCATTGTGTAGCACATTTATAGTGGTAATTAAAGAATTAATATCTTGAGGCAGTGTATATGCATTTGTGCACACAGAGCTAATGCATCTGTGCTAAGGCCCAACCGACGAAAATCATTATTTTTGTACTGTGTCGCAGACATCTTAAAACACTTCAAATTGTACCTGCGGTGCAAGTTTGAATGATCTGCGTAAGATGTTTCAGCTAAATGTGTTCAAAGGCTGGTTGTTTGCTCTCACCATCAGCATGTCATGTGCATTGGCATTTCTTCTTTCACTGTTTCTTGCACAAGGTTTTCATTCACCATATATGTTTAGTTGCTAAATGGGTGTTTCGCAAGTGAGCTAGACATTAAATAGTTTATGTATTCATATGTGACAGTCCTGTAGAGAGCTGTAGTTTGGTGCACGCATTCTGCAAACTTAAGAAAGCTCAATGAAGAATAGTACATTTTTATATTCAGTATGCTTTTTAGCAGAATGCTCTTCACAAAGTACAAACAAGTGTTGCAAAGCTGTATTTTCACAGGTCAGAAAAAATGTATTTATCTTTTTTTCTCCACATTTATGACAATTTATTTCATGGTCACCATGTTCCAACTAGGACAATAGCCTTACAAAAGGAGGCAGTGCCTTCTCTGTATAAGAAGTTGAACAAGTAAGAAATATGCATTTAACCTCATGTTTATTTCGCAACACTTCCTAGCATACTCTCCAATGCAATGTTTGTACCATGCATTTAACATAATGCTGTATTCACACTACAGGAACAGAGACTAGGGTCTGCACTTATTGTTCCTCTGTATGAAGGTTTGTGTAACTGTTTGTATAACTCACAACGTATTTGCCACGAGCCCATGCTTACATCTTCATTGTGATCAAGGGACCCATATGGGGCCCAAAACGTCACATTCTTTATTTTTCTTTTATTCTTGCAAGTGCACATTTCTTTGGCATTGGCATCGCAATGTATTTTATAAAGTACAAGGGTCTCATTCTTTTAACAGCACCGCATGAGCGTCGGCTGGCCCGTCGATAAGAGACTTTTAATGGCGCAAAGTGGTGACATTGGCAAGGTATTGCTGATCTCTCTTGCTCATCTTGTCACTTTGCGCTCTGAGAAAGCACTGACTGGCTGGCCAGTCTACGCTTGTGCAGTACCATTGAACAATCGTTTGACTGTAGAGGCAGTTTGACTGTAAGTGCAACACTCGGTTGCTGCATTTCCACTTTTTTTTTCTCGTATAGGTGCTTATGCTTATGACTTATGCTTGTGCATAACAAATGCCTATGGAAAATTGGGGCCAGACAGACAGACAATGAACTTTTGTTAAATTAAAATTGGGGCCACGTTTCAGTTTTTCCAGGTATCATGAAGCATGTAAAAGTACTATTAAGCATGAAAAGAGGACCACTCCGCTCACAGCTGCTTATTGTCACGAGATAAATACATGCATGCCTATTTTGGATGCCCGCATGGAAAAATAAGCGTTCATTTGTGTTACATTACTTATTCAGCATTAGTGTATGCACTGGTAAGAAATACCAACTCCCCATCACTAGTTTGTCACATGATACCTTCATGTACCAAGTTCTTTATCGGGACCATCACTAACCTGGCACTGTCGCAGAAGCATAATCATGCTCTTGCAGTGCCGCGATACTTATGCTGCCCGCAACGTCTCCACGCTCCTGTGGCACTGGCTCAAGCTGGGGGCTTGCACGGGCAGTCTGTGATGCGAGGCTTGCACGTGCAATCTGTAATATGATGGGATTTGGCCAAGAAAGGAAGGCAAGCACACTTAGTGCAAAATGCAAGAATTTGTTTCTGTTTAATGCAACCTCTGTGGAGTTGGCCTGTATGTTGTGTTGTGTTGCAATGACAATAATTTCATTTGATGTTCCAGCACTGCACTATAGCAGAAGGTGGATCCTCGCCTATGACAGAAGACATAGGCGAGGGCCCAGCTTTATTTCAGGGACCTTAATATGTTGAGTGCACACCTATACTCAGGTGTGCATAGATATTTGTATGCCTTCATATGATTTTATAGGAATTTCCACATATCAACCCCATCTCTATGATAAAGCATTCTGCACTATTCTGTATGGAATGTAAAGTGTTTTCACTTCTGATGACTCTACTCTGAAAGTTCAGTGATATAAAAGTGCAACTGTGATTATTTTTTATGCAATCTACACACTGATATCTACACTTGTGGTGCTGTGTTAACTGTTTTTTATTTTCATATTATGCAGTGTTGTGATGCTGCTTTTACTGTTGTTTGGTAATAAACAGCGTTAAAAATTTTCCGCATCATTCATTTGTTGTTTTTATATAGCGCATCTTGCAGCTTGTCGTTCCACTCATTTCTTTAACAGGCATCTCTGTACCGTCATTTGTGTAGATGCAAAAAGCGGTCGCATTTGGAATGGAGATACATATATGCAAATATATGTACTTTATCTCCATTCTGCTTGAGGTCTTCCTCGTACTACTTTATAATATTCTTGTAATTGCGTGTCTGCTAGGCAGCGATATGGTACTCCGCAAAGTCATTGACACGGATAAGGGGCATGAGCATGGTTTCTCACTTGGCTGCTAACAGGGGACCTTAATCGGCGCCTGGGGAAGGAGGGGCCGCCACAGCCTAAGACGGAGTCAACGCCAACGATACTGAGTACTTGGGCGTCGTCTTCCCCCAGCGAAGCAGCCAAATTTGGCGGCCCTCCGCCGGTACCTCTGTAATGTTAAAGCGCACCTTCGTAAAGGCACGAACACTTCGCATTGAACCGATCGCTAACCTGATTTCAGCCGCCTGTTCGGCAGCTTTCGCCCGCGCAGCTGCCACACGTGCCTGCCATAGGCGTTGCCACTCTTGTGGCGAATGGCTCGCAGGGCCTACCTCGTTGAGCTTATTCGTAAGCTCTAGCCACATTCGTTGGCGGCGCGCAGATAGGAGGCTACTCGGCCCATTGTCGAGTTAGATGTTATGTAGTTTAGCATGAGTTGCCACTGTTCGGCGCTCATGCGCGGCGAGTACGGGCGGCGGTTCAACGACATGCTGCGATTCGCGGCGGCCATAGTTTCACTTGTATCAGACGACGTCATCACGTGGATCGTATCTTAACACCTTCAAAGTTAACATTCTCACTTCAATTGTAATTTTTTTACGCTGCCTATTTTGTGTTGTATGTTAATAATACACTAACATATTTGCTCTATAAAACGATAGCTTTCACGTAGTAGACGACGGAAGTAAGAGACGTTTTTGATACGGAATAATCGTACCTCTTCAGCTAGCTGCTTTATTTTTACTGTAGAGGGAAACTGTTTTGATTTACCTAGAACCTTACGTTCAGTGCCTTCATTTCAGTTTCTTAGGCGAAACGTCAAGTTGGCGTCACGTTACGTAAGCAAAACTGGGCCACCAGCGCCATTTTGTTTGCGTCGCGCCTACGTCACGCACCGAAGAAAATGGCGGTATGTCCAGAATAGCGCCCTTGGTATCTCGCCATGTCCCCAGCGGCAGCGATGACAGCGCTCATCCTGGAAGGCAGTGAAGTGTAGAGTGACTTGATAAGAGATGTGTTTATTCGCAGCACGTCTCAGTCGCTGACAATGGTGGATCGAAGCCTATCCTCGGTCGACTGATAAAAGGGATCGTGCGCCAGCGATACTTTCAACGAACCCCATACATTTTAAATTATGTTGGCGCCCGGGAATTGAGCTGGTTACTCCAAGAGAGTGACGGCGCGATCTTCCAGCAGTTCTCGCACAACACGAGCAGTGTGGATCGGCTGCCTATCTTGTTACAATATATAGTCGCTTTCCAGGAACGGGCGTCAAGAATGTATGGAATCAGTACGTCGTCTGTGACTGCCCTGCACCTTTCAGAAATGAACTTACCTTCAAGGCGTATCAGTGGGCGTCGCACAACGCTTAGTAAAGAATACCGGCTCATTTCACGCAGTAACGATGACATCGGCGCACTGCAACTGACAGCAGAACGCATCCCGACAATGCGGCCAGCGCGCGCCGCCGTAGCAGATGACGCCGTTCAAGACCCCGCCCCTCGAGCGCCTGCGCGAGCTGCTGCCGCCGCCTCACTCAAGCGCTGGCCGCATCGTGATGCAATGCGTGCGAGTTTTCCCCTAAGTGTGAAACAGACTGTATATCGTCCTTCGAATAAAACGTCCACGCACGTAGGCACACACCGCGCGCGGTACGAAACGTCCCATAACACGCGCAGTGCATGAGGCAATCAAGGCAATGCGAACGAAAGATGGGAGAGGCGTACCACTCGCTAGTTGAATTTTGCCCCGCATGCGGCGCTCTCAACGCCGGCGCAGCAGCGCCGCTCTCGGTGCCGTTCTTGTCTATGGCTAATCTACGTTCGAGAGTAGCTCTTTCAAAAACGTAAAAACAAGCAACAAAGTGATGTCACATCCTGCAAAAAAGAGTTGTTCTCCTTTCTCACCTTCTCTCAGCTCACGCATGCGCAGCGACCACGATGCCCTCGGGGGCAATGTTCAGGTCTGCCTCACCGCGCAGGCAGCCAGCGGCGGAGGGTAAACCGCACTCCGCAACGCCGGCATGTCTATCATTATTATTTGTTTTGAACACATATACACATATACACAGTTAACAGGAAAGGGAAAGCGAGGAGCAGACTGGCAACTGCCACCGGAAGGGGCACAACGCCTGCCTACTCTTCTGAAGGGAGGTGACAGCAACACAGAAATGGAAGATAGGAAGGAGGGGGGGAAAGAGGAAAGGATGAGCAACAGGACAAATCTGAAGACTAAAGTAGAACACAGTCCACTATGCAAGGTAAATATACCTGGTAGCGAAGCTTCCATAGGAGCCCATACGTTCAAAACATGGCGGTCCATCGGCGGTTCATGGGGCTTAGCGCCATTTTTATGTGGTGGGAACACTTCCAGCGGAAGAAAAAATAATGTGACGCCATGTCCGTTAAAAGCAGAAGTGACGTCATTTTGTTTTCGAAGGCGCGAAATTTGTTTTGCTGGCCTGCTTTTGGAGCTATATATTCAAATGCCCCGCCATTCGACTTGATGGGCGTTTTGAGCTTTCAGCGCGGAGAGCGATGCAGGAAAAGCCATCCGTACGGTTGTCGAAATCGCACCCCTGCACAAAACATACTTTCTTTGGAGGCCGACGAAAGCTTTAGGTGTAGAGTGCTGATCCTATCGTCGGACGCCAAGCTCGTCGGCCGGCGCAGTCGCACGAGAACCACACAATTATCTGGAGGTCGTAACTCACTACTTTTAACTGAACAGATTAAGAAGCGATGAAGCTACCCGCGTCACCAAATTCAGACAAACTTCGACAAGCAAGAAAGCACAAACTGTGAGGGGGGCGTATTTCAACAGGTGAACTTTACGATTGCGCCTTCCTGCCCATTTCAAGACGTGCATTGCATTGCGAGTGATCCGAGTGATAGTGGCGTCAACGCCCCCTCTAACGATGGGCGCTGAAAATAAATGCATTTATTAATAATAATAAAATGGAATAAACTTGTATTTTCCTAACTCGTCACGAATATTGTGGGGCTTCAGGCTAACGTGCCCGGACCCGGCTAGCTAAGGTCTAAGGAGACACGTAGCTCGTCCCCACTCCGCAGCGCACGCAAAGGGGCGCCGCGGCGGGTTCGCTGACTCACCGGCAAGGCGTAGAGACGACTCCAGCCGTGGCACCAACGAATGGGGGGTTTATTTCCTGCTATGTACAAAATGCGAGTACAATACAGGAATAAGGCACTGGGGTGGCAGTCGCAGACTACGGGTGAAAGCTCCCGGGAAGTCTGCTCCGCCACGCTGGCTCTTCCGAGCAGGTTCGCCACACAAAAGGGGGCCGCCTTGCTCAGAGGGGCGCGGGACCAAGGGGGTCCGCACGTCCGACAGCCATGAGCACCGAAAGTCAATCTGTCCGGGCGAAAGCGCCCGCGCACCTCCGATGCTGAAGGAGAGAGGAACCGAAGAGAGGGCGAGAAAGGCCCGCTCCTCAGGCACTGTTCTTACGCGCGGCGCACGGCGTAACGTGAGCCGCGCGCGCAAGCAGCAGGCTCCGCGTCGCGCCGGCGCCAGCGGCCGCGGGGAATGTACGCTATCCAAAATAAGGCTTAGAACTGCGTGTCCCCAGCGATCGCGCGGCCGAATGGCCCAAGTCGCGCGTGAACAGGAGACAGGGGTCCCAAAAGGGGTCCCCACATCCCCCCCCTCCTGAAGACTCGGGCCGGCCCATGAGGGAGCCGACCGGAATCAAAGGCAAAGCTGACGTCTGACCTGTTCTATTTTCTCAAGCGAAAATGTCGAAGTCGAGACTCTCGCTCGCGGGGTCGGTGCCTCCGGCTTCCGGAGAAAGGACGGAGTTGTGGAGGGGCGCCAGCGCCGTCGCCTGCTGCACAGCTGCCGCGATGGTCGCCGCGAACACAGGGTCCGAAGCGAGAGCGCCGACAACGGAACGCAGCAGGGCCGGGTTGACGTCCGGGTCCGTGTTCTGCAGCACCTGTGGGGCTGGATCCGTCCCGGGCTCCTCGGCAGCTGGCTCCGTCCCCCTCACGTGAAGCTTGTGCACCCCGCTGGAGTCATGGGCAGTACACAGCCGCAGCACACCGCACACGCCGCAGTACACTGCCGAAGGGTCCGAGGCCATGACGGCTCCGCCCGAGGCCTCGACCATGGCTGATAGCGTGCGGCCGCGGAAAATGCGGGGTATCTCTCGCCCGCTCATGTGGTTCTCCACCTTTCTTTGCTCCTTCCACCGTTTCGTCGACACGAAGCAAAGTGGTGCTTCGGAACCGGATTGGAAGGCCCAGGTAGCGACATGGCGGCGTGGAGGCAAACGGGCAGCTGGCTGTGGAGACACCGGCAACGACCGCACCTGGAAGGATGCGGAGGTGGTAACAGCGCCAGCTTGCACCACGGGTCGTGCTGTGGTCTCAGGAGCGAGTGCGACCGCAGTGGCCTCTCGAACGGCTTGCGACTGGAGGCGCCCGCGGCGGCGGCGACGGCTCCCGCGAGACCTGGGCGAGTCGGTCGTCGTCCTCGAGGCGTGTTGCGACGGCTTCATTGTTGTCGTCCGTCTGGCACCACACTGACAATCAACACTTCACACAACTAATCGCACTCCGATTATAATAACAACGCTACAAGCAAATCTCACCTTCCGCTGACAATGTTCACACACAGAACACGCAGAACACGAAGCTCACACTGCATCCGTCAGCTTGCCAATCACGCATCGTTCTGGCGCATTCACCTTTGCAGGCGGCTGCCAGAGGGAAGGAGGAGGCTCACGGAAAGGGGCATATTGGGCTTATGGTAGCCTCATGCATCCCTCCGGCCAGCGCTGAAACGCTAACCGTGCCTTTCATGGCACTCGAGCGCCACTGGAGGATAAAGTTCACCGGGCGCGAGCAGTAAGGCAACGGCTAGGTCGGCTTTCACAGCTCACGCCGGCGGGCTCGCGGATCACTTGGGTTCACCACGGCCCTCAGCAGAAGCTGCGCACTACGAAAAAACGTCTTATTCGGCTAATGAGTGCCTTTTTTCCGCTTTAACCCGTGCATTCACGCTATAGTCACACCTCTCCGCTTGCCAGCTCGGCGGGGAATAAGGTCCCTCTGCTTACCAGCGAGAAGCGGCGACTAAGAGCGTTTTCGCAAGTTATACCGGCGAGTGCGCGGATTGAGATCCGCCGTCTTGCTCGGTTGCGCTTGCTGTGTCTCTTCCTCTTCCCAGTTGCTGCTTCTGGCAACGAAAGGTTTGAGGTCAGAAACGTTCATTGGACCGCCGGATGGTCTACCGTTTGAGTCCACCAGCTTATACACAAGAGGCGACATTTTGGTCTCCACTCGGTATGGGCCCGACCACTACGTCGGAATATGTACCTTGAAGTTGCTCGGCAGGGCAGGCCTAGGGGGACTAGGGTCCACCACGGGAGGCCTGACGCTAGCCTGAGATTGCGCCATTTCCATCAGCGATGATAGCAACTGCGCGGCTGCGTTGTGCAGCGGCAATTGGTCCGGGCGAGGCTCACAGGGTGCCTGCCGGGATGTGCCCGCTCGTGGCCCTAAGGGACCGGCGAACGGCGGAGAAATGTCGTGCGGGCCTATGGGAGGCCGGCCGACGGTGCTGCGAAAAGGTTGCCCTCCAGGCCAACTGAGGCCGGATAGCGGATCGCAGTCGCCGGCGGAGCGGGATGGCTCCTGCTCGGCAGAACGCCGAAGCAGCTGAGCAGTTAAAGGGCTCACGCTGCTTGGACCGTAGGGTGCCGCTGGGCGAACGGACTGACCAATGGGCGTCCCTAGGGGGTCGCACTTGGCATCTGATAGCATGGGGTTGCCACGAAGAGCATCCCTGAAGCTTACAGCATTGTCCGCTGCCTCAAACGACAGAAGGTCCGCAACCAAGGACTCAGGCTGCGACGGGGGCCGCAAAGGGGCCTGCTCCGACGCCATGCCGAAACCTAGTTGGGCGCCAGATATGTGGGGCTTCGGGCTAACGTGCCCGGACCCGGCTAGCTAAGGTCTAAGGAGACACGTAGCTCGTCCCCACTCCGCAGCGCACGCAAAGGGGCGCCGCGGCGGGTTCGCTGACTCACCGGCAAGGCGTAGAGACGACTCCAGCCGTGGCACCAACGAATGGGGGGTTTATTTCCTGCTATGTACAAAATGCGAGTACGATACAGGAATACGGCACTGGGGTGGCAGTCGCAGACTACGGGTGAAAGCTCCCGGGAAGTCTGCTCCGCCACGCTGGCTCTTCCGAGCAGGTTCGCCACACAAAAGGGGGCCGCCTTGCTCAGAGGGGCGCGGGACCAAGGGGGTCCGCACGTCCGACAGCCATGAGCACCGAAAGTCAATCTGTCCGGGCGAAAGCGCCCGCGCACCTCCGATGCTGAAGGAGAGAGGAACCGAAGAGAGGGCGAGAAAGGCCCGCTCCTCAGGCACTGTTCTTACGCGCGGCGCACGGCGTAACGTGAGCCGCGCGCGCAAGCAGCAGGCTCCGCGTCGCGCCGGCGCCAGCGGCCGCGGGGAATGTACGCTATCCAAAATAAGGCTTAGAACTGCGTGTCCCCAGCGATCGCGCGGCCGAATGGCCCAAGTCGCGCGTGAACAGGAGACAGGGGTCCCAAAAGGGGTCCCCACAATATATAAAATTGACCAGGAATTTTATTTCCGTTGCATGAATCTAACTGTGTCTCGGTTGAATTTTTAAAAAAAAACGCTTTTTCTTTCCCAATGTTTGTTCCCTCCAAACATAGCCGCGCTGCAATCGCTGCTCCCATAAGCCCCCCTGCTGATGTCGGTGACAATCTGTACTGAACCGCTTTTCGCCCGAAGCTTCGCGACCTGTTTGGATCGACCTTGCACCATGCACGTTCTTCTGCCGAGTTTCGACTGTGCAGCCGGAATTAAAGTGACGCCGCGTCGAACAGTCTCCACAATTATCAATCGGATCCACGGCTAGTTCACTATGCGGCTAATTGTGCGCTCCACGATGAGACGCCAAGTACAGCTGCACGCAATCACGGTTTCACCGGTAGTCGGTTCACAACATACACTACAAGGTGTTTGAACCCGCCCCCTCCCATCTTCGAAGAAGCGTTAGGACACAGTACAGATCACACACAGTAGACCCGGTCACTGAAGGTCACGCTACTACAGAATGTTGAATGTTCACGCTACAAACGTGAACCTAAGTTAGTTAACTCTAGAAAGGTTAGAAGGGCGCGATGGGCCTGATCACGTTAGGTATACAACCACTGGGGTATAAACATTCCTCGAGTGTCGCACGCCGCGGGCCAAGGAGATGATAGTTTCTCACTAGCGACATGCGCTGCACACTGAAAGCGGGACACTAAATAATAAAGTGCTGAAGTGTCTCGTAGCAGCCACAAGACGTACACAATGGACTTGCCACACGCCCCTGCCTGTACAAACGGTCGTGCACGTTCGCGCAACCAACCCTCAGCTCGAGCAGTCGTGCTCTAGCGCGACGAGGCAAGCCTCGACCACGAACACTGGGCGGGAACGTTTCATTTGCGACGCGCTGATCTGGATGCTGTTGAGTAGGTGGCGGCGAATCAGCAGACGAGCGTCATCAAGCTTGCACAAAATTTCTGGGCAGTCACAGTTGTTATGAGCGCAACTTGAAGCGAGCCGATTAGCCTCTTCATTTCCTGCGATTCCTACGTGTGAAGG
The DNA here is from genome assembly GCF_023375885.2 of Dermacentor andersoni. Lineage (NCBI taxonomy): Eukaryota > Metazoa > Arthropoda > Arachnida > Ixodida > Ixodidae > Dermacentor > Dermacentor andersoni. Next base: position 226,765,882 of record NC_092816.1, read on the forward strand.
TATCCCTTGAGCAACGAGAGATACCCCACGTGATGTAATTTTTAAAATTAAATTAAATTATGGGGTTTTACGTGCCAAAACCACTTTCTGATTATGAGGCACGCCGTAGTGGAGGGCTCCGGAAATTTCGACCACCTGGGGATCTTTAACGTGCACCTAAATCTAAGTACACGGGTGTTTTCGCATTTCGCCCCCATCGAAATGCGGTCGCCATGGCCGGGATTCAATCCCGCGACCTCGTGCTCAGCAGCCCAACACCATAGCCACTGAGCGTGATGTAATTTTGCTCGCAGAGTCAGTAATGCTGCGCACAAGTGGACAATCAAGCTCACTGCGTCGTAACCTGCTAAGGGCAGCACGGGAGTCCGTAAAGATGACAACCTTCGATGTAGTTAACTGCTCTTGCACGTATTTCAGTGCAACATTAATCTCTGCTAGTTCCGCAGTTGTTGACGAAGTTGGATGAGGTATTTGAAAGATACGGCGTACTTGAGTTGAAGGGCAGAAAAAAGCTGCAGAAGCGCCTTGACCGTCGTTGTGTACAGATGCATCTGTGAAAACTTGAAGATAATCTGGAAACTTTCCGAACATGTGAGACTGAGCCAATTGGAATATTGCCGAAACAGCTATATTAGACTTTTTGTGCATGTCAGGGACTGTGAGGTAAATGGGGAATACGTGTTTCGTGATACCTTTTGGAGGCGGAGACGTATCTGAAGCAGCATGTTCAGAAATGGTAGTGATATCCATAAATAATGCAGCCATTTTTCCCATGCGAGATAACGGGCGGTGAATGAGACGATCAAGGAGCGATTGACCATTCGATGCGCGGTGCAGACGCTCAATGTGATACAGAGCTCTCTGATCTGCTTGCAGCCTCAGGGGTAACTGATGCGCTTCAGTGAGTAATGCAATAGATTGCGCCTCAATTGCCTGTCTAGGGGACAAACGCATACAACACGCGCTACTAGCGTCCTCGATCTATTTGCCCCGGGGTTGCCCCGAAACCAGAATGGTGCGCTTTGCACCGCGGTGGTGGCGCACTGCTGAGGGTCAACATCGACGACAAAACTGCACCCCGTGCAGGGTGCTTGCATGCAGCGCCACTTTGCCCCTGGCGCGCAAAACGTGCACGAACACGCGCGCGCGCACATCTAGTTGTTTACAGTTGCTGAGCATCCGCGGCAAGCTCGAACCTTGTCAAACTGCGTGCTCCGACATACCTGGTTGCAATCAAACACCAATAGATTTTATAATTAATGGTAAGAGACATCATGTGGTGATGTCTGTGGATGAAATGAACGATGTTCTGGCGAGTAAGTATTCGTTTTTAGCAACGTACGCGCGGGCAGTCGAGCGTATTGTCAGCAGCACAGCGCGATGCGCTTCCACGACCTGCTCCCAGCAAGTTCTAGTAGTACAAATATGGGAAGCCAAATCATTATACTAAATCATTTATTACGCTTTACAGATCTGACAAAGCCGCATGCGTTGGTGGAGTCGATCACCGGCAGTGCGAACAGCAATGCGAAAGCCGATGGTCCGAGTGCAGTCGCAGGACCATCAGGAATTGTGAGCAGCAGCTTGCCTAGCAGCCCTGGCAAGTATTGCATTTCTTCGAGTTTTTTGTAGACGTCCAAGTATGTCGCCCACCGAGCAGACTATAGTGTAGCAGAAACGGGACTCGTTACGAAATACATATAATTGGCATTCTGAAACTATGCATGTCCACTAAAAGAAAGGCCCTATTGGAAAATTTCTAACTGAAATAACTGGTCAAACACCAGTAGTGTTTTTGCCACCCATTGAACTCAGTCATTTGAGCCCAATCAGTGCCTCCAATTGGAAATAACTTCACCCAATAACACCAATAAATGGCGCACCATCCTATTGGGCCCAAAGGAATGCGCAATTGGATTCATGAGCCCAATCAGTTGACCTACTGGGTTCAACTCGTGCCAATGGGGCTCATTATTATTTTTATTATGTTTTACTGGGTATGTTTCAGTCGACAGTTAGCTTTCTTTCACATGTATAGCCCTTGCCATTGTCACTTTTGCGGCTATTATTTCTTGGATGGTACTGACACAGCCATTTGTACATTTATTTACGTGCATGAATTTGTTCTCTCATTACTAGATGCTGATGAAAGAAATGATCAGGGCGCGAAGATTCCTCAAACAAGTGAATGAAGTGAAGGGGAAACAAGGGTCCTTCTGGACAAATTTTATGATTACTTGAGCCAAGTGGGCCCGATGAAAAGATTTAAGAACAAGAAGGCCATGTGGACTGCAATTGCTCTACATATAGAAGATGAAACAGGACACTGCCAAACTGCAGAGCAGTGCCAGAACAGATTTAAGACCATAAAAAAGAGGCGCTCTGAAGCAAAAAAAAAAAAAAAAAAAACACGATGCAACCTCAAGTGCCGAGCCCACAGAAATTTCCTTTGACGACGAATTGGCCAAGATTAAATCCATAGACGACAGTTTTCAACCTGAGCTTTTGCGAGGACCAGGAAGGGTTGAGTATAGATCAGAGAAGCAAAATTACACAGTTCTACCCAAAAGATCAAAATTAAGCATCCCGGAAATGATGTAGAAAATTCATGAATATAGAGAAAAGCAGCGAGAGCGACGACACAAAGAGAAGGTGGAGCTGTTCAAACACCTGCTGGGGGCACCAAATCAGCCTCCAGTAGCAGCCTCTTCCTGGAGTAAATAGTGTACGACATCTGTACTTGGTCCTTGGCTAAAAGAACATAAAACAGCCCGGAGGATGAGATACAGAGAATAGGACAAGATGAGTGTGCATTTAGTCTACCTCTTATCTGCGAAGCACGTCATTATGCATTTTTCTTACCACCACTTAGGCAAACGTGGCAATGCTGTGCAATGTGTTGTTGTGATCATCACGTTTTAAATCATATTGTAACGTCGTGGTGACGTAGAAGAACACAGTAGCAATACTGTGAACGACAAAACTAACTTTTATTGGACGAACCTGTGCCCACAAGACAGGCTACACTTATAGCACAACGATAGCGGCGAACACGGTCAGCGATCGTCGAAAATCTGATCAGCGGGTCAAGCGCGTCGGCTTTTATAGAGGAGTCGTCGAACGTTCCAGACTAATCGTTGGGACCCGCGTGCCTTCCACAGAGTTCTACACCATTCGCGTCAGGCGATGAAATCAGATAACACAAGGTTCGGCGACAATAGACAGCGGATAACTTTCCAGAAACTTCGGATACATGCAAGCGCGTCCCGCGCTGTGTGATAACATTTGTTAGGCGGCAATGCGTGGTCGCCCGATAAAGATAAGTACACGTGTCAATATTGTATCCTCCATTTTATTGCTGTTCATAATATTTAATAAATATATTGAACGATACACCTTGTGAGTATTCATGATGTATTTTATTGTAACTCACTGCGTCTGGCTCAAGACAGATGACAGAGAACCTAGGTAAGGTAAAGAATATTTATTTGTGGATCACTTGTACAAAACAAGCTGCGAGAACAAGGCATGGTAAGGGTGGCTTAGCAAAAAGAGAATATGAAAGTGTAGCACATAACCATGAGTCTCTTGGCACTGATGCATGGAAATGCAGTGTACAGGTGGCCCTCCCTCAGCCATACTTGGTCAACAGCAGCAAGTGCAGCTATCATTAAAATGCAGCGTACACTCTCTCTTACCTCCCACACGTCTGTGTTATTCTACATGGTAATTACAAGCAGACAATTTGTTGTAGCGCACTACTAACAAAAAACCTGCCGGAACAATATCTTTGAAAATGATAAAATTCCTTAAATGCTCTAAACATCTGTTTTGACAGCTTCCTTCATTCACTTGTTATCTAAGCAGGACTACTGTCACCACTACGAAAAGACACCATAATGTAATAAGATATTATATTCAATTGCCTGCATTATTCTCGTGCTGCATGCTAATACAAATAATGTAAAATTTCCACTAGGAAATAATAATGTGAACCTGCAATGAACCCTCATTTTTCTTACGGCCAGGAAAGAGGTATGGAAGACATTATGAAGCTAAACCGAAAAAATAGATGAACAGCCAGATTCAGTACTACATAGTCGTGGCTCACTGAATGGTCTGAAGGTACCGTACAATTTGCTTCCGTTTTTTTTTTCTCCTAGCTGCTTCAGCACTTTTTCTGTTTTTGAGTCTACAGAAGCTAGCATTTCATTTGGGTTTGGCCTGCTGGCATTTGTGGTACCCACATCCTCATAGTCAAGGCCATTGTCCCCTCCTTCAATGCACATGTTGTGGAGTACGCAGCATGCAAGAATGAACAATGTGGCCTTCTTTACCGTCCAGAATTCCAAGTACAAAAGTTGCCTGAAACGTCCTTTCAGCAAGCCAAAAGCATTTTCAATGCGCACTCGTGTTTGGCTCAAGCGCAAGTTATATTTTACACATTCAGGGGTCAGGGAACCATAGTCCCTGAATGGTGTCAGAAGATATTCTCGAAGTGGATAGGCAGCATCACCAAGCAGATGATACTTGCCTTCACAAACTCCTGGCAGTTTATATAAAGCAAAACTGCGCTTAAATGTGTCAGCGTCGTGCATCATGCCTGTGGGGCCAAGGAACACATCCACAAACTTGCGATCAGCAGTGCAAATCGCCTGATCGCCGTATGACATCTTGTCGTGCCTGTTTGTATATGTTGAGGCAATCTTCCCGGCTGGACACCTCGTTTCTATGCATGTCCCGTCAATACATCCCAATACATTTGGAAAACCTGAAATCTGAAGCCAGTGAAACATTAATGGGTTTTAAATTTACCTTCCCAGTTACTTTCTCTAGCATGCTGAAATACCAATATTAACTATTTTTAAATACGCAATATGAAAAAGAAAGCTGCTAAAATGTGTGTGAAGAACTACAATATGGCCAGTCATATGAGAGAAAATTAACACTGGGTAAATGCCTTACCTGTGATTACAGTATGCACAGGTAGTGCTCACAAGAGAATAAAAGCAGTGGGTGTCTAAAAAGCAAACACGGCGAGACTGTTCCCATAAAACTTGTTAGCCTGAGGACTGATTAGAATTAAAAGCATGCAGGGCAAAGGAGGGATTAAACCTTGCACTTAAAATACAATTCCTTCCATATTATTCCTTTTTTCATATATTTTCAATTCGACATCATATGCAGTCTCCAAAGGACACGTAGAGCATTTGTCAAAAGTTAACAGCTCAAGGCATGGTTTATTTGCAAGCCATGTTCTTAATTGTAGCGCATTTGTGAAACTCATCTTTGAAGAGGAGAGAACTAGGCCTGGCCTCTCTCACCGAGATATCGAATGCTGCGGGATGCATAACAAGCAGCAAACAGTGGTCCAGAAACAAACTCCTCTGGATTCTAATATTTTAAAAGAAGGTTTAAATAAACAACTGCCCCATAAAAGCATTTATGACAACACCGTCACCTTACTTCTTCGAACTTGGCGCTGGCTGCTCTGTTTTTTGTTTTTTGTTCTTTTTCAGGCGTGTCTGGGAAGCGCATCACATCCGCGCTGATGCTGTCCAAGAAGCCCGCCACATGTTCGACGATTCCATTCACAGTGCTCTCCGCCATTCCAAACATGACGGCGACGGCTCGCTCGGTAATTTTATTTCTTGCAAACCTGACGAAGTAAAGAACTTGTCACGCATGCAGGTGCCTGACTAGAATTATTTAGAAACAAACAGGGACAAACAACTCACCAAAGAAACGAAAGAACGTGCTCTTCAGCCGATTTTTGCGCATGTGGGCCTCCATGATGCTTTGGATAAAAACTGGAGTTCTCGTAATCCGCAATCAGCCGGTAGCAGACGCTCCTGCTTACCCGGAAATGCTTTCGGAACTGCAAGTAAACGACACAACATCTCACATGGCAGTGGCATTACACAATGCTTTGGCAGCAGTAAGCAATTGCAAATAGACAGGCTCCTTACTCCGGTGTCGTCGAGGCACTTGACAACCCGTTCAACGAACCTGTCCACTTTCGGCCGCTCTCCACCACATTGTTTTTGGACGAGGTCGATCAGCATGTCGTCTTCGCTGTCAGACGAACTTGAAAAAAAAACTCATCGATTGCGGCAACTAGCAGCGCTTCCTTTCTCATTGCCGACATCTCCACTAGCAAACTCCGTCAACTCCGTTGCAACCGCAGCCATGCCGCAGCTATCGGACCAGAGCGCCCGTGGTACTGCCATAGAATAAAGAACCAACTGGTACTGCAGTCGGCATGCGCGCGCGCGTCGAGCGTCCCGCAGGGCTTGCTGGGATTACACCCCGGCGTACCGCCGATTTTCTCGGTGCGAGACGGGGCAACGGAAAACCTGCGCTTCCGGTGATCGAGGACGGTCGGTGGGCACCGGTGCGGTTGATCGAGGATGAAAGTGCGCACCAAGGCGCCCCGGTGCGCACCAGTGCGGGTGATCGAGGACGCTATAAGAAACCTCCTCCGTAGTGCCTAGGCAGAGTCGTGCATTCAAAGAACAAAAGCCCCCAGATTTTCTCTCTCACGCCCGCTCTTGCTTGCGCCAGCCGTTTGTGCGCAGGCGCGAGCAAGAGCGGGCGCGAGAGAGGAAATCTGGGGGCTTTTGCTCCTCTGCCTAGGCACTACGGAGCACGACCTACTGAACTCCAGACCTGCACAGATCTCCCTGCTCCAGCACGCCTAGTCTAGTTCGCTCCTTTTACCGCTACGGACAGAACGAACGAGCAGAGTGGCACTAGTTATGGCCTGTTCGCTGTCGTCTGCTTCTCCGATCTGTTCAGCACTCGTGTTGCCATTTCGGCAGGCACAAAGCCCTTGTATTGGCGGTAAATGAATAAATTCACAAATTTTCACCAGAAAACAGATATTTGCGAATGCTTTGCGTTTGTATAGTGAAACTAGAAGAGGAGGAGCGGTGCAAGCAATGTAAACAACGAGCGTAGGTGGCAACTGCAATGCTAGATCGACGGCATAAATTTTCCTTTCCTTATAGCCTGCGTAAGACACTGGAAAAATTCTTTTAAAAGATTCGTAGGATAATTTAGCTTTTTTTAGTTGATTACAGATAGCCTAATGTCGTAGATGACATTAGGATTTACTGCTGTGGGCCGTAGTGAAAGACATATGATCTGCTAAAATTATAACAAAAGTACTCGCGAGTATGTCCTCCGCCCCATAAGTGCAATAGGTTGATCGATTTTGTTTGAAGGAAAGGTTAGAATATCTTCTTTTTATTGTCGTTAGATGTATAGCTCAGTAGAAAGCGTGCAAAAGCGATCCCAGTGCTTTAATACGCACGTGCTGCTCTGCAGCCCTTTAATCGTGTCACGGAGCTCTTTTCAAACTGTAAAGCTAGCTTTTCTGTGTGGTGCGGCGGCAGCATAAAGGTGGGGCTTAAGATGCTTACGCAGTGAAGCTGTGCGCGTAATTCATTTTTGAACTCACGACGCATTCACGGACAACTTAATTTTTTATAAGAGTAAAATGAGTGCATGGTAATCGTTCTGTCGTCGAACATTACGGTGTTTCAAGTTTCTACAGAGCGCAGAAACGAATTTTAGAACGTATACAATGAAACTGTTGTGTACGTCATGAGCTCTATAAGCAATGTGATTTATTATAATCAGCTTCATATAGGCAATATGAGCGGCTATTTAGCGCTATGTTAGAGATCAGCGGACTACACGCTCCGACATTTTTTTTAAATTTCGGGCAGTCAGCTTTTGGAGCCAAGTGACCGATGAAAGCCTTGTAACATCACTGTCACTGTGTTAGCAAAAATAATCAACTAGACAAGCAGTTCGTCGCAACACAACAGCCGCTGTACTAATTACAACGCCGCACCATTCAACCGTAGAGTAGCAGACGGATGGATGGATGGAAGGTAGGAGCGTCCCCATTGAAACGGGGCGATGGCAGTTGCCACCATGCTCAGATTTTTATTTTGCCTTTAATCTTTATGTTTATCTGGGTTGCGTGTTATTGAATTTCTCAATTTTCTTTAAATAAGTCTTCCTACCCTTTTCCCCTTATGTCACCTCTCTGCTTTTGAGCCACCAATCCTCCAATCGCCTTTTGCTAATTTCCACCGCATATTTATTTACATGACTATTGTTATCTCTCAACCCTAGGGCCTCAGCAAGCGTGACTGTGGCCGCATCGACATCGGGCTTGATACCATCACATTTTAGTATGAGGTGTTCCATTGTTTTTACATATTTACCACACACAGTACATGCGTCTTCTTCTTCGTTAAATTTCTTTTTATAGCTCCGCGTTTTAAGACATCCTGATCTAGCTTCGAAGTGTAGGGCACTGCCTCTTGAGTTATCATAAAACGCTTCCTTCCTGATCTGCTGTTTCCAGTATCGATATAGTTCCACACTATGCTTCTTTTCCATTGAATTTATCCAATTTTTACCTTCCGCATTCTTGACCTGTCGTTTAATGCTCTGTCTTTCTTCGTCCTCGTGTCTGGCATACTTACTCGTTAGCTTCCTAGTTCTTTTCCGCCATTGTGAGTCAACGCTCTTTCTGTATAGGTATTTAAACACCTTAGCTGCCCACCTGTTATCGTCCGATTTCCTCAGACGTTTTTCGTATAGGATTTTACTCTGAGCTTCCCGTGCTTGGAACGATGTCCAGCCCATATCTCCCTGTACTGCTTCGTTTGTGGTTTTCCCGTGGGCACCTAGTGCTAATGTTCCCACAGCTCCCTGATTTACTTCTAGTCTCCACTGAACCTCTGCCCTTAAACACAAGACCGCATTCCCGAAAGTAAGCCCCGGCACCATTACTCCCTTCCAAATACCTCTCATTACCTCAAACCTGTTGTACCCCCACAATGCCTTATATTTCATTATCCCGGCATCTCTTCGCCCTTTTGCTATGAGAAACTGTTCGTCCTTTTCCGTGTACATCTGCCCTTTGTTTATCCGTACCCCGAGATATTTGAATTCGGCCACTCGGGGTATTTCATGGCCTTGTATTGTAAGGTCCTGATCAGTTGTATCGTTGAAAAACATCCCACCGGACTTAGCTGCACTAAAACTGAAACCTAAACTGTCTCCTTCGTACCCACAGTAATTAACCAGAGTTTGCCAATCTTCCAGGCTATCTGCTAACAGTGCAATATCGTCCGCATACATTAAACCCAGTAGTCGTTGCTCAACAACCTTTTCGCCTAATCTGTCCGACAAATTATACCGTAGATTGCTTCGTTGTAACCTTCTTTCCATGCTTATCATATAAAGCATGAACAGCAGCGGTGATAGAGGACAACCTTGCCTTAATCCTTTGTGAACCTCGACGGTTGTCGTACTCTTAATTCCGTCCCATGTTATTTCAACATTATTTTCTCGATATAGTTCCTGTAGAAAATCAATTACCTCATGACCGATACCTTCAGCTTTTCATACGTTCCACAGGAGTTCCCTGTTCACGTTGTCGTATGCACCACTTATGTCCAGGAAGGCTAAATACAGAGGTCCATTTTCCGCCTTAGCTATTTATATGCACTGGGTAAGCACGAACAGGCTATCATCAAAGCGCCTGCCACTTCTGAACCCGTTTTGAAGTTCTCCGAGTATTCTATTACTTTCTACCCATGACTGCATTTTTAATTTCACCGCCTGCGTCACCAGCCTATATATAACTGATGTTATCGTAATTGGTCGGAAGGATTTTATGTTCTTCTTATCACCTTCCCTTTAAAAATCAAATTCATTTTACTCCGTTTCCAGCTGTGCGGAATTTGCTTATTTGTTATGACTGCCTCCGATGCTTTTATCAGCGCTTCCTTGCTCCTTGGGCCAAGTTCATTAATTAACTTGATTGGAATTTCGTCTATCCCCGCGGACGTGCATTTTGGAACATTTGCTTCCGCCTTTTTCCATTTAAGATTGGTCAGTTCTAAGCTGTTTTCTATTGTGCTATTCTCCCATTGGACCACGAATAGCCTCTGGACATCCCGATTAGATCCGAACATCGAAGTCCCGGTCGGGACGTCCAGTGGATAACATGAGGACATTCATTTCGGGATGTCCTATTTAAGATATCCTTCAGGCATCCACATGATTAAACTTTTGGGATCTAAACACAATCCCAAAACTTTAATCCTATGGATATCTGAAGGATGTTTTCAACGGGATGTCCCATACCGGCCATATGTGGGACCAACACACACACTGTCCAACACGTGCCACGTGATTATATCGCGGTATATTAAGTCCACGGCTGCCTTCAGCGCACTCTCTTCCGAAAAGACATGTCAGCCAGCAATGTGAAGTTGCTGCACTCAGAATCAAACTTCCAATGCAGACGATAAATGGAGCAGTTGAAATGAACGACCGAAACTGCACAAGCATATCGGGAGGAAACGTCACAAAGCGACAGGCAGAACGCCGGAACAGCAGCGCATTACCACAGTGGCGTAGCTAGGTCGTCTGGCACCCGGGGCCCATAGGTCTTCTGTCACCCCCCCCCCCCCGGGTGTAGCCGGCGGAAAGAGGGGTGTCTTCAGACGTATATGACACCCCCCCACTGGCCCCTTGCACCCGGGGCCCCCGGCTCCCCGGCCCCCCCTGTTGCTACGCCACTGCTTATCCCTTACCGTTACACCCATTATTCTTCTTTCCATAGCTCGTTGCATCGTCCTCAATTTAAGTCGAACCCTTTTCGTAAGCCTCCAGGTTTCTGACCCGTAGGTGGTTACTGGTAAGACACAGCTGTTATACACTTTTCTCTTGGGGGAAAATAGCAACCTGCTGTTCATGATCTGAGAATGCCTGCCAAACGCACCCCAGCCTATTCTTATTATTAGGATTATTTCAGTCTCATGATCCAGATCCGCGGTCACTACCTGTCCCAAGTTGATGTATTCCCTTACCACTTCGAGTGCCTCGCTGCCTATCGTGAACTGCTGTTCTCTTCCAAGACTGTTAAACATTAGTTTTCTGCAGATTAATTTTTAGACCCACTCTTCTGCTTTGCCTCTCCAGGTCAGTAAGCATGCATTGTAATTGGTCCCCTGAGTTACTAAGCAAGGCAATGTCATCAGCGAATCTGAAGTTACTAAGGTATTCTCCATTAACTCTTATCCCCAATTCTTCCCAATCCAGGTCTCTGAATACCTCCTGGAAACACGCTGTGAATAGCATTGGAGAGATCCTATCTCCCTGCCTGACGCCTTTCTCTATTGGAATTTTGTTGCATGCTTTATGGAGGACTACGGCGGCTGTGGACGGCTGTGGAAGCGCTATAGATATCTTTCAGTATTTTTACATATTGTTCGTCTACACCCTGATTCCGTAATGCCTCCATGACTGCTGAGGTTCCGACTGAATCAAACGCTTTCTCGTAATCAATGACAGCTATATATAAAGGTTGGTTATATATTCCGCACATTTCTCTATCACCTGATTGATAATGTGAATATGGTCTATTGTCGAGTAGCCTTTACGGAATCCTGCCTCGTTCTTTGGTTGACAGAAGTCTAAGGTGTTCCTGATTCTATTTGCGATTACCTTAGTAAATAATTTGTAGGCAACGGACAGTAAGCTGATCGGTCTATAATTTTTCAAGTCTTTGGCGTCCCGTTTCTTTGGATTAGGATTATGTTAGCGTTCGTCCAAGATTCCGGTACGCTCGAAGTCATGAGGCATTGCGTATACATGGTGGCCAGTTTCTCTAGAACAATCTGCCCACCATCCTTCAACAAATTTGCTGTTACCTGATCCTCCCCAGCTGCCTTCCCCCTTTGCATAGTTCCCAAGGCTTTCTTTACTTCTTCCGGCGTTACTTGTGGGATTTCAAATTCCTCTAGACTATTCTCTCTTCCATTATCGTCGTGGGTGCCACTGGTGCTGTATAAATCTCTATATAACTCATCAGCCACTTGAACTATCTCATCCATATTAGTAATGATATTGCCGGCTTTGTCTCTTAACGCATACATCTGATTCTTGCCAATTCCTAATTTCTTCTTCACAGTTTTTAGGCTTCCTCCGTTCCTGAGAGCATGTTCAATTCTATCCGTATTATACGTACTTACGCCAGCTGTCTTGCGCTTGTTGATTAACTTGGAAAGTTCTGCCAGGTCTATTCTAGCTGTAGGGTTAGAGGCTTTCATACACTGGCGTTTCTTGATCACATCTTTCGTCTCCTGCGATAGCTTACTGGCATCCTGTCTAACGGAGTTACCGCTGACTTGTATTGCCCACTCCTTAATGATCCCCATAAGATTATCGTTCATATCTTCAGCACTAAGGTCCTCTTCCTGAGTTAAAGCCGAATACGTGTTCTGTAGCTTGATCTGGAATTCCTCTATTTTCCCTCTTACCGCTAACTCATTGATCGGCTTATTATGTACCAGTTTCTTCCGTTCCCTCCTCAAGTCTAGGCTAATTCGAGTTCTTACCATCCTATGGTCACTGCAGCGCACCTTGCCGAACACTTCCACATATTGTATGATGCCAGGGTTAGCGCAGAATATGAAGTCTATATCGTTTCTAGTCTCCCCATTCGGGCTCCTCCATGTCCACTTTCGGCTATCCCGCTTGCGGAAGAAGGTATTCATTATCCTCATATTATTCTGTTCTGCAAACTGTACTAGTAACTCTAACGACTAACAATCCCTCAAATGAACGTCTTGTGACGTTCATTTGAGGGATCGCCAGTCTTTTGTGCGCAGGCGCGAATAAGAGCGGGCGCGAGAGAGAAAATTTGGGGGCCTTTGCTCCTTGAATATATGATCCTTCCTAGGTATGCAGGAGGTTTCTTAGCGCGTGTGGTAGGCGTGTTCCCTAGACGTGCCGGCAAGCGGAGAGGGATGGAGTTTTTGTTCACGTTCGGACGCTGGCTGCTGGCACGGTCAATTTAGTAGGTGAAGAAGCCAGCTAAGTCGCGGCGGATCGTAGCTTTCATCGCGCGTCACGGCGGTGTACCTTGTAAATAACATCACAGATGATTCTGTGGGATCAGTAACAACCGTAGTGGAGCCCGGGCCGCATATATTGAAAATCTAGAAGGTAGAGACCCTCAGCAACCACGGTCGAACTCAAGCATAGAATAAAGAACAACTTTAGAGAAGGGAAACTGTACCTTCCGCAGTGGTTCGAAAATAAGCAGCGGCAGCGCATGGAACTTACCTAGGTGGACGCCAGATGACGCTGCTAAAACAGGAAGCGGAAATGCGCATTTTTTTTTTTTAGAGCATTATTTATTATGGCCGCTTTTTGCCGGTCGTGTACGCTTGTATCCGCTCGTACGCGCTGTACTCGCCTCGGCTGCCGCGTAGCCGGTGCGTTCTAATTGCCAGGAGACCAAAGAGCCTCTACTGACGCCCATACAAACAAGCCACAAGTGAGTGAACATAACGTGCGACTTTATTGGCAGAAGACAAGCAGTGTATGTACATTCTCGTGCAATAGCAGAAATAAAATTTGTATGTCGAGATACACTGGAATCTTTGACGCGAGCTCGTAAACGGCTCACCGTCGTCGTCACACATGGCGGTCTAGTAACGAGCGACAATCAGCGGCTCATGCAGATTGGTCAGTGTCCCGCCTGTTTGCAGCGGCAGTCGCCGTTAAAGATGAGCAACTTGCACTGCGAAACAATCGGGTGAACCAGGCATCTGCTGCCGCAGCCAACACCGCGACATGGACTACCCGGCATTTTAGCGTTAACTCCTTTCCAACGTGCACGTTACTTTTCTTTCGGGGGCCGCTAATGTGTGGCTCGCACTTGGTGTCCCACATTGTCTCAATATGGACAAGTCGCTTTCGTGGGCATCACCTTCATCAGCCACTTTTGCGGGCCTTTGCACCCAACTTCACACACGTCGGACCATGTAAGCACGTATGCCGGTCTCCGTTCGTGCTTAATCGCGGCCGAGAAAGGCAACAGGCACAATTTGCCCATGGCTGCAGCAGGAAAGGCTGAACGTGAACGGGGAGCACGAATCATGGTGTGTAAATTGGGAGTCTATGTCGCTGTGCGGACTGCAGGAGCAAATGCTTACCTCGAGAGACTGTTTTCCAATGCAACTGACCAGGCCCCCACATCCGATAAGCATAATACGGCGACCGTAACCAAGTGAGATAACAGCAAAAATAAACGGCAATCATTCACCACATAGTGTTCAGAGAATACATTATACATTGGCTACAAACCATATGGCAACAGTGAGCATTCACATACACGGGTCTCTTAGGATACATTCAGCCGCCTACTTACAGGCATAATGCTTGCCTTCGTTGCATGTGGTGGTCTGGTAACGAGCGACAAACAGCAGTACAAACAGATTGGACAGAGCGTCGCACCTGCTTGAAACGACAGTAGCCGTTGAAGATGAGCAACTTCCATTGCGAAGCAATCAGGTGACGCAAGCATCTGCTGCCGCAAGCAACACAGCGAAATGGACTATCTGGCATTTTAGCATTAACTCCTTTCCAACCTGCATGTTTCTTTTCTGTCGAGGGCCACTAATGTGTGGCTCACATTTGGTGTCCCACTTTGTCTCAATATAGACAAGTCGCTTTCATGGGCATCACCTTTGGCAGCCATTTTTGCAGGCATTTCCCCCCGTACGGCTATCAACTTCATACACTTCGAACCATGTAAGCACATATGCTGGTCTCAGTTTTGAGCAAATCATGGCCGAGGTAGGCCACAAACACAATTTGACCATGGCTGCAGCAGGAAAAAATGAACGGGGAGCACCAGTTATGGTGTGTGTACACTGGGAGTCTATGTCGCGGTGCGGACTGCAGGAGCAAATGCTTACCTCGAGAGACTGCTTACCAATGCAACTGAGCAGGCCCCCACATCCGAGAAATGTAACACGGCGACCACAACCAAATGGGGCAGCAAAACCAGATTCTGCAATCTATCATTCAGTGTAGCTTGCGCAAAGACCCAGGCTATCGAGGAAGAAGAGCAACCATCAACGAGACTAGGAATATGGAAAATGAGAAAGCTTGCATTCAAGAGAGAAGCCACCCTGCTCTGCAAGCATTGAAGGCCAAAAACATCAAGAAAAGTAAAATGGTGCATAGCAAACAGTGCGTAGGTTAATGTAAGAAACATGTCGATGTTGCATCAGCTATTTCAGGAGAGGAATTGTGCATGACAACATGCACTAAAGGGTACTGCTACAGATATGTTATGCTACTAGACAGTGACTGGTATTAAGTATCAGCGAAGAATCGGTTGACCTTTATGTTTGAATGAGGATGAATGATCTCTAACGAGAATGGGCAATGAAAAAGCTTGCATTTATAGAAGAAAAATTACACTTGGCACAAATGGAATTGACATGGCCAGGAAGCTGATTAAGGGAAAACTGATGGAACTCTTTTGGCCAGCATCGTCCGTGCTTGATCAGAAGTTGCAGGCGCATCTGAAGACGAAGAATTTCCATAAAGTCCTTTTTGAGTTACCTGGATGACTCAGCCAATTTGTCCGCGCTGGTGGAATGGTGGCTGAAGCTCTTTTCAGTCTTGACACAGTGCTCTGCAGACTTGATATCTCATGTAAATTCTTCTGCATGCGCTTCTTTGTTCGTGGTGTAAAAGCCTTGCAAATTCAGCTCCAGCCCCTTTCTGTTGGTGTGGATAGGAGCTCCTGTGATGACCAAGGTATGCTTGGCATGGACTCTGTTGGGGCAGAACGGTGACACATGAGATACAGCACAGATTAGCCAAACTCGTGTGTTTTCTTTTATGTTCGAACCAATTATACTGAACCATAAACATGAGCAAACATTCATTTCTGCTGCAAACAAATGACATGTATCTCAAGACTAGCAAGACAATACAGCATATATCAGGCATATTTATTTCTGAACCACATGTTGTTTACCTTGTAGTAGCAGCCAATGTCAACACAATGGCCTTGTTGTAGCAGGCAGCAGCTTCTGTTTAGTGCGTGGAGTGTGTTGCTTTATACTGGTGCCATCCTCATTACTGCATGTCTGGAACAGAAATTTTGACTGAATCAGAAATTGAAAAAAGCACAATTTTGCAATATGAAATGCAAAAAGGTGTGACATATATATTGTAATGGTTTGCGACTACAGAACACATGCAAATATACCCTGTCTGTTCTAGGGCGCTTAAGCAGCACGTTAAATAAATATTGCTGTTGTCCATAAATTTATGCCTGCCTAATTATACAATGCATGTAAACAGTAAGTATTATTAAGATCACAAATGAGAACATTTGTGCGTTCATTTATACACTGGAAGAGATCACACTGCTGGTTCCACAAGCAAATACATGAAAGTCATGAAGCTATTAGAACTGATGCATTATTTTTCTGCACGAACGTGATGCACTGCTGCACTACTGCAAAAATAAATGCCCTACGGTAAACCAAACTGAACAGCAAGAACATTTGGAACCAACAAGTACGAAATATGAGTGAATTATCAGGCTTGCAACTGTTTAATACATTAAATTCTGTACTTTCACATCATTTTATCAAAGGATTATTCGATTTTGTGGACGAAAAAAGTTGCCGGCGGACTCGAAAATAAGTTTTATATGTATATTGTTAAGGCTACCCAGTCACCTATGGCCACGGCTACAATAAGATGAAAAATGAGGCGCGCGTTCCGATATCGCTCTTTCTTTCCCGATTGTGTGTGTATAACGACAGCCTCGCAAGTAACGGTTTATTTAGGAAACAGCAACGGAGGATCCCGACTGCCATATGCTGTGCAGGATCTAGTTCGTTAACTTGTCTCCGCCTGTAAGTTAATGAGACGAATATTATATAACGATTCAAGCAGCGGTGTTAAACGACTCACCGTTATTGCCGTTGTCAGCCGCACCAGAATCCAGCTCCCGTTTCGATGCAGACGTGTTCCGAATGGCTCACGACCGATACCCAACTTTCGGGCTTACATGTCCGCTTGCAAACACGTCACTTCACCCCAGGTTAAATAACGAGTGACATCGAAGCGCAATAAACTAGTTTTAGCGAAAAAGAAGCAACCAGTCTGAGCGCACGAACGAATGAATCCGTGCCGCCATGCACTCGAAAATACCGGTAAAAATTTTAAATCCAGGCCAGAGGTCACGTGAAAGATCGATGATGCTGAACGCTATTTGCGTTTATAATGACAAAGAAACAATAAACTTACTTACAAAGAATACAATATCAAATTAGCAATGATAATTTCGCCCTCTTTTTTATGTAAAAAACGTGCTTCGGTAATTGTAGGAGAAAGTTTGCAAAAAAAAATTGCGCTTATTATGGCGCCTCCAGCGGAAAATGTTTAAACTAACGTAAGCATCCCGAAGTGATATTACTATACTGGTTTTGTTAGCAGCAGCGCGCGGTCGATTTTTTTGCCCTCTGTGGCCATTTGTTGAACTTGAGAGTGTGCGGGGCCTGACTCAAGTGGCTGAAAGGCCGCAGCTAACGATAATGGGGCTTCTGCATTGCCCAGGGGGCGCGGCGAAAATGGTGCTAAAAAGCACCCTCTGTCATGAACTGGGTAGTACCAAGCTCGGTCGTCTGCCTCGGAAAGCACGTTTACAATATGGACCCGCCACTTTCGGTTGTGTTGTACCACGGCCTGCAGCGAATATCGGGCGCCGAAGATTTTTTTCAGGAGTGGCACGCTGCGTAAAGGCAATAAATTATGCAACGCCGAATACGTACGTGTATGCAGTTCAAGAAATAAGCGGCGAAGTTTTATCGCGGTGTCAATCGCAAGTAAAGCGAGTCGCGTACGAAGTTGAACTTCAGGTAAGGTTTGCACGCTGCTAGATTCAGGCGCACAAACGCGAGGAAATGCTTGCTATAAATACACAGCAGCGATAAGCAAACATCATGTGTACGGAACAGCTCGAGTGCACGATCGTATGCGCCGCGACGGCAGCTGTCTTTCGACATGCCGCGAAACAGCGGGCCTCCTGCAATCTTTGTTGACTGCATGCCGCTAGACAAGTAGTTATGCCTGCACTGTAGTAGCGGCCATCTGTCCCTTTAGCAACTGATAAATTACTGATGCAGTGAATATGAGCTCCCAGTAACGTACGTGCGAATCGCGCTGCAGTGCGAGCTCGTGCGCTGCTCGCTTGATGTAGCTTTTAATGACAGCGCTCGAACACCGATGTGCTGCAATCAATACTACCTTGCTGCGCTGCCTCAACGTGCTGGCTTCAGATCAACGATGAGCACATTTAACTCTCTTAACCTGTGCTGCTCGTAGTGGAGTAGTGAATTGTCACCGAATGAGCCCGACCATTTGTGCTCATTTGCACACACCTGGTCACTTCACCACTTCGCACCTGTCGAATTGTAAATTGTCGCTGTGGCCGAGTCTCGAATCGTGAATCACCAGCCACGCCTGCTGCTATGTCGGTCAACCATTGGGATTGTAGGTGCAAAAGACCGAATTTTAGAACGCAGATAATCAAGCAAGCTTCAAGACAAGCGAAGCAGTCAGCATGGCGCGAGGTTTCGCTTACCCAGCGCGACGAACTGCAGTTATTCAGCGCGCCTGACGCTTCGCTTCGTGAGGCCTTGAAGGAAAACGGTAGAATCTGAAGTTGGGATTCAGGCCTTTTTGTTTGTGGCAGCCCACGACGCAGAAGTAACGACGGTGACGCTTTTTCGAAGCTGAGCTCGGTCTCTCCGGATCGACGTCGCCGATTCCTTCTGCTTCCAGCATTACGTCTCATGGAGCGTCCGTATTCGTCAGCTGCGGCGAGCTCGCAGCGTGGTCGACGTGGTCTGTGAGAAGTGACGAGCTTTTTCGCACTCGCAACAGGGCAGAAAAAAGCGCGAATCGACGCAAAACTCGGGCTATAAACGTGCTTCGCCAAAGCCAGGGCTCAATACTACCCAAGCCGGTACTACCCAGATAACGTGTCGCGCGGCACCACCAGGTGCCGCTACTATACCTCACACTCCCACGGGAAAACCACAAACGAAGCAGTACAGGGGGATATGGGCTGGGCATCGTTCGAAGCACGGGAAGCTCAGAGTAACATCCTATACGCAAAACGTCTGAGGAAATTGGACGATAACAGGTGGGAAGCTAAGGTATTTAAATACCTATACAGAAAGAGCTTTGACTCTCAATGGCGGAAAAGAACTAGGAAGCTAACCAGTAAGTACGCTAGACACAAAGACGAAGAAAGACAGCATTAAACGACAGGTTAAAAACGCGGAAGGTAAAAATTGGATAAATTCAATGGAAAAGAAGCATAGTCTGGAACTATATCGATGCTGGAAACAGCAGATCAGGGAGGAAGCGTTTTATGAGAACTCAGGAGGCAGTGCCCTACTCTTTGAAGCTACGTCAGGATGTCTTAGAACGCGGAGCTATAAAAAGATATTTAACGAGGAAGAAGACACATGTACTGTGTGTGGTAAATATGTAGAAACAATGGAACACCTCATGTTAAATGTGATGGTATCAATCCCGATGTCGATGGGGCCACATTCACGCTTGCTGAGGCCGTAGGGTTGAGAGATAACAATAGTCATGTAAATAAATATGCGGTGGAAATTAGCGAAAGGCGATTGGAGGATTGGTGGCTCAAAAGCAGAGAGGCGACATAAGTTTAAAAGGGTATAGGAAGACGTATTTAAAGAAAATCACGAATTTTAATAACACACAACGCAGGTAAACAAAAATAAAAGGCAAAATAAAAAGCTGAGCATGGTGGCAACTGCCATCACCCCGTTTCAAAGGGGACGCTCCTACCTTCCATCCATCCATCCTCCACGCTGTGTGAGGGACAAATCACATGGGAGTCCCGTAACAAACGACCATTGACTACTGCTTAATGTCGCAGGGATTGTATAGCAAGCTTGCAATAATGGCAATAGGCGAAGAGGGGAAGTACAGCCTCGGAAGTGATCATAAGCGTATTAGTGTACAGTTGGGAGCCCTGTTCAAAAGAGAAATGCAGGGAAGTCAAAAAGAGTACGCAAAATTAAACGACGAACAAATAGCGCAAATAGCGGCCGGCATAGAGGAAGCAATAGAGAAACATCCCATGGAAAAGTGGGATTATAACCAGTTAGAACTACACATTAGTACAAAAATAAAAAGTAAAAAAAGTAAACCACTGTAGAGGAAAGAGGAAGCCACGAAGTTGGTGGAATAAGGAAATTAGAGAGGCCATCGAACAACGACGGTTGGCATCACGGGAACACAGAGAAGCAAAGAGGGCGCAGTTATCTGAAGAGGAAACAGGCCAAAATGGGAATTTTATCGACAAAAGAAACAAGTGCAAGTCCTCGTCCAGGCTAAAATAAAGTAGTCCTCTGATCGCTGGCTGGCAGAAGTTCCCGATGCAACTAAAGTGGGGTCAAGAAAATTCTGGAACCATATAAGCTGGCTGGGTAAAGCTAATCACAGAAAGCAGGAACAGATTCACGATGCCGAAGGAAATTGTTTAGAGGGAGATGACGCTGTGAACTACATTGGTTCAGTTATAGCAGAGTCATTTAGGAAAGATGATAGGGTAATCGCCCCAAATTAGGAAGCAACACAGGATAGCATAATAGAAAACAGCTTAGAACTGACCAATCTTAACTGGAAAAAGGCGGAAACAAATGTTCCAAAATGCACGTCCGCGGGGATAGACGAAATTCCAATCAAGTTAATTATTGAACTTGGCCCAAGAAGCAAGGAAACGCTGATAAAAGCATTGGAGGCAGTCATAACAAACAAGCAACAAATTCCGCACAGCTGGAAACAGACTAAAATGAATTTGATTTATAAAAGGAAAGGCGATAAGACGAACATAAAATCCTTCCGACCTATTACGATAACATCAGATATATATAGGCTGGCGATGCAGGCGGTGAAATTAAGGATGCAGTCATGAGCAGAAAGCCATAGAATATTCGGAGAACTTCAGAACGGGTTCAGAAGTGGTAGGAGCTTAGATGATAGCCTGTTCGTGCTTACCCAGCAGTGGCGTAGCAACGGGGAGGCGTCGGGGGGCCGTGGGCCCCGGGTGCACGGGGGTGTGATATACGTCTGAAGACACCCGAAAATTGTCGATATCCTCGCCTTCCTCGACTACACCTAAGGGGGCGGGGTGACAGAAAAGCTAAGGGCCCCGGGTGCCAGACGACCTAGCTACGCCAGTGTTACCCAATGCATAGAAATAGCTAAGGCGGAAAATAGACCTCTGTATTTAACCTTCCTGGGCATAAGCGCGGTGCATACGTCAACATGAACAGGGAACTCCTGTGGAACATATTAAAAGGTGAAGGTGTCGGTGATGAGGACATTGATTTTCTACAGGCAATATATCGAGAAAATAATGTTGAAATAACATGGGAAGGAATTAAGAGTACGACAACTGTCGAGGTACACAAAGGATTAAGGCAAGGTTGTCCTCTAACACCGCTGCTGTTCATGCTTTATATGATAAGTATGGAAAGAAGGTTACAACGAAGCAATCTACGGTATAATCTGTCGTACAGATTAGGCGGCAAGATCGTTGAGCAACGACTACCGGGTTTAGTGTATGCGGACGATATTGTACTGTTAGCAGATAACCAGGAAGATTTGCAAACTCTGGTTAATTACTGTGGAGACGAAGGAGACAGTTTCGGTTTCAGTTTTAGTGCAGCTAAGTCCGGAGGGATGTTTTTCAACGATACAACTGATCAGGAGCTTACAATACAAGGCCTTGAAATACCCCGAGTGGCCGAATACAAATATCTCGGGGTATGGATGTACACGGAAAAGCACGAACAGTCTCTCATACCAAAAGGGTGAAGAGATGCCGGGATAAT
The DNA here is from genome assembly GCF_023375885.2 of Dermacentor andersoni. Classification (NCBI taxonomy): domain Eukaryota; kingdom Metazoa; phylum Arthropoda; class Arachnida; order Ixodida; family Ixodidae; genus Dermacentor; species Dermacentor andersoni. The sequence goes on from NC_092816.1 coordinate 226,787,682, forward strand.
GAAACCTACGGCATTGTGGGGATACAACAGGTATGAGGTACTGAGAGGTATTCGGAAGGGAGTAATGGCGCCGGGGCTTACTTTCGGGAATGCGGTCCTGTGTTTAAGGATAGAGGTTCAGTCGAGACTAGAAGTAAATCAGGGAGCTGTGGGAACATTAGCACTAGGTGCCCACGGGAAAAACACAAACGAAGCAGTACAGGAGGATATGAGCTGGGCATCGTACGAAGCACGGGAAGCTCAGAGTAACATCCTATACGAAAAACGTCTGAGGAAATTGGACGATAACAGGTGGGAAGCTAAGGTATTTAAATAGCTATACAGAAAGAGCGTTGACTCTCAATGGCGGAAAAGAACTAGGAAGCTAACGAGTAAGTATGCCAGACACGAGGACGAAGAAAGACAGAGCATTAAACGACAGGTCAAGAATGCGGAAGGTAAAAATTGGATAAATTCAATGGAAAAGAAGCAGAGTGAGGAATTATATCGATGCTGGAAACAGCAGATCAGGAAGGAAGCGTTTTATGATAACTCAAGAGGCAGTGCCCTACTCTTTGAAGCTATAGGTGAGGATGTCTTAGAACGCGGAGCTATAATAAGAAATTTAACGAAGAAGACGACACATGTACTGTGTGTGGTAAATATGTAGAAACAATGGAACACCTCATACTAAAATGTGATGGTATCAATCCCGATGTCGATGCGGCCACAGTCACGCTTGCTGAGGCCCTAGGGTTGAGAGATAACTATAGTCATGTAAATAAGTATGCGGTGGAAATTAGCAAAAAGCGATTGGAGGATTGGTGGCTCAAACGCAGAGAGGTGACATAAGGGTAAAAGGGTTAAGACGTATATAAGAAAATCGCGAATTTTAATAACACAAAACACAGATAAACAAAAATAAAAGGCAAAATAAGAAGCTGAGTGTGGTGGCAACGGCCATCACCCCGCTTCAATGGGGACGCTCCTACCTTCCATCCATCCATCCTCCAGCGCAAGACGCCCATTGACGCAGCACCAGCGCCGCAGGCGCGATAAAGTCTGTCCGACGTACCTTCAGAGGCAAAGTTCTGACTGGTGTTGCAGAAGTCGGGGGGCGCGGTAGTGCTGAACTTAGCCTCACAAGTTGGCGGCTGGACGTAATTATACTTACTAAATCGTGTTTTTCATTGATTGCAACAACGTCTCATTTTTTCGTATTATTGGCGGCGCCTTCAGGAAACCAAAGCGGCATAGGAGACACCAAAGCTAGAACCCGGACTGGTCTGTGGGTTGGGGCTCGCCGAGCCCTGCGCGTGCCAGGAGTGTATAAGATCGGCTACCCGCTATCGCGGACAGGCAATTTGTTATGTTTATATAAACAAACTCGACCGCACTCCGCAATGCCGGCATGTCTATAGGGGACAAACGCATGCGAAACCTCCTTATAGAATAAAGAACCAAATTAGAGAAGGGAAACTGTACCTTCCGCAGTGGTTCGAAAATAAGCAGCGGCAGCGCATCGAACTTACTTAGGTGGACGCCCGATGACGTAGCGCAATCGAGAAGCGGAAGTGCACTTTTTTTTTTAAGAGCAAAATCCAATATGGCCGTTTTTTGCCGGTCGCGTACCCTGGTACGCGCCGTGCTTGCCCTGCCGGCTATGCAAATTGCCTCAATGCCAATTGCCTCAAATTGCCTCAGCTGGTGCGTTCTAATTGCCAAGAGCCTCTACTGACGCCCATACAAACAAGCCACAAGTGAGTGAACAGAACGTGCGAATTTATTGGCAGAAGACAAGCAGTGTACATTCTCGTGCAATAGCAGAATGGAATGGAATGGAAAACTTTATTGAGTCTTTTAAGGTTTTAGCGGGTCGAGGCCGAAGGCTTCATTCTTGAAGCTTGGGTCCTCTTCAGCCATGGATGGGCCCCTAGTCCAGGGCTCCACTGAGCCGGGCCGCCTCGCACGCGTGCGCTATTAGAGCTCTTTGAGCCTCTAGCTCGCGGCTGGTGAGCCAGCTCTCCCATTGCTCCGCACTTGGTGTTTTGTGTTTGTGGAATGCCTGGTTTCTTGTACACTCCCATGTAATGTGGTATAATGTTGGTTTAGCTCCACACCACGGACAGGTTGCGCTATACTGCATGGGGAAATAGCAGAAATAAAATTTGCATGTCGAGATACGCTGGAATCATTGACGCGAGCTCGTAAACGGCTCACCGTCGTCGTCGCACGTGGTGGTCAGGTTAACGAGCAACAACCAGCAGCGGAAACATATTGGACAGAGTGTGCCACTTGTTTGCAGCGACAGTCGCCGTTAAAGATGCCCAAATTGCATTGCGAAGCAATCGGGTGGCGCAGGCATCTGCTGCCGCAGCCTACACAGCGACATGGACTACCCCGGATTTTAGCGGTTCACTCCTTTCCAACGTGCACGTTTCATTTCTTTTGGGGGCCGCTAATGTGTGGCTCACACTTGGTGTCTCACATTGTCTCACTATGGACAAGTCGCTTTCGTGGGCATCGCTTTCATCAGCTACTTTTGCGGGCCTTTCCAACCATCTGGCTATCAACTTCATACGCATCGGACTATGTAAGCACGTATGCTGGTCTCCGTTCATGCCTTATCGCGGCCGAGAAAGGCCAGAGGCACAATTTGCCCATTGCTGCAGCAGGAAAGGGCGAACGGGGAGCACGAATCATGGTGAATGAAAATGGGGAGTATGTCGCTGTGCAGGCTGCAGGAGCGAATGCTTACTTCGAGAGAATGCTTCCCAGTGCAACCGACCAGGCCGCAATATTCGAAAAACATAACACTGCGGCCGTAAGCAAGTGACATAGCAGCAAAATTAAACAGCAATCAGTCACCGCATGAGGTTCAGACAATACATTATACATTGGCTACGAACCATATGGCAACAGTGAGCATTCACATTCACGGGTCTCTTAGGGTACATTGAGCCGCCTACCTACAGGCGTAGTGCCTGCGTTCGTCGCACGTGGTGGTCTAGTAACGAGCGACAACCAGCAGCAGAAACAGATATGACAGAGTGTCCCACCTGTTTGCAGCGACAGTCGCTGTTAAAGATGAGCAACTTGCAGTGCGAAGCAATCGCGTGACGCAGGCATCTGCTGCCGCAGCCTACACAGCGACATGGACTACCCATCATATTAGCACTGACTCCTTTCCAACCTGCACGTTTCTTTTCTTTCGGAGGCCGCGAATGTGTGACTCACACTTGGTGTCCCACGTTGTCTCAATATTGTAACGACATGGGATCGACGCCTATGCGTAGCAGCACCGCCAAGAAACGCACTTTATCAGTCGTCCAAGGGAACAACAAAAACGTCTTCTTCGTTTTCCCCGCTTCACCTAAAAACCCGCGCTACTTCAGCGTCGTCCCCACTGGCGCATACCCGCTGAATTATGGTTCTGCCAAATATAGTTGTGTCATTTGCTCCCCCTTTAGAAAAAATCATCGTCCCGACGATAGAGGCTTGGAAAGCAGCAGTAAAGAACTGCGCAGTCTTGGCAGTCCTCATAGTACGGCTTCATACGCAGCACGTGAACGACCTCGGGTAAACGCCGTCGGCGCTTTGAACAGTGCGAGCTGTCTGGAACGACTTCGTAGTTGACGTCACTGATGCGTCGGAGAACTATGTAGGGCCCGAAGTATTTGCGTAGGAGCTTTTCAGAGAGCCCACGCTGTCGAATAGGTGTCCAGACCCACACTTTGTCGCCGATCTTGTATGCTACGGCTTTGTGCTGAAGATTGTAGCGTCTGGCGTCACAGTCCTGTTGTTCGTGGATTCGCAGACGCGCAAGCTGCCTAGCTGCCTCTGCTCGGTGTGTTATCTCTTCAGCACCCGTCTCGTTGTCGTCAAATTCATGAGGGAGCATTGCGTCTAATGTTGTTGTAACCTCACGGCCGTATTCGAAACTGAAGGGCGTCTTGCGAGTGGTCTCTTGACGAGCCGTATTGTACGCGAAGGTGACATAAGGTAAAACCTCGTCCCAGTTCCTATGCTCTACATCTACGTACATGCTTATCATATCAGCCAATGTCCTATTGAGTCGTTCTGTCAGTCCGTTCGTTTGAGGGTCATACGCTGTTGTCTTCCGGTGGGCGGTACCACTTAGACGTAGAACGATATCTAAAAACTGGGCCATGAACGCAGTACCTCTGTGCGTGACGACTACTGCGGGAGCGTCATGCCTTAAACGATGGATTCCAGAAAAAATCGTGCCGCTTCATCTGCTGTTGCCCGTTGCAGGGCACTTGTCTCGGCATATCTAGTGAGATAATCCGTGGCAACGATTATCCACCTATTACCAGTAGTAGACGTTGGGAAGGGGCCCAGAAAGTCCATGCATACTTGTGCAAATGGTGTGGCCGGTACGTCAACAGGGTGCAGTAAGCCGGCTGGTTTGACGGATGGCGGTTTACGACGTTGGCAATCCAGACATGTCTGAACGTAACGTTTAACGACCGCAGTAAGTCTCGGCCAGTAGTAATTCTGCCGAATCCATGCCAATGTGCGAGTGTAGCCCAAGTGCCCAGCAGTCGACTCGTTGTGGCAGGCGTGTAAGATTTCACGTCGAAGCGGTGATGGAACAACAAGTAAGTAGTTGCTGCCGCTAGGCGAGAAGTTCTTCTTGTAGAGGACGTTGCGACGCAAGCACTATGATGCCACCCCTCTTGCAAAGAGCCTCGGCACGCTGTTGGTTCGTCCTTCGAGGTAATCAATAAGCGGCAGCAATTCAATGTCATCCCGTTGCTGGCGTGAAAGATCGGCAGTATCCACGAGTCCCAGAAAAACCGTGTCGCCATCGTCTTGTGCTGCCGGCTCAACAGGAGACCGAGAAAGGCAGTCGGCGTCTGCGTGCCGTTTTCCTGACTTGTATGTAACAACAAAGTCGAACTCTTGGAGTCGAAGACTCCAGCGTGCGAGCCGGCCGGAAAGATCTTTCAAATTAATGAGCCAGCAGAGGGAATGGTGATCACTAACTGTGGTGAAAGACCGACCATACAAATACGGACGAAATTTCAGAACTGCCCATACCATTGCGAAGCATTCTTTTTCAGTTGTGGAGTAGTTAGCTTCGGCTCGGGATAGTGTCCTACTGGCGTAAGCAATCACTTTTTCGCTGTTGCCCTGCCATTGTACTAGCACCGCCCCTAGACCGACATTACTAGCGTCTGTATGCAATATCGTCGGGGCTTCCTCATCAAAGTGTGCTAATACGGGAGGCGATTGCATGCGTTGCCGGAGCTCGTGGAATGCCCGCTGCTGGTCTTCGCCCCAAGTAAAAGGCATATCTTCTCGGGTGAGCTGTGTTAACGGCCATGCGATAAGCGAGAAGTTCGCAATAAATCGCCGGTAATATGCACAGAGTCCCAGAAAACGTCGCACGGCCTTTTTGTCTGATGGAATCGGGAAATTAACGACGGCGGCAATTTTATCCGGATCAGGTCGGACTCCTTGGCTACTGACCACGTGACCGAGGAACTGGAGCTCATGAAAACCAAAATGGCACTTCTCAGGCTTCAAAGTGAGACCGGCAGAGCGTATCGCTTCAAAAACAGTTTTCAGCCTTCGTAAGTGTTCGTCGAACGTTGCGGAAAAGACAATCACGTCATCCAAGTACACCAGGTATGTTTGCCATTTGAGTCCGGTGAGCACAGTGTCCATTAGACGCTGAAATGTTGCTGGCTCCGAACACAAACCGAAAGGAAGTGCCTGAAATTCATAAAGTCTGTCAGGCGTCACAAAGGCTGTTTTCTCACGGTCTCTCTCATCCACTTCGATCTGCCAATAACCGCTTTTCAAGTCCATTGAGGAAAAGTAGCACGAGTTTCGCAACCTATCCAAGGAATCATCAATACGTGGCAGTGGATAAACGTCCTTCTTTGTGACCTGATTGAGCTTCCGATAGTCGACACAGAAGCGCAGGCTACCGTCCTTCTTCTTCACTAAAACTACAAGGGATGCCCACGGACTATTATATGGTCGAATAACGCCATCTTCCAGCATCGTCTTCACTTGTTTTTGTATTGCTTCGCGTTCCTTTGGGGCCACACGATAAGGGTTTTGTCGGATGGGTCTGGCGTCGACATCAGTAATGATGCGGTGTTTGGTAAGTGGCGTTTGACCAACTCTTGACGCAGAGGAGAAACAGCCCTGGTACTGCTTGATGAGCTCAAGCAGACGGGTCCGCTCAACGGCCGTTAACGTCGGATTAACGTCTACAATAGGTGCAGCTGTGTGGATTGTAGAGGCCGACTCCTGCGCTAAGTGGCAGTCTTGTATGTCTGTCACTTCGTCGAAATAGGCGACAGCAGTGGTTCTAACGATGTGTCGGCGCTCCTTACTAAAATTTGTCAGCAAGAGTCAGCAAGTGCTCTGGCAATGGACACACCGAAATTCAGTGCTAGCGCACTGATGTGTTCAGCTACTCCAGTCCCACTTTGCAGGCTGTCACAGCGCACCTGTGCGAGAGAGCAACTCCGCGGCAAAAGTATGACGTCGTCCGCGGCAATACGTAAGCGAGGTTGTGGGTTCTCATGGGTGACATTATCCGAACTCGTGGCAAATGTGACGCTTCTGTCAGGGATGTTAATCACGGCGCCGTACTCCCGTAGGAAATCCATGCCCAATACAAGTTCTTTACAACACTCAGTAAGGATGACGAGGGTGACGACGAAGGTTGAACCGGCGATTAACCGACAGGTATCATCAACTGACCTCCGGCGGTTCTTATGTTGGGCCCGTGCCATGGTGTCTTCACCTCCCTCAGTTTGTCAGCGACCTGTAAGCGAAGGATTGAAAAATGGGAGCCAGTGTCAACCAGAGCGGCTATTTCGTGGCCGTCAATGCAAACGATGAGCTCGGCGCTGACGATGTCAGTTACGTCTTTCGTACTTCTATCCGTCGTATTCGTCGTTGTGCTGGGCGTCTTTTTCGTCAATGTAGTCTTCACGTCGTCGTTCGTCGATAACGGGGGATGTGGAACAGTTAGAGTATTGGCAACCTCACCCCCGGAGGTCGCTGCGGCTAGTTTCCCCGTCGAGGGCTAGGCGATCTGTCCCTAGTGACGTCGGCAAAACTGCGACGAGTCGGCGAATTGTAGCGCGCCGGAGATGGAGAAGGAGAACGTGGTCGGGGCGTCGTCGTATTTTGTGGCTGACTGTTCGCAGGAGCTTCGTTGTAAGCGCGTCGACCGTCGTACGGAGAATAAGCATAGTTGGCAGGAAAGCTTGGGTGTTGAGCGGCGCGATAGTTGTTCCATTTGCGGCAAACTCTATAGACGTGTCCAGCTTCACCACAATGGTAGCACACTGGTCGACGGTCGACGGTGCGCCACAAATCGGTTTTCCGACGCTGATAGTTCGGCGGTAACTCTCCATGGAGCCAAGGAGTGGCGAGCGCATGTAGAAAATACGGCGTTGTTTGTGCTGGCATGATCGGCGGGGTCGGTAGAGTCGACGAGGGTGACGATGTCGGCTCTATTTGTGGCGTAGGTGGTGTTGTAGTTATGGGTGTCAACGGCGTTGAAGTTGCATTGAGTGGACGGCGAACAGCCTCCGCATATGTGGGGCACCGCGGAACGTTGCCACAGTCTGGCGCTGAAAAAGCTTGCCGGACTTCCTCCCGGACTACATCAGCAACAAAAGATAACTCTGGCGTCGGTGCCGTAGGCGCAACCACAACGCCGAGCTGCCGAAGCTCTTCTCGCACCACTTCTCGGACAACTTTACGCAGAAACATGTCGTTACTAGCAGCCAGTACGGAAGTGTTCGCCGCCGAGTTGCTCATGTTATGCTGGCGGTATCGTTGATGCCGGGCCCGTTCAGTGGCTGTAGCCTCTTTTGTGAACTGTGCCACTGTTGTCGGTGGATTTCTCACAAACAGTTGCCCCTTGACTCCTCGCAAGAGATATCGCAGCTTTCTTTCCTCTGGCATGTCTGGGTCTGCCCTACGGAAAAGACGGGCCATGTCTTCCGAGAACATAGTAACACTCTCATTGGGCTTTTGAACGCGGATTTCAAGGAGACGCTGCGCGTTTCCCTCCTGTCGATGCTTGAAAAGGTATCCAGCAGCGGCACGCGGAAGTCATCCCACGTGGCAAAGCTCCTCTCCCGGTTTACGTACCACGTACGATCATTGCCCTTCAAATAGAAATAGACACTCGAGAGTTCGTCCGCCGAGCTGGTATTATGGTTATACTGGGCGACGCGCTCGAACTGGTCTAGCCAATCTTGGACGCCTTCAAAGGCATCACCATGAAAGCTCTCCCGGACCATAGGATTCTGTAGTGTTACTTGCGATGGAGCTGCGGTGGCCATGTTATTGTAGGAGGCAAACGATTTCTCGATGTTTCTTGCAGGGGACTGGACTCGGGCGCTAAGCCTAGCAGGAGACGACTGAACCGGTGGACCGGTGTTTCGATGCGCGATGGTGATTGCGGGCTCGATCGTCGGCTCCGCGAAGGGGTGCCAAGCATGAAGAGTACCCCGCACCTCCACCTGTGTAACGACGTGGGATCGACGAGTATGCGTAGCAGCACCGCCAAGTAACGCACTTTATCAGTCGTCCAAGGGAACAACAACAACAACGTCTTCTTCGTTTTCCCCGCTTCACCTAAAAACCCGCGCTACTTCAGCGTCGTCCCCACTGGCGCATACCCGCTGAATTATGGTTCTGCCAAATATAGTTGTGTCAATATGGACAAGTCGCTTTCGTGGGCACCATTTTCATTAGCCACTTTCGCGGGCCTTTCCACCCGACTTCATACACGTCCGACCATGTAAGCACGTATGCGAGTCTCCATTCATGCCTAATCACGGCCGAGAAAGGCCAGATGCAGAATTTGCCCATGGCTGCAGCAGGAAAGGGTGAACGGGGAGCACGAATGACGGTGTGTGTAAATTGGGAGTCTATGTCGCTGTGCAGACTGCAGGAGCAAATGCTTACTTCGAGAGACTGCTTCCCAGTGCAACCGACCAGGCAGCAATATTCGAAAAACATAACGCTGCAACCGTAACCAAGTGACATAACAGCAAAATTAAACAGCAATCAGTCACCGCATCAGGTTCAGACAATACATTATACATTGGCTACGAACCATCTTACAGGCATAATGTTTGCCTTTGTCGCATGTGGTAGTCTGGTAACGAGCGACAACCAGCGGTACAAACAGATTGGACAGAGCCTCGCACCTGTTTGAACTAACAGTTGCCGTTGAAGATGAGCAACTTCCATTGCGAAGCAATCAGGTGACGCAGGCATCTGGTGCCGCAACCAACAAGCGACATGGACTACCCGGCATTTTAGCGTTAACTCCTTTCCAACCTGCACATTCATTTTCTTTCGAGGGCCACTAATGTGTGGCTCACACTTTGTGTCTCACTTTGTCTCAATGTGGACAAGTCGTTTTTGTGGGCATCGCCTTCGGCAGCCATTCTTGTGGGCCTTTCCACCCATACGGCTATCAACTTCATACACTTCGAACCATGTAAGCACATATGCTGGTCTCCGTTTTGAGCAAATCATGGCCGAGGTAGGCCACAAGCACAATTTGCCCATGGCTGCAGTAGGCCAGAACGAACGTGGAGCACCAGTTACGGTGTGTGTACACTGGGAGTCTATGTCGCTTTGCGGACTGCAGGAGCAAATGCTTACCTCGAGGGACTGCTTAACAAATCAACTGACCAGGCGCCCACATCCGAGAAACGTAACACAGTTACCACAACCAAGTGGGGCAGAAAAACCAGATTCTGCAATCAATCACTTCAGTGTAGCTTGCGCAAAGACCCAGGCTATCAAGGAAGAAGAGCAATCATCATCGAGACTAGGAATATGGAAAATGAGAAAGCTTGCATTCAAGAGAAAAGCCACTCTGCTTTGCAAGCATTGAAGGCTAAAAACACCAAGAAAAGTAAAAGGGTGCATAGCATATGGTGCATAGGTTAATGCAAGACGCATGCCGATGCTGCATCAGCTATTTCAGGAGAGGAATTGCGCATGACAACATACACTAGAAGATACTGCTACAGATATGTTAGGCTGCTAGACAGTGACTGGTATTAAGTATCAGCGAAGAATCGGTTGACCTTTATATTTGGATGAGGATGAATGACCTCTAACAAAAATGGGCAATGAGAAAGCTTGCATTTATAGAAGAAAATTACACTTGGCACAAACGGAATTAACATGGCTAGGAAGCTGATTAAGGGCAAACTGATGGAACTCAATCTTTTGGCCAGCGTCGTCCGTGCTTGGTCAGATGTTGCAGGTGCATCTGAAGATGAAGAATTTCTAGAAAGTCCTTCTTGAGTTACCTGGATGACTCAGCCAAATGTCCGTGCTGGTGGAATGGTGGCTGAAGCTCTTTTCAGTCTTGACACAGTCCTCTGCAGACTTGATATCTCATTCATATTCTTCTGCATGTGCTTCTTTGTTCTTGGTGTAAAAGCCTTGCAAATTCGGCTCCAGCCCCTTCCTGTTGGCGCAGATAGGAGCTCCTGTGATGACCAAGATGTGCTTGGTGTAGTATGTGTCGCCCCCTGCCAGATCTGTAGTATAGCGTCGCCCCCCGCCAGTGTCATCTGGCGTGTGAAGCCCTTTTTAGTAATAAACAGCCGCGAGCCGGCTCAGTCTTCGTTCCGGTTTTCATCAGGAGCAGTTAGCTCCGTGTCATCCTTCTCTGCGTCGGCGCTCGCAGCGCATTCGCTGGGCGTGGGCCCCTACTTGCCTACCGCTGCCGACACAACACTTGGCACAGACTCTTTTGGAGCAGAATGGTGACACATGAGATGCAGCACAGAGTAGCCAAACTCATGTGTGTTTTCTTTTTTGTTCGGACCAATTATACTGAACCATAAATATGAACAAACATTCATATCTGCTGCAAACAACAAGCCAATGCAGCATATAACAAACATATTTATTTCTGAACCACGTGTTGTTTACCTTGTAGTAGTAGCCAACGTCCACACAATGACCTTGTTGTAGCAGGCAGCAGCTTCTGTTTATTGCGTAGAGTGTATTCCTTTATACTGGTGCCGTCCTCATTGCTGCATGTCTGGAATAGAAATTTTGACTGAATCAGAAATTGAAAAAGCAAAATTTTGCAATATGAAATGCAAGAAGGTGTGACATATATATTGTAATGGTTTGCGACTACAGAACACATGCAAAGAAATGTACACTGTCTGTTCTAGGGTGCTTAAGCAGCGTGTTAAATAAATATTGCTATGGGCACCCTGCAATGCAGTTTGCCTGTACATGTCGCGCCACCTGGCAGCGGCGGTGAGCACCCGCGGGTAGGCCCTCACCGCTCAGGCCCGCCTGCAAGCCTGGTTTTCCAATTTTCCAATGGATTCCCCGAGGCCTCTTGGCAGCTTCTTCGTGAGAAGTGTGAACAAAAATAATAAGCGCAGATACTGCTGTGTTAAGGACTGTCACAACCGCGAAGGGGATGTCGGCATCAAATTGTACCGCTTCCCTTTAAAACCGGGGGAAGCAACCCGGCGGCTGAAGTGGATCGTCGCGGTTCGTGTCGGTCTTGCGAATTGTTGTTAAACAAATAAGACGTAAGTGCCAAAACAAGAAAAAAATATGAAAAAGAGCCAGCAGCGGCATCTGTAAAAACACACAATAAAGCGTCAACTGCATAAAAACGCGTGAACTGATTCCGGCTGTTGTAAATCAGTCTTGATAGTTGTTTAGCTCGTCTTGCTCCAAAACAAACGCGCAGTGGTTGTTAGGTGTCAAATCTAGCTTCGTAAGTGCTCCGTGCTGGAGCTCTGTATGCGCTGTGCTTCTTCCTGCGCCAAGATCAAGACGCGAATGCTGCGCCAAGATCAATACGCGAATTCGTGCCGATGTTTTCTCGTGCTCAGAACAACAGAACTAAGGTTGGAGTACACTGCAGAACACGTCGAGTATTCGAAAATTACCATTTCCGTCGCACAAACAAGCGCATATTTGTTCAGTCTTCACGTTGTTTAGTCTCAGCTGATTGCTCTCTATGAGTGTTCAGCGGTAATGCCCTCTCACATTCGAGCCCGAACGGCAATACCAGAATATGCTCGAGGCACTTTGTCAACGGAGAAAAAAGCACTTACCTGCCAATTCGTCAAAACCTCTACAATATTGTGAGGTGCAAGTCACGCTCCAAGTAAGGAAGCGACAAATGACAGTTCAAAGACGTCCACGGCCGTATAAAATAATTATTTGTTAACGCACTTTGAGATCGACGTCGTAAGCATACTTACTTTGTTGTGACAAATACTTCGCGACCTGCGGTGGTTGCTTAGTGGCTACGGTGTTGGGCTGGTGAGCGCGAGGTCGCGGGAATAAATCCCGGCCACGGCGGCCGAATTTCGATGGGGTCGAAATACCAAAACACCCGTGTAATTAGATTTAAGTCCACGTTAAAGAACCCCAGGTGGTCCAAATTATTCCGGAGTCTCCCACCACGGCGTGCCTCCTAATCAGATCGTGGTTTTGGCACCTAAAACACCATAATTTAATTTAAGCACGTCACTGTGATGTCCGTGCTGTTTACTTCTTTGACACGGTATACGTGGTTGTAGTCGTAAGTTTGATGTCCTTTCTCAAGCGTCGGTGGTCAAAAATGGGCCTCGACGTTTTCGATTGCCTTGAAACCGGAATTTAGAACGTCCGAAAGGTTTCAAACGAGCGCCGCAAAAGCATGCCTCCGCAGCAGTGGCCGCCTCGGTGTTTCGCGCAACTGACACGGTGGCGCTGTCGGCTGAGCCGGTCGCTGCGCCGCCTGACCATTGCAGGGAGCCCATTGTCCATAAAATTGATGTCTGCCTAACTACAATGCATGTCAACAGCTTAAGTATTATTAAGATCACAAATGAGAACATTTGTGCGTTCATTTATACACTAGAAGAGATCACACTGCTGGTTCCACAGGCAAATGCATGAAAGTCATGAAGCTATTAGAACTGATGCATTATTTTTCTGCACGAACGTGATGCACCGCTTCACTACTGCAAAAATAAATGCCCTACGGTAAACCGAACTGAACAGCAAGAACATTTGGAACCAACAAGTACGAAATATGGGTGAATTATCATGCTTGCAACTGTTTAATACATTAAATTTACTAAGAAACAGCACAATATATAATTAGCAATGATAATTTTGCCTCGTTTTTTATGTAACAAAAATGCTTCGGTAATTGTAAGAGAAAGTTTGTAAGATAAAATTGCGATTATTACGACGCCTCTACCGGGAAATGTTGCAACTAACGTAAGCATCCCAAAGTGATTCTACTACGCTAGTTTTGTTAGCAGCGGCGCGCGGTCGATTTTTTTCGCCCTCTGTGGCCATTTGTTGAACTTGAGAGTGTGCTACCCCACCTCCTCCGTAGTGCCTAGCCAGAGCCAATGCCTCGTTTACTAGATGCCTGCCGCGTTGTCCGGCACCGGTAGCTCGGTTTCTGGGCCCTCTCTCTTTTCTCTCCTCCGCGAATAGGCAACGAGCGCCTCTCATGGCGAACGCCTGCAACTTGCAATCACTTGCTGCGGCCTCTGAGATTAACGTGGCATCTGTCACCGTCTCGGAGGCCCGCGATAACGCTCGCTAACAGACGCCCGCGCATATAACGCGCCGGCGGATGCATTCAGCCGCCGCTGCCACATCCGCCGGAAGTTGAAAAGGCAACGAGCGCCGCCTCACGGAATTTGTGCTGAACCAACTTCAACGCGGCGGGCATCTAGTAAAGGAGGCATTGCCAGAGCAAAAGCCCCCAAATTTTCTCTCTCACTCCGGCTCTTACTTGCGCCTGCGTACAAATGACTGGCGATCCCTCAAATTAACGTCTCGTCAGATTTCCCTAGCTAATATAGTGAGAAACTCTAAGGTCTGGGCATAGAGTTTCTCACTACATGATATAGTGAGAAACTCATCGCAACTCTATGAGAAACTCTATGCGTCTGGGGAACCGCGTTGTAGGCCACTTGGTGAGACATTGCGAATAAAACTGCAAGACACGGGACAGAGGGGTTCTCCATAGAGTTTCTTGTAGGAAACTCTATGGGAAACTCTATGGGGTTCTCCCTCATGACGTCACGCGTGGCGCTAGTCGCGCTGCCGATCGACGGCCGAAAGCGAAACACTTGCTCGAAGTGTCCAGGCAGTGGAATCGCCATCGTCAAAGCGTGTCCTCTTCCGAATTTTCTTTCTCTCAAGCCGCCGGTGGCTTCTGCCAGCGTTATCGGTATTCTGTGCGTTGGTTGCGTCGGCCATTGGAAGTGCTGTCCGATACTGTCCCGTTGGAGAACACTTGCTTCGGCGAATACTATAACTGCAATCCGCTTCTTCAGAAACCGTGCTAGGTAAGAGTTTGCCCAACTTATTACTTTCTACCATCCCCACTATTTCTTTCGACCGCGCCTGTTACCTCGGAAGCATGCCAGTCTCCTTGGCAGCGAGTCATGCCGCAGCGACGTCGACTGACGTCTTATGTAACGTGCAATATATATTTTTAGCAGTATTATTGCTCTTAAATGACGTGTGAAGATAAAATTGCATTATGAAACCCTTTCTGTCCGTGTCTGTACGAAAGTTTTCTCCAAGTATTGCTTCGAGCGCCGAGCTGACGTTCGATCCTGCAGTGCTCGACGTTGATAGCTCGTCCCGAGCGCCTAGTTTGTGTGTCGAGTTTCGAATCGTGTACATACTCCATCTGTACCGTTCGTTGCGCCACTCTTGGTTTTCTATAGAGTAGCGTTACACGGACTTGCATGTTCCGCCGTTCTGCCGCCTGCATTAGAAATTCTCCGGAATTTGCCGTGTTGTTGACCTATAAGCGCAGCAAGGACAGCCTAAGCACCGCTGCTCCCCCTCGTCGCCGTGTTTGCTGCATTTTCGTCCTTGGGCGATGGGGAGGCGGCAAGGGACGCGTTGCGGAAGGAATCCCTTTCCGGGAGCAGCCCTCTTCCCCCGGACCTCGGAATCGATCGGCGTCGTGGCCCGCATTGTGCGTAGAGTACGCGAGGCGACTACGCTTTCGAAATAGCAGCACGAATGAAGCACGTATAGCGTGTGTTGGATCAAGAGAATGTTTCTCCTCCCGTACTCTCTCAATACCTGAAGTAGGAATGTGTGTTCTTGGTATCCTTTCTTGTGTGCTTATTTGTTCAAGTGCACCTGGAGTGATGCGGCAGCGAGCTTTGGGACTTTTCAGATTCGTGTGGTTTGCCAAGCCGATCAAGAGAATTTAATTTTGCAAGCAGTACTCAACGTTCGTGTACAAAATGTAATCGTTGGAATTGCTTTCAAGAATTTCATTGCTTCTTGTTCTGACATGGAAACACTGTTGGTTGCCGATTGCCTGTTTTTCTGTTGATACCAATGCCGGGCGTACTATTATGTTACTCTTTATGCATGAATGAGGCAGTAAAGAATTGTGAGATATTGCGCAAATGCATGCGTAAAACTGGTGGGTCAGCGTAATGCCATATATCCACCATAGCGTATACTACGGTGTAGCAGACTGAATTAGCATGGAAACAGCATGAGAAACGACAACTGAGACAAGACTCCAAACTAGCAGTGACTAACAACAGGTTTTGTTCATTGCGTCGCACAATAAACAAGTTCCACGACTACATGTGCCCTGCCGCTTGACATCAAGTTGTTATACTAAGAAAGAAAGGTGTACGGAAACAAAAATATATATACTCTAGTCTACGGGCCACTGGCAAGATCTAATTGCAAAGGCATTTCACGAACCGCTAAGATATGCAGTTTCTTCTCGGTTTAGGCTAATATACAGTGCTCTAACACAACAGTTTAAGCAGCCTTTTCAAAAAATTTCTTGTGCTTCAAACACCAAATGCACATAAGGGTATGTAAAAGGTAATTTTTAAAATGCGGTCTTGCAGTGGATGGCCATTGTGCTCCCACTCTTGATCCGTACATTGTAAGAGTTCTCATTCAGCCTTGTGTTGAGGCATCTCCTGATTTGCCCCACATAGCAGCGACCACATGGCGAACGGCACCCTTTTGTTGCAGACAGAGTGTTCACATGATATATGAGTGCATGGACGGCACATTCCTGTGACCACCGAATACGCCTCGTGAACCTCTATGAGAACCTTATATGTGCACGATTAGACTATGGTGTCGTAGTGTACCAGTCTGCTACACTCAGGGCGCTAAAGATGCTGGATCCCGTCCACCACCTAGGCATCAATCTGGCCACAGGTGTTCTTTAAATCAAGTCCGGTGGCAAGCCTCTATGTAGAGGCAGACAAGTAGTCTTTCCATCAAATAGAATATACTCCAACTTCAAATATTTTCTAAAGTAAATACTTACTTTGAATGTGCCTCCTATTCAACCATAAATGACATGGCCAGTATCACACTCTTTCAGGATCAACCTGCGAGAGAGCCTTTCTCGTTGCATGTGCAAAGTCTCAGTGAAGAAATGGATGTCGCACTCCTTGAACATTGTCTCACAACTCCAGCAAAGCTGTTACCGCCGTGACAGTGGCAGCTCATAAAATGAGACATATTTTAAAACTAAGCTTTCTTTGCCTCTTTGTTCGAATTTTGCACTGCTCGAGGAGTGGTTCAGAGTGTGTGTATTCATGGCAGGAACGTTGCAGAGAGAAAAGGCGATGTGAGAAACTCGTTTGGACCTTTGCACCCGATCGGAGTTTGCAGGGACAACATGGCCACGATTAGTACGTGACCGGGGTAGTTGGAGAAGTATGGGAGAGGCCTTTGCCCTGCAGTGGGTGTAACCAGGCTGATGATGATGATGACCCCATTGGATGTGCACAGTGCCCTCTGGAGCTCCCTGGGCGTCTCCACATTAGCCTCTTGACAGCTGTAATTATCCGTGGCCCCACTGCAAAAGCATTGCAGAAACAGCAGCGCTTACCTTTCTAGTAATGTGCTAGCCCAGAGGGAAGCTAGGTAGAATGGTAGAAAGGAGGCATGGAGAGGAGAAAAAGAATGGTAGAAGGTAGGAGTGGGAAAAGATGACGGAAGGCAAGGAAATAGCAGTTGCAAGCAACCTGAAGTTATGGTATGGTACGCTTCTGCTATTTCTGAAAAATAAACATGTAAATTTGTCACGCAAGCAACTGACACAGCGAATGTAGATGCAACGCTGCATTAAAACACCGTAGGGTCTAGGTGACACTACGAAAGCAGTTGCATGTCAAATCGATACTTCTGTGCCCGTCGCAGGTTCAGTCCTGACCATGGCAGCCGCAGCTCGACGGGAGCGAAATACAGAATGCTGATGCACTTAGATTTAAGTGGTGCACGTCAAAGCACACCAAGGTGTAAAAAATTAATCCGGAGTCCACCACTACGGTATGCCTCATAATCAGATTGTAGTTTGGCACGTACAGCCCCATAATTCAACTAAAGTTTAATGCTTCTGCCACAGTGTGATGTGCTATCTGAGGCAATGAATATGCTCAACCCTCTCAGAGGTTATGAAGTATGGCGCACAACAATGCCTCAAGCAGACACCTCCCCCAATGTGTTCTGTGTACTATGCAGATAAACAGCAGTGGTACATGCAAGGTAATGTTTAACATCAACTCTCCACTCTCGTGTTGGACTAACGTTGAAGAAATTAAACATTTGCTATCAGCATCACCACTAATTATTGTCAGTCAAAGCAAATAACACAGCAAGCTTTGCTTACATCCGGTTCCCGCAGTGCATGGGATCTGCATAATTTTCATTGAACTCACTAAGCGTGCTCCAAATATTCAGACAAACGCACTTTATCCAGGGAAAGTACTCGTGTGCCTGGAGTGCTAGACTGGCCCATCAAGGTCACAGGCGCCAGCATGTCCTTTGCAGCGCTCGGACCATCCTTTTCTGAATCCAATATTATGCACACAGAAAAGAATACTGACACGTGTACTTGTTTATCTTTATCGGGCGACCACTTTTCACCGCCTAACAAATGTTGTCGCACAGCGCCGGACCAACACCCTCTTGACTAGGCAAGGCCTCTCTGCTCCTCCGTGACATCATCACACTACGACGGGCGCTGGAGTTGTGTTCATGAAGGGACGCTGCTGCACGTTCTTGTGTAACTGCAGTGCTACGTGAAATCGTCCTTTGAAGATTTTGTCCCTGTGATTTAATGCTGGCGTATATGTATGATGTCATTTTCGGTACACAGTCCGCGGTGAATAGGTTTAAAAACTGAAAGTTAACGGTTTCCGGATTATGAATATATGTTGGTTATTCAGTATCTTTTACTATCGCCTAAGATTGCCTGAAAGTCCGCACATTTTGGGGGGGGGGGGTGCATTGATATCCCGCTGTACCTTCACATATATCTTTACTTTTATTAATAGCTTGTTGCATGACGCGGACGTAGAAATTATTTTCGGGCAAAAATTGAACCGTGGGCTATATCACCTAGCGCTGACTGTTTGCCAGTAATCTGACTACTATTTGTAACCTTTTTCTTCCAAACAAACACGCACCCTCTCCACACACACACACACACACACAAAAAACATTGCCACAAGTTATGGCTCTCAGAACAGCTTACAGCTTCATGGGTGGCATCTGAACTGATCAGATGCCTTTCTTTTTGATAGTATTGAAGCAAGCTGTGTTACGTACAAAGTATATGTTTATTACAGAGTACAAGTATTCAGAAAACTTTCACAGGTGTTGCACACAAGGAGTCAGAACAGTCAAGATCTGAAAGTGTTAAGCTTCAGTTTTTGAGCAACTTTTGCTTGCACAAGAATGTCGTTTCCTATTTTTGCAATAGTTTTTCAGCAGAATGTTTGTTGCAGCGCTAAGAATGTGATGCATAACCAAGTGAGGACTATGACCACTTTAACATTCGTCGAAACTGTCAGTCTTTTATCAGGTTGGTGGCCAGTGTGAAAAGGGCTTGCCTTTGGTTCACTAGAGAATGGAATCGCACAGCATACTTTTCACTTCGCAGCTTGTCCAGGACGATTTCAGCAGTCATTACAGCATTCACAACTGGAGGTTGGGGGAACTTGAGCCCTCCGCGATTCATGCTTGCTATAATTTCTGCATTCTCAATTATGATGTCTTCATCTTCTACCAAATTCGCTCGGCAAGCAGTGCATGCAAGTTTTTTAAGGGCCGCATGGGCGCAGTATCCGGCCACGTACGTTATAGCTGGAAGATTTTGTGCCTTCATTTCGAAGTCCTTGTCATTTACTTCAATGTTGAGCCTCTGTAGAATCGCCTCATCAATGCTGACAGCAGGTGCCCCTGAATCCAAGTCTGGAAGCGCCAGGGCTCCTTGTAGGCGAAGCTTGCATTCGGATTCGAACATTTGTCTGATGGACACATGGTACTGCGAGCCGGAAAGCTGCCTATACTTGCCGAATCTTTCCTCCAAGCAGTCTGCCTGGAACTTCCCCAGAAGTATGTAGTCAAATCCAAGGTCTTCAAGGCAATAGTTTATTATCTTGACCAAGGCTTTTGTAGTGAGACGCAAGGCACTGTGGGTCTCCCGAGTGAGAATTCCATTGTCAAACTTCAAACACTCCCAGAGGTCTAGCCATTGCATGATGGTTTGAAGGAATTCAACTTGTGGACACAGCTTTCCTGCAATGGGAGTCTGCAGGTCATCACGAAGCCGGCGTCCTTTGCTGGGCGACTTAACATTAACAATCCTCCACCAGGTTTCGACAACCTTTAAAAATTCCGCTGTTCCAGCTGCATGCTGCAGTTCATAGCGTTGACCACATGTTTCTAGAGCAGCTATGGTTGATAGGTCGAGCACTTTCAGTGCAAGCTTCACATTTTGCCTTTCCATATTAGATGGATTGAGGGCCTTTACTGACAGTGTTGGAGCAGCCTTGATAAGGTGGTCTTCTTCTTTTAGATGGAGATCACAAAGGGTCTTGAACGACGCAGTGATAATTTTGGGGTTGGAGTTCAAATTCATAAGTGAAGGAAAAAACATGCAGGTTCCATAGTTCTTTTGGTTGATCCAATTGTTCCAAATACATTTCAACAAGTGAACAGGGTCAATAATGAAAAAAAGAGGACGAGGGGGATCTGATGGGTGAGGATAGGAGCTGCTGACTTTTGATGACAATCCAAAGAGAGACATTGTTTTGCGATTTATAGAGTTGTTATCTGTGATGACTGCAATGATGCGAAGCCCATTTTTTTCAAGCTCATTTATGATGCTGCGGAGCACAGTGTTCAGCTGTTGGGCATTGATTTGTTCTACTGGCAAAATGTGAACAACACTTTTTTGGGATGACAGCAGGCTTTGGATCATAAAGACATGAGCAGTTTTTGCAGCATTTGAAGTGTTGCTGGCAGTGCTGACAATCGTGCCACCCTTATAATCAAAATATGCCTGTGGATGGATCTCATCCATCATGAGAACCACTGACTTCTCATGATCCTTCATTGCACTTGCGAGCTTCTTCGCATAAAGCAGGAAAGAAGCATCCTGCTGTTCAGCTGCTGGATTTACAACATATGCATTGCATACACGCCTGATCGTGGACTCATGCGGCAGTGTGAGACCTCCGTAGTTACGCAAGTACCTATAAGCATGAGGAGAGATGGTAAATAGAAGGCTGGAAAATACCAACAGCTCTGAAGGGTAGCGGGGTGACTTGCTTAAAAGGAGAAAGACTTATTCTTTTAAAAATGTCATAGCATCTTGCCGCTCTTCATCTTGCATTTCTTGATTTGTTGCGTCTTCAAGAAGAGATAGCACGAGCTTCAATATGCCGCCTGTCTTGTCTTCAGGTTCGTGGAAGGCAGGAATCTTATCACAGCTCTCAACAGCATCCAACAGACCTGTCAAACACTGAATATCATTCACAGTTTTTGGAATGATCTCCACGCCATCAAGTTTGGTGACCTCGACATCATGAAAATACAGCTTTAGAGAGAGGTCCTCGGTGACTTTAACGGACTTTTTGATTGCTGGGGCACCATCGACAGTCAGATTGAGGAAGAGAATAAAGTCATGCTGGGAAACAACCGTCCAGAATTGGGAGACCTTGATACATGGTATGCATTTCAACAGCGCCTGAAAGTTGTCAATTTTGTTTCTGTCCTCTTCCGCCTGGTATGTTTCAGTAGACAAGTTGATGGCATCTTGTAACGCAGCTGCCTCTCGGTGCGTCCTCTTTTCATCTGGGGCCTCTCGAGACGTGCTTGCATTTGGGGCAGAAAGATATGCCGGGCAGTCGGGAAGTATGCTTGGAACAGCATCAGGTCGTATACGTACGAGCTTCAGCATCACTTCAATTACTTTGCCGGCCTTTGTATCCGTGTAACTTGTTCTATTTACCATGTCGGACGGTTTAAAGTGGCGCTCGCAGACCTGGGATAAGAAAAAATAAAGACAGTAAAAGCTTTAGAACCTGAAGTTTAAAGATCATACAGGTGCATGACAGTGCGAGAAATTTCTATAAATTTCGTGTGAACTGAATGTCAGCAACACAAATATGCTCGGTCCGAAAGAGGCAGCACTACGGAATCATCTCGCAACATGCTGCCTGCAGCGTTTTCAATGCAACTGAGGGAGGCGTAACAACGACAGTTAAAGGAATGTTTCCTTACCACCGACCGCTTTCCTGGAGTGAAGTCCGCACGGTGGATAGCTCTAATCCACTGAGCTCTTCTTGCTGGGTTCGAAGGGAAGGTGATGACATGCACATGCTCACCACCATCATAGTTCCCGCGGCACTGCAGCACGCAACAATGCCCGGGCATTATCACAGCCTGCACACTGGACACACACCTCCCGGCACTGACGTACTTCCTCGTCGTTATCGACGACGTTACCGTACCGGTGCTAACTCTGAAACAGCTTTGAGTTTCGTGACACACGCTGCACAAAAAAAAAAAGCACAGAACTGCGAACACGTGCAACTACACTCATGAAATGAAGGAACCACTGATGTTTACCGCAGTGCGAACGCATTTTCCAGTCGAGCACTCTGTACGAATACGAAAAAGAATAACAAAGACATGTACGTAAAACAATATTACCTTCCAAAATAAGCGGTTCAACAAAAAGTATACATTTTTACAAAATAGCATTTTTATTTTTGCAGCAAAGCAGTAATGAAAGCATCAAAATGTTTTCTTAAATTCGATACTTCGGCTGGTACTTCTCCGCGCATGCGTTGTTGCACCAAGATCACGGAGACCGGTTGGAGAAAGTGGGGGCACGACGGCCGCTCCTCGAAAGCGCCGAGAGCTGGTCCGTCGAAGTGTGATGACGTAGCCACAAAAGAGAGAAGGATATGGAGAGGCCTTAGCTAGTCTAGAGGGTGTTGGCCAGACGCACCTGGATGTATCGGAAGTTTTTGGAACGTTATCGATGGTTCCATCCGCTGTCTGTCACCAAACGTTGTGTAATCTGATTGCTTGTATGCGCCACGCGAATCGTGTAGAACTCTGTGGAAGACACGCGGGTCCCAGCAATTACGCTGGAACATTCCACGACTGATGTATAAAAGCCGACGCGCTTGACCCGCTGATCAGATTTTCGACGATCGCCAAGTGTGTTCGCCGCTATCGTTGTTCTTTGAGTGTAGCTTGTTTTTGAGGGCACAAGTTCGCCCAATAAAACGCTAGTTTCGTTAATCACAGTTTTGCTGCCTTCTTAACCGTCACTATACCACGTGACATCTGGTGGAGGAGCTGGTTCGTTCATGTACAGCACACCCCCGATAAGCCGTGCTCCAAGCCCGGACCGCAAAGACAAAACCTACATTGTCCCAGATCATTGAGCAAGTCGCCGACTGCAACAGCTACCCCCAGAACACGGACTTCTATCCGAGACGACCAAGGAGATTGTGGCCAAGACAACCCCAATGGCTGCCCCAGCATCTCCCGTTATCCTGCAACAACCTCGGGACTCACCGACCTTTCATGGAGCAGCGACTGAAGACCCGGAATCCTGGCTGGAGACCTACAAACGAATCGCAACTTTCAACAACTGGGAGGGACTCCAATGACAAGCTGTGGCACGTATACTTCGCCTTAGAAGACACCGCCAGAACGTGGTTTGAGAACCGGGAGTCGACCTTGACAACATGGGACCTGTTCCGTAGCAGAACAGCCAAAGCATATGCAGTACTGTCGGCTCTGTCAAACCCAAAGAAGTGTCATATATGAAAAGCCATGATATTCACGGACTCCCTTAAGTGCTTTAAGGTCTTTAATGAGATTCTGTAAAAGCACAATCTCTGTACTAAATTATCTCCATTTACTCCTGTATACAGTTTGCATGTCTAGCCAGCATCTCAATATACTGGGTTTCCGGGCAAAGAGGCATCAAAGGCAAATATGCTTCCTTACGAAACTGTCATATCAATAGCAACAAAAGCCACTAACTCCTCCATAGCTGTCCCTGCCATAGACTTCAAGTAATTCTAATGGGAATGGCTTAGAAACATCTAATAAGCTGTATGTTATTAAGCCTTAGTTGGGAAATTGGCCAACCACAGCAAAAACGCGGCCAGCTGACGTCATGTATCTACTAAGAATCGGGCACACATATAGCACACACTCGTACCTGTTCACCGGGGATGACCCACCTATCTTTTGTAAATGTGGTGAGATGTTGACTGTCCTCCACATATTGCTAGATGTTGTGAAATAGAAACTCAAAGAATAAAATGTGTTTGTTTACCATACCATCAGCAAATTCCGCTTCATCCAGCAATGTTCCTTGACAGTGACTCTCTTTTTGATAGCAAATCAGTTAGCTTTTTTAAATGTTTGTTTACTGCATGTTATACACATAAGTGATCTGTAGCACAGCCTCTTATTGGAGGCTACTGCTGCGATTGTAGCATATAGAACATGTGCTTCCTGCCCTTGCATACAAAGGCCTGGGTGAGGAATGTGTGCTACTTGAATGTTCTCATACTTTAATCTTACAATCACTTTGCAACATATATTTTGTGTTCATAGCTGACCGCACATGTCATAGTTTTAATACATATACAGTATATTTTACACACTTTACAGTGAATGTTTTTGGCCACCATACAGCTATGTTAAATCTGTACCATTTGTCATTAACTTTACCACTGACATCATCGTACCATTCCATCACACTCTTTGGTCATCATTGGCCCTTGTGCCATGAAAACCCTATACATCATCATATGATACGATTGTTTTTTCTTATGTCCTAGGTGAGTCTGTCTACGACATTTGATGTTCATTATGGGTAGGTAAAGGCATGCTAGAACTGCCAAAACCTTGTCCCTGTTCCTTTTTCCATTCGAAGTTAAGATAATGTAGACATATTCTATTAGACTAGGAAGAATGGATTAAGCCAGCGTTTTCTATGCTACTTTTCGCTTTAGTACTTGCTTTGTCATCAGTGAACCTGAAGCAATGTTCTCTGCATTGATGCTGTAAACTGCACTTCTCATGGATGGCTCAAAATGGGGTGAATAGGATAAAACAAACATGCTCTCACTAGCGCATGAACCCAAACTGATGACACCATCTGACAGTTGTCAAATCATTATCATTGCTTTAAACTGTTATCACATTTCTAGCTGATCAGTTTGACCATTATGACACCTTTTAACATTACCTTCCAAATGTGGTGGCATGATTCCTGCATGTGGTGTGCATGTGCAAGATGCTTCTGTGCAAACAATGGTTTTGCAGATGATCCGCGCTCATTAGAAAGTGTTAATTGAGTGGTTACAGCCTACTTCACTCAGATCGGTGTATGCTAGCGATTTGCTCACAGCTGCTCACCAGGAATGCCAGCGCACGTGCACGACAACACTCATCCTGGCAGCAGATTTAACGCCTCCCTTGGAGATGGAGCAAATCGACCAGAGTGCGAGGGTGCATCAGCTTGGCTTCTTGACCATCTTACAACCAAGATAATAGTGTGTCACTTGCATTCAGGCAAGATGTGCTTAACACAAATATGAAATCCACGCAGTTCTCTGCGGAGTCCTAATGCATGAAATCTGAGTGGAGCATAAGCTGTGTGCTGCTGAAGCTGTCTATTAACAAGATGAAACATGTTACCTTAGGGATGAATGCACAGCTTCGTTTTATGCATGCTGCTTTTTCATGACAGCTTTTGTCTTGTCTCTTCGCATGTGCTTTTTGGTGCTTCAGATATTTGGCAGTAGCTTGCAGGTGAGAATGATGGACCTTTCTTGGGTATTGGGATGACTTTGCCAACCTTCCAGTCTCGTGGCCCCACTCCAGATGACAGTGATGCTGGAAGATATGTGACAGTATGGCAGCAGAAAATTATTTAGTGTTTTTTAAAACTTTAGAATTTATACAATCAATTCCAGCTTAAGATGACACTTTTAAGGCATCAATTACTTGAACAATACCATTAGCTTCGAAGATGACATTAGGCATAACAGGGTAATCGTGGTGGGGCACACATGGAAATATATGGTCAGGTTCATCAGTAAAGATCGAGCAAAATGTGGAATTCGGTGTTTCTGCAACTTTGAACTCCGGGACTGGAACGTTTTGATATGTTTCGAATAGTTTGGGTTTATGGTGTTCCAAAACTTTTCGGGGCTTGTGCGCAGCATACCTGGCAGGGTGGAATAGAAGAATGTTTGCTTAGCATCTGAGGTCATGGATTCATAGAGTTTTTCGGTCTTACGATATTTTTCCCCTGTGTGCTTGTAGTTCGATGTTTTAGCTGACCGGTAGTGTCTCTTGTTTTTATTGTTAAGGCATTTTAATGTGCTATTGTAAAGGCCATCCTGTAATGGTGATGGTGGGAATGTATGTGTTTATCAATTGCTGCATTTTGTTTTTAAAGAGCTCCCAGTTTTCGTCAACAGAACGATTGGGAAAATCTACAAGGAATCAGTCGCAGAAAGAGGCTAGTTCGTCCTTCATACTCTACCTTGATAGTCGGCTTTGTCATATAGGGTTATTGTTTTCTTTACTTTCTTGGGATTGGGCAAATTATATTGGAAAGTGGCATGAATAACTGCGTGATCACTTAGGCTAGTTAGATTAGAGATGGACTCAATTTTATTGGATTGGGGCATTAAAAATAAATCTAGCAGGCTTGATGAATTATATGAGTCGTCCGTGTAGGGAAGGTAACTATTTGGGATAAGTTGAAGGTTAGGCAAGTATCTATAAAATGACCTTCAATATTCTGTTTTGAAGTCGTTAATGATAAGTTTGACCAAGTTATGGTGTGGAAGTTAAAATCCCCAAGTAAGAGAAGAGGGGCATGATCCGAAGCTGAAGTTAGTAGTTGAAGAGCATCATGAAACTCGCCATTGAACAAGGGATTGCAACCAGGAGAGTGGTAGTAAGTGCCAATGGTAATGTGTGGAACGGCAGCGTTGCAGCGAATAAAGATAATTTCAAGATTGGAAGGAATGTCGACAATGCAGAATTTTAAACTGTGGTGAGTGGCGATTAACACCCCACCCGCATGCCTGTTTTTGCGATTGCAACGGAAGATATCAGTCATTAAATAGAATAGGCAATTCAGATTTGGAAATTATTGAATTCAGCCATGTTTCGGTTAGTACAGTTACATTTGGTTGCCTTTATGAGGCTGAGCAGGGAATAGCGTTCAGGCAATATGCTCTTAATATTGGTATATATACATGAAAGAAAGTTGGCATTGGACTAAGCAGGGGCTTCAGTAGGTAGCTATGGTGCACGTGGGAGCACCATTTGTGTAGTTGGGTCAGAAATGTAAGGGACCTTATCGATGGTTAATTTTCAATACGCAAGCTTATAGGGTCGGGATTGGGCTTTGCCGAATGTAATAAGCCGCTTGTGTATCAGGCGGGTGTTTGGGGAGTAATCCTGCAATATGCTGTATGTAGTATATTAAGTTTTTTTGCGTTAGAAAGGATCCGGTCTTTATCTTTGAAGCTCGTAAACTTTACAATGATTGGCCTATTTCTGCGAGGTTGGAAACTTCTCAGTCGGTGTTCACGTTCAATATCACCTGGGTTGAGCGTTATATCTAGCGTAGCCTTGCAGGGATTAGCGAATAATTTCTCTGATTGTGCCCATGTTTTGCACTTGGAATCTTGGTGTATATAAAAAATTAAGTTAATTTGTCGGGATCGATCGTCTGAATCGTCAATGTTGCATGTTCTGCGATTTGCACAGAATTTTGAACAGCAATGGATTGAATGTCCTCGACATCTGCTTTAATTGTGCTTGTGGTGGCACAATCTTTTTATATTTTAGCAAGCCTTTGGTTTATATTGTCAAACGTTTTGTCATTCTGAGAGAGAGTAGTTTGGATGGCTTTCATTTCTTTCATGAGAGAGGCTTGATTTAACCGAATTTCATCGAGAGCAGCTGACCAGATGTCAGCAGCTGTTTGGGTTGACGCAGAATGGGTGGTAGGGCCTGGATTTTCTTCAATATCTCCGGAAAGCAACAGCAGGTTTAGTAAACAGCAGCAGTGCTGGTATAGGGCACCCATGCAATACCGTGGACTCGGCAACACGATCAATGCATAATACCACGTAGGCTTTGCAAATATGGAGTAACGGTTTCTTACCTGCATGAAAAACAGGCGGCTCAGGTAAGCGTTCATCATTGTTGCCATGTTGCCAAGCCCACTGGTGGGACCGTGTAGGGGACGTCTGTGCTTTTATTGTGGTGGTGGCGCATTGGTGTCGAATTCTGGACGTGGCTGGCAAGTGACATTGGGGAGGGGGCAAATCGTGGCAGATCAGGTAGCGGAGCATCCAGGGGTTTTTGCGTGTAGGGCGGTAGTGGCATGTTGGTTGGTCATGGTGATCGCTAATGCAGCTGGGCCATTCTTCCGTCAGTTCCCTGAGGCATCCGACAGAACAGATTTAACAGAACAGGTTATAAGAGATTTGGTTATAGCAGAAACATACAGTTGGTGTTCGCACGATCTATTTCTTCAAAGTCCTGCAGCGTTCCCTTGTTGTGTTCCACGGCAGGTGGCTGGCAATACTGCCAAAATCTGAAATGCAGTTATAGAGATTTCTTTTTGAAAACTTCCTTATCGCCCTCAGAAACGAGGGCACGCCTAAGAAGTATTCTTCGGAGTGCCAAGAAGTCAGTCTGGTATTCCAAGGAGTACCTTGGAAGACCAGACTAATGCCCTAGGAAAACACTTCGAGCATGTATCAAGCTTCATGCACTATTCAATATCATTCCCTAAACACAAAGAACTAACAGAACTTAAGCCACTGGAGCGTAAATGCCGACCGAATGAACCATATAACTGTCTTTTTAATATTGCCGAGCTGAGAGCTGCCTTGAGCGCAGGAGCTCTGCACTGGTGGCTGACAGAATCATGTAATCATGTATGACATGATTGAAAACCTCCACATTGACACACTGATGACACTTCTTGCCCTTTTCAACTCTATTTGGTATGCCGAACACCTTGCATCCTCATGGAAGGAAGCTATTGTTATTCCATTTTTGAAACTAAGATCCATCTGACGTATTAAGTTATTGCCCTATAGCTCTCACAAGCTGCATTTGTAAGTTTTTTGAAAAAAATGGTAAGTCATCGCCTTTTACATTTCCTTGAATTTAACAAAATACCCTTTTAAGCGCGATTTCAAAGAGGCTCGGTCCACAGCGGGTCATCTCATGCACATTGAGGGAAATATCAGGGATGCGTCTTCTTATGGATATTTCTCGATATGGAGAAGGCGTACAACACAACATGGCGCTACAGAATCTTGTGAGACCTGTTGGGAATAGGTGTCCATGGAAACATGCTAAACATATAGAAAGCTATTTGTCAAATCAAACCTGTCATGTCAAAATTGGCAATGTATTGTCCTGTCCCTTTATGCTAGAAACTGGTGTATCTCAGAGAGGTGTGCTCAGCATAGTCTCGGAAGAGAACAGCAGTTTATGATAGGTAGCGAGGCACTCGAAGTAGTAAAGGAATACATCTACTTAGGGCAGGTAGTGACCGCGGATCCGGATCATGAGACTGAAATAATCAGAAGAATAAGGATGGGCTGGGGTGCATTTGGCAGGCATTCTCAGATCATGAACGGCAGGTTGCCATTATCCCTCAAGAGAAAAGTGTATAACAGCTGTGTCTTACCAGTAGTCACCTACGGGGCAGAAACCTGGAGGCTTACGAAAAGGGTTCTACTTAAATTGAGGACGGCGCAACGAGCTATGGAAAAAAGAATGATGGGTGTAACGTTAAGGGATAAGAAAAGAGCAGATTGGGTGAGGGAACAAACACGAGTTAATGACATCCTAGTTGAAATCAAGAAAAAGAAATGGGCATGGGCAGGACATGTAATGAGGAGGGAAGATAACCGATGGTCATTAAGGGCTACGGACTTAGTTCCAAGGAATGGGAAGCGTAGCAGGGGGCGGCAGAAAGTTAATTAAGAAGTTTGCAGGGACAACATGGCCACAATTAGTACATGACCGGGGTAGTTGGAGAAGTATGGGAGAGGCCTTTGCCCTGCAGTGGCCGTAACCAGGCTGATGATGATGATGAAACACACTCCATGCCTCATTACCACCAGCTATTGGCCTCGAGCTCCACCACTGGAAAAGCTGGCGCCACCGTCAGCATGACATGCTATTAAGGATCATGTGGACAAAGCGGCCGCGTCGGCTGCTTCGAGAGCGCCGAAGCGAGCTGAAAACGAGAGTTTAAATTCCCTCGTACGCTGCGGTCCTCATTTAGTGGCGAGATTTTCCCGCTTCGAGTGTCTCCTTTACAACGCTTGAAAGCACTAGAATAGGTAGTGGCTGCCTTTGAAGGCGCGCAACATGGTAGGCCACTGCTTGGTGCTGCAGTGCTGTACGTACGCAACGGAGCCCGGTGTCAGCCTTATTCACATGTAGCCGCAGGACAAGAAGCTGCGTGAAGCTTGGCTCGCGAAACATAAAACCGGCAAACAGTCATCGGCTACAACTCGGGTATGCAGCAAGCACAGACGCGAGGAAGATTTCTGCTACGGCGCCGGGTCTGCGATGTTCAGAAAACGCGCGCTGAGACGCTCGCCCGAGTCCGCTGCCCGACTAATGTCATGACAGTTTAGTCTATGAACTTGTCGAGGCTATAGATACTGGCAAGTTCACTGGAATGGAAAGGGAGCGGTAAGACGCACATTAAAAAAAGGCATGGCATATGGTCATGTTTCTACATGTTATGAATTAATGCACTGGATTACGAAAAAGAAGCAGACGAAAATCGCACGCTGAGAACACCGATAAGCATACAGTGCGACGCAACTCGAGAAATAATATGGAAACGTCCAAGAATTTAGAAGAAAAAGACAAGATTGAATCATCGTGACGGCACATCACAGTCCCCGTAGGTGTCGAAGTCTTTACAATGAAATTAGTTTGAACAGCTCTGATAGCGCCCACGCAACAATGGTTGCTTGTATACTGTCAAATGCTCATATTCTGCGGCCTAAAGCTCATGGCACGGTGCGAAAATGCGCTCACAGCGAAAGCAAAACATTGTGCGCGGACATGCATGCAGACGCGCAGTCGGTCGCTGCGAACCCGTGCGATCGCTGCATTGAGGCTTCATTCTGTTATGCCCCATTTAGTTATACTGGCAGCCCACTCTAACAACATATTTCACATAGTTTACTCTCAGCGTTTGGCTACCTTTCACGCAAGAAGCCGGTTCGGGAGACTCCATCGCGGCGACCGCATGCAGAGGCGTTCACTGTACGTATTCGGTAACGAGATAGCGTCTGTAAACGATTCTGTGCTTTCAGTTTGCCCAAGATTATTATTTAGACAGTAAAAAACTTCTCTCGTTTCGAAAGTACTTACAGAAATGTCCGGGAGAGCTCGCACGTGGTGTTTTCAGTGAGCGCTGACAGCAAAACCTATGAGGAGCGCGCCGCGTGATCCCTCATACTACGCTAGCGAGGCGCTTCTGATAGATGGCGACTCCGTAATGCCTCGCCGCCAATATTTTATTCCGTCTATGTAAAACCTCATAATTTAATTTAATTAACGTAGACAACATGCAGATAGGTTTCAAATCCTGTAACCTTGCAGTGTGCAAGAGGCAAGTACAGCAGGGCTTGAACAAGATCTCTAAGTGGGCAGACGAAAACAAGTTTAAAGTTAACCTCCACAGAAGTTCGTATGTTCTTATCGTAAAAGGAGAGACCTGGTTCCAGATCCAAGTGTCGAATTGTATGGAAAATAAATACCTGTGCACAAAGAACACAAGTTTTTAGGCATAATACTCTATGCGAAACTGACTTTCATACCACACATGAAACAGCTCAAGGCAAAATGCTTAAAAACAATGAACTTACTGATAATTTTATCACAGACAACATGGGGCAGTGACCAAAAGTATTTAATGAACCTCTACAGGAGCCTCATCCGATCACAATTGGATTACGGTGCCGTGGCATATCACTCTGTTACGCCAAGTATGTTGATGATGCTTATACATAGAATCAATTGAGTGGTCACTCAATCTGCTAAGAACATAAATTAGCTTCACATACCATCTAAATGTTTACTGCAACCACGAAAATCCTTGTGATACTACAGTGAATGATATGATGTACACTACACTTTTCCATAATCTACCCTCTGTGTGACAGCCTTTCTCACCGCGTGTGAGGGAACTTAGCAAAGAAATGGATGTCCCACTTCTCGAACATCGCCTAATGCCTCCAGCCAGACTGTTACCATCTTAGGAGTGGAAAGTAGTACAATGTGACATATCTTTTTAGAAGTCTCAAAGTACGCTGCAGAGATCGAAATGCGGATGTATTTCTTGAAGATTCAGTCGAAGTACTACACCGACACATCAAAGTCGCATGCCGGTGTATCTTACGCAGCAGTTGGTCCATCCTTTTCCGATTGAAATATTTTACATCCAGAAATGAGTATCTTCACGGCTGAGGCATATGCAGTATTGTCCACTGTTATACACCTCATGAAAACGGATACAAAAAGCTGTTATATTCACTGACTCATTAAGTGTCGTAAGATACATAATGTCCTTCACTAAACACAAAATCCCATCCCTAATGATTTTTGTTCGCTTCTTTGCACAGTGTATAAATCTAACGAGCAAATCACAATATGCTGAGTACCTAGCCATAGAGGTATTAAGTGCAATATGCTTGCAGATGAAACTGCACCTCAATGGCACTAAAGCCACCAGCATCTCTGTAGCTGTCCCTGCCATAGACATGGAACCTCTCTTGCGGGAAAAGCTTAAGAGCTATTGGCAACACTTATGGGACACTGAAACGTCCAATAAGCTGGACGTCTTTAAACCACAGTTGGGAAACGATCAAAGATAAGACGAACCGAGGCCTACCATCTGTAGATTGGCCACACATGCGGCACGCACTTGCTGACTGGTGGTGAGCCACCTGCCTGTAGTAAGTGTGGCGAGGTACTGACGGTCCTGCACATGTTGCTGGAATGTAGTGAATTAGAGGCTCTCACAAAAAAATGCTTCCGTTTACCACACCATCAACAAGTTGCATTACATCCAGCCAGCAATGTTCCTTAAGGCTGATCCACACGAAGGGCCAAATTACTCTTTTGGACCGCGGTCCGCGCATCACGTGATAGGACGTCACCAGTTTGTGCACACCGCCGTTGGCCCATGCAAGACCGCAGCCCTCGCGGTCCAACAAATCGCCGAGGCTTTTCCCGCTTCAGTTTTGGCGGCGGACCGCATGCAAACTGCAGCGATTTTGCCGTAGCCAACGAATGTTGTCCGGCAACAGAGTGTCTTCAGCCAAATCCAATCTAGTTTTCAACTCAGCAAAAGCCAGTCGTTTCATGTCTGCCATTCCGCCTACATGTGCGTGCAGCAGATATATTTTTTTAAACACCATGTCCTCCTGGAGTGACGAGGAGGTTTTTTTATATTGTATCCCTCATTGAGCAGTTCCCGGCTTTGTGGGACTCGAACCGCAATGATTACCATGATAACACTGAGGCTGAGAGTGCAGCTGGTTGGTCTGCTCTACCGTCTCCTATGGCGGTCCGCCATGTGGATGTTCTCTGGGCCGGACAGGACCGTGGCGGGCCGTAACGTCGCATCACGTGACCGATCGGCCCGCAGGTTTGGTCCGTCGTGTGGATCGGCTTTTAGCAACGGCCTGCTCTTTGATGTTATTCATTTATTTATCTATTTCGACATACTGCAGCCTCAATGAGGCTATTGTAGGAGTGGGATGAACAACAAACATGCAAACATTTATAAACAGGCTTGCATGAATTGTTTCAGTGGTAGCAAACGGGTGTTGGTAATGAATTCCAGACTTCAATTGCTGATGGAAAAAAACTGTTTTTAAAGGAATCAGTGTGGGCCGAAAAGGTTGAGATATTTAGCGCATGGTGACTCCTCGTACATGAGGGTTTGGAAAAAGTCAAATAGTTATCTAGAAAGGACAGGCAAGGAGAATTGATTAACTTGTGAAGAAATTTTAGGCATTCAAGTTTGCGACGCTCTGCAAGAGGAATAAGACCAAGTAGGGGAAGAGAGTTAGACTGTGAAAATTCCTTGTCATATCTCCTAAAAACAAAACGCACTGCTTTTTTTTCCCCCTCTGATTCTAGTTTTTTGACGTCGCAGTGTTAGCATGTGCCTGCCGGTTCTTGCTCTCAAGGACCCGGGAATTTTCATACTTCTACATTTTGATCTTCTGATCACTTTGCAATGTATATTTTATGGTCATAGAATATCTCGCTTGTCATTGTAATTTTTCTAGCGCATATATATTTTATGCTCTTAAACAATTGACTGATTAGGCCCCTTTACAGCCATGGTACATCTTAGTCTTCATAAGCCATTGTTAACTGACTGTATCGTGTTTGGCCCTCTTTGGCAAGTACTGGTCCTTGTGCCATTAAAACACAATCATTAATCAATCAATCTACAGCTAATGTTTTTTTTAATTCATTCCACGCCATTCCGGTCATTCCACGCCAACTGTCCCAACCGTGGCGCTTGAGAAAAATCATTTGTCTGAAAAAATTATGAAAAAATTACACATGTATAAGCATTACTTGAACAGTATTTGCACAAAATATTTTGAATGGAAAACAAATTTTGGCCATGTGAGTGCCATTTCAATTTCACGAAATGATGGAAAACCAGGTGCAAGAAAGAAATTTGCGAAAATCAACTGTTTTGCGCATTATTTAAAAATTTGGGGTTTTGCGTTGTCTGAACATTGTTCTTTCATTATAAAACAGTTTCACAAATTAACCTTTTCTGGCAAAAAATTTCGCAAAAATGCTAGAATTTGCGCATTTTCCCCTCGGTGCTAATGTGCAAAAAACATGAAGTTATTATTGACTACATGCATAACGCATGTAGTCAATAATAAAACTGTGCATATGCATGGTTCAGTCCTGTGGCTGAGTTTTTTATGCAAACATATAGGTATTAGGAACTAAGCAATAAATAAATGACTTATGATGACTCGTCAGAAAAGGCACACAGTGCCATCCTACCAACTTGTCTTTCTTGCAGTGAAGCATAAACTGCGTTGTGAAGTTGTGTACATTTGGAACATTTATAGATAGTCCATCATAAATTGCACCCAAGGGAGATAACTACAGAGCAGCAATCCTCGGGAATTCAGCTGTGTTCAGTAGACTGGCACAAGCAGGTTTTCTGCACCAGCACATGATGCATTAATTGTTTATTGATTATGGCATCTGAGTGGCATCACCCATTACGTTACTCTTCAGCATTAAGGCACAACCCTGGCTGGTACAGGTGCAGCCACTGCTAGCAGGAACACGGGATCCCGCGGCACCGTTCCCCATAGTGCCCAACCATCAGCGCCTCGTGAAGCTTTGAGGCGCATGCGCAATCGAAGTGATTGGCGAACAGCCTGGCAAGTCATCTACTATAGCGAGTCGTCTGCCATGAGGTGCCAATGGTGGCACTGCTCGGTGTGATGCTTCCCTCGAGCAGTGCCTGCACCTCTCGTGGCCCCCACACTGCTCTGCTGTGGCTGTGGCATTCTGCTGCCACTGAATGCAAGGTTTGCAGGTCCCAGTCTCTGCACAGCCGCATATCGATTTGGGCTAACCTAAAAAAAAAATCCTATAGAGCCCATCCTCAATGGCTGTCTAAATTATGTGAGAGCATCTGCACGGCATGCACACACTTTATTCAACTTCCACTACATCATGGCTCAGTTCCTCTGTTTGCGCAGTCTTTTAACAGCAGAGCTGTTGAAGCTTTTAGTTCCGGCGTGGAGCGTTACCAGAAAATTCAGCGCCGCTGTGTGCTGCCTCGCGTTGCCTAGCAACCACCTGCAAGACCACAGAGCCACGTTACCTTCTTGCACCCCGCGTGCATAGGGTGGAGTCGTGATGTCACAGGCAAGTAAAAGCTCGGAACAATTGGTGCGGCGGCACACCTCTCGCCTCCTCTACTCTGCGTGTACATGCTGCCGTGGGAAGCAGCACGTACCGAAGAAAGTCCGAACGCCTGAAAAAGAAGCGGCTTACCGGGAAGAGCGCCGTACCGCCACGCGAAAAGCGATGCGTCACCGCGGAGCTGATCCGGAACACCACGCTGAAGCTGTGGCTGAGAAGAGGCGACGCCGAGTCGAGGATCCCGAGTTTCAGTCCAGGGAACGTGAGAGTCGGTGCCTGAACGCTCGACTTCGCCGAGAAAGTGGTCCCAACTTGTGACTGCTCGAAAACTTCCAGCACCAACCCCGCTGAAACAACTTAGCTAAACCTAGCATAACCTTGCAAAACCTACAAACAACTTAGCCAAGTGTGCCATAACCTCACAAAACCTAGAAACGACTTAGCCAAGCCTACTAGCAACTTAGCAAAACCTAGCACCTTGCAAAACTTACAAACAATTTAGGCAAGCCATGTAAAAGCTAGGTGGTCACAAACTCCGCTGTAGACTCCAGCCTTGCACCACTAGTACAAGCTGTGCACATTTCTTTTTTCTAATCTTCCAATTCCCTCTTCATTATTTCTTTTACAGATTCTTTTTACATAGCTGCTTGAGATGGATGTCGCAGTAGAGCGAACTACCAAAGCACCTGTTGTCACGTCCAGCCAAGTAATGTCGGTGATCACGCCATGCGAACGTAGTCCTGTAATAAGTGTCCCGCACCTCTTGTCAGCAGTTGGCACAGCGCCAAACAAAGCTGCTCGCTTATCATGATCCAAGCCCGGGTGTGATTCCTCATAGAAGACTAATCCCCGGATGCAGAGATCTAACTTGGATCGTGCTTGGACTTGACAAAGTCGGCCCGAAGCAAGAGGCGGACTTCAAAATGCCCAAGTCAGCTTTCGCGTTTCGTAGACACTCA
Organism: Dermacentor andersoni; assembly: GCF_023375885.2. Classification (NCBI taxonomy): domain Eukaryota; kingdom Metazoa; phylum Arthropoda; class Arachnida; order Ixodida; family Ixodidae; genus Dermacentor; species Dermacentor andersoni. The sequence continues at coordinate 226,823,999 of NC_092816.1, forward strand.
AGCTGACTTACTTCGTCAAGTCAAGACTGTGCTTCAATGCAAAAGCAGGTTGCTCGTCTGTGTTCGAGGTTAACAATAAATTTATTAACGTAAGGCACGTTGTACAGCAAAAAAGTATGTATCTTTGTATGTATGTATGGGTAAATTTATTCCACCTGGCTACGTCCGCTGCTGCGATGGGCAGTGTTGCTTGCAGAAAGCGCGCATTCTCGGCGGGTTTAAGTGGTCTTCAAGTTTAGATGTTTTGGTGCGCTTTTTGAGTGGCAGGTTTCACCATTTTTTCAAGTCGCTGCACCTCTTTTAGGCGACAGTGTATTTGAGTGCAAATCAATTTTATAGTCACATTTATTTTGGTTTTTAGCTTATTTTTAACTCTGAGGTCTTGTTGCGCGTTTGTATAACTGGCCGTAGAGAAGCGAACGAAATGTTTGATTCGTATGGTGGTCTTTCAACGGCTTTTGTTCTCGATTGCCGCAAGGCGTTCATGCACCGTCTGGCAACTTGTATCCGGCAACCAGACACAAGAGGCCGAGACGAGGCATACGGTCGGTTTCTGAGGGAGCTCGTGTGTCCCGTTTCGCCAATAGGCATTCCAGCAGGAAGAAGACGTCCCTTGTTCTGGTTGGGCTATATTGACACGTGTACTTATCTTTATCGGGCGACCACGTTTCACCGCTTAACAACTGTAATCGCACAGCGACGGGCGCGCCTGCATGTATCCGACGTTTCTGGAAAGTTATCGATGCTTCTACCCGGCTGTCTGTTGTCGCCGAACCTTGTGTTATCTGATTTCATCGCGTAACGCGAATGGTGTAGAACTTTGTGGAAGGCACGCGGGTCCCAACGATTAGTCTGGAACATTCGACGACTGCTCTATAAAAGCCGACGCGCTTGACCCGCTGATCAGATTTGGACGATCGCCGACTGTGTTCGCCGCTTTCGTTGTGCTATAAGTGTAGCCTGTTTTGTGGGCACAGGTTCGCCCAATAAAATCTAGTTTTGCCTTTCACAGTATTGCCACTGTGTTCTTAACGTCACCACCACGTGACATCTGGTGGAGGTGCTGGTGCGTTCATGTACCGAACGCCCCCGCAAAGCCGTGATCCAAGCCCGAAGCCCGAGGACAAAACCAACATCGCCCAAGACCAGCGTGCTAGCCGCAGACGTCAAGGACTGCCCCCAGAGCACGGACTTCTACCTGAGTCGACAAAGAAGATCGTGGTCAAAACAACCCCAATGGCTGCCCCAGCGTCCCCCGTTATCCTACAACAACCTCGGGACCCACCAACCTTCCATGGAGCAGCGACTGAAGACCCGGAATCATGGCTGGAGACCTACGAACGCATCGCGACGTTCAACAACTGGGACTCCGACGACAAGCTGCGGCATGTCTACTTTGCCTTAGAAGACGCCACCAGAACTTGGTTTGAGAACAGGGAATCGACCTTGACAACGTGGGACCTGTTCCGTAGCGGCTTCCTGAGCACCTTTACAGGCGTCGTGCGCAAGGAAAGGGCTGAAGCTATGCTGGACGCCCGAGTGCAGCTACCAAACGAGAATGTTGCCATCTTTACAGAAGAAATGAGCCGCCTATTCCGCCACGCCGACCCGGGAATGTCCGAGGAAAAGAAAGTCCGGCTACTGATGCGTGGTGTAAAGGAGGAACTTTTCGCCGGTATGGTACGAAGCCCGCCGAAGACCGTCGACGAGTTTCTTCGCGAGGCCACTAGCATCGAGAAGACACTCGAGATGCGAAACCGGCAATTCGACCGCCGCACCAACTCTACAAACTATGCCGGCGTTACATCGCTGGCCTCCGACGACCTGCGCGAGGCTATCAGGGCAGTGGTACGAGAGGAGCTCCAGAAGATCTTCCCGTCGTCGCAGCCTCAAGTGGCCTCGATCGCTGACATCGTCAAAGATGAGGTTCAGCGGTCGCTTGGGGTTCCGGAGGTGCAACCTCAGTTACCGCAACCCCAGCCAGAAGCAATGACCTACGCCGCCGTCGCACGCCGTCAAGGTCCTCCTCCACGGCCGCGACAGGGCCCTGTAACGCCGCAATTCCGTCGACCACCCCCGCCGCCAGCACGCCCACCCGTCGCCCAGCGCAGCTACCCGAGGAAGACAGACGTATGGCGCGCTCCTGACGACCGCCCGCTGTGCTACCACTGCGGAGAAGCGGGTCACGTCTACCGACGATGTCCATACCGGGAGATGGGACTGCGAGGTTTCGCCGTCTACGCGCCGCGTCCACAGCTTGGAGAGCGCCCACGTGACATCGCCGACTACCTCGCCGCTACTCAATGGAGCCTTCGACGACCGTTCCGTTCGCCGTCACCAGGCCGCTACCTGTCGCCACAGCGCTGACCATATACCGGCCCAGCCCGGGGCCGCTCTGCGAGCCCATATCCGGAAAACTAAAAGCAGCAACCGATGGAGATGCGGTTGCTGTCCGTCGAACTGACGAAGACCCTCCGCCGCCGACGAAGACGCCGAAGAAACTACCTCGACAACATAACGACACGCCGCCGTCCCGACGAAGTCTGGAAAGAAAGAATGCGACGACGAAAGACGACCTGACGACGTCACATACCAGCCACAGGTCAACGCGACGCAGCCGTGATCCGATGCCAAGACCATTCTGCAGTACAGCCAGACAAGCCACAGGAGGACAACTGCCTACCATCCGCAGACGAACGGTCTCACAGAGCGCCTGAACAAGACCCTCGCCGACATGCTAGCAATGTACGTCGACGTCGAACACAAGACGTGGGACGCGGTCCTGCCGTACGTAACCTTTGCGTACAAAACGGCGGTGCAAGAAACAACACAGATCACGCCGTTCAAGCTGGTCTACGGCAGGAACCCGACGACGATGCTTGCCGCCATGCTGCCGCACGTAACTGACGAAGAGAATGTTAACGTCGCTAGCTATCTCCAGCGCGCCGAAGAAGCCCGACAGCTCGCCCGACAGCTCGCCCGCCTGCGAATCAAGAGCCAGCAGAGGACCGACAGCCGACACTACAACCTCCGACGACGCTTCGTCGAGTATCAGCCTGGCGACCGTGTTTGGGTCTGGACCCGGATACGCCGACGAGAACTCAGTGAGAAACTACTCCGATGCTATTTCGGACCCTACAAGGTCATCCGACGTATTGGCGCTCTGGACTATGAGGTCATGCCAGACGGCATTTCGCATTCACAGCGGCGCCGCGCACGATCTGAAGTGGTCCATGTGGTGCGCCTTAAACCCTTTTACGGACGCTGACTAACTTCGTCATTTTTGTTCTTTTCTTTGCTACGAGTGCTTTTGTTTATTAACTTCGTTTGTTTGCAGCATCGGGTCGATGCTTTTTAAGAGGGGGGTATTGACACGTGTACTTATCTTTATCGGGCGACCACGTTTCACCGCTTAACAACTGTAATCGCACAGCGACGGACGCGTCTGCATGTATCCGACTTTTCTGGAAAGTTATCGATGCTTCTACCCGGCTGTCTGTTGTCGCCGAACCTTGTGTTATCTGATTTCATCGCGTAACGCGAATGGTGTAGAAGTTTGTGGAAGGCACGCGGGTCCCAACGATTAGTCTGGAACATTCGACGACTGCTCTATAAAAGCCGACGCGCTTGACCCGCTGATCAGATTTGGACGATCGCCGACTGTGTTCGCCGCTTTCGTTGTGCTATAAGTGTAGCCTGTTTTGTGGGCACAGGTTCGCCCAATAAAATCTAGTTTTGCCTTTCACAGTATTGCCACTGTGTTCTTAACGTCACCACCACGTGACAATATGACCCTTTGAAGAAAAGGCCAACCTATTCGAACGCACTAGGCTGGAGTCATAAACAAGAAAAAAACTACAACATGTGCTGCGAACGAGCAGTACAGAGCACCGTAATCCCCTGTCCGGACCCATATGAGTGACAACACCCTATAAAAAAACTAAATAAATAAATAAAATGACACGTGCAAACGATTTGTCTACTTCGCATGGAGAATTTGTCGAGAACAACGAGAGGGAGAGTGTGGCACAGTCATAGACATCGCAAATTGGCTGTGTGTGTCGTCTGCTAGGAAAGTGTCGACTGTTAGGAAAACAAGTTGTGGGGCGTGCGACGGCCGCGCGCCGCATTTGGTACGAAATTGCTGTCCTGTCAACATGCTTTGACACTGAAATGTGGCACTCATGTACGCTCTCCTCTCAAGAGAATGCACCGCAACGCAAGATGGCACCCCGTTTTACAGAAGACGAAAAGAGCCTGCTGACGACACTCGTGAACAACTACAAGCATATTGTGGAATGCAAGAAAACTGATGTCGCGTCGTTGACCAAGAAGAATCAGACATGGAAAGAAATAGCAAAACAATATAATGCCAACCACGGGATTTTGCGGCGCAATCACCTGCAACTGAAAAAATGCTGGAACAACCTGAAGCAAAAGCGGGAAGAGCAAGCTGCGAAATAAAAGCGAGTGCGCCACAAAACTGGTAAGCACACATGTTCTGCATGACTGGCTCATTTGGACTACTTTTTATTATGCTCATGCGCATGTTTTGTATTCGATGGATGAGTGCGTGACAGTGCGGCATGCTGAGCGTAAATATGGTCGTGAGCACTAATAACTGGTGATGGCATGTGTAGTGTTGGAGGTGAGAAAATACGCTCGCAATCAATGTTTCCGTGACTGCGGGAAGCGCACCAGCATCGGGCGCAGGTGCTTCGCGATGAGCAGAGTCATCTTTCCAACTGCGCGGCACACTGTTGACTGAGGAATGCCAACCGGACCTCCAGTGACTGTTTAAAATGTGCCAGCACTGTAAAACATCACAGCCTTCAGCAACTGCAGCATTGGAGGTACACAGGCTGTCTTCTGTTGTCCCCGCTTACCCGGATAGGCAACATAGCGAGAAGTCGGACAGCATTTTTCGTGAATTTAATTTTTAATATTCGTAAATGGCAATATGTGTCATTGAAAACTTTGTTATTTTGTTAATTTGCCTGTTTATTTATTTTTATTCCCCTTGTAAATTATGGCCATCCTTTGAGTAGTGGAACTGCAGAAATCAAATTTTGGCAACAACAAGCAATACTGCAGTGGATGAAGATAGCATTGTGGACATTGCAAGTAAGGTTTCCTTGAAAGGATGATTGTCTGTGTCAATCTGCTGCTGTTTCTGTGGTAAAATAATTCAGCATTAGAAGAATTGCTGGGGTCTGCATATATATGTACACACACACACACACACACACACAGCGATGACAGCGCGGTAAAAAAAGCTGGTCAGGAAATGTAGTGAGGGTTCTGCCCTGCCAACGCAGACTGTCGCCAATTTACTCCGAGCAGTGTGAGCAGATAACACGGCGCGATGGAGTGTTCGCTTGAACAGTCATACACTATCAACATTTCCGTGAAGCTTGGAAAGAATGCAACCGAAACATTCCTGATGCTTTAAGAGGCCTTCAAGTACGACTGCATTTCAAGGTCACAGTCCGGGAGGTGGCACAAGACGTTCAAGGAGGGCCAGGAGGAGGTCGCCGACGAACCCCGTTCTGGACTCCCAACAACGACCAGAACCGACAAAAACGTGGATTGTGTGCACGAAGTTTTGCGTTCCGACCGTCGATTGAGCATCTGGCAAATTGCTGACACCCTACACATGTTCACATTTGCGGTATGTGGGATAGTGACCGAGGATCTACAAATGCGCAAGGTCTGCATGAAGTTTGTACCAAAAGTGTTGACGGAAGATCAGAAAGAACTTCGAGTTTTGCACTGTCACGAATTGTTGGATTTGATTCAAAATGAGCCGGACTTTCTTAACTGTTGTAACCGGAGACGAATCCTGGATGTTCGAGTTTCACCCAGAATTGAAAAGGCACAGCACAGAAAATCATCCCCCCGCCCCAAGAAAGTGCGGATGAGCAAGGCTCGCATCAAAACGATGCTCGTGGTCTTCTCTGATGCCTGAGGAATCGTCCATTGTGAGTTTCTACTGCAGGGACAAACTGTCAGCTCAGCCTTTTACCTGGAGATGCTCAAGAGATTGAAACGCCAGGTTGCGCGTATGAGAGCTGACATCAAAGACACAGTCAAGCACCATCATGACAATGCCCCCAGCCACACGTCCTTCATGGTTACCAACTTCCTGGCCCAGAGCAACACCCCTGTGGTCGCCGATCCCCCTTACAGTCTCGACTTGGCTCCGTGTGACTTTTTTCTTTCCCCGACTGAATAGAGCGCTGAAAATAAATATTGGGAGACCGAGGAAGACATCCAAAAACATGGTACCGCGTTCCTGAGAGACAGTCTCGTTGAGGACTTTTTCAGGGTTCCTTCCAGGCATGGCAGACACGTCTCCGCAAGTGTATTGATGCAGGGGGAGAGTATTTTGAAGAATTTTAACCATTTGTACAGGTCCACTCAATAAATCTATTTTCCCAGAAAATGCACATTACTTTCCTAATGAACCTTGTATGTATATATTGTTACACACGAGGTGTTTAATGCAGAACCAGATGAATCTGGTTGACAGGCGCGGTTGTTGAAGAGCGGTCTCGCGGCAGCTTGGCTAACGTCGTTCTTCTCTTTCTTTGATCTAGTTGTCTGCGCGGCAGGCGTGGTTCATGACAGCTTGTGACATTTCCCCGCTGGCAGACGAAGCCCGCCGGGCGAGTCAGTCATCTCGTGGGTTGTAACGCCTCAGACGCGCGACGTGTGTCACTTCAGCCTTGGCCGAGCGTCGTCCACTGCTCGTGAGACGTGCAATGCGGTAGTTTACTTCGCTGAGGCGCTCCAGAATAACGTAAGGGCCGACGTAGTGGGCGAGAAACTTCTGGCACAAGCCACGCTTCCGGCGTCCAGAGCCACACAAGGTCACCAGGATCGAAGTAAACATGGCGGTAACGCCCGTCATAGCGTATCTTGGACCGGTCCTGCGATGCTAGGGTGCGTAGCCTAGCGAGGCGTCGCGCATCTTCTGTTCGACATAGGATCTCATCAATTGATTCGTTGTCATGAGCGAAGTAGGGAAATATGGTGTCGAGGGTGTAGCGCGGCAGACGAGCATACAGAAGAAAAAATGGTGAGTAACCAGTGGTCTCGTGTCTCGCGGTATTGAAGGCATAGGTAATGAAAGGCAAGATACTGTCCCAATTCTTGTGTGCTGAATCAACGTACATGGACAGCATGTTGGCAAGTATTCTGTTTGTGCGCTCGACCAGACCATTATATTGTGGATGGTAGGGCGTAGAATGACGGAAGCTACATGAACACAGACGAAGGGTTTCTTCAACCACGTCCGCGGTAAACTGTCGCCCACGATCGCTGATTACTATGCGAGGAGGTCCATGTCGGAGTATAACGTTAGCCAGCAAGATAGAAACTTCTGTAGCTGTGGCCGATGGCAATGCGGCGGTCTCACAATAGCGGGTAAGGTGATCTACGCAAACGATAGCCCAACGATTACCCTTGGAGGATCGCGGGAAAGGGCCCAGAAGATCTATACCAACTTGCTCAAAGGGTACGCTAGAAGTGGGGTTCCCAAAGAGTGTCTCGGAAAACGGAGGAGCTGCAACGTGGCGCCGCATAACGTGCCTGTTCGTCATGTCGCTGGAGCTCCTCGCGGACTATCTGGCGGATGGCGGACGAAAGGTCTGGGAGCGGAGGACTCGTGTCAACACTTGCTACAGTCGTTACATTGGCCAGCCGTCCAAACTTTGGTGTAATTCGGCGAGTCTTCAGCGCCTCGAACGTACGGCAGTGCCGTATCAGTTCTGATACAGTGTGCAAGTTCTCTTTACCAATGAGGAAGTTGTACACGTCTTCCACTATTCCTTTTACCACGTACCCCACTTTATCTTCCTCTGTCATTTGAGGGTTGACGGTTCGGCACAGCTTCAATATTTCTTCTATATAGGTAGTGCAAGTCTCGCCGGGTACCTGAGCTCTCTGGGCTAATGTGAGTTCCGCACATTTCCTCTTTGCGTCCGAGTCACCGAAACACTTTTTGATCTCCTCAACGAAGCGTGTCCATGTAGTTAGCATGTCCGCGTGGTTGTCATACCATACTAACACCGTACTGGCCAAGAAGAAAACACGTTCCTAAGCTGACTGGCAGCGTTCCAGTTATTGTATTGGTTTACCCTTTCGTAATGGGTTAGCCACTCATCCACATCTTCCTCTGCCTTCGCCGAGAACGTGCGTGGCTCTCGGTAGTGCTGGATAGGGACTGGGCTCGCCGAGGCACTGCTGGTGAGGGTATTTTGCTCTGTGGCCATGATTGAGCGCGACGGCGAAAGTCCGGCGAGGCGACGGCTTCGGCGTAGCTCTTGTGCTGGTGGCTCCGTTGTAGGTCGTGGGAGTTACCCCGCACAGCTCCACCAAATGTGACACACGAGGTGTTTAATGCAGAACCAGATGAATCTGGTTGACAGGCGCGGTTGTTGAAGAGCGGTCTCGTGGCAGCTTGGCTAACGTCGTTCTTCTCTTTCTTTGATCTGGTTGTCTGCGCGGCAGGCGTGGTTCATGACAGCTTGTGACAATTTATATATGCAGACTTTGTTGTATTTTTCGCACAAAGGTAATTTACTGTAAATTAGTGCTTTTAACAACTTTTGTGTAATAGCTCAGTCGGCCTACCCTGGGTTGCCCACTTATCTGCATGTGTATCTAAAACTTACTACCTAAAAATTATTGCCATTTGCCAGTGTTTATTTACTTTATTATTTACTCGACCATGAAAGAACTTTACAAGTTGACTGCTGAGGTGAAATTTTCTTTTTATCCTGCTTTTGTTTATCTTGAGCTGCCTAATTGGTTGAGGATGCTCTGACAAAATCAGCAGAACGTACCAGAACTCTCAGCTGATGTATTTCCTCGGTCGACGCCAATGTTGACGGACAGCATGGATGCTGCTCTATTGTGGCAAGTGCTTTTTCTCGCAATGGTTGAAAGTGAAAGCTCTGAATTGCGGCATGAAAACAATCTTTGAATAATTTATGCTCATTCCTCACAGAATTACGATTAAAATTTAGAACTTTGCGAGCTCCTTGTAGCATACTGAGTATGACAGATGACTCTTGCATATCATGAAAAACTGCTTTGAGAATTTTTCCTCATTTGTTTGGGAGAATGTATAAACTTGTGACTGCAAACTTCAGGATTCGAACAAGAGTTAAAATGGGATACCGACTCATAAAGAGAAGGAATCGCGTTTGATGTTGGCAGATGTTGCCTGCAAATGCTCTGGCTGACTTGGAGCAATAACTTTGTGCTATGTGAGCATGAGGGGCATATTTGCTTCAGTCTTATTATATTAATTTATAGCTTATTATTTGCTTTACATGCAATTTTACACTGTTTCGGTGCAAAATTGCATTTTATAGGTAAACTAAATGTAGTTATGTTTTTTAAATCTTTCAATAGAACATACAATGCTTCGTTGAATGAATGTGCCTTCTGACAAGTTAAGCAAAGAATAAGTTACAAAATACCCAGTAGTTAAACCCTCTCTCATTTGTGCCTGTGCATGATTGACGCAGGGAAAGCCCATGAGTGTTTTGCATGGAGAGCGGAAAGGGATCTCAAGAGCTGGCTCTGGACTCTGGTCAGACATCGACAGCGGCAGCTCTGCTGAAGGACGGCCTTGGACAGCTCAGCCTGGGGCCGGCAGACCCAGGGGCCCAGCCAGCTGAGGCCTCTGCCCCGGCTGCAGTGGCCACCTCCAAAGGCAAGGGTGCCAAGAAGGGCCAAGGAAAGAACGCGAAGGTAGGCCACCACTAGTGCTTTCCATTGGCTTGATGGACCAGAGCTCAAAGTGGCCCTGCAATGGACCACTTTGTTAAAAGACTGCTGACAGAAATTCGTGATTTTTTTTTTCTCAAGTTCGCCTCTGAGCGGTGACTCGGAGGCGAACTTGAGGGCAGCTGTAGTTGATGAACTGTTTCATGAAAAACTGGGGGTTCAAGTTAAAACTGTAGAAAAAATTCATCGCATTGGCAAAAAAAAATGTAAACGACCGAGATCAGTTGTTATGAAGTTTTATGATACCAGAGAAAAGGAGCAGGTACTGAAGAACTGCAAAAAACTTAAAAGGATGATCAGTATTAGCAATGGTTGTGCAAAGGAAACAGTAGATGTATGACGGAAGTTGTGGGCAAGTGCTTCTGCCGATAGGGCGAAGGGCGCAAAGTTATTTTTGATCGACGACAAGCTCAAGGTAAACGATAAGCTTTACGTATGGAACCACGAAAACAATGCACGTTTCCCTCTCTAAACCACCGAGATAAGAACAAGCACCGTGCACAAAGGAAAGATGACACGCATGATGATTCTGGTCCCTCAGGCAGTCCCAGCGATTCCCCATGTACTTCAACCCTTTCATAGCTTCAAATCTTGTCACTGAATGCACGCAGTATTGTTAATAAGGTAACTGAGTTAGAATATGTGTTGCTGACGTAGACCCCTCATGTGCTAGTGGTAAGCAAAACATGGCTGAACAGCAATGTACCTAGTCACTGTATAGTGCCACCAAGCTACTGAATGTTTAGATGGGATAGAGACACTTGTGGTGGAGTTACGATTATTGTTAAACAGCACATTGGTGTTGTAATGATTGAATATACTACCTCGAGACGGTTTGGTGCAAAATTACTTACGCGAACACTGTGTATCTTGTTGGCACAGTATATACGCTACCTGCCACTGCACTAGAGTTTTCGGGTAAGCTGAATGATTTTCTATGCAATCATTTAGACCGTAACACCAGACTAGTAATAACCGGGGACTTTAATCTACCTAATATTAAGGGGGGACGCGTGTTGTGGCGACCAAAAATCACGAAAAAACTCGATATTTTTTATTGCATTTTTGGAGTGTACAGCTATTATTGCATCTACATTGTTAATTTCATAATAACATCAGTATTTTAGCCGCAGAGACGCCTTATACGACATGTACTAGCTGAATTTCAGGCAGAACTTGCACTGAAACTGCACTTTTTCCGAAATGCGCGCCTGCTCTTCCACGTGTGCTAGCGTGGACATCTCGGTCTCATCTGAAAGAGGCGACCTTTCCTTTCAAATTCCCGCCAGAACGGGCCCCATTCGGCCATTGGCCACTTAGAAAATGCGCGGCAAAAAAAGGTACTAAAACGCCATCCTATTCGTCACTCGGTGCACTTGACGTGAGCTTGCCTCCCGATTGGCGGAACTGCATGGCCATTGTCTGCTACGCACTTGGAGCCGCGCATTGAGGTGCGCCATCTTGCCCCAGTGTCAATGCGATGTCTGAAACGGAGCGCAAATTTAGAACACGGCACAAGTTTGGTGCGAAAAAAGTGTGACGGACGCTCATCGAAAACTTCAAAAAACGCTGCTCAACACTGCAAAACGCCCAGGACACCGCAACCTCAGCGTCCGATGCCGAAATCGACGATGCAGCAACAACAGGCCTAACGACCGCATCCGCTGCTGCGGATACTGCAACAAGTCCGTCTGCCGCGGACCCTTCGACCATCGCTCGCGTACGGCAAGATACGATCTACCGGCAATCCTCCGAGCTGGAGGAGGAGGAAGCGCAAGCCAAAGCAAAGCTATCGGAGTTGTCTTCTGCTCCAGCGATGGAGAGGAAACGCGAGTTCGTGGGTGACAGTACCGGCGATGCACTTCGCCTGCCTGATGGGACTACGTTTACAATTGTGGATTCGAGTGCCGTGAACACTTCATTAATGTTTGCGAACTGCAACATCTGCACTGGTGCTTTAGAAATCGTCCGAGACGAGCGGGAATACGGACTCGCTGTGAAGCTGCGTTTTATGTGCGCGAACTGTGGAGAGATTGCGTCGGTGTGAAGTTCGCCGCGCGTTCACAGTGTTGAACGAATAAAACCCTTTGCTGTGAACGTTTTGGCTACGCGTGCCATGCAGGCAACGGGGAACCGACAGACTACGTTCAATGACATTTTCTCGTTGATAGGCATCAGCCGTCGGGCGCTTCACACGAAAACGTGGCAGAGCTACGTGAAGACGAAGTTGACGCCAGCGGCCGATCGTGGGGCGCGTAATCTGACGAGTGACTGCGCGCTGTAGGTTCACGAACTTTACGCCGAACTGAACGTAGGTCATACTGGGAACATCGCGGTGTTGTACGACGGGTCATGGATGACCCGCGGTCATACGTCCCATATCGGCATCGGCACTGTGATTGAGTTGTTCAGCGGACTTATGCTCGACTTTGTAGTATTAAGCAATTTCTGTGCTGGGTGCGAGTCGGGGCCTAAGGCGAGTGACCCTTCCTATGGAGCCTGGAAGAATGGCCACAAGTGTCAGAAGAACACTAATAAGAAATCTGGGGAGATGGAGGTGGAAGCGTTCCTCATCCTTTTCAGGCGATCATTGGAGCAGCACAATCTGCAGTATACAACGGTGGTTTGTGACGGGGACAGCCGCAGTTATCTCGCTTTACAAGATGATGAAGTGTATGGGTATTTCCCGATCGAAAAAGAGGACTGCGTGAATCATGTGCAAAAGCGCATGGGGACGGCTTTTCGCAACTTTGTGGCAAGCACAGAGGCCCTGGACATGAGAGTCTTGGTGGAAAGGGCCACTTGACAGCAGACTTGATCTCCAAGTTAACCTCATACTATGGATGGGCTCTGAAGACCCACAAAGGAGACGTAGATGCCACTCGAAATGCAGTGATGGCCACATATCATCACATCACATCAAACGATGATGTGGCTAATCACACTCTTTGTCCATCAGGCCCAAACTCCTGGTGCAAGCAAAATGCTGCAACGGCCAAGGGTGAGCTGGTTCCAAAGCATCCTCGAAAGCTTCCTCCTTATGTTTGTCAGGCTTTACGTCCCCTATATGAACGTCTTTCAGACAAGAAACTGCTGCAACGTTGCCAGCGTGGTAAAATGCAAAATAACAATGAAAGCCTGCACTCAATGATCTGGGCACTGGCGCCAAAAAACAGGCACGCTTCTTTATTCATAGTGGAGGCTGCTGTGGCAGAGGCAGTATTAAAGTTCAATGCAGGCAATGCAAGGGCCTCAAACAACATAATGAAAGAACTATGTCTAAATCCAAGCGAGCAAAGTCGCACCTGCATGGCCGAGAAAGATAGGCGTCGAATGGCAGCATCAGCCAAAAAGCGCAAAGCATCAGAATATTTGCGCCAGTCCCTCAAAAAGTGGCACACAGGGGCTGGGAGTCAGCAGGACTACATGCCTGGTGCTTACTGAGCTGTTCCAGCTGTAAATTTGTAAATAAAATAGGGTTTTGCACGTTTTCTCACTTTTCTCAAAACATATTTTTGAGTCACTTCACTAGACTGTCGGAGTGATATCTCATAATCTAGAACATTTAGAGCACTAATTCTTTCTTTAGCAGAAAGCCTAATCTGCATATTACAAAGTGCTGAGAGCAGAATTTCAAATTTGCGCACATGTATATTTCCATTTTATTAATTTTCTTTTGATGTGGTAGCTTTAGGTCAAGGAATGAATTTTGATCACCTGCAGAATGGCTAATTAGAATCTCATTTGAAAACTTTTTGCAGCATTGCAGTTATTGCACATTATAGTATCTAGCTATGCAATAATATTCACTTTCTGCTGAGCAGTTTTTTTTTGCCATTGTCTCTGGAAACAATAGAGTGGCAGCACTGTCAATCTCCTGAACTAATGGACCTACAAGAAAAATTGTTGCATATTGGAAATCAGCACAAAAAACTAACTAAGCTTGTTTATTTTCATCATATTTGGTCATAAGATGCAGGAAATAATCTCCACAACCCATGTCCCCCCTTAACTGGGACAGTTTACTACCTGGGCACGTAGAAATTTCTAGTAGCGAAAAGCTGCTTCAAATAATGATCTCGCACAATCCAAAGCAACTCGTGAAAGAAAATACGAGGGTAACGCCTGAACCTCGATCATTGTTGGACTTGGTGTTTCTTTCGAGTAAAATAGGTGACTATACAGTGTCTGTGGAAGATGGTCTATCAGATCATAAGATGGTTCTTGTACACATAGTGTCTAGCGCAAGCACTCGTTCCAGCCGTTTATACCTGTGCAGGTTAAGGACTATAGTCAGGCACACGACATATGTATTCTTGATTTCTTAGAATTGTCATTTGACCAGTTTGAACTTGTCTGTGATTGTGAATCGGTAGAACTATGGCAGCGCCTCAAGAAAATCATAAGACATTGTGTTGATAGTTTCATCCCAACTTGATTAAAAAATATAAAATGACGGAACCCTTGGAATAATCGACATATAATTCATATTAATTGCAAAATAAAGCGCTGTGGGAGATATGGGGTTCTCCTCCGTACTCTTGGGACAAAGGAACGACAACACAGTAGTGCAAACAGTCACAAGGGCATTTATTGTACCTTTCATACATCAATGCCAGCTAGCCGAGTTGCTATCCCCAAAACATGCCGATGGGCGCACGACAAATCTAGAAGTCCGACTTACCGCGACCGCATTGCGAGCGAATATGTTCGCCCCATGCTGGATCCCAACGCCTGGTCGTTCGCGTGTTCGGTCACGCCAACGGTTGTGCGTTCGAAGGAGGCCACGCGAGGCGGTCTCGCAGAAGCATGGTAGCAGCGTGCGCGGAATGTCCACGCTGTTCGCCGACCCGCCGGGAAAGAGCCGAAGCGCCTGTCTCCCGGCGCCCAAGTAACCCCGCCGCAGCGCAACACTAGCGCCATCTCTCGCACTGCGCTTCAACCACTCCGACCGCCGCGGGCACCAGGTCACGCGACAGGCGAAGCCACCCTGCGGGAGACGAGCTATGCGGGAAAACTAGATCTCAGGGGAGGCGTGAGAGTCACGCATCCCCACATCCCCCCAACCTTAAATCACTACATATTCCGGCGAAACATTTCACACAGTCTAACATCAACACGTGCTTCGCGAACAAGGTGGTACATGCAACAGTGGCCGCGCCGGGGAAATGTCCACACGCTGTCCGTAACATGCGAGCCGACTGTCCTTGGGGTACACCGCTGGCGTCCGCCGGTCACAGCAGCAGCTTTGCAGACAAGATGGCACGATCCCAGGCCAGGACTCCGGAGACGACGACGCAGTAGTCGGTACGAGCAAGCGTCGCTCGCGCCGACGCGCCCTGCTGGCAAGAGCCGCCGTAGCTGTCGGTGACTGCCGGCTCTTTTGTCCGCCGCCGAGGGTTGTGAGCTGGATACAGGAGGCCGCCGAAGTCGCCGCGCCGAACTGGCCACAGCATCACCATCGCCCGGGGTGGCTCGATCGTAGTCCGGAGCAGCAGCGCAGACGATGTGCAGGTGACAGCAAGCCAGGGGTGACTCCATTCACGCTGTGTACACTTAACACACTTGGCAAACACTAAAGTAGTGCAAGGGAGAGGAATTCTGCATGCGCATCGCCCACGTGGTACGATGTTCAACTCGGCTAGCAAAAGATCGGGCAGCTACTCAGATGCTAAGTTCACGTGAACGAAGCTCGCTTCCTTGAGTCGAACGAGTAATTTCAATTCGTGCGAGGCTAAATAGAATGAGGGAAGCAACTTGCAACACCTCAATGCCACGGTCCAACAGGTTGTGTCCCTCCACGTGCGACAGGCAGCTTTGTAAAGCCTTAGGCCTAAATCGTCGCTACCCTGACAACAACCGGCATCCAAAAACAACACCCAAAATGGGCGCAAAACAGGCAGCCGCGAGGAGACGTTAGCTCTGTGAGGTGGTCCTACTCCGCTCGGTGCACACAGCAACCGAGTTGATGGCGCCCACCGTCCCAGACGGTGTCGGAGTGCCCGGTGCCAGACCGCAATACCAGTCAGCCCGTAGTGGCACCGTGGCCCGCGGCCACCCGGCTCCCAGAGCCGCAACTTCATCCGAGTCAAAGAGATAGAAGAAGCTATTTACATCAGAAATTCGGACCACCCACGAGGCTTCCGTACTCACTCGCTTCAGGCTTGCCACTGCTCCGCGGGCTCTCAGCCTCGCTCTCCCAGGATGCAGACCACGTGGCTCTCGTACCAACGAATGCCATTAAAGAAAAACACTTGCGAAAAAGGCTTAGCATGTTGACATGTTCAAACACACTACAGCCACCGCCGCCTCGCTCAAGAAAGCACGCCGCCGACGCTAGCGATCAAAATCCACGCTAGGCCTACGCTTCGGTTCAAAGGTCTTGAACGAAGCAACACTTAAAATTATCGTCCGATGTCCCAAGAGCCCCACGTTGGGCAGCCAGATGTGGGAGATATGGGGTTCTCCTCCGTACTCTTGGGACAAAGGAACGACAACACAGTAGTGCAAACAGTCACAAGGGCATTTATTGTACCTTTCATAGATCAATGCCAGCTAGCCGAGTTGCTATCCCCAAAACATGCCGATGGGCGCACGACAAATCTAGAAGTCCGACTTACCGCGACCGCATTGCGAGCGAATATGTTCGCCCCATGCTGGATCCCAACGCCTGGTCGTTCGCGTGTTCGGTCACGCCAACGGTCGTGCATTCGAAAGCGGCCACGCGAGGCGGTCTCGCAGAAGCATGGTAGCAGCGTGCGCGGAATGTCCACGCTGTTCGCCGACCCGCCGGGAAAGAGCCGAAGCGCCTGTCTCCCGGCGCCCAAGTAACCCCGCCGCAGCGCAACACTAGCGCCATCTCTCGCACTGCGCTTCAACCACTCCGACCGCCGCGGGCGCCAGGTCACGCGACAGGCGAAGCCGCCCTGCGGGAGATAAGCTATGCGGGAAAACTAGATCTCAGGGGAGGCGTGAGAGTCACGCATCCCCACAGCGCTTATGCAAAAGGCAAGGTATCTCCGCTGAGGTGTCTAAATTGCCAAGGGCATTGAAAACGGCACTGAAGGAATCAAAAGAGCAGTTCTTTAACCAAACATTAAGTACCTTTATGAAAACATCACCTAAAAAATTCTGGCTTTATCTGAATGACAAAAAAAAACAAATAAACAAGATCCAAGTTAACAATGTAATAGTAACGCAAAAAGCAAATATTGCGAGTCATTTTCATAATTTCTTCCAATCAGTTTTTTCAGCACCTAGCACCAATTCTGCAGCCACCTGTCTGCCGTTTTCCTTTTCATGTGGGATGGAAAATCTTGCCGTCACTCAAGCGGGCGTGTTTAACCAACTGCTACTCTTAGATTCTAAGAAGGCTAGTGGGCCAGATAGAATACCAACCCAATTTCTAAACCGATATGCGGAGTGGGTGTCATTTTTATTAAATGTAATCTTTGTGAAGTCATTGCAAACTCACTCGTTGCCACAACACAGGCGTTGCACAATCATAACTCCTGTTTGTAAAAGCGGTAACTGATTGCTAATAAATAACTATCACCCAGTTTCCCTAACTAGCATCTGTTGTAAAGTCTTAGAGCATATCATAAGTAAGCATATTGTCATTTGTCTTGAAAATAACGACTTTTTTTTATCAGCACCAACATGGTTTCCGAAAGGGGCTGTCTACAGTAACCCAGCTCATAGAAACTATTCATGATCTTACTTCAGCTATAGGCGCCCAAGAGCAAATTGACATCATCTGCTAGACTTTGCTAAAGCCTTCGACAAAGTTTCACACCATAAATTAGTTTCCAAGTTACATAAAGCAGGAATAAATGATACTATTCTAAAATCGATTGAAGCCTACCTACACAATGGCAGGCAGGTTCTGCGGGTGCACGAGTGCTTGTCCCCTCCGTTAGAAGTGCTTTCTGGTGTCCCCCAGGGGTCTGTTTTGGCCCCATTGCTGTTCTTGGTTTATGTTAATGATATTAGAGAGATTGTTGAGTTCCCTGTAGAATTGAAGCTTTTTGCTGACGATTGTTTAATTTACTCTACCTTAACGCACATCGACGACGAAATTGGAATTAATTAGGTCCTTCATTCCTTTCAGCTTTGCTGTGAAAAATGGGACGGAAATCAATTACAACAAATCGACTTTTGTACATGTTACTAACAAAGAAAGTGTGGCACCATTCTTCTACAACATTGCAAGCAACAAACTAAGAAATGTAGATACATTCAAGTATTTAGGGGTCACATATATTTAGTTTCACATATATTGATAACCTATGCTCGACAGCTTTACAAAACTGTGTTCACTGAAGAAAAAGCTGGAACATGCAAGGAAGGATGCCAAATTAATTGCTTATAAAACTCTCATACGTCCATCTTTAGAATACGCTTGTGTTGTCTGGAGCCCCCACCAAAAAGTTTTAATAGACAAACTAGAAAGAATCCAGAGAATGGCTGCTCGTTTTATTGCTTCAAGTACCGAAGGACTTGGTAACAACAGTTCTGTGTTCGTATGGGCTTGAGTTGCTGGCAACCCGAAAGAAGAAAGCCAGACTTAAAATTTTTTTTTTTTTTCAATTACTTCAAAGGCTTTTGAAGATTAAAAAAAAATAAAAATATGCCCAGTTCCCTGCAAATCGTAGTGAGAGAATAAATCACAGCAGAGCTGTTAAGTGTTATAACACACGTGTTGATGTTTTTCGTTATTCTTTTTTCCCGGATATAATTGAAATGTGGAATGCCTTACCTGATCTTGTTGTAGATCAGACAGATGTGCACAAATTTTAATGCTTAATTGATATTTTGTGTCGTGGGCACCCAACCTGATTCTATGAAATATCAAATTTGCTTGTGTTCTACTATTTTCCCTCCCTGTAACAAGCCTCAAGCGAGGGTTAACAGTATCAATAAAGAAGAAGATGCATCTATGAGTGACGGCATGCTTGGCGCAGTGCCAAGCGTGCTATCTTATCACAGTGTGGAAGCACTGCTGCCTGAAATATGTGCAGTCATATGATGCTTGCCTCACGAAAGTTAATGTATGCTGGAGAATGATCGTCCGAGAATATGGCCCAAGTTTGCCAACACTTTGCCATGCACAAGTACGCTTGCCTTTCACCTAAATAGCCTGTGGCCACGATTCTTTAGCAATGCCTTTTATGCTATTCCTTTTCACATTTTTCGTGCTTCGTCAAGGGTCAGAGCGACACTCCGCCTGTGTTATCAATGGGATCAGCCGACTACGAGTGGTAAAAAGAGGGAATGGAACTTGCATGAAAAATAGCTCAAATAGGAAATGCAGCCTTTAGACCTTAGTGACTTGGCTTGTCTCTTCTTGTGGTTTGGGTGCAGCCGGTGAGCACTATTAGATCGGCGAGATTTTGTTAGTTTCCATTTTGCGGAGGTGCTGGCAACATGGCCGACTATGTAGGCAGCACGTAAAAATGAAACTATGGCTATTTCTGCCTGACTCAGAGCCTCACTGCACAATGCATGATAGAAATCCCTTTTTTTTTTCTTTTTTTCTTTCTCATTTCTATTGCTCCTTCCGTGGAGCAGTTTAGCTTTGTGCCACTTTGCCAGGGAGCAGTTTCCTTTTCTTGTTCTTTTTTGTTTTCTTCTTCTTTCTTTTTTGTTGGTGTCCTGTGGATGACCCGCCAGGACTGTAATCCCCTCTGTGTGGAATCACCATTGTTGGCGGTCACTGCAAAAGTTAATCTTAACCGTAGAGTGTATGCGGAGCAGTTCTTAATAAGGAGGAGGAATAAGTGAATCTTTTTTACAGTGAGTGTATGAAAAACCAACCAAATGTTCCCACATTGTTTGGTATATTCGTGAATTCGGATTGAGTTCGTCTTATCGGGAGTTTACTGTACATGTAAAGTGCAGAAATGCTTTTCTGAGAACCCATGGACTGATTTTAATAAAATTTGTTGCATTTCAGAGAGAAAGTTAAACTCTAGTGACTGGAAGAAGCCAAATTTTGATTTAGTGCCTGAGTTTCTTACATAAAGATTACCCGAAATTGGTAAACTTAAATAAATTGAACCCTGAAGTTTACAAATTCGTAGCTCTACACTAAACAGACATGTTGCAGTCCTTTAAAGTGCTGTAAAGTTGCAGCATCTAAAGTGGGCCAACTCAGTGCATGAATTTACAGCTTACGTGTATTTGTTGCAATTTCTAAGAGTTTTGAAAAAGTCCTACTCACAATAGTCTTGAATGCACCTACTCACAAATTAGTAATATACTTCACAGGGGCATATAATATATCAATTGTCTGCGTTAAACGTAAATATGATTAAATGAAGGTTCAGATTTGTGATATAATTTTTCATTGCTGAACTACAAAGTTGTAAACTTGATAGTTTCATTTTTCTAAATATTACGACTTTCAATAATTGTATAAAGTAATTGGTGGCCTAAATCGAAATTCACTCTAGATTCACTAGCTTTTCACTTTTTTCTTTTAGATGCAACAAACGTCATCAAATTTGGTGCAACGGTTGCCGTTACTTTTTTCAGTCTTTTCCCATATATTAAGATAGGAGACCCAAAGCTAAAGCTTCCTCTTAATTGCATTAGCATTTTTGCTAATGAAATGCATCTGGAAATTGGGCTCACCTGGTCATGCGTGTGTGCAGGCCAAGCGTCAACAGCTGTGCCTGGCAACGTGCGAGCAGGGTCGGCTTTCTCTCAGCGACCCAAGCAACCTGCGTGCCAATGCCTCCTCTGCTGCAACAGCGGCACGGTCGCCACTCGCCGGCCGACACCCGTCCGTGCCAGTGAGTGCCAGCCCTTCGTCGTCCTCGTCGGGAGCCGCCTCGTGGGGTCCCACTCGAGACCGGGCAGCCTCGGATCCACGGCGAGGAGGCGGATCGGCCTTGTTACCGCCAGCGCTCAAGGCACAGCACGCGGCCCACCGCTGCAAGCGCACGGGGGGAGGCCCACCTCCTGGAAGCAGGTGGGCATGTAATGGCGGTGGCCGCAACTACAGGGACGCGTGGAAACCTCGCACGGAGCTCACCTGTAGGCCGACTGATGTTTGCATGCTATGCGTTGGTTGTGATCTATAGTCGGTAGGCCGACCACATTTACCCAAATCTAGCGCGCACCTTTCTTTCGAGAAAATGGGTCCGAAAATTGCCTGCATGTTACAATCGAATACGAAGCCGAAACCGCAGGCGTGACGTTGGTGGCAGCCTACCGTCACAGGCATCAGACATTGCACCATCACAAAGATCTGGTTGCCCAGATGTAAGCTTAACAGTTGTGTTTTGGGCCTGTGTGTGTGCGTGTCAACCGGCAACAGAGACTCTCAAGTAATCACGGTACGCATCTTAATTGTCTTCTTCAACGTGCCACGGAATAGCACAGGAGCATGTCTGCTTCACTAAAACTGTTACAGAAGTTTTACAGGCTTTGTTACGATGCACGTCGGCAGCACACACACCTCCGGCGACTTGTAGCAATGCAAGTTCAAAGTTCGCGCCTGTCTTTTCCGGCGAGCTGATTGGAGGTGCAAGGAGAGATGATGGCACACCAACATGGCTGCATTTCCAACTTCAAAAATGTGATGTCAAGGCCTCTCCTATTTTGTTTCTTTCCTCCATGGAGGAGGTGCTGCTCTGGCACAGCGCTGAAATAATGTTCATGTTGCTGTGGCTTCACCCTTCCAAGCGCCCTTTGCGTTTGTGCTTGGAGACTGTTCTGATCTCCGAGGCTCGTTGTTCTGCCGGGCTGACGTGCTGCTGTGCTTGCGGGGCGAAAAGTGGAAACACCAAGTGTTAGCCAATACGTACGCAATAAGCTGGTACTGTGTGTGCAGATACAAAACGCATTATGTTCAATGGCCGCTGAGTTGGAGATTTGACTTTACTACTTTTAAAATGAAACTACTGTTTAAGCGAGTGCGGTTTAACGAGGTTTTATACTATACGCATTGCACAACGGCGTCCAGTTCCCTTAAGTCAGCTTTGTCGCAATTTGTTGCACGGTAAAGCATACAAATGTCGTGAAGACGTTTTTGTATTGCTTCCATTGCGTGGCGCAGGCAATTCTCAGCGTAATTTTCTTGTAAAAAAAAATTATAAGCCATTCCACTCTGTGAAGGTGGATGACCAACAAAGCTGGGGACGTATTCTGAAGTGATCCACTACGGTGATGCTATCCCCGAGGCAATAGTGTCGCCGTCAGGTGCTCTGATTGGCTGGTTGAGCAAAATCAGGTGACATGGTGCTGAGCCATCCAATCAGCTCATCTGATTTTGCTAAAACAGGCAACCAGTGCGCACCGATTGCAAAGGTGTGACCAAGGCAATAGTATCGCCGAAAGTGATCGTTTCAGAATGCGGCCCCTGTTTAGCACATGACACAGAGATGACACAGAATTTTGAGCAAAGGTATGGACACATTTATTGTCCTGATCGGTGGTCATCGTGACGATAGGTTGCACACACATTCTTGCATTACCTCTGTTATTAAATGCGTAAGCATTTCTGTGCCTGCTCAATGAGAAATTTGTCTGTCACATAAGGCAATGCATGGCTCATATCTCTTAAACAATGGCTCATACATACCCCCGTAAGCTTGAAGAAAAAAAATTATCTACCTGAGATTCTACTGATCTTGAAAATGCATCTATTGATAACTAATCTACTCAAAATACATATCCAAGTGACAAGACGTGTAAGCTTTTGCATAGAATGAAGTGATTTTGCATCAAATTCGGGAGCTGAGTTTTTACACATGCAGATCGGTTGACGCACATGAAAAATCCATGGAACCCTAGCCATAAACGACTTCACTGTAAAAAAAAAAAGAATGAAGGCGAGTATTAGGATTCGTTAAGTTGTGTAATCAGACATGGGCTACGGTTATTGTCTGAAAATCTTCCCAGGGCATGCTGAAGATAGGCATTTTCTACAGTAGATGATGTCTGTTCAACACATTCACTGTCTCCCGAAGCTCCGTCCGAATATGCTACCACTATTGGAGTCACTTACAGGTCAGGAGCGTGTGTGCCGACTGGTCAAGTTCAAATTATCTGGTGAAAGCCAATTTAATATTCACTGGTATTGATAGCGGGTTATAGCTTGTTTTTTTTAGGACTCCGTCATGTATGCTGTGTGCTTAGTGAAGTTATTGCTAAAAGAAACTCTGTGTGTATAAGAAATATAACGAAATGTTGAACTTCATTAAGCATATAAGTCATTGCTATGCCCTCCCCATGCAAGTGCCACTGACATACTCGAGAAACTTCATTTTCCATAGGGCGAAGTCAGGCATGACATACCTTATAAGCGGGGCACCACGAGTTTTCTTTCTGCGCCATGAATCAAACAGCAGGTGTGCAATCGCTCAGCCACTCAAAACATTTTTGCCCCCACATCTGCGAATGCATTTTAATCTGCACTGCAGTAGGTAACCAGAAAACCATTCCCAAATTAACTTATCTGATCAATGCTGGTGACAACGATAACGCAGTCGGAATCAACCACCGTAGTCTGAGCAGGTCGCAAAGAGGTATTTTCTGCTCACACACACACCCCTATTGCTGAACAAAGTTGTGTAGTGAGGACTAGAACATAAACAGTAAAAGCAAACATCAGGCTGCTAGATTTGTTGCCTACAGCCGGTAAGCTTGCACACAGTATGATTGCAATGCAGACGGAATGGGTAAATGGAAGGTATATTGGTATACCTACACTACCTTTGTTGCTTTTATTTATTTATTTGTTTATTTATTTATTTATTTATTTATTTATTCGCGTTTGCTAGTTGGAATCGGTTGGCACTGGGCAGGGGTAATTGGAGATCGCAAAGAGAGGCCTTCGTCCTGCAGTAGACATAAAACAGGCTGATGATGATTATTATTTTTTTATTTATTTTGAATACTGCTGCTCTCAACTGAGAGCATAGCAGGAGGGCAACACAAAATTTTAGTCGTACAGTCGACTCCCGATAATTTGAAGCCGCTTAATTGGAATTTTCGGTTAACTAGAAGTGAAGAGCTGGTCCCGTCAGTTCTGCATGTAATCCTATGGAAAAAATCCCTCGATAATTCGAAGTCCTCATCCAGTAATATTGTTTAATTGGAAGTTAATTTTCAGTCGGGATCCGCCTGCCGCCAGAGGCACCAGTGTCGCTGTATGTATATATATGACTGTATGTGGCAATAAACGGGGGATTGTTTGGTTGCTAGCAGTTCGTGTACTTGGGCGGCACCCGCCGCTACAACATTGGCGACGAGGATGGCATCATTTCGGGGGGCGTGACTTTCGCCGCTTGCTTTCCGGCGCCATGAGCATTTCTGGACTCGCGCCGCCGCCGCCATTCCTGCCTGTGCCTGGTCGACCTGCTGCTGCGTGGCCGCAATGGTTCCGCATCTTCGAGAACTACCTGCTTGCTTCGGGGGCCTCTGACTGCACGCCGGATCGTCGCAAAGCACTACTTCTTCACAGCCTCGGCGTAGAAGGTCAGCGCATAGTTTATACATTACCACTTCCTCCATCGTTGGACAACGTCAAGCTCGGTGAGCAAACTGCTACTGAGAAAACGTCGGAAGATAGCAAGGGCACAGGCGACACAAGGCCTGAAGTATCGTCGTACGATATCGCAGTCGCCGCTCTGCACGCTCATTTTTCGGCAACAAGCAATGTTGTTGCCGAACGGCATCGTTTCAGTAGGCGATTTCAGCAAGCTGGTAAATCAGTGAATGAGTAGATCACTGCATTGCGGGAGCTTTCTGCTACATGCTCTTTTCCTGTCGAAGAAGATTCGCTGCGTGACCAGTTCGTTGCTGGTATTTCGTCTCGGAGCTTGCGCGAGCGTCTTCTGCTTGAAGGATCGTCTCTCTCGTTCGCTAGAGCAGTACTACTGGCAAGGCAGTTTGAGCAGGCGTACAATGATCTGCAAGAATTTCCTTCTGTAGATGTTGGACGCATAAATACTCGTGGAAATACACCTACGCGTACACCAGAATCCGACGAGAGCTCGAAGCGATTAACAACCGCCAGTCTCATTGTTACCGCTGCGGTTCATCCCAGCACAATGCAGCATCAGTTCGCTGTCCAGCCAAAAGCAAGCGTTGTCACCATTGCGGTGTCATGGGTCACTTCCGCTCTGTTTGCCAGAAACGAGGCTCCGCTCCGGTGCGTGAGGTAGACAGCCAAGACTCTCCGAGCGAGGAAGGTTTGAGCATTCTGGCTGTGACGAGGGCCGCTCGCTCCGCTGTTCACGTCACAGTGTCTCTGTGCAATCCTGTGTCCACGAATTGCAGAGGGTGTATGTGTGCCGACGGCGCCGTATGGCCGGCTGCCGTCATTTCTCCTGTGTTTGGGAACGAACAATA
The DNA here is from genome assembly GCF_023375885.2 of Dermacentor andersoni. NCBI lineage: Eukaryota > Metazoa > Arthropoda > Arachnida > Ixodida > Ixodidae > Dermacentor > Dermacentor andersoni. The sequence continues at coordinate 226,849,163 of NC_092816.1, forward strand.
GAGGCCCGCCACGGACTCAAGGGTGTGCGTGTGTGGTGCAATACAAGTGCGCGACCTCTGACAGCAGGGGGGAATCACCCATTCCCTCGCCGCTAGTTAAAAGGGGCAGGGCCAAGACCTCGGGAGGAGTCGGGATGCAATTGGGTGAACTTGATTGGATCATCACCAATATCTGCCATTGCCCAACACAGGGAAGTAGGGAAAGGAGAAGTTATTTAAATGCAGGTTTTAGACCGAGCTAAGCAGTCTAGAAGTTGCGCCTACAATCTGCTGAAAAGCGTCGAGGAGCTAGCGCCATCCAGTATCACCTGGGCCACCTAGCCACGTCTGAACTGCGAGTTACTAGTTGACGTAAGAGACTACAAACCAACATCTGCAAAAAAGCTCACGGTAGTTCCCCTCAAGTTAGCTCAACCTGCTCGAGGGAAGACGTCAGACCTAGACTCCTAGGAAACCCAGCCCAGCATTCTCGTCCACCGCAACGAGATCGGCTTGCCAGCGTTCTTCAGGAAAGCTCTGCCGTTGACTCCACACTTTATGGACTTGCTGCTGCTGCCCGGCCATGCGTATGCCATCATTTGTGTTCTTTTGAACTTTGCTTAGTTGACCACTGTTAAGTCTGTTTTGTGTTGCATTAATCTCTATATGCACTTCAACGATTCGTTGTATTTCTTTTGTCTTCATCATTGATCTAGATTAAGTGTATGTGTATTAGCGTTCTTGTATTTTTTGTCTTTCGTTTAAATTGTGTGTCATTGACAGTCGATAAATGAATTCCTTTTCTTTCTTTCTCCCGACTCTCCTTCACTGTGTTCGCTTGGGTACGGAATGACCAACCGGCTTGTATACCCAGTCGATGACTTCGCGCTGACGGCGAATGGGTGACAAGCCATGACAGCTATAGACCGTTTTTTCGTAGGCGCCGCCATATTGTGAACGCAGTGGCGCCGCCTATGAGCAGCGCCATACTGGCTTGGGTGAAAGCGGTCTTTTGCATGGCAGGTATACGCTCGGCGGTAGGTTCTGGCGTTTGTTTTCGCGGTCGTGCGGTCTGTTTAGTATGACGTGCGTCCTCTACGTGGTAAACGGTGCTGTGAGACATGCTGAAGTGGTTTAAGGCGTCATGGCCGGAATTTCTGCTGGCGTTGAGGTGGACGGAACACGCAGCGCGATGTGTGCACGTATATTGGAGCCTACAATCAGCCTCGGAGATCACTTGTGTATTTCTGAATGTTCCAATCACTAATGTGACCTTATTGCAGTATTATCTTCTATTTCTAGGCTGCGGTTTAGGAGCCACGACACATACGCGACGATCTTAACAGCGTGGGTACCATTCTGCTACGATAGGAGCTGTGCTGTTATACTTTGACAAGCATTCAAACTGTTCGCTGCAGGTTACACTGCGTGACTACTTGGTTCGATGGATGAGGTTTCCACCTATGAATAAATGTTTTGGCTAGTAATAGCATCATACCTTACAGTCTGAATTAAGCTTGTCCAGCAAAGCGACCGTTTACAAACTGCGCGAGCGTCCTAAGCAGTAGTAGGTGCTGAATTACAGATATTTTTGTTCGATATAGCGCATGGTCCAAGCATATGGCATCAGCGGTTTTATATTTATAAACGTTGTGAGACGTTAGCCCGTTTTCTCTTGCTTTTTAGAGAAAGAGGATGATAACCGAATTTTTTTTGCGGTTGTGTTCGTTCATTTCTCTACGACGCACTCACACATATTAGGGAAATCTTGCGCTCAAAGATAGCCATCGCATTCTTTTTATGCGAACCCTCTCATATACAGTCGCCGACCGTTTATTCGGACCTCACGGGGACTGCGGAAACGTCCGAATAAACAGGTGTCCGAAAAAGCAGATTAAGAAAAAAAAATGAAATCCTTTATTTCCACGCACTTATTCGGGCTCGGCAGTAGGCTTGAAGAAATCGTGAGTGCGCCGTTGCACGCTGTCCCGTTTACGCGCAATCGTACGGTCACTATAGGCGGCTGAAAGCACAGTCACTGCTTGTGCACGCTCCGCATGCGACGGCAGCGTAGCACATGGTGCGTCATCTTCCGACTCGGAGTCATCGTCCGGCGGAGCAGCAGGAACCTGACGAACGATCTCGCCGTCGTCGAGTTCTGCGCATGTCAGTACAGCAGTGTCAGCACTTGTGAAACTGTCAAATGAGACGGTGTCCGGAATCACAATGCAACCACTGCGCAGGTCTCGGCAGAATATTTTCCGCGTCAGTAGGGAGCACATCGGAAGGCGACAAATCTTAGGCCTCCCGGCACCCGCTTGCCGGCATTCCCCAGCGCAGTCTGCGCGGGCACTGTCGGCGCCATTAGACACTTGACGCGATGTTTCCGTACGCCACGTTGGATCACCGAAACCTCGACACAGCACACAACGCAAACACCACCGTGCCGACACCAGTCGCACGAACGAAAAACGTGCTACTCGCAGCGTCGTGCGCGAAAGAAAGAAATCAGCTGCTGGATTGTCTTGACATGGCTTACTAAGCTGAAACCGGAACTATTGTACGACCACTCTATCGAACCAGGCAGAAACGATGATGATGAGCGGGGATTTCCAGTAGCGCCACTTCGTGGGGCAGCAAGGAAGCTCCGTTCAAAACAAAAATGGCGTTCAGCAAGTCGAACTATGCGCCGCGGTCAGAGTTGGTGCATGATGCCCTCGAACGAGTTGGCTCAAGAAGTGTCCGAAAAATCAGACGAGGGGTTGCAGGGCGTCCGAACTTTCGGCAGTTGTTATACATTATGGTCTATGGGGAGAATGGCGGTGCCGCGAAGCTGACCGAATAATCGGGCATGTCCGAATTTTTGGAGTCCGGAAAATCGGTCGGCGACTGTATTATATGGCTGTATACAGGCCAAAAGGGCAATGCCGAAGCACACAGCTTATATATATGTATCGTGCTGGCTCATCAACCGCAGTGATCGCTGTGTTGAGCAGCGCCATGGGCCACATGCAGCAAGGCTAGCGTACACATATGGTAATTTCAAGCATACTAGACTTGAAATGCGTGAGAACGATGCCAGTGTATCACAAATATTTGATAGCGCTTGCCACTGAGATATTTCGTGGTTGCCTTAGGTTGGCCGTGCACAGCACGCGCTCTTATGTTTTACTCCCTATGCCAATCTGATTTACCATTTAATGCTGGTAATACAGACACGCCGGTTTCCTTTGTTGATTTAAAATCGATATAAGCAAAATAGTAAAGAACACATACATGCACAGCGACTGATAATGCGCGTACACCTCGGCTGATTATGCGCGTCACATTTTTGCGCCCCCAAGACATAATTCCGCCTATAGTAGTTACCGATGCACCGAAAGGCTTCCCTGACAACCTTATATGAACGAACATGGCGTAAATTTCACAAAGTAAGATCTAAAACATCTCGAAATCGTTCCGCAGCACGCGACAGCAATACTTTCAAGCAGCGCCGCGCCGGATCGCCCAAGCCAGAGAGGAGGAAAGGCTCTCCGCGCGCCCTATCCTCCTCGCCCGATGAAACGGTCTATAGCATACAGGAGTTTTTAATTTATTGACTGGCTTGGATTCTTTGCTGTTTTATGAAGCTGATTAACTTGTCCCTTCGGCTGAATAACCTCTCGCGTGATTCATGGGTTTGACCTTTGCTGTTTATTTTTTTTGGTATATACTTATCAATACAAAAAAAATACAGTTGATTTGAACATAGTCCAAAGGGTAGTTATAGGATATGTCGGACGCCAGCTGTGAAACTTGTGGTCTAAGTGCATTAACACACTGCTGTAATCTGCCCTGTGAAAGTTGGTTCTTACAGAAACTTGGCTGTGATTCATTATTGTACTACTTTAACCAAAGCTTTGTGTAATTCAGTCGAACCCACTTATAACGAGATCGGTTTTAGCAATATATCGGTTGTAACAATGAGGGGCTACTACAATGCCACATTATCAGTTATAACAATGAAGTCTGGCTGCCGGGTGTCTATGCCGAAAGGTAGTGAAATGCGAAATCCTTGAAAAGAAAAAAAAGAGAAATCAGGGTGTCTACCAACCGGGAAAACCGGGAAAACCTGGAATTCTTAGGGAATTCGAGTAGTCTGGAAATATCAGGGAAAACTCAGGGAATTTGTGCTTTTATCAGGGAAAATTAACTGCAACTTTATTGAAAGGGAACGAAAGTCGTGTTAATGCTGGCTCTAGTAAAAGAGGAATTGCAACGAATCGTCATTGACGCCGTGTCATCGGCACGGGGTATTGCCAGAGTAGTTAACAACCGATTTTCGAGACTCCCGATTTTTCGAACATGCCCGATAATTCGCACGGCTTTGCGGCACCACCACGTACTCCATATGGTCAATGTATATTGCCCCGACTGCCGATCTGAAATGGCATTAATCAAAGCCACTACCGCCGCCATTTTGATTATCTCGCCGCCTCGAACCGGCACTCGCGCACGCAGATCCGCTGGCAGCCGTAGCCACCACCGCGGCAACGTTAGGCCTAGCTGCTTCTACGTTCGCTATTAAGCTTCTTGCCGTGCGGTTCCGTGTTTTTCATTTAAAGAATTCCCGCTGTCAGCAGTGGCACCGACTCCGCCTTTGTAATCCTCGCAATTGGCTTCGAAGCTCGCAGAGCACCGCGCGTTGCGCAATGCCAGTATACGAAAGTTGGCTTTGCCTTAATACAGCAGTGCTACGCGGCGAAGAATAACAAGCGTGGGAAGGGGCAATTGTACCGGGACACAGTATGCATTCCTTAATTATACAGGCGTGTATCCCCGTTTCCTGTCACAGTACGAGCACCGATATGCGTACTAAGTGTACTGCAGGCCTTAAGAATTTTTTCGGACGTGCCTGTGGCAATCTTAGCCCTTAATGGCACTTAAAGACATGCATTCATTTTTTATTGAAAGAATTCGCTGCTGTCAGCAATGGCATGGACTCCGCCTATGTGGTCCTCGCGATTGACTGAGAACCTTGGAAAGCACGGTGCGTTGCATAATGGTGGTTCCCGAAAGTCAGCTTCGGCTTTGTACAGAAATGTTGCTTGGTGAACCATATGCAAAAGTATTGCAGTGAAGCATAACACACATGGGAAGGGGCTATTGCCACGGGTCACAGTATGTATTCCTTAAGTATACACGCATGCACCCGGTATTGCCTGTCACAGTACGAGCACCGATATGCCTAGTACGTGTACCGACAGGCCTTCAAGCGTTTTCGAATGTGCCTGTGGCGGTTTGAGCCCCTAAGGGCAGTAAGTGGCATGCATTTATTTTTTCCAACTGGCCAATTTTTCGAACGTTTTCGCGGCCCCTAGGGAGTCCGAAAAATTGGACGTTGACTGTACAACTGACCAAGAGGATGCTTCAAATGATCCATGGGGTGAATGCGTGGCAGAAGGAAGATGAGAACAGAAAGGACCTATGCACTGAGGAATTGTCGGGAAAGGAAGCGTGCCGCCGCCTCTTTGCAGGAGCTTGAGCTCAAAAAACAGTGTTGGCTGACGCCGAGATTCAAGTGCCCCTCATTCAAACCAAAATAAGCTCTAAAGCAGTGAAACCCAACACTGGGATGTTGTGTACGGGCTGAGAGTATGTCAGGACAGTTGAGATTGACTTTCCAGCTGCTGAGAGAGAATCTTAGTTGTGACAAAGTTCAGGCCTCATACCGATGAGCTTGCTATTAGATGATATACATAGCTCATACTCAAAAATATTTGCTTATGTATGCTTCTCCTTTTCATTCGTATTTGAAAATGTCCGACTCAATTTGGAATGGGCTTTACCATTTTTTTCGCTGTTCCTTCTGTTTTCTTTTTAAATAAAATAGATATTACTCCTCACTATCCAAACTGGATTATGTAATTTTTGCTTCAACATGCTTACTAGAGAGTGACAGCATCGAGCAACATGGTGTCAGCCTGTCTTGACATAAAACGAACTTCTGGCTCATTCAGGGAATTTTGCAATGGTGCTCAGGTAAAACCTGGAAAACTCAGGGAATTTGGAAATGTCAACTTGGTAGACACCCTGGAAATTCAAGCCACTACTCCAACAGCCCCATACTGCCCCCATCTTCCAGCCTTCTCCGTGCACCTCTCTCTCTCTTGTTGCCCATCCACCCCTCCGAATGTGAATGGGTTGCACTCATAGCTCTACGCCACGCCACCGTCTGAAACACAAATGGAGTACACTAAATGCACTGCTGCCAGATTGCTCACTGGCTCCTCATTCAGCACTCTTCTGCAAACAGCCTAATTCGCTTGCATTTGTTTTTGTTGGTTGCATCGAAATTGTTCCTGGCCACGTGGTTTCTCAACCTTGTTTACTCGCTGCCAAAGCGGAAGATGACTGAGCCGCCCACTCATCATTGGCAATGCACAACATTGCTGGTGAAAATAAAGTGCTTGGCTATAGATTCAGAAACTAAAAGCTTCTAACCGATGAGGCAATTGTCGTGAACGTGCTTGCATCGGATAGCGACAGTGGCGACGGCAGTAATGACTCAGTGGGGCAGGCTGCCTCAACGTTGTCCTCGCAGAAGGATTGGCTGATGATTCAGTTCCTCCGAGGCTTCGTTATCATGGGGAACCTTCCTCTGCACTACGTGGAGCACCTGAGTGCCTTCGAGAAGAATGTCGACAAGCCAGTGAGAAGTACGTGGCGAGATGCTTGTGGCGATCTCACCTCAGCATTTCTACTGGATTTCTCAAGCTGACAGGCTGCTGTGGCAATCTTCTCGCATTTTTTAAAAGTCTCCTTTTGGGGCCACCAAAGCGATGCCTCGGCAGAGCTCGCATATCGCTTGCCGCCCGTGAGCCCTCCTTGGAATTGTTTAGCAGTGCCATTCATTCTTTAAAGGGACCCTGAAACGATTTTGAAGATTTTCTACAAACGTACTGAGTCGTTAGAGTAGGTCCTTCTGATCATTAATTGACACACCTAAGTGCTCCGCGTAAAACGTGTAATTTATTATAAGGTTTTAAAAATGCACATCGCTGCCGATCGCAGCACACTGCTCGGCGGAATTTTAAGCCACCCCTACCTATATGACGGAAATTGCCCATATGACGTCAGTGGGGCGAGCTATCCGATTGGCTGACCAGGGCGCGTGATAGATAATTTTTCCAACTTTATGGTAAACAAATGATGTTTGTAATAGTTGGAATGTTAGTTAATTTGTTTTTAGAGATAGAAAATAACAAAGAGAATGCACAAGAAAAATTTTTCTGTGCACTTAAGCACTTCCGGTACACAGCAAGTGTAGTCTGCTTGTGTTACAACGTGCGCCGTCTTTGACAAGAGCTCCGCAGTCAGTGTCGGTCTGTCTTTTCGCGAGCGCTGTGATTCGACTTTGTTGCGTTGTGGACTGCAAACGTAGTGACTGGCAATAAACGTACCGACTGGAAGATTACTAACGCAATAGCGTTTCACGAGTCCGGTATTAGGGTAAACGCAAGCGCAAGGGGACAGGGCCTGGCCATGTCCCCTTGCATGTTGTTTTAGGGGATGAACAGAAGCGCAAATGTGAATGGTCTGTACGGTGCAGCCATCAGGTGGCATAGAGCTCAACCGCACACAGTAGCAGTAACAAAATGTATTCTTTGCTGCTGGTGTAAATTTTTTGCAGGAGTGTAATCGTTAACACATTGTTTTTGTAAATGTTTAATATGTTTTACACTTGGTTAGAGCAATATTAGCTCTTTCTTTGGCTGGTTAAGCTCTGGCACAACGGGTGGCTGGACCGTGGAGACCGATCAGGCAGCTCACGTACGTCTACGCTAAAGTTCCTTCATCAGCTTGAGCTTATGCCTTCACCGTTCCGTCGAAAGGTTCTGCTAGTGTGTGATTACTGGAATACTAGACACGTTCGGCGCTACGACAAAATGCTCGCAACGCACGCTGCTTCGATAGCTCTCGCTTGGGGTTGATGGCCAAGCCGCTAGCAGCGACGTTTCGCGCGGGTGGGCTCCAAAACAACCGGAAGTGGACGATGTCGCGTCGCATTGTGACGCAGAACCAGTGAAGGCGGAGCTTAGCCCCAATCGCTCGGCGAACGAGTTGAGGAGGAAAAGCATGGCTATAGAGAAGGGTAACTTGTAATCGCTTGTAGCTCCATTAATACGTAACGCTTGACTTAAATTGTGGTGCGAATATTCTACTTAAGCTGTACCCTACGCGTTACAAAATTTGTCCGAACCGTTTCAGAGGCCCTTTAATGCCGACAGCCGCGACTTGTTAACGCAATCTGAGCACCCAGCAGGAAGCAGCTAAACGAGTGAACACGATCAGCAGCCGGATGGAGGAAGGGTGGTGGGGAGGGGCACTGGCCTGCTGGCCATTATAGTTTTCTCACATCAGCTCTGCCATTCCCCCATTTTGATTTGGTCATGCAGCCTGGTTATAACAATTATCGGCTGTAGCAATGGAATTTTCGTGGCATTTGAATATTGTTATAAGTGCGTTCACTGTATATACAATTGCTGGGCTCACCGTGGTGGCTGAAATAGCGGCTGTCTGTGCCATGCCTGTAGCCACCGTGGTCATTGTAAACATTCAAGTAAACAGCGATAAGAATGCGCTTAAAAGCGGTCTCTGTAACATGACCAAGTATGGTGTGCCCATAGTACGGTGCTGTAAAAGGTCTATACAAGACCAGCTGTGACAGCATTCACATGACCTCTGCAATGTTTTCTCTCTGCAGTTGGTTTTTCACTAAGTTTGGAAGCTCGTTTTGTCTGTCCCTCTGTAGCCAGAATGACGCTGCTGCACACAACAGTTCTTCAGCACTGTTTTTCATAGAACGACAGAAAGCTGAGCTAGTTGGTAAGAATTCGTGTTGTCCACTTCTCTACTCTTGTGTCCTGTCTGCACGCCTCACCTTTTTTTTGCATAACACTGTTTTTCAAGCTCCTGAGGACCATTCAAACTTATCTGCACATACTAAAAGGCAGAAAGAATGCGTAATGCAGCTACAAAAATCGCACACCAGCCAGCTGCTGAACCACTTTGCAGAGTGCGCCGCTGCCACACGGTCATTGTTGGCAGCGTACGAAGCTCTCCTGTACCGTGACAGAGAAGTTTTGGGACCAGTAAAAAAAGTATCAAAGGACTCTGGTCATATGCTTAGTTTCGCGCAGCATGTGTGGAAGCAGCATGAAGAGGCAGCTGTGTGGTACAGTAAAAGTTCATTCCGTGGGAATGCTACGAAAATTCGAATTATACAAAATTCGAACTAATGAAAGCCAGAGAAAAACATCGCTCAATTAAGGCGTGTGTGTAGTCCAACATGGCCTGTATGCGCGTGCACACGCTACGTCATGTTAGCGAGAAGGTCTATAGTTCGAAGCACTGGCACAGCCAACATAACTGGACGCAGCCTACGTGGTCTGACAGGCCCAACGTCGAGATGGCTCTTGCTCCATTCGCGCGTTCATCGCGCCGACTGTGCCGACCCACAATTCGTGGCGTGGAGAGAAAAAGGTGCCCACGCCGCTTTGTCTACACTTCGTCAACGTGTGCAGACAGCTGCACACAGGTTGGAGATAGTTCTGCACATGCTCCGAAGAGAACAGCTGATGGCACCCACGTCGAAGTTTAGAGGGGACGGAATTTTGGCTGCCGGTGTAGCGTGACTGGCCGCAAGCGACGCGTGCTGACAACGTCACACTATAAACACGCTTTTGCACCGCCTACGCTCACCGCAGGAACAAGAGCTGTGCTCCAAAATGCTTTTGCAAAACGAACCACAACCTGCTGCGACGTTTGTCTCCGTTGTACTTTCGTAGCTGCACCAGCTGCATGCTGCTGAGTGTATAGGTGACGTCCAAACATGTATCCCAATGCTGCTTTCCTTTGAGTAATAGCCACGAATATCAAAGGCTCAATAATATCAAAAGTGCCAATAGATGTCATGGCTGCCAAGTACCCGCCGTGGTTGTTCAGTGGCTATAGTGTTGGGCTGCTGAGCACGAGGTCGCGGGATCAAATCCCGGCCATGGCGGCCGCATTTCAATGGAGGCGAAATGCGAAAACACCCGTGTACTTAGCTTTAGGTGCACGATAAAGAACGCCAGGTGGTTGAAATTTCCGGAGTCCTCCACTACGGCGTGCCTCATAATCAGAAAGTGGTTTTGGCACGTAAAACCCCATAATTTAATTTAATGGCCGCCAAGTTTCAGAAATTACCTGGTGCTGCTTCACGGCAGAACACCTCGTAGAGAAAGAGCGCAGCCTCCAAGACGCTACATGAAAAAAGATAGAAAAGAAAAAAAGAGACACGCAGCCCCGTATCTTGAACGTTTTGAGATAGAGAAAGAGAACTGACCCGCAACAGAGGTGTTGGCCATAGCTGGCCAGGCGCAAATGCGTCTCTGTCCAGTGAGGCTTAAACAAAGGGCCGCAATTGGAAAGAGCAAAGCTGCGCGGCCCGCGCGGCGACACCAGCATGCTCTTGCACACTGGCTCTCCGCATTCACAATGTCGTGGAGTTCGAATTATAGATGGCGGTGCGGATTTCAGTGTGAATTAGCGGGATGTGTTACATATTGCTTTCAATGCATTGTTAGACGGACCGCGGCGGCTACTTCGAATTACCAAAAATTTCAAATTAACGAGTTGCGAATTAACGAGCTTTTACTGTACAAGCCAACCTACGTGACAATCCGTACCGTCCTGTCTGCTCGTGTTGTATAGTGCACACAGTGCGAAGGAGCCCGAGCCTGTCCCGCCACCATCAGAACCACAAATGATAAAATCAGCACCACTTTTGCTCATCTCACCACCGCCACCGCAATGAGGAGACTGAACACCACCAGCGAACCAGCGGTTGGGACTACAGCCCCGAGTCTAACATATTGACATCGTTAAGGCTTTTTAAGACCTCCTTTGGCAACAAAACGGGCACCAGCTACCACAACAGCCACCTCGAGAATGACTGTACTCCATCGCAGTAGTACCTTGCAGCACTGTGGAAGCTGCAGGGCTCGTTAGCCAGTAGGAAAGGCGAAAGCCCCGTGAGATGTGTTCATCCGCGCCGCATCGTCTCCTCGGCTTCTCTGTAGCGTCTGCTCGCCTGCTTTGTCAGTACTTGCTCATCGCACCTAATACACACAGTGCAGTACACTTATGACGATATCAAAAACGAAAAATCCGATTATAACCGATCATCACTATATCTGGACTGCCATAAAGAAGTAAAAAAAGCTGCCGAATATACCTTCGTGGCTCCGAAACCAAATTTTCCACTTACGATAAAAAATTGCCATTGTAGAACTTATGCTGTGAGAACTGAAACATTTAGTATTTATACCCCTGAACAGCGTGCCAAGCATTAGGCACTCTGAAATAGAAATCTGCACTTGCTTTTGTGGAAGTTTCAAGTTCACAACTACGGTGTATGTAGCATCCAGAGGCCGCGCGAACACTGGCGGCTATAATTTAGTGTGCATGAAACCAATGAGCGACTCAATCGACAACAGTTCACTTTGCATGAACATTAAGGTCGGTGTCAAAGATGGGCCACTCTCAATGTCGTTGTCATTGCCGCTTCTGTCGTCGCCTCCATCACACAGCGCTGCTGTCTGTCGCAACAACGTTCACCCCTTCGGGGATTCTTCGCAGAATGAGGCAGCGCTACCTGCACTCAGAAACTCGTCCATCGCATAACCACTTATTTTATCGCCAGTAGCAACGTGCTCCGAGAATTCGGTAATGTTAGTGGCTGCCACCGTGTTTGTTTCACACATACACATGGAGGGTTTCGCCCTGGTGCACAAAGCCCGCCATTTCCATTAATCGGCATGGTAACTGGTTCTAGCCTTCATGATTGTGGCACCCGTGGTTTTTAAAATCGTCAATATCATCGACTGTGCGCGCTCGTACTTTGATTCTTGCAAAATTTGCAGCTTCGTCTCAAGCAACACAGCTTTGTCAGCACACCTACTGCTGCTTCCGCGGCACATTTCCACACTCGCTGAAGAAGAGAGGGAGATTGTAGAAAGGGAACACAGGTACAGTTCGCTTCTCACTTTTCTTTTTCTTTCTTTTTTTTTTCTCTCTCACTAGACGCTCACCGGTGACGCGGACGCGAAGCAGCTGGCACCATTTTGTGGCCAACTTGCGATGCTCTCTGTGGCTTTCACAATCGGCACACTGGCAGGACATTCAGTGTGGTAATGGCAGCAGATACAAAGTCGCTTAGGCAGACTTTTTGCCCCGTCTCGGTTAGGGGAACTTAGCAATGCAAATATCACAACTATTCTGCATGGAGAATGCCGCCCAAAAGGCAGAATTTCTATTTTTATATGCAATATGTGGTGCATAACATATCATTATATATGGGTCTTTTTCTCACAGCCCTAATGCATAAGTTGATACTCTGAATGAACTCTACGTCCCGTTATAACCGATATATCGTTATATATGGTATCATTATAAGTGGACTGCATTGTATAGCTTGTTTATTACGCATGAAAATGTAAGGAAACGATAAGGCTGATAACTTCCCCCCGAGCAACACAAAGTATGGCTATAGTAACGTTATGTACATTACAGCAGCCCCAAACCACGTATCGCTACATGCTACAACTAAAGTCACTAAGGCTCAGTTATGCTAGGGTGGCTAGAAGGGGAGGTGTGAATACCGGCGGCGCTTTCCTACGGGCGCGCGTGACCCCCTTGCGCACCGATACCACCAGGGGGAACGTGGCGCTGCTGCTCGCGGCGTGGTATTACCATATTACGGCGTGGTACTTCCGCGCATGCCTGCGCCCTCCGCTGTCAGTAGGTCTCATCGCCTGTTTTGGAGTGTTCCTCCCGACATTCCGTCATTCGAGGGCGAGATGCTGTGGACCACCAAAGTTATGTTGAGCACCGCAGCGACGCACGGCTAGTTTATTACATTGCAGGTTATGTGGCGATCGAGAAGGCGTGTTTTGCCCACACATTGTGAAGACTGCGAAGCACCATAAAGGCAATATCCCCAGAGAGCTTCCACCAGAGGCATCCAAAGAGTGGGACCTTGAGGGCCTTTTATATCCCTCAGAATCGTTCTATAAGCTGGACAATTCCCTTGAAAACAAGCCCACTCGTTTATTCAGTGTGACACCCGCCGTGGTTGCTCAGTGGCAACACCCGTGTACTTAGATCTAGGTGCACGTTAAAGAACCCCAGGTGGTCAAAATTTCCGGAGCCCTCCACTATGGCGTGCATCATAATCAGAAAGTGGCTTTGGCACGTAGAACCCCATAATTTTTAATTCAGTGTAACACGCTAGCATGCCAATTTAAAGCTGTGGCCGAGATTTTGCAGTCAATTGGTTAAATGTCAAAGATTGGTTGCATTAGACCATTCTGCTACCCTGACAGCCTCAGTTATACATTTTTATTGCCTCACAAGGATTCACTTTTTGCTTAAAGGTGTCAGTCAGCAGAGCAGTGAGAAGAAACGGAAAGCACTGAAACCTTGTGTGTTGTAAATTTTTTTCCTCACTTGTAAATAAACGATTTGATGACCAGATCTGTTGCTTCACTGTCTGCAATCATAGTAAATTGCATATATGAGCGTCAAAATGACATGCCACAGGTCTGCAAGAGCAGACAAAAAGTGGTTTGTAATACGTCCAGACTTTATCAGGTAATGTCTGCAGTTTACAGGTCTTACGGTACGCATAGGGTGATTGACTGCTCATCTCGAGGACGACGGTCGCATTTTCAGGGAGGCGATATGCAAGGCGCCCGTGTGCCGTATGAGGTCAGTGCGCGTTAAAGAACCCGAAGTGGTCGAAATTATTTCGAAGCCCCCCACTAGCCCCTAACACCCAAAGCCAGCTCACGAAATGCGCACAGACAAAACGCGTTTGAATCTCGATACAGTGCGAACTGGGCCCGTAAAGTTTCACAGGAGTAATGATGTGTGCTGACATAACATTGTTTTCATGATAAAGATTCATTCTTTGACGCTCGCAGAAAGCGCGCGATACCCGAAATGGGCTCACTTTCACTTCGGTGGTAGAGATGCAGCCGACGCGAGGCTGGCGAGGCGCTCATTTCGGCTGTGTGCTTACCCCGCCTTGGTCAACAGCGCCGCCCCGCGGCATCGGTGCGCTGTGGGGTCACGTTTGCGCCGCCGGTATTCACACCTCCCCTTCTAGCCACCCTAGTTAAGCTGCCGAAACTTGCTTGATACTGAAGCCTGACAGCGCAATTTTCACTTGCCCGTTACAGTTTATGGGTGCCACAATGTATGGCCTACTGTGTGTGCACTGAGTTTGGGAACAATCAGTGAATACCAAAAATATTTTTTTCTAAGTAGCATCACATTCTAAAGTTCAATGCATGACTGGCAAACAGCAAAATGTTCCGGGCAAGGTATCTAAAGTTTGAGAAGTCACTGGCACCTGAAGCTTTCATCCTCCATACTAGCCTTCTCGTCACAGGTTGTTGTGTTCTCCCCTAGATTGACAATGACTGGTTGTTGGTCGTTGACAATGTCGTCAGCAATGTGGTCCATGCCACTCATGTTATCTTCTTCCTCAATCACATGTTTAACGTAGTTTTCGCACTTCTGTGGACTTGTGCTATGGCATCTGCAACATGTTCCTTCAGCTCTTGCATTTTGGATCCGTGTTTCGCAGAAGCCACAAAACGCCTGATGTCGCTCTACACTAGGTCTGTGGGGTTGAGCTGGCAGTTATATGGTGGTAGCCATGAAGCGAGGTGTCGACCAGCAGCAGCAATACAGTCTACACGGTATGGGTTGCCATCAACTTTCACAGTCTCGATGAGCTTGAACTGTGTCTTTACCATATTATCACTCCAGGGACCCCTCTTTTGTGAAAGCCACGCCTGCATTTCCTTTTTAAGGTTACTCATGCAGGGAACTTTTCCTTGCCTCACCAAATGGTACTGCTGGTTGTGCAGGACTATCACACTTTTAGGAGGAAGGAGTTGTAGCGTTTCTTGGAACCACTTTTCATAGTGGGGGCCCGTCCATCTCTTCACGGTAGTCACCTGTGCGCTTTTTCTTTCTCCGGCACCTTGCACAAAGCCATTCTCGTTTCCGCAGTGCCTCATAATCAATAATTTACAATAGTCACAATCAATCAATCATAGTCAATCAACCACATGGGTTCTGCAGGCCAACTGAGTGTCCGGCCCTTTCTGCTTGTTCAGCAGGTTTAATACTCTGGTCAACCCATACTTTTTCTACTTTATGCTCTACATTAACACTTGTTTCGTCATTGTGAAAAAAGGGCCTACCTTGCCACTGCAATTCTGTAATTTGCCACAAGTACTTGCAGTAGCACTGAACTATGTGAGTAGCCTCAATAAGGAGGGTGTTGCAGGACTGTTTCTTGAAGGGAAAACCTATCTTCATGAGCGTGCAGTGCATTGTTGTGGGTGAAAGTGAGAGGCAAGGTTTGGCACTGTGGGGATTTCGTTCCTCTTAAAAGAGTCATGCATCACTTGTTGCAGCATGCTCAAGTCAAAATCGTCGAGTTTCTTTTTCCGTTCGCAACCTCTGGGGACGTCACCTTACCATTTCTTTGATGTTCAGAAACCCACTGGTACAGTGAGCATTTGCTGGTGTTTGTGGGAAAGGTGGTTTTCTTTATGACGGCAGTCGTGCTTGAGCTCCTCCCAAGTTCTCTTTTGACTGCACCAAACACATTTAGCGCTACTAACCTTGCTTCCTTAGGAAAATACCTGATGTTTGACCTGTAGCGCTTCAGAGATTCATCCAATGCCCATAGAGTGGAGTAGCAAACTATTGGCGCAGTGAACAATTAGGCTTTTAGAGCATTACGGATCGTCAACGCATCACCGGCACTAATGTTGTGGCACCATCTGCCAAATTGACATGAAAACACTTTTACGGCACGGCACCGCCTCGGTAGTCCTAGCAGCATCCAAACAAGCAACTTATCTAAATGATAATGACAAAGGATACCTAATGCTTTGTCCTCAACGTGAGATGATACTAAGCGATGACGGATTTTACCACTTATTTCTTGCCGTCCTGATGGAGAGCCACTAACAAGCATGAATTCGGATTGAAGCAGACCGTCTGGCCTGTATGCGGGCTGCCATGTTGCTGTACTTCATCGCGGTTAGGGTGGTTATTACAGTTGCCAGCTGGTAACTGGCACAATAATTCAGAGTATGCGACGTGCATGTGTGGAGGGCCTAACATATTGCTGCAACACATCATGCAAGAAGCAAAGCCAAAACCCTCTTATCTCATTAATAATCAGACAGAACTATATTCTGCTGCTTAAGGATATTGCCTGTGTACACCTCATACTTTTGGCAGTGCTGCAAGGTAGTTGTGACATAGATAGACCGCTACGTGCAGCCTCCCCAGTTCACATCAGACCCATACAACTGCTACTACTCCATTAAGAACATCACAATTACGACAAAGTCAGACTCAACAGTGCTAACGTCTTCGACAAAGAAGCCCACTTTTATCGACCAGCATTTCTCGCTGACTACACTCGCAAGTCTGCTACCGCCACAGATGCCTGACAGCAAGTTCGACGACTTCATCCAAAGTCGACTGACATCGTTTGTAACTGTACCAGCACCATCATGATCTACTGCTGACCGCCATCCCGATGCACCAGCGTGGTGCCTACGTGGTGCCTACACCGAGAATGAGAATGACAGCACAGATGACCTGCTCCTGATGAATAAGTCATGATGAGTAGATCCAAGAAGAAGAGGAGGCAATCCCATATGGCAGCTTCTCCAGTGGCTCGCATGCCGTTAGGTGAATCATGAGCCTGCATTACAACCTGATGAGGTACAAGCAGCAACCATTGTTGCAGACTCGGAAAATGACGTCAAGAGTGGTCACAAGTTGCACCAATGTGACTACCACCAACCGCAGAACTTTGTACAGAAAAAATTACTTAACGCAGTTCATCAAGACAATGAGACTAAGGATGCAGGAAAATAAGAGAAAAGGGACAAGGCTATATCGTGTGCTGCTGGCAGCAGTGGTCAGCTGCGACTAGTATATCATCCTGTCCATTTCCTAGCGGGCGGCAATGTATTGAGATGCGCGGCATCACCGCGCACACGAGCCAGCAGGAGACGTTCTAATAATAAAGCAGTGCCACCGAGCAATTATAATTGATGGACGTGCAGCCACTTCGTTCTTTACAGCCATGGGGGCTTTTTATGTTCACCTGTTACATAGCCCGATGTGCATAGTGCATCGTTGCAATGCCACAAAGTGTAGATGTGCAACACAAAGCAAGAAAATATCCTCTGGCTGAACCAGTAAAGTTAGCCACTAAATGTCTTGGTTTGACATTGCAGGTCAGAAAGTGGCTCCAGCCCACTGGCTTCCTCTCACCTCCGCCGGAGCCCCTGCAGTCCATCAAGCGCGGCTACGCTCTCAGAGGGCTCCTTCCCCTCCAGTCGGCGAAGCTCTGGTAGGTGCCTTGTAGTACATTGTTTGAGTTAGCGAGGTTGCAGTAGTAGCGGATCACACGAGCACAGCCTCGTCGCCTGTAGCCGTCTGGGCCACGAATGTTGGCAAGAGGTGAAAGCAGAGACAAGTATGACGCTTGTCTAAATACATCCACAGGTGTGCCCATGGAGGTGTCTACAGATGATTCCGGTCAAGAACAGGTGCTGTAACCTCTAAGAATTCAATAAATACACATTTTTTTTTTAAATTCGGTACACCTACATCGCCTGTACGGCATTATCGTAGGGTGATTAAAATACAAGTGGTCACAATAGAAACATATTCAGCAACATCAAAAGAATAAATCAGTAAATACAACATTGTTTAAGCACTGAAATTCGCAAAAGCGGAAGACAAACTAACAAAGTACCAAACAAAGTAAGTAACAAAGTAACTAACAAAAAAAGTTGCGTATGTGCAGATATGAATAACAGGGCAATCAAAGAATATGGCTCTCCATAGCATTTTCAAAACTAGACGCTGCCATCGCTTCATTAGGGAGCTCATTCCAATCGTTAATCGTGTTAGGAAAAAATGAATACTTAAACACATTGGTATGGCACTGATAAGCTCTAATTTTGTTAGCGTGGTCTCTCCTAGATGAAACGTAATGAGGCTCCTTGATGAACAGTGTTTTGTCAATACTATTTTTACTTTTCTATATATTATAAAGGAATTTCAATCTTAGGATTTTCCTGCGTGAAGAAAGAGTTTTCCAACCCAACCCTTCCCGTATTCCGGATCCTCTGATAGTATAATTATAATTTCCTCTTACGAAGTGTGCTGCTTGCTTCTCGATGCATTCTATTTTGTCTGTGAGGTTTTTAGTGTATGGATCCCAGATAACGCATGCATATTCTAGAATAGGCCTGACGTTTTGTTAAATACAAGGTTGCCTTCAGTGATGAAGGAGAATGCTTAAAATTTCGTCGGAAAAAGTGAAGAAGACGGTAAGCTTTCGCGCTAATTGAGTTAACATGATTAGTCCAGTCAAGCGTTACAGAAAACGTAACTCCGAGGTACTTAACATCCTTAACGGTACTGAGTGCAATATTATTTACGAAATAGGAACTGGGGAATTTTTTCTTTTTCTTTGTAAACTGCACATGGTAGCATTTACCAGTATTCAGAGTCATCTGCCACCGCTTGCACCTGATAGATACTTTTTCAAGGTCGTCCTGCAAGACAAACATATCGGTATGACATTTCACTGCACGACACAGGACGCAGTCGTCGGCATACAGTCTAATTGTTTATTTAAGGCCTACTACTATATCATTAATATAAACAAGGAACAAAAGTGGCCCAGCACAGAGCCCTGAGGCACTCCCGATAGCATGTGCATTGGAACCGATGTCTCCCCATTAAGAACCACTTGCTGTTTGCGCAGGTGTAAATAATCCTTTATCCAGCCGATAATATGTTCAGGAATGCCTAGAAATTATAATTTTAGGCAAAGTAGATTGTGCGGGACGACATCAAATGCTTTCCGCAGACCAAGGAAGAGTGCATCTATCTGTTCACCATGGTCCAGGCCGAGTGCAATGTCGTGAGTGAATTCGGCTAGTTGTGTTACGCACAAAAAACCAGAACGGAACCAATGCTGAGCCGAGGTGAAAAAGTTATTTGCTTGAAAATGTTTCATCAGATTAGAGTACAGGACATGTTTTAGAGCCTTACAACAAACGGAAGTTAAAGATATCGGCCTGTAATTGCCTACGTGTGTACGATCACCCTCTTTAAATATCGGAGTCACGATGGCTGTCTTCCAATCTTCGGGCAGCTTTTGATTATCTAGTGACTTGTTGAATAATATTACTAGGAAAGGCGCTATCTGTGTCGAACAGTGTTTCAAAACATGATTCGAAATTCCATCAGGTCCATGAGCTGAATGCAGGTTCAGATTAAACAACAAAGCCTCCACTCCTTCCTTGCTCACGACAATGTTTTCCATTTCCGGTAATCGTGTCGGTGTGTAAGAAATAGCAATGCTGCATGGCTTTGTAAAAACTGAATGAAAATACGTAAAAACTGAATGAAAATACTTGGTAGAAACTTCTTCTTTTCTTTTGTCTTCTTTAATTAGGTTACTGTCATTTGCGATGGCCCGGATGTCAGTGTCATCCTTCTTGTTGCTCTTGATATACCGCCAGACCTCTTTGGGATTCGTTTTTAGTTTATCTGCTAAGGCTTGTAGATATGCATCCTTCGCAACCTTCAATTCGCTTTTAAGTTTTGTGCTGATATCCTTTAGCTTTTTGTACATGCTTGGGTTTTGTTTTGCAATACATTTTGTAAGTTCGGGATTTTTTCTGAATTGATGTATGTAAATCCTTATTAATCCAGGGTTTATCTTTGCGGCACTTAGTCGAAGCCACTTTAGACGGAACAAAATCTGAGGTCAATGAAAGCAGTTTATCCCTGAATATGACCCACAGAATGTCGATGCTACTAACTGAACTGTAATGCACAAATATAGGCAGGAAATCATTTAACTCATTAGAGATAGCCTCATAATTACCCCTTTCATAAAAGAATACCTTTCTCG
This sequence comes from Dermacentor andersoni, assembly GCF_023375885.2. Lineage (NCBI taxonomy): Eukaryota > Metazoa > Arthropoda > Arachnida > Ixodida > Ixodidae > Dermacentor > Dermacentor andersoni. The sequence continues at coordinate 226,869,213 of NC_092816.1, forward strand.
GCCGCATTTTGGTAAATTCTATTTTTCTGCAACGAATGGTGCCTGCAACTACTTCATGATCACTAATCCCTGGTACTGGTGCAATGAAGTCTATGATATCTTTCTGGTTACTAAATACCATGTCTAACACATTTCCGTCTGTACATCCAAAACGAGTAGGAAAATCAATGAACTGGATGAGCCCATAGGTCATTATTAGTTTGCAAAATGCAGACTGAAGCAATGACCTATTATTCTGTACAGGACACAGGTCACGCCATTCAACATCTGGCGTGTTAAAATCACCACCAAGAGTTACCGTTTCAGATGACTGGGCTGAGAGTGACCTTGAAAGGCTGATAAATGGTTCAACAGTGTTCAAATTAGGTGGTCTGTAGAAAGAACCGACAATGAGGGCGTTTCCATCTGAAAAGCACAGCCTGCACCATACAGACTCTGAGGTATCGTCAGCTGGAAGAAATGGTGCACTTTGAATTGTGTCCCGAACTAGAACAAACACCCCCCTCCCCGCGCGTTTCGGTCCTTTCTATATGCAGCATAGTCTGATGGAAATACCTCGGAATCCGCAATGTCAGGGTCTAGCCAGGATTCGCTAGTGATAACAATGTCAGGCTCTGATATTGACACGTGTACTTATATTTATCGGGCGACCACGTTTCGCCACCTAACAAATGTTATCGCACAGCGCGGGACGCGCCTGCATATATCCGAAGTTTCTGGAAAGTTATTGATGCTTCTATCCGCTGTCTGTTGTCGCCGAACCTTGTGTTATCTGATTTCATCGCGTGACGCGAATGGTGTAGAACTTTGTGGAAGGCACACGGATCCCAACGATTAGTCTGGAACATTCGATGACTGCTGTATAAAAGCCGACGCGCTCGACCCACTGATCAGATTTTCGACAATCGCCGATTGTGTTCGCCGCTATCGTGTTGCTTTAAGTGTAGCCTGTCTTTGTGGGCACAGGTTCGCCCAATAAAAGCTAGTTTTGTCTTGCACAGTATTGTTACTTAACGTCACTACCACGTGAAATCTGGTGGAGGTGCTTTTCGTCCATGTATCGGACGCCCCCAACAAGCCGTGATCCAAGCCCGGACCGCAAAGAGAGCACCAACGTAGTCCCGGACCATCGAGCAAGCCGTCGTCTACAACAGCTGCCCCCGGAGCACGGACTTCTACCTGAGAAGACCAGAAAGATTGTGGCCAAGACAACCACAATGGCAGCCCCAGTGTCACCCGTCGTACTTCAATAACCCAGAGAGCCCCCTACCTTCCATGGAGCTACGTTTGAGGATCCGGAAACCTGGCTCGAAACCTTCGAAAGGATCTCGACCTTTAACAACTGCACATCTGAATATAAGCTACGACATGTGTACTTCTCCTTGGAAGATGCCGCGAGGACTTGGTTCGAGAACTGGGAGTCCACCCTTGCAACATGGGACCTGTTCCGCAGTAACTTCCTCAGGACGTTCACGAGCGTTGCCCGAAAAGAAAGGGCTGAAGTTCTGCTAGAAACCCGAGGCCAACTACCCAATGAGACCATCGCCATCTTCACAGAAGAGATGACTCATCGTTTCCGGCACGCCGACCTGGAAATGTCCGAAGAGAAAAAAGTATGTTTCTTGATGTGAGCCGTAAAGCAAGAACTTTTCACCGGTCTAATCCGAAACCCACCGAAGACCTTAGCTGAGTTCCTGACAGAGGCTACGACGATTGAGAAAACTTTGGAAATGCGCACTAGGCAATATAACTGCCAAGGGCTCACGCCTCAGTGCGCCATCCAAGCACTGGGCTCCGTTGATCTCCAAGAGACCATCAGGGCCATTGTGCACGAAGAACTGCGCAAGGTCTTGCCTTCGTCGCAGCCTCAAGTAGCTTCGATCGCTGACATCGTGGAAGATGAGGTTCAGCGATCGCTGGGAGTTCCTGAGGTGCAACCTCAATTACCGCATCCCCAGCCAGAAGCGATGAGCTACGCCGCCGTCGCACGCCGTCATGGTCCCCCTCCGTGACTGCGCCAGGGCCCTGTAACGCCGCAATTCCGTCATCCGCCGCCAACACGGCCACCCGTCCAGCGCACCTATGCGAGGAAGACGGACATTTGGTGCACCCCCGACCACCGCCCGCTCTGCCACCACTGCGGCGAAGCCGGCCATGTGTACCGCCGATGCCCATACCGCGACCTGGGATTGCGAGGCCTCACTGTCAACGCACAGCGCCCGAGGGAAGGTGAATGCCCTTGTGACATTGCCGACTACCTCGCCGCTACTCGGCGGAGCCCTCGACGACCGTCCCGTTCGCCGTCACCAGGCCGCTACCTGTTGCCGGAGCGCCGTCCATACACTGGCCCAGCCCGGGGCCGGTCAGCGAGCCCATATCCGGAAAACTAAAAGCAGCAACCGATGGAGGTGCGGTTGCTGTTCGTAGAACTGACGAAGATTCTCTGTCGCCAATGAAGACGCCGAAGAAACTACCTCGACGACATAACGACACGCCACCGTCCCGACGAAGTGTGGAAGCAAAGAATACGACGACGAAAGACGACCTGACAACGTCCCATACCAGCCACAGGTCAACGCGACACAGCCGTGATCCGACACCAAGGCCTAACTGTAACGCAAGACAAAGAACCACCGACCTCGACGTGCTTCTCGGCGGCCATGCAGTCACCGCCTTAGTAGACACAGGAGCCGATTACTCCGTCATGAGTGGACCCATCGCAGCCCAATTGAAGAAAGTTAACACTGCATGGGAAGGCCCGTTAATTCGGACGGCTGGAGGACACCTCATCACGCCGAGTGGAATCTGCATGGCAAGAATTGCCATTCATGACCGGACTTACCCTGCCACCTTCGTTATTCTGCAACAGTGTTCACGAGACTTCATTCTCGGCATGGGCTTCCTGAACCAACACGGTGCAATCATCGACCTGAAGTCAAAGTCAATAACGCTGTCGGAAGATCAAGCGATGCCGCCGGAGAGCCCTCGTAGTCACCACGCCTTGAGTGTGCTCGAAGATCAAGTGAGCATCCCGCCTCGCTCCAGCATTGCTATTTCGGTCGGCACCGAAACACCCGCTGATGTAGAAGGCGTCATCGAAGGCGACCAACGTCTACTGCTCGACCGTGAAATTTGCGTCGCAAGAGGGATCGCTCGACTGCACGGAGGACACACGAAAGTGTTGCTGACAAACTTCAGCCAGGAGTTCAAGCACATCAACAAGGGCACTACGATCGCATACATCGAGGAAATTCAGGAAGCCAGTGATGTGTTTGTCCTCTCGGATTCTGTCGCATCTACCCAGACGACCGTAGTTCCCGAGCCAGAATTCAACATAAATCTAAGTCTCCCAGTGATTAAGCAGCAACAGCTCAGAAGTCTGCTTCGACGATACAAAGACTGCTTTTTGACTAGGTCGAGGATTCGATAAACACCAGTCGCAAAGCATTGCATAATAACCGAAGAGTGCGCTCGACCACTTCGCCAGAGCCCTTACCAAGTTTCGACGCGAGAACGCGAAGCTATAAGACAACAAGTCGACGAAATGCTGCGCGACGACATCATCCAGCCATCAAAAAGCCCGTGGGCATCTCCTACACTCCTGATGAAGAAAAAGGATGGAGCCCTACGCTTCCGCGTTGATTATCGTCGACTGAACAAGCTCACGAAAAAGGACGTGTACGCCCTTCCACGGATAGACGACTCATTGGATCAGCTCTGCGACGCTAAATACTTCTCGTCGATTGACCTCAAGTCTGGCTACTGGCAAATAGAAGTCGTCGAGAGAGATCCCGAAAAGACCGCCTTCATCACGCCAGACGGCCTCTACGAGTTCAAGGTCATGCCATTCGGACTGTGCTCGGCGCCTGCAATGTTGCAGCGCGTCATGGACACGGTGTTAGCAGGATTGAAGTGGCAGACGTCTCTTGTTTACTTGGATGATGTCATTATCTTCGCCGGAAATCTTGACGATCACCTTAGGCGGCTTGCGACAGTATTAGAAGCCATCAAATGATCAGGGCTCACTCTGAAGCCGGAAAAGTGCCGCTTCGCTTACGATGAGCTTCTGTTCCTAAACCACGTCATCAGCAAATCTGGAGTACGCCCTGACCCGCAGAAGACAGCTGCCATCGCAAAGTGGGCACAGCCAATGGACAAGAAGGTAGTGCGCAGATTCCTTGGCATATAGGCTCTTTGTCAAAGACTTTTCACGCATCGCGGAGCCGCTAACACATCTAACGAAATGTGATGTTGAGTTCAAGTGGGAAACGCCGCAGGCCGACGCATTTCAAGAACTCAAACGACGCATGCAGTCGCCGCCGGTACTTGCACACTTCGACGAGGACGCCGATAGTGAAATCCACACTGACCCCAGTAGCCTAGGCCCCAGTGCCGTCCTAGTCCAGAGGAAAGAAGGATTTGAAAGGGTGATATCGTATGCTAGCCGGTCGCTGTCAAAAGCGGAAGGTAATTATTCTACGACTGAAAAGGAATGCCTCGCCATCATTTTGGGCTACAGCAAAATTCCGCCCTTACCTGCACAACTGTAGAACTTCCTTCATCTTTGCATTGTTTGGATTGCTGCACTTCATAGAAATTAAAAATGCATATTTTATTTAATTGATGAAAAGAGCACTACGAAGACGCGGACTAGACACATATTTTATTGTCTCATATGAGCACAGACACTGGCACCATGACAAAAATGGGAGCAAAAGCACATTGCCAAGAAAGCCTACCAAGTTTGATGTCTTTCTTTATAACCCGTAATGTGCCAAGGTTAGAGTTCTTGCTTTCACTGTTGATGTGGCACTTATATTGATTTCTGCACTTTCACAGCCGCGAATCTTTTGTAGTGTCCTTTTCTGCACTGTCAAGGGCAGCTACAGAGACTGCCGAAGTGTTGTCGCTACATTCGCCACTGTCCATGTCATCAGCTATGCTGCTACGTCAGCTCTCGCAACGAGTAGTAGCAGACGGGGCGACCGAGCGAGCAGGGGTGATTGGGAAAACGTTGCGATGTTCTGCTCCCATGTGACCACACACTGTGCTGCGACATCATGACACAGTATTCTCCTGGGAAATGAAACTGACTGTAAAAAAAAGCTCTTATTTTTAATTATTTATGGCACTCTGAGGCTTGTTGCTATTCTTTCTAGGGTTTAGAAGCTTAGGATCTGCATTTAACACACAAGAATGAATAGTAAAAAATATGTCAGTATTCTTTTAAATGAATTTAGAAACATTCTTTTATTGTCGTAAACTGTGGAAGCCTGAAGAATAAAACTAATGATCTTGCAGGCCCTCTATCGATATTGTGACGTGGTAGTGACGTTAAAGAACACAGTAGCAATACTGTGCAAGACAAAACTAGCTTTTATTGGGCGAACCTGTGCCCACAAAGACAGGCTACACATAAAGCACAATGATAGCGGCGAACACAGTTGGCGATCGTCGAAAATCTTATCAGCGGGTACAGCGCCTCGGCTTTTATACAGCAGTCATCGAATGTTCCAGACTAATCGTTGGGACCCGCGGGCCTTCCACAAAGTCCTACACCATTCGCATCACGCGATAAAATCAGATACACAAGGTTCGGCGACAACAGACAGCGGATAGAAGCATCGATAACTTTCCCGAAACTTCGGATACATGCAGGCGCGTCCCGCGCTGTGCGATAACATTTGTTAGGCAGTGAAACATGGTCGCCCGATAAATATAAGTATTTATAATATAAGTATATATAATGTAAGTATAAGTATAGATAAATATAAAAAGAACGTGTCAATACCCCTCTCTTAAATAGCATCGACCCGACACTGCAAACAAACGAAAGTAATAAAGAGAGGCACTCGTAGCAAAGAAAACAACAAAATAAGGAAGTTCGTCAGCATCCGTAAAAGGGTTTAAGGCGCGCCACATGGACCACTTCAGATCGTGCGCGGCGCCGCTGTGAATGCGAAATGCCGTCTAGCACGACCTCATAGTTCAGTGCGCCAATACGTCGGATGACCTTGTAGGGTCCGAAATAGGTTCTCACTCAGTCCTCGTTGGCGTATCGGGGTCAATACCCAAACATGGTCGCCGGGCTGGTATTCGACGAAGCGTCGTCGGTGGTTGTAGTGTCGGCTGTCGGTGCGCTGCTTGCTCTTGATCCGTAGGCGGGCGAGCTGTCGGCCTTGTTTGGGGCGCTGGAGATAGGTAGCGACGTCAAGATTCTCCTCGTTAGTGACGTGCGGCTGCATGACGTCGAGCATCGTCGTCGGGTTCCTGCCGTAAACCAGCTTAAACGGCGTGATCTGTGTTGTTTCTTGCACCGCCGTGTTGTAAGCGAATGTTACGTATGGCAGGACGGCATCCCAGGTCTTGTGTTTGACGTCGACGTACATTGCTAGTATGTCCTCGAGGGTCTTGTTCAGGCGCTCCGTGAGACCATTCGTCTGTGGGTGGTATGCAGTTGTCCTCCTGTGGCTTGTCTGGCTGTATTGCAGAATGGCTTGGGTGAGTTCTGCTGTAAAAGCCGTTCCTCTGCCGGTGATGAGGACTTCTGGGGCACCATGTCGCAGCAGGATGTGCTCGACGAAAAATTTCGCCACTTCGGCTGTGCTGCCTTTTGGTAGAGCTTTAGTTTCAGCGAAGCGGGTGAAGTAGTCCGTCGCCACGATGATCCACTTATTCCCGGATGTTGACGACGAAAACGGCCCCAACAAATCCATCCCAATCTGCTGGAATAGTCGACGAGGAGGTTCGATCGGCTGTAGTAGCAGACGGGGCGACCGAGCGAGCAGGGGTGATTAGGAAAACGTTGCGATGTTCTGCTCCCATGTGACACACGTTGTCCATAGCATGCGAGCCGACATTGTCCTTGGGCACACCGCTGGCGTCCGCCGGTCACAGCAGAAGCTTTGCAGACTCAACGGCACGATTCCAGGTCAGGGCTCCGGAAACGATGACGCAGTAGTCGGTACGAGCAAGCGTCGCTCGCGCCTACACGCCCTCGTAGCTGTCGGTGACCGCCGGCTCTTTTGTCCGCCGCCGAGAGTTGTGAGCTGGATGCAGGAGGCCGCCGAAGTCGCTGCGCCGAACTGGCCACAGCATCACCATCGCCCGGGGTGACTCGATTGAAGTCTGGGGCAGCAGCGCAGATGATGTGCATGTGACAGCAAGCCAGGGGTGACTCCAATCACGCTGCGTTCACTCAACACACTTGGCAAGCACTAAAGTAGTGCAAGGAAGAGGAATTATGCATGCGCATCGCCCACGTGGTACGATGTTCAACTCGGCTAGCAAAAGATCGTGCAGCTACTCAGATGCTAAGTTCATGTGAACGAAGCTCGCTTCCTTGAGTCGAACGAGTAATTTCAATTCGTGCGAGGCTAAATAGAATGAGGGAAGCAAATTGCAACACCTCAACGCCACGGTCCACCTGGTTGTGTCCCTCCACGTGTGACAGGCAGCTTCGTAAAGCCTTAGGCCTAAAGCGTCGCTACCCTGACAACAACCGGCATCCAAAAACAACACCCAAAATGAGTGCTAAACAGGCAGCCACGAGGAGACGTCAGCTCTGTGAGGTGGTCCTACTCCGCTCGGTGCACACAGCATCCGAGTTGACGGCGCCCACCGTCCGAGACGGTGTCGGAGCGCCCGGTGCCAGGCCGCAATACCAGTCAGCCCGTAGTGGCACCCGTGGCCCGCGGCCATCCAGCTCCCAGAACCGCGAGTTCATCAGAGTCAAAGAGATAGAAGAAGCTATTTACATAAGAAATTCGGACCACCCACAAGGCTTCCGTACTCACTCGCTTCAGGCTTGGCCATGCTCCGCGGGCGTTAAGCCTCGCTCTCCCAGGATGCAGACCACGTGGCTCTCGTACAGACGAATGTCATTAAAAAAAACACTTGTGAAAAGGCTTAGCATGTTGACATGCTCAAACACAGTTGAACCACCGTCGCCTCACTCAAGAAAGCACACCGCCAACGCTAGCGATCAAAATCCATGCTAGCCCTACGCTTCGGTTCAAGCAAAGGTCTCGAACGAAGCAACTGTTAAATCTATCGTCCGATGCCCCAAGAGCCCCACGTTGGGCACCAGATGTGGAGTTCTTCTCCCGTGCTCTTGGGACAAAGGAACGACAACACAGTAGAGCAAACAATCACAAGGGCATTTATTGCACCTTTCATAGATCAATGCCTGCTAGCCGAGTTGCTATCCACAAAACATGCCGATGGGCGCGCGACAAATCTAGAAGTCCGACTCACCACGACCGGATAGCGAGCGAATATGTTCACCCCATGCTGGATCCCAACGCCTGGTCATTCGCGTGTACGGTCACACGAGCGGTGGCGCGTTCAAAGGCGGCCACGCGAGACGGTCTCGCAGAAGCATGGATCAGCGCATGCGCAGCACGGCACGTCCGCACTGCTTGCTGTCCCGAACCAAAGAGGAAGCGCCTTGTCTTTTGGCACCCCAGTAACCCCGCCTTTCGGCGGCGTTAGCAGCGCAACACTCGTGCCATCTCTCGTACTGCGCCTCAACCACTCCGACCGCCGCGGGCGCCAGGCCACGCATGCCGTGCGGGAAAACAACATATCAGGGGACGCGTGAGAGTCGCGCATCCCCACACGTCCAGCGACATGAAATTCAAAGACTTCACTACACCCAGCATACACTTGGAATACATGCTGTGCTAAACGAGTCTTTCAAGGTATTTTTCGACCAAGTGTGGTTTATATAGTGTCAGATCTTCTGACAATGAACCGTAATTATCTAGCAAGAAAGGTCCGTTATATCCAAAGGCCGTTCTACTAATTAGTGCAATGGTATGTTCTGAAATGATGGAACTTCACATACACTGCCATCTAGAATTTTATTATTGCACCTGCAGGCTATTGAAAAAAAATTACAAAAGAATTGGAAGACTATAGCGTTGCAGTGCCTTGCTTTCCACTGTTTTCTAGATGCCAGCTGCCAACAAATGGCAGTTTTTCCACACTACGGCATGATTTTCCTGTTGGTGAAAAAAATGGATTCAAGCTATATTTCTGCCATTGCCGCCAGTTTCCTGCCATGCCAGCCACCTGGCTCGACCGTGTCGCAGCCACCAATGACACGGATGAGCATTGGCCACAGTTTGTTCTTCATGCAACAGAATGTTTCGAATAAAGTGATGCCCTAATTTTATCATTCGTGACGAGCGATGACCGCTGCCAAACCTGTAGCACAAACGAGATTTGACACGAGGCAAGTTCAACTCTGAGGCCACAGCTAACACCGCATGCGAGACGGCTCAACTGCATCACGGTCCCTCACAGCCTGAATGCTGTGAATGGCAGCCTATTTTCTTTCTAGTGCGAATTATTGCTATTAGAAAGCATTCGCAAAACAATGCCTTTTGCGATCATTGGCGGTTATTGCAGAATTGCCAAAAGCTATAGTTTCAAAGTGAAAGACATTAGGTCTAATGGCATCCTTGACATTTTTTCGGCACTGAGCCTACAGCCGTGGGCACGAATGAGTCGTTCATGCGGTCATCCCGAAAAGTCTTCTATTAGCTGTTTGTGTTTGTGTGTTTGTGTTTGTTTTTGTGCATTAGCTGTTGGTACGCAACCGTGGGAAACCTGCCACTAGTGTGCTTATTCTTTAAGAAAAAAAGTACATTTTTGCACATTCTGCAAGTGGCCCAAAATAGTTGCATGCAGTCCACTGTCGCACACACATATTGCCACAGCAAAGTACATTGTATATGCACCATCTAGACAAAAGTTCCCTAAAATTATCTTTTGTAGCCAATAGATGGTTATGGACGAGTCCTTTCAAAGTGGAAATTTTTCCATCACTAATATATAGGCTGACCAAACATATGTCATTGGCCAGTGCATCTGCTCGCGAGTCCAAAATCTCATGCGCAGCACAAGAAGCCGACGCCATCTTGGAAACTACGAGCGCTCATCGAGCCCGTTGCACCAACCACGACCCTTCACGGGAGGCACATAAAAAATGTGCGCGCGTTGGAAAATTAAAACTGAAACTGACTAAATAATTCCTAAATAACCCAATAAATGGCACTAGCTGTCTGAGAGCGCTCAGAAAGCAGCAAAATATGATTTTGCAGCCATCTATAGAAGGTTATCGATAGGAATAGGCATATACAGGAATGTGTTAAACAATAGTTTAACACATAGTAGATGGTCATGAAAAAAAGAAAGTGCGCTCCATTGTTTGTTGTCTGCTTGTGTTGCAGAGACCCACTTAGCCTCTCCAGCCTTTGCATCACAACGACAGAAGCCCAAGGATCGTGCCACCAAAGTGAGTTGATCTCATCTTCATCTGAATTAACTGTGCTGCATAGTTCGTGTCCGGACTATTGGTCAGCGACTATAAATGTGTTCTCAGCTGGACGCCAGTGCTTGCCTTACTTTGCATAACAGTCAAGGCACAGTTCGGTGCTGTAGTGAGCAGCCATAAGCCTGCCTCCCTGTAAAGAATATGGGTGACCCTTACACAAGTAAATTATGGTATACAGTCACCGACAGATTTTCTGAACCTTGCGGAGACCGAAAAGTAGTAAGAAAAATTGAACAGTCTGAAAAACTCTTTCACCCAAAAAAAGAACATGTATTAGGCTTTGAGTGGGTTAAAAAACTCTCTAATAATGCCCTGGTCGGCTCTTTTCTTCATTGGCCTATAGGCCGTGATACCACAATGTCGGCAAAGGATTGTCGTTGCTTTCCTCATTGTACCCGCTATCATTTGTGCTCGGTACGATGTCGACAATATAATCTTCGTTTTTGGTCTCTCCCGTGGTCACGACACCATCATCTGCACTTATAAACTCGTCGACTGTTGATCTGTCAACGGCTTCCAGAAATTCTGACAGCTTGCTCAAAACTTTGGCGACACCGGCAACGGCTTCGTTGCACTCGTCAGAATTTTCAGAGTCGCCACCGGGCACGCGGAAGCCGGCACGTATGAAGCAATTTCGGATGAACCACTTACACACGGCCACCTCGATGTCGCCGTGCATACGCGTTGGACGCTACTGGCACCGGGTCGCGAGTTTGTCCACTTTTGCCCTAATGTTCCCCTTATTCTTCCTTCAATATCGTGCGGAGAGTGCTCCTCGGAATCTTGCACGCTGCGGCAACATCCGACTCCTCACCACATTCAACTCGATCGCAATTTCGAGCTTCACGGCAAAAGGCAAATTTTGTTGCTTTGCGCTAGCCATGACGGCAGCACTGTGGGAGAAGGCTCACAAGGCACAAACACAATGAACCAGAAAAGCAGCGAGACCACACGAGCACATCAAAATTGGATTTAACCGCTTTTTCTGCGCATGCGTGAGAAGCAGTGGCTAGGCAAAGACAAATCTTAAGGACCATCCGCTGTGGTTGCTTAGTGGCTATGTTGTTGGGCTGCTAAGCACGAGGTCGCGTGATCGAATCCTGGCCACGGCGGTCGCATTTCAATGGGGGCGAAATGTGAATACACCCGTGTTTTTGGATTTAAGTGCATGTTAAAGAACCCCAGGTGGTCAAAATTTACGGAGTCCCCCACAACGGCCTGCCTCATAATCAGATCATGGTTTTGGCACGTAAAACCCCAAAATTTAAATCTCGGGGACCAAAAGTCCCCACATTTCACTCTTGCAACCTCTGCTTCTCACACATGTGCAGAAAAAGTGGTTAAATTTAATTTTGATGTGCTTGTGTGCGAGACCACTTGCACTTCCACCATCTTGCCAACGAGGGCGCAAGAGCCTCTGATTTGGCTGTCTGAGCAAGCACTGCGGGTGGGCCAGCATAGTTTTCTTGCAGGGGGGGGGGGGGGGTGTAGAAGGCTTGCAGGACCCGGCGCGGACATGGTAAAAAAAGCGAGTGAGTGGAGCTGTGCCACTGGGTTTCCCCACCGCCATGAGCAAAAGCCAACTTACGGGGGCACTTTTGCGCCGCTTGATGTTCGATATATCGGGAGTCGCTTCTATTTTGTGGCACCACGCACTGTAAAACAGATAGCTGAAGGTGCTTATCGCAATAGGTTTGGTGGCGATAGCTGTGAATGTGGCATGCGACGACCAGGGTGGGGCGGGACAACCTGGGTGGAGATTTGGTGGTACTGGAAGAAGCTGTGCGCGCCGTCGTTTTCACGTGAAACGCCATGTACTGTTATCGATAATGCGTGCCTCACGCCTTTCTTGTTCACATTAGAATCTAGTGGCCGGAACGCGTATACGATTGTAGTCTGCAGCAGTATACGACGGCGTATTTCGGTTATCACCTGTTAAAGGCTTGCACTACGCTTCCGACGGCACCCTGCACTCTGAAACAGATAGGTGAAGATGCTTATCGCAATAGGATTGGCGGTGATGGGTGTGAACGCCACGTGCGATGACCCTGGAAAAGATTTGCCGTTACCAGAATGAGGAACTGAGAGCGCGCTGGTGTTTTCACGTGAGACGAACGGACGAGTATTGCAGTGAAGCTGCCGCGACAGGCAGCTATACATTGTTCTCGATCACGCATGCCTCGTGCATCTTTTTGTTTACATGGCATCTAGCGGCCGGAAAACGTATTAGTACGATCGCAGTTTGGCGGCATACTGAACATTGGTTCCCAAAAGGTGTGTTTTCCAGCAACGTATGAACTGGTAAAGAATTAGCGTAGCTCTGTCGAGTCATTTTTTGTGTTCTCGAACACGACAGTTGGCACTGGGAAATGTACATAACGGGAATGTATCGACAAGGTTCTACTGTACTTTGTTGTATCCTTTATTGCACATACTGCACTACAAATCTTTTATGTAGATTTCAAGGAGAATTTCACTTACTTAGTTATATTTATAAATTTTCTATAATGAGGTTTGACTTTAATAATACTCTCTGTAGTCAATTTACCAATAGTTTTGCATAAATGACATGACGCATTGTCATCCATAATATTTAGGTCGTCGGTATCATTTGCGTCTGGCCAGTGAGCAATACACATGGATGCCCAGTGTTCAGCCACGTCATAATTGTCCTCCGGTTATTGCTGGCTGTCCATCGTCACTGTTAACAGCAGCTTCATGTTTTTTGTGCATTGTGACAAACTGTACTTGCCAATGGCATATCGGACTAAATGAACCTTTCGTAGCTGCCAACAAAACTAGCAACTGCATTGTCGGTCTTGTTCCAGCCAGGAAAAACCTGAACACCTCATACATTTTCATAGAATTCTTCTTTTGCATTGCGCCATGTTAGCAGCTGCTGCAAGAAGCTAAACATATGGCGTTTCAGCCCGCTGCATGAAGCGAGCTGAAATGTTCTTGTGCTTGTGTCAGCCATTTTATTAATTTTTGCTTTGTGTCACTGGACACTTCCTGGCCAGGACACTGATGCATGCTGTGGCACGACCAACAACCAAGAGTCGTCACAATGTGATGACGGGCTTTCGTGTAGCTATGCCCACCATAACACTATTGGCCCAACTCGTGCGCTGTTCATTATGAACCCAAACATGCTTCGGAAGTGCGTCAACGTGAGCACTCACCAGCCACCCACATTGGCTCATTCCATACCGTGGGAAAAATAGGTGTTTGTTGTAGGTACATTTTTTATGTAATACATAAACAAAAGATGCACAAAAGCTTTATTTACGAAATGTATGTCATAATAAAGATATAATTTGTCAGAATCAAGATTGTGGGATAAAATTGAACAAAGTTTAATGTAACAAAAATTATGATGTATACAAAATGTATTTCCGTCTAATAGGCACTATTTTCAGAAAAATCGAAATTTTCATTGAACGGGTTGTCCATCCACTACAAAAATTTAACTGCAAGCTCTACAGTTGGGCATGCCATGTGGTGAAGCAGTTCCTCGATGTAAAACTTAGCATAACATTCCGTGTCTTGCAGTAAACTGTTGTTTTCTGCTCAGCTTTCCTGTCAGTGTGTCATTTCTTGCAGTTTCCATAAGTCTCCATCTTGGCAGGCTCTCAAGCACTCCAAACGACAACAAAAACGGGCCGAAGCAAAAAGTGAAACTAACTGTGCTGCAGCCACCAATGTTTCGGGTTATTTTGCGCCGCCGCCGCTCTCAGAGTCAAAGTCCAGCGAAAAGGCAGCATCCTCAGGCTCACTGCTGCTCGATCCATTGATACAATCAGCCACAGATGCAGCGGAATCGCGAGATCTGCAATCTTTCAAAGCACATGCACTGCCTTCAGAGGCGGCCATTCTTGCTTTCTACTTTGACGAGTGTGAAACTTCAAGCCATGTTCAAAAATCACCGCCAAGCAGGAAAAAAATCTAACTACTTAGGAAACAAAAATATAGTTCTCCTCCTTCACGTCCAATGGCATAGTGTGTCCATGAGCGGCACGGAAGGTCTCAAAAGCGGCCTTTCAAACCATAGATAGTGGTCGAATGATGCCCAATGGGCACGGTAGGGAAAGATTCAAGATTGAGCCGGGGTCAATTCTGCTCAGCAGAGGTTGGCTGTAATGTAGCAGCCAAGTTGCTATATTGCAACTTGGTCGCTTTATTGTCATCAATATTGCTCGCAGAAAGACGCATTTGGTTATGTCAGCACTTATCGCCATCGTGAAACAGCAGAGAGAAACAGCACACGGTTGGCATGAAATAATGACAAAAATACAGTTAAACCTCAATATGATGAAATCAGTAAAATGAGCAGTTTGTTTCATTATATTGAAATTCAAGCTTTTGATAAGTACAGTCACTGATAGATTTTTTTCATACAAAAGAGGCTGTAAGAATTTTCAAATTATTAGGAAATCAGAGAAAGCAAGTTTGAATGAGAAAAAAAAAATCATTTTGTTTAAATTGAGAGTCGGTGAAGAAAGGTACAGCTTCATGTCATGTTGGCAATATCGTCATATCAGCGGCACGAAGCCAAACCAGCCACATTTTCTCGTTCACTTCACCCCTGTGGCTCATAGCGTTGCCTGCAGTTTGACGACGCTATCAGAAAAAGTTCCGACAGCGGAAATTTGTCTGCTTATCTCTTCAACTCGTCTCCAAAACTCAAAATTATGCAACCTGCAGTAATAAATGGGCAAGAAGACAATGCACAATGCCTTGGCTCACCCTGTCTTTGCACGTGCAGCAGATGACCTCTAAGATAGCATGTGCCAGCTGCATGTGTGATCAGCCGCGCTGGAAAAAAGGGATGCACGCCGTCCTGCCCCCCACTTCCCCTCCCCCACCAATATGAGCGTCCCAGGCACTTCGAAATCAGTGACTATAGGCGGTCTCGTGTGCTGTGGGGAGGGCTGTTACTGCTGATTTTAATAGCTGTTCTCACTTTTCCTGCTGTTAGTCAGACGATATTTTTTTGTGTTCGATAGCGTATTGTTAGAGCAAACTTGGCGTCCATAAACATTCTCTAGAGAGCGTGTAGATATCAAGCAAGAATGCTCTTGCCTGCCGTACTACTGGTGTGGCAACTACAGCTGAGGTTGTTGCTTATGCTGCAATATCAAGTGGCCGTCACTTGTTGCCTCTTTGGCCTAAGAGGCAAACTGTGCTTCTCGCTAACAAATTTGTCAGCACAACAATACACGCAGATGTCCCTCTGTATAATCGAATTTTGTTCATGGAAGCGCCAGCGATTGCGATTGGCAGCCTTTGATCAAGAATGTGCTGCACCGTGTTGCTGCTTCCCACTTGTTTTGTGGGCCTCATACTGTGTGCTATGAATGGTTCACTTGAAGTCAGTATAGCCAGAACTGAACTGTAAAAGTGGTTTCTTTAGTCCTGCTTCCTTATCCTGTAGTTCAAGTCCACCAGCAGTGCGCGAACTCGTCAGTTGCGCTAGGCCTAATTAAGCTGCGCTGTGTGTAAGCGATATGGTAAGGGCTGACAATCATGCAACTTAAAAGCCTGTTTTGACTTGTTTTGAGCATTAATATATATATATATATATATATATATATATATATATATATATATATATATAAAAGCACAGTTGCTGCAACAATCGAGTTGTTGGTGCGACGAATGCACCGGTCGATCGCTAGACTGGTGCATCGTTGGCACGGAAACTTGTTACACTATGATGACTCGCGGTCGTCGGTTGCATGTCATCCTAGTATGACTATATATGTTTCTTATTTACAAGGTCCGTCAACTGTAGTCTGCTGAATGTTAGCATTGGCGTCATGTATACTTCCTGTTGGCATCAGTGTTGTGTCAGCCTAATGTGACTGCACATTAACTGAAAATTGTTGCGATCAGCTGGAATTTCTACTGAGATACGAGCACAACTACCACGTCGTCAGCACTTCACTGACCATGAGTTCGCATCCACATCAGCTATGCTACGACTAAGCTGGCTACATGCGCCATCACATCTGTGACGCCTTCTATTCTGTGAACCATCAATGCTGTACAACACGTGTCTGCCACTCGCCACTGGGGTACAGTGCATGCGCACTCGGGGCATGTAAACGGCGGATTGCGTCGGACACGGCTCAGTCTGAGCGCAAGGTAGCAAGTTCAATTCCTAGCCTCAGTGCTTGCATTTTTGGGAGGGAGGCTAATGCGCTGAGCACTGGGTCCTCGGGTGGTCTTTCACGGCAGCTGTGTTGATTGTGCACGTTCAGGGTTACAGTGCCAAGTATGCATTTTGGTGTGTGATCCTGTGATTGCAGCCCTGACTTGTTTTCCTTTTGTCCTTTGTGCAGTACGAGGCGTACATGCCCCTGTGTGAAGTGCAGCAAGCCCTGAAGAAAGGGGAGGTCGTGGAGGTGAGAGTGTTTGTCTGAGCTAGTCGACACTATTATTAATTATGGCACTGCGGCGTTGTGGTTGTGTGGGCTCACCTGTAGGGACCTGTATGTTACAGTTCTATATGCCTCACAATGTCTTCTTCCGGTTGCACCGTTTTATGTTGAAGTAAATGGAGGCAAGAGGCCTGCCATACCCAAATTTTGACAGCAGCAGCAAAATGCAGTGGTGTTCATGGCATTAAAAAAAAAAATAAAACACGTGAGAATCTACACTGCTAAGCCCGAGGGTGAGGGATCAAATCCCGACCACCGCAGCTGCATTTGGATGAGGGTGAAATGCCCACGTACCATGGATTGGGTACAAATAAAGGACCCCAGGTCGTAAATATTGACCTCAAGTCCCCCACTGTTATGTGCCTCATAGTCGTACCGTGGCATTGGCATGTAAGACCCCAGAATGCAATATTTTTTGTTAAGTAATTTACTGGTCTTGCCCTATGTACGTAAACTGTCGCACAGCTTTAAGAATGTTACGAGTTGGTATGCGGTTGAAATGCCTTTTTTTTTCTGCCCCTGGCAAATTTAAGTCTGATTTGCCCAGCTGATGACAGGTGAGCATGCGAAAAATTTGTTAGTCCTGGTGTATTTTGTGAGGCCAAACATGCTAATAATTATGTCTCCTGCAAAATGAACGTTGTGTATGCCTTGCCACTTTTCTGTGGCCGAGTGTATAAAAGGACAGGCTGGCCAATGCATTAATGTTAAGGGGGGACGCGGCAATTGAAGTGGTAAAATTGTCAAAATTTTGATTTTCTTTTTTTTTTTTCACGTTCCACGGACATTTATTTACCTCGTGGTGAAATATTATGACAAAATACACGATAGAAATCAAGAAAATAGCACTTTCGTAGAGTGCTAACATAAAAAATTGCAGAAAAATCAGGCTTCGGAAGGCTCCGTCGCACCACACATCGCCCGGCTAACCGTTGACGCAGCGCCACCATCTTGATATCATCGTAAAGAGGAGAGATCGGAGCTCAAGGTAGGCGGAGTGACGCATTTCTGCACCGAAAAATAAACCAGCAAGCGAAAAAAGGGGCAAACGCTGCATTGCGATTGCGCGTAGCAGTCACGTGGGGCACAGGGTGTGCTCCTATTGGCTGTTGTAAATTTGAATTGCTGATGAACCTCTCGCGCGCGCTTTGCGCAGCAGCAAGCTGCGCGTTCCAGCCAACGTGATTGACGATCGTGGCAGCTTTCGCACCTTTTCTGTGATGAGCCCCAAAGGAATTAAGTTCCAAACGGCCCATATGTACGGAAGACCACGAAAGGCGTGGAAACGGGAGAGAAAACTACTCGCAGGAGCAGACGCCGCCGAGCTTGTTGACGAGGCACGACCGGCGCACGTGTGTGACCGGGGAAGCGCGCCCGTGTGCGGTGCTGACAACGCGACTGCGAGCAATGTCGTGAAGGCGCGTCTGCGAGCGACAGTGAGGGCACGTCCGCGAGTGATGTCGTGATGGCAATGCGACATCGGTGGAGCAAAAATGTCGTGTCAAATATTCCACTGCGGATTTCAGCTCCAACTCTCACTAATAAAGAGGTTGCGCAACGAGAGACATGAGCGGACCTTTTGAGTGCGCTGTCACCTGCCTCTGCACGACGGATGGATGCACGATGACCAAAAAGGCAACTAAGGTGCACGAAACTGCTGCAAGAACGCAAAAAACTACATCAAAATGTAAAGCAAATGTGTCCCCACAGGCAAAGGACTGCATTCCAGGCAGGTTTTAGGTGCTCAAAATTTTAAAAGGTGTTCGAAAAGATTTAAATGTTTACAACAAATGAATCTTCGAGCTCCGTTTTCTCAGGTTTTATTTTTAGGGCATTTGCTTTCAGTCATCCCAGTGCCATTTCACAACGAATGAGGATAAAATCATTCTGTCTTTTCCACTTAGATCCTGCAACATTGATGAGTGCAATAATGCTGTCCATTTTTAACTGCACCTCATAAAAAAAAATTTATAATTGGTTTTTTGCAAAAGTCATTAGTAAGACAATATAGGAAATATAAAAAATATTTTTATGCTCATTTTGGCAGGTAAAAATAAACCAATAGCTTTATTGCACAGGGTCTTTGTGAACATGCGAGATATGAAAATCTTGGCGAACTTATGTGTAATTAATTAATTTGGAATGACCATTAGAGGCTGTCAATTGTAACTCGAAAACTATAATAGATAGCAAAAAACTAATTTCAGTTATGATATCAGCATAACTAGTCACACCTGCATGCAAAATTTCACCAATTTATTCCCACAAATAAAAAGAAACTTTTCATTGCCACGTCCCCCCTTAAACTCAAGCGACCACACCTTGTCGCTTGACAAAAATCGTTAAGCATATGTGTACGCACTGCCGTGCTTGTAAGTGCTCGCCATTATCTGCATGTGCTGTTCAAGCACAGACGTCAAAACGTGACGTGATAAACGTGATAGTCAAGGCAGCTCGCACTGCATGCGAAGGTGCTGGGTGTGTTAGCCAGGCTTCAATATCACTCCTGCAAGAGGAACTGGCATACCTGGATGGGTCATTGTAGGGAGGGTACCAGGTGGTGCTGCATGCTATCGGCTTGTGCAAATCTACAGCATCTTGCCTTGATATTGTGCATCGTATTGTCACTAGGTAGTGACGGTGAAGAAAGCAAAACAGTGAATGGCGAAAGTAGCATTTTATTGAGCGAACTTGTGCCCTCAAAAACAGGCCTACACTCAAAGCACAGCGATAGCCACAAACACGGTCGGCAGTCAGCGAAATCTGATCTGCGGGTCAAGCACGTCGGCTTTTATACATCAGTCGTAGAAGGTTCCAGAGTAATCGCTGGTGCCCGCGTGTTTTCCAGAAAGTTCTACACCATTCGTGTCGCGCACACATGCAATCAGATTACACAAGGTTCGATGACAACAGACAGTGGATGGAACCATCTCCAACGTTCCAGAAACTGCCGATACATGCATTCTCCTGCGCTGAGTGACAGCATTTTAGACGATGCAATGCAGTCACCAGATAAACGAGTACATGTGTCAGTACCCCCTTCTTAAAAAGCATCGTCCCGATGCTACAAACATAAAAGGAGAGTGAAAAACAAAAGTACACTTACTAAAGGAAAAGTAACAAAACAAAGTCCAAAGAAAGTCCAAAGTTCAGCTATGTAATGTCCCAAAGTTAGCGCTGGTAGAACGGCTCAAGTCTCACAACATGGACTATTTCAAGTCGTGAGCGGCAGCACTGTGATTGCAAAATGCCGTCTGGTTCGACCTCATAGTCGAGTGTGTCAGTGCACCGTATAATCTTGTAAGGTCCGAAATAGCAGCGTAAAAACTTCTCAGTAAGTCCTCGTCGGCATATTAGCGTCCAAACCCAGACACGGTTGCCAGGCTGGTATTCCACGTAGTGTTGTCGAAGATTGTAGTGCCGAGTGTTGGTCCTCTGCTGGTTCTCGATGTGCAGGCTGGTGGGCTGTCGGACTTCTTCGACGCGCTGGAAATAGATGGCGACATCAAGATACTCTTCGTCGGTGACGTGCGGGAGCATGGCATCGAGAGTCGTCGTCGAGTTCCTTCCGTAAACCAGCTTGAACGGCATGATTTGTGTTGTTTCTTGCACTGCTGTGTTGTAAGCGAAGGTTACGTACAGCCGGCCGGCATTCCAGGTCTTGTGTTCGATGTCTACGTACATGCTAGCATGTCGGCCAGGGTCTTATTCAGGCGCTCCATATGACCATTTGTCTGCGGGTGGTAGGCATTTGTCCTCCCATGGCTTGTCCGGCTGTATTGCGCAATGGCTTGGGTAAGCTCTGCTGTAGAGGCCGTTCCTCTGTTGGTGATGAGGACTTCTGGGGTGCCATGTCGGAGCAGGATGTTCTCTACGAATAATTCTGCCACATCTGCTGCGCTACCTTTTGGCAGAGCTTTTGTTTCAGCAAAGCGGGTGAGGTAGTCCATCGCCACGAGGATCCACTTGTTTCCAGATGTTGACATTGGAAAGGGTCCTAACAAATCCATCCCGATCTGCTGAAACGGTCGGCAAGGTAGCTCGATCGGCTGTAGATCGGCGTAATGGGTGACGTCAGCGGTCGGGCACTTCCAGTAATACAGTCAACGACTGAATTTTCGGACATGCCTGATATTTCGAACGTCTTCGCGGCACCGCCACGAGCCCCATAGAATCAATGTATAAGGACATCTGAAGTTTCGGACGCTCGAACCCCCGCCGTCCAATTTTCCTGACTTTTTGACGCGACGGAAGGTCCTTTGGCTCCTCACGCAGCGCCCTTGCAAAGGAAATCTACTTGCAGCCGAAGCATATCACCGCATTGAACCTTAACTAGCCGAATCTAGCCGTCACACACCGATTTTGTCTGGCCACGCTGGCTATGTTCATCGCCGCACTTCCGCCTCCGGCGGAGTTTCCGGAGCGGCGCCATTTCGTTTGTTTGCGCAGGCCACGTTTTGGCTAGCGTGGTGTGTGGTTGTGCTGTTGTGTCAAGTGTGCTCTGTGACGCTAGGCCTAGGTGCTTCGACGCTCGTCAGCAAACTCCACTGTTCACAACTTGAAGATTTTGCTTGCCTTCGATAGCCCCCACTTTGTCTTCGTCGTCCTCGCCGATGGCATCGAAGCGCGGAAAGCAGTACCGTCAGACGACGTGATCAATGACCTCCGCTTTGCTGGGGTTTCCATATCCACGGAAATAACTTTTGAACAGTTCGTTGACGCTGACAACGAGCTCGACTTCTGCGCAGAACTGACTGACGAGCAAATAGTCCGTCAGGTTGTGGGGGATTCAGAAGACTCCGATGTTGAAAATGAGGAGCCAATGCCTGTGCCGCCTACAAGCGCCGAGTTGACGCGAGCACTGTTGACTCTTTCATTGGTGTACAGTGCTGACATGACCCTTGCTCAGATCGAGGCGAATATGATCGCATGCAACCGGAATGCCATCCAAACAAGAATCAACAAGTTCTTCAAGCCACTGCAACAATAACACCGGCTGCCCAACGATGCACATGTACATAATAAACCAGCAGTCGGCTGCATAAGGAGTTTTTGAACGCCTCTTGTTATAGCCACTTCACTGATGCTGTGGCAGGCTTTCGGAAGCCTGTTACTTCGCCCTTTACCTCTAGATCCAAGAAAAAAAGAAAAAAGGTGCGTTTTTTTGCATGCATTCATTTTTTCGGACTGCCTGAATTTTCGGACGTTTTTACGTTCCCCAGAGGGTCCGAAAAATCTGTCGTTGACTGTACTCGTATTCTTGCGAGCGTGCGGGAAAACTCGAGATGCCCGGCTGTCATCATCATGCAGGGCGTGCAGGACTTCTGATCACAGTGCTGCGGGCACAACGAGAAGGTAGTTTGCGCATGCTGGTGAAAATTTCTTCACCAGGACGTTGTTTTGAAATAAAAACGAAGACAATCTGCACCTAAATACCCTCAGGACAACAACGGCCTTACCTTGCAAGTGCTCAGCAAGGTTTTTGAGCTCCAGGTCTGCTCGCTGCTGCACGGCAAAGTCATCTGCACTTATTGTACCTAAAAATGCGCCCTCGTCTTGGTCATCTTGGGGTGGTGTGTCCACGGGAGTTAGAAACAGGCAGTCGGCATCACAGTGTTTTCGTCCGGACTTGTAGATTACAGTGATATCATATCCTTGCAGTCTGAGGCTCCACCGTGCCAGGCGTTTTGAAGGGTCCTTTAAATTTGCTAGCCAACACAGCGCTTGATGTTCGCTGACGACTTTGAATGGCCTGCGGTATAGGTAAGGGCAAAATTTTTGCTGTAGGCCAAACGATGGCGAGGCATTCCTTTTCGGTCATAGAATAATTGCCTTCCGCTTTTGACAGCGACCGGCAAGCATAAGATATCACCCATTCAAGTCCGTCTTTCCTATGGGCTAGGACGGCACCGAGGCCTAGGCTACTGGCGTCAGTGTGGATTTCTGTATCGGTGTCCTCGTCGAAATGCGCAAGTACCGGTGGTAACCGTATGCATTGTTTGAGTTCTTGAAATGCGTCGGCCTACGGCGTTTCCCACTTGAACTCGACATCTCATTTGGTTAGATGTGTTAGCAGCTCCACGATGCGTGAAAATTCTTTGACAAATCGGCTGTAGTAGGCACACATGTCAAGAAATCTACGCACTGCCTTCTCGTCGATGGGCTGTAGGAACTTTGCGATGGCAGCTGTCTTCTGTTGGTCAGGGCGGACTCCAGATTTGCTGATGGCGTGGCCCAGGAACAGAAGCTCATCGTAAGCGAAGCGGCACTTACCCGGCTTCAAAGTGAGCCCTGATGACTTGATGGCCTCTAGTACTGTCGCAAGCCACCTAAGGTGATCGTTGAAATTTTGGGTGAAGACAACGACGTCATCCAAGTAAACAAGGCAGGTCTGCCACTTCAATTGTGCTAACACCGTGTCCATGATGCACTACAACGTTGCAGCTGCTAAGCAGGGTCCGAATGGCATTACCTTGAACTGGTAGAGGCCGCCTGGCATGATGAAGGCGGTCTTTTCGTTATTTATTTATTTATTTTTATTTATTTATTTATTTATTTTAGTTATCCCTCTCATAGACTTCTATTTGCCAGTAGCCAGTCTTGAGATCCATCAACGAGAAGTGTTTCGCGTTGCAGAGTCGATCCAATACGTCGTCTATCCGTGGAAGGGGTGTACGTCCTTCATCGTGAACTTGTTCACTCAGCAATAATCGATGCAGAAACTAGGTGTTCCGTCCTTTTTCTTCACCGAGACTACAGGAGATGCCCACAGGCTTTTCGATGACGATGATGTCGTCGTGCAGCATTTCGTTGACTTGTTGCTTGAAAGCTTCACATTCTCATGTCGAAACTCGATAAGAGCTCTGGCGCAGTGGTCGAGCGCACTGTTCAGTCATTATGTGATGCTTTGTGACGTGTTTGTCGAATCCTCGATGACATCGAATAGCAGTCCTTGTATTGTCGGAGCAGGCTTCTGAGCTGCTGCTGCTGCTTAATCGTGGGGAGGCTTGGATTTATGTCGAAGTCTGGTTCGGGAACTATGGTCATCGAGGTAGATGCTGCAGAATCTGAGAGGACAAAAGCATTGCTGGCTTCCACAATTTCCTCGATGTATGCGATCGTCATGCCCTTGTTGATGTGCTTTTAACTCCTGGCTGAAGTTTGTCATCATCACTTTCGCTTTCCCTCCATGCAGTCGAGTTACCCTCTTGTGACACAAATGTCATGGTCAAGTAGTAAATGTTGGTCGCTCTTGATGACGCCTGCTACGTCTACGGGTGTTTCCCTGCCGACGGAAATGACAATGCTGGAGCAAGGCGGGATGCTAACTTGATCCTCCAGTACACTCAAGGCATGGTGACTGCGAGCGCTCTCTGGCGGTATCACTTGATCTTCCGACAGCGTTATCGATTTTGACTTCAGATTGATGATTGCACCATGTTGGTTCAGGAAATCCATGCCCAGAATGGCGTCTCTTGAACACTGCTGTAGGATAACGAAGGTGGCAGGGTAGTTCCGGTCATGGACGGTAATTCTTGCCGTGCAGATTCCAATCGCCGTTATGAGGTGGTCCTCCAGCGGTCCAAATTTGAGGGCCTTCCCACACAGTCTTAACATTCAACTTGGCGGCGAAGGGTCCACTCATGACAGAGTAGTTGGCTCCTATGTCCACTAATGCAGTGACTGCTTGGACGTCGAGCAACACGGTATGGTCGATGGCTCTTTGTTTTGCGTTGCAGTTAGAGATTGGCGACGGATCACGGCTGCATCGCGTTGATGTGTGGCTGGTACGATACGGCATCAGGTACTTGGTCGGTGCATCCTTTGCTTCCACGCTTCGTTGTGATGGCGGCGTGTCGTTATGTTGTCAAGATAGTCTCCTCGGCATCTTTGGCGGCGGCGAAGGATCATTGTCATTTCAACGTACAGCAACCGCACTTACATCGATTGCTGCTTTCAGTTTTCTGGATATGGGATTGCAGACCCGCCCCGGACTAGGCCAGTGTGCGGTCGGCACTGTGGCGACTGGTGGCGTCCTGGTGACAGCGAAGGGGAAAGACGTCGGAGACTTCACTGCGTTGCGGCGTGTGGGATTCTCATCCGTACTCTTGGGACAAAGGAACGACAACACAATAGTGTAAACAATCACAAGGGCACTTATTGTACCTTTCATAGATCAATGCCTCCTAGCCGAGTTGCTATACACAAAACATGCCAATGGGCGCGTGACAAATCTAGAAGTCCGACTCACCGCGACCGGATATAGCGAACGAATATGTTTACCCCATGCTGGATCCCAACGCCTGGTCGTTCGCGTGTACGGTCACGCGAATGGTGGCGCGTTTGAAGGCAGGCCACGCGAGGCGGTCTCGCAGAAGCATGGATCGGCGCGTGCGCGGGACGTCCGCGGCACTCGTTGAACCGCCGGACAGAGACAGCGTGTTCTCCCCTGCGTCCCCAAGTAACCCTGCCGTGAGGCAGCGCTAGCAGCGAACACTCGCGCCATCTCTCGCACTGCGCCTCAACCACTCCGACCGCTGCGGGCGCCAGGCCACGTGGCGAAGCCGCACTGCCAAAGACAGGAGCTATGCGGAAAACAAGATATGAGGGGATGCGTGAGAGTCACGCATCCCCACAGGCGATGTCTCTGTTATCACAAGGCCGTTCACCTTGCTGTGGGTGCAGTGCTTTGACGGCGCACCCTTGCAGTCCCAAGTCATGGTATCGGCTTAGTGGTAGACATGGTCAGCTTCTTCACAGTAATAGCAGAGCGGGCATAGGTTAGGGGCATGCCAAACGTCACTCTTCTTTGGAATGCTGTGTGGGGCGATGGGTTGGCATGCTGGCTGTGGCGGTAGTGGACGACGGAACTGTGGCGTCACTGGGCCCTGCCATGGGCACTGAGGGGGAACATGACAGCGGGCTACGGCGGTGTACATTATCGCTTGTGGCTGAGGCTGCGGCAATTTGGGGGCTACGAGTGATTGTTGAAGCTCCTCACGTACAACGTCTGCAGTCGAAGCCACTTGAGGCTGGAATGAGGGGAGCAACTTCTGAAGCTCCTCCCACACAACCGTTCTGATCATCTCACGCAGGTCGGCGGTGGCCAGTGATTGTATTCTGGCGTAGTTTGTTGAATTTGTGCGGCGGTTGAATTGTCGGTTCCACATTTCCAGTCTTTTCTCAATGTTGGTTGCCCCGCAAAGAAACTCTTCGACGGTCTTTGGTGGGCTTCATATCAAACCGCTGAAAAGTTCTTCCTTCACACCACGCATGAGTTGGCGGACTTTCTTTTCCGGGGACATTTCTGGGTCGCCGTGGTGGAATAGATGGCTTATTTCTTCTGTAACTATGGCAATGTTCTCGTTCGTTAGCTGCACTTGGGCTTACAATAAAACTTCGGCCCTTTCTTTCTGGACAACGCTTGTGAAGGTCCTCAGGAAGTTACTGCGGAACAGGTCCCATGTTGTAAGGGTGGACTCCCGGTTATCAGACCATGTCCTCGTGGCATCTTTCCAGGATAAGTACACGTGGCACAGCTTGTCCTGAGAGGTCCAGTTGTTGAAGGCGGAGATCCTTTCGAAACTCTCGAGCCAGGTTTCCGGATCCTCCGACTAAACTCCGCGGAAGGTAGGTCGCTCTCTCGGTTGTTGAAGCACGATAGGGAACGCTGGTGCTGCCATTTTAGTCGTTAACTTGGTAACAATCTTCCTGGTCATCTCAATCAAACGTCCACACTCTGGGGACAGTCCTTGCAGCCTGCAGCTAGCTCGCTGGCCCTTGGCGACAGTCGTGTGTTCGTGATTCAGGCTTGGATCATGGCTTTGCGGGGGCGTTTGGTACATGAACGCACTAGCACCTCCACCAGATGTCACGTGGTAGTGACAGTGAAGAAAGCAAAACTGTGAATAGCGAAACTAGTGTTTTGTTGGGCGAACTTGTGCCCACAAAAGCAAGTTACACTCAAAGCACAGCAATAGTGGCGAACACGGACGGCAGTCGACGAAATTTGATCTGTGGGGTCAAGTGCATCAGCTTTTATACATCAGTCACCAAAGGTTCCAGAGTAATCACTGGTGCCCGCTTGTCTTCTAGACAGTTCTACACCGTTTGCGTTACGCACACATGCATTCAGATTACACAAGGTTCGATGACAACAAGAACCATTGATGGCAATCCAGAAACTTCTGATACATGCAGGTGCGTCCTGCTTTGAGGGACAACAATGTTAGATGATGAAATGCGGTCACCCGATAAACAAGTGCACGTATCAATATGATGCAGTATTAATTAATTTATTTTAGTACCCTAAGGGCCCGCTATGGCATAACATGGGGGGGGACGAAAAAGTTCAAGCGTAAGTGGAATGTGTACAATGCAAATAATATATGAAGGCATTACAAACAATAAAAACAAATATCTAAAAAATGAAAAAAATTAATCTTAGTCGAGAGTCTGCACATATCCCATAGCTTTCTTTGTCATTTTGTGCCACTCTTTCATGACACACTGTTCTGGTGGGCAGATGTGCAGTCGATCAGTGCCTTGATATGGCTGCCTTGCTGTTTGTGCTGTTTTGCAGGGGGTGCTGCGCATCAACCCACGGAACTACGAGGACTCCTTTATCAGTGCGCCGGTAATCCTCGGTAGTCCTATTTCGCTGGCTCCTTCCTCTTCCCCTGGCTCCCCTGTTGTTTCTCTCTTCATCCTAACCTGTTGGTCTCTCTAAACTGCTCGGGGTGGTGGTGGTAATGGCTGCAGCCCTATAGCCATGTCAGGCTTAGATCAAAAGTGAGGCCTGTGACTCACTCGAGGTTTAGATGGTAGAGTGTGTGGACTCATGGGGCAGTGTGTTTTTATTGTTGCAAGAAGTGTGTGCAGAGTGATGGTGCATAGTAAATAGGAAAGTTAGATGAGACACCTGTGGAGGGTGCTGCTTTACCAGTCAGTAGTACAATTGGTAACTGACAAGGCTTTGTACATTGGCAGAAATTGCTGTGCAAGGAAATAGTACTTTATTTTTCAGTGATTCAGCAGCCATGCTTAACATTGGGAGTACAGACGTCTGAAGAGCTTGACAGTTTGTAGAATTTAAAACGGTCAGAAATTTGGAGTCTGCTACCTACTCTGCTAACTGTGAAAACACCAGCATTACTCAGCGTAATGAGATGGAGGAAGTGATCGACAGCAGTCGACGTGTCCTGGCAACAAGCTGCAGTGACATCCTTTTGTTCGACCACTGTAAATCAGCATCACTCAGGCATTTCAAAGCTTTTCACGGTCTGACAACTCAACAGCCAAGTGGGTGCTGCTGTTTGCACACGCTCTGTGGCCGTCCAGCCAAGTTTGTTGAGCCAACAGAGATTTGCAGGAAGGCACATTTTGATCCACAGTGGGCCTGCACTATTAGCATGCTGGAAACTATGCATATTTGAAGAAAAACCAACAGCAAGGCATTGAGCTCATAAAAATCACATATCAGTGTGTGGCAGCAGGAAACACACTTCACAGCGCTGTATCGCTACAGAAGTTACTGTGTGCACCCTGCAGAAGTGGTACTGCACAGCGTACAGTAGAACTCGTTGAATTCATGTCTCCATTGTAGAGTGCAATCAAGAGGGCAATCACGTGCAAAACAAGTTGATCCAGCACAACCATTGGTAAATGCAAAGCCACTTTAAGGGCACCAGTAAAATTGGTTTTTATAAAATGCAGTTCAAATGATGCATTTATTTTTCTTCTGTTTAAGTCCAACACTAAGTGTATGTGTGTGCCCGTGTTAGCAGTACATGGTGTATTTTACAACGTGTCGCCCTAATCACATAAGCTATCCTAGGGCTAGGATAAAAGTCTAACGTTTGGTGCACCTATCAATGGAAATAATATCATGAGCTGAGTGCACTGATCGCATTGCATTCATATTATTTTGCGCATTTTCTCACCAGCCGATTTTACTGAGTGGCCCACTATGTCATGTGTGCGTGCCCGTGGTGTAGCGCATGGGCTCTTAGAGTTCACCCTGTCACAGCTGTGCTGAGGGCTTCCCCCTTTGTTTTCCTTGCACCACCCCTGCTTTCCTCTTGCTGCTATCCATGCTTTGTCTTCTCTTTACCTTGCACACTATGCTGGTGCTTTTATTTAGTGCATTTTTAAATGTTTGGCACATTATAGAAGGGTCTGGTTACACTTTGTACTCTGATGTTGTGCGTGGGCCCTGTTATGTGGTATTTTATGCTTGGAAGTCCTGCTCTCATTTGCGAGCTTGGAGGCTGCCGAATGGTTTATAGCTTCACAAGTTGATACTTGCATAACCTTGTAAAAGTCAGTTCGGCAGGCAACAGGTACAAGAAAAAGAATGCTGATGTGCTGACATTTGCAATTACACTCAAGCCTCGTTATATCTGTTACTTCGTTATATTCATGATTGCCATTTACTGCAATACGTGCCCAGTGGAGTGCACAATCGTAAACATTTTTTTGTTTTCAGAGATGACTCTAGTTCGTTATATCCATTGGCAGGACAGTTTCAGTTCATTAAACTGAAGTTTTAAATACATGAATCTTTGTGGCATCTTCAAGGCGAAATTAATTTACCTCATTATGTCCTCCCACATGGCACACTCAATTACTCAATGGCCCTCAGTTTCCAGCAGCTGCGAAGCACCTGGCCAAGGTGGCTGTCAGACCTGTAACGCAGCAGAGGGCGCTAAGAATCTCTGGGTCCGGACAGGCCGCCAATGGAAACTGACCCTCGCAATGTGTAACGCCCGAACCCTCTCGAGTGAGGCTAGCTTAGCAGGACTCTTTGAGGAATTATTGGACGTATTTTGGGATATCATCGACCTTAGTGAGATTAGAAGAACTGGTGAGGCTTACACTTTGCTGAATAACGGCCATGTCCTCTGCTATAGCGGTCTCCTAGATAAGAAGCAATACAGGGTAGGATTCCTAATCCATAAAGACATAGCGGGCAACATTGGCAAATTCTACAGCATTAATGAGAGGGTAGCTGTAGTAGTAATCAAGCTTAATAAGAGGTATAGATTAAAGGTAGTACAAGCCTACGCTCCAACATCGAGTCACAATGATGAGGAAGTAGATCAGTTTTATGAAGATGATGAATTAGCGATGTGAAAAGTACAAACTCAGTATACTATAGTAATAGGCGACTTCAATGAAAAAGTGGAGAAAAAGGAGGCTGGTAAACAGGAAAGTGGCAACCACATCATCGATTCTAGGAACGCTAGAGGAGGGATGCTGGCAGAATTCGCAAAAAGGAATAAGCTTCAAATAATGAACACCGTTTTCAAGAAGCGTAGCAACCGAAAGTGGACCTGGAAAATCCCTAATGGTGAAACAAGAAATGAAATTGACTTCATACTTTCTGCTGATCCCAGCATAGTGCAGGATTTAGAAGTGTTAAGTAGGGTAAAGTGCAGTGGTCATAGGTTAGTGAGGGCTAGGATCCACCTCAATTTGAAGACAGAAAGAGCAACATTGGTCAAGAAGGAACAGGCCAACCTTGAGGCAGTAAAGGTAAAAGCAGACAAATTCAGGCTGGTACTTGCCAACAAATATGTAGCCTTAGAACGGAGAGATGGTTATGACATAGAGCTAATGAATGAAGCCGTAACTAGGTTGGTTTCAGAGGCAGCAATTGAAGTGGGAGGCAAGGCACCAGTCAACCAGTAGGCAAGCTCTCCCAAGAAGCGAAGGACCTAATAAAAAAACGACAATGAATCAAAGTGTCCAACTCAACAGATAAAAAGAATTCATGGAACTGTCAAAACTGATTTACCAGGTGAAAATATGGGATATTCGAAATTATAATTTGAGAAAGACTGAAGAAGCTGTAAAAAGTGGACGCAGCCTGAAATCAATGAGAAGAAAACTTGGCATGGGGCAAACCAAGATGTATGCAGTAAAAGATAAGCAGGGTAATATCATTAGCAATCTCAAAGTTATAATAAAAGGAGCGGAAGAATTCTATACTGACCTGTACAGTATGCAGAGGAGTCGGGATACCTCAATTGGAAACAGTAATGAACAGAATACAGAAAACCCTCCTATAACTAGCGATGAGGTCAGAAGGCCCTTGCAAGACATGAAACGCTGAAGAGCCGTGGGAGAAGATGAAATAAGTCAATTTAATCAAAGATGGTGGAGACGTAATGCTTAAAAATCTGGCGGCTCTTTATACGAAGTGTCTATCGACTGCAAGGGTCCCAGAAAACTGGAAGAATGCAAACATTATACTAATCCATAAAAAGGGAGACGTTAAAGAATTGAAAAATTATAGGCCCATTAGCTTACTGCCAGTATTATATAAAATATTGACCAAAATAATCTCGAGTAGAATAAGGGCAACACTGGACTTTAGTCAACCAAGGGAACAGGCTGGCTTCAGGAAGGGATACTCTACAATGGATCACATCCATGTCATCAATCAGGTTATCAAGAAATCCGCAGAGTACAATAAGCCTCTCTATATGGCTTTCATAGATTACTGAATCAAATGCCTTTTCGTAGAGATACCAACAGTCATAGCGGCATTACGTAATCAAGGAGTGCAGAATGCTATTATTACAATGTCATTGAGCAATGCTCAAGAGACAAGCCGCCTCGACGACGACGAAGAATTTGGTCGGTGCCCTTGGCACGAGCGAGTGTCAGCCTGGCTGCCTGGCTCCAGTGTAAATAACATCTTTCGTCTGTGGCTTTCCGCACGTAACATTTCTGGTGGAGGTCAGCGATCCCCGTCCTCACCACGGAACTCCGAAGTGGTCGGCACACCGAGCTTGTTACCATGCCTCCCGGTGACGAGCCTGCCTCTGCAACAGCTTCGGCTTGTCCGACTGCTCCAATCGTCACGGTTGCCCCACATCGTGACCCAGGTGTGTTCTCTGGCCTGGAGGGACAGGATGCCGACGACTGGATCAAGCTCTATGAACATGCCAGCGCTAATAACAGGTGGGACCCAACGATTTCGCTCGCCAATGTCATCTTTTATCTCGGCGGCACCCCACGCGTGTGGCACCAAACGCATGATGACGAAATAACCAGTTAGGACAGTTTCAAGGAAAAGCTATGGGAACTGTTCGGCGACCCCATTGGGCGCAAGGCTGCCGCGAGAAAGGCTCTTGCGTCTCGGGTTCAGTCATCTACAGAGCCATACGTTTCCTACATCCTCGACGTCTTGGCTCTATGCCGTGAAGCTGACGATCATATGTCCGAAGCAGATAAAGTGGCACATGTGCTAAAAGGCATTGCCGACAACGCTTTCAGTTTGCTTGTTTTCGGCAACGTCTTGACTATCGACGCCATTATAAAAGAATGCCGTCGCCTTGAACAGGCTAAGAGCCGCCGTATCTCGCACCACATTGCGCAGCTACCCAACACTGCTGCTGCGTCGACATGTGAGGGTCGACCGCGTCAGACCACCACCTGTGACGACGTCACCCGTATTGTTCGCCGCGAGCTCGAGGCCAGCTGTTCGCCAGCCTTCTCCACAACGCCTCCCGATCTGCCAGCAACCACCATTGCGATGATTCAGGCCGTCGTCAGACAGGAATTTGAAAACATGGGTCTGAACACCGTGTGTTGAACGTCTCGACCCAGCGTTCCCCAGTTATCTAGCGGCCCTCCTCGTCCCCGGCAGTCCTTTTCTGCCGTATCTCGCCGCAACCCCTCCGAATGGCGTACCCCTGATGACAGGCCGATCTGCTTCCACTGCTATCACATCGGCCACGTCGCCCGTCACTGCCGCAACCGATGGCCACCACCTTCTCAGACTTACGCCGCCACTTATTCCCGCACCTTTGGATCTTCTGTACCCTATGCCACCCGCCATGAACCCACTAACGCTGATGCCCCTGCTCCAAACCTTCGCTACAGCCGCTCGCCCTCACCTCGACGCCACCAGTCTCGTTCGCCCCAACCCCGCCGCTTTTCTTCGCTGCCTATCGCCTCCCGGACTCAGCCGGAAAACTAGGCGCTGCAGCTTCTGGAGGTGAAGCTGCGTTGTCGACCCTGCCCTCAAATCCTCTGCTCACGTTACCTGCTAACCGAAACCTTCTTGACGTTGACGGCTATCCTGTCACGGCACTCATCGATACAGGAGCACATCTTTCTATTATGAGTGCTGCCTTCCGATGACGACTGAACAGCTCCTCACCCCAGCGTCGGCACGCGTCGTCTGCGTTGCGGATGGCGGTACTGTGCCTATCATCGGCATGTGTACGGCACGTGTCAGCATCGCTGGCCGCCACACTCCTGTCCTCTTCACCGTAATTGCTCATTGCCCCCACAACCTTACTCTCGGCCTCGATTTTCTCTCCGCCCATTCTGCTCTTATTGACTGCTCTTCCAGTACCCTTCGCCTTGAGTTGCCGATGCTCGCAGAACCTTCTGACGCACCCCACTGCCGCTTACGCTCCACCGGCTTTCTTCGCCTGCCGCCAAAGTCCATAGCCTACATTGAACTGTTGTCTTTCCCACCAGTTCCTGATGGCGAGTACCTCGTCACTCCTCTGCACGACATCCCAATACAGTACAACGTCACCGTGCCTCACAGTAAACTTACTATTACTGCGAACCACACTGTCTGTAACTTTGGATTGACAAAGGAAATTCTACCGCAAGGTATTTGCCTTGCCACCGTTGATTGTCTCGGCGACCAATATGTGGCAGCGTTATCGACCAATAGTTTTCGCGAGCTTAGCAGGCCCCTCGCGCCTGCCTCGGGTGCGGATCCCAATATAAAGAAAATGGTTGCGATGGACCTGTCCTCGGCGCAGGCTGAAGAGCTTTGCCAAGTATTATCGTCCTAAAGCGATATTTTCGACATTGACGATGACCCTTTAGGCCAGACGCTCGCGGTCAAGCATCTCATTCTTACTGGCGATGCTGCGCCTATTCACCGACGACCATATCGAGTTTCTGTGTCGGAACGCCGAGTAATTCAAGATGAAGTGAACAAAATGCTCGATAAAAACATCATTGAGCCTTCGTCGAGTCCCTGGGCGTCACCTGTGGTGTTGGTTAAGAAGAAGGATGGCACGTGGCGCTTCTGTGTAGACTACCGTCATTTGAACAGCATTACAAGAAAGGACGTCTACCCACTCCCACTTATAGACGACGCCCTTGACTGCCTGCATGGTTCCAGCTATTTCTCGTCTATAGATCTTCGTTCGGGATATTAGCAGATTGCTGTTGACGATATGGACAGAGAAAAAACCGCGTTCATTACACCTGATGGCCTATACCAATTTAAAGTAATGCCGTTTGGATTATGCAACGCCCCTGCCACTTTTGTTTGAGCGTATGACGGACTCCTTGCTCCAAGGTGTCAAATGGTCCACATGCCTCTGCTACCTCGACGACGTCATCGTCTTCTCGCCAACGTTCGACACTCACCTTGAGCGTCTCACAACTATACTTGATGTATTTCGAAAGGCGAAACTGCAACTTAACTCGTCCAAATGTCGTTTTGGCCACCGACAAATTACTCTTCTTCGCCATCTCGTTGACGCTTCCGAAGTACAGCCTGATCCCGACAAAACTCGCACTGTCCGAGACTTTCTGGTTCCGAAGACAACCGCAGATGTTCGAAGTTTTGTCGGGCTGTGCTCGTACTTTCGTCGTTTTGTTCCAGATTTTGCAACAATTGCTAGGCCCCTAACTAATCTTTTGAAGAAAGGCGTACAATTCTCGTGGGGTACAGCAGAAGCCACCGCCTTTTCTCGTCTCGTCACTCTTCTAACCTCACCACCCATTCTCGCCCGCTTCGACCCTGATGCCCCTACAGAATTACGTACAGATGCCAGCGGTCATGGCGTAGGTGCCGTCTGAGCCCAGCGTCAGCGTGGCAAGGATCGCGTTATTGCTTA
Source organism: Dermacentor andersoni (assembly GCF_023375885.2). NCBI lineage: Eukaryota > Metazoa > Arthropoda > Arachnida > Ixodida > Ixodidae > Dermacentor > Dermacentor andersoni. The sequence continues at coordinate 226,903,886 of NC_092816.1, forward strand.
TGCGAGCCACCTCCACACACCATCGGAGCGCAACTATTCCATTGCAGAACGAGAATGCCTTGCTGTTGTCTGGGCGGTTGCGAAGTTCCGTCCTTACCTTTACGGTCGCTCTTTTTCTGTAGTCACTGACCATCATGCTCTCTGCTGGCTCTCATCACTAAAAGATCCTACAGGCCGGCTTGGTCGATGGGTTTTGAGGCTACAGGAATTTTCATATTCCGTGGTGTACAAGTCTGGCCGCCTGCACCAAGACGCTCACAGTTTGTCGCGTTACCCTGTTGACGACTCTGACTCCTCCAATATTGCCAGTGCTTCTCGCATATTCTCTGTATCCCAGCTGCTTCATTTCGCCGACGAGCAACGCTGTGGCGCCTACATCAGAGCACTCATCGACCATTTTGAACACTCTCCGGCCGATGCTGCTCTACACCTCTTCGCCCTCCGCGACGGTACTCTGTACCGTTGTAACCTTCATCTGGACGGCTCTGAGTTCCTGCTTGTAGTACCTAAACACCTCCGCTCCACCGTTCTAGAAGAGCTTCACGACGCACCAACGGCAAGACACCTCAGCGTATCTCAAACCTATGACCGTGTACGTCGCCGTTTTTTCTGGCCGGGCCGTGCCCATTCCGTACAACGTTACGTCGCCGCTTGTGAACTTTGCCAACGACGCAAGAAGGCTTCCCAGCTCCCCGCTGGTTACCTGCAGCCGCTCGACATCCCTGCCGAGCGCTTTCATCGTGTCGGCTTAGACCTTCTCGGCCCATTTCCGGAATCTACATCAGGGAACAAGTGGGTTGCAGTTGCTGTGGACTATGCGACCCGCTACGCTGTAACCCGTGCTCTTCCGACCAGTTGCGCAACTGATGTTGCAGACTTCCTCCTACATGATATTATTTTCATGCATGGTGCTCCGCGTCAATTGCTAACAGACCATGGCCGTACGTTTTTGGCCAAAGTCATTGACAACATCATGCGTGCCTGCTCAATACGGCATAAATTTACCACCTCCTACCATCCCCAAACGAACGGCCTCACTGAGTGCTTGAACCGCACCCTTACAGACATGCTATCCAAATACGTTTCCGACAACCACCGTGACTGGGACCTGGCTCTACCTTACATTACCTTTTCATACAACTCTTCCCGTCTCGAAACTGCTGGCTTTTCCCCGTTTTACCTCTTGTATGGCCGCGAATCGAGGCTACCACTGGACACTGTGCTTCCGTCCGCCCCAGCTTCAACTAGCGATTATGCCCGTGATGCAATCGCCCATGCTGACCATGCTAGCCAACTTGCGCACGCTCGTCTACAAGTGTCTCAAGACAAGCAGAAGCAACGCTACGACCTCTGTCACCGTGATGTCCATTTTGCGCCCGGCGCCCTCGTGTTGCTTTGGTCACCATCGCGTAAAGTCGGCCTTTGTGAAAAACTGCTTTCCTGTTACACAGGCCCATATCGCGTGATACACAAAGCGACCGATGTCACTTATGAAATCGTTCTAGCCACGCCCACTACGTCCTTTGCTGTGACAACCAGTGACATTGTCCACATTGCCCGACTCAAGCCCTACAACTCTCCATGCACCTTGGATATTTAACAGCACCGTGACGGTGCTTTTGCCGCCGGGGGGTAATATTACGATGTCATTGAGCGATGCTCAAGAGACGAGCTGCCGCGACAACGACGAAGGAGTTGGTCGGTGCCCTTGGCACAAGCGAGTGTCAGCCTGGCTCCAGTGTAAATAGCGTGTAAATAGCATCTTTCGTCTGTGTCTTTTCGCACGTAACAATATCTACAGAGGTTCTACAGCTACCTTAATTCTACACAAGAAAAGCAGGAAGGTACCTATAAAGAAAGGGATAAGACAGGGAGACACAATCTCTCCAATGCTATTCACTACATGCCTGGAAGTATTCAAGCTACTAAACTGGGAAGGCTTAGAAATATTGACTGCAAATATCTCGGCAACCTTCGGTTTGCCGATGACATTGTTCTATTCAGCAACAATGCAGATGAGTTACAACAAATGATTGAAGACTGCAACAGAGATAAGAGTGGGATTAATGATTAATATGCAGAAGACAAAGATAACGATGAACAACCGGGCAAGAGAACAAGAGTTCAGGACCTCAAGTCAGCCTCTAGAGTCTGTGAAGGAGTACGTTTACCTAGGTCAATTAATCATAGGGAACCCTGATCATGAGAAGGAAATTCACAGAAGAATAAGAATAGGTTGGATCGCATACGGCAGACATTGCCAGCTCCTGACTGGAAGCTTACCATTATCATTGAAAAGGAAGGTGTACAATCGGTGCATTTTACCAGTGCTGACATATGGGGCAGAGATTTGGAGACTTACAAAGACGCTTCAGAACAAGCTAACTCTTTCGTTACCACGCCTATTCAAATCGATCCCCTGTGATCGTTGCTTTAGATCGCCAGTTTCAACATGTTGGAGCCATGTGTTATCCACTTAAAGCCATCCAGTAGTTAGTGCAGGCACTGATCTTTCAGAATCAGTTTAAATTTTCGCGCTCTGGCAATGTGATTTTTTATGGACCTTCTTACGAACTAATGCGTGTATGTTGTAGCGAAAAGAGGTGTGGCTGTCACCTGCTGCTCACGATTACGCTGCACTAGCATTAAAATGTTGTTTTCAATTGACTCCCAGCAAGTCAAGAATTAAATTATATTGCTGGCTTTGCCGTCCGACAGGGCTGAGCGGTGATAATTACCCGAACATGACACCAGCTGTTCACTGGTGAGCTTTGGTTTGGAGTCCGAGTCATTTTATTCTGCCAAAGTGTACTTCTGAAGGCCTGCCGCATGTCCAGCATGTGGACCTGGCATTTTCAACCAGTTTCCAAGAGTTTAGGTTTTGCTTCATTCGTAAAATCCAAGCGAGGCATGCTGCCGGTGTAACTGCGCAGTTATCGAAAGTCGCTCCCTTGGCGGCGTCCCGCGCGGCTGCGTCACGAGAAAAGCGTCTTACTCGGAACTATGCTGCGTCTGCACTTCAATATAGTGATGAGAACTCGAGCTATGATTCCGAAGATGACAGCAAAGCAGATTCAAGCTTTGACAGCGACGAAGTTTTGAGTCGGCATGGGACATCCGCAGCTGTTCACCGGCGCATTTTCTTTACAGCCTTGAGCGGTCTCCTTCCTTGTGCGCGCTTACCTGCCAATCTTTTTGGACGACCTGAGAGCTCTACTGATTATCTTCAAGCTGCATACTTCACTTGGTTATGGTGTGCTGCCATTGGTAGCAAAGAAACTTCCATTCACGCCAAGAAAGCTGCCCATAGCACAACTCGACCCAGCACTACGGATCAGCTCAAGGAAGTTTACATTGGCATGGGATTTCTTTCTACTCTTCTTCTCTGCAGAGGTGATAAAGGCAATCTGCAAAAATGGAAACATATATGCTTGGATGCATAATCTTGTAGTTGCCCAGCTTCCCTGATAGCGATTGGTCCTGGAAGCGGTGCATCACTCTAGACGAGCTGGTGAAGTGCGTTTCTTGGACTTCTCGTCAGACCATCTTCAGAAGATGCCAAAAAGGCGGAACTGCAAAACCAGTTGTGAGGACCACAAAGTTGAACAAAAACCAGGTGTTTTGTGGAAAAAGTGTGGAATGCACCTATGCTGCACAAAATCCAGGAACTGCTTCACTGCATGGCATGAGGGATGAACCAGTCTTAGTTTTTTTCTTGTATCTGAAGAAAGGTAGTGCACTGAGCATTTATTTTTTCAGTCGCTAAACCTGGGTTATTTATCTTTGAAATGTATATCCTTAATTTTCTTTGATGTCAATGTTTTTGTAAACATGTTTTTTTTTTCATTTTTTTTTTATCAACTGGTGCCAGAATTGGTGCTTTCTAGAATTTTCAGGTTCAACCTAACAAAATTTTTTGTTTGACAACGTATGTTTTTGGAAAGAGCACTTCATTATACACAATATGCTATGCTGCAATATGTGCGTCCCCGCAGGGGCGTCTGCGTCGGAAGGCGTTTGCTGTGTTGCGACACCACGTACCCGAGCACACGAGGGTTGGACCCTCCCGCGTGTAGCCGTGCGCGGCTTAGCCATGTCTGGGGAAAAGGGGATCCTGGGGGTTGAGCTGATGCTGGGTGTTTGGACCTTTAAGGCCCCCTGGCGGAGGCAACACACCCCTTTGGCCTCTGCGTCACATAGACGGCACCCCCGGACTGACCCATCCGGGGAAAATCGGTAGTTTCCTTTTCCTGTCTCTCTCTCCCTCCAGCCTTCGTCTCTCACTTTCCACCTTTCCTGTCTTCTCCTGGCTTCTTTTTACTTCCAATTTTCCAGGCAGCAAGGGTTAACCTTGTGTGAATAGCCAACCTAGTTATTTCATATTTGGTTATAGTGATGACGTACAGCTGGCGTTTACAGGACCTGTACATACAATACCTGTAGCGTCCCCTTGTAGGGCTCCATGGTGGGTGGCTGGCGTTATTGTCGAAATTTAAATTTGTCTATGGCTAGCTCCTTTCCCCGCCTCCCCGATCGCCCTCAAAGAAGAGGGCGCACCGAAGATGTTTTCCAGTTCTTTGGACGCCAAAGCCCGAACTTCCCACGGTACCATGTGATCCATCCAGAAAAATCTGATAAACAAGTACGAAACATTTCCCCTTTTCTAGTTTCCAAGTCCTTAACTGATGTCCTTGGTCCAGGCTACAAGGTATCAAGGCTGGCAAGTGGTGATCTCCTGTTCGAGCTGCATGATCAGAAACAATACGAAAAGTTGCCCAGTCTAGTATCATTTGGGGATGTTCCATTGACAGTAACTCCACACCGCACTCTGAACACCACCCGCGGCGTTGTCTCGGATGATGATTTGCTCCAGCTGACAGAGGCTGAGCTCCTGGAGGGCTTCAGTAAGCAGAATGTTGTCAATGTGAGAAGAATTAAGATGAGAAGGGATGGAAAAGAAATTCAGACGAAGCACCTAATACTCACATTTGGTTCAAGTATTCTGCCTGAGTCTGTAGAGGCCGGGTACATCAAGCTCTGTGTCAGACTATATGTGCCGAATCCCCTAAGATGTTTCAAATGCCAGCGTTTCGGCCACAGTTCGCAGAGCTGCCGGGACCGCCAAACATGTGCGAAATGCAGTGCCCTTGAGCACGCCACTGAAGCTTGTAAGAACTCTCTCCACTGTGTAAACTGCGACGGGGATCACGCCGCGTACTCGCGGTCATGCCCCTCCTGGAAGAAGGAAAAAGAAATTGTAACGATAAAAGTAAAAGAGAATATATTGTTCAAAGAGGCACGAAGGTGGGTAGCATACCTGCCAAAGAAAATCTTTGCCGAAGTGGTGCGTCAGGGGGCAGCGTCACAATGGCCTCCGGCGGCTGTCCGACCCACAAGCAGTGAGTCGGCAGTTACGCCATCTGCCCCCACGGTGGTCGCAGCGGTGGTCGCAGACCTGAGGAGGGAACGGAAGAAACTGGTACATAAGAAGCCGATCAATGAGTTAGCAGTAAGAGGGAAAATAGAGGAATTCCAGATCAAACTACAGAACAGGTATTCGGCTTTAACTCAGGAAGAGGACCTTAGTGTTGAAGCAATGAACGACAATCTTGTGGGCATCATTAAGAAGTGTGCAATGGAAGTCGGTGGTAACTCGGTTAGGCAGGATACCAGTAAACTATCGCAGGAGACGAAAGATCTGATCAAGAAACGCCAATGTATGAAAGCCTCTAACCCTACAGCTAGAACAGAACTGGCAGAACTTTCGAAGTTAATCAACAAGCGTAAGACAGCTGACATAAGGAAGTATAATATGGATAGAATTGAACATGCTCTCAGGAACGGCGGAAGCCTAAAAACAGTGAAGAAGAAACTAGGAATTGGCAAGAATCAGATGTATGCGTTAAGAGACAAAGCCGGCAATATCATTACTAATATGGATGAGATAGTTCAAGTGGCTGAGGAGTTCTATAGAGATTTATATAGCGCCAGTGGCACCCACGACGATAATGGAAGAGAAAGTAGTCTAGAGGAATTCGAAGTCCCAAAGGTAACGCCGGAAGAAGTAAAGAAAGCCTTGGGAGATATGCAAAGGGGGAAGGCAGCTGGGGAGGATCAGGTAACAGCAGATTTGTTGAAGGATGGTGGGCAGATTGTTCTAGAGAAACTGGCCACCCTGTATACGCAATGCCTCATGACGTCGAGCGTACCGGAATCTTGGAAGAACGCTAACATAATCCTAATCCATAAGAAAGGGGACGCCAAAAACTTGAAAAATTATAGACCGATCAGCTTACTGTCCGTTGCCTACAAAATATTTACTAAGGTAATCGCAAACAGAATCAGGAACACCTTAGACTTCTGTCAAGCAAAGGACCAGGCAGGATTCCGTAAAGGCTACTCAACAATAGATCATATTCACACTATCAATCAGGTGATAAAGAAATGTGCGGAATATAACCAACCCCTATATATAGCTTTCATTGATTACGAGAAAGCGTTTGATTCTGTCGAAACCTCAGCAGTCATGGAGGCATTACGGAATCAGGGTGTAGACGAGCCATATGTAAAAATACTGAAAGATATCTATAGCGGCTCCACAGCCACCGTAGTCCTCCATAAAGAAAGCAACAAAATCCCAATAAAGAAAGGCGTCAGGCAGGGAGATACGATCTCTCCGATGCTATTCACAGCGTGTTTACAGGAGGTATTCAGAGACCTGGATTGGGAAGAATTGGGGATAAAAATTAATGGAGAATACCTTAGTAACTTGCGATTCGCTGATGATATTGCCTTGCTTAGTAACTCAGGGGACCAATTGCAATGCATGCTCACTGACCTGGAGAGGCAAAGCAGAAGAGTGGGTCTCAAAATTAATCTGCAGAAAACTAAAGTAATGTTTAACAGTCTCGGAAGAGAACAGCAATTTACAATAGGCAGCGAGGCACTGGAAGTCGTAAGGGAATACATTTACTTAGGGCAGGTAGTGACGGCGGATCCGGATCATGAGACGGAAATAATCAGAAGAATAAGAATGGGCTGGGGTGTGTTTGGCAGGCATTCTCAGGTCATGAACAGCAGGTTGCCATTATCCCTCAAGAGAAAAGTGTATAATTGCTGTGTCTTACCAGTACTCACCTACGGGGCAGAAACCTGGAGGCTTACGAAAAGGGTTCTACTCAAATTGAGGACGACGCAACGAGCTATGGAAAGAAGAATGATAGGTGTAACGTTAAGGGATAAGAAAAGAGCAGATTGGGTGAGGGAACAAACGCGAGTTAATGACATCTTAGTTGAAATCAAGAAAAAGAAATGGGCATGGGCAGGACATGTAATGAGGAGGGATGATAACCGATGGTCATTAAGGGTTACAGACTGGATCCCAAGGGAAGGGAAGCGTAGCAGGGGGCGGCAGAAAGTTAGGTGGGCTGATGAGATTAAGAAGTTTGCAGGGACAGCATGGCCGCAATTAGTACATGACCGGGGTTGTTGGAGAAGTATGGGAGAGGCCTTTGCCCTGCAGTGGGCGTAACCAGGCTGATGATGATGATGATGATGATGATGATGGTCGCAGCTAGTGCTGCTCCACCAACCGAGCAGAACGGACTACCAACCCCGAAGGTGGGCGCAGCCGAGACTGCTCCAACCTCCCCGGCCTCTTCCAGCGCTGGCAACAGCCGGCGCAGCCGAATCCCTCAGAAGCCCCATCGACCTCCGGGCTGGTGAGCGCAGGGGTCTTGCCCTCCAAGGCGGGACTCTCTCGGAAAACTCGCTCGCAAGAGCACGTGTCCGGTGCCTCACAAGAGGCAATGGACACTACACCTATCCTCAAGGCGCACCAAGCGCCTAAGGAGCGGCGAGGCTCCCTCGAACGCTTCAAAAAGGGCAAAACCCCGATTACAGGGCCTCGAAAGAGCTCTGGAATCTAATCTTTGAAATCTCTGTAATTAATACTTCTGTTTCCTTATACACAGCACCTATTTACTTCCAATATGGATACACCAATAATTCAATGAAACGTCAGAGGTGTTCTTAGGAACCTTGATGACGTGCAAGAGCTGAGGGGGTTCCACTCTGCGTGCGGCTAGGGCTTGTTACGTTTCGCCTACAACGCGCGGTAATGCCGGCGCGGATGCAACGGACGCCGGGGCTTTGTTCAAAGCGGCGGACATTTTGGCCCGTTCAACGACGCCGCAACGCCTACCCGCCAAGCGTGTCCAGGCGTGTTTCAGTGCCACGTGTCTTCGTGTGTGCGTGTGTGTGTGTGTGCCCTCGCTTGTCAAAGCGCGGCAGCCGGGGAGCGGAGTTCCCCGAATGAGGGGCCTGGAGGTCTCTCGGCTCAACCGCTCGCGCCGTCGTGGGCCCCTGCTGCGCCGTCCCGTGACCTTCATCCCGTGACCTTCCCTCCTTCCCTTTTGGACCGCGACGCCGAGAGTATAAGAGCAGCTGCCCCCGGACGCCAGGGGAGAGGCTCCGATTTGTACTGTTGAGTTACGTGCTCTCCCGTCTCTCCACTTCGGTCGAACTGACCGGCCGCTCTTTTGCTATGTTAGAATAAACAAGTTGTTCTGTTACAAGTCTTCTCATGCTTTGCCGGGACCTTCGGATGCTTCCAGTGCCCCAGGCCGCCAGGCCAACGCTACCCTTGGGGCTTGCGACCCATTGGCAATAACGGGCGTCAGCACCGAGACCCCAACAACTCGTGCCAGAGGTGCGATTACAACATCTGGTTGCCAGCGGTGAGATCGCGACAACGGAGGCCAGCAGCGAAGAGATGCGGTTGAATGTATGCTGAGCAGCACAACGACCATCCGGGAGCAGTGCAACGAGCCCTGTGTGACGACTGGTTGCCTGCAGCGGAACGACTGCGCTGAAGTCTTGGCTGCAAGGTTTGGTGAGTGCGGGACTTTCTTCTTCTGAGTTTTGCCAGGCTTTTGTTAGTGTTAGAAACAGAGCTGGTAATTGGGGTTGTCGTTGCTGCCGGGTTAGTTTGCGGCAAGACAATAGTAGGCAGTAGAGAAAGCAGCATTCAGAGCAGCCATGGATTTGAAGTCGTTGCGCAAACCGATATTGCTGGAGCTTGCAAGAGAGTTGGGTCTGGATGTCTCAGACAAACTCAGAAAACCAGAACTGCTAAGGGCTATTCTTGAGTTAGAAGCTGAGGATGACGAGCTGTCGGATTGCCTTGAGACCATTGAGGAGCGGGCAAAAAGACATGAGCGCGAACTTATAGAACAGAAAGAAAAAGAAGAGCGTGAACACGCTTTGGAAATGAAGCGTCTCGAGTTAGAGATGGAACGCGCTCGTAATGGAAGTCAGGCACACGGTGCAGGAGAACGAGTATTGTTCAAAATGACTGACCTGATGCGGCCGTTTAAGCTTGGAGAGGACATTGGTTTGTTCCTGGTTAACTTTGAGCGAACGTGCGAGAAGCAGGGGTTCTCTCGGGAAACGTGGCCACAGCGCTTGCTCACTTTGCTACCCGGCGAGGCGGCCGACGTAGTCGCTCGCTTGGAGAGAGAGGAGGCAGAGGATTTCGACAAAGTGAAATCGAGTCTGCTAAAAAAGTACCGGCTGTCAGCGGAGGCGTTCCGTCGGAAGTTTCGGGAAAATGAGAAAGGCAAGAGTGAGTCATATACAGAGTTTGCGTACAGGCTTATGTCAAACATGCAGGAGTGGCTCAAAGAAGAGAAAGCGTTTGGTGACCACGAGAAAGTTCTGCAGTGTTTCGGGCTAGAACAGTTTTATAGTCGGTTACCTGAGAACGTGCGGTACTGGGTCTTGGATAGGCCAGACGTTAGTACGGTGGCTAGAGCCGCTGAGTTAGCCGAGGAGTTTGTGACGCGTCGGGCTCGTGGAGCTAAGGACGGTCAAAAGGGTGAATTTGGCTCCAAGTTTGAGAGGCCGAAGTTCACACCCATGAGAGCAAAGGGGGATACACGTAGTGCGGATGCGAGTGAAAGCAGTCCGACCGAACATACGGAGACGGCGGCAACCGAAGCCGAACGCAGAAAGCGGTTCGAGATGAGGCAAGCGCGCGTTTGTTATACGTGCCAGAAGCCGGGTCACTTTTCGGCGCAGTGTCCGACCGAACGTGAGGAGACGGCGGCAGCCGAAGCCGAACGCGGAAAGCGGTTCGAGATGAGGCAAGTGCGCGTGTGTTATACGTGCCAGAAGCCGGGACACTTTTCGGCGCAGTGCCCAGAAACAAAACCAAAAGTCGTGTTTTTTTCATTAGGCAGCACTGACGAGAACATGAAGCTTCTCGAGCCTTACATGCGAGACCTCCTCGTGAACGGGAAAGAGTGCCGAGTGCTTCGCGATACCGCAGCTACAATGGATGTAGTTCACCCCTCTTACGTAGAACCCGATATGTTCACGGGCAAGTGCGCATGGATCAAGCAAGCAGTGGAAGCTCATAGCGTGTGTCTGCCGGTAGCAAAAGTGCTTATTGAAGGACCTTTCGGAGCACTTGAGACGGAGGCCGCAGTGTCATCTATGCTGCCCCCCCAGTACCCGTACCTATTTTCGAACAGGTCCGATCACCTCCTGCGCGAGAAGGGGCTTTTGTTTGGTGAGGCTAGCGTTCAGGCCTTAACCCGATCGAAGGTTCGGGAGCTCGCTGCAAAGGCGGTAGATGCGGGACCGACGTTGTTGAACGATGAAAAAGGGTCAGAGGCGCAGCAAGCTAGTATTCGGAGCACGCCCGAACGGGATAAAATTGAGCCTGTAGCATTAAGGGCACCAGATACTGGAGAGGAAATTCCCGATGCGGGAAAGTTAGAAGAGCTTCCGCTCGAGCTTCCGGGACTAGGCTCAGTGACAAACAGGAAAGACGCCGATCAAGTCATTAGTGACTTAATAAGTAAAGCATCGCTGTCGCCTGAGCAGAAAACAGAACTACACCAGCTCTTACTAGAGTTTCAAGGTCTGTTCTCTGAGAGGCCTGGTAGGACTTCTGTCCTTACTCATGACATAGAACTTACCTCCCCAGAGCCAGTACGATCCAAGGCGTACCGGGTGTCACCCCGCCAGAGCGATATTATGGAGGCTGAGGTAAAGAAAATGCTACAGCTCGGTGTTATTGAAGCGGGTGAGAGTGATTATACTTCCCCTTTGATTTTAGTTGAGGTACCGGGCAAGGAACCTCGTCCTTGCGTCGACTACCGCAGGCTTAATTCCATCACTAAGGATCAAATTTATCCGATCCCTAACATCGAGGAGCGCCTTGAGAGAGTGAGTAGCGCTCAGTTTATTTCCACCCTAGATCTTGTCAAGGGTTATTGGCAGGTTCCACTTACAGAAGAGGCTAGTAGGTATGCGGCGTTCATTTCACCAATGGGGACATTCCGTCCTAAAGTTTTGAGTTTTGGTTTGAAGAACGCGCCATACTGCTTTTCAAGCCTCATGGATAAAGTGTTGCGGGGACAGCAAGAATTCGCTTTACCGTATCTAGACGACGTAGCGATATTCTCCGCATCCTGGCCGGAACATATGGCGCACTTGCGGGCAGTGCTAACCCGCCTGCGCGATGCGGGCTTGACAGTCAAGGCTCCCAAGTGCCAGTTAGCACAGGCCGAGGTTGTCTACCTCGGACACGTGATTGGTCGGGGTCGTCGCCGCCCCTCTGAAATAAAGGTAGCCGCTGTGCGAGACTTCCCGCAACCGCGTACGAAGACCGATATTCGGTCGTTCTTAGGTGCCGCCGGCTACTATCAGAGGTACATCCCCAGGTACTCTGATATCGCGGCATCCCTAACGGATGCTCTAAGAAAGACAGAGCCGCAAACAGTCGTCTGGGATGAGACAAAGGAAAGAGCTTTTAGCGCCCTAAAGAGCGCCCTAACAAGCCAGCCTGTGCTACGATCGCCCGACTACACAAAAGGGTTCGTTGTTCAGTGTGATGCTAGTGAGCGAGGCATGGGCGTTGTACTGTGCCAACGGGAAAATGGAGAAGTAGAACACCCCGTCCTGTATGCTAGTCGTAAGCTGACGAGTCGTGAGCAGGCGTATAGCGCCACCGAGAAAGAGTGTGCGTGTATCGTGTGGGCCGTTCAGAAATTGTCATGTTACCTAGCTGGCTCGAGGTTTATCATTGAAACGGATCACTGCCCTCTCCAATGGCTGCAGACCATCTCTCCCAAAAATGGCCGCCTCCTGCGCTGGAGCCTCGCTTTGCAACAATATTCCTTTGAGGTGCGTTACAAAAAGGGGAGTCTCAACGGTAACGCCGATGGCTTAAGTCGAAGCCCCTAACGTGGGAATCAACCTCAAAATTGCTTGTTACTGATGTTTTTCTTCCTGAGGCAGGATTTTAACCTATTGCTTTTGTGTAGTGTTTCAAAGTGATGATGTGCTTTTTAGTGCAAATTTTCCGATTTGTGGACGCGTTCTGAGTGCTGCTAAACTACTGTAAGGAACTAGGCAGCAGTAAAAAAAGGGGAAAGAGCCTGGCAGGGCTTAGTGAGGGTTGTGCCGTGCTTGCTGACTGAGCGGTTGACTTTTGGCGTGGTTCTAACGCTTGCCGGAAACGAGAACAAAAATGTCAACTCTCCCGAAGTCACTTTGCAGTGTCCTGTGTGCACCTGAACGTGAGAACGAGGCCTTCTCTGTGCGCTGCGCTCAAGAAACGCCCAACTTCGGTTATGAGCATCATCGAGCGACATCCCTCCGGACAGCGGATGCAGTCCCCTGACCATCGGGATCTCCTTCCCCCGGCGGGGCGGTCTGTTACGTTTCGCCTACAACGCGCGGTAATGCCGGCGCGGATGCAACGGACGCCGGGGCTTTGTTCAAAGCGGCGGACATTTTGGCCCGTTCAACGACGCCGCAACGCCTACCCGCCAAGCGTGTCCAGGCGTGTTTCAGTGCCACGTGTCTTCGTGTGTGCGTGTGTGTGTGTGTGCCCTCGCTTGTCAAAGCGCGGCAGCCGGGGAGCGGAGTTCCCCGAATGAGGGGCCTGGAGGTCTCTCGGCTCAACCGCTCGCGCCGTCGTGGGCCCCTGCTGCGCCGTCCCGTGACCTTCATCCCGTGACCTTCCCTCCTTCCCTTTTGGACCGCGACGCCGAGAGTATAAGAGCAGCTGCCCCCGGACGCCAGGGGAGAGGCTCCGATTTGTACTGTTGAGTTACGTGCTCTCCCGTCTCTCCACTTCGGTCGAACTGACCGGCCGCTCTTTTGCTATGTTAGAATAAACAAGTTGTTCTGTTACAAGTCTTCTCATGCTTTGCCGGGACCTTCGGATGCTTCCAGTGCCCCAGGCCGCCAGGCCAACGCTACCCTTGGGGCTTGCGACCCATTGGCAATAACGGGCGTCAGCACCGAGACCCCAACAACTCGTGCCAGAGGTGCGATTCCAACAGGCTGAAGGCGAGCTCCGGATCTAGCCCCACGCAGTCGCTTTGTGTTACTCCCCAACCCGTAGCGCGGGAATTGCGGCTACGTCGGGTTCGAATGAATAAGGCAACCAGCGGCGTCAACTGTAAGAACGTTTATTGCTACCGGCAATAAAGAACACTGGCAGAGGGGCGTCCTCTCTGTAATAGTAATAAATAGGCTGGCCTCGTTGCCCGGGATAGTCAGGCAACGTGGTCACTCACGGGTAGCGGCAGGTTATGGGTCCTGCCTCCGAGAGAGAGGGTCTCCCCCGGTCGCGCTGTTTTGTACCTTTTTACCTGGGCGAGGGGAATGTCCTCCTCGCCCGTCAGCTACCTGCCCGCGAGTCGGGGAGGAAGGGCGTGTGCGCGTCGCGAGAGCGAGGGAGAATCGGGAGAGGGCATAGTGCGCCTCTCCCCCGTCTATGCCGGTTCTCGACGCGACGGCGCGGGGGAAGATGGGCGCGTGTGCTCCCCACAGAGCTTATCCAAAAACACAATCCAAAAGTGCTGTGTCTACAGGAAACACACCTAAAACCACAACACACAAACTTTCTCCGACCGTATGTCAAGTTTTGCAAAGATCGCGATGATGCTGTCGTATCATCAGGCGTGTGTTGCCATTTTTATTCATAAAAGCATTTCGTGTCAGCGTTTACAGCTACAAACGCCCCTAGCTGTTCTTCTAAATAAACTCGTCACCATTTGCTCGCTTTACGTACCCCCACACTACAAATTAAACAAACATGAATTTCAGTAATTTATAGACGAATTGCCAGAACCTTATGTTGTTCTTGGCGATTTTAATGCACACAGCTGTCTGTGGGGCGACTCTCGTATAGACGCGCGAGGTCGTCTTGTTGAACAGTTCCTTTTTTTTCTTCAGGTGCGTGCTTGCTGAATAAGAAGGAACCCACATATTACTCTCTAGCAAACAGAACCTTTTCTTCAATAGATCTTAGTATAGTTTCCCCGTCTATACTGCCCGAACTTGAATGGGAAGTTACGAACAATCCTTACGGGAGCGACCACTTCCCCATACTGATAAGAACATCTAAAGAAAACGAATATCCTCCACAAGCTCCTAGGTGGAAGATAGACACAGCCGACTGGGAGAAATTTCGAACTCTCACTAGCATCTCATGGGCTGACATGTCTTATTTAGAAATTGTTGCTGCTGTGGAGTATCTTACAGCATTCATAATAGATGCCGCATCAAAATGCATATCCGAAGTAAGTGTTTTGGCATGCAAACGACGTGTACCGTGGTGGAACAGCGAATGTAGGATCGCCCGTAAGAATCGGAACAAGGCGTGGGGGTTACTGCGCACTTCTCCCACTGCTGAGAATCTTGTCAACTTTAAAAAGATAAAGTCCCAAGGCAGGCAAACCCGCCAACAGGCCAGAAGAGAAAGTTGGCATAACTTTTTATCAAGTATTAACTCGTTCAGAGATGAGGCCAAAGCCTGGAACAGGGTTAATAGGATAAGAGGGCAGCAAACATATTCACTCCCTCTGGTAAACACACAGAGCGATACACTGCAAGACCAGACAGACTCACTTGGGGAGTATATTGAGAGCGTGTCAAGTCCAACAAATTATTCACAATCCTTTCTCAAATACAAACAAATAGAAGAACGTAAGCCATTAACAAGAAAAAATAGAGAGAATGAGCCTTACAACCGTCCTTTTAGTATTGCCGAAGCTCCCTTGAACGCATGCAAGAGCTCCTCACCAGGATCTGATAGAATCATGTATGAAATGCTCAAAAACTTACACAATGATATGCAAGTTACACCACTCACACTTTTCAACACCATCTGGGATGCAGGGTACCTTCCAACCGCATGGAAGGAAGCCATTGTGGTCCCCGTTTTGAAACAAGGCAAAGACCCTTCCTCAGTGGCAAGTTACCACCCGATAGCCCTCACAAGTTGCATTTGTAAAGTGTTTGAAAAAATGATAAATCGACGACTCATTCATTTCCTTGAACAGAGCAAAATGCTTGATCCTTATCAGTGCGGCTTCCGAGAAGGGCGCTCCACAACCGATCATCTCACACGTGTTGAAGGAAATATCCGGGATGCATTTATACATAAACAGTTCTTCCTATCGATATTTCTTGATATGGAAAACGCGTATGATACAGCGTGGCGTTACGGAATCTTAAGAGACTTGTTAGAAATGGGCATCCATGGTAATATGCTTAACCTAGTAGAAAGCTATCTGTCCAATCGTACCTTCCAGGTAAAAGTCGGCAATGTACTTTCACGTCCTTTTACGCAAGAAACGGGTGTACTCCAAGAAGGCGTGCTCAGCTGCACGGTCTTTATCGTGAAGATGAACACGCTTCATGCTTCGTTACCACCGGCCATCTTTTACTCTGTCTACGTGGACGACATTCAAATAGCTTTCAAATCTTGTAACCTCACAGTCTGCGAGAGACAGGTACAGCAAGGCCTGAACAAAGTGTCAATGTGGGCAGACAAAAATGGATTTAAGATCAATCCTAACAAAAGTTCTTGTGTTATTTTTACAAGAAAGAGAGGCCTGATCCCAGATCTTTGCTTAGAACTATGTGGACAACAGATACCTGTAAACAAAAACACAAATTTCTAGGTGTTATACTTGACTATAGACTCACTTTCGTCCCCCACAATAAACATCTTAATGAAGAATGTCTGAAAACAATAAACCTAATGAAACTTCTATCCCAGACTACGTGGGGTAGTGACAGGAAGTGCCTAATGAATCCCTATAAGAGCCTGATTCATTCACGATTAGATTATGGTGCCGTGATCTATCATTCTGCCGCTCCGAGTGCGCTAAAAATGCTAGACCCTGTTCACCATCTAGGTATCCGCTTAGCCACGGGCGCTTTCAGGACAAGTCCCGTTGAAAGTTTATATGCAGAATCAAATGAGTGGTCACTTCATCTCCAGAGAATATACATCAGCCAAAGATATTTTCTGAAAGTCCACTCTAATCCTCAACATCCGTGTTATAATACCGTTAACGAGATAACATATGCTACACTCTTTCATAATCGTCCCTCCGTAAGACAGCCTTTCTCGCTGCGTGTGAGGGAGCCTGGTCATGAAATGCATGTTCCACTCCTCGAGCTTCGCCTAATGCATCCAGCCAAGCTGCTACCTCCTTGGGAGTGGCAGCTGATACAATGCGATATATCTTTCATGCAAGTTACAAAACACGCTTCAGAGATTGAAATCCAAATGCATTTCCAGGAACTCGAGCACAAACACTCCTGTACGGAGTTCTACACAGACGCATCGAAGTCGCACGACGGGGTGTCCTATGCAGCCGTCGGTCCATCCTTCTCGGAAACCGATGTACTGCATCCGGAAACTAGTAACTTTACGGCTGAGGCCTACGCACTGCTGTCGGCCGTAAAGCATATAAATAAATCAAAGCTCCATAAATCAGTTATATATACGGACCCCCTTAGTGTTGTGAATGCCTTGATGTCTTTCTGTAACCACAAAAATCCAGTAATTAATGAACTCTACTCTGTACTATGTAAAGCATATATATCTAACCAACATGTGATTATATGCTGGGTGCCTGGACATAGGGGCATCGAGGGCAACGTTCTAGTGGACCAGATGGCCACATCAATTTCATTGCATGCAGTCAATCCTACTGCTTCGGTCCCTGTCACTGACCTGAAGCCTTTCTTAAGAAGGAAACTGCGAAACCACTGGCAATGTATGTGAGACGCAGAAGTAGATAACAAACTGCATGTGATAAAGCCACAGTTAGGTTCTTAGCCCTCCGTAACAAAATCACGGCGAACAGATGTCCTATTCTGTCGCCTCAGAATAGGACATACATTTGGCACGCATAACTTTTTACTCACTGAAAATTATCCTCCAACCTGTGATAGATGCGGGGAGAGGCTGACCGTCCTCCACGTCCTCCTGGAGTGTCGGGCAGCCGAATCTGAGAGAAGGAAACATTTTTCCCTAGCATACCGGCAGCACATCCCCCTACATCCCGTAATGCTACTCAGCCCAGAACCTTTATTTGACACCAACGCAGTCCTAAGTTTTCTGAAAGATGTTGTCTTGCATGTTGTTAGCCCCACATGTTCGTAGCGGGTCCTCTCTTCAGAGGATGCCGCTGTGATAGCTCTTTCATATAGCACATGCCTCTATGCCCTTGTGTTTCAAGGGCTCTGGTGAGGCAGCAGTGCTCCAAGTAGTTTTACCATCTCATATATTTTCTATTTTGCATCATACTTCTACGATGGATTTTAATGTTCATAGTATTCGTCATTAGTCATCGTCATAATTTTATAGCACGTAGATTTTACGCACTTTACAGCGACTATTTTTAGGCCCCTTTACAGCCAAGTCACATCTTCTTCACAGAACTCATCATTCCACCGCGAAATCACTAACACTGTCTTGGCGCCCTTTGGCCATATCTGGCCCTTGCGCCACTAAACCACACTCATTCATTCATTCATTCATTCATTCATTCATTCATTCAATATATGTGCCAGAATATTATTTGTAGTGGCAAATAATTTTGATATTTGAATTTTGACAAGAAGGGTCATGATATTTCGTATCGTTATAACAAGGTACGAGTGTACTATTTAAGTCTGCGCAAGTTAGGGTGTTCACACATGTGGAGTTCTTGCACACTTCGTGCTCTTAACTACTGCTTCACCGATGCTGATACTGCATTGCGACGAGCTCGTGCGAGGCCTGCCGGTGGTGGCAGTGGTACGCCACACCATTGGTGGTGAGCTTGTGTGTATGGAAGTGCTCCCCTTTTAAATGCAGCACAGGTTACCTTCTAATTTTCTATGCACTGCTTAACTTTTTTGAGTGCATGATTTAAATGCAATGCCACATGGGGAAACATGACAGGATGGTAGTGTATCAGATTGGAACATAATACACAAGAGCCAATGGACTTAAGGCTGTGACCATGAAAACTGTAGCAATGCCAGGAATCTCAACATGGTTCTAGTGTCGCAGGAACTGTGTTTATTGTTGCCAGGAAGCCTATAGGTGTGCTGTTATATTATATTGAAGTTGAACCTCACAATAATGAAATCGGCAGGAAGCGCGAAAAAATTCGGTTTCGCAAGAATTTCGCTGTTGCAAAATGAAGCAGCAGAGGTAGGTAAAGCATTGCAGAACGAAACTTTGCTGTCAAAATTCTGTTAGGCTACTTTGGCAAGTTCTGCTCGAAAATATAGAACCGCAACACCGACAGTACAAGGTGTGCTGCATGCGTCGGTCAGCAGCGGTGGCACTGCTGTGGGGCAGCATTCCTGGTCATTTGCTTTCAGAGGTACGATCACTTTTATGACATTTTGCTTTAATGGACGCAGAGAAAAAGCGCTCTATCCATGGAGCAGCATTTCTCCAGCACACGCTGTTGCCTGTAGGTCCCGACGCATCCGGCGCCGAGCGCGAAAGAGATTGTCTCTCGTATACCCATAGGCAATCGATTTAAATTACGGCCCTTTCATGCAAATCTACGTCCGGCGCCAAATCTGCATACGGTGCCTGTCGGGTGGCACAAAAACCAGCGTTCTTGAAGCAAGGAATGCATATTCTTAGACGATTGCTCAATCGCGGCTCGATGCGTAGCACTCCATACTGCGGCTGCCGTCTCAAGTGCCATAACAGTTCCACACCAGTGGGACGTGGATTTTCTTTTTTTCTCCATTTTTTTTGCTGAGGTGCACATTACACACTGCACTAGGTGTGCAAAAACCGTCGTCACATGTCGTCACATGTTGGTAGCAACATGCACGCCGCTTGCAATGGGCGATCAACAAACAATACGACGGCCATGGTGCGTTTCCAACGCGTGTGATCACTTCCAGCACTCGGTTGTTTTTCTAAAAAAAAAGGGCAGTGCCCGCGCAAGTGTAAATTAGTGGTATTTTATGCAATTTTAGTGTAATGTTGGGAGTGTAGAAAATTATATTTACAATATATATACAAAATGAGTCCGAGTAGTTAAAATGGCTGGCCACTAACAACCCACAGCAGCCAGCGTCTCGCAATCTTCTTCCTCTCTTCGTTCATCCTTAGGTAACAGGACCGCCGGGTGGTGAAGCGCCGCCTCGGCGCATGGTAGGCGAAGTCAGCCGTGAAATGTCGACGATGTCAACAGGCGGCGGACTTGAAGATGGATCAAACTTTAACAGCGCAATCTCGTAATTGACGTCGTTAACTTGATGTACGACTTCATTAGGGCCTCTGTAACGAGAGAAGCTTCTGAGAGAGGCCGACCGGATGACATGGGGACCAAAGCAGCACCTAAGCTCCTGGGGCGAAATGAACATCGTGATGGCACCAGTCGTAACACTCTTTTTGCAGATGCTGCGAGGCTAATAAGCGAGATCGGGCGACTTGATGCGCCATATGATCGCAATCGATAACCTCACGAGCGTACTCAGTAGCAACGCGGGGCACAGAAGGTAGGATGGTGTCAAAGGGCAATGTGGGGTTGCGACCATACAAAAAATAAAAGGGTGAATATCCTGCGGTGTCATGTCGGGACAAGTTATACACGAATGTCAGCATCTCTGTGAGTGTTCGGTTCACACGTTTAATAAGACCGTTCGCTTGTTGATGGTAGGTGGTGGACAGCTTGTGCTCAGTGGCACAAGACCAGAGGAGGTCGTCCACAACTCGAGACAAGAATGGGCGGCCGCAGTCTGTAAGTAGCTGTCGAGCCGCACCATGGTAGAGAATAACGTTATGAAGGAGAAAATCGGTGACGTCGGTTGCGCAACTAGTCGGCAACGCCTTTGTTATCGCGTAGCGTGTCGCGTAATCAGTAGCGACAGCGATCCACTTATTCCCTCTAGTCGTCGGAAATGGGCCAAGCAGGTCAAGGCTTACGCGAAAGAATGGCTCAGGGGGAACTTCGATTGGATGGAGTCGGCCAACAGGTACCAGGGGAGGTTTCTTCCGGCGCTGACAAAATTGGCAAGTTGTGACATAGCGACGCACAGAGCAGTAGAGACCCGGCCAGAAGAACTGGCGTCGTACGCAGTCGTATGTACGCAAAACTCCAAGGTGCCCCGCCGTCGATGCATCATGAAGTTGTTCAAGAACGACGAATCGCAGATGACGAGGAAGGACAAGGAGCAACTCGGGGCCGTCGGGGTTGATATTGCGGCGGTAGAGTATGCCGTCATGCAGCACGTACGTGCGGCATGTGCCGTCGGTGCTGCCCGATTGCACTCCGGCGATCATGAACTGTAAGGATGAGTCACATTGTTGTTCAGCGCGAATGTCAGTCATGTCAGTCAAAGCAATCACGCAGGTCACCGGGTCATGCGCAACAGGATGGGGAGGATCCACGGGGTGACGCGAGAGACAGACAGCGTCCTTGTGCATACGTCCGGAAATTCCTGGAGCCGCAAAGCCCAGCGACCAAGCTGTCCTGTGGGGTCCCAGAGGGAAGGCAGTCAGCAGGTGGTCTGTAATGACCAAAAACGTGCGGCCGTACAAATATGGCGGGTACTTGGCGATAGCCCAAACTAAAGCCAAGCACTCCCACTCGGTGATGGAGTAATTTCTCTTGGCAGGTGACAACGTGCGGCTGGTGTAAGCTATCACGCACTCGGTACCATACTGGTGTTAGGCGAGAACAGCGCCGATGCCATAGCCGCTTGTGTCAGTGTGGACTTCGGTCGGTGCAGACGGGTCAAAGTGGGCAAGTATGGGAGGGGTGGTTAGAAACCCGATCAGAGCGGCGAACGCGTGAGCATGCTCCAGGCCCCATAAGAATGGCATGTTCTTCTTTAGATCTGTCAAAGGCGAGCAATGTCGGGGAAGTTTTTGACGAAACGGCGAAAGTAAGAACACAGACTGACGAAGCAGCGTGCGTCAGAAGCAGAACGTGGCACAGGGAAACTGCGTACGGCGCAAACTTTTTCCTGATCTGGTTCAAGAACGGATGCGTCAACGAAGTGTCCCAACACAGTAATCTGACGGCACCCAAATTGACACTTCGTGGAGTTCATTTGAAGGCCATCTTTTCAGAAAACCGCAATAATGGCAGCTAGTCGAGTAAGGCGGCTGCCGAACATGGGAGAAAAAACAATAACGTTGTCAAGGTAACAAAGACAGGTGGTCCATTTGTAGCCTCGCAGAAGAGTCCATCACACGTTCAAATGTCGCAGGAGCATTGCATAGGCCAAAGGGCATGACTAAACTGATATAAGCCATTTGGCGTGACAAAGGCCGTCTTCTCGTGGTCCATTTCATCAACTGACATCTGCTAGTAGCCGGATTGAATATCAATGGACGAGAAGTATTTAGCTCCATGCAAGCAGTCCAAGGCGTCATCAATGCATGGTAGTGGGTAGACGTCTTTTCGAGTGATCTTGTTTAAGTGGCGATAATCGACGCAAAAACGCCATGTACCATCTTTCTTTTTCACAAGGACGACAGGCGAAGCCCAAGGGCTGGCTGATGGCTCGATGACCCCCTTGCGGAGCATTTTGTCCACTTCTGATTGGATGACTCAACGTTCTGCATGTGATACCCGATAGGGACGCCGATAAATAGGATTCGTGTCTCCAGGGTTTATACGGTGGTGAACAACAGATGTTTGGCCTAAAGGCCATTTGCTAAAATCAAACATGTCACTGTATGATTCAAGCAGGTGACGTATGTCCGTGGCCTGTGCAGAGGTGAGGGCAGGTGCAATCATTTTCGCAAAGTCATCCGTTAAGGAACCAGTGCTGTGAGCTGCAATTGGCGCTAATAAGTCACTCTCGACATTCAGACTCTATGTCAATTTCAGAACCACTAGAAACACTGGCCAAGAACATGCCAGCCGGAATCACTTGAAGGCACAGGATGAAATTCAGAAGCGTTAGAACGACATCATTGTAAGTAACTGTGACCAACGTATGCGGAACAGCGACGTTCCGGTTCAAAAGCACATCGATGATGGGGCAAAGCACATATTCACGATCAGGAACCTGTGGCTGGGCGGTCACAGTGACGGAAGTAACTGCCTCGGGTGACAGACGCACATCGTGAAGCGAGCACAAGTGCGGTGGGGCGGTGCTCGGAGCATCGGCGAGTTGAGGCAGTTCCAACTGAAGAACGTCGGTCACGCAGTCGATGTGAGCAGAATGATTCCAATCCAAAATGTCCAATGAGTCCAAAAAGTCCAATCCAAGGATAACGTCAAGGGGGCAGTCGTCAATCAGAGCAAAGAGAAAAGAAGTAGGGCGGCCGGCTACATTTAAACGCGCAGTACACATTCCAAGAACAACTAGCACGCCGCCGTCGGCCACACGAAGCAATCGGGCAGCTGCCAGGGTGAGGACATTTTTTAAACGTCTACATAGGCTAGCACTCATCACAGATACGTATGCTCCAGTGTCGACGAGTGCTTGGGCAGGTACGCCGTCTATTTTAACGTCTATTATACTTCTCTGTGGACACAGGCAGAGGATTTGCTGCAGTAGTAGGCAATGCAGCACCACTTCTGAGGGCTGCATTTCCTAGTTTTCCGAAAGGGTGCGGCCAAACGCCACAGGGGACAAAAGGCAACGTGGCTGCGGCGAACGGGAAGATGGGCGACGTGTTTGGGGTGAACAAGACTGGTGTCCGCTCGGCGATAGTGAGCAGCTGTACCACATGTTCCTAGCAGAGTTGTCGGCACTGTTAGACTTGGCGGTGGGTGAAACATTGCGGGCATTTCCATCAAAACGGCCCAGGTTTGTCGGCATGCGAGGTTTTGAGGGCCACGAGTTTCGACAGTATCAGGCGACATGACCAATGCGGCGACAGGTGAAACATGTCGGCTGGTCGTCCGCAGTTCTTCACTCAGTTGGGTTGCGATAACGCGGAGAGAATCATCGGGGTGGAGTGAAAATAGTATAAGGGCCTTCGTTAGCTCTGGGATGGGCAACAGCACACGCAGAATTTAAACCAATGTTTTCAAATTCCTGGCGAGCGATGGCTTGTACGAGAGAAACTGTAAATGTGGTAGAATCAGGGCTATGTGGACAGAAAGCTGCGGGCGCCATAGCATCCAGTTCACATCTAACGATTCGTGCCACGTCCTCTGATGGCGACGCATGCTGCTGTGCGGGTTGATCTTTACACGTCGACGTTGCGGCAGTATTGGGAAGTCTGGCGAATGGTTGCAAGATGCATCGGCTTTTGGCCTGCTCGAATTGTCGGCACTCTTTAATAATTGCATCAACTGTATAGCAGCTTTTGCACATGAGCACATTAAACGTCATCAGCAATGCCCTTAAGCACGTGCCCAACCTTCTCAGCTTCTGTCATGTCGTGATCGGCCTTACGACAAAGTGCCAGCACGTCCTGGATGTACGAGACATAGGACTCCGTGGGGGATGGGGCACAGGAGGCCAGTTCCTGCTTTGCAGCAATTCCACGGCCGGCTGGTTTGCCAAACAACTCTGTCAATTTCTCTTTGCATTGTTCCCAGCTGGTTCGCTCCTCTTCCTGGTTTTCGTATCACACCTTTGCCGTGCCTCTTAGGTAGTACAACAGGTTAGCTAGCATAAGCGTAGGGTCCCATTTGTTGATTCCACTCACGCATTCGTACATGGCCGCCCACTCTTCAATGTCGGCACCATTGGTCCCGCAGAAAGTTGCAGGATCCTTGGGTTGCACAATGACAACCGAAGGTGACAGTGACGTAAGAAGCGACGGTGACGTAGGAGGCAACAACGACGTCGATCCCAAGTGCTCGCCATCGGTCATGGTGCAGACGGTGATGTGATGTCCACACTGCGGAGCTCCGTTTCCACCCGTTTTGCCCCGCCCCTCTCACCAATATGTTGCGGGGATGTTGGGAGTGTAGAAGATTATATTTACAATATACATACAAAATGAGTCCGAGTAGTTAAAATGGCTGACCACCAACAACCCACAGCAGCCAGCATCTTGCGATCTCCTTTTTCCTCTCTTTGTTCGTCCTTCCGTAACAGTATTTCGTTATTGGTAGAATTTCCTTGTTGTAGGATTTTGTTGTTGTGAGTTTAGACTGTAGATGCAAATTGGCAATCATCGCAATAAAAGGAAATTTCATGAATTCGTGCACCTAATGCTGTATGGTTGTAAACATAGTTGGGAGTTATCCTTAAGGATGGCCAAATATACTAAATAAACATGGAGTCAGTTGCTCGCTGTTCAAAGCATTTTGCATCACATTAACTACGTAGCACAACATATAGCAGTCCTAGTTGTTCAGGAAGTTAGCACTTTCAATGGGCACTGCTTACCTAGCATGTAAAATCCCATTTGAACACGCAATCTTGTAATGTATTGTTGAGCTAGTTAAAGAGCCTGGCATTCTGTTAATCTGATAACTTACAATATTGCAAGCTGCTGTCTGTGTATATATAGCCTTGCTTAAGTTAACTGTGTACCGACATTTTCAGGTTCTCGCTTATCGTATCATGCAGAATGTGTCTTCTCCTGCTCATTTGTTGCAGATTTACAGAAAGTGATGATTGTGCAAAACTGCCCACGACACTTGACACCAGAAGGGCTCTTTGCTAGCTTTATATATCTCTGGCCTTCCTTCCTAACCATTGCCTGTGGATTATGGCCAGTACTACTTCATTTGTGTGCCTCACTGTCTTAACACTACAGGTGCTGGGCTCCTGTTGTCAATAAAGGCAAACAAAAAAAATATATATATATATATATCCTTTCATTGGTTCGGCATACTGCCTGTGTGGTTAAATTTATGATTAAGAAAAATACAAGAAAACAGGATATCTTTAGGTGGCATAAAAAGAAAGAGGCGTGCAATCTTAATGGTGCTTGTGATAAAAAACCACTGAAGTTCTGTGTGTGTAATTTACTGTGCTGAGCAGGTCCCTTAAAAGGAAAATTTGCTAGTCATGGCAGTGGTACAATGATATTAAGTACAATGAAACCTCGTTAATTCAGAATTTGCAAGATTGAAACTGCTGTCTTAACTGAATGTCAAAATATTGACAGTATCAAGAAAACAGACAAATGCTTACTATGTCAACACGCTTTTATTTACTGGGCAAAACAACAAATCCTGTTGCTGTTTTGCACAAAACCAGTGTGGAAGCTGCAATTTTCATCACTTGACTGATTAGCGTTCACAGCGGCAAAGGCCTCGCAACTTCCTTCACAGTGTGGCTGCAGCGCACATGTTCAACCAAGGCGTGCTTTTCACTACAGCGCGAACATCCCAATTATTTTTTTGCCAGTTAGCTGGTCGCCAACAAATTGTCTGTCCATTGCAGTGTAGCCAGTGCTATTCATCCTCGGCAGCTTTGCACTGACACAAAAAGAAACTATTGTTTGCCACAACCGCTGCGGGTGAAACCATGGTCCAGATTGGCAACATCGTAGATGGCGACTGTGCAGTTATGCAGGCACATGGCCAAAGTGGTATTATGTGCGACGGTAAATGCAAGAATAAAGGCTATAAAGGCACAAATAGGCACGGAGTGTTACGGCATCCTGGTTATTAACATACGTTTCCTGCTGATGATTATGGCGATGCGGACTCCACCATTTCATTTCGGTTGGATGTTAGTGCCCTTCTTGCTTTTTACGTAGAGAATTTCGCAATGCTCACCAAGCTATGAGAGTTGTCCGCATTAATCAGTGTGCGAGAGGTTGATTCCATTAAATAATACATACACCTGCCAGAGCAAGGTGACAAGTCTGAATTAATGAGGGTTTACTGTAATATCCAACTGGGTTCCTCACAAAGTATTAGGCATAGTACCAAGGTCCTATGCCTAATACTGCCTTGGTCTGGTTTCTTGGACTATCTGTGTAATGTGGCATATGAACATTAATATTGAAACAATATGTTAGTATGGCACAGCTGGTGATTCTTTGGAGTGGTAGATTTATACATGAACTTTTGCAAACACGAGAGAAATGCTGGCAGGAACGCCAGGAAAGTACTAAAGAGTGCCAATACCAGATGCTACGAGATGCTTGTATACTTGATGAAAGAGTGGAATTCCCCTGTAAATTGACCATTCTCTGATCTTCAGAATGCTTGTGAGAGCTGTTGGTGCTACTCCTGCGACACTGTGCTTTCCGCTTACTGTAGTTTGGAGGCTTATGCTGAGATGGTGGGATCATGTGTCAGCTTTTTTTCTAACATTAAAAAGGTTTCTGGCATTTGTGGAGCCTTTTTGAATTGTAACTTCAGCCTCTTTACAAAGTTTGGTAAGATGTTTTCCAGCTATGTTAAAGCTGAAGCATTCAGGTTAATGCAAGCTGCAAAGTGCACTTGTCTATTCTGTCTTTTTTTTGACACAGCGTAAAACTGCCAGTAGAATAGTTACATAAACGAGAAGATTATTTCTCTAAGATTTTATTCTATGCAAAATTACGCATGTGAACACAGAACTTCTAAAAGATATAAGCAACAATTCTTTCCTGCCATTTATACAAGGTCACAATATATCCAACGGTGTATGCAGTTGAGGAAAAGAAAGATCTTATGTTAGAAGTGTTCAAAGCAACATGAGAACAACCTTACAATTTTTTAAATGCATGTGTACTGAAGGTTGGCATTGACGCAGCATGTTTCTAGCGAGTATGACCGATAGCAATTTCGACTTAGATTTATGTACAGGTGAATGTGTGTTGAATGCCTCAGGTTTGTTATTAAGGAAATTCTAGAGAAGCAGGAGTCCACAAGGTGATGGAAAGTTCATGAAGAGGCAAGTTGTCGTACATCTGCAAGTAACACATTGCTACACCACACAGGAAATTCGTACAGGTCATACAAATAAATTTTTGAAGTTGAAGAAAAGTTCATTCTTATACAGGAATTGAACCCAGTGCCATTGTCTTTCTGGTGAAGTCAGCCTAGTGACTGAGCAAAGTGAAAATTCTAGCATTCTGCTGGAACCCAATTGTGGCACTCTCTGTAACCGCTTGGTGAAAGGCATGTTTCACATAGCGGGGATGACAGATGGCAGCATGATTTTGTTCCAGACATTTCTTTGTTGTCATTGCCACAGATGGCATGCATTTTGACTTTATTGGGAATGAATCAGTCAAGTACTGCTTCACAAACGGGATATTCAACTGAACCCACAGCAGAATGCTACTTCTGCATGAAATCTGGGCACAAATCAGCCAGTGCGATGAGTCATGTATGTATGGCACTCCTGTTTACACAACATGTTGGAAAGACTTTGGAGAATGCGCAGGGTTGAGAAATTATGAAGAATTGCTAATGTTAGGTGTAGTTTCTCTCTGCCAGGGAAATATTTAGGGACACTTGTCATAAGTAAAGCACATATGTAAGAAAATCTAAATTGCTAGGTGCTTCATTTTTCCCTATGCTTAAGTTCATTGAACCTAACCTAATTATTGATATTTTGTGTGGAGCAAGTTTTCCAAGCATGAACAAACATTTATTGATTTCCCTCCCTCTCCTTCCCCTCCAAAAAAGAACAAAGAAGACACTCTTGGCAAGTTTTGTATCATATTGACATGTGTACTTGTTTATCTTTTTCGGGGGACCAGTTTTCACCATCTAACAAATGTTATTGCTCATTGCGGGACGCGGCCACATGTATCGGAAGTTTCTCAAATGTTATCGATGGTTCTTTATGCTGCCTGTTGTCACCGAAGCTTGTGTAGTCTGATTGCTTGCATGTGCGACACGAATTGTATAGAACCTTCTGAACGACACACGGGCACCAGCAACTGCTCTGGAACCTTCGATGACTGATGTATGAAAGCTGACGTGCTTGACCGGCATATCAGATTTCAACGATCGCCAACTGTTTTCGCTGCTGTTGCTGTGCTTTGAGTGTAACCTGCTTTTGTGGGCACAAGTTCACTCAATAAAACACTAGTTTCACGATTAACAGTTTTACAGCTGTATTATTCACCATCACTACTACGTGACAACATACAGCCGACTTCCAATAAATCTACCCTAATGGAACCAACGAAATCTGTCTAATTATCTGGCAAGTCGAATTAAACAAGATGTACAAGAAATGTCATAGTATGCTGATTCATTTGGCAGTTTAAAAGAGTTGAATGCTGGGCTAGTTGTTGCGCTTGTGTTCATCTTCCTTTCTGTTGTGCCGTCCTGTTGCGCTATATTTCAAGATGGTGCTTATGTCATTTGGCAGTATTTTCCAGATTCTAAGATGCCCCTGAATCAAGTGCATGTCTGCTTTCTATGTGTCCAAAGTAGAAAACTAACGTAGACATACCAATAAAGCTCCTAAATAAAAGAAAAATCACACACGTTCAATTACATACACTCAATTTTTAGCAATAAATATGTGCAACAGTCTAATATGTATTGCAAAGTGGCGACTGATTTCCTAAAGTCAACTTCGTCACATTGCTTATTAAGGTCTACTTCGCTGCAATAAAGCTGTGTTCCGCGGCAAGGCATACAGACACCACAAACAGTTTTCTGTCCAATTTTCTTGGGGGTGGGGGGGGGGGGGTGGGGGAGAAGGTGTGTATTAGAATAAGGTAAATACCATAGTCGGATACTGTGAGTTACCATTATTGCTCGAAAGTCTTCCTAGGTCAGGCTGAAAATGGGTTTTTGATAGGAAATTTTGCTGTGCATTCAGCACATTCTGTCTCCCCTAAGCTCTGCTGAGACAGACGCTGTCACTAAAGGAGCTACCATAGGGGTCACCATAGGGGTCAGGCACGTTGCCTACTGACTAGTCGAGTTTGAATTGTGCGACGAAGGCCAATTTTAGGATCTAAGTTACGAGTTTGGCCCCATTGAAGTGCATGGAAGTCACATGGGACCTTTGGCC
This sequence comes from Dermacentor andersoni, assembly GCF_023375885.2. Lineage (NCBI taxonomy): Eukaryota > Metazoa > Arthropoda > Arachnida > Ixodida > Ixodidae > Dermacentor > Dermacentor andersoni. Next base: position 226,933,076 of record NC_092816.1, read on the forward strand.
AGCATCAAATTAAACGAAAAAGTGAGTTAGCCCGAGTCAAATTAGTTGAATTCTAGTGTTTAAAATTGCCTGCTGCAGTCCTTATATTGTACAACAGATGCTGTAGAATGTAAACATGACTTGAACAGATCTTAGAAGAACAGAAAGCTGAGCTAGTTGGTAAGGATTCATTATGCATAAAAGAGGTGAGGCGTGCAGACAGGACACAAGAGTAGAGAAGTGGACAACACGAACGCAGACTATCAACTGAAGGGAGCACTGAGGCGAAAAAAGAAAGAAGACGCAAAACACATCTGCGCAAGCTCAGGAATGCTATCGCCACGGGTCAGTCGGGTACATGTGGCGGTTTACGTGAGAGATAACTATAAAGGCACCTAATCTCTTCCTTATGTAAAGTAATCAAAGGCTGACTCATGCACGCACTTCCACCATTATAGATATGCCATGCCTCTACCATAAGACGTGTATCTTCATTCTTATGCCTGTACGATATCGCGCATTCATCTAACTCTGGCGTGCAGTTGCAATCTTGGCAATGTAGGGAAAGATTAGAAGGCGATCCACCGGTTAACGACCTTTTATGTTCCATTGATACACCGCCGTGTTTGCCCTACGTAGAACTGGCCACAGCTAAGGGGAATTTTATAAACCACACCCATACGACAGTCGGTAAACCTGTTGTTCGTATTGTGCTTCACTGGACAAATATCTGTTCTTCTTTTGCCTTTTACCTGCTCCTTTTTCCTCTGTACAGCAGCGCATATCTTACCTAGGTTATTGGGAGCAGTGAAAGCAACATTAACATCATATCTACTTGCAACTTTTTAAAGCCCGTGCGACACTGAATGAATGTACGGAATAGCCACTACTCTCTTTTTTTTTTGTTATTACTGCTTTCTGTAATCACGTCCGTCCCCCTTGAAACCGACTTCTTTAGGCGCTCAGCCACAGTGGCCCACTGCTACACTAGGATAACCTGCTTCTAATAGGCACTGTACCTGCGCATTAAAACTGGCGCTCATTTTGTGCATGCAGGATCTGGTGAGAGAAGACTTAAGGCACGACATGGCAATTCCGTTTTTTACTACTTTGGAATGCTTAGATTGAAAGTTTAACAACAGCTTCGAAGATCTTGGGGAGTACTGCCAACAAACGCAATTTTGTTTGAAGACCAAGGAAATGTCAAGAAACTGAATTACACGTCGCTGAGGAAATTCCTCGGTAAACTTTAATCCTCCTCCATAAAGTTTAAATTGCTCACTTACTGAGGTAGCAGCGGAATCGAATAATAAGGAAGAGATCAAGTGCCTTAACCCTTTGAGGGTCGAATTATTTTGAAGAAAACCTTCCCAGGTAGTCAAATTACTTTATTGCGGATCTTAAATGTACAAGATGTATAAAGCCGGGAATAAATGGTAAAAAAAAATTAGGAACAGTATTTTGGTGTTGGCATCACTCAGAACTGCAATATGTTCAATAGTATTTCAGAATGTGGTGCTCCTTGAAACACGTCTCTGCACAGCTGTGGAGAGCGAGAATACCTCATGAGCGGCATTGATAAACGAGCTAAGAGCAGTGCCAATCGAGATAGAAATCAACTTCCGCCGCCCCTGCGATAGCATGCCGACAAAGATAAAAATCATGTTTCGCACGCCTCCGTTGCGGCGGAACCGAAAGGGCGTTGCTGTTGAGAGCGAGAATACCTAGCGAGTGGAGGTTATAAACAAGCTAAGAGCAGCTCCAATCAAGATAGAAATCAACTTCCACCGCATCTGCAAGAGAGTGCAGACAAAGAGAAAATGACGTTTCGCGCGCCTCCGTTGCGATCACGCGGCGAAACCGAAACCGCAAAAGGGGTGTTGCCGCAGTCTGTGCGATGCGCTGAAGCTAGAAGTCAGTTCTGTTTATCTCCCCAGGAAGGTAGCACAAATTTCAAACGCTTCTTGTGTGTCCTAAGAGGTGGCAGCACCTCCCAGTGAGCATGCATCGTCATTATGGCGCGAAATTTCAAATGGAGGGTCGAAATTGTTCCCGTACGGCAAAGACCTTGCGGGACAGAAAACCGCCGCCGTACATGTACGGCAGAAACCGTCAAAGGGTTAACAGTTATCTCTCACGTAGACCGACACATGTACTCAACTGACACTTGGTGATACCATTCCTGAGCTTGCGCAGATGAGTTTTGTGTCTTCTTTCTTTTTTCACCTCAGTGCTCTCTTCAGTTGATAGTCGGCGTTCATGTTGTCCACTTCTCTACTCTTGTGTCCTGTCTGCACGCATCACCTCCTTTATGCATATTGAACAGATCTATCATAAGACGCCAACTAACACTGATACCAAGGACAACACAGGGGAAATTACTTGTGTTTAATAAGTGAAATAAAGAAATGATAAATTAATGGAAATGAAATTGGATAAAAAACAACTTGCCGCAAGTGGGGAACGATCCCACAATGTGGGATCGTTCCCTTCTCTTCTCTTGGCACCCATTCTGTAATCCTAATGGCCTACCGGTTATCTAACCCACGGTATTACATGACCTGCCCAGCTCCACTTCTTTCTCTTACTCTCAATTAGAATATCGGCTATACCTGTTTGCTCTTGGATCCACACCGCTCTATTCCTTTCTCTTAATCTTGCAAAAATGCTAACATAATCCTAATTCATAAGAAAGGAGACGCCAAAGACTTGAAAAATTATAGACCGATCAGTTTTACTGTCCGTTGCCTACAAAGTATTTACTAAGGTAATTGCAAATAGAATCAGGAACACCTTAGACTTCCGTCAACCACAGGACCAGGCAGGATTCCGTAAAGGCTACTCAACAATAGACCATATTCACACTATCAATCAGGTGATAGAAAAATGTGCGGAATATAACCAACCTTTATATATAGCTTTCATTGATTACGAGAAAGCGTTTGATTCATTCGAAACCTCAGCAGTCATGGAGGCATTGTGGAATCGGGGTGTAGACGAGCCATATGTAAAAATACTGAAAGATATCTATAGCGGCTCCACAGCCACCGTAGTCCTCCATGAAGAAAGCAACAAAATCCTAATAAAGAAAGGCGTCGGAGATATGATCTCTCCAATGCTATTCACAGCGTGTTTACAGGAGGTATTCAGAGACCTGGATTGGGAAGAATTGGGGATAAAAGTTAATGGAGAATACCTTAGTAACTTGCGATTCGCTGATGATATTGCCTTGCTTAGTAACTCGGGGGACCAACTGCAATGCATGCTCACTGACCTGGAGAGGCAAAGCAGAAGGGTGGGTCTAAAAATTAATCTGCAGAAAACTAAAGTAATGTTCAACAGTCTCGGAAGAGAACAGCAGTTTACAATAGGTAGTGAGGCACTGGAAGTGGTAAGGGAATACATCTACTTAGGACAGGTAGTGACTGCGGATCCGGATCATGAGACTGAAATAATCAGAAGAATAAGAATGGGCTGGGGTGCGTTTGGCAGGCATTCTCAGATCATGAACAGCAGGTTGCCATTATCCCTCAAGAGAAAAGTTTATAACAGCTGTGTTTTACCAGTACTCACCTATGGGGCAGAAACCTGGAGGCTTACGAAAAGGGTTCTACTTAAATTGAAGACGACGCAACGAGCTATGAAAGAAGAATGATGGGTGTAACGTTAAGGGATAAGAAAAGAGCAGATTGGGTGAGGGAACAAACGCGAGTTAATGACATCTTAGTTGAAATCAAAAAAAAGAAATGGGAATGGGCAGGTCATGTAATGAGGAGGGAAATATAACCGATGGTAATTAAGAGTTACGGAATGGATTCCAAGGGAAGGAAAGCGTAGCAGAGGGCGGCAGAAAGTTAGGTGGGCGGATGAGATTAAGAAGTTTGCAGGGACAACATGGCCACAATTAGTACATGACCGGGGTAGTTGGAGAAGTATGGGAGAGGCCTTTGCCCTGCAGTGGGCATAACCAGGCTGATGATGATGATGATAATCTTCGTTCCATCGCTCTTTGCACGGTCCTTAACTTGTTTTCGAGCTTCTTTATCGATGAAAGTAATCAAGGCAGCGCACCGGGAATTGACGGCGTTACATACAAGATGCTAAAAAATATGCGCGACAAAAGCCGAGCTGAACTACTAAACCTCGTCAACGCGTCCTGGGAGAAGGGTTCGTTACCAAAGGAATGGAAAGAAGCGGAGGTGCATTTCATTCCCAAGCCGGGGAAACCACCCCACGTCGACAATCTACGCCCCATCTCCCTCACGTCATGTGTAGGGAAGGTGGTCGAGCGTATGGTGTTCAAGAGACTACAGAGACATTTGGATGTCACTGATCAGATGCCACCGACCATGTACGGATTCCGGAGGCACCTGAGCACACAAGACGTCTTGGTGCAAATACACGAGCTGGTTATCAAGCAAGCGAAGACCCCTACGCCAAGAGCTATCCTGGCACTCGATCTCAAGGGGGCCTTCGATAACGTCACACACGAAAGTATTCTCCGTAACCTGCACCAAACGGGATGCGGAAAGCGGACATTCAAATATGTACAAGATTTCTTAAGCAATAGAACGGCAACCATCAAAATTGGAGAGGAGAAGTCGAAACCGATATCCCTGGGAGACAGAGGCACCCCGCAAGGATCGGTTCTTTCGCCGCTTCTCTTCAACCTGGCACTCCTCCCTCTCCCGACTTTGCTTCAAGACATAGAGGGCATAGATCACGCTCTCTATGCAGACGATATCACTGTGTGGACGTCGAGGGCAGGGTCGGAGAGTTGGATGGAGGAGACCCTTCAGACAGTGGCAAAGACCGTGCACGAGTTCGCTAAATCGTGCGGCCTCAGTTGCTCGCCACAGAAGTCCGAGTTACTCGTCATCAAGCCAAGAAGAAAGAAAGGAGACCAAGAGAACGTACGCATCACCATCGACGGGACGACCATAACACCAACCACGCAAGCACGTATCCTGGGTGTCATCTTCCAGAACAATGGCAAGGCGGGGGCGTCGATCAACAAAATCAAAGTTTCAACGGAACAAATTTCGAATATGATCAGAAGAGTCACAAACAGACAAAGGGGATTGAAGGAGGACGATGTACTGACGCTCGTCCAGGCCTTCTTGACGTCGCGCATCGTTTACGCGGCGCCGTACCTCAAATTACTGAAAAAAGACAGGGACCACTTGAACGTCATTATACGAAAGGCAACCAAGATGGCACTGGGCATTCCGAAGCATTCTTCGACCGACAAGCTTCTCGGCATGGCCAAGCACAACGTCGTCGAAGAGTTAATAGAAGCTCATCTGTCTAATCAAAGAGTTCGGCTCAGTCAGACGTCGGCGGGACGTCGCGTTCTTGCCAAGTTGGGCTGGCAAGAGGCAGAGCGGAAGGAAACGGGGCCGTTACCCAGGTTGTGGGCGCATAAAATCCACAGTAAGCCGCTGCCTAGAAACATGAGGTCAGGTCGTAACGACGGCCGCAGAGCAGCTCGTATAGCGGCCTTGACGGAGACTTTGGGTCAAATAGTAGAAGAGGAAGAGGGGGTCACTCTCTTCACAGACGCTTCGTTACCCAAGTTTTCATCAAAAGCAACGCTGGCAGTTACGACGCGGGATGTGCTCGTAACCTGCGCCTCCATCAAGACGTCTTTTCCAGAGGTGGCAGAAGATGCCGCGATAGTGCTAGCACTCGCGCAGCCCAAGGTGGGAAGAATTGTCACCGACTCGCAAAAGGCGTATAACAACTACAGGAAGGGGTGGGTGTCTCTTGCGGCACTAGATATTCTCCAAAGTAAACGCGACGTACCTGAAAGGAAAGTTGAGTTAATATGGACACCGGCTCACTCTGGGCTGGAGGGCAACGAACTTGCCCACCAGTTCGCCCGAGAGATGGAACACCGGGTTGAGGAAGGTGAGCCACAGTCCATATTTAGTTACAGAGACATTACGAACCATTATAAGACGGAGAGGCGCCGTTACCCCGATCCTCACAAATCGCTTAGCAGAGAACAGCAAGCGATCTACAGGCAAATACAGGCAGGATCATTCCCGCACCCTTACCTTCAAAACAAGATGTACCCGGAAAGGTACGACAAGGATTGTAACTTCTGCAAAACTCAGTTAGGCACGCTCCAACACGTCATTGGAGTATGCGATTTCATCAAGGCGATCCCCCCACCTCTTAACTGCCCCGCTACCTTACCCCATCCCTCATCCACCCTTACCGAGCGATGGGAGACCTTGCTAACCAGCACCGCCCTGGAAGACCAGCTCGTCCTGATCTCCAGGGGCCAGGTGGCTAGGGAAGCATATGGGTCCCGTGAAGAGGGAACCACTTCCATCGACGGCGTCTAAGAAGATGTCGAGCTCGGCTCAATGAAGTTGTTTCTCTCTCTCTCTCTCTCTCTTTGTCAGTCTCCAGATTTCAGCCCCATATGTCAGCACCGGTAGAATGCACTAATTGTATACTTTCCTTTTCAATGATAACGGTAAGCTCCCATTGAGGAGCTCACGATGTCTGCCGTATGCAATCCAACCCATTTTTATTCTGTGAATTTCCTTCTCATGGTCTGGGTTCCCTGTGATTAGTTGACCTAGGTAAACGTACTCCTTCATAGACTCTAGAGGCTGACTTGCGATCTTGAACTCTTGTTCCCTTGCCAGGTTATTTATCATTAGCTTTGTCTACTGCATATTAATCTTCTACCCCACTCTTACACTCTCCCTGTTAAGGTCATCAATCATCTGTTGCAGCTCATCTGCATTGTTGCTGAATAGAACAATGTCATCGGCAAACCGAAGGTTGTTCAGGTATTCGCCATCAATCTTTACTCCTAAGCCTTCCCAGTTTAATAGCTTGAATACTACTTCTAAGCACGCAGTGAATAGGATTGGAGAGATTGTGTCTCCTTGTCTGACCCCTTTCCTTATAGGTATCTTCCTACTTTTCTTGTGTAGAATTAAGGTGGCTGTGGAATCTCTGTAGATATTTTCGAAGATATTTATGTAAGCATCCTGTACTCCTTTGTTAATTGTGTAATGCCTCTACGACTGCTGGTATCTCCACTGAAACAAATACCGTTTCATAATCTATGAAAGCCATATTGACACGTGTACTTGTCTTTATCGGGCGACACGTTTTGCCGCCTAACAAATGTTATCGCACAGCGCGGGACGCGCCTGCACGTATCCGAAGTTTCTGGAAAGTTATCGATGCTTCTATCTGCTGTCTGTTGTCGCCGAACCTTGTGTTATCTGATTTCATCGCTTGACACGAAGGGTGTGGAACTTTGTAGAAGGCATGCGGGTCCCAGCGATTAGTCTGGAACATTCGATGACTGCTGTATAAAAGCCGACGCGCTTGACCCGCTGATCAGATTTTCTACGATCGCCGAGCGTGTTCGCAGCTATCGTTGTGCTATAAGTGTAGCCTGTTTTGTGGGCACAGGTTCGCCCAATAAAAGTTAGTTTTGTCGTTCACAGTATTTGCTACTGTGTTATTCAACGTCACCACCACGTGACAATATAGAGAGGCTGATTATACTCTGCGGATTTCTCAATTATCTGATTGATCACATGGATGTGATCTGTTGTGCAGTATCCCTTCCTGAAGCCAGCCTGTTCCCTTGGTTGACTGAAGTGTTGCCCTTATTTTATTAGAAATTGTCTTAGTGAATATTTTATACAATACTGGAAGTAAGCTAATAATACTGGAAGTAAGCCTGTAATTTTTCAATTCTTTAGTGTCTCCCTTTTTGCAGATTAGTATAATGTTGGCAATCTTGCAGTTCTCTAGGACCCTTGAAGTCGCGAGACATTTCGTATAAAGGGCTGCAAGCATTTCAGGCATGATGTCTCCTCCATCTTTGATTAAATCGACCGTTATTCCATGTTTTCCTGCCACCTTTCCTCGTTTCATGTCTTCTAAGGCCCTTCTAACTTCATCGCAAGTTATAGAAGGAGCCTCTGTAACCTGTCCATTACTACATTCAATATAGGTATCCTACCTGCTCTGGGTATTGTACAGGTCAGTATAGAATTCTTCCGCTGCTTTTACTATACCTTCGAGATTGCTGATGATATTATCCTGCTTATCTTTCAGTGCATACAGCTTAGTTTGTCCTATGCCAAGTTTTCTTCTCATTGATTTCAGGCTGCATCCATTTTTTACAGCTTCTTCAGTCTTTCTCACATTATAATTTCGAATATCCCATATTTTGACCTTTTAAATCAGTTTTGACAGTTCCATGAATTGTTCTTATCTGTTGAGTTGGACACTTTGATTCATTGTCGTTTTTTTTATTAGGTCCTTTGCTTCTTGGGAGAGCTTGCCTACTGGTTGACTTGGTGCCTTGCCTCCCACTTCAATTGCTGCCTCTGAAACCAACCTAGTTACGGCTTCATTCATTAGCTCTATGTCATCATCATCTCTCTGTTCTAAGGCTACATATTTGTTGGCAAGTACCAGCCTGAATTTGTCTGCTTTTACTTTTACTGCCTCAAGGTTGACCTGTTTCTTCTTGACCAATGTTGCTCTTTCTCTCTTCAAATTGAGGTGGATCCTAGCCCTCTCTAACCTATGATCACTGAACTTCACCCTACTTAACACTTCTACATCCTGCAGTATGCTGGGATCGGTAGAAAGTATGAAATCAATTTAATTTCTTGTTTCACCATTAGGGCGTTTCAAGGTCCGCTTCTTCCAATGCTTCCTGAAGAAGATGCTCATTACTCGCAGCTTATTTCTTTCCGCGAATTCTACCAACATCTCTCTTCGAGTGTTCCTAGAATCCACGCCGTAATTGCCAATTGCTTGTTCACCAGCCTGCTTTTTCCCCACTTTTGCATTGAAGTCACCTATGGCTACAGTATACCGAGTTTGCACTTTTCGCATCGCTAATTCAACATTTTCATAAAACTGTTCTATTTTTTCATCATCATGACTGGAGGTTGGAGCGTAGGTTTGTACTACCTTCAATCTATACCGGCTATTCATCTTTATTGTGACTACTGCTACCCTCTCATTAATGATGTAGAATTCGTCAGTCTTTCGTCATCGTTATGTCCTTATGGATTAGAAATCCTACTCCAAACTGCTTCTTATCCGGTATCCCTCTATAGCAGAGGACGTGGCCATTTGTCAGCTCTGTATAAGCCTCACAAGTTGTTCTAGCCTCACTAAGGCCAATGATATCCCAAACAATGTCTGATAGTTCCTCAAAGAGTCCTGCTAAGCTAGCTTTACTCGAGAGAGTCCGGGTGTTAAACGTTGCAAGGATCAGTTTCCATTGGTGGCCTGTTCGGGTCCAGAGATTCATGGCACCCTCTGCAGGGTCACAGGCCTGACAGTCTCCAGCAGCTGCAGCTGCTGAAGACTGAGGCCCATTGGTTAATCCAATGAGTCTTTTGGGAGCCCTTTCGTGTTGCGTTTGAGTAAGTGACAAGAGGCTGGCCAACAAGAAGGGCCAGAATGTTGAACCTTATAGCTACTGCATACTGCATCAACATGTGGTTTAACTGCAGTGTGGACACTCTCAGCTTAGGCCTTCACTTGACTTGTTGGCACCTCTTGAGCCTCTGTCTGATGCAAAGTGAGACGACGGCCTGGTGCAGTAGGGGCCCATTGGGGGCTGCAGGTTCTAATGGTGTTTGTGAACTTCTGGGGGCACTGAAACACTTTTTAAATGCACTAAGAAAACATTTGCATCCGTAGACAATGCTGCCGTGAACGTGCCAGCCAAATATTATTTTTCTGTTTGCAGCAGTGAAGCTACGAGCTTGCATAACAGATTGTTTGCTTTATCCTGTGGCTTTTGAGGTCCCGCTTTTTTTTCCCCTGCTTTAATGCTATTTCAGCGATGGCTTGGCGGCACAATAAATACCAGCTGTTCGGTTATTGTTAACGACCATAAATTGCAAGCATAAGCTTTTGTACACCTGCACACCCCTGCAGATCTAGGAAACAGGGACATGGCACTTGGTTTTCACAACCCACCCATCATGTCTCTGCTCTTTTAGCACTCTTCGGTACCTTTGTTAGACATGAAGTGTGAAGTGTTACCATAAGGATAAAAGCAGTAGGCAGGGCACTGCTATTGGCTCTGCCCCAGCTGAGTGCAGTCTACGAGTTGAGGAGGAATGAGGGAAGAAACACTGCACTCGCTGTATCTCCATAGAATAGAGGAGTGCTGTGCATAAGGCCAGGGTCATGGCGATCTGTCAATCACGTGTCAGGTAATAAGAGGGCTGCTGTGCACGCTGTTGACACGTCGGTGACACACGGGCGTTGACGCATGATTGACAGACGGCAGTGTCCCTGACCTTGTGCACAGCGCTCCTTTATTCTCAATTCGACATCCTCGCCTCTAACACACCTTCGCTTAAGGCCACACCCACCTGCCACACCCAACTCCACTTATATATACTGTGGCGAGGAAAGCATATGTCGCCTTGAAGAAGAGAAGTCCACTTGTCGAAACGTTGGCTCCTGCTTTCACCTTGCTCTCATTTTGCTCATAGTCTTCAATTTCCATCTCTCGCCTTCCCCGTGTTTTGGCCATAATTGCGTGACAGGCAGCAAGCATCATTTGTTGGTTTAGAGCAGGCACACACAATGTGTGAGAAGTTTGGCATGCAACGTGCATTCTTTTGAAAGCGCAGTCAGAGGATGTGGCATCTCTGGCTGCAGTGGTGTCATGCACACGTGACGTAAAGCAAATGGTTCACACACATGACCAGAGCCATCTATACAAATTCCAAATGGAACCACAAGTGGCTTGGGGGGCGCTCACTTCTAGTTTCCTGCTTGGTGTTCCCCCATTTTGCTGAAAGTTTCCGCTAAATATTTGTTGTTTTGTTGATTATGCTTATTCTCTATGCGCTTTTCACATTTAGATAGAAAATAAAAAAAAAATATTTCCAGTAGTTATATATGCCATCATTAAAGGGTTAAAGACGTGAGATAGAGCACTAGTGATAGAAAAAGGTCATGCATAGATATGAGTAGGGAGTAGGAGAGAGGGGGGAATAGGATCCGGTGAATTTGCATGGATGTCAGTATGAACAGGAGTGATTGCCAGTTAACGTGAGTAGGTACGAAAGTTTGTGACAGTGAGCTTGAGCACATGTGAGCATCAATGCGAGTGACTGTCAGCAAGTGTGATTAGACTACTATGTATGCAAGTGAGTGATGGTGAGTGGCAGTGGACACGAGCGTGAGTGGGAGTTGGTAAGTGTGAAAACAAGCGACTGTAAACGCTAATGCGTGTTAGTGAGTAGAAGCGTGAAGGAGCGTACATGAGTATGGGTGAGCACATAGCCTGCATAAATATTGGTGAGTCAGTGTCCATTTTTTCTGCCAACCTATGCTTCTAGCTGACAGGGAGTACGACTGCGGAGCAAACAGACTTCCTGACACAGCTTGGACTCTTTCAATTTTTATGGTTGTCAGCCTTGTGCTGCCATTGCCAGATAGCATAGCTCTTTATTTTGGCCCCCCTGAGTACCAAGTTACAACATGTCATAGCACCAGCACTATCGCCAGAGCACAATCGCTAACACTGCCTTGAAACGGGTGATGTGATCCCACTGAACTGTTGATAAATGGTGTATGCTAGAACTTCTGCGGTCAGGTTGCAGACCTTTGTTTGCAACTAAAGTCGAGGGCCAGTTCATTCCACCAATTTTGGGAAGTCTTCATGCAGAGCTGTAGAATCCTGTTGTGCCATGAAAGAAATAAAAAGAGTTTGCAGAGGCCTCGGGCCAGACTGCATGCAGCAGCAAATGACAGTGCACTGTTTTCTGTACAGGGCCTACCTGTGTTTCCCCCGTCTACCTTGTCCACCCTGTGCATTCCATGTGAAACACAAGCGAGGCATGGCTAAGGCAGATGGTTTAAAGGGAAGAAACTTGGATTAGGGGAAAATTAAATTTGTAATGCTTGGCTGTTATCTTGCATTCTCAATCTCCCTCTGCAGAACATTGTCCGAAAAAACGCAATTACAGAAAGTACAAAAAAAGTACAGAAATCTGGGCAAATTGGGATGGTTGCGTTCTTGTAACCTGTGTAGTTAAGCTGATGTGCACATTGCCAACATACTTGCAGGTACTCATTCGACCCTTGGAGGTTGTGTGATAGCCGTAAGTGTGAAGGAAGAAGAAAGGGTGCTGTTCATGCCACTCGTTGTAAGAGAGCACACAGCCGCATGTAGCCGTCATCTCAAACACTGCAGCAGCAGAGGCACCGTGAACTCAACCATAGGTTGAGAGTAGCCTCTGAGCTTGGTGTGTGGTAGGTGCCAAAATTGGAAGTATTGGTGTCTACGTGAACATTCCAAATCAAATTTGAACTAAGCCCCATGGTGACGTTCAGTAGGCAGAGCATTGTAGGCATCACTCCACTCCACCATAGCCTTCGCAGTGAAAGGCACTGAAGAAGGGCCGCGAAGGGGATCACAGGGGCTATCTTTTATTGCCAGTAACTCTGCTTTTGCTGAATGCATTAAAGTACTTTTTTCTGGACTTCTTTAATAAGTGGTTCAGGGTTCCTTCAAAGTTTTGTTTTCAGAGCTTTGGGCATGACTCTTCAAAGATCAAATCAGCGTGTAGTGCATTTTTTAAAAAGGAAATTGAAACTAAGCTCTGAGAATGAGAACTTCATTGTGGCACACTGCGTCTATCTGTAGTGCCTAGCCTCTGTTTAGCCTCACACCTCCCCTGCACTCAACCTCCCAGCAACGCATCATACTGCAGGAGTTGGGAAGAGCTGGTCACTCTACACCTCGAGTATACAGTGAAATTTTTTGCTTTTTTGCAGGAGCGCCTTCATGAGTAAACATTGGTTCAGTGCTTATCCCATGTACCTCTCCCTGGTATCTTCCTTTGTTATTGAATCTTCGTTATGCAACCTGCAGAGCAGATGTGACGGGGTTGTTTGTTTTGGTACATTCCAGGACAGTCAGATGGACATCTATATTGGCGGTCTACATGACCGGAACCGAGCCCTCAATGGGGACCTTGTGGCTGTGAAGATCAAGCCACAAGAGGAGTGGAAGGCAGGTTTTTCTTTTTTTCCCTCTCTCTTTGTGTGGTATGGTGTAGGTTGTGTTTGTTCGCACCGTTGTCTGATCATGTATCTGATCAGAATCTTTTGTCAGTGTTACATGGGCTGAGCATTCTCAAAAAATGTGCTGCTGGACTGCTGCGGCAGTGATGAACGTTTCCTCATTTGGCAAGTCTCTGTTCACAATTCCTTTTAGATAATGCAACAGATGGCGCAATCATACATGCACAGTCATCCTGAGCCATTTTGGCTGCTTCCACTCCTTCTCTGGCCCTCTGATCAGCACTTATGTCAACAAAATTGTGTCAGCAACACAGTTTAGGCTTTCAACAGCAGTTTTTAAACTGCCACTTGGTGCCCTTTTTGTCCCCTGCAAACATTGTATTCATGCCCATGTAGGCAGTCATCTAAACATAATCTCATTTTCATATGCCTCCACACAGCTAAAGGAATGCATTCACTAAAACGGGCTTTGTGCTACTTGCTGGATTCTTTTCTACTTGAACTGAAATGCAAAAGGATGTGATTTTTTTTTTTGCCTGGTTTTATGTTGAATATTGTGAGGTCTCAGGCATGCTCTTAGGACAAAGTATCAACAACACAATAGTGGAAACAGTCCAAAAGGGCATTTATTGCACCTTCTATAAAATAGCCAAGATAAATGGCACATTCAAGCCAAACGAGAAGGTGTCTGCGGCACCATTCCACAGACGCCTTGCACATGCTGCGTGAGGAAGCTGAATTCAAGGAGCCGTGAGAGCCATGTGAGGGCGACAACATAAGGGTATGGAGTTGAGCGTCCCTACATTTTACAAGCTGAGTAACTTTTTTTTTCTGCATCGTTGGGATGATACAAGAAGCACATTGTAGCGCAATATTTAGTGGCTGAAGGGACTGTCTACCGTTTTTCAAGGATATTCTATTTTGTAGTGTATTTTCTTAGAAAGCCGACCTTTTGGAGTGTCTAAACGTACAATGATTTGTCTGAAAGTGGGCGGAAGTTTTTAAAACAATCTTTCAATCTGCGTGGTCTCTTAAAACTGTACAGATGCCAGCAACGATGATGACAGGACAGGATGGCAATCTCGGAGGCCATGTTTCAACGCACCACTACAATCATTGCGACTCCATTCGTTTGCACAAGGCAGTGCTAATTTTCAACACACCCTAGCAGGAAAAAAGAATGAAATTACTCTCATGTAAAGAAAAGTTAGCAGAAGTTCATAAAATGCAATTTCAAGGAATACAATATTGTATCCGAGCAAGATTACTCTCCTTGCATGGCTTTTTGTTTACGTGACGGTACACAGATTGTTTCCACCGTTTCGCCATCAAGCAACACCACTTGTCATTCTTGCAGCATTTTCAGGGCCAAATTAAAAAGATAATTCCTTGTTTATGGGATACAAGCAAGCTCGTTTCCATCAGTACATACAAACCTTGTTAATACGTAGTCTGCCGGGAACGATGTTTAGGTACACACTAAACGATGTACGAATTAACCGCTAATGCCAGATTAGAAGCTGTTTACCGGTCAGTAAAGAACTATGTCATGATGCTCTCAACTACACATGCTCAGACAGGCATTATTTGTGGTTAGGCAGCAAAAGATCGGTGATCTTCACTTGCCGCCATGGTGGCCTTGCCGCAACATCTTCGAACTCAGTAAGGCAGCGAGCGAGTTTGTCCACGAGGCCCTGCTTCTCTGTCAAAGCTCACATGATGCTCAAAGCAAGCGCCGCGTCAGATAATGAAGGGCCGTCGTCCACTACCACATCGTCGTTGTCATCACTTTCGCTTGAAGATGGGTGAGGTGCGACAGTGGCAATAATGTCGCTCTCCAAAAACTCTGCAGATGTAACAATGCTGACGTCTCAATAACATAAACATGAGACGCTGCAGCAAAGACCGTTGAACACCACGATCGCAAACACACTGGCGAAATGAAGAAAGAGAATTCACGCAGGAACTTCTCTGGGAGTTGTCTAAGCATGTGTAAGCATAGTGCCACTTGCTCATCTCCACACAGCCTGGTGTCATTATCAACGTTATGAAACTTGATCCGGCCAGTACAAGGGACAACGCTGCGGCGACACGAACTGGTGTGGACAGCGACACAAGGTGCATTGGTAACGGAAGCGAAGTACTGCAGGTGGGGGCGCCCGGTGCACTGATGACGTTCCGATCATCATAAGCCGTTATTGCTCATTAGCACTTTATCCATCCGCTTCGAACCATTATGAACCATGACCAAATGTACAGCGGTGGCGCCTGCATATATAAAATGGCCGCGGGGACCATATCTTGAAAACGATCTGCGATGCGGACTGCTTAATAGCTCCGTGCACTGCTTTTGCACTGCTGCATGCTGAAGAGAGACATGCGGGCCCATATCTTGAAAGTGATCTGCGAAAGGGGCAGGATGCGGCTTGTGCCGAGAGCTTCGTGAGCGCTGTGTTCTCGCTGCCTCGTTCGCATTGAAGCGACAGGCAGCATGAAGGTACAGTCGCTCGCTGCCGCAGGCTTTATCTTGAAAGTGGTCGTCTTACGAGACGGATGGACGGTGGGATATTATTTTCATTGGGCAAACATGGAAATGCCTATGCATTAAAAAAAAATGCGCTTCTGCATGGCTACTACTTGAATTGGATTGGGTTCAACGGCGACAGTGAATTCACACCCCTACCGGCAGCTTCTTTATGTTACCGGAAGCCAATCTCCAAGGCCATGCTTTTGTGCACTGCAATTGGCAACAGTTGTATGATCAGGAAATAAGTCATGGTGGCCATGTTTTAACGTCACTATCGCTGGTGGCTGTTTTCCAGGTGTCGCAACTCGAGTATTGAACGTCTGCGCACATGAGATTTTGCCGATTTTGTGCCTGTGTTTGTAGAGTAAGCAAGAAAATAGTATGCGCTAACCATTTGATGGGCACCGAGCGACTACGGCAGCGGTCAGCCAATACATGGGGTTCAATGGGGGCTCGGTGGGGGATTCTTCGCGACTATGTTTAAGGGGGGACACATGTGTCTTAGAGACCAAAAAAAAATTTGTTTTTTGAAAGTGGTATTTTCGTAATATACAAACACTGCCACATGTTCTGACCAAGATTTCCGCGTCATGGATCAATATTTTAGTCGCAATATCAATTTATGTAACCGCTGCAAGCTATATTTTGACAGAAAGACGCATAAAAAGGGGGCTTTTTCACACCACGCTGCTGCTGAATGGCGTATGCTGTCGCGGCCATCTTCGTCACATTGGAAAGAACTACTACTTTAATTTCCGCCACATTTTCGTTCGCCCTCCTATTCGCTATTTAGAAATACTGCGCAAAGAAAATCCCAGCGTGCGACCCCATTCGCACATTCAGTGCACGTGACTAAATAAAGTCCTGCGATTGGCTTAGGCAGCTGGCGTTGTCTGCTGTGGCACACAGACGTACTTGAAAAGCCAGTGCCTCCTTTACTAGATGCCCGCCACGTTGCTCGCTTTCACATTCTGGGGGTGGTTCCCTTAGTTCTGCACAAAATCTGTAAGGCGGTGCTTGTTGCCTTTTCAACTTCCAGCGCATAGATAGCGTCGGCATGCAGGGGGTGTCTGCTAGCGAGCGTTCTCGCGGGCGTTGTTTTTTTTCTATGTTCGTTGATTAGTCATTTTCGTTATCGCAACTGCTTGCCCGCATGTTAGATTATGCAGCGCGGTGCTGGTAGATTATACATTTTATAATTTATATATTTATTTATTTACTCACTCACTCACCCACCCACCCTTAGAGCTTTTGGGGCATTACAGAGGTAGTGGGCACACGGTTGAACAAGAACAGAATCTAATGTTACGGATGAAATCAAAGAAAAACAAAGCACACATATACAGAAAGCGCACATAGTACAGGGCTATGAAAAAGAAACGTTATATGTCTTATCAGCTTTGTGTTACTGTTTTAAGAATTTTTTAACTATGCGGTGAATGCATTTTTTTCAAAGAACACTAGATAACTGTCTATCTTAACCTACACTTTTCAGTGGCATGCACAGTAACATGTATACAATCGACACACACGAGCTAAAATAAATTTGGGCCTTACGTTTTAGCTTGTGATGTTGGTGCCTCCGCCAGTGCACCAGCCGTCGGGAGGTCGTCAAGTTTCTACAGTCCATCGCTTGTTGCGTCTGCTTGCTCGCCGGCCGCGCTTGGAACGAAAGAGCACTTAATTGCAGTTTCTTTTGAAGTGCTGCTTGGTCGATCGAGTTCATTGATTGCACAGAGCACAACTGCCCTGGTGTAACGGGTGAAGCTAACTTATGCGGAGTTCACACTGCCAGCAGTTCAAGGAAGAATTGCTATATTTCGCATTCACCGCCACTCTCTTTTTCGAAAGAGAATGCATAAAACCATGTGCAGCATTTGCGTTTGGCAGCATGTCTCTTGGAAGTCGCACGTAATCACTCACGCGTATTGAGGTAGTGATACTTTCGATCGGGTCACGCGTCCTTATAGCAATGTAGCACAGGTCACTTTCAGAGAGAACGCAATGTGCGCATGAAGCAAAGTGAAGTTTTTGATCCCAGCCCTAAAGAAGTTTGGCAATAAGGATGGCCAGGCTTGAGGCATTGATCTTCTTCGTGGGAACTGAGCACGTCCATTTTCTCACACCTATAATGACAAGATCGATGGCCGTCAGTGTATCGTTCAAATGCCCTGCATGAGAATTATCACTGCAGCGGCAAAATGCATAGACATTTGAGTCTACATTTTAAGAATTTTTCGTGAAATAGGTTTGCACTCCAGCAGCTTGACAGTGGCGTGTCTGTCGGTTGTTCCAAGTGCATAGTTGCTGAAAAGTGGCTTGATAAACTTGGTAGTTATAAGATGCAAAAGCCTTCCGCTGTGAACGGTGTCTGTGTTGCCGCATCGCAGAAGTGGTAGTCTCATGAGGAGTTTGACACTCCTTTCCACGCAAACTTTGAGTGGTATTGAGAAGGATTTTCTATCCAGGAACACGCTGTCAACAAATTTCCTGAGGCACGTCAGAAGTTTGACAAGTTCTTGGCTTGGATACATGAGCCCCCCGTGGTCTTGATGTGCGATAAGGCCAAGGACGGGTGTGTTCGCTTTGGTTACTTGCACCAATGCAACGCATTCGGCACAGGGGATGTTTTCGCTTGCCGCTCTCACAAGGAATCCTCCGACCATTGCCGCACTGCCGACATCTGGATTTGACGCACATGGCATGTCTGAGAGGCACTGTTTTTTTAGCCTATTCACCACCGCATCTAAACCTTTTTCTGCAGTACTTGTAGTCTTTGTGGGAGTCTGATAGACTGGTAGAAGCTGTGTCAGCGAAAATGATGTCGAGCTTCTCGTGTTGTTTTGGGCAAAGGAGGCAACAATGCCGGTCTTGAGCATCTTTTCTATTCCACACACTGCGCTTTTCACATCCAGGGCATCGTTGCAGCCGGAGCTACGCCGTAGAAATTCAAACATGGCCTCTATGGGGGTCACTTGAGAACTTGCGCATAAGCACAAATTTAAATTTCTTGTCAGAAAGAAGAAACCAAGTAGATTCCATGTTTGACATCGTTGTAAAGATGAGTGCATGGTGCGTTTCCTTGCTCAGGAAGTTTTCCGTGCGGCTTTTAGTTTTCAACTGCTCAGTGTAATAAAGGAACTTGCCCTCAAGCCGATCCAGCCTTGGGTCATCAATTTCAGAAAACTGACTAGCATCTTCGTCATTGCGATGGATGTGCTGCTGAAGATTGCTCACATCAATGCATGTAAACCACTTGTGGAAGGCTTCCATGAACTCAGCAGTCGGCCTCACAGATGCATACTCAAAATCGCAGCTATGACCTGCCTGATCCCTGAGGTATTTCAGTGCTGTGGTTACTGCAGGAGAGAATAACTGCACGGCCGTCTTCACATTCATTTTTTTCAATATTCGAAGGGAAAACTTGCTTCCTTGTAAGGAACCTGATTAGCCGCACTGTTGACTGCCTTTGCATCTTGTAGAATATTTTGATGTACTTTGATGAAAGTTTCTTGTTCTCAACAAATTCTTTGGCCAGGATTTGAGACCTGATGTTCTTTATAATGTGGCTCCGATTGAATGTGAAAAATATATCCATTGATGGATCTGCCAGATGCAGTGCATGTATTTTTGCTTCTCCTCCACTCAGAATTTCCATAGCTGTTACCTTGATTTTGTGGTTGTCGGTTACAACTCTGATGATGTCAAAACCAATGCTGGCTGTTTTGATGACGACGTGACGAATGACATTGGCGAGCTGGTCCCCAGTGCAACCTTTGGTGAAAAAATAACCTACAGGGATCTTGTGTCTTGCTTGCAGGCCACAAAGCAGAAAAAACAGCAGTGAATTCGCCAGATGTTCATCTTCAGCTGCAGGAGCGAGGTACTCGAGGCACAGGACCTAGGACGACATCACCAACAAACATGTCCCTTTGCTTGTGGTAGAGCAGCTTTTGTTTAATTCTCATCTTGTCAACAACGAGGCTACATACTTTTGACAGTGGTGTGTCCAGATTCTCAAGCTCCGCTTCCAGGCGGTAGCAACCCAATTGGCTGAAACCGACTTCACTGGACGTAGTACCGAAATATTTTTGTAGCGTTGTTCTGCTAGGAAGCTTGAGAAGCTCTTTGCACCTCAAGTATTCGTAGGCTTTTATTGAGAGGTATCGCATTACGATGCCATGCCTGATTGTTATTTCCGACCAGCGTGTTGTTTTCTCCTTATATTTTATTACTTGGTTCAGAAGCAACACTGCTTTTACCATCCCCTCCTTGGCGTCAGCCACAACTTCCAGAAATACAGACATAGCACTCTTCTTTCAATTTTTTAAGTTCTTCTTTGTAGGCATCTACTGTTCTGCACAGTTTATTATTTTCTGCTCACAGCGCACATTCCTTTCGTCGCCATCACTTTCTACAAACACGCTTTACGTGTCTGAGTCCCATTTTGTTTGCTTCTTGAACGAGTGCAAAACCTTTCTTGCTTGCCTTTTCTTCTTACATGCAAACTTCAGTGAATCTGCTAGAGCGCTCTGTTCTTCTGTTTGTGTTATTCTCCTCCCCTCTGTAGCAAGTAGGTGACGCCCCCTTGGACATAATCTTGGTTCACCCGCCAAGCTCGGCGGCCTGCTATAGCTCGGCAGGCAACAGTGGTCACCCGCACCACAATAAACACCGACGAGCACGGCAGCTCGCCGGTCAGTAATCTTTCAGCACCACCACGCTGAGAAGCCCTCCCTTGTTCACGACTCGGGGTGGATTGTGACACTGGCGACGAAGATGGGATCCTCGTGACTCTAGCGAAGAAGCTGGCGACGAGTACCTACGGAGCGTCCCACGCCGCCGCGAGCGGCGAAACACCGCCCCCCGTTGCTGTCGCCATGCCGCTGTACGGAAGGCTCAAGCCGTTCAAGGGAGATGGGTCCGCCTGGCAAATTTACGAGGAGCAAGTCCACGTGTTCTTCCGGGCAAACGACACACCCGAGGCCAAACAGCGGGACATTTTCCTGGCCAGCTGCGGGACCCGCGTCTTCAGCCTCCTGCTCGACCTTCTGAAGCCAGCCACGCCGCACGTTAAGACGCTGGGTGAGCTGCTTGCCATACTGCGCTCGCATTTTAACCCAGCACCGTCCACGCTAATGGAGCTTTTCCGCTTCAACAACCGGAGCCGCCGGGAAGGAGAGACCCTCGGGCAATTCGTTGCTGCGCTACGAGGGTTAGCGAGTGCCTGCGCCTTCGGGGACCAACTGGACTCGCTGCTCCGGGACCGTTTCGTCTGCGGAATCAAACACCCCGCCATGCAGACGCGACTCCTGGAGCTTCCCGACCCGTCGCTGGACGACGCCGTGAAGGCAGCGATGGAAGCTGCCGCCAAGGACGCCGGCGAGATTTCCCGTGCGACTGGCTCACCGTCGGCGGAAGCGGCGGTCAACAAATTCGCGACAAAGGGCAGAACCTGCGGTCGCTGTGGTGGTGCCCACTCCCCTTCAGAGTGCCAGTTCTCTCAAGCACAATGCTTTACGTGCGGGAAAAATGGGCACCTGGCACGTGTATGCCGAAGTGGGAGGACGAACAGCAAGCAGCAGCCTGATTCAAGCCCAGGTACAACACAAGCCCGCGGCCAGGGTAGCCGTCGCAAGGGTACGCGGCGGAGGCATGCGGCAGCAAGCTCAAGTTCTTCCGCGGCCAGGCTCCACGTCGTGGCCGAGGACCCGCCGATTTTCGACATGTGGCACACAGGCTTTGTACCGTCGTCTGTGCCGCCATACATGCTGACCGTCGAAATCTGCGGGCACCCCATTTCCATGGAGCTGGACACGGGGGCCAGCGTGTCTGTAATGGCCGGGAAGCTCTTCAAGCGGACTTTCCCCGGCGTGTCCGTCGAGGCTTCGGGCGTGATGCTGCACAGCTACTCCGGGCAACTCTCCCAGGTCCAGGGTCAGGCACAGGTCAGCGTTCGCTTTGGCGACAGGGAGGCAACCCTTCCCCTTTACTTAACGAAGGGGTCGTCGCCGACGCTGCTGGGCCGAAACTGGATTCATGTACTGGGCATTCGTCTGCCAGAGTACTCGGAAGCCAGCTTGCATGTGATGCAGAGCTGCCAAATCTGCCAGGAGCATCAGCGAGCCTCGCGTAATGTGGAAAGCACCCCCTGGCCGTTCCCACAGAGACCCTGGTCCCGCCTACATGTGGATTTTGGGGGCTGTGGCGGTGGTGGCGGAGCAGCCTCCCTGCGCTTGGAGGACCTGCAGAGCCAGCTCGAGGAACAGCGGGAGCTGGCATCGGCACGGCTGCTGGAGCTGGAGCAGCTTCAGCTTGACCACAAGGAGGCCCTGAAGACGGTGGAGCGGCTGCGGATAGAGCTGCGGTCGCTGCCCAAGAGCCTGGTGGTGAGCACGGCAGAGTACAAGTGCCTGCAGAGCCAGTTCTCCGTGCCGTACAACGTACAACGAGAGCATGCAACTCAAGACTCAGCTGGACGAGTGTCGCTCCTTGCTGTCGACAGCCAAAAACTCACACCTTCGCCACATTGAGCAGATGGAAAGTGAGGAGCTGGTTGTCCAGAAGCAGCTTCGCTCGGAGGTCATCCGCCTCGAGGACAACATCGCGCAGATTCTTCTCGAGTACGAGAATCTACGCACTGAGTTTGAGGCGTCGTCGGTGTCCAGCGAGCAGGCTCAGCCAATCAACCGGGAGATGCGGCACATTATAACGAGCCTGCAGAGCCGCAACAGGCAGCTCAAGAGCGAGGTCTCCCGCAGTAAGCGCAAGCTGCGCAAGGCTCAATCAGAGAAGCAGAAGCTGGCTGCTGACCAAGGGTGCCGTCCTGGGCATTTGCCAGAGTCGGGAGCTCCAGTTTTTGCCAGGAACTTCCGTCCTGGCTCACCCTGGTCTGCCGGACAGGTGGTGTCTCCTGCCAGCGCCTCATCGCTGCTCGTCCGCATGCCAGATGGGGCCATGTGGCATAGACACGCCGACCATGTCAGACCTCGCCTCGGGACCTGGCCAGCACCCTCGACTGCCACTGAGTTCCAGCCCGCAGGAGGACTAGCGGCAGCACCAGTCGCTTCTAGCGGAGTACCACCTACCTCGGAGGCGGCAACCGTAGCCAGTGGCGCGGCACCCGTTGGACCGGTGTCTAGCTCGGCACCACTCGCGAGGCCGACCACTACGGACCCTCCGGATGGAGCGAGGCTGGCCCAGGCAGCACCCGGCGTTGCCACACCCGACCCGTCGACACCAGTGCCCCGGCGGAGTACTTGACAGCGGAGGCCACCAGACCGTTACTCGCCTGGGTAGCAGGCACCATCGACCCAGCTAGGGTAGAGGCAGAGCCTCATAGTGTGACCTTGGACGTTTGTTGGACTTGGACATTTGTTTGAACTTGGACGTTTTTTTTTTTATTTAACAAACAAACTGGGGATGAGGGGTTGTAGCAAGTAGGTGACGCCCCCTTGGACATAATCTTGGTTCACCCGCCAAGCTCGGCGGCCTGCTATAGCTCGGCAGGCAACAGTGGTCACCCGCACCACAATAAACACCGACGAGCACGGCAGCTCGCCGGTCAGTAATCTTTCAGCACCACCACGCTGAGAAGCCCTCCCTTGTTCACGACTCGGGGTGGATTGTGACACCCTCCAAAAGGCTCTGAAAAATGTGTTCCATTGTTTTCTGAGTTAACTTGCAAACCCCCAGATGGCAAAGAACCAATCGGAGTAGTACAGCCAGAGCTCCGATTAGGCACTGATTCCTCATTTAGTGTATCTTTACAGGCTGCCACGTCAAACAAGAAGTTGCTCATAGCAGGTCGTTCTTGGTTTCGCTGAACAACTTCCAAAGTGCAGGCAGGAACAGCTATTGGGCAAAATTCTATGGCAGTTCCAGAAGGGCTCTCGTTGAAGTTTGTCTCGGCTGACTGTTCATCGTGTGGCTGCAAGCAAAGTACTTTGCTTTCAGAAGGCAGTATGCATCCAAGCGCGCCTGTGGGGGGCGAATTTCGCTTGCGTTTCTCCGCTATGGCACACTCGGGATCTGGCTCTAGCGTAAAGTGCTCGCTAAATAAGCTGGGGACCGCTCTAGGCTTAAGTCGATGTCATATTTTGCAGCTTTCTCTGAAATCGCACTCCCGAAAGTGCAAACTGCAAACTACCGAGCAATTTGAAGTTAGTGTGGGCATCCAGTTCTCCCTAGAAATCGCCTCAAGCCATCTTTCAGACCAACTGCTGTCGACCGATATTTCATGAAACGATACACCGGTGTTGTGTCGGCAGCGGCAGGCAAGGGGGGGCCCCCGGCCAGCGAACGCGCGGCGACCGTCGACGCAGAGAGGGAGACACGGAGCTAACTGCTCCTGATGAAAACCGGAACGAAGACTCAGCCGACCCGCGGCCGTTTATTATTAAAAAGGACTTCACATGCCAGATGACACCTCCCGATTGGTCCAAGCTCGTCACATGACAGAAGGGGGGTGCGCCATCTAGCTAAACAACTACAAAACATACATGTACGATGACACAGAGATCTGACAGGGGGTGACACTATACTACAACCGGGACATTGGCATTGAGCGCTTGACCTACATTGTGGCACACAGCAATAAGGCATGACGACTGCAGTCTTTGTTGGACACCACGGGCAGAAGGATTCACATTTAGGGCGTCTTAAACTGATGGATAAATGACAGATAAAAGGCGCAGGAACTGCGAGTGTAAAGAGCTGGCATTCAACTAAACAAATCCTGCAACGAAGTACGTCTGTGAACTCAAAATCCTTCACAGACAAACTGATGCAAAGCAACATGTCTGCTAACTCCAATCGTCGCAATATTGGTAAAGCGCGTTTAACCCTTTCACTGTCGGACCTTTCTGGCAATGACACACCTCCAGTGTCTGCTTGGTTTCAAGGAACGAGCATAACAGGGAATGAACATAGCAATTTAATTTTGATTGTGATTGGTATACAAATAACATAGTCAATAGAATATGCACAGTTCAGTGTTCTGCAGCTGTTAGTAAACATCATCATCATCAGCCTGACTATAACATCAGTTCAACATCCGAATCTGATGATGCGAAACTCACCTCTTCCTCGCATGAGACGCTGTCAGAGTCCAAATCCGAGTTTGGCTCGTATTCTGAATCGGAGAGCCACCGCTCCAGTGAGCAGCCATCCGCTCAGCCATCCGAAAGTAACCGCGCGCAGGGAGGATGCGCTTTCAGTCGCCTGCACAATGGAGAGAAATGGGACGTTGTGGGATCAAGAAGACAGAGGGAGATGGAAAAAGGCTAAAACAAACTTCGAGGGGCTTTATGTTTACTGCTGCAAGCCGGAAGCGAGGGTGCGGCAAGAGAGCGAAAGCAGCAATCGAGTCATGTGTCAGTTTCTTTTCAGAAAGACAACGGCATGTACCCCTGAACTTGACGCGCCGTAGCAGACACACCAACAGAACAAAAATAAATACTTTCAAACCAGCGGAGACGGCAGAACAACCCTTGAACCCATAACCACACGCGCGCGACGCATGATTCAGCGAACGCCACTCAGCAAAGAGAGAGGGGCGAGTGGCAGTCGCACCGTACTCTTCAATACATGTACCAACACAGTGTGGGGCGAAAATACGAACTTGTAGAAAGATTCAACAGATGGCGTGACCAGTCCAGGAGCACCAGCTTTGCACTCAGGTGCGAAATTTTGAACGCACAATAGAGAACGTACCGGTACATCAGTGACACTGTGGGGGGGGAGCGCGAAGACGAACCGGTACGTCCGTGACAGCGAAAGGGTTAGGAACTGTGTAAACCATTCTCAAAAACTTAAAAACGTTTCATGGCATTTCTTAACACAAATCGAGATTTCGTTTCTTTATTACAATATTAAAACAAAAAATGTAGCATAGCCTGTCGTCAGCTCCACTCCACGCAACGCGCTTCCCGCAGCTGACGTTTTCTGCTCCGCAACCATGCTGCCGTGCCTGCTGCCTCTGAGACGGTAACAGATGCCATGAAACAGCTATGAATCCAGACGCCGCAGCACGTGATCTAAATTGCAGACATCCGCCACAAGCGGCGCTCATTGCCTTTTCGCGGAGCCGTCAAGTGGAAAGTCGGAGAGGCTGAAATAATCTCGTGGGTGGTGGCAGTGGAAAAGAAACCGGCCATGAGTAACTACTTAAGAGGAAAAAACGAAATCAGGAAAGAAACAATGTATGATAACTCAAAAGGAAGCTCATTACTTTTTGAAACGAAATCAGGATGCCTTAGAACACACACCTATAAATCGAGATATAAGAAGGAAGAAGAAGCATGTGCTTGCTGCGGTAAAGCTACAGAAACGATGGAGCATGTTCTATTAGAATGTGAAGACGTCTGCCCATTGGTCGATTTAGGCACTACTGGCCTCCTTGAAGCCTTTGGGCTCAGCGAGAGCCAGGGAAAAGTATACATGTCTGCAGTAGAGATTAGTAAGAGGCGATTGAAAGATTGGTAGAAGAAAAGTAGGGAAACGGCAGAAAACAAAGACGTACAAAAGCGAAGTTCGCAGTAGGTGGTCAGAAAATTTGGTTGTGGGAGTTCGTATTTTTTTTTTTTTTTTCTTTTTTAACTTACATAGGACATTGGGCAGTATAATAGCAAGAGCTTGGTGGCGCAACCCACCGCCCTGTTACAAAGGGGACGCTCATAACATCCACCCATCCATACGGAGAAGAGAAAAGGGAGAGGGCATGGAACCAAGTTTACTTAACCATGCCATAGAGTTTCATACAACAATTGCGAAAGGGAACTCTGGCACTGCAGTCGTTGTACCACCATGGGAATGATGGGAAGTGCACGATGTTATGATCCGCCCGGGTTCGTAAACGAGGGAGGGCTTGAGGCACCCTCCGTTAGACAGACACTCTGCAGCGTGGTGGTGATGAATGATGACTGACCGCCGAGCAGCTGTGCTCGCTGGTGTTCATTGGTGTGGTGACCAATGTTGTCTACCGAGCCAGGCCACTGAGCCTGGCAGGCCAATGAAAATTATGCCCGAGGGGGCATCACGTGCTTGTTACAACCCCTTACCCCCAGTTTGTTTGTTTAATTAACTAAAAGAAACAAACGTCCATGTTCAGAGCATAAGGCTCTGCTGCCGTCCCATACAAGTTGACGGTGCCCACTATCCAGGCAAGCAACGGTCTTGTGGCCTCCTCTGTCGAGTACTCCGCCTGGGCACCAATGTTGCCGGGTCGGGTGCGGCAATGCCGGGTGCTGCCTGAGACAGCCACGCTCTGTCCGGAGGGTCTGAATTGCTTGGTCTTGGGAGTGGTGACGGGCTCGACACCGGCCTAACTGTCTGGTCTTCGTGTTTGTGGATTCAGACGTTCTTGTGGCTTTGTATAAGGTGCTATACAAATGTTACTGTCATAAATTTCAGCGCAATCTCTGCTCTTCGAAGTGGAGAAGACGCCACGATCACGTACAATTGCTACAGTAAAACCTCGTTAAACCATACCTGTATAAACAGTAGTTTAATTTTAAAAGCAATAAAGTCAAATCCCCGATTCACCACCCATTGAACATAATGTGTTTTACGTCCGCATAAACCATACCAGCTTGTGTGCCAGTGGGTGATCTCATGCTATTTCGGTTAAGCAGTACTACCGTTTGGTACGTACTTTTTCCGAGCTCCGGCCAACTACAATTTAACGAGGTTTCACTGTATTAATTGCAATGGTTGAGCTTGTCCAGGTGGCCAAATCGAAACGCGCCAAGCGTCTCAAGGCACTAGCATGCCCGCGATAAATTCATAAGGGCATTTCATTTGCTTGTCGATACATGCATCCGTGGCTTAATGGTTTCAATATCAGGCTTCTGTGCTAGAGTTCATGTGTTCGAATCCTTCTGTCAAGCAATCTTAATGATGTTTATTTAATTGTTTATTACGCAGTACATTTTGTTGAAAATGACGAGTTTACAAAGTCACAGAGCCATTTGAAGCCAAAAGGAAAAAGTTGAGGCAAATTCATGTACTTCCCATAATTCCCATGCTGGCACAACCGCTCCCATTCCCTTAGTAATTATTGTGTGAAACTCTATGGACCATGCGGCAGGCATATAGTAAAGGAGGCATTAGAAAACATGCAAGAAAGAAAATACATGTTGTAAAAGCAAGCAAACCGCGACGCCATTTTGAAAGCCACTAGCGTAGTGTGTACTACAGTCGTAATGTTGGAACTTTGGTAAGAAAAGAAAGCGAGCATGCTACAATTTCAAAATGTGCTCCGACCCTGCCGAAAAACATAGCGACGGCCACTTGGCGGCAGCTTCAAGCAATGGCTGCGACACGGGATGCAACGGGCCTGGCGAGAGCGAGCCAGGCCTAACGACGTCGCCGGCCGATAGTGATTGCAGGAGCAGCATTCGGCACGACACAAAGATGGTGCAGCCAGCGGAATTGCTCCAACGGCAGAAGCAAGCAGGGGAAAACCTCCAACAACTGGCGCGAACTTTGGCAATGAAGCGGAAATTAGACATGTGTACGAGTGTCAACGATGGCGCGGATAGGTTGGCGGAGATGGAGTCACGCTTTTATGTTCAGATTCAGATGCCTTATTTTTCTTGATTTTTTTTTTTTTTTCCCCTTCAAGGGAGGTGTCGTAGCTTCGACGGGGCGGCCGGACGAAAGGGTTACGGCATGAGGCCTAAACGGCCTGGGCGCGCAGCGCTGCAAGAAAGAGCCGGACTGCTTCAGTCGAGGACCAGACAAAGAATGCACTTTTATTTCTCCGAGGGGAAGCAGGAAGGCAACTTACAGCGTTTGGCGCTGAGTGGCGCCCTGATGTAAAGACCCAAAACCGAAACCAGAAGTTAACACAGGATACCACATCATCTCTCCCTTGAAAGGAAAAATGCTCTACTTGCTCTCCTCGCAACAAAAGTAAGTCATGAGTCAAAGAACACATGTTAGCACTGTAACATACATGATAGTGATGTCATCTTTACACAATAGAAAATGATATCTTTGGCTTCACCATTTAAAAGAAAAACGCACAACATGAAAACAGAATATGAATTATTGCACTCCAGTTCTGCAGTTTCAGTACCCGTCTTGGGAGGACGAGATGCAGCCTTGCACACACAGATAACACATAGAAAATTCACAAAGTACGGAAGTATACAGTAACAAACATCTGTGTGCCCCCTGGGACAGCACTGATGAATGGCTCATTCGCCCTGAGCCTGACTCGAGACAGTCTCTGTGGCTGTCGTGGATTTGGCATTGTGCGTAAAAGCACTTTACACTCCATAGTCCCCCCGTAAGAATGGTAACGACTTTTAATGTTAAAAACTTTTTGGCATGAAAGACCAATTAGTATGGCGGTCAGCACCATAGTAATGATGTGCGTACTGCACGATTACGCTACAAGAAGCGTAATGTATCCCCTATACCAGTAGTAACTGGAAGAAAAGGTGGGAGACAATCGTCAAGGGACGGGTAGTCACTGGAGTGACTCTTTTCAGTGAATTTTCCAAGAAAATCCTGTAGTGCAGGGCATTTCACAAGTTTGGATGCATTCCATCGTTTGCCATTTTCAAGCGTGAAAGTATTGCGACCTACCCTACGGTAAATCTTAAATGGTCCCGAGTATTTAAGATCGGACTTTCTCGAGTTGCGTACTCGGACAAGATCTCCTGGACGAAATTGAGGGCATTTTGATGCACGACGACGGCCCACGTACATCTTAACACTTTTGGCGTAAGAGCCGAATTCGCATGCAATCATCTCCTTAATAGTCTGGAAGCTATACTCGGTATCCTGGTCCCAGACAAAGGGTTGTCCTTGCTTTAGCAGTTTCCTAAGTGGCTCTACCAATTCATCGTACTGTGGGATCAGTTTAGCGTAGTATCGCGTGACGCCAAGAAATGAATGCAGCGACTTTTTGTCAGTTGGCTGCGGTGCCTGAACAAATGACCGAACTTTGTTTTCCAGCGGCGAAATACCGTTTGCAGCACAGACTTGCTCACAGAGAAACCGAGGTTGAGGACGCAGTTTCGCCGAGACTGGTTGCACTGACGCTCGAAGATGAACGTCGTGGATGAAGTCCTTTGCAAGTCCCGATTGTCCTGAGTACGGCTGGGCGAACTCCGAGGGAGCGTTATGCGGAAGAGACGGAAACTGAACGCTTGGGTCAGCTGGAACTCCTGACACTTGTTGGCATGCAGCGAAAACAAGTTGCGTACGAGCAGGGGACTGTCGATGCTTTCGGTTCCTCGAACGGCAAACTGAAGCGAAATGTCCTACTTTTCCGCACGCACGGCAGGAAACGTGCTTTGCCGGACAGGCTGGATCAGATGCGATGTGGTGAGGTGAACCACATCGGTAGCAATGGCCCGCGATGTCTCGACTGGCTTCGCGGAGTTTGGGCCGCGCGCCATGTTGGCCGGCCTCCCCAGGTCGCGACTTTCCGCCATGCCGCCGAGCGCCATCTTGAAGCCGCCGGGTCGAGGGAGAAGGGTGGCGGGAACCGCCATCTTGCACGCCCGGGCGAGGAAGGTGATGGCTGTCGACGCCATCTTGGCGTTGCGTCGAGACGCGCTGAACAGACGAGCTGTTAAAGACTTCAAGTTCTTTGTGAACTTGTTGTACAGTTCGTCCGATTTCCTGGGCCTTCTTGAGCGTGAGGGACGCTCCTTCGTATAGTAGCCGTTCTCGTAATTTTTTTGATGTGACGCCTTGGAGGATTTGGTCGCGAAGGGACTCGTCATGCCAAGAGCCGAACGCACAAGCAGGCACTAGCCTTTGTAGCGCGGTGACGAAGTCCTGGAATGTTTCCCCAGGTACTTGCTTCCTGTCCCAGAAGATAATGCGGTGCACCAGGGGATTGGTGCATTCTTCGTAGTGCTGGTCGAAGATGCGGAGAACGTCTTCGAACGTAGTACGCGTCTGGTCCGTCTGCGACGCGAGGTCGTAGTAGAGACGCTGCCCCCAGAAGCCTAAGTTGCTCAGTAAAATGGCTTTCTTCCTCTCGTCTTGTAGTGCCTCGCCTCCGGTTGCCTCGAGAAACGTGTAAAAGTACCGTTTCCACGTGAGCCACGATACCGCAGGAGTGCCGGGTAGCGCCAGGAAAGACGGCATGGGGGGTACGAATGCCATGCCGGGCACCGAGAACAAAGGCGGAGGAGACGTAGTTGCGGCGTCTTGCATGCCGGAAGCAGGAAGAGGAGCAGAAGTACGGCAAGGGCACGTAGGAAGCAGAGTAATGGTTTACCTCGTCGCCAGTTTGTTGTAGCTTTGACGGGGCGGCCGGACGAAAGGGTTACGGCATGAGGCCTAAACGGCCGGGGCGCGCAGCGCCGCAAGAAAGAGCCGGACTGCTTCAGTCGGGGACCAGACAAAGAATGCGCTTTTATTTCTCCGAGGGGAAGCAGGAAGGCAACTTACAGCGTTTGGTGCCGAGTGGCGCCCTGATGTAAAGACCCAAAACCGAAACCAGAAGTTAACACAGGATACCACAGGAGGTACAGAAGCTAAAGGTATGGCAATACCTGACAGAGGCCTCTGTATCGGTTATACGTAAACATAATCCATACATAGTAAAAAAGTTCGCAGCATGTGGCAATTCTCTTTTATATAACAAAAAGATGGTATATTCACAATTTACTTTTAAAAATGTGTACGCTAACTAACAATATAACTACGAGAGCTTCGTATGCACATTGTTATAATCAACTCAACAGTATGTGTTGCAGACAATATAAAGAAAAATACCTAAAATACAAGGAATTTGTTTGTTTATTTGGATAAAGTAAAACTAAATGCATTGGTTAATAATACTTTCTTTAGCTGTTTCTCAGAAAGGTTTCGACTAACTTAGAAGTCCAAATCTCTTTCTAGTTTATTAAGAAGCGAAGTTATTTGATATATCAAGGATTGTTTTCCAAAGCTAGTCCGTGTTATTGGCATGCGTCGTTTTCGTTCTCTAAAGTAGTAGGATGATTTGTCAATGCTGCTATTTATGTATAATTTTTCATGATGCACAAATTGTAGTAGCTTGTAATAAAATATTTGGTCAGCTCTTTACATATCATGTTTTAAGAATAAAGGTTGTGTTCTGAGATCTCGTTGGTTCCCTTTGTAACGTT
Organism: Dermacentor andersoni; assembly: GCF_023375885.2. Classification (NCBI taxonomy): domain Eukaryota; kingdom Metazoa; phylum Arthropoda; class Arachnida; order Ixodida; family Ixodidae; genus Dermacentor; species Dermacentor andersoni. The sequence goes on from NC_092816.1 coordinate 226,964,765, forward strand.
CGCAGCATCGTAGTACTCGTTTTTGTAATACTACCAGTAATTTATCGTAATGACCACGTGTTGCTGTTCCCCATACTAAATTTCCATAACATAGTTTGGAGTAAAACAGTGCGTAACACATAGCTTTCATTAGCCACACAGAAATGAAAGTTGCCGCTTTGTATAAACACCCCCACACACTTTGCAAGCTCTACTGCTAGAATATTGATATGAGCATTCCAGGATAGGTGCTCTTGAAATATTATTCCAAGAAATTTTTGTGTATTGACTCTATTAATAGACTGTCTGTCGAATGTAATTTTCAACTTTTTGTTTAACATTTTATGAACTGCATGAAATGTAATGTATGTTGCCTTTTTTGTATTTAGTTGCATTTGATTGATCCTTAGCCAGCATGAAAACTGACAGATAATAGTTTACATTTGTTTCGAGTGTTTGTAGTTCTTTTGATGTGATCAGTGCAGAAGCGATAAGCGCGTTGGTGTTGTGTCTAAAGTACAGTCTCTGTGGCAGCTCCATGACATTTTACTCAAAGGAGCAAGAAGGCCTCGCCGTCTAGCTTGTCGCCATTTGTGAAAACTGCAGCGATGTTGTTTCCAAGTGGAGCTCGTCGTGTGTTAAAAATGGCAAAATGGTCAACCCCTTCGTAGTGGACATTCTCGCCTCTCGTGCGATGGTTAGCACTGGAAATAGACAAACAGCGATGAACGACATTTTTGCTGCAATGAATATCTCGCACCGTGGCCTTCTTAACAAAACGTGGCAAGGCTATCTCAAGCAGACGCCGGCGCCATCATCTGCTGCCCAAAAGCTAATGGGCACGTGTGCGCTATCAGTGAAGTCATTGTACAGGGTCCTGAATATTTAGTTGCACATGTTCAAAAAAAGATTTTGCACTCACCGCTGCACTGCTTATTGTTCAAATTTTGCAGAACGATCGCATTTTGGCGTCGGCTTCATTTAGTATTACACTTGGCACAGTTAGTCGCCTGTCTTTTAAGACAGAAATGAGAAGCTGTTTTCGTCTATGGGAAAAATGGCGTCTGGAAAGCCGGCCCTGGCACAGGCTTGTGTCGCCACCTGCTGTCATCTGCAGAAAGCAGCGTTTCAGAGAGGGCTGCCGCGTGTTGCCCACTCCTAGAACAGGCGAGTGCCCTCCCTGAAACGCTGCTTTCTGCAAGTGGTGACCCAAGTTTATGCTTGCGCCATCGTGGCAGCAGCTCGCATCCCCATAAGCACCTGCAAATTCGCACTTTTTTCTTAGAAACCATTCAATTAACTGTGGCAAGTGTTAAACTAAACATAGCCGATGCCAAAATGTGGTCGTTCTGCAAAATATGAGCAAGGACAGTGCAGCGGTGAGCACAAAATCGTTTTTTGACCACGCGCAACCAAATATTCAGGACCCTGTATAATGACTTGAAACTTGTGAACTGCAGGAATATAGCGGTATCCTATGATGGCTCGTGGATGACGCGCGGCCATTCGTCGCACATCGTATTCGGCACGGTCATTGAACTGTTCTCTGGACTTGTGCTCGACTACGTTGTCCTGAGCAACTTCAGTGCTGGGTGTGTGTGCGGCCCGAAACCTGGTGGCCCGGACTACCAAGATTGGGAAGCAAGCCATATGTGCAAAAAAAAAGTACAGAAAGAAAAGCAGGGGAGATGGAAGTTGAAGCGGCGCTTATACTGTTCCAGCTGCACAAACTGAGGTACACCACAGTCCTCTCAGATGGTGATAGTCACGCATTTCTTGCTCTCGGACAAGCCAAAGTGTATGGCTTTGTGCCAGCCGAGAAGGAAGATTGCGTGAATCACGTCCAAAAAAAGGATGGGGACTGCTTTGCACACTCTCGTTGCCAAACACAAGTTCTCTGCTGCTGAAACACTTGGTGGTAAAGGAAAACTTACGGGTGACCTGATCACCAAACTCACTGCCTACTATGGATGGGCATTAAAATCCAACTAAAGGGGATGTGAAGGCTATGATGGCAACATACCACCACATCACGTCAAACGACAAGGTTTCAAACCACAGTCTTTGCCCATCTGGTCGAGACTCTTGGTGCCATCAGAATGCTGCACAAGCAAAAAATGAGCCCATCCCCAAGCATCAATTTAATTTGCCTGTCCATGTTTGTCAAGCCCTTCTACCAGTGTATGAGCGCCTCTCAGAAGGAAAATGGCTTCAAAGGTGCCAGCGTAGCATGACCCAAAACAATAATGAATGCTTGCATTCCATGATTTGGGCATTGGCAGTACCATTATTATTGTACCAGATTTTTGTATCTCAGTTTTAATATTTTTTATTGTCTGTACATTAAACAGCCACTTTGAACCCATTTTGAACAGAAAGCTTTGATGTGCTGTATAATTGTTAATAATTGTACCAATAAACTGTTCGTAGTATCCAGCTATGGGCTGAAAGCAAGATTTTGATGAGTAGTTTTTGCTCCATTGTTCCCAGAAACAGTGTTAATTAGTTTTAGTTAACTTTAGAACTAATTTGCATAGTTTAATAACAATTGCATATTTAGAATCAGCATTTGAACTTCAAGACTGTGGAGTTTCATTAAATTTGGTAAAGATGGTCTTAATGAAGGTCAGAATACCCACTTCCCCCCTTAAAGTGCAATTACACATGAGGCGGAGCAGCAGTGGCGTAGAGGTAGAACACCCGCCTCGCGTGCAAGAGGTCCGTGGTTCGAATCTCGGTGCCGCGCAATTTTCCACCGGATGACAAAAAAAAAAAATCCGCGTGTTGATAAAATTGCATAAACAGGCCTGGAGTGTGGCCTGATCCCGGTGACCAGAACCGGTAACGCACTCTCTCACCAGAACAGGATTGGCCACCCTGGTGCAGTACTTGGCCACAACCTCCTATATGAATACAACAATCAAACCCCGGCCCTCAGTCCCCAGCAGCTGCGAAGCAACTGACCACGGCGGCGGTCAGACCTGCGACGCTGCAGAGGGTGCCAAGAATCCCTGGCTCCGGACAGGCCGCCATTGGAATATGAACCTGGCAACGTTTAACGCTAGAACATTATCTAGTGAGGCAACTCTAGCAGTGCTATTGGAGGAATTAGAGGGCAGTAAATGGGATATAATAGGGCTCAGTGAAGTTAGAAGGCCAAAAGAAGCATATACAGTGCTAAAAAGCGGGCACGTCCTGTGCTACCGGGGCTTAGCGGAGAGACAAGAACTAGGAGTCGGATTCCTGATTAATAAGAACATAGCTGGTAACATACAGGAATTCTATAGCATTAATGAGAGGCTGGCAGGTCTTGTTGTGAAACTTAATAAGAGGTACAAAATGAAGGTTGTACAAGTATACGCCCCTACATCCAGTCATGATGACAAGGAAGTCGAAAGCTTCTAGAAGACGTGGAATCGGCGATGGGTAAAGTAAAAACAAAATACACTATACTGATGGGCGACTTCAATGCCAAGGTAGGCAAGAAGCAGGCTGGAGACAAGGCTGTGGGAGAATATGGCGATATAGGCACTAGGAATAGCAGGGGAGAGTTATTAGTAGAGTTTGTGGAACAGAATAATATGCGGATAATGAATACCTTCTTCCGCAAGCGAGATAGCCGAAAGTGGACGTGGAGGAGCCCGAACGGCGAGACTAGAAATGAAATAGACTTCATACTCTGCGCTAACCCTGGCATCATACAAGATGTGGACGTGCTCAGCAAGGTGCGCTGCAGTGACCATAGGATAGTAAGAACTCGAATTAGCCTAGACCTGAGGAGGGAACGGAAGCAGCTGGTACATAAGAAGTCGATCAATGAGTTAGCAGTAAGGGGGAAAATAGAGGAATTCCAGATCAAGCTACAGAACAGGTATTCGGCTTTAACTCAGGAAGAGGACCTTAGTGATGAAGCAATGAACGACAATCTTGTGGGCATCATTAAGGAATGTGCAATAGAAGTCGGTGGTAACTCTGTTAGACAGGATACCAGTAAGCTATCGCAGGAGACGAAAGATCTGATCAAGAAACGCCAATGTCTGAAAGCCTCTAACCCTGCAGCTAGAATAGAACTGGCAGAACTTTCGAAGTTAATCAACAAGCGTAAGACAGCTGACATAAGGAAGTATAATATGGATAGAATTGAACATGCTCTCAGGAACGGAGGAAGCCTAAAAGCAGTGAAGAAGAAACTAGGAATTGGCAAGAATCAGATGTATGCGTTAAGAGACAAAGCCGGCAATATCATTACTAATATGGATGAGATAGTTCAAGTGGCTGAGGAGTTCTATAGAGATTTATCCAGTACCAGTGGCACCCATGACGATAATGGAAGTGAGAATACTCTGGAGGAATTAGAAATCCCACAGGTAACGCCAGAAGAAGTAAAGAAAGCCTTGGGAGCTATGCAAAGGGGGAAGGCAGCTGGGGTGGATCAGGTAACAGCAGATTTGTTGAAGGGTGGTGAGCAGATTGTTCTAGAGAAACTGGCCACCCTGTATACGCAATGCCTCATGACCTCGAGCGTACCATAATCTTGGAAGAACGCTATCATAATCCTAATCCATAAGAAAGGGGACGCCAAAGACTTGAAAAATTATAGACCGATCAGCTTACTGTCAGCTGCCTACAAACTATTTACTAAGGTAATCGCAAATAGAATCGGGAACACCTTACACTTCTGGCAAGCAAAGGACCAGGCAGGATTCCGTAATGGCTACTCAACAATAGACCTTATTCACACTATCATTCAAGTGATAGAGAAATGTGCGGAATATAACCAACCCTTATATATAGCTTTCATTGATTACGAGAAAGCGTTTGATTCTGTCGAAACCTCAGCAGTCATGGAGGCATTATAAAATCAGGGTGTAGACGAGCCGTATGTAAAAATACTGAAAGATATCTATAGTGGCTCCACAGCCACCGTAGTCCTCCATAAAGAAAGCAACAAAATCCCAATAAAGAAAGGCGTCAGGCGGGGAGATACGATCTCTCCAGTGCTATTCACAGCGTGTTTACAGGAGGTATTCAGAGACCTGGATTGGGAACAATTGTGGATAAGAGTTAATGGAGAGTACCTTAGTAACTTGCGATTCGCTGATGATATTGCCTTGCTTAGTAACTCAGGGGACCAATTACAATGCATGCTCACTGACCTGGAGAGGCAAAGCAGAAGGGTGGGTCTAAAAATTAATCTGCAGAAAACTAAAGTAATGTTCAACAATCTCGGAAGAGAACAACAGTTTACGATAGGTAGTGAGGCACTCGAAGTGGTGAGGGAATACATCTACTTAGGGCAGGTAGTGACCGCGGATCCGGATTATGAGACTGAAATAATCGGAGGAATAAAAATGGGCTGGGGTGCCTTTGGCAGACATTCTCAGATCATGAACAGCAGGTTGCCATTATCCCTAAAGAGAAAAGTGTATAACAGCTGTGTCTTACTAGTACTCACGTATGGGGCAGAAACTTGGAGGCTTACGAAAAGGGTTCTACTTAAATTGAGGACGATGCAACAAACTATGGAAAGAAGAATGATGTGTGTAACGTTAAGGGATAAGAAAAGAGTAGATTGGGTGAGGGAACCAACGCGAGTTATTGACATCTTAGTCCAAATCAAGAAAAAGAAATGGTCATGGGCAGAACATGTAATGAGGAGGGAAAATAACCGATGGTCATTAAGGGTTATGGACTGGATTTCAAGAGGAGGGAAGCGTAGCAGGAGGCGGCAGAAAGTTAGATGGGCGGATGAGATTAAGAAGTTTGCAGGGACGACATGGCCACAATTAACACATTACCAGGGTATTTGGAGAAGTTTGGGAGAGGCCTTTGCCCTGCAGTGGGCGTAGCCAGGCTGGTGATGATGATGATGATGGATATCTTAAGGCGGTGCAGGTATCTGTTGCGGAATGCATTTTAAGAGAAGCACGATCCAGCACGCAGAAGTCAGTCGCAGATATCCCTCCCGGCAAATGCCCTATAGTAAGGGTTTTACCCTGCGTGCAACACTTACCATATCTTGAAAAAGATGGCCCAACGGGCAAATGTAGGAGTTGTCTTTTCTGCTCCCAACAAGCTCGAGAAGCTTTGCAAGTTGACGGATCCAAATGCCGTCCCGTCCAATAAGTGCACGAAGCATCACCGCAAAAAGCATGTTGAGTGTGTTCACCATGTGGTTTACAACCTCCCGCTTTCATGTGGAAAGCAATATATCGGGCAAACTGGGCATTACCTCAGTGATCGGCTCCGTGAACACCACAACGTAAAAAATGGCACCGGCGGGTTCTTGGCAATTTGTTGTCGCGATCATGGCTGCAAACCTATCGAGGACGATTGCACGATTGTGTCCCTTGACTGGATGCAGCTCATCCATGAAATAACTGAAACGCAGGTGATTGCAAAATTGGGTGATAAATGTGTTAGTTTCCCCCTGTGGCTCTCACAGAAAAAGAACTAAGTTTCTTGGAGGTGGCATCACATGGCTCATAACTATGTTACATGGCTCATAACTATGTTACACGAATGCACAGCTTGTTTCCTTCATGTAGGCGCATGCGCAGTCTGTACTGCTTCACATATATAAAATGATTCAGTCGCACAATAAATTTAGTTGAAAGTTTGTGCTTTGTGAGTGTTCTTCTTCTCTTACGTCCGTGTCTTTTTTGTTGTGCAATAATACTTGAGTAAGGGGAAAGAAACCAGTGGCACACAAGCTAGGTGATTATTGTTGGGGCAAATAAACCGCAAATGGTGCAGACATTTCTTGGAGTGTTGTAGATGTCTCATGTCTTCTGCATGTGATGTTTTTTACTCGGTGCTAAAGTAATCAGAAATGAAATGCCAACCAAGCCAGTCTTGTCACTTTTGGCACTAGGTCTCTTACACGAAATTAACAATCCAGAGGCAGGGTAGAATGGCAGTATATATAAACCACTGGCAATGTATAATGGCAATCGAATTTTCAACATCCATTGCGTGAATATTTCATAAGTAAACTTTGTAAACATTTCACCTGTCTGAGGCTCAGACCAATGTTACTGCAACTATATAAAGCACAGTGGCTGTTCACAGCATCTCTGCACCGGAAAGTCTGCGAATCTGTAATAAACAGCCATCATATCGAATAATCAAATAACCTTTCGTATTTTAGTACAGTAAAACCTCGTTAATTCAACCCTCATTAATTCGTATGTGTCCTCTGGTACTGGCAGGTGTATGCATTACGTAATATACATTCGGACACATTTGGCCACACTTTGGTTAATTAGGACAACTCATGGAGCGAGGAGGCAAAATAGCAATAACGGCAATAGTGTTCAACAGAAACAAAGCAGCGGAGTCCCCATCGTCATGGTCATCAGCAGATGCTGCACGTGGATGACAGGAATGCCAGGACGCTTCGTGCCTATTTGTGCCTTTGTAGCCTTTGTTCTTGCATTTACCGGACCAACTAACGCCAAGCTGGTCACGTGTCTTCATAACTCTGTGGTTGCCGTCAGTGATTGCACCAATCTCGACTGGTTGCAGCAAACAGTGGTTTCATTTCTACCAGATGCATGGATGTGCACAACACAGTGTTGCAAGCACAGCAGAACCTGTTGAGCATGAAACTACATCGCAATGCGTGGACGACCTGTTGGCAAAATAATAAAACTGGATTTGCTGATTCATTCAGTAAACAAAAGTGAGTTGTGAGGATTTGTTTATTGTTTTCATGATACCCTTGATAATTCAACATTCATTTAGTTCAAACCTTTTTTCAGTCTCGTGAAATCTGAATTAACAAGGTTTTACTGTATTTCCATCATTTTAGCTTTTCCTCAGTATTGGCTTCCACTGTCGTGTTTTTTCAATTGTAAGGTTGGCAGGTCTGTCATTTGTAACAGGAAAGCCTTGCACTCCTTCGCTTCTGTGCATTGGGGAGTAGCCACCGTGCTGGGATGGCTGAGCACAGTGCACCATTTGCACTGAAGCAAAAGGCACTGTGAGAAGGGAGTGTTTTTTCTGTGTGCAGTTATAGCAGTGACTCTTTGCAGCATCAAGGTTGCTAACAGGGTGCGACCCACTTGCAGATTCTCTGGGACCGGATGCACCTGTGGGAGCAGAAGACCGGGCAGAGCATCCACGACGCCCTTTCAGGCAACAACAGCACGAGCGGAGGCGGCTCTCCCGTCGAAGACGACTCACTCTTCGAGGTGGGCAGGCTGCATCCCTTTTCTCACTGGACGTGCAGCAGGTATCGAGGATGGTCCAAGTATTACATCCGTCCACTGGCGTAGTAACGAGGGGGGTTAGGTTAAACGGTGGACGTGTGTCGTCTCACCAAAGGGGCACACATTGGACATTTGTAGAGGGTGTATAAACTTGGTGAGTTTGTGGTTCTTTTCGTATATCTTTCGTGCGTGTATGTGTAATACTATTGAAAACATAGCCTTTTGAAAACGAACGAATAATTTATGCTAGCCCTGTATGACTGTCGGGCTTCAATTTTGCAAATGCAATATCACTTCTAATATCGCTAATTAAAACATTATTAAAATATTTTGTTACTTGCGAGCCATATTTTACTCAATGCCAAATCTGCATTGGCTGCCAACTCTTACAGTCTGACAGCTGATGTGCAAATGCACTTGTCACAAGTTATCAGTACAGCACCCTGTGTTATTTTGTGCAGAAAATAAAACCGCATGTATGCCTGCTACATTCACAATCTCTGGGAATGAAACCAAAGCGAAAGAGGGGGGTTGTGCTGGTGCTGGAACAGGGCAGTTGTGCTGGTGCAGAAACAATACTCGCTCTCCCCGGAAATTTTTGATATCCTCACCTTCCTCACTGGACTTACGGGCCCCTGGTGCCAGACGACTGCGCTATGCCAGTGCATCCAATGGCATAAGAACCCCTTTTGTGTTTTGGAAGTGCGGCATTCTCGCAATCTTTCTAGTGCACTCAGTATGACAATTGCAGAGGGGCCAGTGTGCACATGTGTATTGCTTCTCTCTCTATGGTGATGTTCTTAGAGGTTAGTGACCCAAAATGTCTTCCACAGTTTGTATATAAAGTACAGAGTGGAGCATCACAACTAAAAGAATGCTGGCAGGTTGCACAGCTGTCGTAACGTGCTCATTGTAAGGTTGATGACAGCATGGTTACTTTTTTTTTCGATTCTTTAGTGTGTTGTTTTTGCTGGTTAGTGACCTGTGTGCAGCTTCTGTTTTTCATCTACTGCCCTGGCACAGGAAGTGATATTTTATGTGCCCACATGAAATCATGTATGTTGATATTGCCTAAGTGCCTACACAATATGACTAAGCGTGTTCACTGCTCAGTGAACAAAGCAGGACACTGCAAGAACACTGACTTTCGATACATTCTGCTCCTCTTGATGTGCCAAGGGGCTGTTTGCTCATGATCGGTGTAACCTCTTGATGAACTGCTTTTCAAGATGGTGAACGTGAAATTTTCACATTATTGTGTTCACTGACTGCTGCGCACTGCACTCAAGTCTTGAGCAGAGCACACAAGCATTGCCTCCTACTCTCACTTTGTGAGCTTGTGCCTGGCATTATTGGGAACTACTGCAGGAAGCCCTTGTGCACGTGTCTTCTTCATCCCCTGTCTGTTTTGTTGGTCAGTTGGTCAATTGAACATGACCAACTACCCATTACCACACCTTGTTGCAAAAAGTTCACTGAAATTGGGCCAGGCCTGTAGTAGTGCAACGTTTTGAATGTCTCGCCTGACAGGAGGATGGCGTGGAGGTCGATGGAGGCGAGTTGCCCGAATCATCAGTGCCTCCCGCAACCACCTGGGATGGCTCCTCCCCGACCCCGGGGGCTCCCCGGCCTTCCGACACCATCGAGGTGCTTGGCATCGAGCGCCTGCTTGGCCAGGTGAGCTGGTGGTCTGTGCAAAACACCTCTGTCAAGGAAATGAAGCCAAAGGTTGCTTCGTGCCACCTGATTAGACTTCATCCTCCATGTTGCACACAGCAGCAAATAGTACACAGGGTACTTGAGTGATTAAATGCATACAATGCATATAACTATAAACCTTTTACAGTGAACAGTCTGCGCACCACACACCAGGGGCCACCGCAGGCTCACTGCCATTGAACGCATTCTAAATCTGGAGCAAGGAGGCATCGGGCAACGCTGGGTGCCCTAGCAACATTCTGCCGAAAGGCTGCTGATCGCTTAGTACTATTTATTTAAAATGTGGAAGAACAGATGTGCTCTGTCGCAAACTGCAATACCTGCGACAGAGACTTGCAGGTGTGAGGTTCGTGCAAGCTTTGCCCCCGCCTCAGTGGCACGAGGAATGTTTGTGACCATTTGCCGTGCACTCCCTTTCGCAAGGCGAGTGCCACAAGCTCTACATACCACCAGCACTGGAAAGCCAGTTGCTGGCTGGCTAACGACTGCCGGGCTAACACCACCTGCAGCGTTACCACCACAGCGTTACCTCCACCAGTGGTACAGAATTTCACCGAATGTCAAATTTCAGTAAGCATGCAGTAAGCATGCAAGTCATTGCTGCATCTTCCCCACACAAGCGCGACTGACACGAGAAATGTCACTTTCCATGAAGTAATATGGGTAGTAATAGGGGGACACCATGACTTTTCTTTCTGCACAGGGATTCGAACCGCATGCGATCGGCCACTTGCAACATTTTGTCCGCACATACGTGAACACATTTTAATCTGCACTGTAAGCATTCAGAAAGCCATTCCCAAGTTATCTGATCAGCGCTGGCATTAGGCAGTCAAAACCGACCACTGTTGTTGGAGCGGGTCGGGCATATTTCTGCACGCCCATGCACCCCTATTCCTGACCGAAGTCCAGTAACAGCAGCAGGTGCATAGTTTTAACAGCCGTACAAATCCACCGCTGTGAAGACGAAGGGTAATAGGCTGCTGTTGCATTTGTTGTCTCCAGGTGGTAAGCTTGTGCAATGTTGCAACTGCAGTACAGACAGGGCTTGATGCGCCAAGTGGCCGCCTGCCGCGCGGTCTCACCGGCAGCTGGCAAAGTCAAGTGATGACGCACCGGGCGGCAGTCGTGTCCGAGCTCTCACCCGGTGAGGATCTGAGGCGGCGCAAAAGCTGTTTTCGAGTTTTTTTCTGGGCAGGAAACATTGGAAAGGAAGAAGTTTGCTGGAACAGTGGTGCGCAATTAAATTTTGCTTTCACCTTGGCAAACCCGCTTCTGAGACGCTTGCCATGATTAAGGAGGCTCACAAAGGTGATGCCCTGTCAAGGGCACAGGTTTTTCGGTGGTTCAGTGAGTTCAAGAATGGACGGGAGACCGTTGAAGACATGGAGCAATCTGGGTCCTTCAACGAGTGGTTTGGATGAAAATGTGGCCAAGTAGAAAGTCTCCTCAACTGCCCCCATCATTTCAGTACCAGATTAATCGCTGAAGACCTCAATGTGTGCAAAACAACGGTTCACAAAATTGTAGCAGGCAACGTTGTAGCAGGCAACGAATCGTGAGTGTTCCAGTAGAACCCCGGAAACAAGCACCGAAGTTCGGAGTGGCACACCGCACCCCAAGAAAGCGACAGTGTTGAAGTCCATTGTAGTGCAGTCCGTTAAAAGTGAACTTTGTTGCATTAATAAAATAAGTAGAACAAACTAAGGCTGAAATATGGTTCATTTAACCAAAAGTCTGTTGTATGCGGGTCCATTGCAATGAGCGTAGACTATATGTACCGATCGGGTCAATAAATTCTTTTTACCATGCCCAGTCTTGTTACTATATGGACAAACCCTGTCAGACAGGTGTGCTGCCACTGCAGCTTTGGCCAAAGCCTTGTGTCGTCCACCTACTCACTGCTACCTGTGATGGCCATCGTAACCATTGTAGACAAGTGAGCAAACGCCAATGAAAAGGCACTGTAAGGTGGACACTGTCACATGAGCAAATGTGGTGGCACCCATGGGTATGGTGCTGCGATAGGTCGGTACACCTGCAGTTAAACCTTGATATAACTGTCAGTAAAATCAGTAATTTGCTTCGTTATATAGAAAATCTCATTATATTTAAATTCTACCTTTTATCTAAATTAGTGCGGTCGCCGGTGGAGTTTTCTTTCCCAGAATGGGCCGAAACATTTTCTTAATTATCAGGCAATCATAAAAAGCAAATTTGGATTTTAAAAAAAAAGTCATTTTGTTGAATTTGAGAGTCGATAATGAAAGATAGTTTGATGCTGTGTTGACGATATCTTGCCGTACAAAGCAGAGCCAGCCACTCCCCACGATTAATAGTGGAGTTCACAGTGAGACGACACCATCATGCAAAAGCACCAGCAGCAGGGAGCGAATGCTTCGCTGGCCTTTGAAACTCAAGATAACGCAGCACCAGTGGCACCTCTGAAATGTGTGTGCACTCGGCCGCACTGGAGAAGGAGACTCCCGCACGCCGCGCTTGATCGTTAACTGTGAGCTGACCTTGCTCCCCTCTTTGCTGATGTGGCGGGAACGTGGCACTAATCAAATTACCATCCTTCTCAGTTAACCTTCACAAGCTCTCGCTCACGCCTAAAACATACAGCACCCAGGGCGAGATAGAATCTTAACGCACTTGGACTTTGTACAGAACGTGACACTGCTCCGCTTTAGCAGTCGCTCTTAATCATATGGCGCGCAATGTGATTTGAGAGGTGCATTTGCCAGCAGCCACTCGTAATTTAATCATGTGACCATCTGCGTCTGTGCAAGTTTTTATTTATTGTCCCACTATGCTGCCACAATGGCAGTAAAATTTCTATATATTGAAATCGTGTATAAACTCACTTTGTTATATTAAGGTTCTAAATATGGGGTGTTCTATAGAACGAGAAGTTATAAAAAAATTAATTATTGTGTTATGTAGACAATATTGTTATATGGAAGTTTGGTATATCAAGGTTAAAGTGTATATACAAATACATGCATGTCAAATCCATAACGTGATTAGCAAAAGCAAACACAGAATTCCTCAGTTCCAAGTTACTTTAGATATACAGCAAAGCCTCCTTAAATCAAACTCCGACATCTCAAAATATCGGTTAAGTGAGTTTTTTCTGGCCGTGGTGTCAAACCATGTGTTCTTCACATCTTGTCTAAAAAAAAAGTTATTGCACCGGACTCCTGATATCTCAAAATCTCGACTTTGAAAGTACCAGAATAAGGCAGTGGGACAGCATTGCTCGCACTCGCTTCTCACCCGGCAGCGGTTGCTGGCTGCACAGCTGGCCATGCTGCTGCTGACTTCTTATGGTTTTAATGTAAAAGTATTTCAGTGCTACAATCTTCAGAATACAGTAGAACCCCGGTTATATGTCCCCCGGTTTTGCGACGATCCGGGTTTTACGACGGATTAGCGCAGACCCGGTGAAGTCCCCATACAAGCAATGCATTAAAAACCCCAGTTATCCGCCCCAATTTTAAGCCTGACCCGCATTAAACGATGACCCTCGCGAAGCGCAGGACGGAACGGCGGAAGAAAGAAACGGGCCATGGGTCTCTTTCCTTGCTCCGTCTCTCCGCATGCGGAGTGCTTGACACTGCTTGACCAGTTCGCTTCGGCGCAGCTTTCTTCCCTGCCTTGTCTCATGGTTCATTTCTCTCTCCCCCACCAGCAGCCACCCGTGATGCCCGCTGTGCTGAAATCGTGCCTTTTCTTCTCCACAATCACTTTCTCCTCTCTTCTCAGAGGCGTCGCGTTGGGGAAGCGTTTCTCTCCTTCCAGTTTCCCAGCAGCAGATCGCCAGCAAGGTCGTGCAGAGAGGCCTAGGTTTATCTCACGTGTTCTTCGTCATAATCCTAGCGACCAGTGCTCAACGGAGGTTTTGAGTTGTGTGAAGCAATGCGACGCAAGATGTCCAGAAAGCGGACAGTTCTGTCGCGCGGCAATAAGCTGAATATTATTGAAGATGCGGAAAAGCGGCATGGAGCCACGAAAGCCAGCATTGCCCGGGACCTTAAGATACTCGAATCTTCGCTTAAAATGATCCTGGCAAACAAAGCCGTGATATTGCAGAATGCCAACAAGTTCAAGCTCAAGCGGAAAGTGGCAAAAGAAGGACCGCATGAGAAGCTAGAAATAGTTCTCGGCAAGTGGCTGCATCAAGCACGGAGCTCTGCGATCAACGTTGACGGCGCCATTCTAAAAGAAAAGGCGGACATTCTGGCATTGCGCCTGGGCATCGACGACTTTCAGGCATCGAATGGGTGGCTGGATCTTTATAAAAGACGAAACAGGATTCTGTACAGTCGCTCATGCGGAGGAAGCAGTTCCGTGGACGTTTCGACGGGGAATGAGTGGGTGCAGTCGCTGCCGGAGATGATTGCTGCATACAAGCCCTGCGACGTTTTCAACGCCGATGAGAGCGGTATTTTTTACCATATTGCTATGGAGCAATATGTCCGATCACGAGAAGGCGAGCAGTGCGAAGACGACGACGACGATGAGAAGCTAGCGCGGGCTGTTGCCTCTTGGCCAAGCGCAGTGTATTTTCTTGTAAATATACTTGTACATAGTTTTTCGTCGAGCCGGTCTGCAACTCAACGCATCGAAGTGTCAATTCGGCCGTTGCCAGATTACCGTCCTTGGACATCTCGTTGACGCGAACGGAGTGCAACCGGACCCAGGCAAGATCCATGCTGTTGCGCACTTCCATGTTCCGAAGTGTGTCAAGGATGTGCGCAGATTCAGCGGCCTTTGTTCGTACTTCCGCCGTATCGTGAGAAATTTCGCCGCCATAGCACGACCACTAACCGAGCTTTTGAACAAAGACACCCCTTTCCAGTGGGGCGATAACGAGGCCTCTGCATTCTCACATCTAATCGACATTCTCACAACGCCTCCCGTTCTGGCCCATTTCGATCCTTCTGCGCCTACCGAAGTCCGTACTGATGCCAGCGGTCACGGAATTGGCGCAGTACTGGCACAACGCCAGCATGGCCACGACCGTGTTATCGCTTACGCCAGCAGGCTCCTCTCACCCGCGGAGCGCAACTATTCCATCACTGAGCGTGAGTGTCTGGCCCTAGTTTGGGCAGTTGCGAAATTCCGCCCATACTTATATGGCCGACCCTTTTCCGTTGTCACAGACCATCACGCGCTTTGCTGGTTGTGCTCACTGAAAGATCCTACAGGAAGACTTGGTCGCTGGGCCTTACGTCTTCAAGAATATTCGTATACTGTCACCTACAAATCTGGCCGACTACACAAGGACACTGACTGCCTCTCTCGCTACCTGGTAGACGAGTCTGACGACGCCGACAGTAGTACCGCCAACGGCATTTTCTCTGTGTCTGCTTTCGCTAACATCGCCGATGAGCAGTACCGAGACCTATCGCTGCGAGCACTTATCAAGCGTCTGCGCTCAACACCTACCGACGCATCTGTTCGCCGATATGTCCTCCAGGGCGGCATTCTGTATCAGAGGAATTTCCTCCCTGACGGCTCTGATCTTCTTGTCGTGCCAAAACAGCTACGACAGACTGTGCTCTTTGAGATGCATGACGCACCCACTGCAGGACATCTTGGGGTAACCCGCACGTACGACCACGTCCGCCGCCGCTTCTATTGGCCTGGTCTCGCTCGCTCCGTTCGACGCTATGTTGCTGCCTGTGATCCCTGCCAGCGTCGGAAAACACCTCAGGTGCTACCTGCCGGTCATCTCCAGCCGATCACCGTCCCTGTAGAACCGTTCTTTCGTGTTGGATTAGACCTGCTCGGTCCCTTTCCCAGGTCATCGTCTGGGAACAAATGGGTAGCCATCGCGACTGATTACGCCACCCGATACACTATCACTCGGGCTCTCCCTACCAGTTGTGCCACTGACGTCGCGGACTTTCTCTTGCGTGACATTATCTTGCTTCATGGCGCCCCGCGACAGCTGCTTACTGACCGTGGTCGAAACTTCCTCTCGAAAGTTATCGCCGACATTGCGTTCCTGCTCCATTCAACACAAACTGACTACCTCATACCATCCTCAAACCAATGGCCTGACAGAGCGGTTAAACCATGCTCTTACCGATATGCTGTCCAAGTACGTTTCCAAGGACCACCACGACTGGGACATTGCCCTTCCTTACGTCACATTTACTTATAATTCTTCCCGGCACGACACCGCCGGATTTTCTCCATTTTATCTACTGTACGGTCGCGAACCTACCTTGCCCCTAGACATGGCACTTCCTCCTGCTGCGATCTCAACAAGCGAGTGTGCGCGCGACGCCATCGCCCTCGCTGACCATGCACGCCAGCTTGCCCGTGCTCGACTGACTGCCTCACAAGCCACTCAGCAGTGTCATTACAACGCCCGCCATCGGGACGTACAGTTTTCGCCTGGTGCGCTCGTGCTCCTGTGGTCGCCCTCCCCTCACGTCGGACTTTCAGAGAAGCTCCTTTTGCGATACACAGGGCCCTACCGCGTGCTGCGCCAGGTGACGCCTGTGACTTACGAAATTGCTCCTGTGGGTTCAACCTCGTCCTCTCTTCTGGCATCAAGTGATGTCGTGCATGTCAGTAGGCTCAAGGCCTACTACACTGCTTCCGAGTCCGATCTCTAGTCGCTCCGGGACGGCGCTTTTGCCGCCGGGGGTAGTGCTACGGAACAATATGTGCGATCACGAAAAGGCGAGCAGTGCGAAGATGACGACGACGATGAAAAGCTAGCGCGGGCTGTTGCCGCTTGGCCAAGCGCAGCGTATTTTCTTGTAAATATGCTTGTACATAGCTTTTCGTCTGCGTCTTCCTACGTAGCAATATGCAGCCCGAGCAAACCCTTGCGTTTAAGGGTGACAGCTGTCATGGTGGCAAGCGTAGTAAAGAGCGTGTGATGGCCATGTTCTGTGCTAATGAGGATGGTTCCGAGTGGCTGCCCATGCTCGTTCTTGGAAAGTTTGCAAAGCCACAGTGCTTTAAGAAATTGAAGACACTGCCGAGCAGCGACAACTCAACAAAAAGGCGTGGATGACGTCCTTGCTCTTCAGAAATTTTTCGCAGCAGCTGGATAACAAAATGGGTGCCAAGGTGAGGAAAATATTGCTTTTCGTGGACAATGCACCGTGCCACCACCCGATACGTCCAGCCTGAGGAACATAAAGGTGTTTTTTTCCGCCAAACTGCACAAGCCGGCTGCAGCCGCTGTATGCCGGCATCATTAAGTGCGTCAAGCAAGGGTACCGGAAGCAGTTAGGGCAGCGTCGGCTGGCAGCTATGGAGCCCAGCGAGTCGGAAAAAAATATTACGGTGCTCGACACTGAATATTACTGTGTCCCGACTGCACTGAAACCTTTTGCTCACGGAGCGTCACGGCGTTCTGTCCTTTACGTGGGCGCGGCCAGCGGCTACAATGGCCTCCCGTTAGGAGGTCCCGAAAGTAGCTCCTCAGGATTCAATAAAGTTCGTTGTCTGTCTGTCTGTCTGTCTGTCTGTGCTCGACACTATGCATTTTATTGCCAGTTTATGGAACGCAGTCTCGCAAAGCACATTCGCTAACTCGTTCGGGCACTCTGGCTCTAAGCGAGAGACTGCCTCCTCTGCTGGGTACGCAACAACCTCGACGCCGATGCAGGCTTTGGCGATGACAATTTCGAGGGTTTAAACCTCACCACGACCTTCGCCGAATATGTGAAGGCCGACGACAACGTTGCGATCTGCGGCGAGGTGTCGCTGGATGACGCCATCGAGGAGGCTTTGCCTAGTGCCGACACCGCTGCGACATCGGACGAGGACAACGACGACGCCACAGATGCCGTGCCTGTGCCTACCACGCTCGCCGAGGTGTTACAGCACGTAGACTGTATCCGGAACTTCATCTGTTCATGCGATGCTGCAGAGGACCTCCTTTTGGACGTTGCCCAACTCGAGCGAAAGCTCTTGGTTGACGGATCAAACAAGGTCCAAAAGAAACTTACCGACTTTTTTTAAAGTTCACGCCGGCTGGTGGGAATCGTGGCAGTGGGCAGTGGAGTGCCGTGAAGGTTCGTTTGAATAAAGCATGATTGGTACCTGTACTGCAGCATTAATTCTTATCGCGTCTACTTTTTTGGTAATTTGGGTTTCCAAGCCCTGCAGAGTATGTTAGTAGTTTACATTGAAGTTTCTCGTAAATCCATCGCGTGAAACAAGTAGTATTTTTATAGGCATAAGTTATGTTTAGATTTTACACTTTTTTGCGGTCCCGAGAAAGTCGTATTATCACGGTTGCACTGTACGTAACTTTTCAGAATAACGATCGTTATTCATTTCAGAATAACGATCGTTATTCAGTTTCCGCGTCATGTTAACAACACCTCAGTACTACAAACTAATATTTCGAAATCCGGGGACTCTTAGATTTCCGTGTATGCTTCACGGCACCAGAAACAGTAGGCTAGCAGACAACAAGGCGCAGAAAGCAGATGCCGCTGCCCACAGGTTCAGAAAACTCAAGACAGCGCTCCATGAAAAACTACGGGAGAGAATTTTTAAAATTTATTGCAGAGGTCACGACGCATCAAGTTTTGTGAGCACATGCTCCACCCAGGCAAGTGTCGCTTAGCGATGGAGCCGCGTCTCTTCCTTTTTTCGCCCTTTTTCCTGCACGCTCCTCTTTCTTACACACTTCTTTCTGCGGCCGTACACGCACAGAGTAGTTTAACCTCTGTACTTGCAGGGAAGCCACTGAGTCGCAGTTTGCACTTCCCAGACAGTGTCGTTTATGCACACTTGCGCTTAGGAATATTTCAGGTGTCCGCCTTGAGTGAAACAGTTGCAATGTCCACAACAAGGAATGCGAAAAACAAACAAACAACAAGAAGCATTGTGCTTTGGAGGCAACATGGAGCTTCCTTTTTGTCAGTAGTTCTCTTGGCGTCAGTGTCTGCTTTGCATGCATCGCTCTTATTGATTGTACAGTGCTTCGCCAGTGCGTGGTGGCGGAATCTCGGCCTGGCAATTGCACGGGCCAAGAGCCAGCAGCAGCGTTTTGGGGGATAGCTGAAACAGTGCAACTTATGAACTGATGGCTTGATGCACAGAATGGTTAATTTTGGGGCTTTCACTATAGTGACCTTTCAGAATTAGACGTAATAGTTCTGTGGAATCCCGCAAAGTGGAGACAAGTAATTAATTAAGGGAATAGGAGACGTCCACCCAATCATAGCAGTTGCTACAAAGGAAACCCATATGGGTTCCTCAAAAGAAAAGCCTCGCAGTCAAAGAAAAATTCGTCTTTGTCCGGGACTCGAACCCAGGACCACCGCCTTTCCGGGGCAGCTGCTCTACCATCTGAGCTAACCAGGCGGCTAGCAGATGGCAGGGCGAAGTCGAATTTATCAAAAACTCGAAGCAAAGGCAAGAGTTTGATGTAATTTTTCGATGGAAACTCGCAAGGTGGAGAGAAGTAAGGGAATATGAGACATCCACCCTATAGTAGCAGTTACTACAAAGCAAACCCATACGGGTTCCTTGAAAGAAAAGCCTTGCAGTCGAAGAAAGTCGAGCTAGCCGCCTGGTTAGCTCAGATGGTAAAGCAGCTGCCCTGGAAAAGCGGTGGTCCTGGGTTCGAGTCCCGGAGCAGGACGATTTTCTCTTCAACTGCGAGGCTTTTCTTTTGAGGAACTCATATGGGATTTCTTTGTAACAATTGCTATGATTGGGTGGATGTCTCATATTCTCTTAATTACCTTTTCAGAATAATGAGCAATATTCTGCAGTGTCCCATGTGGTCTGTTATATCGAGATTTGACTGTATTGCATCACTACCACTGCATGTTCCCGTGATCAGCTGCTGCTGATCACTTGAACATGGAGATTAAATGCACCTTGTGGGGACACGACGCTGCTTGTTGTTTGGTGCATTCACTGTGCAGCACTCGTATGGCATAGAACAACTTTATATGAGTGGGTTCAACTGTACAAGGCTGACGCACTCTTTCTATGCTAGGGAAGCGAGGAGAAAACGAACAAATAATATTCTGGTAATTTTTGCTAAAATCTAAAACTGAAGCATGGAAAGTAAAAAAAAATTACAAATGACATTTTTAAGGAACACTGTCCAAATGTCTCGTGTGACTCTTTTAAGTTCTGAAAAATAAATATAAATAAAAAAAGAATGAAATTGCTTCCTTGTTTTAAGGAAGCTAATGCTGCCATGGTGGGAAAGTCTCTCTGACGTGGGATTGCGTGAAGTGACTGCGCTCTCTCCTGGCTGCACTCTGAGGACAGGTCCAGGAGTACGTGCAGAAGCAGCGACGCAATGGCAAAAGCCACCGCAAATCGGGAGGCCCTCGCCCAGGCCGGCTGCCTATGCCGTGCTCGCTGGAGGCATCGTTGGCTCCACTCCCCTCGGCACTAGTCGCCACAACACTGGGCGGGGACCGACTACCAGCACCGACCGCTCCGCAGCCAGAGCCACAGCCAGAGCCGGAACAAGAGCAGGAGGTCATCACTGTGGACCCCTGGGCCGAGACAGAGGACCTGGGCTCCACCATGGTCTTCTCGCCCGAGGAACTGCTCGAGGTGAACTTGCATTTTTGGTAGCTGCATTGCACCGAAAGCGATTGGTAACAAATGGCCCCGGGCCAACTTGCCCACACGTTCCACATCGAAGCTCCAAGTCTTAGGCGCTCTTCTCCTGACAATTTTCACTAATTAGGCTAGCAATAGTATGCACTGTAAGACGTGGTTGATTGTGAATGACTGTTTCATACAGGGTGTGATGGGTGGGAATAGACCTAGACATCTCCCGAGAGGAGGTCGGTTTGTTGAGAATTGTCAATCATGCCACTGACTTGTGCTGCTTACATAGAAGGGAAGGGGATCTGAGAGGCTTGACTTTTTGTCAGTTGCTGCAGTCACAGCAGAGAATGCGCCACTCCAGTCTAAACACAATGAAGATAGTACGACCTTCGAGGTGAGGGAGTGAGTGCCACTTTGCATATTTTGGAACCTGCGAGGAAGGCCCCTTGTTTTCAAGGCACAGGGAGGCACAGTACAGCATGTGGCAGTCGTGGCTTTTGTGATTGCACCAACACATGTGCCCTTGCAATTTCAGCACGCTCAGACTTGTGTGGCAAACATGTAGGCTTAAGACAAAACCTTTATAAAAGGGTAGTACACTGCAGTAGTTTCCACTTCCAGCCAACTAGAATGCTTTACTCTCATATTCAAAATCCACTGAAGTCCTGTTGATAGTAGAACATATCTTGAAAAAAATGGCAGTAGCTGCACTTGTACTTTTGAAATGATTGGTGATTGGGCCTGAATGCAGCTTTGAAAAAACAAAACTAAAACTGCATCTCATTCTTTAAATAAGTGTTAAATAAGCCCTTGGGGCAGTAAAAGGCATGCATTCATTTTTTGGATGTTTTCGCGGCATTTAGGTGTATTAGTATATCAGTTACTTTTTGCAGAACTGGTCGAGTTATAAACAGGTTCACAAAACGTCAGGGAATACCTATGGAACCTTAACTATTCTATCAATTTGTGGAAGTAATAAGGAAAGGGGAGATGAAAATGAACAATAAGACAACTGGCATTGTGGTGATGAAGTGTTGTGGACACCTATTTGCACTCCTCGTTCATCTGACAAGTTATTCCCACTACAGTTGAAGCCCACGATAACGAAAGCTCGCAACAATGAAATTCTTGCAACAACAAAATATTTTCGGATCCCTGGTGAATGCCCGTAAGATTCAATGCATTTCGTAACTCTCGACAACGAAATGTTGGTGAACTACAATTCAGCATCAAGAAAATTTCAGGAACGTAACCCTGCATATTACCTACATGCACAAGGCTAGCAGGCTCCAAAATGTGCTCAAATGCGATTGCTTTGCCCTAGAATTGTGTAGAATACCACCACATTGCATTGGCGTGGGCGCTGCCATTTTTGTTCAAAAAAAAAAAAAAAAAAAACTACGGAAGCGATTGTGCCAAGAACAATCTTGCTTGTTGACTGCCCCTTTCAAGTGGCAGCATGTTGCTACCGACATGTGACGACGGCTTTTGCACACCTAGTGCAGTGCGTAATGTGCGCTGCGGCAAGAAAAATGCATCAAAAACAAGAAAATCCACGTCCCACTGGCGTAGAATTGTTTATGGCGCTTGAGACGGCGGTCGCAGCATGGAGTGCTACACATCGGGCCGCGATTGAAATATCGTCCTGGAATACGCATTCCTTGCTTCAAGAATGCTGGTTTTGGTGCCGCCCGACAGGCATCGCATGGAAATTCGGCGCCAGACGTAGATTTGTGCGAAAGGGCTGTAATCACAATCGATTGCCTTCGGGTATACGAAATACAATCCCTTTTTTGCTCAGTGCCAGATGCGTTGGCACCTACGGGCAACAGCATGTGCTGTGGAATAGCTGCTCCATACGAGGAGTGCTGTTGCTCTGTGTCTGGTGCCGAGTTACGCAAAATCTCGCACAAGTGATTGTATCTCTGAAGTTAATTGACTGAGAACACTGCTCCACGACAGCGTTGCCACTGCTGATCGACGCATGCGGTGCACCTTGTGCTGTCAGCAATGCGGGTCTATATCCTCGAGCAGAACTTGCCAAAGCACGGTATTGTAATAGAATTTTGACAGCAAAGTTTTTTTCTGCAACGCTTGTCCTACCTGTGCTGTCTCATTTCGCAACAACGAAATTCTCACGAAACTAAATTTTCGCACATCATGGTTTTGTTATTGTGAGGTTCAACTGTATACATAGTCGCCAACTAATCATTCGGACTCGACAAGGGCGACCAGAAAGTCCGAATCAGTGGCAGACCAATATTGTATTCATCAAAAAATACGTAATAATATTACACAAGTTGCTGAAAAAGGTGTCAGACGCATCGGCGTCTACGAGTAACAGTGCCAGGCATGCTATCTCACACAGTGCTGGGAACGTCAACGAATCCGGTGCTGTTATGCAAAATACAGTTTAACCTCGATATAACGAAGTCAGTAATATCGGCAATTAGTTTCCTTATGTAGAAGTTTTGTTATATTGAAATTTTATCTTTTATGCAAGGAAGTACAGTCACCTAGGAAGTTTTCTTACATGAAAGAGGCCACCAAATTTCTCAAATAATTGGGCAGTCAGAAAAAGCTAATTTCAATGAGAAGGAAGAAATAATTTGGTTGAATTTGTGACGAAAGATGCGGCTTCATGCCGTGTCGACGATATCTCCACGTTGGCGGTACAAAGTGAAGCCAGCCACACCTTTGTGTCCAGTCTGCGCCATCAGCTGATGCACTGAAACCTCATTAATTCAGATTCCA
This sequence comes from Dermacentor andersoni, assembly GCF_023375885.2. Classification (NCBI taxonomy): domain Eukaryota; kingdom Metazoa; phylum Arthropoda; class Arachnida; order Ixodida; family Ixodidae; genus Dermacentor; species Dermacentor andersoni. The sequence goes on from NC_092816.1 coordinate 226,988,002, forward strand.
TGAATTAACTGAAAGGCGAATTATCGGAGGTATCAAGAAAACAATAAACAAATGCTTACCACATCGACACTCTTTTATTTACTGAATGAATGAGCTAATCCCATTTCTATTTTGCACAAATGCATTGTGGTAACTGCAATTCTCCTCATCTCGTGGCTGATTTAGCGCTCACAGCAATGAAGGCCTCGCAGCTTCCTTCACAGCGCGGCTGCAGCGCTTGTCTTCATCTGACACAGGCTTTTTACTACCACGCCGACGTTCCTATTTTTTCCCCAGTGAGCTGGTTGCCGTCCATCGTGAGGTAGCCGGTACTCGTCATCCTCGAAAGTTCGTCAAAAACGAAACTACTGTTTGCCGCAACCACTGCTGAGGAAACTGCTGTCGATGTGATAATGTATTACAACTATGCATTCGTGAAGAAGCACAGCCAGTGCGGTGCTATGCAAGGTGGTAAATGCAAGAATAAAGGCCTTAGAGGTACAAACAAGCAGGATGTTCAGGTGTTGCCGTCATTCTCATACGATTTTGACTGATGACTATGGAGATGTGGACTCTCGCTTTTTCTTTTCGGTGGACGCTAGCGCCAATTTTGCTGTTTCACGACGCACATTTGCGCCGGTCCAGTGCCCGCCAAGCTCTGAGAGTTGTCAGAATTAACCGATGTGTAGCCAAATACGTTCGAATTAACGAGAGTTTCATTGGTAGTCTTCGGGGTAGTTACCGCTTCCACGGAGGGTGGCGGTTGTCACCTCGGAGTGAGCTCCTTTGTTTGCGCATCACAGTCTATGTCGGGCCCCGTCGTCGACTGGGCGGGCGCCGACGAGAGGGCTACCTCGTGGGAAGCATCCGAGGAATGCTCATTGCCGTTTTAAGACATAACGACACCAATGCCTAATCGTTCGCGTCTACAGTCACGTGAACAATCGTGTTTTTCCATTCTGCTGTCCTACTGCAAAGCCTTTGCAGAGCGGAAGAGCCTACCCTCTTTTCCACGCGAGTAACTCCGCCGTGATTAGCAGTGCAACACTTGTGCCATCTCTCGTAATGTGCTTCAACCACACCGATCGCCACCAGCGCTTAGCTGCGGGGATTAGCTGGATTACAGGAGGTGCAAGAAGCCATGCATGAGAGTCGAGCATCCCCACAACTCCTCACCCATTTCACATTATCTGACCCCCCGCCCCTGCCGTGGGAAGTTTCTTGTGCTGCCGTAAGCTTCGTGTGGTGCCTCATCATGGTGGTCGTGCAGGTGCCCGAGCAAGAACGCCACCACCACTCCTCATCGCCTCCTCTGCGAGGGCGTGCGGTCGCCCCCGACGAACTGAGCGGCGAGGACGACTGGTCGTCAGACGCGGAGAGCACGGGCAGTGGGGCACTCGAGCAGCACCTGGAGGACATGGCCTTCCTGCAGGCCTCCTTGGATGCACGCAACAACAACGAACAACAGCAAGACGGGAGCGCACCGTCGGGCAGGGCAGGGGAAAGCGTCGCCGAGCGGATTGGCCGCAGCCTCAACTCGGTGGCCGCCTCGAAGGTGAGTTGGAAAATTGTAAGGCACACCAGCCTCCGAGCTGTGCGGGTGCTCCGGTTGTGGCCTTGGCATTTGTGGTTACTCTAGGCACAATTTTGTGGAACACATACCAACACTTCAGTACATCAGACAGGCACTGGACGTCATCTGTGTACTGAAGGAAACAATCGAGTTCTGTGCGACTCATCCTCGCACTCAACCGATCGGTGCAACACTGGTCTTTGTAGCCTCCAATTATCTTATGAAACAGCCTAGTTGGTGTGTATCTTTAAAGCCAAACTTCTTTTATGGTGGCAGCAGCACACGGACCGAGTTAGAGGAGAGGATGCCACACGGCACTGAAAGCGACAGAGCTTTCCTCGCCTCTTTCTTGGAGTCGTTTCCTTACCGAATATCTTTGACAATGTGTACAGACCCCTTCTGCCACTGGGTGTGTACCCAAGGAGACAATTCTCTGCTTGCTGCTGTCTGCCCAGTAGACTGCTTCATGAGAAGCCAACAAAGACACCAAGGACATAGTATTGCATGCTTAATGCAAAGATGTGGGATCGTTCCCCACCTGTGGAAAGTTGTTGTTTCATCCACTTTCATTGCCATTGATTTATCATTTCTTTAATTAAATTAGTAAGTACGAGTAATCTCCCCTTGTTGTCCTTGGTGTCTGTTTGTTGGCTTCTCATGATACCATTAATGAAAATCTCGGCTCTCGGTTAATCCCCTTTCTTCTCATTCTGTAGACTGCTCGAGTCACTTCAAATGTTCCACTTCAGTGGTACGGCCACCTGTATGGGCCCATTCTTGTCCAGTCCCCCAGAATGGGTGTGTTATTGTGACACAAAAGGTATAGAAGCCTTAAATGCATTTAGATATGTGTCTTGCTTCTATGGGTATACACCTCTCGTCAGTATATTTCCCTCGTCAAGCCTGCTATACTTTGTTGTCGTGACGCAGGCACTTAAAGGAGCTGACAACCAATTTTCGTGGTACCCACTTTTCTTAGTGCAAGTTAAAACTTACCGGCCAGAGCGTCTAATTGTGAAGTAGTAATGTGGAAAACGCCGTGAAACGTTTTTTATCGGAATTTTTCAATCTGCAGTGAGGATGAAGTCGTTCACTGGAGGCATGCTGAAAACTGATAGGTGAGCGCGATAGCGATTACAGGCCGGCACTAGTGGGAAGCAGACAAGTGCGGCCATAGGTGTGAGAATGTATTATCAGGGTGTCTATCAACTGGGAAAACCGGGAATTCGGAGGGAATTTGAATAGTCTGGAAGTACTCAGGGAAAACTCAGGGAATTTGTGCTTTTATCAGGAAAAATTAGCTGTAACTTTATTCAAAGGGAATGAAAGTCATGTTAGTGCTGGCTCCAGTAACAGAGGAATTGCAACGAATCGTCAGTGACACCGTGTCATCGGCACAAGGTATTGTTAGAGTAGTTAACGACCGATTTGCCAGACGCCCAATTTTTCGAACATGCCCGATATTTCGCACGGCTTTGCAGCAACATCACCTAAGTAATATAGTCAAGGTATATTGATCTGACTCCAGGTCTGAAATGGCATTAATCAGAGCCACCACCGCCGCCATTTTGATTATCTTGCCGCCTCAAACCAGCATTCTCACACGCAGATCACACGCCACCACCGCGGCAATGTTAGGCCTAGTTGCTTCTACGTTCGCTATTAAGCTTCTTGCCGTGCGATGCTGTGATTTTCATTGAAAGAATTCGCCGCTGGCAGCAATGGCACCGACTCCGCCTTTGTAAACCTCGCGATTGGCTTCGAAGCTCGCAGAGCACAGCGCGTTGCGTAATGCCAGTCTCCAAAAGTTAGCTTTGCCTTACTACAGCAGTGGTACGTGGTAAAGCATAACAAGCGTGGGAAGGGGCAATTGTCACAGGACACAGTATGTATTCCTTAATTATACACACGTGCACCCTGGTCTCCTGTCACAGTACGAGCACCGATATGCCTACTAAGTGTACTGGCTGGTCCTAAGAGCTTTTTCGGACATGCCTGTGGCAATTTTAGCCCTTAAGGGCTGTTAACTACGTGCATTCATTTTTTTCGAACTGCCCGATTTTTTTATGTTTTTGCGGCCCCTAGGGAGTCCAAAATATTGGGCGTTGACCGCACAACTGACCAAGAGGATACTTCAAATGATCCATGGAGTGAACGCGTGGCAGAAGGAGGATGAGAACAGAAAAGACCGACGCACTGAGGAATTAATGGGAAAGGAAGCGTGCCGCCGCCTCTTTGCAGGAGCTTGAGCTCAAAAAAGAAAGTGTTGGCTGATGCCGAGATGCAGGTGTCCCTCATTCAAACCAAAATAAACTCTTTAAAGTAGCGAAACCCAACACTGAGATGTTGTCGGTCTGCCGACTGTTGGCGCCTTCGTGTTGGTGTCTCTGTCACACTGTACCGACGCCGGCGGCTGGCGCAGAGCTTGGCGTCGATGCAGTGAGACAGAGGCGCCGACACGAAGGTAAAAAACGCACTCATTTACAGCACAACTCATCGATGGCATCTTGTATCACAGGGAGATCGTAAAACTCTGGGTACTTGTGAACTCGCGCTATACTCGCGCACATACAACTGCATGTACGCCGATATGCATGTGCGATGACGCGAGCGCCGTTCGTTGGAGTGGACTTTCTTTACTTCATAATACGTATAGAATAAAGTGCAAGTGTCTTATGATATATTAACTGCAGTTTTAAGCAATAATTATGTTGTACTTAATGACAGTCGACCTACATACAGTAATCTCTTGACTACATTTCAAAGTATGTACTATCAAGATTTCAATGCCAGGCCTCGCCACTTACTGGTTTTTCTTACTTTCTTTGCCAATTTAAAATTGTATTTCCTACTTAAATCCCGAACAGCGTGCTGGATTCTATCACTGTAAATCATGGCCATTTCATTTCCATCAACGTCTCACAACACATTCTGGCCAGTTGTCAGTCCCTTTAAAAGCTACCAGCAATGAGACTGTGCTCTGCTATTGCTGCTACCTCACTAACTCAAACAAGCTTCGTGTGATATAGATTCCAACATTTTCTTATATTGAAGCAGCAAAAGCTTAATATAGAGCTGTCTCTAATTGTTCTTTCTTGTTCCTGATGTCGTCCTTGATGTTACAAATCACACGCTGTTGCGTGGTGAAGTGCGTACCTTTTTGACCAGGTGGCAATAAGCAAACTAGCTAAGACCTGCCTGGTTATGTCGTGTGCCGATGTCACATGTACAAGCAGGCAAAATGCTTGAGCGCAGCATGAAATAAAGAGAGACAGTTCCGTTTCGTCCACTGCCTTGTCATGTTCCTTCACTCGTCACTCGGTTCCAGCACAGTTCGGCTGGCCAGGCGTGCCTGTCTGCTGGCAACACCCCCAGCTCGGCAACACAACACAGGCTCTCAACTGCCTCTGGTTGGGAGAATGTTGGGAGGACTAGGTCTAGCACACGCACACAAATAACTAGGAAAGCTGATGGCTGGATGGCCACCATGGTAGTTCTGTGGTAGAGCATCAATCAGCCTGTGAAATCAAATCAATTTTATTTTCCAGTATACATTCTGGATGGTCATTTTGGACTAAAAGCTACGTAAGTTGGTCGACGTGTCCCAAAAGGCCGAACATGACAAAAGCAATCAAACAGTTTGTGCACAACTACAACAGTACAAAATAACAACAACTAAAAGCAAGTGAATGCTGGAACTCTTTCGATTTGAGTGCAGTCATCACACGTGTAACGTAGATCCGGCTCCTACCCAAACGAAGTTGTCTTTTTGTCTACTTTCATTTCACTTTTCGTCATTATTTCTACATTTAATTTAAATGAAGCAGTTAATTTCTCATATGCTATCGCTGACTTCATTGTTTTGTTGGCTTTGTGTGGTTGTAACTAAAAATTATTATGTGCTCTTCTGCACTCTCTTATTTTCACATTAAAAGGAGCAGAATACATGTTCGTGAATGCAGATCAAGTGTTCTGAAAGAAAGGAATTTGCACCCACCCACCAGTAGCACAAAGATACAAAGGAAACCCACACAGATTTCGCAGTTGCAAAATTCATGCGGGCCCAGCTCAGAATGAGTGAAAGGGGAGCGAGTGGGTGCAGATTCACGAATGCCTGGACAGTGCAATGCAATGCCTGTGCTATGCCAGTGCTATGCCTGGACAGTGCAACGCAATATGGACAAAAGGTCAACACAGACAACACGCATGTCCTGTTTGTCTGTTCGTTTGTCTGCATTGCGTCAAGTTGTCTAGGCACAAGCATCATCCTGGTTCACAGATCGATCCCTGAATCAAGAGAAATTCTTTATTATCGAAGCCGGTATGGGTTTGCTGTTACTGTCAGGTGGAACAAAAATGGTTCATTTTCATTTAACTTGCTCTACGTTGGAAATTTCTGTGGAACTGACTTGCGAAATTCCAAAAGGACAGACTGGTTGGGTGGTTGGCATGGCATTATTTACACAGTAGCACAGAAGCACATGGACGTCGAAAGAAACAGATGCGACACAGCGACAACGAAAGAAATAGACAGGACACTTTGGTGTGTCCCGTCTGTTTCTTTCGTTGTCCATGTGCTTCTGCACTGCTATGTAAATAATTGCCAAATTCAGATGTTCTCCTTCATATTGGTCTCGACAGTATAGTATGTGCCATGGTAGACGGCACCTGCATAAAGCATTCACACCCGTAACTATTTTTGGTGCATGTACAGGCAGGGTCAAAAGTTTGTGACATGCAGGTTCCACAAAAAAGCCAACTAGCAGCCCAATTTTATCTTGCACCTATAACAACAGTATGGTGTTTGCCTATGCTGGTACATGTAGCACACTTGAAATACAGGCAGTGTGCTCAAGCTTATAAAATATCCTTTTCTTCTTTTTTTATTTTTGAGTGCCTGCATTCTGTAAACTTTTTACCCTGGCTGTTCTTCCTCTGCGCTACTAGCCAACTGCTGTGCGCAGCAGGTGATATCCTCTAAAGCGGTCAATGAGGATTTCAGTGCGCTGCCTCGGTCTGCATGCAGCTGTAGAGGGTGAATCTTTCCAGGTAGACGGCATCAGCGTGCCACCTCTGCCAGGGCCCGCTTTGGAGCAGCAGCCACCGGACAGCAAAAGCGTAGCAGCAGGCAGCGGCTGGGGGCCCCTCACGTGGGGTCTCTCTCCCAGCGGGGACCAAGAAGGGCTCAAAGAGAAGCCTGCTGCTCCAGCGACATCCGTACTCCCTCACGCAGCGCAAGGTATGTGTGACGCACGAGCTTGCACCCAACAAGTGCCTTACCCGAGGCCAGTCCCATACTGATACGTCATGGCCGCCATCTTGTTTGTTGATCGCCCGTTTGAAGCGGCAAGCATGTTGCTACCAACATGCGTGCCGACGGTTTTTCCACGCCTGCTATAGGCAAGATCGTGGATCGTTGTTCGAAATGCACATTCAGTTTGTGTTCCCCGCAGCTGACGATTCGGCAAGGCCTAGGCCAATCGCATGAGGTTAAACTGAACGCAAATTGAATGCGCGTTTTGAAGGACAATCGCCGATTGTGGCAGTGCACTGCGTAATGTACGCCTCAGTGAGGAAAATGCCCCCAAAACAAGGAAATCCACGTCCCACCGGTGTGGAACTGTTTATGGCGCTTTAGATGGCGTTCGCAGCATATGGAGTGTCAGGCATCGGGCCGTGATTGAGCGATCGTCCGGGAATACGTATCTCTTGAATTAAAAATGCTGGTTTTGGTGCCACCCAACAGGCATCGCGTGGGGATCCGGCGCCGGCTGTAGATTTACACTAAAAGGTCATTATCTTGATCGTTTGCCTTCGGGTACACGAGCTACGATCACTTTTGCACTCGGCACCGGACGCTTCGGCGAGTACGCGCAACAGCGTGCGCAAATGCTGCTGCATGTGCTATTGCTCTGCATCCGGTGCCGAGTGTCCATCTGTGTCCATCTGCAGCTTGTGTCCATCTGCAGTGCACAACAACATGACGGTAACTCGCGTTTTCTCTTTGCCAGTGGACCAGACATAAACTTGTTTAGAGCCCTTTTCGTGCACGGTGAGGGGCGATGGCATGTCCAGATAAACTGGCGTTTGGTCAGCACTGCCGATTTGCCTTAGCTGGAAGTTCTTGGACTTGAGCAGCGAAATAATGTGGCACTGGAAAGCCACAAGCAGTTCTTCGAACGATTCGGGCAGCTTTTGCGAAGTCGAAGTTCGTCGGCGTAAGGAAAAACGAGCACGGCACATGTGGCGATAAATCCAGTGCTTGCTCGCTTTGAAGGCGGAGCTCGGTAGCCCTTTTTCTCTTGCAAGCTCCTTAGCTTTTGCGTGGATAAGCTGCACGCTCACAGCTAGATGCGCTGCTCGGTGTTGGCGTACGAACTTCGTCGAGGTGAGTTTGATTTCCAGGAATGTCCCACTCTTCGGGCCGCAAAAGCTTCTTCGCATTCTGCTGCGCACTAAAGGGGCTTCCTTCTGTCGATGCCATCCACGAATGCTTCCCTCGCTGATGCCAAACTGCCTCCCGGCTGCTCTGTTGCCGATGTCCTGTGTGGCTAAAATAACCTTTCTCTTGAAAGCAGCCGAGTACTGTTTTCGTGGTCCGGACATCTTGGTCCTTCAATGCCGAATAAAAAAGATTCACTTCGCGAAGTGTGGTTTGCACGCGTGCTGCCAAGGTGCGCACTCAACAATAAAGAAACTATGCTGTAGTCACGCAGCAGCAACGAAACAAAGCCGCAGCCACGCAGCAATAATGAAACAAAACTTCTAGCCCAAGTTTCTTACTGATTTTCGTTCGGATCCGCATGTAGTATGTGGCAAAAATTTGGGATGTGTAGTGTAGTAAAATGTGCTCCTTGTTGCGGTGCAGGGAGTTTGGTGCCGTGTTCCTTGTCAGACTTTGTTTGAGTGATTGCCTGTGTTTTGGTGCCCAAGACTGGTGCACGTGTATGTGAACTTGGGCAGGGACGGACTGAATTTGTTGTGGACTTAAGTGCGTGCTTTGTGTGCGACTGGTGCGCGTGTGTGAACGTGGGGGGGAACGAACTGAAATTGCCTTTGGACTTAAGTGCGCGTCTTGTGTGCGCGTTTCACTGTATGCTTGCTTTGTTTCCAGGGGGGGATGATGTAGTATAGTGTCGCCCCCTGTCAGATCTCTGTGTTATCATACATTTATGTTTCATAGTAGTGTAGCTAGATGGCGCACCCCCTTCTGTCATGTGACGAGCTGGTACCAATCAAAGAGGTGTCATCTGGCATGTGAAGTCCTTTTTAATAATAAACGGCCGCAAGCCGGCTGAGTCTTCGTCCCGGTTTTCATCGGGAGCAGTTAGCTCCGTGTCTCCTTCACTGCGTCGGCGCTCGACGCGCATTCGCTGGCCGGGGGTCCCCACTTGCCTGCCGCTGCCGACACAACAGGATGCTAATAATAGGGAAAAAACCTCTTACTATACACAGGTTTTTATGGTACAGAGATCAGTGCATTTGGGAAATACAGTAGAACCCCGCTGTTACGTTCCTCACTGCTGCGTTTTCCCGGCTGCTATGCCGTTTTCATCCGGTCCCGGCATAGCGTCCATAGGAACCAATGTATAAGGAACCCCGCTGTTACGTAGTAGCTGTGAAAACGTTCCCGCATGATGCGTCGCAACCCGAACCCGCCCGGGCTAAAGTAGGCAACGCGCTCCAACCGCCATTTTGGCTTTTGACAAGTTTTGACCGGGCTTGGCTATGGAACTGGCTGCGAAAAGCCGCACGCCAGTTCGAGAGGCCGCCACTAGGTGGCAATTCGTGAAAAATGATCTCACTATCATCACTGTGATTACGGTCACCGCGTGGTTTGTTGGACGGGTCGACTCACAAAGGAAGGAAACTCGGGAGAGGCCTTGACGTCAGTCTTTGTGAAGCTATAGCTAAAGGGAAGCCGGAAGTTGGCGTTGCTCATGGCGTTGCTCCGCCTATCGGGCCAGCTCTCCTCTCTTATTTACATTTCTCGCGAAACCACGCCAACCTTCAAGAAAAGTTATGGGCTGTCCAACGGGCCCGCAACGTGGCGGAAAAGCTCGGCCTCTCTGTCCCGACGTGGGAGCGGCCCGCTGCGCGCTAGGGCGGGCCCTAAAGGACCCTAATAAAGTTTTTCATCCATCCATCCATCCACGCCGCGCTGCGCGCAACCGGGCTGCTCGGACACGCGCGCTCCGCAGCAATACTAAACAATCGTTAGCACGTTAGCATGATTACGCCAAAGAGGGCAACATTTCCCACGGATATTCCTTCGTCAGTTGCCATTGCCGTGGCGCGGTGCCGACGAGGAGCACGAGCCGCATGATGCCGAGGAGTTGCCCAATCCTAGCTTTGGAGAAGCCGTCGCGGCTCTGGACCTCCTCCGCAGGTACGTCGCACCTCACAGCGACGCTGACAGCAATGCGGCCTTCCAGGGTATTGAGAAACGTGTGGTGATTTCTAGCGAGCGAAAGAAACGGCAAGCCACCATTCTAGACTTTTTTGTAGAAATAAATAGGCTATAGTTGAAGCTGCACTTTTTTCATTCATTTTCGGAGCTTTCCCGGCTGTTACGTGTTTTTTTCGTCGGTCTGGTGAAAAACGTATCATCGGGGTTCCACTGTATTTGAAGCCATTTTGATACACTAAAAAAGAAAGAGTTGTTTCAGCACACTGTCACTGCTTTGGCACAAAAAAAGAATTACTGTATCCAACACGTTAGGCATGCTATGTGTTCGCAAAGTTCTCCTGCCCCCCCCCCCCCTCCCCTCCATTTTTATTTTTTGTGGGTGCGTAAAGTTAGAGGAAAGAAACAATAAGCTAGTATGCTTGCTTGCCAGTGAACTGTGTGTGTCGCTTTTTTATGGGCTTCATCTAAGCGCTGGTCCTCCAGAGTCTAAACTATACAATACAGTATAAACGCGTGTAAGGGCCACACTTGATTTTTATTTTTTAACATTTGGGGATCAATTTCCAGGATGCAGCCTGGAAATTAAGGCACAGTTAATTAAGGTAAAGTTAATTACGGCACTCGAACCCACGACCTGGCGTCATGTACATTTTGTGACGGACACCGTTGGTCACACCGTGGCACTTCTGCTGATGTGGCCGCTTGAGTCACGTGACTACTATGCCAGTGGTGCGAGCGGAGGTCACTGTGCTTCTGCTGACGTGTCTGTCCGCAAGGCTTTTGCATCCATCCAGATAGGGATAACCAAGTGCCCTTGTCTAATACTCCCTTCAGAAAAACCTTTATTTACCACGTGTTTATGGCGTAGTTGTGCTCATAATGCACATTGATAACATGCTTTTGAAAGCTGAGTGTCTTGTCGTGTGGAAGCTGCTGGAACAGCGGGGTGCTTCGCTGAAAAGAGAGGCCATTTACACAGCTGGCACAACCTTTAAGCCCTCGCGCAGTATGCTTTTCGCATGCCCCAAGGCTTGCACTTTTGTGCGCAGCATGTCTGTTGTGAACACACACCCATGGTTCCACGCTTCCATCATATAGCAGAGAAGCTGTTCTTCCAGTTCGGAAAACTTGCGTGACTTGCCTCGGAAAGCACACATTTTTGCAGCTTGTGTTCCTCAGTGCATCATTTTGACTGTGCCATCACTAAATGCCGTTCTTGTCCGCATTTAATTTTCTGCCTGCTGCACGCTTGCCGTTCTTGAGAGCAAACTCTACGACTTTCAATTTAGCCATGCAGCTAGTAAGGCCCATCGGGCTAAATGCATAACGCTCGGCAGCAATTCATGAAAAAAAGGCAAACGGCACACAGTAAAGCCAAACAGTGCAGGCAAACGAAATGAAATTGACAGCTACAAAAGCTGGACATGGCGATGCTGACACCAATATCCGATGTAAATTAAAGCATGAGTTTGCGGAGAAGGGAAAGAAGCTGAAGCTGCGTTCTCGCATGCCATCTGTGTGGGGGGCGGGGGCTTGGAATCCTGAAGGCTATTTGCACCTGGATCATGGAGACAGTGGGTGTGGGCCTCACATACATTTTCCTTTTTTTTTTTTTTGTAGCTGAAATCAGTTCTGGCCCATACATGGGTGCAGTCCTTACATGTGTTTATACAGCATTCCCTCTCCCCCACTGCATTTGCGCATCCAACAGTAAGCTATTGATGTCATACTGTAAAATGTAATTGAGTGTTTGATTTGGATTCAAAATTATCATTGCAGTAGCTGCTGTGCAGGTGGAACCTGCAGTAGAGGAATGTTGTCTCGTCAGCAGTCGCAAGGCCGAACGTCGGACTGGCGACAACAAGCACCGAAGAAGGCGTTCATTGAAGAAGGGCAAGAAGAAGCAGGGGCCAGCTGCCATGCGCAGGGGGCAGGGTTCGACACGTGCAGCCAAGGGCCAGTACGAGGGCCTCACGGTGTCCGACATTCTGCAGCATCCACTCGCCAAACGCTTTGTGCAGCGCACTGGAGAGGTAGGTGCTGCCACCTGGCCTGTTCAGAGGCACTCTGTTGCAGCACTCTAGGGGCCAACGCCAGCGCAAGGCAAAGAACAATTGCAAGCTGGGCAAGCTGGCACCTACTCATACCTTGGGTTGTGCACGGAGGACTAGACGACTCAAGCACAAACTCTCAACTTATAGTTTTATTGAAGGAACATTATTTCAAGAACCTTGCATGCGTCACCTGGTGATGAAACCAACACCGTGACAAACAAGGAGTAATCTAAACATTGAAAACAGTCGGATAGACTGATAATAAATGCAGCTGGTGTTTTTCTGTGCCAGAATATTGACTAGGGGAGACCATTAGGGAGTTTCGAACTTCCAGAAGTTTCGGTATTCAAAGAAAATGTAAAGATAAACTCGTTAACAGTCAAGCTAAGTTGTAGGGGATTAGAGTATTGGTGGAAGAAAAACAGGGAAAAGATTGATGGAACCGAAGTCATTGCGAGTAAAGGTAATGGTACAGTATTGTGATAGATGCTTTAAATATGAAAGTTGAGATCACAATCAGATAGGCAAGTGGCTAGATAGCGATAGATGTAGTAAAACTTGATTAAATCAAGCAGGCTAGTAAACTGTTTGTCCCCGCTTCGTTTCAAAAAGGATGCCAATAAACATCATTATCATCAAATAATGCTCCTTCAATAAGACTACCAGTTGGCACTCGTGTCGTCTAGTCTTTTCGTTCAGGCGCCCTTTGGTCGTTCCTGGCGCAATCATCATCATTGTCAACCTTTCCTTTGTCCGTGTGTTTCGTGCACAACCCAAGATATGAATGTGCAAAGTTAAAATTTGGGTGCACACTTAAAGATCCCTGTTAGTCGAAGTTAAAACTTTTGACTCCCAATTTCTGTTGTAAAAGAAGAAGTACATAATTTCATGTACACTTTTACCGTATACTTTTTGTGTATGTGTTCTTCTCTTTTTTTTATATATATATATATATATTCCAGCAAATTTTTCCACTTTGTATCCTGATTCAAAAGGTATACTGCAGGTGTGGCTTACTTCTTATATTTGCCGAAACTATGATTGAAAGACTTAACAAAGAATAACGAATTAAAAAGTGAGAGAAGAGTGAAATGAAATCAAGAGGGTTTCCTTCAACACGTGTATGATTCGAGCATACTAATCTGAACAGATAATAGCGAAAAAAATCCAAAGTGGTGAAACATGTTCAAGCACTGATTCCGGCAAGAAAAGCAGAAGCAGTCTGGATGAGTTCTTGGTAATGCAGTCGAACCTTGTTATAGTGAAGTCGCATTGGCCATGAAAATACCTTCATTATATCCAATATTCTTTATAAGCACACACAGATATAAGTCGACCCAAACACTCCCGTGTTTGGGTCGATTCCCAATGCACGCAGGGTGCTCCCGACAAGGCAGCAAAGGTCTCCTGCAGATTTTGATGGCCTGTCGGCATCTTGCCATACCAACATAAGGCACTGGAACAAAACAAATTACATACAGGCGCTCTGCTCTGCCGCAAAGACACAACCTTGCAAACGGAGTTATCCCACGGGATCGGTACGTTGCCTTGCCGACTGCAGTGTGACAAAGCCAAGCTGCTGCCACCGCCAGACTTTTTGAACACCAAGGGGACCGCACGTCAATCTGTACTCTGCTACTACGGCCTTCAGTCTATCCCGTGGGTCTGTTCTCACGCTGCATTGCCACTAAGTTCTATGAGGGCAAACATACCGACAGTGAGCTTTGCTTGTCGCCAGCCGCACTGCTTAGGCCTTTAGGCATAACCTGCACCACTTCGTGTTGCGTTGGCAACAAGAGTTTGAGTTTCGTGCCTAGTTTACGTGGCGGAAGCTTTGTTTACAGCCACCTTTTGGTTACGGTGCCATATTTGTAGCATACTAGTGTGGACGGTTGATGCTCGAAACGACATCCAAAATTTCGGTTTTTGTTCTTCGTGTGTGCTAGGGGTAGGTGGCACAGGTTAGTCCGAATAATCATGCAGGTCCAACAAATCATGCGTATGAAAATTCAGCTGTATTTGACATGTTTGCTACCAGAATGGGTATTACAGTAAAACCTCGTTAATTCAAAGTCATCGGGACCACAAAAAATATTCTAATTAAGCGAGTTTTCAAATTGATTGAACACACAAAGAATTGCAACCCTGGCAAAAAAATTTCGCTGCAGGAATGCGCTACCTTTATTCAGCGATCTTTAAATTACTGAAAGGAATCTGAGATGCCGGTTTGCAGCGTCCTGTAGTTCAAGGCTCCAAGGGTCATGTTTTCTAGTTGGCCAATTACGTGCAGCATTTGAGAATTTCCTCCGTGGCACTCAGCAAAACTGCGGATAATGTTCAGCGATCCGATAACTTGCCCGAGAGCGGGTGCTCAGGAACGCTCGTTAGCATCGTCGTCATTGCTCACGGTCGCATCAGCGGTAGCTTCACTCTCCAAGTCTGAGTAGCATGTTTGTTGATCATTTTGAAAGTTCAGATACTCGGCGAAGCTGACTGCACCGGTTTCGCCATCCTCTGCGCAGAGTGCATTGACGCGGTCGCAATACTCGGCTCTTTCTTCATCAAGTGCACATGAATAGTCAGCATCAGCATCGACGGTGCTCTCCTTAGAGAAGCCAGCATGTTCAAAACACTGCATGATCAAAGTGGTTTCTACTTCCTTCCATGGATACACAATAAGACATATGGCCCCAAGGAGGTTGATGGAGTACTCCTTGCCATTGTCGTAGCAAAGGAGCATGTGCTTGAGCAGGTGGTGGCGGTAAATCTTCCTTGTGTTGTGAACGACGCCTTGGTCCATTGGCTGCGGGATCGACATGGTGTTCGGAGGAAGAAATACCGTCCTGATAGCTTGCAGATGTGGGATGTCACCATGCGCTGGGCAATTATCAACAACGAAGAGTACATTCCTGCCTGTGGCCGTGAACTTGTGGTCAAGCTGCCGAACGTAATCTTCAAATACTGTGCCTGTGACCCAGGCCTTCTTGTTGTGCCGGTAGATAAGCTCATCTTATGGCGGCAGCCATGCATGTTTAAAGCAGCGAGGCTTCCCACTCTTTCCAACTACAAGTAGCGACAGCTTACCGCACATGTTCATGCTAAGCAGAATGGTAATTCTTTCCTTGCTCTGCCTTCGACCCTTGACCACCGCGGTGTCCTTCCCTGCGAACGTTTTTGTGGGCAGCATCTTGCGGTTTGCGGTGAAATGGGGATCGGGAATTGCCGCATAGCACCCCAAATCTTCTAATTAACCGGGTTGGCCTAGGCCGCCGGGATGAATTATCCGGTCAAATATGCATTGGAATTTACGGTACCGTAGAAAACCTTCTGATTATCTGGGATTTCGAATTAACCGAGTTCGAATTAACAAGGTTTTACTCTATTTTGAACCACGTGAAACAAACATTTCCTTCGCTTTAGTGCAGTCTATTTATAGCAATATCAAGAAGAAAGAAAAATCCAATAGTTATAATCAATCATCACTATATCTGGACTGCTATAAAGAGAAAAAAAGAACTCTCAGACTTACCTTTGCAGCTGTGAAATCAAATTTGTCACTTCCGCTAAAAATAGACGTAGAAAGTAGACAGTGAAAAATTTTTTTATAACTAAACTGTATGTCAAGCGTTAGGCATGCAGAAATGGTCAGCACTTTTGTGCACTTGCTTTCACGGGCACACCACACCCCGTATGAACACTTATAGCATTGCATTAACTCAATGAGCAATTGGATCGGGGTCGGTGTCAAATGGCGGGCCGTTGTCGATCTTGTCGTCACCCCTGCTGCTGTCGTCGCCTCCATCTGTCACGACGACAATCGTCCCGTACGATATCTCTTCGCAGAGCAAGGCAGCACTACGTGCATTCGGAAATGCCCCGTCGAAGCACCGCCTGCTTCGTCGTCTGTGGCGACATGCTCCGAGAACTCGGTAATGTCGGCTGCTTCTACTGTGTTAGTTTCACTATCGTGGGGGGTTTCGCCCCGGCGCGATCAGCCCTAGTTGCAGCCATCACGGCCCTCCCGTGCGAGCTCGCACTTCCTTGAGTCTAGCGAAATTTCCAGCTTCGTCTCGGGCAGCACAGCCTTGTGCTTTGTCGGCACCATCTTCTACTAACCGGGCTGTCCACTGCTTAGGGGCTGTTTCCGCGTCGCATTTTCGCGCTTGCTAAGAGAGTGTAGAAAGTACGGGTGCCACTTCCCTTTTTGCTCTCTCTTCTCTTCTGGATGCATGGAGCACGATCGCGGGCGAGGTGAATGCGGAACGGCTGGTGCCATCTTGTGGCCCGCTGTGCTAACTCGCAATGCTCTCTATGGCTTTCACGCCAGCAGAACACATTGTACGGTAATGGCAGCGGATAGGAATTAGCCTGGGCAAACTTTTCACCCCATCTCGGCATTGTTTAATTAAGGGGCTTATCAACACAAATGTTAAGATTAATCT
The DNA here is from genome assembly GCF_023375885.2 of Dermacentor andersoni. Classification (NCBI taxonomy): domain Eukaryota; kingdom Metazoa; phylum Arthropoda; class Arachnida; order Ixodida; family Ixodidae; genus Dermacentor; species Dermacentor andersoni. Next base: position 227,004,460 of record NC_092816.1, read on the forward strand.
GCATGAAAAATGCCGTCCAGAAGGCGAAATTTTGATCGTTATGTTCATCATATGGTGAATAAAATATTGTTATACAGTTAAACCTCGATGTAACGAAGTAAGTAAAATCGGCAATTTTCTTCGTTATATTGAAGTTCGATCTTTTATGTAAATAAGTACAGTCACCGATCAATTTCATTTTTTCATGAGGGAAGGGACCACACAATTTTCTGAATTATCGGGCAATCAAAAATAGCAAATTTGAATTACAATACAATTCATCTTGATGAATTTGAGAGTGGGCGATAAATGATACGGTTTTGTGCCACGTCAACAACATCTTCGGATCGGCGGTACAAATTAAGCGAAGCCAGCCAAGCTTTTGCATGCACCCTGCCCCCGCGGCCGATGGCATCGCCCGCACTGGGAAAACGCTGTCTTGAAAAGCGCCGGCAGCGGGGAGCGAATGCTTCGTCTGCCTCTCGCACCAATGGGCCACCGAAACTCAAGATTATGCAACCTCCAATACTAAACGCGCCGGAAGACAGATTATGTGATGCCATGCCGTCTCGGCACGCCCACTCTTTCCACACGCAGCAAATTGCCTCTAAAGCAGCGTGCGCGGCTGCGTGCGCGCTTCGCCATGCTTACAGCCATGTGCAGCCACAGCCGCCGAGACACTTGCCAGAAATCGCTATTCACACCAACTTACCCGCGCCACCCCTCACGTGCACTTGATCGCCTTACCGCGAGCTCACTCCCCTCCCCCTCTTTCCCTTTACTCGTGCAGGGAGCCGGCACTCGTGCGTGAAGCCACCATCTTTTGTTGCCCTCACACACTTATACTCGTGTCTAAAGCAGAAAGTGTTCAGGGCGCGATAGCATGTTATTGCACTTATACTTTGTATAGAACATGATGCGGCTCCACTTCAGGGGTCGCTCATGTCGCTCCGTGGGCAATTTGAGAGGTGTGTTTGTAAGCAGCCACTTGTAATTCAATCATTTGACCATCTGCATCCGCAGAAATTTCCATTTATTGCCTTGGCATTCCTTTGTGGTGGTAGTGAAATTTCGTTATAGTGAAATCGCATGCAAACACACTTCGTTATATTGAGGTTCTAAATGCAAGGTGTTCTATGGACAAAATGTTATGAAAATTTAAACACTTCATTATATCAAGGTTTAACTGTATACTTTACTTACTAAATTTAGGCCGGCCCTAATTCTAAACCGACCCCAAAAAGTCCAAAGCCAGGAAAAAAAGAAACTTGCCTCTAATGTGGTCCGAACGAGAAAGTGAGGCCCGCATTCACAAAATGAAAATAGCATTTGTTGAATGTGAACATGCCAAGCTCATTCTACGTCACTATCTTACTTATCACTGTCATCTCCTCGTTGCAGCCGGCACACGCAAAAAGCGTCCGTTGTTGCGCCCTCCAACAATGGACATTTATCTCATCGATTCCGAATTTCAGCCCGGCTTGAACATTTGACGTTGCCTCTACGGCTGGCACAACTTTTCTTTTGAAAGTGGCAGAACAGTGGTATTGCCTGTTTGGTGACATTACAATAATGCCACGCGAACAGCCGATACGACGCAGATCGAAATGATGATGTTGCTTGTGTACTTCAGTTGGCTGCTGGCACGGCTAGTAGCCGCTGCGATACTGACTTTTCCAGATGGCCCTAGCTATATCACCGTATTTATCAATTTCAATTAAAAAAGTGGCGCATTTTTTGAAATCCTCGAATCTAAGCTTACCGGTTACTAGTTTGTTATATGATTACAGTAAAAGCTCGTTAATTTGGATCTCACGGGACCGGGAAAAATGTCCGAATTATCCAAGTGCCAAATTAACGAATTAACAGGAAAAACATTAAAATCAAGTTGGTGGAGCATACCTTTATTTACTGAAGTATCTTGCAATAATCGTCTACTTTTTCGCACAGATGCCGGCTGACATAACAATTTTTCTTAACTGTTCCAAGTGGCCAACAGCCCACAAACTGTCGGAAGTGCTCAGGCAAAAGTCCTCCAATATCAAAAGCGCCTCCGTGACTTCTCGTGAGGTGCGATGAGGTCGTGGCTGCACCTGCTCGCATGATTCTTTGTCAGAATCATGGTCTTCCCGGGCACCCATGACATCATTAATAATTTCTCCATCTGTCAGGAGACCAGTCGTGGTGACGCAATCAATTGTGATGTAGTCTTGAAGGGTCACATCTGTGGGAAGGACAGCATCGAAGGTCGAGCAGTCATCGTCGGTGGACTCGGCTGACACCTCGTTTGCTACTGCCCCATGCTCGGGCCTCACAAAACCGCTGTGTCAAACAGTTGACGATGACTTGCGGAGGTGTATTTTTCCACACATGGGCGATGATTTGCACTGCGCCTAGTAAGTCCACTTCATACAGCTTTCCAACTTCTGAGCATAAGATCATTTGCTGTAGCAGGTGCTTTCCGTACTTCAACTTCACGTAGTGAATGATACCCTTGTCCGTCGGCTGAAGGGCACGTGTAGTGTTGGGCGGCAAAAAAACTACCTTGACGCTCTTCAGTTCGACTGTACAGTTATGTGCACTGCAGTTGCTAACAACCATAATTACCTTGCGGTCCTTAGACGTGAAGTGCCGGTCTGCCTGCTGCTGCCAGCCTCGAAAAACGTCCGAGGTTATCCAAGCCTTCCTGTTCGCTCTGTACGCAACAGGAAGGCTTTTGATGTTTTTAAAGCAATGACTTGTGCGCCTTCCCGATGACAACAAGTGGCAAGCGCTCAGTGCCAGTCATATTGGCGGCAAGAAGCACAGTTATCCTTTCCTTGCACTTCTTGCCACCGATGCACGATTCTGCTTTGAAAGTCACCGTCTTGTCGGGCACAGCTTTGAAAAATAAAGCAGTTTCGTCTGCATTGAACACGTCACTTGGTTCATACGCGGCGATGTGCTCAAGCAGCTTCACATTTTTCCACTGGGTGGTCACGCTTTCGTCAACGCTGGCCTTTTCGCCGCGCACACTTCTGTTCGTGTCTCTCCCAAAACTTCGCAAACCACCCTTTTGAAGCTCTGAAGAATTCAATGTTTATCATTGCAGCGTGCCATGATGAGAGGTCCGCTCAAAGGCAGATGCGCGTTGCGACAATCGGTAACCCAAAGCAGCAAAGCTTCGAGCTGGGGATGAGCTGCGTTTCGCAACCGCTTTCTTGATGCATGAAACTTCGCGCTTTCGAAGGCTTGAAGAATCTGTTGTTCATTTTTCACGTACGTTCCCAACGTGCTCCGCTTCACGTTTTACTTGGTCATAACGTGCTGTCGCGATTCGCCGTTCAAAACCTGCAAAATTTCCACCTTAGTCGCCAAGTTCTTGGCTTCATAATTCTGCCGCTTTGCTGGCGTTGCCATCACTGTAGCGCACGATGGTGGTGGCATGCAAAACAGTCACAACGAAAATGGAAAACTCCGCAAGAAGAGATGATGTCGGCTCAACAACACAAGGGAAAATGGTGTCGAAGGCGCAGTGGAACGAAGAAAGATGACACCGACGTTCGGTGACGCTGCAGTCGCCCCCTCTAATTGATGATGATGGCGATGCCTCTCAGGTTTCGGTTTCACTCCAATGGTGCCAGCGCTGCTTTACCACAATTTCATGTAGCGGCAGTCTTCAGCATTTGTCCGATTTTAGCCGTGCGGGGCCAAATTCTGACGAATTAACGAAGGTTTGGTCCCATAGACTAACGTGCACTTTGGCCGGGACCAATGTAGCCGTCCGAATTTCTGAATTAAAGGGTGTAAAATTAACGAGCTTTTACTGTAATTAAAACAAAACCATCAGCTATATTTTTTTCTTTCGTAGCCCTAATGCATAAGTTGATACTCCTAAGTCGACCCATCATTATAACCAATATATTGTTATATTTAGTATCGTTACCCCTGTCCTGTAAAAACAGATTCCAACTAGCCCCCGCAAATTTTTAAATTTAATCGCCCCACCTTGTCTTCTGCCATCCTCGACTGCGCTTACCTTCTCTGGGCACGAATTCTGTAACCCTAATGGTCCACTGGTTATCTAACCTGCACATTACATGACCTGCCCAGCTCCATTACGGTTGGCGCAGGACAGGGGTAATTGGTAGGCTTGTGCGAATATTCTATATTTTCTAATACAGTCGATTCCGGATATATCGAGCCCGGATATATCGAATTATTGCCTATATCTAACAGTTGAGAAATCTCCTTGGGAATCCCATGCAAAAGTATAGTGCTATTGTTCGCGTATGTAGAACTCCCGTGCACCGGCATATCGATGTATCGAACTCCGTGCTGAGCTGTGCCCCGGCAAGTGCGCTTCTCCCACTATAACCCACCCCCGCAAGTGCGCTTCTCCTCACGAAGCTCTCGTGATGTTCTCGCAATCTCACGCACGCCGCCCCGCACTCTGAGAAAGGGGCGTGTGGGTAAAAGGGGCAAGACGAGGAGCACTTGGAGTGCGATTGGGTGTGAAAGGGAAGCGGGAGGGAGAAACCACGCTGACCGCAGGCGCCCGTTTCCTGTGTTTTGGTTGGCTGACACTGCTGGCGCAGCGAGACAAATGAGGTCAGTGCAGCGTGGGCTTGTGGTAGTGCGGAGACGCGGGACAGTGCGTCTTTCGATTCGTTTTGTTTCTTTTATTCACGAGGCCAACACAAAGGCTTGAGACTCGTGTGGTGCAGTGCGTATTTCTTTCCGCTTTTGGCACGTGTTCCAGAGCCATGGCCGCGAGAAAACACAAGAATTTAGATTTATCAACAAAGGCGGACATCATTCGACGGGTGGAGGCTGGCGAGAAAAAGTCGTCGGTCACAGCGGCGTTCGGAATTTCTCGCAACACCCCGAGCACGATCCTCAAGAACAAAGCCGATGTTAAGCTGAAGGCAGTGCAGTCCAGTGGTAGCTGCAGATGAAGGATGTCTTCACAGTGAAGATGATGACGCTGGATGCCTGGACAGCGAATTTCGCGACCTCTCGGCATTCCCAGGCGGCGTTACAGCACGCAATTTCGTCACCGCTGATGCGGTGATTGTGGCTGACATCATGGGTGACGAGGACGCAAACTCGAGCAGCGGCAAAGGTTCCGACGAAGAGGACCAACCACCATGGACACAGCTGAACCAGCTTTCAGCGTCATTCGCCGCTGTTGTGGCACAATGGAAGGAGCTGGCCTTTCTCATTTGGACACTGTCAACAAGCTTGAGCACAGCTTAATGAACTTGATGGTGCAGAAGAAAAAGCAAGCAAAGGTCAAAAATTTTTTTCTTCCGAAATAAAGTGATCTGGTCATCGCGCTGTTTGTTTTTTTACGTGCCTTGGAGGCACAGATCGTAAGTTCCCGTTAGTCACGACATCGGGAAACTGCCTTTAGATGTGTGGAGTTGTTAGAGAAGCTTTTGACATGCATATTTTATATTTCGAATTATCGATATATCGAACTATTTCGCGATCCCCTTCGAGTTCGATATATCTGGGATGGACTGTAGTGGAATGAATAATGCGCTATTCGATATTTGCTTTGATTCGAATTTTGTTATTCGGAAATTTCGAAGTATTCGACTCAAACGAATAGCCACACGCGGCAGGGAGAAGACGTTTTCGGAAGTTTCAGTTTTGGATTCAGTACAGTCGAACCCAACTATATCGAACCGGTTAACATCGAATTATTCTATATATCGAACAATTTCTGGTCACGGTATAGTTACAATGAGTATATATAGCAGAAATTACGCTTACATCGAACAAATATTGCAGTGACTCCCGATATATCGAACGTCAAGCGGCGAAAAGTGCCCCCAGGAGTTGGCTTTTCCTCGCAGTAGCGGGGAAACCCGGCGGCGCGGCTCCATCCAACCGCTCTCCCTACTGTGACCGCGCTGCCTCGGGCTGTTCGGGCGAGCCGTCGACACTCCCCCTGTCGCGCATAGTGGAGTCTATTAGGCCACATCTTCCCTCTTTCTCTGTCATCTTTCACTTCCCATTCCCTCTCCCCTGACGACGCTTCGCCGTGCTCCATCACGGGTTGCAGAATCAAGCGTCCTTCCTTTCTTTAGATCACTATCTATCGACACTCCCCAGTAAAAAATGATCCTGGCCCGCCTCAGCGCTTGCTCAGACAGCCAATCAGAGGCTCTTGTGCTCTCTTCGTGCAAGATGGCGAAAGTGCGAGTTGTCTGGCTGCTTTTCTGGTTTATCGTGTTTGCGCCTTGTGGGCCTTCTCCCGCAGTGTTGCCGTGATGAAGCGGCAGAATTCGCCTTTCGTCGTGAAGCTCGAAATCATAAATCGCGTCGAATGCGATGAGAAGTTGGATGTCCCCGCAGCGTGCAAGATTCCGAGGAGCACTCTCGGCACGATTAGGGCTAAAGTGACCAGACTCGCAACCCGGTGCCCATGGCGGCCAACGCGTATGCACGGCCGTGTACGAGGGGTTCTTCATACGTTCTGGTTTCCGCGTGCTCGGTGATGACTGTAAATTCTGATGAATGCAACGAAGCCGTTGCCGGTGTTGCCGAAGTTTGGAGCGAGCTGTCAGAATTTCCAGGACATTCGTATCAACGGTGGACGAGTTTGTGAGTGCAGATGATGGTGTCGCGACCACGGGAGAGCCCGGAAACGAAGACTGCATCGCCGACATCGTACCGAGCACAAATGAAAGTAGGCACATTGAGGAAAGCAACTACAGTCCTTTGCCCACATCCTCCGAAGTGATTGGTGCACTCGCATTAGTCCGGTGCTTCTGCGCAAATGCGGAAGGTTGTGGCCTCAGCTGCTCCGACTCCTTAGACAACGTGGGGAAGTGCGTGCGTCGCAGGCAGTGAAATTGCCCAAGCAGAAGAAAATGCAGGATTAATTTATGCGAAACTAAGCTAGTTTCTTCAATAAAATGATCTTATAAATGGTATGTGCTTTTATGACATCCAATTATTTAGCAGGCTTATATCGAATTATGCTCTATATCGAACTGATAGGCGTTTTTTGCGAGTTCGATATAGCCGGGTTTGACTGTAATACTTTTCCCAATCCAAGCCAATCCAAACAGGCCAGGAAAGCAGAACTATAGTCAGAACAAAGGCGTACAAAAACTCATCTCGTCGGCGTGGTGGTGTGGTCGATTGCATTTAGTGGGCGATTCTGTCTCTGCCGCGGTGGCATTCTATCAATCCCAGCTGCCTTGGACCACTCCAGAGAGCACCATGGGGGATTTGCATGAGGCCAGCAATCCGATGTGGAACTTTCTTGTAAAGATTTCACGGGGAACCGAAGCTCGATGTCTTAAATGCAAGGTAGTCCTGAAAACCCCGACGAGTAGGACAACCCTAGCAACACATTTAAGGAAACACCTCGACTTGCACAAGGACTACCAAGACAATCGGGGCGCATGCGAAAGGCCATCCCAGCTCAAGGGGGCAAGCAAGGCAAGTGGTCAACAGCCATCCATAGCCGACAGTTTCAAGCCGAAAATGAAAGCATCGGCCCCAAAAGCCCTACAGATGACAAAAATGATAGCTCACTTCGTAACTCGTGTATGCACCCCTACAACGTTGTTGAAGAACTGGGTTTCCTCAACATGATGAAGTTTGCTATGCCGGATTATGCTGTGCCATCTTGGGCAACGTTCTTGAGAGCCATTATTCCAGACCTCTACCAGTTAAACAAAGAGAAGGTGAAAAAGAAGTTCGGGGACATTTTTGCAAGCGGAGTGGAGTCACTTTCAATCACAACTGATGGTCGGACATCGTGGACAAATGACAGCTACGTTTGTACAACTTGTCACTTCATGGACAGTGACTTAGTGCAACACGTGCATGCATTGGCTTGCACGGAGATGACAGACTCTCACACTGCAGAAAACCTGGATCTATTTATCGCAGGTGTCATGGAGGAGTGGGAACTTCCAGCCCACAATACTGTGCCGATCTTCGTCATTACAGATAATGGAAGGAACTTTACTTCTGCAGTAGCGCGGTTGTCCTGGAGTGGTGTGTCAGTGATGCCAAAAGAGAAGTGCCAAGGCTTTTGCAGCTCTGTGCTAAGGCCAGAGTGATTGTGGTTTGATACAAACTGAGTGCCAAGGCCCGAGGACGGCTTCAGGAAATTCAGAGAAATATGTGGCTGGACCCTCTCGAGGTTATGCAAGACGTCCCGACGCGATGGAACAGTGAGCATGCCATGATGGCCAGGCTCGTGGAGCTCCGTACGGTCATCACTGTAGAACTCTGAGAATCTCACGCAGTTCCACACTTGAACGCAAGTAAGTAGAAGCTTATGAATGCAGCAGTGCAAGTCTTGAAGCCACTTGACCATGCCACAACTGAACTGTCTGGGGACAGATATCCCACGCTGTCACAAGTCATTCCCCTGTTGCAGTGTACCGAGGTGGTTCTAGTTGAACGTGTTTCCGAAGGTGTTGAGGCAGCATTGCTTGCCTCAAGCCTTTTGTGTAGCATCAAGACGAGGTTCCCTGATATCAAGATGTCACGCCTTCCTGCATTGGCAATGTTGGTCGATCCTAGATACAAAGATGTCTGTTATGCTGAGCGACCCGCAAAGCAATGAGCGTTCACTCTACTCACAACGGCAGCAGAAGAGAACATGGTACAGCAACAAGTGAGGACAGCACCTGCTCTGCAGACCCATCAGGGTACTCTGTGTGGAGTGCTTTTACACACTTCAGTTCGCGTGCAGATCATCAGTCAAGACGTACAATCTCGAATGAGGTTGCTGGGTACTTGAAGGCCCCCCTTCTTTCCCGGTCCAAAGACCCCCTTGTGTGGTGGAAAAGCAAGGGCAGCCACCTTTACCCAACCCTGGTTGCAGCTGCCCGTAGGTATCTTTCGATACCAGCCACCCAGACAAGAAGTGAAAGGCTTTTTTCGACTGCAGGAGCCGTTGTAAGCCGGAGAAGGGAGCACTTCAAACCTCAGCATGTGGAACAGCTAGTGTTCTTGCACGAAAACTTGTAGATTTTCGTAAATAATGAAGTTGTTTACTTTCCTTGAATAAATCCCAGACCTTAACCCTCTGCCATTTTTTTTCTTTACTTGCTACTATTCGAAGTATTCGCTTGAAAATTATTCACGAAGAATTACTATTCACTTCGAATTCACTTCGAACCAAAAAAGCACTATTTGCACAAGCCTAGTAATTGGAGATCGCAGGGAGAGGCCTTCGTCCTGCAGTGGACATAAAATAGGCTGATAATAATGATAGTGGTGGTGGTGGTATCATTATAAGTGGGCTGCACTGTGTAACCTATGCCCTGTGGAATTCTGTATTCTTTATTTCATTATAGAAAGAGACTACTTCATTGAAATACTATGTGTTATATCGGTGCTCGACCGTGTTGGTACAAGCAGCTAGGAAGAGTACAGCTTTGGTTTAGATGTAAGATTAATCGGTAGCTGTGCACTGCAGCACCTCTGTTAAACAGCAGCGATTGACGGAGGCCGACTGGCAACCAGTTAATACCAGCAAACCGAACATGCCTGTCGCCATGCCAAAATGTCTCGCAACTGGAGTCGTTCGTGTCTGCTTCACCGTGCACTCGTAGAGGAACGCATACGCATCTTCTGACCCCTGGATGCGGCTCTCCAGGCCCCATCTTGCACACGTGCACACCCAGAGATAAGGGCCAGAGTCCCGCCAAAACTCTGCCTATAGGGCAGGCTCCCCTTCCCATGGGTGGAATAGTAGTCAGTGTTTTATGACCTGCCGCCATCCCGTCCAGGTATGGAGGCAAGGGACATGGAGTTCTTGGAAACGCAACGGTGTCTCGCAGTTATTACGAGTGCTCAAAAGCCCACATCTCTCACCCTTTACTGTCCCCTTACCAATGGAAGGCTGGAGGTCCCAGGACTGCACAAATCAAAAGAAAAAGAAGACAAAAAAACCTGTAATTTCTTTGTGACATCAGAGCAACCCGTTATGATATCACTAGCTTCCAAAACTAGACAGTAGCCTAAATTAACACATTCATCTGACATTACCTCCCCCCCCCAAAAAGAAAGAGAACTGCACGAGCCTATGCCTGAACACGAACAAATGAATTACAAGCACATACTGATAAAAGAAATGTAAATATAAACGAACATCAAATGCAACCTGATCCATCAACAGCATTATAAATCTAATAGGGGGGTGTGAATGTCAAAATTTTCTAATGCGAATCGAATACGAACACTTAGCTTCGAATACGAATATTGAATAATAATATAAACCATTTTATTTAGGGGACCGCCATTTTGCGATCGCAGCGCCGTCTATCATGTGGCACCATGCTTGTACGTGGGATCGCGGTGGTGCGCACACGGTGAAGGTGCTGTTGACGAATAGTTGCAAGTTTTCGCACTTTTCCGAAAGGTGTCAACAAGTTGTTTGGATTGAAAACTTGTTAGCGTGTCGTCACTAAGCTTTTGGCTTCGATACAGCCACAATATCGAATGGCGATGGGCCTAGAGGCGCTCCCGCAGCTCTCCCCACAATCGAAATAGAAGGCGAGTCAAATTTGAACATTGTCGAAACGTAACGTATACATGTAACTTGTTATTATTGTATCTCTAGCCTTGAACTCTATTAAGGTACCACTCAAGTGACAACAATCAGAGGTGTCTCCATGTGTCATGCGGTGTGCTGCACCAGCGTACATCGCAATCCAGCTAACTGCAAAGCTCTGAGTAAGCACGTTTTGCTAGCTTTCGTGGTCCTAAAATTTTCGCGGCACAATTTTCTAAACATTGTTTATCTGGCATCCGGGCATGAAGCTCTACAAAATAAAGAACTGTTAAATAACTTGATCGAAAGGACTGTAACATGGATAAAATGAGCTGCTGATAGTGGCTGCAAATATGCTACGATCAACCAGACGCAAGCGACGCATTGAAAGATTATGCGCACTCTTAGGTCTCAAATGGTGCCTGTGCGTGCAAGGGCAGCTCGCTTACTCGAGAGAGCTGTAAGACGAATAACTACTCTTTGCAACAGCAACTTTATTTGCTGCAGTAATACTGCACACAATGAGCAGCGTCGCCAGCTTGCCGGCGAGATTCGGAAGCACGGGAGAGAACGTGTGAACTAGGGCTGGCTGGCACACGGTAGGCATGGCTTTGGTTACAGAATCGAAAAGAACGCACCTTTATTTCTTAGTCGGCACGTACCGTTCTTATATGCCTCGGTCAACTTCCGCCAGAACGTCGGTTGACAAGGATGATAATCCTTTAGTCGGATACAACTTCAGTCTGCAGTGAAGCCACGCCCTGCCCACGCCCTCATAACCGCCAGCCACTGTTCCTCCTCGAGGCTGCAAATAGTTCAGACAAACTATTCCTCTTACCTAAATAAGGCGGTAACCACAAAAATAATGTTATAAGCATGTAATTTTATGTTTTCACTCGTCTATAACAGTGGAACGGCAAAAGCCTAATTCTTTATTGCATTGAAATAAAACACTAGCTTCACTGTAACAATATACTGTCAAGTTTCACTTCGGTTGGCAGTGAGGTTTCATGAGTAAAACAGACTCGGCAATGAAATTAACTGTACCGAGGATTTTGAAGAGTGAAATGCTCAGAATCCATACACTTCGTCAACGTCTGTTGCACACTTCATCGCTTCCACTGACGAAAAGACTTTTCAAGAACAGCAGACGCTCCAGAGGTATCGAATACGATTCCATCTTGAATATGTCGCATGACGACGACTTTGTTTGCTTCTGTGATTGGCTAGCGTAGTAAAACAACGCCGTGCGGTCCGTGTGCCTTGGTTACCAACTGCTGTTTCTTTGAGTTATATCCTTCTACAGAAGATGTTTGAACAGAATAAGTTTTATGTGCGTGCAAGAAGGTATATAGTAGTTAGTTTCATCCATTCACAATAGTTGACCTACATGAATATGCACCTTTTCTTCATATCCCAGCTTCATCATAAGTGCCCAGTTCGTCGCCAAGCGCTCACTGGGAACAAAACATTCCGAACATACATGTGATGGCATCAAGTCCTTTCTGTTTATGCTGGCAATACAAAGCGGATGCTTCTCTGCTATCGCAGCAGCGGTGTCCACGAATTCGCCGCGGATGCACACGTGCATCCTAAAGTTATCTTTGCAGCTGATTGCAGAACAGTGGTTGCCCTTAGACCTTGAATCATCTGACATTGCAGAAATCCCAGACAGAACACGTTAGAATCACACTAATTCACAATTAAACTGCTACCTTTCCAAGCTGTTGCTGGGAGAAAACGTAATCCGCACATACCAGTGCGAGGAGGAGAGCAGCACGGCATGCTGGTTCGTGGCTACGTTCCTCCTCGCCGATAAAATGGTCTATACACATGCATTTATTAGCAAGCAGGGTTGATTATTTATGTTTAAACATTGCAATTGCATTGCATTGAAACATTGCATTGCAAACATTGCATTGAAATAATCAGAAGAATAAGAATGGGCTGGGGTGCGTTTCACAGGCATTCTCAGATCATGACCAGCAGGTTGCCATTATCCCTCAAGAGAAAAGTTTATAACAGCTGTGTCTCACCAGTACTCACGTACGGGGCAGAAACCTGGAGGATTACGAAAAGAGTTCTACTTAAATTGAGGACGACGCAACGAGCTATGGAAAGAAGAATGATAAGTGTAACGTTAAGGGATAAGAAAAGAGCAGATCGGGTGAGGGAACAAACGCGAGTTAATGATATCTTAGTTGAAATCAAGAAAATAAAATGGGCATGGGCAGGACACGTAATAAGGAGGGAAGATAACCGATGGTCATTAAGAGTTACGGAATGGATTCCAATAGAAGGAAAGCGTAGCAGAGGGCGGCAGAAGGTTAGGTGGGTGGATGAGATTAAGAAATTTGCAGGGACAAAATGGCCACAATTAGTACATGACCGGGGTAGTTGGAGAAGTATGGGAGAGGCCTTTGCCCTGCAGTGGGCATAACCAGGCTGATGATGATGATGATGACTGCAATTGCATTGTCTATGTTAAAAAACTAGACTAGTAGGCCGTTATTCTAAAACAATGTGCATTTGGCTCATGTTAACTTGGAAAATTTAGTAAGCCTTATTGTGTCGCATCCGGTGCCCGTAAACTCTCTGTGCCAGTCGTCACTCATTGCACTTGCTGTCAAGCAATAAGTTCAGAATTTGGGGTGGCGCTTCATAAAAAAAAAAAAGAAAGAGGGGAGAAAAAAGGGGGGGATGCACACCATGTCCACAAACCCTTGCCCTTTGGTACTGAAAGGCTGGCTCTCCCGCAGAGTTGAAACGTGCAATGGCAAAGGTTGCTTTACAGGCGAAATTTCACTACAGTGAAACCTCGTTAAACCGTAGTTGGCCAGAGCTCGGAAAAAGTACGTACTAAACAATCATACTGTTTAACCGAATTAGCATGAGATCGCCCACATACCTGTTGAAAACGGAACTCAGAGAGAGTGCGATGAAAGGGGAAAAAACAAACAGTATTTATTCACTTCGCGTGACAAAAGTGTTATTTTTCGTTTGATGCCGCGGCGGCCTAGCACGATTACAGCGCCCTCAAACTTACTGAAGCTGCGTGCCAGCTTTTCAGCCAGCCCCCTCTTCTCGGCAAACACTGGCATGGCAGATTCCTTGTTGGCATTACGTATTCTCCGTGCACGCGCGCAGTAGTGCTGCAGAAGTCCCGGGGCGCCTTTTTCATTGCCGGGTGCTGTTCTCGTCGCGATGATTGCATTCATGAGGCTGACGTAACGCGCAGCTTCTGCCACTGTCGGGCCTAAATCGCCCGTGCTGTCGCTTTCCGTGCCGTCCTCATCACTGTCGCTAGTCGGCACTTCGGCAACAACAGAGGCAACGATGGCGAAAAGTCGAACCTCGTAGCCGACATCTCTTTGCAGTCGCAGCAGCGCTGACGAGCAACTTCTTCGCATTCGAAATGCCACACACCGTAATCAACAGCAGATCCCTGTCGCGTGCCAGCGCCGACTTCTTCGTGTCACATTCGATAGCACAGACGATGTCTAATTTTTCCTCTATGCTGAGCACTCGGCATCTTTTTTTTTATCCGAGCTTCAGCATGACGCGAGTCCTCGCTTACACGACGCCACAACGCTCTCTCGCATCTCTCTGGCACAGCACCGAATTGATGTTGATGTTGATGTGGCTTCACACGCAAACACACAAGGTGCTTCGAGGCCGTTCCGATCTCTGAGGCTTGTTGTTCTGCCGGGCCGCTCGATGGAGACGACGCACTGCCGTGTTTGCGCGACGAAAAGTGGAAACGCTACGTTTTAACCGATACGTACGCAATAAGCTGGTACGGTTTATGCGGATACAAAACACATTATGTTCAATGGCCGCTGAGTCGGGGATTTGACTTTACTACTTTTAAAACGAAACTACTGTTTAAGCGGGTATGGTTTAACGAGGTTTTACTGTATCGGCATGAAATCGTCACAAAATTCAGCCCAAAATTGCCTCAATATTCTTAGCATAGATTTTAAAAAATGCTAAGAACTGTGTTTTCTCCTGCACAGCCAGCAATATATTCTATTTGTTCGGAATATTCGTATCCAACAGAATAATCGAACATTTTTGTATATCTATTCTTCAATTGAACACAAATATTAAACATATAATATTTTATATTAGAACATTCCAAATATTCGCACAACCATAAAAACTCCCAATAAAAAAGAAAACCACTTTGACATATGATATTAGAACATACACACGAACCAGTGAAATTATAAGGAAATCTCCACCTGCATCATAAAATACAAATAAAATAAAAGCTTCAGAAGACGTGCAAAGACATTGTGAAGACCGATGGGAAAATCCAAATGCGAAAGTCCGAATAGGGCTTAATGCCATGCACTTGACTTCACCCCAAATCCATAGTAGTGGCTGCCAGGGGCCACAGGTGCTGATGCTTCCGGTGGCGTCTGCACCATGGGACTCGCGCCATACGTCGGGACCACAGCTCGATTTGCAGCCTCACCATCGCCATGCCTCCAGTCATGCACACATCATAACGCAAAACAAGACATTAAAAAATGCACAAAAGAATACTAACGTATTAGGGACATACTGAGACTTAAGCAGTCTCAAGAAAGAACAAGGGCATACAAGGAAGGAGAGCAGCCATCAAGTAAATTGCTGAGAGCATTTTTTAAAAAAGAAATGGTCAGGTTATCAAAGCTGCGACCAAAGACGCAAGCCTTGTCTCGGTAGAAATGACCTCTCCACCCGAGTTCAGCCAGATGCAAGAAACGTGGTCTTCACTAGCACGTTGACATAGGACCCCAGCACTAGCAGAAAGTCATCCCACCGACACACAGTCCATTCGCAATACCGAGCAAAATCCATTTCCATGATGCGATGTCTATGTAATGAGCAGATGCAAAAGGGTCTGCAGTAGACTGAAAGTCACTCCACACCTGGCCAAGTCACAGAGCGAATTGATCTTAAAAGAAACCTTGGCACTCTGATGATTGGCCAATATATTTGTCGGAATGGTCCGCTCCACAATTGCGATTCACCGACGCCTGGAGTGGCCACCGTCAGCATCGCTGTTATTGGGTTTAAAGGGCGGCATGCAGTCTTGCCCGCCTTCACTTCGCTTTATTTCCTTAAAGACCCCTCACAGGAGGTATTAGATAAGGCGTGGGGTTTACAAATGTTGTTTATTCTAATTAGTGGCCACATGGGTTCAATGAACAGGTGATTCCGGTGACATGGTGGGGCAGGCCGTTCCAGTCGGTCGATGATTGGCAAAAGAAAGATACAGAGAAGGTTGCAGTGTCACTGCATGGACGGGTTACTTGCAAGAAATGCCCGTATGCTGGGAATGGCGAAGGGGTGGGGCTAACACATATGTTGCAGGATGAAGCGAGCTGTAATAAAACTTATGAGGGGATGAACGAATCAATGCAACACCTGGATGACAGCCTGTTTAAGGTGGACTGTGCTTGAGTAGTGATACGCTGGTGTTATAAGAATACAAAGAATGAATGAACCTTGCTGCCCACTTTTGAATTCTTTAGAATGCATTTATAAGGTAAGTTCGATGTGGCAACCAGAACCGAAGAGATTTTTATTGTTTTCTAGAGTCCATAATTTTTTTTTGTGAACCAAGGTTTATTGTGTTTAGTCCGTGCTGGAATAACTGGAATGTGGTTAGTAGCAAGGTCAGTGATTCTTTTGTTGGAAGAGGGACCCATTTGCTTGAAGTGTGCGGTTGTGGAATTCAGCGCTGAAAGTGCAGTAGAAGGGCATAAGTTCATTGTTAATGGCATCGTAGTTGCCTTTGTTGTATAAGTGTGTTATTTGATTCCATGGTTCTCGTTTTGTCAAGGTAAAGTTAAAGACGTGAATTAATTTATGGTTGCTAATTTCCCGGAGACAAGATATCAAAGATAGGATAGACGAATTGTTATTTAATATGAGATCTAATATGCTGGCCGGGTCCTTCACTACGCCTGTTGGTTCTAAAACTAGCTGGGTTAAGTTGAAATTAAAGCAGACTTCAAGAAAATTATTTTCGGTTCAACTGCGACGAAGATGAATAGCTATCCCAATTGATATTAGGAAGGTTAAAGTCTCTGAAGAGCAAAATCTGAGCGTTAGCGTATTTTTTCATTAGTGCATCTAGGACGCAGTTGAGCTTGCCAGTTAAGCTAGTGTCTGCCCGCGGGGAGCGGTAGCAAACACCAAGTAAAATAGTTTGGGGGTTGCATGAAAGAGTAGCCATTATATTTTAAGGTCACTTGGGTTGCGAACAACAGAGCGGGGTATCGTATTACTAACGACGATGAGCACTCCGCCGCCTCTAGAGTGCTGGCGATCATTACGGAAAACATGGACACCAGGTAGGTCATCCATGACCTCCGCGTCGGGTACGTCAGCGGTTAGCCAGGTTTCGGTGTCAACAAGTTACATCCAGTTTATATAACCAGATTAGATACAATGTCACATTTGGAAAGGAAACTATGTATGTTAGAATAATTTGCTGAAATAGTAGTGTTAGGGCGGGTTGTCGTTATCAAATGCTGTGTTGATTGACAGTGATGTAGTGATTGCTATTGGACTTCTTTTACGCATTTTGTAGTTTCGTTGTACATGTACTTAGCAGATCCTATGAACAGAGTTTTGTAGCGTAATGAAAATGGAACTGATTTCATCCTCGCAAAAGCCAAAAGATGTTTCCGGGCATTTTGTACAGTATGAGAATACTCCTTGCCAATTCTATAGATAGTCTCTTTGAAATTGCGTCTGTTGGACAGAATCTTTTCCTTTGTTTTAAAAAAAATTAATTTCATAATTACAGGGCTGTTTCGGTTATTGGAATGGCAGCTGAGATGATTCGCATGTTCAATCTCCTCAGGATTCACGGTCTTGTTTAATTGGTCTGCACAAAGCCGAGTGATTTTTTTCGTCTGCCTGAGCGGCAGATTCGGATGCACTTGGGTCGGGGATACCGAAGAAGATTACATTGCTGCAGCGGGCTCGATTTTCTTCGTCATTGATCCGCGCTTCTTTATCAGAGATGGCCCGTGTCGTCACGGCCACAGAAGACTTAAACGTTTCAAAATGCCGCTGCAGGTCCTCTATGTGTTGGCAGTGGCTCTCGACGACATGCATTCTTCTGTTCGGATATCAGACTGTTAGTCTCGACTAGTTTGCGTTTTAAACCTTTGATCTCGCCAATTAACTGCGATTGCCCAACGGACAGCTACTGTAGTTCAGTTAGTACAGCGTTAAAGTCAGGACCGGGGTTAGTTTCTATGTCGCCCGACAGTAGCAGCAAGGAGCGCAAGACATAGATATAATGCATAGCGATCGCAAGCAGACACTGCGAGCTCGGCAGCAATACCAAAACATAGTTGCTTGATTTTTTAGTCTAAAGACTATAACACTGACACACCTGCACATTGAACAGCAGCAGTTTAGCAGACTGTTTCGTGGCCTAAGCGCACCACCACAGGGCTAGACGAGGTTCCCATTAGGCTGAATAATGAACTAGGACCAAAAACTAAGGAAGCTCTGGTGAAAGCAGTGGAAAAGGCCTTAAAAGGTAGAAGAATACCAGACAGTTGGCGACAAAGTAGAATGAATTTAATTTATAAAGGTAAGGGGGAGAAAGACAGAATTCACTCGTATAGACCGTTGACCATTACATCGGTAATATACAGGCTAGCAATGCAGGCAATCAAATTAAAGCTTCAAGCATGGGCAGAAAATAATGCCGTTTTGGGAGAGGTTCAGAATGGCTTTAGAATAGGTAGGCGTTTGGATGATAACTTGTTTGTTCTTACTCAGTGTATTGAAATATCAAAAGCAGAAAGCAGACCGTTGTATGTGGCCTTTTTGGACATTACAGGAGCCTACGACAACGTAGACCGCAACATTTTTTGGGATATTCTGGAAGGGGAAGGCTTAGGTAACGATTGTCTACAGCTTTTGAGAGAGATTTACCTAGAAAATACTGTTTGCATTGGATGGGAAGGGATGAGGAGCGCGGAGAAAGTTCATATCAACAAGGGACTGAGGCAGGGGTTCCCTTTATCCCCGCTGCTGTTTATGATGTACATGGTGAGAATGGAGAGGGCGCTGGAAGGAAGTAATATCGGGTTTAATCTCTCATACAAACAGGCAGGTACAGTAATAGAGCAGCAACTCCCAGGTTTATTTTATGCGGACGACATTGTGTTGCTCGCTAACAAGCAAAGCGATTTGCAACGTCTGGCTAATATTTGTGGACAGGAAGGCAACAATTTAGGTTTGAAATTTAGTGTTAGAAAATCAGGTGTTATGGTATTCAATGAAAACAGTGAACAGACAGTGGAGATACAGGGCCAAGAAATACCTCGGGTAACAGAATATAAATACCTTGGTATATGGATAAACGAAGGCAATAGATATATGGAAACACACGAAAAAACCATAACAGTCAAGGAGAAGAGAAATGCAGCCATAATGAAGCACAGAGCGCTATGGGGATACAATAAGTACGAGGTCCTCCGAGGTATGTGGAAAGGGGTAATGGTTCCAGGACTTACTTTTGGAAATGCGGTTGTTTGCTTTAAATCAGGGGTACAATCAGGATTCGACGGGAACCAAAGGTCAGTGAGACGCCTCACATTGGGCGCCAACGGGAAGACTACAAATGAAGCTGTGCAGGGTGATATGGGCTGGACTAGTTTTGAAGTGAGGGAAGCTCAGAGTAAATTTGATTATGAAGAACGATTGAGGAATATGGAAGACAGTAAATGGGCTGGGAGAGTGTTCAGGTATTTGTACAGGAAAAACATTGATTCACAGTGGAGGAAAAGAACTAGGAAGCTTACCAGCAAGTATGTGAGCTGTAGGGTGAGCAACACAGCAACAAAGAAAGTCAAGCGGAAAGTCAGAGAGGCTGAGATAATCTCATGGGTGGTGGCAATGGAAAAGAAACCTGCCATGAATAATTACAGTGGAACCTCAGTTATATGTCCCTCGGTTTTGCGATGACCTGCGTTTTGTGACGGATTAGCGCAGTCCCAGCAAAGCCCCCATAGAAGCAATGCATTAAAAACCCCGGTTATCCGACGCAATTTTACGCCTGGCCTGCGTATTTCGCTCTGGTGCAGCTTTCTCCCTTGCCTCGTCTCATCATTCGTTTTTCTCTCCCCCACCAGCAGCCGCCCGCGATGCCTGCTGTGCTGAAATAGTGCCTTTTCTTCTCCACAATCACTTTCTCCCTCTCTTCTTTGGTGTCGCCTCCTCTCGTCGCGTTGGGGAAGCGTTTCTCTCCTTCCACTTTCCCAGCAGCAGATCGCCGACAAAGTAGCGCGGAGAGGCCTAGGTTTATCGCTCGCATTCTTCGTCGTAATCCTAGCAACCAGCGTTCAGCGGAGGTTTTGAGTTGTGTGGAGCAACGCGACGCACAATGTCCCGTGATAAAGTTTTTATTTTTTCCGCCCAACTGCACAAGCCAGCTGCAGCCGCTGGAAACCGGCATCATCAAGTGCATCAAGCAAGGGTACCGGAAGCGGTTAGTGCAGTGTCGGCTGACAGCTATGGAGCGCACCAAGTCGGAAAAAAAGATCACTGTGCTCGACGCCATGCATTTTATTGCTAGTTCGTGGAATGCAGTGTCGCAAAGCACAATCGCTAACTCGCTCAAGCACTGTGACTTTAAGCGAGAAACTGCCTCCTCTGCTGGGGATGCAACAACCTCGATGCCGCTCGAGGCCGATGCAGGCTTCAGCGACGACAATTTCGAGGGTTTAAACCTCACCACGACCTTCGTCGAGTATGTGGAGGCCGACGACAATGTTGCGATCTGCACCGAGGTTTCGCTGGATGACACCATCGAGAAGGCTTTGCCTAGTGCCGACACTGCTGCGACTTCGGACGAGGACAACAACGACGCCACAGATGCCATTCCTGTGCCTACCACGTTCGCCGAGGTGCTACGGCACATATATGGCATCCGGAACTTCATCTGTTCACGCGACGCTGCAGAGGACCTCTTTTTGGACGTTGCCCAATTTGAGCGAAAGCTCTTGGTTCATGGATCAAACAAGGTCCAAAAGAAACTTACCGACTTTTTTTAAAGTTCGCGCCGGCTGGTGGGAATCGCGGCAGTGGGGAGTGGAGTGCCGTAAAGGTTCGTTTGAATAAAGCATGATTGATACATGTACCTGTACTGCAGCATTAATTCTTATTGCATTTACTTTTTTGGTAATTTCGGTTTCCAAGCCCTGCAGAGTACGTTTGTAGTTTGCATTGAAGTTTCTCGTAAATCCGTCACACGAAATAAGTAGTGTTCTTATAGGCATAATTTATGTTCGGATTTTACGACGCTCGCATTTTACGACACTTTTTCGCAGTCCCGAGAAAGTCGTATAATCGGTGTTCCACTGTACTTAAGAGGAAAACACAAAATCTGGAAAGAAATAATTTATGATAACTCAAAGGGAAGCTCGTTACTTGTCAAAGTGAGATCAGGATGCCTTAGAACATGCACCTATAAAGCGAGATATTATAATGAAGAAGAAGCATGTGCTTGCTGCGGTAAAGCTAGGGAAACGATGGAGCATGTTTTTTTTAGAATGTGAAGATACCTGCACAGCAGTCGATTTAGGCACCACTGGCTTCCTTGAAGCCCTTGGGTTAAGCGAGAGCAGGGGGAAAGTAAACATGTCCGCAATAGGGGAGGTTAGTAAGAGGCAATTGGAAGATTGGGTAAGAAATGTAGGGAAACAACAGAAAACAGAGGTGTACAAAAACACAGTTCACAATAGTAGGGGGTCAGAAAATTTGGTTATGGGAATTCGTGATGTTTCTTTTTGTTGTTGTTGTTTTGTTTCTTCTTTTTTTCTTTTCTTTTTACCCAAGTAGGACATTAGGCAGTATAATAGCAAGAGCTTGATGGCGCAACCCACCGCCCCGATCAAAGGGGACACTCATAAATCCATCCATCCATCCGGATGGCTAGCGTAACTTGACGAAAGTCAGCAGGGGTACGGCCAAGGCATGGTTCCACGCAGTTTGGGGTTGCGTGCGGGACAGCCGAAATAGTAGCGGGTATAGCTGCACTGATCAGTGCGATGATGAACGTCTGCATATTGAACAGCAGCAGTTTAGCGGACAGCTTCATGGCACAGCCAGTAACAATGTAGCAGTAACAATGTATTGTATGCAGCGAAAATAAAACTTGATTGATTGATTGATTGATTGATTGATTGATTGATTGATTGATTGATTGATTGATTGATTGATTGATTGATTGATTGATTGATTCTCATTGCGACCCCTTCCAGGGCAACAGCTGTACATGCTGTCTCCGGCCACGCATTCCCTTTGCAATACCAGCCAGTTCCGGCTCCTTGCCTCCCTGAGGCTGTCGAATAACTATATACAACTATTTACACAATAGGTCACGCTGCGGTCGCTTTGGGCCATTAAACAAAACAATTTCAACACCCCATTGGGGCGGCGAGTTTTTCTCCCAGCTGGCTCTCCACCCGGGCTGCCCCCTCGTCATTGCTGCAGGGTTCCGAGGGTGCGTCCCCTTCTGTAAACGTAGTGGAGGGTGTCCAGGACACTTGCTTCTTTGTGGAGGGGCCTCGATTTGTAGCCTTTGTCATCGCTTGGCAGTTGCTCTGCCAGTTTCGTCCCTTACTGATGGTGCAGTAGGCACCAATAATGGTGCAGTAGGCACCAATAATGGCTGGTCTGCCTACAAGGACACTTCCGGCAACACGGGTCATGAAATTGTGCGTCAACTATTGCAGTTTGAATTTAGTAAGAAAAGGGCTGCATCAACTGGAGACTGCTAAGCAGGCCACTGGGCTGCCTCTAACAATAGCAAACCGTACATATCTGCCAAATTAGCCAGCTCTAGAGGCACTGTTCCCTTAGCAGTCCGCATAAGCAGCCACCAGAGTGGTAGGGAGGCTCGAGGAAAATTTGTCGGACTCATTGAATCGTTGAACACAGGGGAGAACATAATTTTCAGCACTCCCAGAACGAATCGCCGAGACCTCCAGCTGTCGTACGATCACCCCAACCAAGGATAACTGTAGCATCTTAGCGGCCATTTGAACTATGCCTTCCTTCGTCTGCGCTTTGCAGCAGAAAAATTTGAAGCAGCTGTCCAATGTGCTTGTCACACTACTTTCTTTGAGCTCGGGCATGACAGATAGAGTGAGAGAAAAGTAGAATTCAACACACAAGGAGAGACGGGGCTTACCTTGAAGTGGGGCTTGCGTGCTCACGAGCACGCAAGCCCCACTTCATCATTCGGATACACAATGGTGTCGCGCAATTATTGCAAGCGCTTTAAACCCCATGAACCCCAGAATTAATTTTCTTTATTTTTCAGCTCGCACTGCCGTCAATGCGTAAAATAGCCATCGGCGTATTCTAACGTCCTGCTCCTGCGCCAACCTACGCACTTCGCCGGTGTTGGATGTGCCCTTGGGCCCTGCATTGCGCTGGGACATTACCTTAACCCTTTCAGGGTCTTTTTTTTTTTTTTTTTTTTTGCCAAATGTGATCACCCAGGGTAGATTCTTTTTATTGCAGATTCCGATTCTTCTGATAGAGCTATTTCGAAAAAAATTTACCGTAATTTTTCTTGGGTGACCGTAAAGAGATAAAAAATTATTTTGCATTGGTATATATGTACTCTTTCTTCATGAATAACAACAACAACAAAAGGAAATAAACTTACAAGAATTAAAAATTTGATGCATTGTTATACACATAGTTCAAGGCTTAGAAAATGTGCACACGAGAATATTTCGCAACTGTCAATTGTTCCTGCTCTTACACTAATATTTACGTCCATAGCGTAATCGAACTGCATAGATGAACGCACTCTAGAAAACTGTGTAGTGGTGTGCCCATCAAAAAAGCAAAACATGTGACAAACTTCTGCTAATCTTCATCTTATTGCCAACCAGAAGCAATTAGTTTTTCGCTAGTCTCACAAAAAAAAGAAAGAAGAAAGGAAACGCATGCACAGCGGCATCCTTCCGTCAACTATGCGCACCCCTGTGAGCACTGAACGAGCGAGAAACGGGTGTGAGAAATCGCCCTTTGAGCAATTAGTAACGAGATAGCTATCAGTTTTGCGAGCGCAAGAAGCCGAAGCCACCTGCCGAACAAAACTCAAACTGCCGCACGCCCGCGTGCGCGCCAATACATGAGCGGTAGTGCATAGACGCGCCGGAGCAAACTAGCTGTAAAACAAACCATGCAACGAAAACCGAGATAGAGGTGCTAGAAAAAATTCCGTGTATTCCCACATAGTGGCAGCACATGGCAGGAAAGAAAAGGTTAGGAAATTGGCGCAGTTTTTAAACATACAGACGGCTCCGTGAATATATGACATCGACCATTTTGGACTTGTTTGCGGCGCCGTATGTTTACGTCATTGACTTGACCGACCAGTCATTCACATCGGTGTCACCCTGTGCAGGTGGTGCACATCCTGGAGGCCAAGAACTCTAGGGTGACAGCTGGCCTCTTGCGGCAGCTGCAGGACCACAACCCTGCGTGGGTGCTGTTCTCTCCGAGAGACGCACGCTTTCCTCGCCTCATGGTGCCCGCCCAGGAGTGCCCACCTGGTGAGTGTTGTGGAGGCTGAACTACCACAGTGAACTGTTATTGTTCAGCTACAGCAGGAATTAGAGTCGACTCCCGATCATTTTATCGCTACTAGATTTTGAAGTAACTACACTTTTGATTGAGCTTTCACAATAGAAGCGGCTTGCTGTCACCAACTATGTGAGAACTTGTTCAGTTGCCATCACATGATGACATGGGCAATGACGCTGGTAGCCCGTTGACAATGCCGGGGATGAGTGTTCGGTTTTGTATCCGATCATATATGGGCTAATCCAGACTTTTTCTTGGTAAATGGTTGGGGGGGGGGGGGGTATGCTCTGCGTGAGGCTACGGCATAAGGCAAGCTCCAAATCTAGCCACATACGGTCATTCTGTAGCACTCCCCAACTTGTAGCGCACGTAATTGTAGCTACTTCATCTTCAGGCAAATAAGGCAACCGGTGGCATCAGCTCTAACCATGTTTATTGCTGCAAGCAATAAGCAACACTTGGAGAGGGAAAGTCCACTAGGTAAATAGATGCAGTAAAACCCCGTTAATTCATTTCTTTTTTTGTTATAGCGCAAGCTTGACACGGACAACAGAAGGCACATCTGACACACACAGCACTGTGCACACAAGCGCTGTGTGTGTCAGATGTGCCTTCTGTTGTCTGTGTCAAGCTTGTGCTATAACAAAATAAGATATGCCGTACCAACAAGCCCCTATTGCTATCCCGTTAATTCAGATTTCACGGGACCGGAGAAAATGTCCGAAGCAACCGAATGTCAAATTAACGAGGTTTCGACAATAATAACTAAAAAAATGCATAAAACATCAACATGCCTTTACTTTATAAAATAACTGGTTATTGTTGCTTGTTGCACACGAGAAATTTGCGTGCAAAGCTCAATTTTTCGGAGTTCTTGTAGGTGGTGCAGTCTGCGCAGACTGTCGGGAGAAACGACACAGATGTCCTCCAAAACTTTAAGGGAGTCATCGGCCTCTTAAGCAGTGCGGTGCAGCACTTCACATGCATCCATGACTTGCACATGATTGCCTAGTACATCCAGTAGTTCGTCGTCAGTGAGGCGACCGGCAACGGCGACGTCACTATCGATGTGGATGTATTCGTCCAGCGGGAGGTCCGGAGGCAGAAGTCTGTCGAAGCGACTGTTATCTCCCTCGGCGTTTTGGTTAACATCCACGTCCCCGGCTTCCAAAGAATCATTGTCACGGACAAAACCACTTTGTCGGAAGCAGTTTGCAATTACTGTGGGTGGCGTGTTGCTCTACACATATGTGCCACCATGTGCACTGCACTGAGCAGAGTTACATCATATTTTTTCTTTGCCTCCATGCAGAGCAACATGCACTCAAGCACTTGTCTTCTGTATCGGCCTTTCACACACTGAATAATTCTCTGATCCAGAGGCTGCAGGGAAGCTGTTGTGTTAGGCGACAAAAAAAAGCTGCAAGAAAAGCGCTACAAGAAGCATGTTTGTAAGCCCTGACACATTATTGTGCGCACTACAGTTATCTAGAACAGTTAACGTTTTGCGCGATTTTGCACAAAAGCAGCGGTCCAGTTCGCACAGACAGGCCTGAAATATCGCTGAGGTCATCCACGCCTTTTGATTCGAGCGATAGGCTACGGAAAGTTTACTTATGCTTTTGAAGCAGCTCGACTTTTCTGCTTTGCCGATTATCAGTAGCAGTAGCCGCTCCGTGCCAGTCATGTTGGTAGACAGAAAAACTGTTATTCTGTCGTTGCTTCATTTACTACCAATGCAAGGGTCCCACTTAAATGTGATGGTTTTATCTGGCAGGGTTTTGTAGAGGAGGGCCGTCTCATCTGCGTTAAAAATGTCACAGGTATCATAATCGGCTAGGCGTGCGGGTAATCCGACCCTCCGTTCTTCGACAACGCCTTCATTCACCGCCCCTTTCTCGCCGCGCATGCTTCGGAAGACCAGGCCGTGTTTTTTCTTGAATGGGTCGATCCAGCCTACCGATGCCTTCAAGTCTTCGATGCTGAGCTTCAGCGCATACTTTCTGGCCTGCACATAGATAAGGGGGCCACTCAAAGGCAACTGTGCATCGCGCGAGTCGGCAATCCATCTTAACAACGCTTCAAGTTTCGGGTGCGCTGCCGTTCGCAGTCTCTTCCTGTTGTCAGCGAACTTGTCGCTGTCGTAAGCCTGAAGAATCTCCGCTTCATTTTTCACATACGTGCTGAGCGTGCTTCTCTTCACATTGAATTTATTCATTATGACCTGCCGAGGCACCCCTGCCTTTCATGGCTTTCAATATTTCTACTATCGCTGCCAAATCCTTTGCACCATACTTCACCCGCTTCGGTGGGGCACAAGAGTACATGGTGGCGTGGCTTGCGGGGTGCGGCTAGGCGTAGCAACGAAGCAACGGGTACACACACGATGTCAAGAAAAATGAAAGTATGAACGGAAAAAAGAAAAGCGCAAACAAAATTTAACACACAAAGAACGTTCCACCGTCTTCGCACACGCACCTAACGCAAACCGATAAACACGATAAAAACGACAACGAAAAAAAACTGCACAACTTCGCAACCACACAACTTCACAATAAAAAAACAATGTTGGAAATGGCGGACAGCATTACAAAGAAAAAAAACATGTATGTATAGATTAGGGTTGCTAGCATAGACCGATAACTACTGTGCCAATAACCATAGCGATGCAGACGTACAGTTACCAAACGTTTATTCGGACGTCACAGGGACTGCGGAAATGTCTGAATAAACAGGTGTCCAAAAGAGCAGATTAAGAAAAAAAAATAATAAATCCTTTATTTCCACGCACTTATTCGGGCTCGGCAGTAGGCTTGAAGAATTCGTGAATGTGCCGTTGCATGCTGTTCCATTTACACTGTGGGATTCTCACCCGTGCTCTTGGGACAAAGGAACAACAACACACTAGTGCAAACAATTACAAGGGCATTTATTGCACCTTTCATAGATCAATGCCTGCTAGCCGAGTTGCTATCCACAATACATGCCGATGAGCGCGCGACAAATCGCGGAAGTCAGACTCACCGCGACCGGATAGCGAGCAAATATGTTCGCCCCATGCTAGATACCACTGCCTGGTCGTTCGCACGTACGGTCAAGCGAACGGTGGCGCATTCGCACGAGGCCTGACGAGACGGTCTCGCAGAAGCATGGATCGGCGCACGCTCGGCATGTCCGCGCTGCTTGCCGTTCCCGAACCAAAGAGGAAGAGCCTTCTTTTTCCGCACCCAAGTAACCCCGCCGTGAGGCAGCGTTAGCAGCGCAACACTCGCGCCATCTCTTGTACTGCGCTTCAACTACACCGACCGCCGCGGACTCCAGGCCACGCGGCGAAGCTGGAGAACAGGAGACGGGAGCCATGTGGGAAAACAACATATCAGGGGACACGCAACCCCACAACACGCAATCAGATAAGCCTGAATCTCGAAGAGGGTCGTACGGTCACTATAGGCGGCTGAATACACAGTCACTGCTTGTACACACTCCGCATACGACGGCAGCGTAGCACATGGTGCGTCGACTTGGAGTCGGCGAGATCATTCGTCAGCAGAAACCTGACGAATGATCTCGCCGTCGTCGAGTTCTGCGCATGTCAGTACAGCAGTATCAGCACCTGTGAAACTGTCAAATGAGACGGTGTCCGGAATCGCAATGCAACCACTGTGCAGGTCTCGGCAGAACATTTTCGGCGTCAGTAGAAAGCACATCGGAAGGCGACAAATCCTAGGCCTCCCGGCACCCGCTTGCCGGCATTCCCCAGCGCAGTCTGGGCGGGCACTGTCGGCACCATTAGACACTCGACGCAATGTTTCCGTATGCCGCGTTGCATCACCGCAACCTCAACACAGCACACAAAGCAAACATCACCATGCCGTCACGCCGACACCAGTCGCACAAACGAACAGCGTGGCCTACTCGCAGCATCGTGCACGAAGAAATAAACAAATCAGCTGCTGGATTATCTTGACATGGCTTACTAGGCTGAGACTGGAACTGCTGTAACTACGAACCAGGCAGAAACGATGATGATGAGCAGGGATTTGCAGTAGCGCCACTTTGTGGGGCAGCAAGGAGGCTTTGTTCAAAACAAAAATGGCATTCAGCAAGTCGAACCATGCACTGGTCAGAGTCGGTGCATGGTGCTCTCGATTGAGTTGGCTCAAGGAGTGTCCGAAAAATCAGATGAGAGGTTGCAAGGTGTCCGAACTTTCGGCAGTTGTTATACATTATGGTCTATGAGGAGAATGGCGGTGCCACGAAGCAGACCGAATAATCGAGCAAGTCCGAATTTTTGGAGTCCGAAAAATCAGTCGGTGACTGATTTTGCCAAGCGGCAAAAGCGACTGCAAAGCCAGAAGTATGTCATTGCCGCCATGTTTTTTGAGACGTACTTTTGTCTATTAAGCCGAGACCACATGTACGCTTGCGGACACGCGTAAGCTCACGTCCGAGAGCCTAGCGCTTGCCGAGCCTCACAAGTAATGGCGGTTTGCATACACATAGACGCACGACAGCACACGCTCACTGGGCTCACTCACAGACGCCTTGGCAGGCGCCGTTTCGTACTTCGTTATCGACAGTGTTTCAAAATGCTTCAATATCTATAAACGTAATTGTTATATTTTTATAGCTGTTAGATCAGCATAAAAAGGAAAGAAGAGCCACTTTCTTGCATGATATAAATTTGCTTCACTGAGAGTTGAACGTTCCGCGCTGCAGCTGCGTAGCCAGGCGCGCCGATGCGAGACTAGGGTGGCTATAATCGGCAGGTGTGAAGACCACGGCGCCGCCGCCATTGCCTAGCGAGGCCCCGCTGCGCATTCCGGCCACTGGGAGAAAATTTGGCGCTCCCGTTGGGGGCGCCGTCAGCCTGTCAGTCTCGTATGTAGGCTACGGCGCTGCACAAGGTAGCTCTCGTGGTCTACACCGAGCAGCTCTGTTAAGCTTTTACAGTAGTGCATGAGCTTTTACAGCTTTCCAGAGAAAGAGCAAGGAAAGAAGTGTGCCCCCGGAATTTTGGAGCCCCTGCTAGCGGAGTAGCAGCTGCTCCAGAAAAATGAAGAAGCAGCCTAGAACGACACTGCACTACCTGCAGAGTGTCTACCAATCGGGAAAACCAGGAATTCTCGGGGATTTTGAGCAGTCTGGAAAAACTCTGGAATTTGTGCCTCTATCAGAGAAAATTAGCTGTAATCTTATTGAAAGGGTCGAAAGCCGCGGTAATGCTGGCTCGAGTAACAGACAGGAATCATAATGAATCATCTGTGACGTCCTGTCGTCGGCTGGAGGAGTTGCCAGTGTACATTCAACAACCGTCTTGCCGGATTAGCGATAATTTGGACGGCTTCGTGGCACCACCACATACTCCATAGAGTCAATGTATCAGAAAGTCTGAAATTTTGGACGCAGGAACTCTTCGCCGTCCGATTTTCCGGACATTTTGCCGTGACCGCAGGTCCGAAATGGCATTAATCAAAGCTACCACCGCTGCCTTTTTGATTACCTAGCCGCCTCGAACCGGTGCTCTCGCACACTGATCTGCTGGCGGCCGTAGCCACCACTGCAGCAACGCTAGACCTATAGCTGCTTCGACGTTCGCTTTGAAGCTTCTTGCCGTTGGGTGCCGTGTTTTTTATTGAAAGATTTTGCTGCTGTCAGCAATGGCACAGACTCCGCCTTTGTGGTCCTCGCGATTGGCTTAGAAGCTTGGAAAGCACGTAGCGTTACATAATGCCGGTTCCCGCAAGTCAGGTTCGCCTCCATACAGAAATGTTACTTGGTGAAGCATATGCAAAAGCATTGCAGTGAACCATAACAAGCGTGGGAAGACGCTATTGCCACAGGACACAGTATGTATTCCTTAATTATACACGCGTGCACCCGGTATTTCCTGTCACAGTACGAGCACCGATATACCTAATATGTGTACCAACAGGCCTTCAGAGCATTTTCGAATGTACCTGTGGCGGTTTGAGCCCTTAAGGGCAGTAAATGACATGCATTTATTTTTTCCAACTGGCCGATTTTTCTGACGTTTTCGCGGCCCCTAAGGAGTTCGAAAAATTGGACATGGACTGTGCAACTGACCAAGGAGATGCTTCAGATGGTCCGTGGAGCGAACAAGTGGCGGAAGGAGGACAAGAAGAGAAAGGACTTACGCATTGATGAATGAACAGGAAAGGAAGCGTGCTGCCGCCATTTTGAAAAAGCTTGAGCGCAAAAAACAAAGTGTTGGCTGATGCCGAGATGCAGGTGTCCCTCATCCAAACCAAAATAAACTCTTTAAAGCAGTGAAACACAACACTGAGGCGTCGTGCGCGGGCTGAGAGTATGTCAGGACAGTTGAAGTTGACTTACGAGCTGATAAGAGAGAATCTCAGTTGTGACAAAGCTCGGGCCTCATACCACTGAGTTTGCTATCAGTTGATAGAAATAGCTCATATTCAAAAATATTTGCGTTTGTAGGAATCTCCTTTTTATTCATATTTGAGAATGTCCGACTCGATTCGCAATATTTTTTGAAGAAATTTTATTTGCTGTGCATTTTACTAACCCATCCCTTCTGTTCTCTTTTTGAATAACATAAACACTACTCCTTAGTATTCAAATTGGATTAAGTCGTTTTTTTTTTTTTAAATAATTTTTTTCATATGCTTACCAGAGAGTGACAGCGTTGGGTGATATGCTTTCAGCCCATCTTGGCATAAAGCATAGTTCTGCATCACTCAGGGAATTTTGCAGAGGCACTCAAGGAAAACCTCGAAAACTCAGGGAATTTGAAAATGTCAACTTGGTAGACACCCTGTACCTGCCGAAGCAGCAGAAGTTGCCTTGGACCATATGGAGAAGCACAGTGATGCACGCCTGGTTTATTACATTGCCTGCTACGTAGCCAGGAAGCGCATCATTTTAACTGATTGCAAGGCATGGAGAGATGCCTGCCTTGTGACAAGAGAAAGTGTACTCCACCAATTGCCAGCAGAAGCTTGCAAACAGTGCAACAGGGGGGGTGGGGGGGGAGGCCTTCTGTACCCATCAGTCTGTCTCTACAACCTTATTCCCACCCTCGAAGACAAACTCACTCGTGCATTTTGCAATACACGACTACATGCAAAAGTGCTCAAGGGTTTTTTGGTTCTATCAGCTAATGTGCCACAGATTGGCTGCACCAAGCATTCCACTACTGTAACAGGATCGGTGGCTAGGTTTTACTCCATCACGTGTTCGCTTTTCGCTCAGAGGGCAAAGCCAGTAGGCTACTCACAAGAACGTCAAGGGGATTATAAGCCACGTGTTTTGTAAAAAATGTAGTGCTCTGCAATGACTGTGCTATCTGCAATAAACTCGCATTAAGTTATCAGCGTTTTGTACTTTTGAGATTTTTTTTTACCACATTGCTGATATATTGCCTTAACTTCCTCCCGTTGCTATTACAATCACAAATATGTGACTAAGGTGCGGGCGACACATTCAAAGTTGTTCCAACGCGCTGTCCTTCCATGGTGATTCCTATGAACTGTACTTTAAGCAAGGCATAAGCGCGCCAACCTCGGCAAGAGGTGGATGCAAAAACCCTCCTCGTTGTATCAGCTGTGCGGTCGGTGCTCGCAGTTTCTACATGCAATGAGAGCAGTGAAACACTTCATTAAATTCTCTCAGCATCTACAATGCTGAAAAAAAAAAGAAGATACTTGTCAGCATGAGAACATTCAAACGGAAAAACTAAGCGCGATCAAACCATTTACCCACCCGGAGGTATGCAGACAGCGCGAGAAACTACGGCGGCCTAACGGCACCCCTGCCAGCAACGCCATCACGTGGCAGGAAGGAGTTTTCGGGCCAGCTTCCGGAAGCCGGTATTCACACATCCCCATTCTAGCCACCCTAGCGAGGCAACCCAAGCGTGCGATAACAGAGAGGAGCTGTTCCCCGAGGTCACGCCATGTTTCAACATGTACGAGCCATGCCACACCATCTGCGCATGCGTGGGCGCGTGAATGCGAGCTTCCGCGCATCCACAAGTGTACGTGTGGTCTGGACTTTATGTAGCAATAAAATAAACATGGCGGCCTTGACGTATTTCCAGCCTTTCGGCACTCCCAGCACAAGCAAGCATGGCCTTTGAGATTGGCGCATGCTAATCAGAGACGCCATCGCTGGCGGTGCAATTTGAACACCCCCTAGTGCTACCCGATCCTACATGCCTCACGTGCCTCTGAGCTCCGCAAACTGTCCGAATTAACTGAAATATGACCAAATATGTCCAAATTAGTGGGAGTTTCATGCCATAGGGTTATGTACATGTTTGACGGGACCAGATGGCGCATCGGAATTTACCGAATTTCCGAATTAACTGGGCCGAATTAACTAGGTTTTACTGTAATACATAGGCTTGGCTCGTTGCGCTTGATAGAAAACAAGGTCACTCATGGGTTGTGGCAGGCGTCCGTGAGGCCGTTGGTCAAGTTCAAGGTTGGTGCATCAGAGAGAGAGCGTCTCCTCCAGTGACTCTCTTTTATAAGTTTTTAACTTCACAATGGAACTGTCCTCCTTGCACCTCCGATACCGAGTCTGGGGAAGGGCTTGCGCGTCGCGAGAGTGAGGAAAAATTGGGAAAGGGTGCAGTGCACCTTTCCCGGACCTTCCTGCCGGCACTCAGTGCATCCAAAATGTGCACCGACTTGATAATGTGGGAGGAAATGAGTTCACATGCTCCCCACAAGGTGCATGCTAGAATCGCATAATTATTTATTATGAGCTGCCATTTTCATGTGAAATTTCCTCTGCTGAGGACAAACCAAAAATCTGCGTTTTTGGCTGGAGATAGACAACTTCGACACATTCACCAGCATCCAGAGCTGTCAAAACAGACAGTGCATGCATGTTGGCGCACGTCTCCATTTCTAGCTTGCCCGTGTGGCTGCGTGTCGTCCCCCGTGGCTGAACACGTACACAGCCCGTGCGTCCTGTTGTAGAGGTGAGCTGCCATGTGTGTAAAGATTGAACGAGGGGAGATTGGGTGGCTATCCACGCGTTTAGCGCTTGGCGCTGCAGATTGTGTACTCCCGAGTTTCGAAGACTTGTTAAAGCGAGAGGCAGACGAAGCATTTGCTGCCCACTACAAGTGCTTTTTGTGATGGCATGGTCCCTGCCGGCGACATATTAGCCGTGGGGATGGAGGGGACTTTGCTTTGTACTGCTGATGTGAAGGTATCGTTGACACGGCATGGAACCATACCTGTTGTCGCCGACTATCAAATTAAACATAATGATATTTTTCTCGTTCCAATTAGCATTTCTCAATTTTTTCAATTGCTCGACAATTCTGAAAATTGTGCCCCTTTTGGGTAAGAAAAATTCATCGTCAACTATACTTATTTGCGTAAAATATCAGATTTAAATATAATGAAACTTTAATATAACAGAGCAAATTGCCAATTTTACTGACTTCGTTTATCGAAGTTTAACTGTATATATATATATATAGTATTAGAAGGTCACGTGGTAGAGGTGTGT
The DNA here is from genome assembly GCF_023375885.2 of Dermacentor andersoni. Classification (NCBI taxonomy): domain Eukaryota; kingdom Metazoa; phylum Arthropoda; class Arachnida; order Ixodida; family Ixodidae; genus Dermacentor; species Dermacentor andersoni. The sequence continues at coordinate 227,038,103 of NC_092816.1, forward strand.
GTCCCTGTGTATGTATGCACAGCGCGCGCGCACACACACACACACACACACACACACACACACACACACACACACACACACACACACCTCTTTGTACCATGTGACTTACCTTTATCACGTGGCCAACTTCCCACACTTGACTTTTTTTCGCTTTGTCACTCCTAATGCCAGCACATTAAAAGGAAGGCCTCATTTGTGTGTGCGTGCACGCATGCACTTGCATATTTGCATGATCATTTTATGGTAAGGGTTTCTGCTTTAATATGCAAGACTCCTCTATCCAGTAATTTTCTTTTTTTTTTCATTATGGTTTCATTAGAACTTTTTCTATCCTTTTGACCTCCTCCGAGCTGTGCAAACTTTTATACCTCATGCACACTGTGGCTGTTTAGCTAATCAAGTTCGTTGGTGCCTCAATAGCAAGTGGCCTCACATGCCTGACAAACTTTTTTTGCAAGCAGCTCAGGCTACTCTTGCACAATCCACTGACACAGGGAGTTGCTCCATGTTGTGTGCACGCCTGATTTGTTGAACGCTGTCCCCTCTCACCCCCTCGCAGGCTTCTTTCAGCGTCCGGCGGACTTCACCCACACCTTGTTCCTAGCAGAGTTGGTCAAGTGGCTGCCGGACGCCACCTTTCCTATGGGGTGAGTCTTCTCGCCATACCCGACGTGAGAGTCGCCCGGCGGGCAAAGGGGCCCTGCGGTGCTGCTGCATGTGTGGTAACGGCATCTTTCTCAGAAAGCTGGAACACCTTGAAGACAAGTCGGGTGACTGGTGCCCTGTTTACCACTAACGTGTAGTGTGTGCAGTCAAAACCGTGTTGAAGTTGCAGCCAGTGCAAAAATGCCTTCACTGTATTCAGTATTTCTTCTAAGCATATGCACTGATATTGGCTGGAAAAAAAAATTGCGATTGTGTCTATGCTAAAGAATTGCAAGTGTGATGCCTCTGACAGGCCAGCAAAGCATCTCCTGTTAATATTGATGCTCTGTCAGTGGCTTGCCATTGAGAAATTACAACGAAGTTGTAAGGGCACCTTTCACCGTCATTAATGTGCGACTGTGTGATTGGAATGATGATGCAGGATCGGCACGTCTGCTTAGCAGCTGCGGGTCGACTTGGTACTTGTGCTACCGGAATGCATGTTTTTGATCTGCAGAACAAATTCACATCACTGTGACCCGTGTTTTATCAACTCTTGCAATTTCGGTTTCGTTACAGCAGCAGAATACTCGCTGAAATAAAGCATAGCCAACCAAATTATACATTCGCATCTTTACAGCCAATAATTTCTTATATCCGTGCTTTTTTTTTTTGCTAGTATTAGGAGTGTGCGAATAGTGATTTTTGAAACCGAATCGAATGCGAACCAAATAGCGCCAGAAGCAAATCGAATCGAATATCCAATACTTTTTGAAAAGTTGGCAAATAATGAATACCCTAGTAAATTCCAAATACAGCACAAACATACACATATACATAAAGAAGACACAAAAGACACGGACAAACACGTCTTTCGCGTCTTCTTTATGTGTAGGTGTATTTTTTATGCTGTATTTGGAATTTAAAATGTTAGACCAACTAGCCCAACAGACGGTCCTTCGGAAATGAATACCCTTTATCACAATAACTATAAGTCGAACTTCATATCCAAGTATTCTTAAAGTTAGCCAGTTTTTGTCATTACATAATGCGTTATGAAGCGTTGCTCAATTAGAACATAAATGGAGCATTATAAGCACACAAGTAGTTTCTTTGCATGGTCAAGGGTCTTAAAGAATTTGAATGATCGCTGCACAGCCTCTAAAGTATGGCTACCTAGCTGATATCGCCTGCTCCACTATGCAAGCTTTTGTTTTATGTCTATATTATGTCCACAGGGAGGAAAATTTACCGTGCTTTTGCTCCGATTTCATGGTTATTTGAGCTCATTTGACGTTTTGAGATATGCGAAAATTATTGGAAAAATATTTGCATTGATGAATAATTGGTCAATTCAAAAACCAAATTGAACAGGACACTATTCGATTCATTACTCGAATGTTTCGAATATATGCACACCCGTGGTTATTATGCAAGAGCGCTTGTTTATAAACATAAGCACTTGTGCTTGTCAGTACTGGTGGGTCACGAAAGTTGGAGGACAGACTGTGCATAAGTTTGATTCGTTCATTATGTTTTCGGTTTTTTTGTTTACTTGTTGTACAGTTGAACATATATGCAGCAAAATTGCATCCGACAAGGAAATGCCTCTATTATAGATGTTTTTTTTCACGGTGCTGCCATATTGTATATGCAGTGGCGCCATCTATGGGCGGTCAGAATGCTGGCTTGGGCGTGCACTCCATATTGTATGCCCTGCAAACACTCGGCAGCAGTTTCTGGTGGTTGTTTTCGCGTCGAGCTGTTTGTTTAGTATGTCATGGCATCTTCTACGTGGGAAACGGTTCTGTGAGAGGTACTGAAGTCATCTAAGTCAGCGCGACCGGAGTTTCTGCTGGCTTTGGAGCAGATGGAGCACCGAGCGTGATGTGTGCCCAGATGTTTGAGCCTACAATCAGGCTTGGAGATCAATTTTGTGTGTCTGAAAATGCATTTAAATGTGACCTTACTGCAGCATTCTCACCGTAGCTCTAAGCTGTGGTTTAGCAGCAATGAGTAGTACAATAAATATGATGATCCCAACAGCATAAGTTCTGTTCTGCTATGGAATAAGTTGTGTTGTTTACTTTGGGAGGCATTAAAATTGTTATCCGTAGATACATTACACAACTACCTCGTTTGTTGGTCGAAGTTTCAACGAATAAAAGGATTTTGGTTAGTAATAACTGCAAACCTACAGTGTGAATCGCACTTGTCGATTGAACATCTGCGGACTGCATGAGTGTCCAAAGCAATGGCAGATGCTGGGTTATAGATCTGTTTTTTTTTTTTTTTTTTCCCCTATATATGTAGCACATAATTCAAGCATGCAGCATGACCATCCCAGATCCTTTTGCGGTGTTTGCACTTTTTTTCTCTCACAAAAAAAAAACAAAAAAGAACACGAGAACTGCCTTCTTTTTTTTTTTTCCTGTTCAACTCCTCTACATACTCACCCAGCTTACCTAAATTGTGTCCACAAATAGCTGCCGGATTCTTTTTATAGATTTCCTTTCGGATATCATTACTGCTTTACAGGGCAAAAAAGCAATGTCAAAGCACAAAGCTTGTATGTATCATGCTGGTTTCCCAACCATAGTGATCGCTGTGTTGAGTATTGCCATCGGCCTCGTACAGGAGGCTAACGTAATCATAGCATAGTGATTTTAAGTCTACTAGACTTGAAATGTGTGAGAATGATGCTGGTCGCTGACACAAATATTTTATAAAGATGGGCACTTAGATGTTCCAGGGTTACATTGGATTGGTTGGTCAGGTTGCATAGGTACTTTTGATAGGTACGTTCGATCCGCTTGCGCCACCCTCAACCAGTTCACGAGGTGCTGCACCCTGCCATTCGTTTTGGTGGTGCAGCAATGCTGTTCTTTTTAAGAAGTGCAGGAAAGGTGCAGGGCTGGTTCACGATTTTGCTGCACCCTCTCTACCGTTACTGCCCACTTGGTGCAGACGTACAGGTGCGAAGCAGCAGCGCAGCTGACATCTGCTTGTTGTCTGCTTGCACAGCACATGTGTGCAAGCACCATTAAAACCCTGCATACGAGCTACCACTGTGTCTACACAAGCACAGGTGTATTTATGCCTCAGAAGCCAATTGTACCAGCCGTTCAGCACCTCTCACACTTACGCACTCCATGCACATTAGTCAGACAAAAACATAATGCCTGCACTGCATCTCTGCACCTTGGCATTTGTTTGGAGTGTCACGCTGTGCCTGCATCGAAGAAATCAAGCTGCACAAGTTCTGAACTTCTGAACTTCTGACGAATTGATTCACAGCGGTGCAGGTGAGTTGAACGGACTTAGTGAAGTGATTTTCCACTCCATGCTGCCAATCCACAGACGCCGGTTCTCTTCATGGAGTAAAAACCAACACATGCAGAATACCATGTACCGTATTTACACGACTCTAAGTTGACTCGAATGTAAGTCGACCTCCCCATATCGTGTGTGACAGGGAAAAAAAGAAACATACCCAAGGGCGCATTTGATAAGACAAATTTATTGGTAGCTGGCATGGTCACTGGACTACTCGTCTTCACTTGTGCATTGTCCTCACTAGTTCTGCCATCGTCATTGCTGCTACAGTCCCACAGTGCGTCGTCGTCCAGCGAAATTCCACATAAACAACCGCACCATGACATCTTGTGGAACAGCAGCCCACGCCGAATTCACTCAACTACACGCAGCCATCAGGAAGGCTCTTTTGACAGGTCTGGTTGGCGTAAGTTCACAGTCTTCTGCTACCAGCCACTCGTACTCACGGCGGAGCAGGTCCTTAAAAGGCAAAGATCCGGGCTTGTTTTATGACCATGTCGCACTTCACTGGTAGGGAAGGATCACACATTTCAGTGACATACGCCACAAGCTTGCAAGCGTTCCGATTTTGGCTCGTGGGAAATTCTTCGCTTGCCGTCACAGGTGAAAATTTTGCTTCCCTGCAGTCGTCACTCTCGCACCACTCCTTCAGAAACATCGAACTTGCAGCCCACTCCGCAGTGATTTGTTTCTTTGGTGTAAAGGACGGCAGCCCTCTTGAACGCTGCTTTGAATGAGTGCCATGTGTTCAGTGGGCCTGGAGCACTCATGACGACTGAGGAAGCGTGGAAGTAGCACTACAAATTACACATTGCCGGCAGTCAAGTCGAACGCATTACAGGGAAAGAGAAACACATGAGCGGTGTCTGCTTTTCCATGAACTATTGATACTCCCTGCAAGTGCCGCCGCGAATGGAACAGCGGCACTTCCATCAACTATTGACCCCCTCCCCCCCCCCCATAAGTGTTGTGTGCACTGTAAAACTCTGAAAAATGTTGAAAAACCCTTCCGAAAAGCGAACAAACGCATGAGATAGCGAAAACTACGGGTAAGGCCATAGAGCAAACATAAAATTGTAACTACGTTGTAGCTCCCCTGATATCTCGTCGGGCTCGCTTTTTTTTTTTTTTTTTTTGGTGGTGCCATGTTTTGGTTTCGATTGTCACCCCCCCCCCCCCCCCCCCCACTTCAGATTTTCACATTTTAAAAAATTGGTCGACTCACAATCGTGTAAATACGGTGTATACTCATGTAATGAAAGCACTCTCATAATAAATGTATCCTTAAAGGGACACTAAAGCAAAACAATAAATCAGTTTAGACTAATGAAGCATTGTTTGAGAACCCTGCAGGCAGTCATTTCAAAAACATCGTTTGATGATTAGATGAGAAAATGAAGGTCCAAGTATCAGTATTTGAATTTCGTGCCGAAATCCCAGCGCTGGTACGTCGGCGTGACGTCAAGGATTCCAAAGTATGTTTTCGCATTTCGGCCACGTTGGCTGAATAAAGGTTCCCGAAACTTGCCATGTTTAATATTTGGTTCCTTTAGAACACAATGTAGTCAATCTGTACCGCTATAGATGCTTAGTAGGCCCTAGAAGATGCCATCAAAATCCAAGACGTCACAGCCCCCAGGTGCGGGAACTGAAGTAGGCGTCGCCACCCATATTTCGTTCTTGGGCTTTTTCTGGCTTACTAGACGTCTTATCGTTGTAAGAGTGGTGTTTTTGGTGTTGTAGAACAGTAATTTACAATCGAATGTCCACGCTATAGTTTTTTGGAGAGGCTCGAATATTACTCTTGCACACGTGTTTAGAACAAGCGCACTTAATTTCGATGCCCGTTGCAGTGCTGGAAATATTCAATAATGCCACGTGAGAAATGCCAGGATCACACTGACGAAATTCTACAGCTAACTTAAGTAGGCTGCACCTGCACGCCAGCGGCAAACATGCCCTTGCAGCAGAGGCGATGGGTCTTGTGTAGCAGCTGACAGCAAAGCCTTGACGAGAGAAAAGTATAAGCATGCGGTGAGGACAGGCTGCACATTACCATATTTACTCGATTCTAATGTGCCCTCAATTGTAATGCACACCCGTTTCCCATGACCAAATAATTAAGAAAATGAAAACCTCGATTGTAATGTGCACCCATTTTCCATGAACAAAAAAAAGAAAGAGTACAATACCGCGCACCTCGTGCTTTCATATAGAAATACTATTTTCTCTCATTTGGAAAAAAAGATTTATTCCCAATACACTAAAGCTGCGATGAATAAAAACACAAATGGAAGCGATGTACTTTGCCACCAAGATTTTCACTGCACCGGTACGAGTCGCGTGGGGCAATAGATATCACTCGTCGTCGCTATCAGACAACTCCTTATTGATATCAACAGACCGAAGCACTTCATCCTCGGTGACATCAATGGCATTCAAAATACCCCACTTTTTAAAGGCCTTGTTGACCATGGCAGACGGGATCGTGCACCATGCATCTTTCGCCCATCCAGCAAAGTCCTGCAGCGAGGCACGCTTCATTTCATTGACGGGCGTGATTTCGTGGCAGCCACTGACAAGCCATTTGGTGTAGCGTGCCCGAATCTTTCAATGGCTTGTTCAAACAAACATCGAGCGGCTGGAGCTGCGATGTCATGCCGCCGGGTATCACGACAAGGTCGGTGTTGCAGGCCGCCATCTTGTCCTTGATGCGCTGGTCAAGGTGGCACCTGAATGCGTCGAGCACAAGCATCACATGCAGACCCAAACTGCTGCCGGCTCTCTTCTGCCAAACGTTATCAATCCAGTCAGTGACCAAGTCCATGGTCATTTTCACTTGCGCGCACAGTCACGCCCCTCGGAAACACGATTCCTTTTGGGAGCGTCTTCCGTCTGAAGATTAGATACGGGGGCAGCTTGTGCCCATCTGCAATGCAACAAAGCATTGCAGTGACTAGTTTTTCCATGGCCGGAAGACAGAACGCGCACCTGCTTCGCCTCCTTCTTTTCAGCGATTGTGGTGGCAGGCATGTCGAAGTAGAGCGATGTCTGATCGGCATTTCCAATCTGCCCGAAGTGGTAGCCGTTTCTATGGCGCAGCTTCAAAATGTACCGCTGAAAACTGCCCAGTTTCTCTTCATATTCTTTGGGCAATTTTTGGCATATTCCTGTCTGTTCGAAGAGAAAAGCCTTTTCTTTTCATAAAATTTGATAGCCAGCACCACTCTGAATTAGCCCTTTCTGTAGGGCTAACTGCATCACCCGTACTTTGAGCTGATCGGTCCTCACAGGCCGCTGTGCCGCTCGCTACTCTTGCACGTATTCCGTGAGCAGCTCTTCTATTTCGGCGAAGCGGCCCTGCTTTGGTCCACTGAAACCCTTCCTTGTTGCTATGCTGGCGAAAATATTCTCCTTGTGTTTGCGCCAGTCCCGCACGCAAGTCTTGGGAACTCCAAAAGCCCGTGATGCGGCCCGATTTCCATCTGTCTCCGCGCACATGATAACTTTCCTTTTAAATGTTGCATCACGGTGGACTCGGCGTGCCTTTGCAGTTGGCGCTTCCATGCTGATTGAATAAACCCAGAAAACGGGAAGACGGGTGGTAGACTAGGTTAAACCAGCACCTGGTTACACGTACAACATGGAGGTATGCACATGGAGGAAGCTACGGCAGCTAGGCTAGAAACGCGTACGAGGCGACCATCTTTCGAATGCCGATGGCGATATGGAAACGCGGATTTAGGGTCGTACTTAATTCTAATGCGCATGCAATTTTTGGACCCGTTTTATCGGAAGAAAGGTGCGTGTTAGATTCAAGAAAATATGGTACTAATGGCTAGCTCTTTACCCTGACTCCCTGATCTTTGGTGCGCCCTTGTTTCCGGGGGTGCACTGAAGATGTTTTTCAATCTCTTGGCAACAACAAATCGCAAAATTTCCCCTGATTCTATGTCATTCATTCTGAAAGCCATGAAAAGATTATGAGGATGATCTCACCCTTCCTCGTGTGAAAATGTCTCACCGAAGCTCTTGGCGCAGGATACAAAGCATCAAAAATGGCTAGCAGTGACCTCTTTTTGGAACTCTGCGACCCAAAACAGCTTGAAAACATTCCCAAAGTAGTGTCATTCGGGGAAATCCCAGTGACAATATCCCCACACCGAACTATGAACACCAGCCATAATGTTGTCTCTGATGATGACCTGATGGAGCTAACAGAAGCTGAAGAAGACTGGAGTGACCGAAAAGTGATCAATGTTAAAAGAATTATGCTAAGGCGCGACAGCAAGGAGATAAAAACCGAGCATCTAGTACTCGCTTTTTGCTCAAGCATACTACCTTAGACACTCAAGGCCACCTATATAAAGCTACAGGTCAGGCCATATGTTTCAAATCGTCTTCGCTGCTTCAAATGCCAGCGTTTTGGCCACAGTTCCCAGAACTGCCGAGGCTGGCAGACATGTGCAAAAATGTAGTTCCGGTGACCATGCCTCTGAAACGTGCGAAAATGCTCCACACTGTGTGAACTGTGATGGCGAGGTCCTTCTTGCGAGGCCCTTCTCACCTCATCACTAGTTATAGGAGGAGCTTCGGTTTCCTGTTCCTTGCTGCTTCAAATGGAGGTATCCTGACTCCTCTGGGTATCGTACAGGTCTGCATAGAATTCTTCCGCTGCTTTTATTATGCCTTCAAGATTGCTGATGATATTACCCTGCTTATCTTTCAGTGCATACGTCTTACTTTCTGCTATGCCAAGTTTACTTCTCACTGATTTCAGGCTGCGTTCATTTTTTTACGGCTTCTTCAGTCTTTCTCACTTTATAATTTCGAATATCCCTTACTTTCGCCTTGTTGACCAGTTTTGACGGATCCACGAATTCTTCTTATCCGTTGAATTGGGCACTTTCATTCTTTGTCGTTTCTTTATTAGGTCCTTTGTTTCTTGGGAAAGCTTGCCTACTGGTTGCCTTGGTGCCTTGCCTCCCACTTCAATTGCTGCCTCTGAAGCCATCCTAGTTACGGTTTCATTCATTAGCTCTATGTCATCATCATCTCTCTGTTCTAAGGCTACATATTTGTTTGCAAGTACCAGCCTGAATTTGTCTGCTTTTACCCTTACTGCCTCTAGGTCGACCTGTTTCTTCTTGACCAATTTTGCTTTCTCTCTTCAAATTGAGGTGAATCCTAGCCCTCGCTAAACTATGATCACTGCACTTTACCCTACTTATCACTTCTACATCCTGCACTACACTGGGATCAGCAGAAACTGTGAAGTCAATTTCATTTCTTGTTTCACCATCAAGGCTTTTCCAGGTCTACTTTCTGTTGCTATGCTTGCTGAAAAAGGTGTTCATTATTCGAAGCTTATTCCTTTCTGCGAATTCTACCAGCATCTCTCCTCTAGCGTTCCTACAATTGACGCCGTAGTTGCCAATTGCTTGCTCATCAGCCTGCTTTTTCTCCACTTTTGCATTAGAAGTCACCCATTACTACAGTATACTGAGTTTACACTTTTCTCATCGCTAATTCAACATCTCCATAAAACTGACTTCCTCATGATCGTGACTGGCTGTTGGAGCGTAGGTTTGTACTACGTTTAATCTATACCTAGTTTGATTACAACTACTGCTAAGTTTGATTACAACTACTGCTACTCTCTCATTAAAGCTGTAGAATTCATCAATGTTGCCAGCTATGTCCTTATGTATTAGGAATCCTATCTGGGAGACCTCTATAGCAGAGGACATGGCCATTTCTCAGCACTGTTTAAGCCTCAGTTCTTCTAACCTCACTAAGGCCAATGATATCCCAAACAATGTCTGATAGTTCCTCAAAGAGTCCTGCTGCGCTAGTCTCACTTGACAGAGTTTGGGTGTTAAAGGCTGCCAGGGTCTGTTTCCATTGACGACCTGTCCGGGTCCAGAGATTCTTAGCACCCTCTGCTGCATTGCAGGTCTGACCGCCGCCTTGGTCAGGTGCTCCACAGCTGCTGTGCACTGAGGGCCATGGGTTAATTGTAAGAATCATGCGGGAGGTAGTGGCCGAATACTGCACCAGAGAGGTCAATTCCTGCTCTGGTGAGGGAGTGTTCTTGTTGAAGGTTAGTTGGCCTTCCTAATGTGGTTGTACCTGGATTAGTACAGCCCCACTTGCTCTCGTCATCTTTCGCCGGTGTCAGGCGTCACTCCATGCCTGCAGATGTAGTGCACTGGAGGAGGTGAAATTCGAGCCCACTATTGTCAGATCAAAACAAAAAAGAACATAGAAGGAGTCGAACTTTGGACTATGGCAACTGAGCGTCTGACATAGCTGTTAGATAATCCCATATGTGGTGAGGCTACCTTATCACCGAGAGGTATGGCCCAGGGGGCCCTACATGCCTAAGAGATCCGTTAATTTATCCGCCATTGACGGGTTTTGCTGATCGTCATAGGTTGCACAATATAATGTCAATTCTCAGTGGTCCTAACATCGTAGTTCCCGAATATCGCGCATGCATGCAGCCTTGAACATGCCTAGGCACACGATGTATTTTCGGCGAATTTGAACAGCACTTAGAACTTGTGTGAAAAAAAGTAAGAAAAAGGAAAAGAAGGTTTCACCGCTTATTGAGAAGCCTTGAGCTGCGTATTATATTCAAAGAAGCTTGTAGGCGGGTGGCATACCTGCCAACAAACAGCTTTGTCGAAGTGGTGTGTCAGGGGATGGTTCCACAGCGGCTCCCGGTAGCTGTCCAGCCCACACAGTGATGGTGACGCCATCTGCCCCCTTGGCGGCTGCAGCAAGCGCTGCTCCGCCGCCCCAGCAGAAGGAGCCATCAACCTCCGGACTGGTGGCCTCAAAGGTCTCTTCCAAAGCGTTGAGGCGTTCAGGTCAAGCACAGCGCTCTGAAGAGCGCATGTCCAGTGCCTCACAAGAGGCGATAAACACAACCACCAGCGGCGGCGCCACCAGTGCTTAAAGAGCGGCAAGATTCTTGCGATCGCTCTGAAAAAGACAATGCTCGCATCACAGCACCTGGAAAAGGCCCGTGAGCATCATCTCTTGAACACACAGCACAAAGGACTTTTATCATAATGGAGACAGAAATACTACAATGGAATGTTAGAGGGCTCATTCATAACCTTGACTAATGAGTTGGTCACTCTATGCACCATTTATATACTCCCAAACTATAATCTCGAAAAAAGTCTTTTATAACCTCATTGATCAGCTTCCCGAGCCTTACATACTCATGGGAGGTTTTAACACTCATGACACAATGTGGGGAGACTCACTATGTGACATGAGAGGTCGACTCATTGAAAACTTACTTTTAAACTCCGGTGTGTGCCTCTTCAATAAGAAGGAACCAACGTATTATGTCCTCACCATAATTCATACTCGTCAATAGACCTGGCGATCGGCTCCCCTTCTGTCTTCCTTGATTTAGACTGGCGTGTAACTAAACATCTATTAGGGAATGATCACTTCCCAGTAATGCTGAACTTAGTAACCCAACGTAGTTCCTCTCCACATGTCCCATGCTGGAAGCGCCTCAGCTGACTGGGAAGCTTTTAAGGAATCCACCTCCTTGCCACAATATATTATAAATAATTTTAGTATAGATCATGCTGTTTCATACCTTACCACTTGTATGATTGATGCCGCTGAAAAGTTCATTCCTTAAACAAGTGGCACCCCATTCAAAAGACGTATCCCCTGGCGAAATGACAATTGTAGAGAGGCGCAGAAGAGAGAAAATAAAGCTTGGCGCAAACTACGTGAATGTCTTGCAGCCGAAAATCTAATAGAATTTAAACTGGTTAATACCTGTGTCACACGGGCACATTTCGAAGGCCTTCCAGTCGACGGCCTTCGAAACGCCATAACTCTATCGACTCAAAGGAGTTGTCGCGCTGCTACACGGCACTTTTGAAAGGCCGTTGAGTGGTTCCGGCGTTTCTCACCAAATTGTGTAGCGCTGCGGATGTTTATTTTCGTTTTCATGTCACAAAAAATTAAACAACATTAAAACCACTTAAAAGCACTATAATTTATTCTGTTTGTTTATACATTAAAAAAATTGTTTATACTTTGCCATACATATATGTTTAGTTTTTATGTTGTTGAGTGGCGAAACTGCGGCAACGTTTGCGTCGCTGCACGTCACTGTGTTCGAGAGTATGTGCAGTTTGCACATACCAAGTGGCAAAAATACTTTATTGAATAATTAATAACACTCGTATATAGTATTTTTAGAGAACTTGGTTTGATTTGTAATTTCTAACCGTGAGTACATGTACACTAAGAATGAGAGGGCATGTTCACGCTGTTTCCGTTTCCGTTGCTCAAAGGCAATCGAGAGTTGTAAGGTGCTCCGTTGACTCGATAGACTATTGACTCAGCGGTCTTCGAAACTGCCCATGTAGCAGCTCGGACTTGACCTTTGAGTCAGTTGACTATCGATTGGAAGGCCTTCCAAACACCCGTGTGACACAGGTATAAACCCAGAGAAGAAGGATGCAACAACAGGCTAAGAGGGCAAGTTGGCAAAGGTTTCTTTCAGGTATAAATTTGTATACTCAAGAGGCTAAAGTATGGGACGGGCTGAAAAGGCTAAAGAGACGAGAAATTCATCCATTGCCCCTAGTGAACGATGAAGCAAACAGCTTGGAAGACCAAGCTGACGTTCTTGGCGAACTCTTTCAGCACGTTTCCAGTTCTAACCATTATTTCGAGGCATTCCTAAAGCACAAACAAGTAGCAGAATGCAAGACCATCGACCATAAATGCAGACAGAACGAAGCCTATAACCTGCCTTTTAACATTGCTGGGTTGAGAGCCTCCTTGACTGCACATCAGAGCTCTGCATCTGGACCTGACAGGATCATGTACAACATGATTAAACACCTCCCCAGTGATGCACAAAGAAGCCTACTCACACTTTTTAACGCTATGTGGGCTGTGTGGTACCTCCCTACTGCATTGAAAGAAGCCATTGTTTTGATTCTGAAACAAGGCAAAGGCCCCACATTAGTAATAAGTTACCGCCCAATTTCCCTCACAAGTTGTATTTGCAAACTTTTCGAAAAAATTATAAGCTGTCGACTTCTGCACTTCCTTGAATTAAACAATATTCTTGATCGATATCAGTGTGGTTTTAGAATAGGACGGTCTACAACCGACCGTCTTGTACGCATTGAAGCAAACATTCGCAACGCTTTTGTACATAAGCAATCCTTCTTATCCGTGTTTCTCAATATGGGAAAGGCGTACGGTACAACTTGTTGTTACGGAATCCTGCGCGACCTGTTGATGCTGGGAATCCGCAGCAATATGTTAAACATTATAGAAAGCTACCTACACAACCGTACATTCCAGGTGAAAATAGGTAATGCACTGTCGCATGCATTCATACAGAAAACAGGGGCACCCCAGGGAGGCGTACTGAGTTGCACGCTCTTTGTCGTTAAAATGAACACACTTCGTACACCATTACCGCCATCTATATTTCATTCCGTCTGCGTAGACGACAGACAAGTAGGTTTCAAATACTGTAACCTAACAGTCTGTGAGAGACAAGTGAGAGACAAGTACAACAGTGCTTGAACAAAGTTTCTAAGTGGGCAGACGAAAGCGGGTTCAAAGCGAACCCCAACAAAAGTTCTTGTGTTCTTTTCACCTGGAAGAAAGGGCTTGCTGCACATCCCACTGTCGAAATGTATAGGCAACAAATACCTTTGAATAAAGAGCACAAATTTCTAGGTGTTATAATTGACTCCAGGCTTACCTTCATTTCACACATAAAATATATTAAAGCGGAATGTCTAAAAACAATGAACTTAAAATCCTATCCCACACAATATGGGGTAGCAACAGAAAGTGTTTATTGAATCTTTACAGGAGCATAATTCGATCATGATTGGACTGTGGTGCCGTGGTATATCACCGGGCCGCCCCCAAGCACGCTAAAGATGATCCTGTCAACCATCTAGGTATCTGGCTGGCCAATGGTGCATTCAGAACAAGCCCTGTCGAAAGCCTATATGTAGAGTCAAATGAGTGGTCACTCAATTTTCAGAGAACATACATCAGCTTCACCTATTTTCTCAAAGTGCACTCCAATCGGGAACATCCCTGCTCCACAACCGTTAAAGACTTGATGTATGCAACACTTTTTCTTAATATACCCTCTATGAGACTACCTTTCTCACTGCATGTGAGAGAACTTGGCGAAGAAATGGATATCCCAATTCTTGAACATCGCCTAATGCCTCCAGCTAAGCTATTGCCTCCTTAGGAGTGGCAGATGATAAAATGTGATGTATTCTTTGTAGAGGTCACAAACACGTTCCTGAGCTCGAAATCGCTATGCATTTCCGTGAACTTCACTCGAAGTACTCCTGCGCTGCATTTTACACAGATGCATCAAAATCAGATGCTGGCGTACCTTACGGTGCTGTTAGTCCCTCTTTTTCTAAATCTGACGTATTGAACCTCCTAGCAAGTGTCTTCGCTGCAGAAGCCTGTGCACTACTGTCTGTGGTAAAATATATAAACAAACTAAAACTTGACAGAGCAATCATATTCACAGACTCGGTAAGTCTTGTAAAAGCATTAATGTCTTTACAAGAGCATACAAATCCTGTTTTTATTGATCTTTACTCAATCTTGTGCAATGTTTATTTATCTCGTAGACATGTAGTGATATGCTGGTTTCCTTGCCATAGAGGAATCGAAGGAAATGTGCTTGTCAACGACATCGCCAAACAATAGCATCGCAAGGTATTCGTTCTGCTGCAGTCCCTGCCACAGACATGAAGCCCTTCCTACGAAACAAACTGCAAAGCCACTGGCAATGCTTCTGGGATGCTGAAATGAGCAATAAGCTTCAAGTGGTTAAACCGAAATTAGGTTTCTGGCCCCCAACTACAAAAACACAAACAGATGTCCTATTCACTAGACTCGGAATAGGACATACATTTGGCACTCATACCTTCCTCTTGACTGGTAACGAGCCTCCAACCTGTGGTAGATGTGGTGACAGGCTGATTGCCCTCCACGTCTTCCTGGAGTGTCGGGTAGCCAAAAAAGATGGGAAAAAACATTTTCCTCTTGCATACCGCTATTGTGTCCCTCTTCATCCGGCTATGTTTCTTGATGAAGAACCGCTTTTTAAGACCAAAGCAGTCGTCGCTTTCTTGAATAATGTTGAGCTACATGTTATATAATACCTGTGTCACACAGGCACATTTGGAAGGCCTTCCAGTCGACGGCCTTCAAAACGCCACAACTCTATCGACTCAAAGGAGTTGTCGCGCTGCTACACGGCACTTGTTAAAGGCCGTTGAGTGGTTCAGGCATTTCTCGCAAAATTGTGTGGCGCTGCGGATCTTTATTTTCGTTTTCATGTCACAAAAGATTAAACAGCATTAAAAATACTTAAAAGCACTATAATTTCTTTTATGTTTGTTTATGCATTAAAAAAAAATTGTTCATACATTGCCATACATATATGTTTAGTTTTTAAGTTCTTGAGTAGCGAAACCAAAAGTATCTAGTAGCGATGTAGCGAAACTGCGACAACGTTTGCGTCGCTGCACATCGCTGTTGTAGAGAGTACGTGCACAGTGCCGGAGGTGCAAGGAAGGAACGAAGCAATTGCCAAGGACGTTGTGGCTGTTAATCGTGAGATAAGAAAGCTAAGCCAAGAGAAAGAATTTGAAGTGGCAGACATAAACAGAGAAGTCCATAGAGCAGGCTTTGGCGGAGGCTTTACACGAGATGGCATCCACTTTAATGGAAGGCTAGGAGACGAGATCGGCTGGCGCCTGGCAGGTCGGGCAGTAGCTTTTTTATGGGGTCCGCTGCGCCTCAGGGCGTAGGGGTAGGTAGAAACAGCGTAGAAAGTGCAATAGAGGCTGACGCCAATAAAATGGCCACTAGGAGGTCCAGGAAGAAAACTACAAATAAATTTAACACCAGGATCAGGTACATAAACATGCAAGGCGGTAGAGAGAGAGCGAGGTGGTTGGAAATAGAACAGCAGTTAAAGGATGAAGAAGTAAGTGTATACGCGCTATGCGAAACACATCTCGGGGATCTAGAAGACCCACCGTTTATTGAAGGCTACGTCTGGGAAGGAAGCAATAGAACAACGGAGAGAAAGGGAGGAGGAGTAAGTATGCTCATACACCAACGAACAAATTGGCAAAGAATAAAGTTAACTTGCAAAGAACATGTCTGGGTATCAGGTACAATTGCCGGTAAAAAGGCATGGCTAGGAGTAGTTTATTTAGGGACAGGGGACAAATGCAGGCAAGAGAATGAAGATCTAGTGAAGTGTCTCGATGACGATATAAAGCAGTTTGGAGAAGGTGCCGATATTTGTCTGCTGGGTGACATGAATGGCCACATCGAGGATCTGGATGGATACACAGATTGTAATGGGAAGTTTATGCTAGACTTCTGTGAGCGACACAACCTAGTTATAGTAAACAGAGAAACTAAGTGTGAGGGACAAATTACGTGGGAGTCCCGTAACAGACAAACGACCATTGACTACTGCTTAATGTCGCAGGGGTTGTATAGCAAGCTCACAATAATGGAAATAGACGAAGAGGGGAAGTACAGCCTCGGAAGTGATCATAAGCGTATTAGTCTACAGTTGGGAGCCCTACTCAAAAGAGAAATGCAGGGAAGTCAAAAAGAGTACGCAAAATTAAATGACGCGCAAATAGCGGCTGGCATAGAGGAAGCAATAGAAAAACATCCCATGGAAAGGTGGGATTATAATCAGTTAGAACTACTCATTAGTACAAAAATAAAAGAAGTAAAAGGAGTAAACCGCCGGAAAGGAAAGAGGAAGCCACGAAGTTGGTGGAATAAGGAAATTAGAGAGGCCATCGAACAACGACGGTGGCCATCTCGGGAACACAGAGAAGCAAAGAGGGCGCAGTTATCTGAAGACGAAATAGGCCGAAAATGGGAATATTATCGACAAAAGAAACAACAAGTGCAGGTCCTAGTCCAGGCTAAAATAAAGCAGTCCTCTGATCGCTGGCTGGCTGAAGTTCGCGATGCAACAAAAGGGGGGTCGAGAAAATTCTGGAACCATATAAGCTGGCTGGGTAAAGCTAATCACAGAAAACAGGAACAGATTCACGATGCCGAAGGAAATTGTTTAGAGGAAGATGACGCTGTGAACTACATTGGTTCAGTTATAGCAGAGTCATTTAGTAAAGACGATAGGGTAGTCGCCCCAAGTGAGGGAGCAACACAGAATAGCATAATAGAAAACAGCTTAGAACTGACCAATCTTAACTGGAAAAAGGCGGAAGCAAATGTTCCAAAATGCACGTCCGCGGGGATAGATGAAATTCCAATCAAGTATATAATGAACTTGGCCCAAGAAGCAAGGAAACGCTGATAAAAGCATTGGAGGCAGTCATAACAAATAAGCAAATTCCGCACAGTTGGAAACAGAGTAAAATGAATTTGATTTATAAAGGGAAAGGTGATAAGAAGAACATAAAATCCTTACGACCAAATTCGATAACATCAGTTATATATAGGCTGGCGATGCAAGCGGTGAAATTAAAAATGCAGTCATGGGTAGAAAGTAATAGAATACTCGGAGAACTTCAGAACGGGTTCAGAAGTGGTAAGCGCTTAGATGATAGCCTGTTCGTGCTTAACCAGTGCATAGAAATAGCTAAGGCGGAAAATGGACCTCTGTATTTAGCTTTCCTGGACAAAAGTGGTGCATACGACAACGTGAACAGGGAACTCCTGCGGAACGTATTAAAAGCTGAAGGTATCAGTCATGAGGTAATTGATTTTCTACAGGAACTATATCGAGAAAATAATGTTGAAATAACATGGGAAGGAATTAAGAGTACGACAACCGTCGAGGTTCACAAAGGATTAAGGCAAGGTTGTCCCCTATCACCGCTGCTGTTCATACTTTATATGATAAGCATGGAAAGAAGGTTACAACGAAGCAATCTAGGGTATAATCTGTCGTGCAGATTAGGCGAAAAGGTTGTTGAGCAACGACTACCGGGTTTAATGTATGCGGACGATATTGTACTGTTAGCAGATAGCCAGGAAAATTTGCAAACTCTCGTTAATTACTGTGGGGACGAAGGAGACAGTTTAGGTTTCAGTTTTAGTGCAGCTAAGTCCGGTGGGATGTTTTTCAACGATACAACTGATCAGGAGCTTACAATACAAGGCCATGAAATACCCCGAGTGGCCTAATACAAGTATCTCGGGGTATGGATAAACAAAGGGCAGATGTACATGGAAAAGCACGAACAGTTTCTCATAGCAAAAGGGCGAAGAGATGCCGGGATAATGAAACATAAGGCATTGTGGGGGTACAACAGGTTTGAGGTAATGAGAGGTATTTGGAAGGGAGTAATGGTGCCGGGGCTTACTTTCGGGAATGCGGTCTTGTGTTTAAGGGCAGAGGTTCAGTCGAGACTAGAAGTAAATCAGAGAGCTGTAGGAAGGTTAGCACTAGGTGCCCACGGGAAAACCACAAATGAAGCAGTACAGGGAGATATGGGCTGGGCATCGTTCGAAGCACGAGAAGCTCAGGGTAAAATCCTATATGAAAAAGGTCTGAGGAAATTGGACGATAACAGGTGGGCAGCTAAGGTGTTTAAATACCTATACAGAAAGAGCGTTGACTCACAATGGCAGAAAAGAACTAGGAAGCTAACCCGTAAGTATGCCAGACACGAGGACGAAGAAAGACAGAGCATTAAACGACAGGTTAAAAATGCGGAAGGTAAAAATTGGATAAATTCAATGGAAAAGAAGCGTAGTGTGGAACCATATCGATACTGGAAACAGCAGATCAGAAAGGAAGCGTTTTATGATAACTCAAGAGGCAGTGCCCTACTCTTTAAAGCTAGATCAGGATGTCTTAGAACGCGGAGCTATAAAAAGAAATTTAACGAAGAAGACACATGTACTGTGTGTGGTAAATATGTAGAAACAATGGAACACTTCATACTAAAATGTGATGGTATCAAGCCCGATGTCGATGCGGCCACAGTCGCCCTTCCTGAGGCCCTAGGGTTCAGAGATAATAATAGTCATGTAAATAAATATGCGGTGGAAATTAGCAAAAGGCGATTGGAGGATTGGTGGCTCAACAGCAGAGAGGGGACATAAGGTTAAAAGGGTAGGGAGACGTATTTAAAGAAAATCGAGAAATTCAATAACACACAACACAGATAAAAATAAAAATAAAAGGCAAAATAAAAATCTGAGCATGGTGGCAACTGCCATCACCCCGTTTCAAAGGAGACGCTCCTACCTTCCATCCATCCATCCGTGCAGTTCGCACATATCAAGTGGCAAAAATACTTTATTGAATAATTAATAACACTCATATATAGCATTTTAGAGCATTTTGGTTTGATTTGTTCTTTCTAACCGTGAGTACGAGCCCACTGTGAACAAGAGGGCATGTTCGCGCTGTTTCTGTTTCCGTTGCTCAAAGGCCATTGAGATTTCGATAGAGTTGTAAGGTGCTCCATTGACTAGATAGACTATTGACGCGGCAGCCTTCGAAACCGCCCGTGTAGCAGCTCAAACTTGACCTTTGAATCAACTGACTATCGGTTGGAAGGCCTTCCAAACGCCCGTGTGACACGGGTATAAGCCCATTAAATTTGTAGCGCGTCCTCTTTCCAGAGGATGCCACTATGATAGTTGTTTTGTATGGCATATGCCTTTATGTCCTTGTGTTTCGAGGGCTCTTGTGAGGCAGTAGTGCTCCAGCCAATTTTAGCATTTCACATATTTTGTATATTGCATCATTCTTCCACAATGCATTTTAATGCTCATAGTACACGTCATTAGTCATTGCCATGATTTTATTACACATAGATATTGCGCAATTTACAGCAACTCTTTTAGGCCCCTTTACAGCCACGTCACAGCGACTTCACAGAACTCATCTATCCACTGCGAACTCATTAACATAGGCATGGTGCTCTTTGGCTATGCCTGGCCCTTGCGCCACTAAACATCACACATTCATTCGTTCATTCATTCACGCGAGTATATGCGGGGGTACACAACACATACACAGTATGCAACTGATGAGGCACGTCGCTTGTTTGCACACCCTAGAGAAAATCTCTGCATATTGTAGTTACTGCTGTACCGAAAAGCTATACACAGGGGCTCCCCGACGACCTTTTATTAACTGACATCACATGAATTTCACGGACAATGAGCTAAAACATCTCCAAATCGTTCCGCAGCATGCGACAGCAGCACATTCAAGCAGTGCCGCACCAGCTCGCGCAAAGCAGAGAGAAGCACTCGCCACCGTGCGCCCTTTCCTCCCCGTTCTTTGAAAAGGTGTATATGTGATATTCATTACAAGCACGTACAGTAGAACTGCATTCATACATTATTTAAAGAATGCGAGAAAAGAACATTCGCACCGCGAAAGTGTACCATCCGAAGTCAGTAAAAGATTTGGCAGACTCAACTGGTAGTTGATATTCATTAATGCGAAGCCTGCGTGAACCGGCATGTGTCGAGGTAGTGGAGCGTGAGCAGCCTGAGAGGAACCTCGTCGTTCTTGCATTTTCGGCAAGCTTGTATTTGCACTGCTTGAACTTGGCCTCACTCGGCAGCTTCTTCTTCGAGCAGGGCACCTTGCAGGAAGTGTTGACGTGCCCACTCCATGTTAAAATTCTTGTGGCACGAGACACCGACATGAGTAGAGGTGGGGTGCGTGCGGCCGACCCTGGACACACGTCGTCATTTTCTTAATGCATGGTGTTTCGATGTGAAAGCGTCAAATGGCTACTTGAGTGAAAAATCTGGCGTCGGGCATCTGTAGCGGCCTAAATTGCCATTGACCACGTCACGTGCGTGCCTCGACAGATCAGAGTAGGTGAGAGGGAACACCGGCGTGCCAGGTGTTATATGAGGGGAGAGGGCATTGCCGCGATGCTACGATGCCCTCACCCTCGGAAGCCTGAGTTATCGGCTCATTCCTTGTCCGTGCAAGCTCTCACCTGCATTCTAACTGCGTCTCAGTAAGGCCAAATCAAAATGTGCTAACTGTCTTGACAGGCTTGCTTGCGAGGAGTTCATAAATCGAAGGACCGCTCAGTCACATTCAATTCAACATTAATGCTTTCGCATGCAGAACTCAAAGTGCTTAGGGTTAGTTTTTTTACATTTTTAGATCACGACAGGAAACCATAATAAACTCTCGATCTTTTGGGCGACGCCGGAATACGATGCCACCAGAGTGGAACGGGACACTTGCTTCACACCACCTACAGCAGCAAACATTGGTGCATTGGGGTTATCACGAATTATAAGCGTGCAGTACTCTTCCTACATCCTTATACCCCACGTGCTTAGAAACAAATGAACATGCTTATCGCAGTAGGCTGTGGGGTAATAGCTGTGAATGCAGTGTGCAACGAACCAGGAGGAGATTTGCTGGTACCTCTATAGCAAACTGAATTTGCACAAGTATTGAATGAAACTTTATTTGTTCCTTACTTTAAAAAAGAAAAGAGGACGGCATGTGAAACACTACGGTGTTGTAGCTTGTGTGTGCCTGTGACCCCGTACATTTTTCCTAAAGGTCTGTATTGCACAGTCATGACTGTGTTTTACATATTGCCACATGTAGGTAGTGGGTCGAGCCCAGAAGAACAAAGAAGACAGCGCGTTTTCCCTGCTCGTGAGCCAACCCCGACGGAAATGGGCAGATTATTCCAAATTAATATGGAGCATAAATTTCGATATATCTATGGAATTTCTTGGCTAGTCCCCCATCGTGGGTAGGCGCCACACACGGGTAGGCAACAACAACAACAACCCTGACGGACGCACTTTCCAAGAGCCAGCTGCTCTGCAGTTTATTAAGACCCGAAGAGCACTTCTGAAGGCTCGTGACAATAGAGAGTTTTAGAATAGGGGCCCCAATATTTTGGGGCCCCAAAGAGCTTTGCGGGTGTTAGCGTTGGGGCACGCAGGAGTGAAGAGGTTTAGAATAGGGCTTTGCGTTTGCAGATAGCGTCTTGCGCTGACAGCGCCACTACGGCGTCTAAGAAAAACGATTAAAAATAATTAAATAAAATATACCATCTTACGATATGAATAGTAATTTTGACTTGCGTGTATTCGCGTTTAATTACAATTTAGAGGTTATTCTTCAAGCAGCAAACAATTAGTTGTGCTTAGTTTGGAGCAACAAAACCAACTTTACGTGCCTTCACCAGCCAAGCTTAGCCGTGTTAGGCCTACGAGCCATAAAATCCACACTCGAATTCCGAATCAGCGGCGTCTAATGAATCAATATTCATAACACACGCTAGTTGAGAGAAAGCGATAACTGCAGTCACTTCTCCTAGCTTGCGAACTTCACGCATTACCGCGAATCGAACCCAGTTTGGTGCTAGGTTAGAGCCGTCGCTTAGATGGGTGCCGCCATGTTTGTTGACGCAAAGCTTTTGGGAACGCTATTTGAGCTCCCGCTAAATCGGTGAAATAGCGTTCCCAACGCAAAACCCAAACGCAGTTTGCGTCTCGCGCATGCGCAGTGGCTTCGACGCTATTTCTTTGGGGCCCCAAAACGTTTGGGGCCCCTATTCTAAAACTCTCTAATATTAACCAAATTCAGTGCAAGCTGATGCAGTTGACTGTTTTTGCGCACTACACTTCCAGTTGGGGTCCAACTGCGCCATTTTGCTACAATTTGACTTGCCTGCTCCTGGCTGCGCCCACTCAAGTGTCATTTGCGCCATTTGCGTAAAAGTGCGGTATTTTCTCGTTTTCAGAGCAATGCAACGTTTTCAGTAGGGCCATGCAACCACTCCGCTACATTAATGAATGACTGATTTTCTGGACGCCCGATTTTTCAGACAAGCCTGAAAATTTGGACGCATTCGCGGCACCGCCATGTATCCCTAGAGTCGATGTACAAGAACGTCTGAAACTTCGATCGGACACAAAAAAAAAAAAACCTTCGCCGTCTGATTTTCTTGACTTTTTGCCATGACCGCAGGTCCGACACCATCACCGCCATCTTGATAATCTCGCTACCTCGAGCCGGCGCTCTCGCGCGCAGATCCGCTGGCAGCCGTAGCCACGCCGCGGCAACGCTAGGCGTAGCTACTTCAACGTTCGCCATCAAGCTTCTTGCTGTTCGGTTCCGTGTGTTCTGTGCAGTGAAACAATTCGCCGCTGTTAGCAATGGCGCGGAAAACATAGCGCGTTGCACATTGCCGACAGCCAGCTTCGCCCCAATACAGTAGTGTTACGCGGCGAAGCATATCAAAAGTTGGAAGGACCCGCCGTGGTTGCTCAGTGGCTATGGTGTTAGGCTGCTGAGCATGAGGTCGCGGGATTGAATCCCGGCCACGGCGGCCGCATTTCGATGGGGGCAAAATGCGAAAACACCCGTGTACTGAGATTTAGGTGCACGTTAAAAACCCCAGGTGGTCGAAACTTCCGGAGTCCTCCACTACGGCGTGCCTCATAATCAGAAAGTGGTTTTGGCACGTAAAACCCCATAATTTAATTTTTAATTTTAAAAGTTGGAAGGGCCAGTTGTCATGGGAGATGGCATGTTTCCTTTAATTATACACGCGTGGACCCACCATCTCCTATCACAGTACGAGCACCGATACGCCTAATAGTGTACCGGCAGGCCTTTAACGCTATTTAGAAATTTAGGTGCATATCTTTGTTCTCATTAGCCTACAAAATTTTACTTAATTGTCCACAAAATTAAGTTCCCTGCCTACCCAAATTAAGATGCTTGCAACATAATGTGCATGATATACCATCTGTGGGGAAACAAGCTTTGGTTGCTGTTGGCTTTGTGTCTTGCTTCAATGTTGAGCAGCACTTACTGATTGCACAGTAATAACAAGCTTTGCCGAATGGCAACAGATTACGGTTGTATTACCCCAAGTGTTCCAAAAAGATGAATTTCTTTTTGCTCCGAAACTGCTCCAAAATTCTGATGTGGCTGTTCCTAAACTGCTCCAGAATGAAATTTTTTCTGCTCCAAAAATTGCTCCAAAAATTGCTCCACATCCTAAACTTGAAGGACCACCACTGCATTTCCCACGCACCACTACTTTAGAATGGGATTCACATTGTGCACAGTTTACGAGACCTCAGTTGGCCACAGAGCAACATGGTTGATGCACCTATGGCTGCCAATTTGATTTGATGATACCGTTAAAGGTCTCATGTATTTAAGCCCTGCTCAATAAAACCTTCAGACTTGTCATCCACTTCTGGGTAGCGTTTAAATTATTGTAGATGCTTGTAACTTCGAAAGTGGTCATCAGTGTTAGTGGCAGAAAGGGTGAGAGGAAGAAAGAAAACACAGACAAAAGGGACACTCTTTCCCTGCGTGTTTTCACAATTACATCAAAAACGAGTTTAACAATGCAAAACCCAGGACATACAGACGGAAACTAACAAAGGGATGACTATCAACCAGTCCATTTCCCTCTGTATGTCCTGTGTCTTGCGCCGTTACTCATTTTTTTTATGCAACATGTACCAACATGCCTGGGTTAGCACTCCGTTTCAGTTCACACTTCTATTTTTTTGCCATGCGCATTGACAGCTTTGCACCAGATAGCCCAACATTGCACTTTACTAAACTTTGCAAACAAATCACCATTCGCCTGTTCGAAAGCAGCACTGCCCATAAGGGTGTTAGATATGCAAGCGAGAGAGCCAGTTCTGTATACATGGCACCATGTTGCCCTCGTGCAGGAAGATTCGTCGTCTGCTCGGCCCCGCAGGCAGCCTTGCTGTTGAGACAAATGCCATGCTCGAGTCGTACGATGTGGACCACCAAGATTTCCCGCCAGACATCCTAGATGACCTCGGGGTGAGCTCCGATTGGAAAGTGCCTGAGGTTAGTGAAAATTTTCCTGAAGTGTGTATCAGTCTATCATTGAAATGAGCATGCTAAGTTTGATAGTTATGTCTGCACTCATCGTGAAATGCATAGGAAGCTCCAAATTTAACATATGGGAGTAGCATCAATCACCTTCAACTGTTTTCAGAAGTTGCTGATCATCACCATGTTATTGCTGTATTTGAAGTGGAAACAGTGTCTGCTCTGCAACACTCTGCTGTGACCTGTGTGAATCATAAGTAGCAGCCAGTGGTGATTATAAATGAAATTATTGGTTGAGTAGTTCACACCACTGTTCCCTGTAAAACTGTAAGATCAAGAAATGCCATTTAAGGGGAGATGTTCCTCAAAAATATTTCTTCATTAACAATAAACCAGCGCCATCTTAAAGATCCCGCATCAACTCACCGTGATGTCATGAATTTAAACGGCTTCTGTTCCGGCCATGTAAATTTTTTACCTGTAAAGATTGACTGCATTGTGTTAAAAAATGGTACGACATTCTGGCGGGCTAGTTGGTTCATAGCTTTAGACATTTCTTTTAACATCTAAACATTATGGGAACTCTGCCATCATCGTCATCATTGGAGCCACAGGCATCATCGGAACTCCGGCATCGGAGCCAGAAGTTGAAGAAATAGAGGACGAAGTGACTCGCGAGCACAAGCAGTGGTTCAAGGCTCAGCTAGGTGCTCTTGGGCGCGGCCGACCAGGACGGGTCTGCTGGCATGGACTGAGGGACTGGGCTGTTCCCACATTGGCGCCCAACGTGGGGCACTGGCTGCGTTCTGGGACGGACCATGCTCATGGGGAAAGCATGCGGTGCCCGCATTCCACAGCCAGTAGCTATGCCTGCCTGGCCTAGTGCGTGACCATCTGTATGGCGCAAGCTGCAGCTCTGGCATTCGCTGAGGGGAGTTCTTGCCGACTCTTCCTCTTTCACCATCATAGGGTCTGGCTTCGGGGCGTTGAGGTCTCCTACATGCTGCTGAAGCTCCCGGCACCACCATTGGAGAAGGGACCTGCCAGCACGGTTACTGCATCAACGCAACAAGTTGTCGAATCACGGAGACCACGCATGGTTCCAAACCCAGCGGCGTGGCCCCGTCCAGCCATTCGTTGGAAAGAGACGACAAGTGAACTGTTGAAGGTAAGGGAGTCGCCAAGGCATGCAAAGGCAAGCTGTTGAAGAAAACTGCTCAGAAGAACCACTCATCATCAGGTAGCGAAGCCAAGAACAAGAGCGGCGCATTGTCCTCATTTGAGCCCGAGGAGGGTGAAGTGTCGTACTCTGGCACAGTTCCTCAGCCCCAACTCGTGACAACCGCGTGAAGAGGACAATGACGATGATTCTGAATAAAAGTAGTTCAACGACGGATAGGATGAGAATGCCGTGGACGCTTGAAGTCAGTTGCCAACGATAGTGGAAGCAGCACTGTTCGAGCGATGGATCATCATCATCTGCGATCTTCCCTTCCTGTTAACAGCATGGTGCGGTGTTGTGTGGTCTCTGTGCGGGGGACTGGCAGTGAGCAGGCAGCTGTTACTTCCGGCAACCTGCCACGTGCACTCATCAGAACGAGGTTAAGGAGGAAGACCAGACCAGGTCTGGTCTTTCTCCTTAACCTCCTCTGGGTATGGTTTAGGGCCTTCTGGTTTCTGCAAGACCTCGACAACTCAGAGGCTCCATCACCTGGTCTGCCGCTTCTTTGCAAAGCGTACGTCCGCAAAGCCAGCCAGGTTTAGGGCCTTGGGGGTTCCTGGAAGACCTTGGTAACTCGAATGTTGCCTGCTCCGCTGATCATCATTCGGTGCTGCAGTCTGCAAGGTTCGCCCACCACCAGGGGTGTGGTGCTGTCGCTGCAAGCCACTGTGGGCCAGTCCCATCACCGGCTTTGCAGAGGGAGGTGCAGTATATCAACCTTGCCATCATCTTTATTAGAGCCACTGGCTTCATCGGAACTGCGGCATCGGAGCCAGCAGTCGAAGTAGAGGACAAATTGACTCGTGAGCATAGAGGTGGTTCAAGGCTCAGCTGGGCACTCTTCGGCACGGCTGACCAGTACTGGGGCATGCTGGCGTGGACTGGGGAACCACCCAATTCCCACAACACTCAAAGTTATGAACCAACTAGCCCACCAGAATCTCCTAGTAAAAAAACTGCGCTCATGGTGTGGTGTGTGTTCCATGCGTGTGACCTCGTTTCTTGCGCAGTTAAAGGGCAACTCCAACATTGTTTTAACCATATTAAGATATTGTCATTTTCACATGGCATTGACAGTCCTGTCACCGGTAAGGTGGTTCAATTTGCTTAGAACTTCATCAGTAATTTTAAATAACCAATAAACAAGATACTGAAACCAAAACGGGCTGCTGTTTCGTGTAACGTCACGATGAGTCAATGACGTCCGATCCTACTACCAAAATGTAAAATTGCAGAACGCATGCTAAACATGCAGTACACGTGACGCTAACACCAAAGAAGCGAAGCTGATGATGGCTCCTGATGACACAGGCAGCTTTTACAGGGTTTCCGAACTAGACAGCAGTGATTTAAGCGACGATTGCAGCGACAGCAGGGTGTTGTCTCTGATGTCATGAGCACAGGGTGGCCAGTAGAAAGTCATGAGTTGGGAACGCAGCCAATCTTTAAAATTCATTTTGAGAAAACTAAATGACTTGCAGCCATATAGTTTGCCACAGATAATCAGGATGCAAAAAATGAACACGTATTGAAGATTTTATTAACATCACTGGACATCAAAAAATCGCCAGAGTTGCCCTTTAAAAGAACGTCTGAAGCTATGAACGAACTAGCCTGCCAGAACGTCCTACTGAAAAAAAAACTGCGTTTGTGGTGGGGTGCGTGTTTATTTCGTGTGTCCTCGTTTTTCACGCAGTTAAAAGAAACATCGAAAGCTATGAACCAACTAGCCCACCAGAACGTCCTACTAAACTGTGCTCGTGGTGTGGTGTGTGTTTCTTTCATGTGTCCTCATTTTTTGCGCAGTTAAAAGAAATGTCTAATGTTAAAACATAGCCAAACACCAAACTTTGCAAGTTGCAAGAACCTTTACTGGGCATTTACGGCCCGAATACAAGAAAGTACCGTAGTTATTTATATGCAACATGATTGTAATGCATGGGTCGACTTTTCAGTCACGCGGGAAAAAAAAGAAGTAAGGCGAGATAACCACGAGATGAACATAAAAATACATAGTACCTTTATTCAAGTAATCACAGTTCGGAAACAAGTTCTCTTCACTTATCCGAGAAGGAGGCAGAGCATTTCTTGGGTGGTATTCTTGAGATAGTCTCACTTGCAAAAAATTTTGTGTCAGTCAGCACCGAATGCATCCCCAACAAACGTTTCTGTCGCTGTGCCAAAATTCAATCTTCGCACAGTGCCAAGAGTGCTGTTGGCTGTATACTTTGAGGAGTTCAGTGCCGGGACGAGTGAAACTATCTCTGAAAGTGATCGCCCGAGAATCGTAGTCTTCCATGCCATCGAGCTTATTCGAAATTAAACACTTCAAAGGCCAATTGCAACAGAACTTCACTTGGGATAAATTGGCTATAAATGTGTAGAGCATACTACTAATGTAATCTTGGCAAAGCTGCAGGGCTAGTAATTGTCTCATTTTCTTATGAGCAGCCTTTACATAGCGCCTAAGCAGACGACGCATGTATCTGGTGGTGAGAGGTAGTGATGCAGATATGGCGAAAGGCCCGGAACCGTACACGACAGCTGATCTCTCAGTTGCGCCTAGGTGCCCAGGTGCATCGGTCGCTGAAACATGTGCAAGTTGATGAGTGTCTCTCTCGGCATGCTTGCTCGTTTCACATACAACTTGAGCTGTTGCAAGAATGCCGACGTGTTGTGGGGCCGTCGGGTGCTCGGACAGCTCCTATAAGCTCTGGTTTTTTTCATATATTTTTAGTTCATCAAAATTTCATATAGTTATTTTTCTGTGCCCCCTGGAAGTGAAAAACGTAGGGTCTCTTGTGCAACTTAGGCACTTCGTATCATGACTGAGAGAGTGTTATAATATAGCCTGCCTTGTTCCACGTAGAGCACAGATTGCAAGGACACTGTATAACTTTCTTGTTTTGTTTTGCTTTATTGTTTGAAGAAAACATTTTCCACCTCAGCTGCCATTTTAAAGTTTTAGTCAGGTGCATTTTGGGAAACCGCTGGACAATGTTCTTGATAATGGCAGTTGACATTCGGGAGAATAGTTCCAACTGTATCAGTAGTGTTTTTTAGTGTTTAATTCTGCTTCATGTTTAATTCAACCCGCTAGATAATTGTATCAATATCGTCTGCCTTGTCATGACTGAATTAAAAGTCTCCTGAACCACCCCTCAAGCTTTGTGAAAAAACACATTCTGCTGTGAAAATCTCGGGCAAATTTTGCACTCAAGCGCAGTGCATGGGGCTCACAGGGGAGTGTGCAGTCGCCTTTTTCTGACGCTCTCGTTTTTAAAAAAAGCCTTCTCCTCGCCTGCTTCATCATGATTTTCATAGACAGCTGCTATTGGTCAATAGCCGACATCAATCGAGAAGCGTGAACCGACGATCGTCTGCTCATGCTCCACCGCGCCTGCCCCCATAGGAATGAAACTCGGACACCATTGCTTATCAGTGTCATAGCCGCCGGGTCTTGCTTATTTGGATAAGCGTGGGACACTCAACTAGCCTCTAACTACACAAAACTTAGGCCCAGACTACACGTACACTGTGCCTGCCGTGCCTCGCGAGGAATGGCGGTTAGCATCTATAAGAGACACACGCCACTGTGCTCTTGCTGCTCCTAGCTAGGCACATACTGAACTTCGTATTGAGCACTCTCCAGGCTGGATTTGCCTCCCATCGTCCATGCAGAACAGCACACGCCACATGGCATGGCCCCCCACCTGCCAGTCGCCTCCGCTTGGCATAAATACCACAGCCACCACGAGGTGCTGCGACATACTTTGCTCGCCGTAACTTCTTATACTGGGCATCGCCACTCTGTCACCACCAGCGCTTCTTCAGAATGGAGGGCATTGAGGGCAAATGGGGAAGGTAGAAAGCGCAGTCTAATTATGTAAGCTCGTACATTCGACTTCCGATAAGTCAGCCCTGATGGAACCGACAAAATTGATCAAATTGTCTGGTGGATCGAATTAAACGAGATGAAGAAAAAATGCCAAAACACACCACTGATTCACTTGGCAGTATTTGCCCTATTCTAGCAGGCCTCCGAATCAAATGCTGCCCACTATGTATTTGTCCAAAATAGTAAACTGCCGTAGAAATCACATTAAAGCTGCTGATGAGAGTAGAAATGTAATGCGCACCTGACTTCTTACCAAGATTTTTGCACAATTGCGCTCTTTTTTTCTTAAATCAGCTTCGCCACATGGTTTTTAGTCAACTTTGCTGCAGTACACAACTGTTCGAGACACATGGTGCGATTTTGGGTGCCGTCGGTCGTACGACCATTCGCATCGGCAGCCGCACTCAACAGGTTCTCAACCAAATCCAGCGCACGCTGCGCCGAATCGCGCATGTGACCAACTTGCTGAATATTGTCGTGCGACTGCCGCATCGGTCGGGCGACCGCAGCCAATGACAGCGCCGGTAGCGTGAACGTCATAGCCACATAGTAGACTCGGCAAGGCGGGGCGGGGCCGGCGAGCGGGTGCCTCGGCGCTCCGATCGTGTGTTTTTTTTTTTTTCTCCCTGGTCGAAGCGCGGGCCCCTTTCGCCGCTGACGGCGGCACATAAATCGGCTACAATTTGTTTCTGACACGAAATAACTTCTAGAATAAAGTGACCTCGAAAGAGTGCGTGTTATAAAACGTTCTGCGAAATTGTAAATCATTGGCGTGATTTCTACTCGGACGCGGTCAGCGCAGACGCGCCAGCAATCGTCTATATGAAGCGGCTCGCCTGACTGGCGTGTTTACTCATCGCAGCTAACGGCACCAGGAAAACTAACCGCATTTACACTTAAGAGAAGCATAAATGTTCAGGCATTGATTGTGCTGACAAATTTAGGCGCTTTATTACGAGCTGCGGACGCATCGCAAGGGCTCTTGGCCTCGGATAGACGGCCGGCGAGCTAGGCCTACACCGTCTCCCAGCGATCTCAAGCTCGCCTGGCATGCTCATTCGCTTCTGTCGGCGCCAGTGAAATCAAATGTGCTGCAATTTAAGTGTGACATAACTGTGTACACATTGTGCTGACTAACATAGGTGCTTTGTTATACGAGCTGCAAGCGATCGTGTCACAAGCGCCACCGGTGTCGGATGCGATGACCGAGCGAGCTATGTCTGCCGGCTCCTAGCCATTGGCGGCTGTCAACGGAGCCGATACTGCTAACGCGGCCTTGCGGAAGGAAACACTACAGTGCTCGCATAGACATGTTTATACTGTCATCGTTTGTTTCAAACAAGATACCTGTGCAAATACATTTGCTTTCACTTTCTGTTCGAAGTTACGCAGCATTGCGAACTTCCACGCAGGGGCGCCGGTTCTGGGCGGAGCTACCCGCCGCTCGCTCATTCGTACCATGTGTCCTGAATCGCCACATGTGGCAAGTCACACACGACGTGCCGTACGACAGATCGCATGGAAAATCACACCATGTGTCTCGTGCTATGCGGCAGAGTATGTGATTGTTACGAAGGTGGTTTTAATTTTCGTGACCGACTGCATCGTACGGGCAATTTTTGGCCCAATTTTCTTTAAAAGAAAAACTTAAAAGGTTCGCATTAAAATTGAGTAAATAAATCTTCTTAGGGTGCGCCGAAAATAGGTGTTTTTGACGAGAGTTGGCATATGCTTGATGCATTCACTGTCCCCTACGCTCCGCTGAGACAGACGCTGCGATTAAAGCGCTCACTATCGGGGTACTTGTTGGGGTCAGGTGCCAAGTTCAAATTACCGCGCAGGGGCAGCGGCGTCAGCAGTCGTTTGGTGTGTTGCGACACCACGTACCCTAGAGGATAAGGGTTGGACTCTCCCGCGCGTAGCCGTGTGTGGCTTAGCCGTGTTTGGTGAAAGGGAGATCCTGAGAACCTTTAAGGCGAAGGCAACACACCTCTTTGGCCTTTGGTTCACATAGACGGCACCTGCAGACTGACCCACCTGGAGGAAATGAGCAGTCTCCTTTTCCTGTCCTCCTCTTCAATCTTTGTCTTTCTCCCTCGCCTTTTAACCTTTCTTGTCCTCTGTTCACTTTTCATTTCTGAGTTTCCCGGCACCAATGGTTGACCTTCTGTGGCTAGCCAGTCTTGGTTATGCTGTATTTGGTTATAGCAGTGATGTACAGCTGGCATTGGCAAGTCTTCCTTTGCAGGAACTTCTGTCACGTCCCCCTGTGGGGCTCCATGGTGGGTGGTTGGCATCGCTGCCGAAAACCTTATCTATACTTATGGAGAATGCTTTCCCTAAGCTCTCTGATTGCCCTCAGAAACGAGGGTGCACTGAAGATGCCTTCCAGTTTTTCAGACGCTAAGTCCACAATTTCCCCCCGTTTCCATGTAATTCACTCGGAAAAACCAGACAAACCAGTGCAAACCATTTGACCTTTCCTTGTTTCAAAGTCTTTGACTGAAGTTTTTGGTCCAGGTTATGAGGCTTCGAGGATGCCAAGCGCTGATCTCCTCTTTGAGCTCCGCGATCACAAGCAATTATGAGAAACTGCCCAAACTAGTATCATTTGGGGAGGCCCAAGTAACAATAACACTGCACCGTACCATGAACACCACTCGCGGCATTGTCTTGGATGATGATTTGCTCGAGCTGACTCAATCTGAACTCTTCTAGGGCTTCAGTGAGCAAAATGCTATCAATGTCAGAAGAATTATGATGAGGCGAGACAGCAAAGAAATCCAGTCCAAGCACCTTATACTCACCTTCGGCACAAGTGTCCTGCTTGAGTCCATTGAGGCCTGGTACATCAAGCTTCGCATTAGGCCATACGTACCAAATCCCCTCTGATATTTTAAATGCCAGTGTTTCGGCCACAGCTCGCAGAGCTGCCGAGGCTGCCAAACTGGTGCAAAATGCAGTGCCCATGAACACATCTCTGAATTTTGAGAGAACTCTCTGCACTGTGTAAACTGTCATGGCGAGCACGCCGCGTATTTACAGTCATGCCCATCCTGGAAAAAAGAAAAGAAAATTGTAACAAAGTAAAGGAAAAACATAAGTTTCAAGGAGGCATGCAGGCGGGTATCCTACCTGCCCAAGAACACTTTTGCCAATGTGATGCGTTAGGGCGCAGCGACACAACAGCTTCCGGTGGCTGTCTGGCCCACATGCAATGAGCCAATGGTGACGCCACAAACATAAACGAAGGTTGCTGTGTGTTCAAGAGACAAATCTGAACCCTACAAACACTAATTTTCCTTGCAACTACACCATCTTCCGAAAAGACCGCGGCGAGGCTAACACCTCCAGTTGTGTAGCAATAGCAACCAACAAGTCTGTAGCTCACACATCGCCATTCAGACACCGAGGTGGCGTCAGTTCAGGCAATCGTATTTAATAAACTGGTCACTGTGTGTTCTGTACACATACCCCCTAACTATCATCTCAGCAAAAGCGATTTCTATAACCATATCGACCACCTTCCGGACCCCCTACATCTTCCGGACCCACTAGCAAGGGTGATTTTAATGCCCATAAAACGATGTGGGGAGACTCACGGTGCGACACGAGAGGTCGATTAATTGAAAATTTTCTTCTGAGCTCTAGTGCCTGCCTGTTTAATAAGATGGAGCTGACCCATTACAGCGGCCAGCACAAAAGTTATTCATCGATAGTTCTAGCAATTGGCTCTTCTTCTGTTCTGCTTCACTTGGAAAGGAACGTCATCAATAAACTTTATTGAAGTGACCACTTTGCTGTAACTTTACATCTTGTAACTCTGCATGAAAACCCGCCTCACATTCCTCAATGGAAATTAGCATTGGCAGACTGGGTGCATTCTAAAAAATCTACTTATCTACCACAAGATTTTATAAACAATTTTAACATAGATGATGCTGTTGTATATTTTACTGTTTTTATTATTGATGCAGCCGAAAGATTTATCCCGCAAATGAATGGTGGTTCAGTTACAAGACATGTTCCCTGCTGGAACGAAGACTGTAGAGAGGTGCGAAAGAGGCAGAATAAGGCATGGGGCGTATTGTGCAGATTGCCAAACACCGAAAATCTAATTCAATTTAAAAAAAAAAGGAATCACAGGGAAGGCGGACACGGTGTCAGGCAAAGAGAGAAAGCTGGGTGACGTTTCTCTTGGGTAATAATTTATACACACAGGAGGCGAAAATGTGGAATGGCTTAAGAAAGCTGCTAAAACGACAACAAATTCATTCGTTGCTTCTGGTGAACGAGCAAGGGGATACCTTGCAAGACCAAGCAGACTCTTTTGGGGAGCACTTTGAGCATGTGTCAAGCTTAATCCATTATTCTCAATCCTTCCTTAAATACAAACAAGTACAAGGATGTAAGCCAGTCGTATGTAAACGCAGACAGAACAGACCGTATAACTGGCCTTCCAGTATTGCCGAGTTGAGAGCTGCCTTGATCACATTCAAGAGCTCTGCAACGGGACCTGACAGAGTCATGTGTGACATGATCAAAAACTTACCCACTGACACATAAGTTACAATACTTGCACTTTTCAACACTATTTGGGCTGCCGGATACCTTCCATCCACGTGGAAAGAAGCGATTGTGGTCCCTGCTTTGAAGCATGATAAAGACCCTTCCTTGGTGGTAAGTTATCGCCTGATAGCTCTTACAAGTTGCCTGTGTAAGCTTTTTGAAAAAAATAATCAATTGTAGACTTGTGCGTTTCCTTGAACTCAACAATATGCTTCATCCGTATCAGTGTGGCTTCAGAGAAGGGCGGTCCACAAATGATCATCTTGTGCACATTGAAGGATATATCCGCGGTGCATTTGTAGATAAAGTTTTTCTTATTGATATTTCTTAATATGGATAAGGTGTATGACACAACGTGGCCTTACGGGATCTTGCGAGGCTTGTCGGGAATGGGCATTAGTGGAAAGATGCTAAACATAATAGAAAGCTATTTGTCGAATTGTATCTTCCACATATCTTCTTTTATACAAGGATCTGGTGTACCCCTGGGTGGCGTGCTTAGCTGCATGCTCTTTATTGTGAAGATAAACACGCTTCGTGCTTCATTACCACCAGCCATTTTTTATTCCGTCTACGTGGACGACATTCAAATAGGCTTCAAATACAGTAGCCTTGCAGTATGAGAGAGGCAGGTACAGCAGGGCTTGAACAAGGTGTCCAAGTGGGCTGACAAAAACGGATTTAAAATCAACCCACACAAAAGCCTTCGTATTCTTTTTACAAGAAAGAGAGGCCTGGTTCCAGATCTTTGTGTAGCACTGTATGGACAACAAATACCTGTCAACAAAGACCATAATTTCTAAGTATTATACTTGACTCCAGGCTTACTTTCATTCCACACATTGAATATGTTAAAGAAAGATGTCTAAAAACAATGAACTTACTGAAAATTCTATCCTGCACAAAATGGGTTACCGACAGGAAGTGTTTCATGAGTCTTTATAGCAGCCTAATTCGACCACCATTGGACTATGGTGCCATCATATATAACTCTGCCACCCCGAGCGGGTTAAAGATGCTAGATCTTGTCCACCGTCTAGGTATCCGCTTAGCCACTGGCGCTTGCAGGACAAGCCCGATTGAAAGCTTATATGCAGAATCAAATGATGGTCACTCCATCTGTAGAGAACTTAAATCAGCCTCACACATTTTCTCAAAATACACTCTAATCATGAATATTTACGATTTAATACCGTTAATGATATGATGTGTGCTACACTTTTCCGTAATCGTCCCTCTAAGACGGCC
Organism: Dermacentor andersoni; assembly: GCF_023375885.2. Lineage (NCBI taxonomy): Eukaryota > Metazoa > Arthropoda > Arachnida > Ixodida > Ixodidae > Dermacentor > Dermacentor andersoni. The sequence continues at coordinate 227,073,932 of NC_092816.1, forward strand.
TTTCTCTTTGCATGTGAGGGAGCTTAGCAATGAAATGCATGTCCCACTCCTTGAGCATTGCTTAATGCATCCAACCAACCTCCTTGGGAGTGGCAGGTGGTAGAATGTGACATATCCTTTCTAGATGTTACAAAGCATACACCAGAGTTCGAAATCCGAATGCATTTCCCAGAACTCCAGTACATGCGCTGCTGCACAGAGTTCTACACAGATGCTTTGAAGTCAAATGCCGGGGTGTCCTACGCAGCCATTTGGTCCATCCTTCACGGAATTCGATGTACTCTATCCGAAAACAAGTATCTTTACGGCCGAGGCCTACGCACTATTGTTGGCTGTGAAGCATATAAGAAAATCAGAACTACAAGAAGTACTTATATATACAGACTCCCTAAACGTCGTGAAGGCCTTGATGTCTCTCTGTAAGCACAAAAATCCAGTACTTCATATGAACTTTATTCCATCCTGTGTAAAGCATATACCGTCGATCGCGGATATATTGAACTCGAAGGGGATCGTGAAATAGTTCGATATATCAATAATTCGAAATATAAAATATGCACATCAAAAGCTTCTCTAACAACTTGACACATCTCAAGGCAGTTTCCTGATGTTGTGACTAACGGGAAATTGCCGATCTGTGCCTCCAAGGCGCGTAAACAAACACACAGCGCGATGACCAGATCACTTTATTTCGGAAGAAACAAATTTTTGACCTTTGCTTGCTTTTTCTTCTGCACCATCAAGTTCATTAAGCTATCCTCAAGCTTGTTGACAGTGTCCAAATGAGAAAGGCCAGCTCCTTCCATTGTGCCACAACAGCGGCGAATGACGCTGAAAGCTGGTTCAGCTGCGTCCATGGTGGTTGGTCCTCTTCGTCGGAACCTTTGCCGTTGCTCGAGTTTGCGTCCTCGTCACCCATGATGTCAGCCACAATCTTCGCATCAGCGCTGACAAAATCGCGTGCTGTAACGCCGCCTGGGAATGCCGAGAGCTAGCGAAATTCGCTGTCCAGGCATCCAGCGTCATCATCTTCACTGTCAAGACATCTGTTGTCTGCAGCTACCGCTGGACTGCACTGCCTTCAGCTTAACATCGGCTTTGTTCTTGAGGATCGTGCTCGGGGTGTTGCGAGGAATTCCGAACGGCGCGGCGACTGACGACTTTTTCTCGCCAGCCTCCACCCGTCGAATGATGTGTGCCTTTGTTGAAAAATCCAAATTCTTGCGTTTTTTCGCGGCCGTGGCTCCGGAACACGTGCCAAAAGCAGAAAGAAAAATGCACTCCACCACACGAGTCTCAAGCCTTCGCGTTTGCCTCGTGAACAAAAGGAACAAAGCGAATCGAAAGATGCACCGTTCCACGTCTCCACACTACCACAAGCCCACGCCATAGAATAAAGAAACAACTTTAGAGAAGGGAAACTGTACCTTCCACAGTGGTTCGAAAATAAGAAGCGGCAGTGCATGGAACTTAGCGCAGGGCCCGACAGATGGCGCTGCTTCAACAGGAAGCGGAAATGCTTTTTTTTTTTAGTGCAGTATCCAATATGGCCGCTTTACTCCGGTGGCATATGCTGGGTGTGCGCCGTGCTCGCCTTGCTGGCATTGCGGCATGCCTCAGCTGCCGTGTTTTAATTGCCAGGAGACTAAAGAGCCTCTACTGACGCCCATACAAACAAGCCACAAGTGAGTGAACAGGACGTGCGACTTTATTGGCAAAAGAAAAGCAGTGCACCTTCTCGTACGAGAGCAGAAATAAAATTTGCATTTCGAGATACGCTGAAGCTGTTAATGCGAGCTCGTAAACTGCTCACTTTCGTCGTTGCACATGGCGATATGGTAACGAGCAACAATCAGTAGCGCAAATAAATTGGGCAGTGCACCACCTGTTTGCATCGACAGTCGCCGTAACTTGCATTGCGAAGCAATTGGGTGATGCAAGGCATCTGCTGCCGCAACCAACACAGCGACATGGACTAGTCGGCATTTTAGCGTTACCTCATTTTCAACCTGCACGTTTCTTTTTGTTCTTTCGGGGGCTACTAATGTGTAACTCATACTTGGTGCCCCATATTCTCAATATGGGCCACATCACGGCCGATGAAGGCCCAAAAGCATAATTTGCCCGCGGCTGCAGCAGGAAAGGTCGAATGGGGAGAGCACCAATTACGGTGCATGTAAATTGGGAGTCTTCGTCGCTGTGTGGACTGCAGGAGCAGACGGTTACCTCGGGAAACTGTTGCCCATGCAGCTGACCAGGTCGCCACATTGAAGAAACATAACACGGTGACCATTATCAAATTAGACTCTGCACTTAATCACCGCATAAGGTTCAGACAATACACTGTACATTGGCTAAGATCCACATGACAACAGTGGGCATTCACACACTACAGGTCGCATACAGCACATTGAGCTATCCGATCTCAGGCACAGTGCTTGCCTACGTCGCACATGTCGGTCTAGTAACGAGTGACAACCAGCAGCGCAAGCAGATCGGACAGTGCCCCACCTGTTTGCATTGACAGTCGCCGTAACTTGCACTGCGAATAAATCGGGTGACGCAGGCACCTGCTGCCATAGCCAACACAGCGACATGAATTACCCGGCATTCCAGCGTTACCTCCTTTCCTACGTGCACGTTTCTTTTTGTTCTTTCGGTGGCCGCTAATGTGTCGCTCACACTTGGTGCCCCACCTGCTCTCAATATGGACATGGTCCGTTTTGTGGGAATCGCCATTTTGCAGGCCTTTCCACCCATGTGGATATCGTACACTTCAAACCATGTAATCATGTATGAGTCTCCGTACACGCCAAATCGCAGCCAAAGAAGGTCACAAGCACACTTTACCCACGGCTGCAGCAGGAAAGGACAAACAATGAGCACCAGTCGCAGTACATGTAAACAGGGAGTTTGTGTCGCTGTGTGGACTGCAGGAGCAGGTGCTTACCTCGAGAGGCCGTTGGCTAATGCAACTGACCAGTCCGCCACATCCGAGAAATGTAACACGGCAACTATGACTAAGTGGGACAACACTGAAACAAGACTCTGCAATCAAATCACTTCAGATACTCTAACATAATGCTCAATTTATACATTGGCTACGATCCACATGACAACAGCGAGCATACACCAGCACATGTGGCTTGCGGCACATTCAATCGTCCGACTGTAGGCATAGTGCTTGCCTTCGTCGCACATGGTAGTCTGGTAACAAGCAACCAGCAGCGCAAGCAGATTGGACAGCGTGTCCTACGTGTTTGCACCGACAGTCGCCGTTGAAGATGAGCAACTTGCATTGCGATGCAATCGGGTGATGCAAGCATCTGCTGCCGCAGCCAATACAGTGACATGGAGTGCCCGGCATTTTAGTGTTACTGCCTTTCCAACCTGCATGTTTCTTTTTGTTCTTTCGCATGCCGCTGATGTGTAACTCACACTTGGTGCCCCACATTCTCTAAATATGGGCATGGTCGATTTTGTGGACATCACAATTTTGCAGCCACTTTTGCAGGCCTTTCCACACATGTGGATATCAACTTCATACACTTAGAACCATGTAATCATGTATGAGGTCTCTGTTGATGCCAAATTATGGAAGGCCACAAGCAAAATTTGCACACGGCAGCAGCAGGAAAGGATGGAACGGGGAGCACCAACCACGGTGTGTGTAAATTCGCAGCCTATGTCACTGTGCAGACTAGGAGCAAGTGCTTGCCTTGAGAGACTGTTTCCCAATGCAACTGACCAGGCTCCCACATATGAGAAATGTAACACGGTGACTAGTACCAATTTGGACAGCAGTGAAACCAGATTCTGCAATCAATCACTTCAATGTAGCTTGCACAAAAACACAGGCTGTCAAGCAAGAATAGCCATCCTGAACGAGACTAGGAATTCAATATGGGAATGAGAAAGCTTGCATTCAAGAAAGAAGCCACTCAACCTTGCAAGCACTGAAAGCCAAAAACATTAAGAAAAGTTAAATGCTACATAGCACACATTGTAAATGTTAATGCTAGACACAAGCCAATGCCGCATCAGTTATTTCAGGAGAGGAATTGCACATGGCAAGATACACTAGAAAATACTGCTACAGATATGTTTGCTTCTAGACAGGGACTGGTATTAAATATGAGCAAAGAATCGGTTGACCTTTAATGTTTAGATGAGAAAGAGGAATGATCTCTAACAAAAATGTGCAATGAAAAAGCTTGCATTCATTGAAACAAAATTATACTTGGCACGAATTGGCAAGGCCACGAAGCTCACTAAGGAAGGGCAAGCTGATGGAACACTCTTGGCCAGCATCGTCTGTGCTTGTTCAGAGGTTGCAGGTACATCTGAAGACGCATAATTTTTGTTGTTGAGGTACCTGGATGACTCGGCCAATACCCGTGCTGGTGGAATGATGGCGGAGGCTCTTTTCACTCTTGAAACAGTCGTCCGTAGACTTGATATCTCATCAAAATTATACTGGAATGGCTTTTTTGTTCGTGGTCTTGCAAATTCGGCTCCAGCCCCTTCTTGTTGGTGTAGATGGGAGCTCCCGTGATGACCAAGATGTACTTGGCACAGACTCTGTTGGGGCAGAACAGTGGCACATGAGATACCGCAGAGATTATCCAAACTCATGTAGTGTTTTCTTTTATGTTTGAACCAATTATGCGGAAATGTAAACATGAACAAACGTTCATATCATCTGCTACAAACAAATTACATGTATCTCAATACTAGCAGGCCAATACAGCATATATCAAGCATATTTATTTATGAACCAGGTGTTGTTTACCTTGTAGTAGCAGCCAAAGTCCACACGATGACCTTGTTGTGGCAGGCAGCAGCTTCTGTTTAGTGCATGGAGTGTGTCGCTTTATACTGGTGCTGTCCTCATTACTGCATGTCTGGAACAGAAATTTTGACTGCATCAGAAATTGAATAAGCACAATTTTGCAATATAAAATGCGAAAAGGTGCGACATATACATTGTAATGGTTTGTGACTACAGAACACATGCAAATGTGCACTGTTTGTTCTAGGGTGCCTAAGAAGCATGGTAAATAAATATTGTTACTCTCTGTAAAATTGATGTCTGCATAACTACAATGCATATCAACAGCTTAAGTATTATTAAGATCACAAATGAGAACCTTTGTGCGCTCATTTATACACTAGAAGGGATCACACTGCTGGTTTCACAAGCAAATAGATGAAAGACATGAAGCTATTAGAAATGATGCATTCTTTTTGTGCATGAACGTGATGCACCGCTTCACTACTGCAAAAATGTCCTGAGGTAACCCAAACTGAACAGCAAGAACATTTGGAACCAACAGGTACGAAATATGGATGAAATATGCGTGCAACTGTTTAATACATAAAATTCAGTACATTAGCTTCAGTTTATCAAAGGGTTATTTGGTTCTGTGAACAAAAGAAGTTGCCGGCGGCCTCGAAAAAAAAATATGTCGATAAGGCTACTCAGTCACCCATGGCTACAGCTACAACGAGATTAAAAGTGTGACGCGTGTTCCGATATCGCTTTCTCTTTTGTGAATGTGTGTATAATGATGGCCTCGCAACTGAAAGTTTATTTCGGAAACAGCAACGGAGGGTCCTGACTGCCCATATGTAATGCAGCATCTAGTTCCATAACTTGCCTGCGCCTGTAAGTTAACGAGACGAATAAATTACATACCGATTGAAGCAGCGATGTTAAACGACTCACCAGTATTGCTGTCCCCAGTCGCAGCAGGACCCGGCTCCCATTTCGATGCAGACGTGTTCCACACGGCTCACGACTGAAACCTAGCTTTTGGGCTTACACCCCAAGTTAAATAACGCCAGATATCAAAGTGCAATAAACTGGTTTTAGCACAAAATAACCAACCGATGTACGAACCAAAGAATCCGTACCTGCCGTCAACGCGAACATACCGGTAAAAATTTTAAATCCAGGCCAGAGGTCACGAGGGAGGTCGATGATGCTGAGCGCTGTTTTGCATTTAAAATGGCAAAAAGCAACGTTTGTAATAAAGAGTACAATGAAAATTAGGAATGACAATTTTGTACTCTTTGTCATGTAATAGAAACACTTCGGTTATTGTTAAAGAAAGTTTGTAGGTTAAAATAGCACTTACTACGGCGCCTCTAGCGGGAGATAATGCGCTCAACGGGGAACCTTTTTAATTGGTGTATTATGTCTGTTTATTTAGCAGCGCCGCGTGGTCTATTTTTTCGCCCTCCGTGGCCATTTGTTGAACTTGAGAGTGTTCGGGGCCTGCCCACGCTGCACTGACCTGGTTCGTCTCGCTGCGCCAGCAGTGTCAGCCAACCAAAACACAGGAAATGGTCGCCTGCGGTCAGCGTGGTTTCTCCCTCCCGCTTCCCTTTCACACCCAATCGCACTCCAAGTGCTCGTCTTCACGCGCCTTTTACCCACACGCCCCTTTCTCAGAGTGCGGGGCGGCGCGCGTGAGATCGCGGGAACATCACGAGAGCTTCGTGAGGAGAAGTGCACTTGCGGGGATGGGATGCGATGGGAGAAGCGCACTTGCAGGCGCGGGGTGCGGTGGGAGAAGCGCACTTGCCGAGGCGCAGCTCAGCAGGGAGTTCGATACATCGATATGCCGGTGGACGGGAGTTCTATATACGCGAACAATAGCGCTATACTTTTGCATGGGATTCTTAAGGGGATTTTTCAACTGTTCGATATAGGCAATAATTCGATATATCCGAGATCGACTGTATATCTAACCAGCGTGGGATTATATGCTGGGTACCTGGCCATAGGGGCATCGAGGGTAATGTTCTCGCGCACGAGATGGCCACGTCAATTGCATTGCAAGCTTTTAAACCTACAGGTGTGGTCCCTGCCACAGATCTGAGGCCTTTCTTACAAAGAAAACTGCGAAACCGCTGGCAACGCTTGTGGGACGTGGAAACAAATAATAAGATGCACGTGATAAAGCCATAGTTAGGTTTCTGGTCCTCTGCAACAAAGTCCCACCGAACAGGTATCCTATTTTGTCGTCTCAGAATAGGACACACATTTGGTACCCACAATTTCCTACTTGCTGGAAAGGAATCTCCAAGCTGTGGTAGATGTGACAGGCTGACCGTCCTCCATGTCCTTCTGGAGTGTCAGAAGGCCGAATCTGAGAGAAAGAAACATTTCCCCTAGCATACCAGCAGCACATCCCTCTTCATCCTGTAATGTTTCTTGGTCAAGAACCGTTTTTGATACCAACAGTTCTAGGTTTCCTGAAAGATGTGGTCTTACATGGTCTTAGCCATATACATTAGAAGTGCTTCCGCTCTTCTGTGGGGTTCTCCTCCGTGCTCTTGGGACAAAGTAACAACACAGTAGTGCAAACAATCACAAGAGCATTTATTGCACCTTTCATAGATCAATGCCTGCTAGCCGAGTTGCTATCCCCGAAACATGCCGATGGGCGCGCGACAAATCTAGAAGTCCGACTCACCGCAACCGTATAGCGAGCGAATATGTTCGCCCCATGCTGGATCCAAACGCCTGGTCGTTCGCATGTACGGTCACGTGAACGGTGGCGCGTTCCAAGGCGGCCACGCGAGACGGTCTCGCAGAAGCATGGATCGGCGCACGCGCGGCACGGCACGTCCGTACTGCTTCCTGTCCCGAACCAAAGAGGAAGCGCCTTGTCTTTCGGCGCCCCAGTAACCCCGCCTTTCGGCGGCGTTAGCAGCGCAACACTTGCGCCATCTCTCGTACTGCGCCTCGACCACTCCGACCACCGCGGGCGCCAGGCCACGCGAGTCGTGCGGGAAAACCAACATATCAGGGGACGCGTGAGAGTCGCGCATCCCCACACTTCAGAGGATGCCACTGCGATAGTAGTATAGCACATGCATCCAGGCCCTTGTGTTTCAAGGGCTCTGGCGAGGCCATAGTGCTGTAGCCAATTTTCGCATTTGACATGTTTTGTATAGCACATCATTTTTTCGCAGTGCACTTTAGGGTTCACAGTACTCGTCATTAGTCATCGCCATAATCTTATTACACATAGATTTTATGCACTTTACAGCGACTATTTTTAGGCCTTTTTACAGCCATGTCACATCAACTTCATAGAACTCTGCATTCCACTGCGAAATCACTAACACTGGCATGGCACTCTTTGGCCATACCTAGCCCTTGTGCCACTAAACAACACACATTCATTCATTCAACTTCAAATTTTCCGGCAAAGGCCACTTTTAGGATCGAAATAACAAAACTTTGGGCCCGTGGAAATACATGGGCACTGGCCAGGATGTTCGGCTTGGATCGAATTAACAACAAAAAAATTCAAATTAAGCAGAGTCAATCGCAATGACAATCGCAAGCAGAGTCAAATTAACGGAAGTCTACCGTAGTAGGTCGGTTTGAAAAAATGCTTTCTATAATATATTCCTCGCAGGTACCATACTTGCTCCAAAGCATTTTTGAGCCTTTAAATGAAATGTGATTAAAGGCCCCTTTAACTAAAGTTGACTGTATAAAGCGGCTGTGAGGTATGTACATAGTGGTACAAGTTTTGCAAATTGGGAGTAAGAAATGCTTCATTGGCCCTGTGGTGTGATTGAAAACAAACATTTTGAATAGGTATAGCCTACAGCATGAAGAGAAGACTGATATGGGTTTACGAGAAAAATGGGTGCGCTACTTCTTCTGTCTGTTTGCACAAGTCTGTTCATCACGCTATATGGTTCTAAATCTGTGTTTACCAGCTGGCTTTAACCTAAGCCATACTCAGCATTATTTGGAGCTGAGCGTGTCTAGTACAGACTGCTAGAGTGCTTGTATCGTAGTTTTTTAACTCATTGTGAAGTGGCCCATGGTGTGCCATGGCTTTTTAGGAAGAGCTGTCGGGACGACGAGACTTCCGAGATGAGCTGGTGTTCACCGTAGACCCAAAGACGGCGCGGGATCTGGACGACGCCATTTCATGCCGTCGGCTGGTCGTACCTGAAGGCGATCAGCAGGAGCTGTGGGAGGTGGGCGTGCACATAGCTGACGTGTCACGCTTTGTGCAGCCAGGAACGCAGCTTGACCAGGTGGCCCGGAAGCGGGCAACCAGCGTCTACCTCGTGGAGCGGGTGAGTGGGGCCCTCTTAGGGTGCGCAAATATTCAAAAATTTTAAATATTATCTTTAATATTTGTATTCAATTCAAAAAGTAGGTAATAAACAATTTTTTTCAATATTCGGTTGGAAATGAATATCCGAAACAAATTTACTATATTGCTGGCTGTGTGGTAGCAAATACGGTTATCAACAGTTCCTTCCGCCTAAGCTGAGAATCTGTGTCTGATTTCGTGCTGAATTTTGTGACAATTATGTGTTGCTTGGCTAAATTTCGCCTGTAAAGCATGCTTAGGCCCTGGGCATCTAAACAATGCGGAAAAGCCGGCCTTTCAGTAGCTAGGGCTTGCGGACAGTGAGGGTGCCCTCTTTTGCAGCGCCACCCTCAATGCGAGCCGATGTCTGGACAGGAAATGCGATGGCATAGGGTTAAATGCCTGTGAGTTTGTGGGCACATGCAGTTGCATAGTAAGGCAGACAGCTAGTGGGAATTATTCAATTTTCCAAGTTAGCATGAGCCGAACACACAATATTGTTACGCAAACGAAGGATGAAGAACTGGAGACTATTTACAAAGTACATTTACAAAAGATAAATGCAGCACTGGCCAGTTCAGCCAACAGCTCGAGAGCCAGCGAGCATTCGTCGTCTTCATCGGGGCGCGTGCCTGCATTGTCTACAAGAAACACACAATATGCATGTATCATTATCCCCGGCGACAGAAGGACCATCCCAGTGCGTCTAAATATCGGTGATAACTGGAGAGTAATATGGCTTGAGGCATGCAGCATGCACAACGTCAGTGGAATTCGGGGCAGATGAGGCACTGCTACCGACTGGGGCGATTTCATACGGAACCAGAGTCATGGCACGCAGGACTCGATATGGGCCTATGTACCGAGACAGGAGTTTTTCTGACAGGCCAATGTGACGAGTCGGGGACCACAGGAGTACCAGAGATCCAGGCGAAAAGTGGACGTCTCTGTGTTGGTGATCGCACAAACACCGTTGCTTCTGTTGCGAGGTCAAGAGGCGAGTGCGGGCGTTTAGTATAATGGCTTACAAGTCTAATTCTTTACCGTGGACAAGGTAATTACGATGTTCCAACATGTTAAAGGGACGTTAAAGGCAAATACTATGTCGACATGGAATCTTTAAATACCATTCCCGTAACCTTGCAACGCTTGTTTCGTGCCAACAAAATACTTAGTTTACGAGAAATTTGCATCTGAAGTGTCCAAATACCTTTTTCGAAATTCAAATCTCCCACCACCCAGCCGGGGGAGTGGTGACGTTGCATACGCCATCACCACCCCTTGCTGTAATTGCTGACTTAAAAGCGCCCGACAGACGGCGGTACCGAGCCAAGACAGAGTGGTGGATTCGCCACTGTAGCTGCTTTTTGGTCAAGTGGCACAGACTGTTCGGGCATCCTGCGACATCACATGGAAGTTGAATTCTCTGCTACTTGCAGTTTGTGTGATTTTCGCAGGCCAGCAAAACCAGTGCAGCATTACGCGATAACAAAACTACTGAAACGCGAAAGCGTGGACGTGGGAAAACGAAACATTTCGACCGCCCGCATCGTTGTCAAGAATAATTTCAATTAGTTCTTTCTTCTAAAAAGTTAGTAGAACGTGACAAGTAGCATTTTACTTCCTCTTGGAATACAATACAAGGATGGCTTTTGCAACAAGTCGTTGAGTACTAGTGATGGAATTTAACTGAGGAGTGCTTTCGTCATTGGGCAAGTACTTGAATGTTCCGGGGAAGTCTCTAATCATGTCCATCAGTTGCCTCAGTTTCTCGATTATAAAGGCTCTGTTTGGGATATTATTGACACCTTAGAGATTTTCTAGCACTAATCTATCGCTTTAGCTTGACTTAATGTTTTATTTATTATTTATTTGGTACATACTGCCAGCCTGAGTGTCAGGCCTTGGGCAGGAGTGCGTACATATGAAACAATACAAGAATAAATCATCAATACAAGGGTACAAAAACAGCATCCTAACATTGTGCGTAACAGCACTCGGCACTGCGCATAACAAAGTGAGTATTCGATATCGCAGCTTATATATATATAAAGCAAGAAACAATACAAGAATAAGTGAAACAATACAAGGATACAAAAATTCCGTATGAACAGCTTCCCAACGTCGCGCATGACAGCACTCGACACTGCGCATAACAAAGTGAGGATATCACAGCTTAGAACGAACGCACATGAATGAAAACGCATGAAAGAAAAGAAAGAAAAAACGCTTGATAAATAGAAAGCAATTACTTATCGCAAACGATCAAGCGTGCACATGAAAGACGGAATAGTGGGGCTTTCGACCACCTCAGCGGGCAGGTCATTCCAGTTACGGATTGTACGCGGGAAAAACGAGTATTTAAAAGCATTCGTTTTGGCCAAATATTCACTGACTTTCCTGGAGTGGAAGGATCTAGTTTGCCGTTGCTGTAATAGTTGAAAGTATAAATTCTTATCTATTCCTAATTTGTCATGATACGGTGTCCCTTTAAAGTTAACCAAACTTGCTAATAAATTAATGTGCAAATCGTTATTCGATATTCAAAGCCAAGTATTCGTATTCGATTCGTATTCAAGAATATTGATATTCGCACACCCCTAGCTATTTTAGTTCAACAGAACCAAACATTGCTTTATAAATTTGTGAGAAACCTGACCTATACCGGGTGCAGTTTAGTAGGCAACTAGCATGAAATTGGTGAGAGATTCATGTGAGTGAAAGAGCAGGCAACATAACCACACGAC